>NC_141696.1:814607392-815807392 GCF_964263255.1 Lissotriton vulgaris | reverse complement strand
TCAAAGGAGAGGGGTGTAACCACCCCCTTCCTGGGTCCCACCCATAGGAGGGGACCTAGCAGGATGTCCAACCCCCGAGATTCGAATAAGAGGGGGAGCAGTCCCAATGGAACTCAGATCATCCTGAAGAAACATAAGAAACGAATTCTGGACCCTTCGACTTTCTACACGACGTGAGAAGACTGAAGAATCTCCCTTGTGGTCAAGGAGTGACCACCCTGTGCAAACAGGCACCATCCAGCCCTCGACCCTTGCTTTGTTGCAGTTCCCGCCGGAACTCGAGCGACAGAGATCGACGAGATCAAGCTTGCCTGCCTTCTACCTGCCCGATCCACAGTCCCTGCAGAGCTGAGACCCGTGGAGGCGACCGGAAGCGTGGGGCACGCCATCTTGAAAAGGCCACGAGACGCTGACCGTGCAGCCCACGAGTGTTCCTCGAAGCTGTGCACCGGGGTTTGAGAAGCCCCAGCCCCGAGCTCCACTTGCACCAAAGCTCACCCCTCCACACTCGACGAGTGCTGCGTGGGGCCCTTCTGCTTGTGTGCGCTCGACGCGTTGGCCCGGTCACTTGCCAGCTGGCTTGTGGCCCCTGTGCCGACGAAACTTGAAATACGACTCGCTTTTCTGGTTGCTCCAGATCTGCACCAGCTCCTGTGAAAAGGAGCCCCCACTCTGACCCTCCTGGTTTGAGTGATAAGCAATCTCCCGGTTCCGCGTGGATTGCTTTTGCCAAGTGCTGTTTGCTGCAATCTTGAAGCCGACGGTGCTGACGGCGAGAGCCTACGTGGGACAGATCGTGACCTGCTCCTGGACGTCACAGATGCCCCAGAGCCCACGTGACAGCGGAGAGAAGCCTATCGACAACCGCCTGATTGCTCCCGACATTGCCTGGTTCCGTCCTGGTTCCACCCTGGTCACTGCTGAGTGACCCAGACTCTGTCCCCTCTGCTTTCAGGTACTTTTCTACTTCGATCCACCCTTGGATCGCACCGGACACTTCTGCTTCACAGCGCCTGCAGCTGCAACAGCTTCAAGCACCAAGAACCTGCGTGACAGAACCCGACGCCACTTCGACCCTGTGCACCCACGGCCTGTGGGTGAGGTAACATTGCAACGCCGGTGTCTATACACTGGTACACACCTCTAGGGTCTGTGTCTAAAGTTTTGTGTTCCTAGGTTCAGCGGAAGTATCCTGTAATTCACTTTAACTGACTTTTACGCACCATTGACAGTGCATTGGTGCGCGCCGCACTTTCCGTGCTGCACCCGTCTCCTGTGGGCTACTCCCGACTTCATCATTGCTAGTCCTGACTGCTCCCAGCGAATCTCTAGGCCCTAGGCCTAACCATTGTTCGATAAGTGTTACTTATACCACTTTTTTAATATATGGTCTGAGTGGCCACCCGCCCTCATCCATAATTGTGCAACTTTATATGTGTAACAGTGCTTTTGATTTAACGCTTGTGCCCCTTTCCTCATAAAGAGTACTGGGGAGTAATTTAGAAATAAATACATATATTTTTATAATATATACTTGTGTGGTGTCCTTTCATTTGATTACAGGATTGTATGTGGTAAAACAGCTCGCTTAACACGACCTCTTAAGTTAAGCCTTTAAGGCTGCTTAGTCCATGCTACCACTAGGATAGCTTGTCTAACAAGGTTGACTTACAACCAGACATCTTGGGGGTTTGTTTGGACTGATACCCAGTGGTTCCAGAATTGGAAACACTACATATCAGGCCAACTTCTCACAGGAACTATTTAGTTCAGTGGAAGCAATAGCCAGGGTTTTTTTTTTGTTTTCCCGGTCCAATGATTATGCCTTAGTAACTCCAAGAACTAGGCCCCCTCCAGTTGGCTCCAAGGCTAGTTCAACTGGTGCAACACCAAGGTTGGAGTCACACCCCGTCCTCTCTTCAGGCCATCTCTGCCGAGGGCAACCTATCGCATTATCAGGGGCAGCAGGAGGCCTGCACTCTGAGTAACAAATGCCTGGCAATTGGAGGCTGAATAAGAGGAGGATCAGGCAAATGAGGATAAAAAAAAAAAGAAACAAAACAAAAAAAAAAGTTGTACAGGGCCCTCCCAAGGAGTGACTTTGGAAGTGATGACTCCTTATCTGCGACCTCTCGCGACACCACTCCTTAAACCATTATTGGCAAAAAAACTGGATGCTCCTTTGAAGCTCGAGAAAGTCCTTCTTAGCCATCAATAAATAGCCAGAGGTAAGACAACTGGGACTGGTGGCCTACCCATCGAGTTCTATGCCTCATACCGAACCATCGTAGCTCCATCGCTACTGACTCCATATGAGCAAGCAAAGAAACATGGTAACCTCTCGGATAGCATGGGTGTAGCTTTGTTCACGTGTAGGAGAGTAGGGTCTGCTATCCAATGGTCACCCCAATTTTTGCTTTTTGCTTCACTGGTTTTCGACAAAATGTGGCTGTGGGCCTGCTAATCAGACCCACAGCCTACTGTTCTCTCTCTAAATTCACAGACATGTACTATAGGTACATCACCAATTTGGTACTGGACACCTTGTCAGCCCCTATACAGTGCACCATAGGTGCCAAGGGCATAGGTGCATCCAAGGCCTACCAGGGGCTGCAGCATAGCTTTTGCCACCCCTGGCTGGTTCTTAAATTGACACAACTGGCTGATAACTCAGCTGGGGCAAGGTGGTGTAGTCACCCCTTGCTTAGATATCTAAACCTATATCTGGACACATATAAACCTATAAGTCACTCCTATGGCAGGCCTTATCAATCCTGGAGGCAGAGTGCTTGGTTTTACGTGAGATGGTGCCCGAGCATGAGCTGAGCCTGTCTGCAGCTGTCGGGAACAACTCCCTTAGCTGTTCCGGGATAATGCCATACCATATACTCTTAAGTGCATTATAATCCATCGCGGTTATGTGCTAACTTTGGTTTGGCGTTATCAAAGCATGTCGTGTAAGGTGTCATACGATTTGGAATACTATCCCCTCGACAGTCCTGTTGACGGGGATAGCATTCCACCCTTCTAAAGGGAGAAGACATGTTACTTTACTAAAACGCAGTTAATCCTAACCAGAGCCTCAGTATCACAAAATGGATGCTGCTGGTACCGAAACAAGTCTGACCTCCTGCTGCTGACCGAAACTTGGCAGAGGAGGCCTGGACAAAGGCTTTCCTGTCGCGGGGATGTGCTACACCACCCCAGACAGGAGATAGTGTATTGGGACAGGGAGGCCTGAAAGAAACTAGACAGTGCCTGGGGCGCACAAGGCTTCCCTTTGCATAATCCGGTCAAACCTGTTCTGGGGCACACCAGCCCCACTTCCAGCGTGACCCTGGACAAAGGGAAAGGGGTGTAACCACCCCCTTCCTGGGTCCCATCCATAGGAGGGACCTAGCAGGTAATCCAGCCCCCTAGATTGGTATAAGAATGGGAGCAGTGCCAACGCACTCAGATTATCCTGACTGAAACTTATGAAACACAACTCTGGACCCTTCGACATCCTACTCGACATAGAAGACTGAAGAATCTCCCTTGTGGTCAAGGAGTGACCACCCTGTGCAAACAGGCACCATCCTGCACCTCGACGTTTGCTTTGTTGCAGTTCCCGCCGCAACTCGAGCAACAGATCGACAAGACCCAGCGCGCCTGCCTTCTAACAGCCCGACCCACAGTCCCTGCAGAGCTGAGACCCGTGGAGGCGACCTGAAGCGTGGGGCCGGCCATCTTGGAAAGACCACAAGGCGCTGACCATGCAGCTTCCGAGGCTCCTCGAAGCTGTGCATTGGGGTTTGAGAAGCCCCAGCCCTGAGCCACTCTTGCACCGAAGCTCACCCCTCTACACTCACCGAGTGCTGCGTGGGGCCCTTCTGCATCTTTTGGCTCAACGCGTTGGTCTGATCGCTTGCCCGTTGGCTAGCGGCCCCAGTACCGACGAACCTTTGAATCTAACTTGTGAATCTGGTCGCTCAAGACTTGCCCTCGCTCCCCTGAAAAGGAGCACCCGCTTTGACCCTCCTGGTCCGAGTAAGAAGCGATCTTCGAATCCTGCGTGGGTTGGGCTTGCTAAGGGTTGTTTGCTCCGATCCGGAAGCCAATACCGCCGACAGCGAGAGCCTTCGTGGGACAGCTTGTGATCCACTCCTGGACATCCTCGGTGCCCCAGTGTCCACGTGGCAGCAGAGACAAGCTTCACGACATCGACCTGATTGAGCCCGACATTGCCTTGTTCCTTCCTGGTTCCACCCTGGTCACTGCTGAGTGACCCAGACTCTGTCCCCTCTGCTTTCAGGTCATCTACATCTTCGATCCACCCTTGGATTGCACCGGACACTTCTCTTCTGGCCGCCTGCAGCATCTTCATCTCCAGGCTCCATAGATCTACACGACGCAAGCCGACACTACTTTGCCCTGTGCACCCGCTTCCTGTGGATGAGGTAACTCATGAACGCCGGTGCTCCTGTACTGGTATACACCTCTAGTGTCTATGTCTAAAGTTTTGTCCTTCTAGGTCAGTCGGAAGACTCTTAAAACAGTAACTCGACAACCTTTACGCACCATTGACTTTGCATTGGTGCATGTGTGTGCTTTAAGCGCTGCACCCGAATCCCACGGGCTTTTCCCGACTTCAGCATTGATAGTCCCGACTGCTCCCAGCGATTCCCCAGGCCCTAGGCCTGACCACTGTTCGATTAGTGATACTTATACCACATTTTAGTATATGGTTTGAGTGGCCCCTGGGCCTCATCCATAATTGTGCAACTTTTGGTAAACAGACATAATATCGATTCCAAAATATTGTTTGGACAAAATATCGAGTAAAAAATATAGACTAACCAAAATATCGACCAGACATAATATAGACTACAAAAATATCGAGTAATATCAATATTATTAGCCAAAATATCGAATCAAAAATATAGACTAGACATAATATCGACTAGATAGAATATAGCCAAAAAAAAATTGAAAATAAGGTAGTTTTTATTAATTTTTAATAATTGTGTAATATAAAGCTGTAGCGGGTTGTGGGTTTATAGGGGAATAGGGTGGGAAGTAATTTAATTGTAATTAATTAATTATGTAAATTAATAATAATTGTTAATTAATTATTAATTGGTAAATAATTAAAATATAATTGGTAAAAAATAATAATTGATTAATAATTAATTTTTAGTAAATTATTTTCTGTAGCGGGTTGTGGGTTTATAGGGGCATAGGGTGGGAAGTAATTTAATAATAATTAATTAATTATGTTAAATAATAATAATTGTTAAATAATTATTAATTGGTAATTAATAAAAATATAATTGGTAATTAATTATAAATATTTAACTGATAAATAATTAATATTTACTAACTTATTTTATGTAGTGGGTTGTGAGTTTATAGGGGGATAGGGTGAGAAGTAAATGAATAATAATTAATTAATTATGTAAATTAATTAAAATTGTTAATTGTTAATTAATTAATAGTCATTTTGACCCCTACGCTATCCAGCGCTTTCCCTACTGTTGCACCCACTGGAGTGGGAATAGTAATTTTAACCCCTACGCTATCCAACGCTTTCCCTACTGTTGCACCCACTGGAGTGGGAAAAGTAATTTTTACCCCTACGCTATCCAACGCTTTCCCTACTGTTGCACCCACTGGAGTGGGAATAGTAACTTTAACCGTTACGCTATCCAATGTTTTCCCTACTGTTGCACCCACTGGAGTGGGAATAGTAATTTTTACCCCTACGCTATCCAACGATTTTCCTACTGTAGCACCCACTGGAGTGGGAATAGTAATTTTTACCCCTACGCTATCCAACGTTTTCCCTACTGTTGCACCCACTGGAGTGGGAAAAGTAATTTTTACCCCTACGCTATCCTGCGTATTTCTACTGTTGAATTCACTATAGTTGTTACAATAAATTTTAACCATTTTGCTATGCTACGGTAAAAATATTATATATGTTTAGTTAATAATATGTATTTATATATATATATTTATTATTTTTGTTATATATTTTTGTAATTTACATTAATTATTTATTAATATTACATTTATTTAATCATTTTAACTAAGTTTATATTAAATATATTTATTATTATATTAGTTTTAACTTAATTTAAAGACATATAAAAAAAACGATATTTTGACAGTCTATATTATTTACAGTCGATATTTTTGTACTTACCTGTATAAAGATAGAAACTCGATATTTTGTCCCTCGATATTTTCTCATCGATATTTTTGCAACTCGATATTAATGCGCTCGATATTATTTCAGTGATCTGCAACTTTTATATGTTTAACTATGCTTTTGTTTAAACGCTTGTGCCTCTGCACTCATAAAGAGTACAGAGGATTATTCTAGTAATAAATACATATATTTTTATATTATATAACTTGTGTGGTGTCCTTTCATTTGATATTACAGGATTGTGATTGGTAAAACAGCTTGCTTAACACGACCTCTTGAGTTAAGCCTTTAAGGCTGCTTAGTCCATGCTACCCTTAGGATAGCTTGTCTATGACTTACAACCAGACACCATAAGGGATTGTTTGGACTGATACAAGGTGCCCCCAGAATTGGAGACATCATATATCAGGCCAACTTCTCACATCACGGTACTCCCAAATCCGGAATGGACCACCTTGAGGTAGCGTCATATAGACCGCTCTCTTTCATTAACCTTGATTACTAGGTGTTGGGCAAGGTCTTAGCAAATAGGTTGACACCGATGGTACATACAGTAGTCCACTCTGACCAAAATGGATTTATTCTGGAGAGGAACACGTTTCTAAACCTTCGCTGTTTGTTTACCACCATGGACTGGGCACGCAGAATAGACACTCCGGAATGGGTGCCCTCCTTAGATATACAGAAGACATTTGATACTCAGAGATGGAATTATAAACAGGAGGTATTACTGAATCTGGGCCGTGACGGAGTTCCGTAGGTGGATCCAGGTCCTTTATAGCTCTCCAAGGGCTAGAGTGCGCACGGGGATCATCACGGATAGTTTCCCTATCGAGTGAAGCCCTAGACAAGACTACCCCTTGCCCCCCTTACTGTTTGCTTCGCCCATGGAACCACTGGATTGCCTATTACAGGGGTATGCGCTTGATTGGGAATACTGAGTTGTAGATCACTCGTGGATAGTTTCAATGTATGTCCCTATGGTTTCAAAACACTTATGTGATTAATCGAAATTACTCAAATGTTTTCAAAAAATGATAAAGTCACATTGCTTTGCAAAAAGTTAAACTTCTTTTGTTAGCGATTATTTATGCACCTATAAGCAAAATATTTAGATGTATAAAGTCGTAGAAATGAAATTCAACTTAACAATCAAATCGTTTTTGTAAGATATCGTTCCACATGAATCAATTCAATAAACAAAAACATGTAACATTTCCCAATGCATTTCGGGTCATGTCCGACCCTTCTTCAGGGGAATTCAAACGTAAAAGCGAATCCAAACTTGATATTCTGTATCATTCACATCAGTTCCGTTCTGGGGCACTGCAAAATGAATAGGAAGTAATGTATTCCTGCTTGACAGAATGAAATGTACAAAGTAATGTAGAATTAACACTGATTCCCATGAGAAAAAAACATGCAGGATAAAGATATATGTGTATAGACAAAACGTAGAAGTGTGTAAAAAAAAACGTAGAAGTGTGTAAAAAATAAGGTACCAGCACCCACAGGTCGTGAGAGAGGGTCCTAATAACAATATCCAAACCCTAGGTGCCTACGTGTATACCCAATATTAGAGCCCGGTGTTTATGACATGTGCTCTGTATACCTGACTAATACTTGATTCCGCACTATATTGTTGATCATAGAGGAACTCTCACAAATACTTAATGACTTAAAGGAAGACATATTTAAACTCCAACAAGAATTATCTAAAAACATCCCGCAGGAAGATTGGACAAAGATACTTGAAGATATCAACACTAGACTGGATGTTCATGCAAAGGAGGTTCATGACCGCAAGATTCGCAAATTTCGTAGAGATACGATAGATTATAAATTAGACGAGGTCTATACATGGGCGGAAGCCTATGCACACAGAAGATTCACCAGCAAAACTCCAAGGAATACCTCATCAGAGGAAAGTGTGGCACAAGACCAAGATCTCTCATTACAAAGACCACCAGAACCTACCCCAGTGAGCATGGTACCACATGAAGCAACAGTGTCTGGTACATCGCAGAACATACAACCGTCTTTTTTAGCGGAGGGTCAAGCAGCAGTTCACCCACAAGATCAGTCCACAGAGACAAGAACAGACGCACCCGCAGGGGACAAGGTCACAAAGAAAACTAAAGAGACAGGACGACCACAGAGACAAGTTACAAAAAAAAGTGACTTAGTAGTGAACATTTCCAATAGGAAACTAACATCCGATGAAGAGAGAGTACTTAATAAAGGGACATGTTTTTGTTTAATGAATTGATTCATGTGGAACGATATCTTACAAAAACGATTTGATTGTTAAGTTGAATTTCATTTCTACGACTTTATACATCTAAATATTTTGCTTATATGTGCATAAATAATGGCTAACAAAAGAAGTTTAACTTTTTGCAAAGCAATGTGACTTTATCATTTTTTGAAAACATTTGAGTAATTTCGATTAATCACATAAGTGTTTTGACACCTTAGGGACATCAGAGTGAGCTCCCGGTTAGACCTAGTCTACACTAGGCCTCTACATAGCAATTTCATACACAGTTGTGGGCTCAACTGACCACTGGGAATCTCCCAACGCAGACAAAAACTTTATAAACATAGTCAAAACTTGGGAATAAAAAGGTGTGCAGGCTAGACTCTTACATAGTAGTTTCAATGGATGCCATAGATACTTTGATTGATCTAAAAGCAGACCCAGCGGTCATACAGGTGGTCATTTCAGTTTTAAATATTTTTGGTCAGGTGTCGGGACTCCGGTTTACCTTGCGGAAATCTTGCCTTTTCCCACTGTTATACATGCCTGACCCATTACATAACCCGAGAGTAAGCTCTCCCTACCTTGGGCAATTGACACCTTTAAGAACTTGGAGGGTCCATGTCTACCATCTGGAACAAGGTCTCATATAGACAGTAACGTTGGTAAGGCACTCACGTCCATTCGACAGTCCTTACTGTTTTGGACACAGCTACCGCTGTCACCAATGGATAGAGTATCCATACCGAAATTGTTCATCCTCCCCCAACTACTTAACTTTTTTTGCAGAGCTTCCGTGATTTTGAAGACACTCTTCTTTTTACAGCTCCGATAGCTGCTTACTTCTCTGATTTGGGTTGCTAAAAGACACAGAGTGGCTACTGGAACAATGACCCCAGCAATGGAGAGGGGGGGCCTGTGTGCCCCAATTACTAGATTTATTACGCTGCTGCTGGCCTGACACAGTGGGTGGCCGCTGTGTTGCCGCTGTCGCGGGAGCTGATGTTGATGCTCCATCTGATGGAGGAGTGAAGCTAGGCATTGCTGGTGCGGCAGGGCCTGGAGGCACACTGGTGGTGGACCTTGCTGCAGGGGTTGTTGCAGCGGCAGAGGCTGGAGGCACACTGGTGGTGGACCTGGCTGCAGGGGTTGTTGCAGCGGCAGAGGCTGGAGGCACACTGGTGGTGGACCTGGCTGCAGGGGTTGTTGCTGCGGCAGGGGCTGGAGGCACACTGGTAGTTGACCTGGCTGCAGGAGTTGTTGCTGCGCCAGACGCAGGAGGCTGTGTATTTAACAGCACCTCCTCCTCATCCTGTCCTTCCTCATCTATTTGCAGCCTCTCGCTGTCGCTGCTGTCTGCGCCACCTGTGAGGGGAAGTGGACGTTCATTAGTTGCATGTATCTGTCACACGTGTAGTTGCTACATGCATGCTGGGTGACATTCCCTGACTGCCTATGGCTTTGCATACTTTTGAACCTGTCTGGCTGCATTGGGGTACTTCTACATTGTGGCCACACTACATGTCCCACAATGCTTTAGGGCATTACCTGATGGGCACCGATGGCATGACTATGGCACATTGTGGGAAGCTACATGGTCATGGCCATTCATAGGGGACAGGGTCGCAGTCGCATGCCACTTACCTTGGATGTCTTGGGTGGGGCGGGATGAGTCCAGACGGGTCACTCCGATGCACGCCTCAGCCTCCAGCGTGTCTTCTACTCGATCCTCCAAGGGGGTGTTTGGAGGGACTGTAGGTCCTCCCCCTCCAGTGCCCAGGGACTCTTCAAGCCTCTCAGCTACCTTCTCTTTGGCACAACCTCGGAGGTCGTACCAACGTTTTTTAAGTTCATCCAGTGACCTATCGGCCACACCCACAGAGTTCACCGCGAACGCTATGCCCACCCAGATCCTGCGTTTCTCCTGCTCGGGCACCCTCCTTGAGTTCTTCCCGTACAGTTTGGAGTGGTTCTCCACCACCCCTTCAATTAAGTGCTCCAACTCCTTCTCGGAGAACTTTAGCTTTCTCTTCCGCCCTGTGGTGTTGCTGGGCCCAGGTACTGGCTCCTCAGACATAGCTGCAGTGTAGTTTGAAAGTAGTAATCCAAGGTGAATTGCAGGAGCTCTCCCAGTTGCTGACTCGAGGTCTGCCTCACTGTGGTGAATGGGGGTGGGAACTGGCTGCTTCCTGGTTGTGATGTCATCACAGTGCTCGAAATGCGACTTCCCGTTTTCCCGATCTCGCGATTTTGCGATCTCGCTTTTTGCGATCTCGCAATTAGCGATATCGCTATTTGCGATATCGCAAATCCGACACGGATGTAGCCGAAAATAGCGATTTTTCTGCGATTATCGATAATCGCAAACGGCTTTTGCGGCCGCGTGCGAATCGCTTTTTTATCGCAAAACATCAAGAATACCGTTCTGCGATTTCTCAATTGTGATTCACAGTTAATCGCTAAATGAGAATTGCAGAATCCGGTTTTCATGAATCAGGCTGTATGTTTAGCAACTCGCGGTACAAAAGAGGGTGGTGATGGACGGAGCATCTGAATCAATCAAACACTCACACCCAGTCAAAAGATCTGGGTTTGATCCATCACCGTTCTTTAGCCCACTTTGCCACCCCAGTTCAGACATGGCTATATGCAAATCAGTCTGACCCTGTGCCTCATGGGAACAGTCCAGCCCGAACTGCCAAGCCATGTCTTCCCTGGACCGGAAACAAGCTTCCGAGGACCGGTTTCTGGCATTCCAGCCGTCTTCAGATCGGCTTGCTTGTATCCAGTGGCAAAGTGAGCAAGGGACTCACGTCTGAGCATACCCTACCACACTTATGGCGGCCAAAAGTGGTACAAAAGAGGGTGGTGATGGACTGAGCATCTGAATCAATTAAACACTCACACCCAGTCAAAAGATCTGGGTTTAATCCATCACTGTTCTTTAGCCCACTCTGCCATCACAGTTCAGACATGGCTATATGCATTTCAGTCTGACTCTGTGCCTCATGGGAACAGTCCAGCCCGAACTGCCAAGCCATGTCTTCCCTGGACCGAAAACAAGCTTCCGAGGACCGGTTTCTGGCATTCCAGCCGTCTTCAGCCCGGCTTGCTTGAATCCAGTGGCAAAGTGAGCAAGGGACTCACGTCTGAGTATACCCTGCCACACTTATGGCGGCCAAAAGCAGTACAAAAGAGGGTGGTGATGAACGGAGCATCTGAATCAATTAACACTCACACCCAGTCAAAAGATCTGGGTTTAATCCATCACCGTTCTTAGCCCACTCTGCCACCCCAGTTCAGACATGTCTATATGCAAATCAGTCTGACCCTGCGCCTCATGGGAACAGTCCAGCCCGAACTGCCAAGCCATGTCTTCCCTGGACCAGAAACAAGCTTCCGAGGACCGGTTTCTGGCATTCCAGCCGTCTTCAGCCCGGCTTGCTTGAATCCAGTGGCAAAGTGAGCAAGGGACTCACGTCTGAGCATACCCTGCCACACTTATGGTGGCCAAAAGCGGTACAAAAGAGGGTGGTGATAGACGGAGCACCTGAATCAATCAAACACTCACACCCAGTCAAAAGATCTGGGTTTAATCCATCACCGTTCTTTAGCCCACTCTGCCACCCCAGTTCAGACATGGCTATATGCATTTCAGTCTGACCCTGTGCCTCATGGGAACAGTCCAGCCCGAACTACCAAGCCAGGTCTTCCCTGGATCGGAAACAAGCTTCCGAGGACCGGTTTCTGGCATTCCAGCCGTCTTCAGCTCGGCTTGCTTGAATCCAGTGGCAAAGTGTGTGTCAGGATTTGTGTAATGGCGCCTACAGAACTACAACTCCCATAAAGATAGGTGTGGAACAGAGTCTATATATTTGTGATGTCCACTAGATGGCGCTGTAATTGATTACTCTTTGGAACCTGAAAGAGAGAGTGTGGTCGTGTTCCCTGTTTCGGGAGCTTTATTCCAGGATCAAAGACTGGGAACCTGTAATTTTGCTGGAGTTTTGAGTGGCGAGATCCTCACGTTTTGCCAAAAGAGACTTGGGGAAGGCTTTCCCTAATTGTTCTTTCCGATCGCGAGCGGCTGCCGCGAGGAGAGAAATGCGTGTCATCCAGGAAGACGCCGGGTTTGAGTAACGGCTGCTAAAGAAGGAGTTCCTGTGTTCTAAGGAGAATTCCCGATCGCGAGCGGCTGCCGCGAGGGAAGATCCCCGGTTTCTGGGTGTCCGTTGCAAGGGGCGCCTTTACTCCGAACTTTGGTTTAGCTAGGAAGCTTGTCAACGCTGAGAAGTTCAACTGTGCCTTGGTTTTTACCGCGAGCGGCTGCCGCGAGGTGGAAAGCAGCTGATATTGTAACTATTCGGGTTGCTGAAGACGATAAAAATCGCGCAACCTAATTTATGAACTATACAAATCTTATTCAAGGGAAGCTGGTAAGCCTCGGATGAGGAAGCATTATTTCGTGTCTATTTTTGTTAGTGTTCCATTATTAGTTGGGCCCAGCTAGGAATACTAAATCGATTTCTATTTTTTGTCCTTTGATGAACTGGAAGTGCTTCTAAAGATACTATCACGAATTCCTGATTCTTCAGTGTTTTGGAACTGAGGTTTTTGGCTGTATCATAAACAATAACCACTGGGTTACTGGAGAAAACTATTATCTACTCAAGGGAAGCATTATATGGTATGTGAGGTGAAGGTTGGGCCTTTTGAATGATTTGCTGAAGGTTGTTGAATAATTAGTAACACGTGTTTTTCTTACAGGGAGCACTCTGATATAGAGAAGTATCTATGGTTTTAGAGGAAAGAGGTCCCCTCCTGATTTAATTGGTATGTATCGTTCCATTAGCGAGACTTGAATGAGAGTAGTCAGAATTGATGTGATAATCCTCTTTTTCTTGTCATTTCAGCTATCCCATCCGTTCCAGACCCCTTCCTTACCTTCCCTGATTTATCCCTCGCTTGATTACCTTTACGCTCTGTGTTATTTGTACAGTCAGAGTGTGGGGAAATCAGGAGGTGGACCCCTTTCAGCATCACCCTGATCCTGAGGTTTCCAGAATCGTGACAGAATCAATTCACCAAGAAAATAGTGAACCTCCCGGTCAGGGTGTGCTGAAAGATGACTACACTCGAAGAAGTGATGCAGGCATTAGTTCTTGTTCAGCAGGAGTTGGTGAATTCTTGTGCAGAAACTACTGCTCTTAAGGAAAGGTTCGATAGGCAGGCTAGGAACCCTTTTGATGCTTCTGCAGGTGTACCCCAAATACAGGTTACTGTGCCCCCACCGATACCATTGGCTAGTCCGGAGAGATTTGCAGGGGACCCTCTTAAGATTCAGACATTTTTAACGCAGATAACCTTGCATTTTTCGTGTAGGCCAGCTTCCTTCCCTACCAACCATTCCAGGGTGGCTTTTGCGATATCTTATATGACGGGAGAGGCCGCAGATTGGGCAGTCCCTTTGGTGCGCAAAGACGATCCTTTGTTGACAGATTGGAATGCATTCCGAAGAGAGTTTGAGAGGGTGTTTGATAGACGGGCTACTACCCTTAGTGCAGATCGTGACTTATTGGGGTTACGTCAAGGGAGAAAGGATTTAATAACTTATATGGCAACCTTCAATAGATTGGTGGGGGAAACAGCATGGCCCGAAGAGAAAAGAATGGCACTATACTACCAGGGGTTAAATGAAGACATGAAAGACGTCCTGGCACAGATCGATCCCCAGCCCACGAGTTGTTTAGCATTGATCAATCTGACCTTGCGTCTGGATCACCGTCTTTCTGAGAGGGGAGGTGAGCGGAAAAGAGGTGGGCGATCATGGAGTGGGTATGAGGTGGAGAGTGTTAACCATAAGAAAGATTCAGGTCCTGAGGCTATGGAAATAGGGGCTGTTCGTCCTCCATTGCCCAAGGCCGAAAGAGAGAACAGACGTGCCCTTGGTTTGTGCATGTATTGCGGCAAAAAAGGGCACTATGTGCGAGAATGTCCTGCTAAACCCCAAAAAAGGGGGTTGTTTTTCCCTGCCAAAAAGATGGTTGCAGTAGTAGCGGAAAACACCTATGCTTTACAGGAGACAGACGAGGGGGCTGAGAGTAGGCCTACACCCCCTAAGGAATGGAGAATACCGTCATTGGGAGTAGTGGACAGAATGGAAGCAGTGTCTCATGTAATTTTGCCCATGTATCTGGGGTCAGGACAGCAAAAGGTATCTGTGAACACTATGGTGGATTCTGGGGCTACGGGAAACTTCATAGACTATGGTTTGGTGCAGAAGCTAGGCTTAAAGAAAGTTCCCACTCACCTACCAGAGTTGGTGTTGGCGGTGGATGGCACCCCACTTAAATCAGGCCCCATTGTAGAACATACTGAAGCGTTAGAACTGACTCTTTGTGGACAGCCCTGGGATCATGTAGAAAACATTGTACTGAATATGATTGAGGCTCCGCAATATGAAATCATCCTAGGGATGCCGTGGTTGTGGAAACACAATCCTTTGATGGATTGGAAGCTAAAAACTATCCAGTTCACTTCGGAGTTTTGTGTATCCGAATGTTTGCAGGAGAATTGGGGATCACATACTCTATCCTTGGCACAGAGTTTCAGGGTGGCCACTGCAGCCGAGAAAGAGGTGACTCTACCAGTAGAATATCATCAGTATCGATCAGTGTTCAGCAAAGTGGAGGCTGAAAAACTTCCACCTCATCGCGACTATGATTGTCGAATTGATTTGGTGGAAGGTTCCAAGATTCCTACTTGTAGGGTCTATGCGTTGTCTGATTCTGAGACGAGGTATTTGAAAGAGTATTTAGAACATCTGCGCTCGTTGGGGTTCATAAGACCATCACGTTCCCCAGCGGCATCGCCTCTTTTCTTTATCTCTAAGGCAAACGGTGAGCTGCGCGCTTGCATAGATTTTAGACAGCTGAATAAGATCACGATTAAAAATCGTTATCCTCTTCCACTCATCCCCGTCCTGTTAGACCAGGTGAAGGAGGCCAACATATACACCCGGTTGGACCTTCGAGGGGCTTATCACCTGGTACGGATTCAGGCCGGAGATGAGTGGAAGACGGCGTTCAAGACGCGTTTTGGGCTATTTGAATATCTGGTGATGCCGTTCGGGCTCTGCAATGCCCCTGCGGCGTTTCAGTTCTTTCTTAATGACATTATGAAAGAATACATTGACCATTTTGTTGTCATCTATATCGATGACATTCTGATATATTCCGATGATCCATCTCAGCATGTCAGTCAGGTTATATTGATCCTCCAGAAATTGCAGGAACACTGCTTATACTGTAAACTCAGTAAGTGTGAGTTTGGAGTGACTGAAGTGGAGTTTTTGGGTGTGATATTGAATCCTCAGGGGTTTAGGATGGCGGATAGAAAAGTGAAGGCAGTACAAGAATGGCCTGTTCCTAGGAGTGTGAGGGACGTACAATGCTTCCTAGGGTTCTCCAATTACTATCGGAGATTTATAGCCCATTTCTCGCAGCTAGCCTCTCCAGTAACCCGGTTGTTGAGAAAGGGTGTCCCCTTCTGCTGGAACTCGGAAGCAGGAGAAACATTTGACCAGCTCAAAAAGGCCTTCTGTTCTGCACCTATTTTGAGACATCCACAATCTGATGTTCCTTTTGTAGAGGAAGCTGATGCTTCGGACATCGCCATTGGAGCAGTCTTGTCGCAAAGAGATAAATCCACCGGTCAGCTGCACCCTATTGCTTTTTTGTCCAAAAAATTGAATCCTGCAGAGGTGAACTATACAGTGGCAGAAAAAGAACTGTTGGCCGTAAAGAGGGCCTTTCAGGAGTGGAGGCCTTACTTATGGGGGGGTCAACATCCTGTTACTGTATTCTCGGATCACAGAAATCTGCAATTTATGAAGACTGCTGGGCACCTTTCACAACGTCAAATGCGTTGGATGCTATTCTTCGCAGAGTACGATTTTACTATCACTTTTCGTCCTGGGGCCGACAATCGAAAGGCAGACTCTTTGTCCCGTCAATTGGATCCGGGAGTGTCGTCAAAGGGAGAACAGTTGTCGATTCTACCTCCCGAGAGAGTGGTGTGTGCTACCACAGTTGAGATGTTTCTTGAAGCCGTCCGTGAACAACGTTCTGCCTCACAATGGCAGGTTTGGGCAGGAAAAAAAAAACAACGTACTCTGAAACATGGATTGCCAAGGCGGAATAATGCCTTGTATCTTCCTACGCATGACTTGCGTCTGATGGCCTTTAATTGGTGTCATAACGCCATGGTGGCAGGACATCCGGGACATACCAAAACCCTACAGGCGCTACAGAGACAATTCTGGTGGGAAGGAATGATGACCGATGTAAAGTCTTGGATTGGTCAGTGCGAGATTTGTGCAAGAGCTAAGAGCGAACAAACCAGGAGTAAGGGATTGTTGATGCCTCTACCTACCCCCTCTAGACCTTGGCAAGTGTTAAGCATGGATTTCGTGCTGGGACTACCGTTGGATAAGGGTTGTGATGCTATCCTGGTAGTGGTGGATAGCCTGACCAAAATGGGACATTTTATTCCATGTCGTAATCTCCCTACAGCGGCTCAGACAGCGCAGATATTGTTGACCGAAGTGGTACGGTTGCATGGAATCCCAAAAGTCATCATTTCGGATCGAGGACCGCAGTTTGTTGCCAGGTTCTGGCATACTTGGTGCAAGGCTTTACAAGTGACGGATGCCTTGTCTACGAGTTTTCATCCCCAGTCTGATGGCCAAACAGAGAGGCTTAATCAAACACTCAAAAAATATCTGAGATGCTACGCCGAAGAGGCTAAAGATTCCTGGGTCTCTTTGTTGTGGCTAGCCGAATTGTCCTACAACAACGCATGGCATAGTTCTACTGGGGAATCCCCTTTTCGGGCCAACACGGGTTATCATGCTGACATCTTGCCTGTTATTATTCCTAGCGATGTGCATAACCATCCTACTGTTGCTGCCAGGATAAAGGCTTTGTTGAAAATCCATCGCTGAATACAACAGCACTTGGAAAGGGCCAAAACCTCATATAAGAAGTGGGAAGATCGACGTCGTCAGGAGGGTCCAAACTACAAGGTGGGGGATAAGGTGTGGCTGTCGACCAAAAACATCCGTTTCCGCTACCGCAGTATCTTCCATCCTCGGTTCATTGGACCATATGAAGTGCTGCGTGTAGTGAATCCGGTGGCATACAAACTGAAATTGCCAGAATCCTTACGAATACATCCGGTATTCCATTGCAGTCTTTTGAAACCCGCCAAGACTGGGAGGCGTCAAGCGGTCCCTCCAGTGCTGAGAGACGGCCAGCTGGAGTATGAGGTGCGTCGTATCTTGGATTCCAAATACCAACGGGGAAAGCTGTGGTATTTAATATCATGGAAAGGATACGACTCGGAGGATGACTCCTGGGAAGCCTGCACTGAAGTACATGCCCCTCTTGCGGTTCGAAAATTTCATGCTCAGAACCCAGGGAAGCCCGGTGCTAGAAGGCGCCGCTGAGGAGGGCATACTGTCAGGATTTGCGTAATGGCGCCTACAGAACTACAACTCCCATAAAGATAGGTGTGGAACAGAGTCTATATATTTGTGATGTCCACTAGATGGCGCTGTAATTGATTACTCTTTGGAACCTGAAAGAGAGAGTGTGGTCGTGTTCCCTGTTTCGGGAGCTTTATTCCAGGATCAAAGACTGGGAACCTGTAATTTTGCTGGAGTTTTGAGTGGCGAGATCCTCACGTTTTGCCAAAAGAGACTTGGGGAAGGCTTTCCCTAATTGTTCTTTCCGATCGCGAGCGGCTGCCGCGAGGAGAGAAATGCGTGTCATCCAGGAAGACGCGGGTTTGAGTAACGGCTGCTAAAGAAGGAGTTCCTGTGTTCTAAGGAGAATTCCCGATCGCGAGCGGCTGCCGCGAGGGAAGATCCCCGGTTTCTGGGTGTCCGTTGCAAGGGGCGCCTTTACTCCGAACTTTGGTTTAGCTAGGAAGCTTGTCAACGCTGAGAAGTTCAACTGTGCCTTGGTTTTTACCGCGAGCGGCTGCCGCGAGGTGGAAAGCAGCAGATATTGTAACTATTCGGGTTGCTGAAGACGATAAAAATCGCGCAACCTAATTTATGAACTATACAAATCTTATTCAAGGGAAGCTGGTAAGCCTCGGATGAGGAAGCATTATTTTGTGTCTATTTTTGTTAGTGTTCCATTATTAGTTGGGCCCAGCTAGGAATACTAAATCGATTTCTATTTTTTGTCCTTTGATGAACTGGAAGTGCTTCTAAAGATACTATCACGAATTCCTGATTCTTCAGTGTTTTGGAACTGAGGTTTTTGGCTGTATCATAAACAATAACCACTGGGTTACTGGAGAAAACTATTATCTACTCAAGGGAAGCATTATATGGTATGTGAGGTGAAGGTTTGGCCTTTTGAATGATTTGCTGAAGGTTGTTGAATAATTAGTAACACGTGGTTTTCTTACAGGGAGCACTCTGATATAGAGAAGTATCTATGGTTTTAGAGGAAAGAGGTGCCCTCCTGATTTAATTGGTATGTATCGTTCCATTAGCGAGACTTGAATGAGAGTAGTCAGAATTGATGTGATAATCCTCTTTTTCTTGTCATTTCAGCTATCCCATCCGTTCCAGACCCCTTCCTTACCTTCCCTGATTTATCCCTCGCTTGATTACCTTTACGCTCTGTGTTATTTGTACAGTCAGAGTGTGGGGAAATCAGGAGGTGGACCCCTTTCAGCATCACCCTGAGCCTGAGGTTTCCAGAATCGTGACAGTGTGCAAGGGACTCATGTCTGAGCATACCCTGCCACACACACTTATGGCGCCCAAAAGCAGTACAAAAGATGGTGGTGATGGACGGAGCATCTGAATCAATCAAACACTCACACCCAGTCAAAAGATCTGGGTTTAATCCATCACCGACTTGTGTGTGAAGCACCATTATTTTACACTCACAGGCACTACACCTCTGTGGTCATTTCATCTACATTCCAGCTACCTAGAGACTAATTTTTCTATCTGCCAGAAGTCAGAGAAGTTTGTGTGCCCTGTGCTGTGTAAGAAAGCTCGCTCCTTTCTCTCTGAAGCCAGGCTTTTTTCTTCTATCATCGGTAGAAGGCTGAATCTCCATTGAGCTGACTCTAATTGAGACGAGAATGTGTGATTTGTCCCCCTGTGAAATGTGGATAATTGAAATGTCTTTTATGTTTTTAAACAAATCTGGGAATTCCTGGTTCCAAGCCTGAGTGGGGAGCCAGAGCTAGGAGTCAAAAGGAGCCTTCCTTCCCAGGGTCACACAGGGGGATATGTACAAGGAAGTGGCGGAGCGCGGCGTTAGCCTCCATGGCTTAACGCCGCGCCCGCCACTTCTGAAACGCCTGGCTTCAAAATATTTACAAGAATGTGGTGCAGCCTTACGTTTCCCCCTGCGATGGCGCTAAGTTTAGCAACTTAACGTCAATGCAGGCACCCTTGCACCAGAGTGCAAGGGTGTCTGTGTCCAGGGGAGGATTGGTTATGTGTAGGAAGGTGTCCCTTCCTATACATAAACAATCCTAAAATGCCATTCTGTCACTTTCACGTGTGCTGCGTAATGCAAAATGGCATTTTTTTTAAAGGTTTGGTATGTACAGTAAGGGGCACCAATCTGCTAAAAAGATCACACAGTGTGAGATCTAGAAAGTGGGACTCCAAATTCAAAAATCTAAAAACTAACCAGGAATTTAGCCCACTGGGTGGATCTTCCTAGTCCTCCCTAAATGTAATAATTGTCCTTTCCTTCCACCCAGAAGCACATTCCACCAGTGCCAGCAAATGGAAGGTCAAGAAACCTATCCCAAATTCCCTTTTTTATGGCTGTCAAGTTCTGGAGAGGATGTGACATCGGAGGGGGCAGATATGCGAGAGCAGAGCACAATAAAGCCCTGCGACCTCACCACCACTCTGGGGAAGTAATGGGGCCATAGACCCCGTAGCTAAGAGGCACACGATGTCTAGCACATGTCTCTTCGCCTCTCTGCGGTTTATGACGGAGGAACTGGACCCTGTTGTGCAACAATCACAAGGCAAACACAGGAAGAGATAGCTCTGCTGTCTACCACCGAGTGATCGCCGTGATGCACACAAAAAAGTCTCTCAGAGCCCTCATATGGTGACTGGTGCCTTCAGAAAAGCGAATCTAGAATATAAACATTCATTTGTGTGACTCGAGATGCACGTCACTTTAATGTCGAGGAAAGAACTATATTTTACACCCTCACATTAAAAATGTGCTGAGATTTCATTAACTGCAGCAGAAAGCCTCTTATATTGGATATCTAGACCAGCTGAGCAAACTTCTCACCTCTTTAATGATGAGTACAGTAATCTGCAGTTAAGTTGACGTGCATTTTTACAGTGTTTGGTATTGTGCTGGGCCCCCTGTGCAGTGTGTGTAACCCTTGCAAGGCCTGAGACGGTAAGCGGGTTCTTCTGGTTATGGAAGTCTGGGATTATGCAGCAGAGAGTGGGTTAAGGGGCAAGTGTGAAAAATCCATACATATATGGAGAATGGGATGCAAATAATTCCGTCAACTCATAAGGAAACATCCAGCACTCGTGACACCAAAATGTACATAAGGTACAAACATGAATGCTACACTCTATATCAACATAGAACTTATGTCGTGTGTAGTTGATACAGCTCGCAGAAAAGAAAATAAGTGTGGCCGCCGACACCCTAGCTAATTACGAATTAACACAGAGGCCTGCACTTTAGATACCAGAGGTGTCTCAGGGTTACAGGGTATTAAAGGCATGCACCTTAGACAGCAGGAGTGTCTCTCAGGTTACTTAGATCCTACCATGTGTGCCAATGAGAGAAGAGCTATGCTCCAGGATGCCTTGGAGTTAAAGGCTTGCACCTTACAAAGCAGGGATGTCCCTCATGTTACTTAGATTATACCGTGGGTGCCAATGAGAGGAGAGCAATGCTTCAGGATGCACAGGAGTTAAAGGCTTGCACCTTGGTCAACGGGGCTGTCTCTCAAGTTACATTGATGACACAGAGAGTACATGAGACGTGAGCTGCCTCTCACGATGCATCGGAGTTAAAGGCTTACATTGTTTGAGGCAAGATGGCCGCTGACAGACCGTAGGGAAGCAGTCGCGCTGTCTCTCCCCCTCCGCGGTATATTGAAGCTGGCATACTGAACACAGTTGACTATGCTGATTACCCCAGATTGGCTGCTACAACTACTGTATAGACCCCAAAGGCTGTTGTACCTATTGAAGCCCTCCGAGGAAGCCGCACCATGGATAACAGTGGGCAAACTCCTGAAGGCTTACCTCTCTCGGAGAGTAATACAGCTGATCTCCAGAATGGCGCCGAGAGGAATAAAAACAAAAGAACTGAAGGAAACGAAAGATTCTGCCCCGGTAACACCCGGGGCGGCTGCTGTATCGACCCTACGCAGGGTTGCTATCGTAAAGAAACTGGCGGCTGCTAAGAACATGGGGCTGATGGAAGAGCAGCCCGGACATCTCACTGAAGGAAAAGACACTTCCTCCGATGTGACTAAGAAGAGCTCTAGGAGCCGGCTAGTTGCTGGCGCGAAAGGCAAAGACGCAGCGCTGCGGCAACCCGCCTTGTAGGGAGCCTTTCCCGCAACGGCAGCTTGGGCAAGACAGGAGACGAGAACAGATGGAGCCGGAAGATCTTCAGCTCAAGTGCAGACTCCTCGCGGCACCGATCAAGCGGCAAGACAGCACAAGCAGAACCCGGAGGGAGCAGATGAGGAGGAAAGCACTGGCCAGGTGTTCACCGGCGCTGAGGCTGGAAAGAGGGACGTGACGAAAGGAATCTCCGTGCCGGCACCAGCACCAGAGGATGCACTCACTCAGCGCATTCAGCTCGGTGAAGGCACGCAACAGAAAGAGCAGAAGACACAGAGGAGTGCTTGGAGGTCGTTCCAGATACAGACACTGAGCTAGATGCTGCCACTAGACAACAGGCCCCGGGCCTGCCCTCGGGTTGCAGGGCACACCTTAGAAGGACACTTGTTGTTATACAGACATGACACATTAAGGAACATATTGATCACGGGGGTAGCAAGGGATACAGCAGGTTTGAAAGGCAATAATATAAATCTGAGCAATTCTGGTCAGGAGAAATGACTAGGACAGTCTCCTAAAGCAGAGGGATGAATGCCCGAATAATTACTATTAATGGTTGTGGACTGAACAACCGTATTAAAAGGCAGCGAGTGTCAGCGATGCTGAGAGCTTCGAGGGCTGATCTTATTTGCTTACAGGAGACCCACATTGAAGGAAACAAGGTGTTCCTGCTGGAGCAGCTAGGCTATCACGTTTTGGCTCACTCAAAACAGGGGACCAAAACTAGAGGAGTGGCAATACTCTCTAAAGATAAGCAGGTCCCAGTCAGGAAGAAACTTGAGGATTCATTGGGGAGGTGGGTTTTAGTAGAATGCCTGGTTAACGGTGGCTGGGTCACGCTAGGTTCTATCCACAGCTCGACAGAGGACGATCCTGAGATCTTCTCCTTTTTAGACCTTGAGCTCTCGGCGTGGGCCCCCTTAGTGATCCTTGGTGGCGATTTTAATATTAACGGCATAGGTGGTCTTGGGTTGCACCCGACAGACAAATACCAGAGGCGTAAGAAAAAGGTATGCCAGGCAGTTTTAAGCCTGGCAAGAAATAACGCATTAGTAGATGCATGGTCTATACTTAAGCTGCAAGACGGCGGGGCAGCCTACTTTTCAGCTCCCCACAAGATCTGTGTAAGGCTAGATTATTTTTTGGTCTCAAATGGGTTGGTTGCAAAATCCCAGATAGAAAAACTGCCCGTATCATATCAGATCACAATCCCTTAGTACTCTGCTTAGACGCTGCAATAAAAACTAGACCTACGCAAGTGGACTTTTGAGCGCGGACTACTAAAAGATGGCAGCTATGTCCTCCATATGAAAAAATGGATTAAAAACGACTGGGATATTAATTGGGCTAGCACTGCCACAGGATTTACTAGGGACGCCTTTAAGGCAGGTGTCCGCGGCGAAACCCTGAGCGTTAGCCTATTTAAACAAAGGCAGGAGCAGACATGGGCAACTGAGCTGACTAAAACTGTAGTG
The DNA here is from genome assembly GCF_964263255.1 of Lissotriton vulgaris. NCBI lineage: Eukaryota > Metazoa > Chordata > Amphibia > Caudata > Salamandridae > Lissotriton > Lissotriton vulgaris. Next base: position 815,783,795 of record NC_141696.1, on the reverse strand, counting down.
GACCTTGAGGCGGAGCTGGCAGCTCTGGCCCTAGTAGGCGCGCCCATAAACCAAACCCTTATCAAGCTGGCGAGGGCAAAGTCGGCGGCAGTGGAAAATATTGCTAGCAAGGCAGCAGCTGCGTACTTAACAAGGAAGGAGCATTGCCACGAATACAGCGAACGGGTGGGTCACACCTTAGCAGTTCGAACAAGGCAAAAGGCTGCACTGGGGGAGATAAAGGGTATTTTAGATAGCACGGGTCGCACGATAATGGATACAGCTGGGATTTGCGAGGTGTTCAGACAATTTTACACCAAACTATATAGTGAAGAACAATCAACGGACCCCTTGCAAATCCAAACTTATCTCGCAGATATACCGCCTCCATCTCTTACACAGGAGGCTAGAGATAAGCTAGACTCACTTATGGAGGAGGGAGAAATTAGAACCGCCCTGGCGAGCTTACCTGCAGGTAAAGCTGCAGGACCGGGCCAGATCCCTATTGAGTTCTATAACATTTTCCAGGCAGAAATCTCTAAGTATTTGATCGAAACATTGCAACAGACAAAAAGGGGTTCCTCTACGCCAAAGTCTTGGGTGGGGGCTGAAATTGTTATTATTCTTAAAAAAGGAAAACCAACAACAGATCCTGGTCTTATAGGCCAATAACATTACTGAATGCGGACACAAAGGTTTTTTCTAAAGTTCTGGCCTCCAGGCTTTCAAAAGTGATAGGTTAGTTAGTCAAACACAGCATGGATTTATTCCAGGAAGAGGGACAACACAACACATTTGTAGGGTCATTACCTTATTCGATGCCTCAGAGATCTCAGGAGATCAGATGGCTGTCATGCTGCTGGACGCTGAGAAAGCATTCGACCGGGTCTCCTGGGACTATCTTTGGTTGTCATTAAGATGGGCAGGTATCGGTAACAACTACATCCAGGCCATACAGGCGTTATATTCAGAGCCCACAGTGCGCGTCCGGGTTAACGGTGAAAACACGAAGACTTTAGAAATCAAGCGAGGCACGAGGCAGGGCTGCCCGTGTTCCCCACTGCTATTTGCGCTATATTTAGACCCACTACTGCGTAGCCTCGAAGCTAATAGGAGTATTCTACCTGTAAAGACCGTGGGCAGCAAAAGTAAAGTACTAGCGTACGCTGATGACGTAGCGATCATCACGCCGGCCCCTACAGAGGCTATTAGGGAAATTGAGGGAGAGGCTGTAGTGTTTGGCAGAATGTTTGGATATGCCCTTAACGGACCTAAAACACACATTATTTAAAACAATAAGGTGCTCTGCTCTGACAGCCGCGTAGTGGACTCAGGTGTATATCTGGGCATTGATATATCTGCAGACTTGGATAACTTAGGGCCATTTGTAGGTGGCCAAATACCGATCGGTAAAGCCAAAATTTAGTAAATTTTGGCTTTGCCGACCGGTATTTAGCCCTGTGGGATGTACGTATTACCGAATGCCATCGGTAATAACGAATCGGTAACTCATTACCAATTCCTTATTTACTGATCGGTGAACACCAAAACAAACAATACCGAATCGGTAAATAACGAATTGGTAAAAATCCCAAAATGCGATGTAGCAAAAATCGGTAATACCGAATTTGACCAAATTCGGTATTAACGATTCAGTATTTACCACTGATCCTGAGCAGGTGGTAATCAGGTGCAGTGCTTAAAAACAGCCCCAAAATGCAACAGTTTGAACACAATGGCGGGCCTCTACCTCATAGCAAGGCGGCTACTTTTGAGAGCAGCAGGAGTGAGAGTTTGGAGACGTGAAGAGCGGGTGTACAGACTGCGCATCACATTGTTCCAATTGACTGAACCAGAAATCCATGAGAGGTACAGGCTGCACCCACACACCATCCTTGACCTCATACGGAACCTGAAACCATATCTTGAGCATCAGACACCAAGGGTGCACGCAATACCCACCCATGTACAGGTGCTCTGTTGCCTGCACCTCCTGGCATCAGGAAGTTACCAGGGTGTGATAGCCATAGCAGGTGGTGTGTCACAGAGATGTCTATCCCGTTTTTTCAACACCTTCCTGGATGCCATGATGGACCAAATGCATCATTACATAACCTTCCCCAGTACACAGGCGGAGCTGCAGAAGACTAAGCTGGATTTCTACCAACTGGCGCAGTTCTCACACGTCATTGGCTGTGTCAATGGGACCCACATACCAATCTGCCCACCTTCAGCAACAGAATACATTTACCACAACCGCAAATCCACCCACTCCATAATTGTGCAGGTGATATGTGATGCTAAGTTCATCATAACTGACATTGTGGCCAAATTTCCAGGGAGTGCACACGACTCGTACATATTCAGGAACAGTGGTGTCCATACACGGCTGGCTGCTGGTGAATTCGGAGAAGGATACCTACTAGGTAAATCAATGTGTCGCACCCTGATGTATACCTTGGCTCAACCTATTGGTAACACAAATTAATGGCACTTTCTTTTGCATTTAGGTGACAGTGCATATGCCCTCCGGTCTTACCTACTCACACCATATCGCAACCCATCCACCCCAAGGGGGAGGAGATACAATGTGGCACATAAGAGCACACGCAACGCGGTGGAGCTGTTTAAAAGCAGATTCCGTTGCCTCACAAAAGTGGAGGTGCACGTCAGTACAGCCCCATCAAATGTTGCAAAATAATTGCAACATGTGCAATGCTACATAATCTAGTCACAAAAAAAGGAACAGCAGTGGAACTAACTGACTCTGAGGACGAGGGCAAGGACAATCTGCAGCCAGAGCCCTGTGCAGCTGGTGTTGCAGTAGAACATGATGGGAGACACAGATGGACAGAGATAACTGGTCAACTATTTCTGAGTGAGTAACGAGACAGAGACAGTAACAGTTTTTGTGTAATGGTGTTTAATCAGCACACCACCAGTATTGAAAGCAGTGTCCATAAACACATGGGTTACATCACCCATCTAATGATTGCCAAATATCAGTAGGACCTATTTCCTGCGCCCACGTGCTGCATGTCCACATTCCCTGGCCACACTGTCTGTAGTGTCAGAATTTTCCTGGGCAGCGCTGTGGCGTTCGCTGCGCCTCCTGCCCTCGGTGGGAGAGGGCGTAATGCTTCCACGGCTGGTAGCCTCCTCACTGTCCCCTCCTTCCATTGTGGCCGCCTTCACATTCTGCATCAGTTCCAATGCAGAGGTCATTGAGACCATGCCCCTGGCCACGTCCCTGCTACAATGCGCCATCTCCTCCTGCATGGCGCTAGACCTTCAACACATTAGGGAGGTAGCAGTGGCCAACCGGTTCACTGCCTTGGTATAGGCCTGTAGTCTCTGCCTCTCCCTGCGCCTACAAAGACGGTCCTGCTCCAACTGGCTGCAGAGTTTGTCCACAGAGGTTGCAATTTCCCTCATTCCCTCAGACATGTTGTCGCCCATTGTACTAATGCCCTTTTCAATCCTGTACATGTGTTTGTTTATGTGGGCCACTTCTCTGTGCAATGATCGCATCTCCCTCCATTGCAGGCGCTGGACCTTGAGCATGTTGCCTTCCAGTCTAGCAAATACACTTTCGCCCTGTTCGGAGCCTTGAGGACTGGCTGGCCTTGTCCTGCGGCGTCTTGATGAAGTGTGGGCGCCCTCAGATGGAGTACCAGCCCTCACTATGTTGCCCTCCTCATGGACTGGAGACTCTTGGCCCCCTGTGCCCTCCTCCTCCTCCGACTAATCCATCTGCTGGAGGGTGGCCACAGCATGCCTCCTGCCTGAATGTGGTGATGGTGGTGATTGTTGCAGTGGGGATTGACTATGAGGAGATGGCGGTGTTCCCTGGCGCTGTGGTGATGTCTGTGAAGGAGTAGTTGGTGGTGGTGGTTGTGCGGAGCTTGTGTGACCTGCAGGCAAACTCTCTTCATTGTGTTGCCTGGCTGTCTTTGGTCTGCTCCCCTCTGCAGCACTGCAAGATGTCTTGCCTGTAATGACAGAATGTAGATATACTCACTTTTCTGTCTGCATTTGCATTGCATTAAACATCTTGCCTACAGATCACAGTGACTGTCCTGAGCTTGCTAATTACTTTCACATGCTATTGTGTTTGCTAGGCTGACTGTCCTATACATCAGTCCCCTGAAACTACATCTCCCACAATGCATAGCAGGTAATGAGTAAGGTAAGGAGTGGAGTGGGAGCCCCTATGCCACTATGGGGATTGGGGTTGGGGAGGGGGTAGCACAGCATGCTGGGCATGCATATTACCTTGTTTCCTTGCAGCTCTGTCAGAGCTGTCTGCGTCTCCCACGCCACTCACTCTCTCCGGCTGGAGGGTGGACTCTACCATCAGTTCCATTGGTGTTGGTGCAGGTGCTGTGTTCTTCCCTCAGCCAGTTTTGCCAGCCTGCCTCTGCCCGCAGCCATCCTTGCCTTTGCCGTCTTTCTGAGGTCGTACCACCTCTTCTTGATGTCCTCTATGGAACGCTGGGTGACACCAATTGCATTAAGTTTGCTCTGGATCCCAGTCCAAATCTGTCTCTTCTGAGACTCAGGCACGTGGAGGGACTGCTTTCCAAAAAGCTTGTCATGGTCCTGGCTCACATCTTGTATTAGTACCTCCAGCTCCTTCTCGCTGAACTTCAGCTTCCCTTTCCTTTCAGTTCCCTCCTTCTCTCTCTCCTGGCTTGCCATTTCCAATGTATTTTTATTTTTGGTTTGTAGCTGTGATGCTCTGTTGATCCTGGATCCTCAGCCCACCTGCCTGCCTCACAGTCAGCTCCAGGTTCAGTGCAGCTGCCTGGGTGTGGCCACTTCCTGTTTGAGAGGTAATTGGATGACAGAGGATTGGCTGATTCATCAAATAACACATTTTTGAATTACCGAATCGGTATTTACCGATTCAGTAATGGATTCGGTAATTCTGATTTGGTATTGGTGTTTCGTTTTTTTTTTTTACAGATTCCTTCCGAATCTGTATTTTTTACCGAATTTTAGCGAATCAGTAAATTTTACAGATTTTTTACATACATCGTATTTTCAGATTCCTTAATACTGAATCGGTAATATTTGGTATTAAAGAATCGGTATTCATGGTTTACCTACATAAGGCCCACAGTGGCTAAGAATATCGAGCCGATAATTAACAAAGCAAAAAAAGACCTCGATAGACTACACAATCTCCACCTCTCCATAGTGGGACGGGCTAACGTCATAAAAATGATTTTGCTGCCGAAGTTGTTATATATATTCAGGGCGATCCCATTAACATTTGAGGCAAATTGGTATACTGCATTAGAGCAGATGACAAATAGATTCTTATGGGCACACGGTAAGACGAGGCGTGCTCTTTGGTATATGGCACTCCCTAGAGATCGAGGGGCTGGGCTGTCCCCGATTTTAGAATGTACCATTAAGCAGCGGCCCTCCAGTATATGTCTGGGCTTATAGGGGGAGCTTCACCAGAGACAGAACACACGTCTCATTCTACAACTATATAGTCAGTACTAGCAGCCCGTCCCGACGTTGTCCGGGTATGAATTGCTGCCGGCCAGTAGTATATTGTTTTGTGGGATTTCGTTTTGATAGCATTTCTTATCTGTGACAGGCCTGTGAAACGCTCCGATTCACAGTGCACTGCTGATACACTTAAGAGTGCGCGTTCAGTAGTGTGTGAACTCGAGTTTCCCTACGTTATTTTTCCTTGCAATATTATATAGCGCGAACTCGACAACATGGCATGAGCACAATTTACATTACAGAAGAACACATTAATTTGTGGTAGGCACGGGGAGACAAAGCGATTGCCGGGAATCACAGGATGTTGACAGGCCTGTGAAACGCTCCGATTCACAGTGCACTGCTGATACACTTAAGAGTGCGCGTTCAGTAGTGTGTGAACTCGAGTTTCCCTACGTTATTTTTCCTTGCAATATTATATAGCGCGAACTCGACAACATGGTATGAGCACAATTTACATTACAGAAGAACACATTAATTTGTGGTAGGCACGGGGAGACAAAGCGAATGCCGGGAATCACAGGATGTTGAGCTGATGCCGAGATTCGAACGTAGCTCCCCAGCTCTAAAGTTCTCAATTCTAGAACTTGTGGCGGGAGGTGTGTCTAAAAGTGTATGTCGGTGCTGGCCATCAATGAGAGAGACCTGTGCATTTTTCAAATGGGTGGTGAAAAAATATGAGTATGTTGCTGGAGATGTGGGCCGCCGTGCCACCAATGTACTTACCGGGGGAGGGTAAACACCCATTATTCTGCAACTTTCTTTCCGCATACCATCACTCTGCATACTTTCATTACGAAAGTACCATGACACCGCAATGCCATTATAACTCAAGGCATCACATTTTATATGCTTTTACCATGCATACATTTACAATGAAATTCGTTGTAAATGCATGAATGGTAAAAGCATGTTTTTTTAATGTTTGGATAAGGTAAGTATGGGTATAGGGGTATATGTTTTGGGATACTGTGGTATATGTTTTGGGGTGTTTGGGTATTTTAAGGGTTCAGATATAGTTTGGGGTTATGGGGTACAGGGGTAGTTTTAGGGTTTAGGGATAGGTATGGGTTTTGGGGTACAGGGATATTTATAGGATTCAGGGGTAGGTTTGGGTTTTGGGGTACAGGGGTATTTATAGGGTTTAGGGGTAGGTTTTGGTTTTGGGGTACAGGGTATATGTATAGGGTTAAGATGGGTTAGTGTTTCAGGGTGTTGTGGTATTTTACGGAGTACGGGTGGGTTATGATTATGGGGTGCAGGGGTATTTAAAGGGAGCAGGGTGGGATTAGCGCACTATATGAGACATGGCATGAAGGGCGAAACGTACCACACGCCCCCAGCGTTTGTCACGCCCCCAGCACACGCCCACAGCACAACACAGACACGCCCACAAGGGACTACTTTGCTGGCACGGTTCTTTACCTTTTAAATGTATATGGTGGGCGTCTTCATAGCCTATGTCCTTCTTCTGCAACTGCCCTTTCCAACGCGGTATTGGGTGTTGTGATTGGTGCTGTGGTTCCTGAGATTACCCGCCTCAAAGGTTTGGGCTCTCTCTTTATTATATTAGTATGGATTGCTAGGAGGAGAGGCACTTAATGTTTTTTTGATGTATACAGACCCTACGGCCACATGCATCAAGGTATTTAGGAGTCGCAAATGGTGCGATTCGGTAAAATCGGCTGTTTGTGATTCCTAAATATCTTTTTAGTATGCATCAATCATTTTTGGCGAAATCGCTATTTTTAGCGATTTCCAAAAATGCGATTGCTTCTAAGGAATCGCAAATTTGTGATTCCTTAAAAGCAATGCATGATTGCTTTTAAAATTGCGAATTCGCAATTAGGGGATGCAAATTACCACGAGGGTGAACCTTGTGGTAATTTGCGAAAAAGAATTTAAATGCTCAAATTAGCATTTTGAACACTATCATGTTACAGACACACATGTCCTTAGGACATGTGTGTGTGAAACATCCACTTTAAAATGCATTTCAGGGGTGCAGGGGGAGTCCTTTGGACCCCCCCTGCACCCATGGAATGCATTAACATTTTGCGAATTGTAATTTGCGAATTCGCAATTCCCATTGATTCCTATGGGCCTTTTTGGCAATCGCAAATTAGAATTCGCATAATATTTGCGATTCAGTAAAAATTGCGATTTTTACCGAATCGCAAATATTATGCGAAAATATACATGCATCCCATTTTGCGAATTCCAAATTGCGATTCCCTATTTTTCGCAATTTGGAATTCGCAAACGGCCGGGATGATGCATGTGGCCGCTAGTTATTTCAAGAGAACTAAATTTAAGACCCTGATGGCTGCATATAAAATATGGGAAGCATTTAGGAAAAATGTGGACTTGGGAGATACAATGCATATACACAACTGTATGGGAATAAGTCACTTCCTACAGCAATTTTTGCAGACTCTGTCTTCTCAGATTGGGGGCGGCGCGGAATTGTGAAAATCGGGGACCTCATGGGACTACATGGACACTGCCAGTTCTCCGACGTCCAGCAGTTGTATGGGGTTGAGACAAAGAGTTTTTATAAATATTTGCAAGTCAGGAGCTTTTTGGGGTCTAAAAAGGGGGGCCCTGCTGGGTTTGGGAAAAATCCAGTCATGGAATGCATTGCAGGCAGAGGGAGTTGCACGATCAAACAAATTTATTCTGAACTAACAGCAAGCAGAGAGGACGATCTAGGAAAACATGAAAACAAGTGGGCTGAGAGATTGGGTGTTGGGCAGGAAAGCTTTAATCTCTCATTAGAATTAGGAAGGAACATTCTTTGTTCCGCTGCACTACAGGCACAACACTACAAAACAATGTTTTCATTATATTACACGCCCGCCAGGATTGCACAATGGGGGGGGGCACATCTGGACTACTTGCCCTCGCTGCAGTAGTACAGATGCTGGGGCAGTTTACATCTTTGCTACCTGTCCAAGCCTACAGCCACTGAAGAAGGCAATAGAAATTTTCTTGGACAAATCCCTGGGAATGAACACTGCGCTTACACCATCAAGGGTTATCTTAGGAGTAGACGGGGAAGGTACTGCTAACTACTTTATATTTGTTGCAATGGCAGTGTTATGCCTTTGTGTGGCATTAGCATGGCTGGATCCAATGCCCCCTACATTTCACCAATGGTTGTCCAGACTTCTCTCCGTTTATAATCTGGAAAGGTAGATATACACAAGGAAGGGTAGAAGGGGAAGAAGCCTCTGTTTGCGACCATTCTGCGCAGCGGTAAAGGTGCCTCAAACTGGGCCATCTCTGAAAAGGAGCTAGCGAGAGACGGAACCCACTTATTAAGTCTAAGGAAGGAGAGAACCCTAAAATCTCTGCCGGCAAATAAAAGTGAAAGCTAAAAATTGCATATATTTAGTTTGGAGCTTTGTAAAGCATTGCATGTACATTTTAGGTTAGTTCAGAACACTAAGGGGGTCATTACGATCGACAACGGTTCTCAGTCCATCTGCCATCGTCCCGGGGATGGGGACCGTCTGCCTAAAAGGCGCGGTCCCACACATGGAATTAAGATGCGACCACCACCACGGCGGTCACATCTGCAATATTTAACATTGTGGCGAGTGCTGCTAGCTGCAGCACCCGCTGCAATGTTAAAAATGCACCTTGAACATTTCACTGCACTACGTGGCAGGCACCATGTGGTGCCTGCCACATGGTGCAGGGAAATGTAGGGGAGCACCTATGGTGCATACATGAACTGCCCCTGGTCGAAGGGGCCCACAATGGGCCCTCAAAGTACATCCCCGCCAGCCTTTCCATGGCGGTTGAACCACCATGGAAAGGCTGGCGGCGATTCTGCATCCCAATCAGGTGGGCGGTGCCTGCTAGACACCTCCCCCATTCTGGGGATGCGGACGGTCGGACAGGGAATCAATGATTGCGTCTGTCAGGACCGTGGCAGTCGGGCTTTCCGCCCACCAGCCCACTGCCCGCCATCACAATCTGGCAGGCGGAAAATGGCTGCACGATGGCGGTGAACCCGCTACCGACAGCCTGTCATAATCAGGCCCTAACATAGGTTTTAAAAGTACATAAAAGAAAGTAGGTTGATGCCCTAAGAATTGGGAGGGGGTCCTGATGTGCTGTCAGAGAAGGAGTAGTGATTCTAAGAGGTATATATTTGAAGGTAATGGCAGGGGCGGCTCCTCCGTTTAAGCGGAGGAGCGGCACCCGACTAACTAAAATGCCCAGAAAAGCCCCATAGATGAAAAATAAATGACAATAAGCCTAATTTATTACCATTTTATTTTCCATCCACTGGTCCTGAACTGAGTGCCACGACAAGGCGGGCCTGCTACATGTCAGCAGCAGGAAGTAGGGTGGCTGCCTTGGCAGTTCAAAGTATGCATGTTCCTTTGGCCGAACGTCTTGTGACAGCCAGCCAGACATGCGCACTTTGAAACCTCTAAACTCAGGGGGCACCCAAATGATTACAACCTTGCTAGTTCTCTTCCCATGCATGGTGGTGTTGCTGCTTGCGTTGTTCGTATCCTGTGTGGCAGCCATCCATAGCCCAGCCCACTACTCCTGGGAAGTCCTCCCAACGATTACGTAAAGTGTTGCCAGAGGGAACCGAAACTTGGCACAGAAGAAGGAAGAGGAAGCATGCCTTCCACTGTACTTTAGCACCAATGGATGATATCGCGTGACAAGAACGATTAATGCTCCAGTGCACAGGCAATTCTGGCGAACCCCAGTGTACCAGAGCAATGCATGCGAGGTTGACTTCGCACCAACTCCCACATACACTCTAAAAACAAGGAGCCTCATTTATGAAAAATGACGCATAACTGTGAAAACAGCGATGCGTCACTTTTCATTGCGCCCTCCTTGCGACACCAATGATGCGTCATATTTAAAGTATGACGCATCGTGTCGCAAGGAATTACAGATTCGTCAGTATTTCTGACGTATCTGTAGGTGCAAAAATGACGCATTGCTGGAGTGTGTCACAAAAGTGATGCAACTCCAGCAATGGGTCATTTCACATGGGCACGTCCCGTGTTAAATATGCCTGAGTCAGTTTTACGCCTTTCATGAGGCAGGAGTAAGATATTGACGCATTTGCGTCCTAGAAGTGGAGCAGTGAAATCTGATAGATTTCACTGCGTCACTTCTACGAGGCTTGCTTGCGTCAAAATGCCCACCCTACATTCATTATACCTGGCGCAGGTATAATGTAGTGCAGGGGTTAACAAACCTAGATGCGTCACTTTGTAAATATGATGCAACATGGCGCATTTTTTACCCCACGGCGCAAAAGTGACTCAGGCCTGATAAATAAGCCCCAGAGAAAATGCAGCATTGCATCACTCAATCACAAAGTTACCATATCAACAACCCCCAACGCGGTGCCCAAATACCTGCTATCTAGGCTCATGGAGGCGCTATCGGTGCCTAACAGCGTGTACTAGAAAGAGATAGAGAAATGCCTCAGCTGATACATGCCCAGATCCGTTGCCACTGCGCTGTGTGGCACACTCCCACAGCGAAACCACGCCACTGCCATGAACACTTGCCCGCCCTTCCCCATGAGCAGCCGATATTGGACAAAGCGACTGAAAAGCAGGCCAGAATAAATGAATAAACGGCGCTGGGAGCGAATCAAAAACCAGTGCTCCAGCTGCAGCATCAATGATCTCTGAATAAAGCACAAACTCCTCCTCTAGCATACTTCTGAAGGAGGCCCTGTAAAGTTGCAGGTCTCGTGCATATGCATTTCAAACCTTTTGTTTCATTGCGCCCCTACTTAGTCAGTTTTGCAGCTTGTTTTATCCAGATGTAGTCCACCAGGCAATAGAAAGTGAGTGATGTGTTATATATAGAGCATGTGAAAAATCAGAATGGTTCTTAGAAAGAAAACAGTTACAATCACACAAAGAGGTGTAAGGGAAGTTGAAGACTCCCAATCACCCATGTTGCTGTCACGCTAGCTACTGCTTTGGTAGTACAGTGGCAAGTGAGATCTGATTAATGTGGTAGTAATGTTACATATTTGTATGGCTAAAGGGGTGGTTGTGGATTTATAAGAAAAGAAACACTGCTAACCCACCTCCATGCAGCATTGCTCGGTAGCAGAGCTCCTTGAAGTCAGCGCCTGCTCCTAGCAGGGCATCATATGCAATCATCGGGGCATCATGGCCTCTTCTGCCACCGCGGCCTTCCGAGCTCCATTTTCTGTAACTCTAAAGAGGATAAAGCAAGCTGAAACCTTTGTCTTAAATCCCATAGTTATTATATTTACAATTCACACAGTGCTTTATCACATGCATAATTCTCTCTTAAACAATAGGCATTATTATTCTGCTTGATACTCATTGTATTGGTCTAAGGAAGAGGAAAGAATTATCTGCCTCCATTGGGGTTCTAACCTCAGGCCTAACGGATGAACACAAATCTTCGTAGGGACTGCTCAACCAGGTAAGCTATTTTATAACCTTCTCCCAATGCTAACAATGAGTGTGAAACATGTCGGTTTTGTATAAATACCAACAGTTGTTCAGACCTCTGCCACTGCAAAGTTGGGTGCAGTGGTCAGGTCAATTCCTGTGATCCTGTTACATAAACTGATAAAACAACCTACCAACATCCTTCAAATGCCTATAGTGAGAAAAATAAGACATTCCAAAATAAATGAGAAATTATTTGGATTCCCATGACCTGGGCAGTCGTAGAGATTTGAAGGCAATGCCGTCATTAGTAGTGCTCAGACATTTTACCTTGAAAATATCTGCCACTGGTAGGGTTTTGTCTGTTAGAAATTTCCACCTCCACTTTCGTTCATTGTGTCTCTGGTCTTACCCCGAATTACCTTCCACTCTAAATAAGGAGGAAGTAGATCCTTTGTTATCTCTGTCCAACAGCTTGCAGAGGCCTCATAAAGATAAGTGCTGCTTCCCCTGAAGTGCTCGTCAAGAAGAAATCAGTCTAACTGTAGTAGCAACCCGGTCAACATACGTGTTGACATCATGGAGCCATGGTTGATAAATGCATAAGCCTAGCAAACATTTCTTCATTGTTTCCTCGATGTCTCTATTCTTTGATTCTTTGTCATCTTTTAGGATAAATCTGAGGGGAGGTGTCCTTGGTGAATGCCACCCTTTTGGATGGACTTCTTGGTTTTCCATCATCAGGCTCTGTGTAGAGCTTTACAAAACCCCAGAATAAATAGATAAATAAAGTTCTTGATTTGTTGACTGAAACATAACGTACATTACATGGAGTAAAATAGGGATATTGTCCCACCCTTCTTTATATTCCACGAGTAGCAGATTTTCCACTTGTATGGACAGTGGGGAGTTTTCCACTCAAGGTGAGAGGACATCCCTACATTGATCGATATGGGTGACTCTTGTTACTGGATCACCCCTGACTAATCCACAGGCAATCTATCTATACACTGTATAACTGTTATATATGATTACAGTTAATACTGAATTCTAAATTTGGTTATTCACTGCCATGATGTAAAAACATTGGGAATCAAAAGTTGTTTCCCAACATCATCAAGGGATGTCAGGTCATGTCAACAGAGCTCTCAAAAAGCCTGTCATGCAGCACTGACACTTGGTTCTGATGGAGAGCATAGAGCACAGTTTTGTGTTGGGAGAGGGCAGGAATGCACAGAGAGTGGTGGCGGTGAGTGGCAGGAGGCCAGCATTGTTCTTCGTTATTTGGTAGGAGATGATGGATAAAGAGAGGGTAGTGTGAATGGAATGCCTTGAGACCAGGGTTTTTCAATTTAGGCAGAGCTGGAAGGGCAAACGCAGAGGGTGGCGGGTGTGGGTGGCAGCAGTACACGTTCCTCATTTGGAGTCTGGGAGGGTAGGATAATGTAGTAGTAGTCTGGTTGGTGACAGGATACCAGGGACAGTATTATACATAGTGCTTAAAGGGTGCTACGGGCACCCGCTTCTACTTTTTGCACACCTAAGACATTTTCTTTTGCACCTATGCAAAATACGACCCTATACCCTCTACCTAAAGCATTAAGCCAATTTACCAACTTGAGACAGGGAATCTGGTGGACTTTAATCCATGGACCCTCAATGCGTTACGTAAGGATGATGTGTTCTGGGCAACAATCAATCCTATGGGACTACAGGATCATTTGTTCTGTTAGTGAGTTACACAATATCTTTCAACATGGATGGACGCACTCAATAATCTATCTATCTATCTATCTATCTATCTATCTATCTATCTATCTATCTATCTATCTGTCTATCTATCTATTTATAATATCTAATCATTGCCACGATTGTGTAATAGTGGCAATGAAACCAATAAATAAGCAAAATATTTAAAATAATTGCAAAATGGTAATGGTGTGTCAGTAATTCATTGCTTTTAATGATGAAACCAGTCTTAGGTATCCAATCTACCCCTAGCTAACCCATCTTACTGCCAAAGGTCTGAGTTTGTTCAGGTGGCCTCTAGCCTGCATTCTTCAGCTGAAATGGACTGTTGTTTAGCTAGCTTCTGTACTTGGAAGAAGATCACTTTCTCCTTCAGTTATGGTGTTCACAAGCTGATAAGGACTTCCTGGTATAGAGGGGCTGGTGTCCTTCACTAAGGAAGTTTGCAGCTCAGTTCACACCAACCAATTTCCCAGGAAGTGGATGATTCTTCTCTGCCAAATACGTGTCTACATCAGGATGATTGTTTTGAAAAGGCAGACCTTGTGATGAATGATGTAAAATGCAGGAAATACATATTAATTCTGTGGCACCTTGACTACATTTTATGACTTATAATTACAAATCACATTAATATATATAAATAATTGGTGTCATCGCCATCAGTAAAAGGAAGACCTGTAGCTCGTAACAGCTGGTCTGCCTTTCATTAATGTGTGATTACCAGTGCAGGTAGAGGTTCACACAGCCAATGCCACCAGTGAGAGATGAAATGGGGTTGCACTGCATAACATGAAATTACAATGGGTAACAGTGAATAAAGGAAATGTTTTCACATCAGTGTTATTCTTATTTATAATTCTATGTTATAAATATGAGTGCTATACCATCCACTATCTGATGCAGGCTTTTCAAATTGCTGGTATGTGCTCCAGTTATGTCACAGAGGTGAGAATTAAAGCTTACTTTGTACTACTGTGAGTTTACTTCTCGATCCTGGCGCATACCTCATTCAGACCTTGTTTTTCTGTTTAAAACAACTTAGGTTAAAAGGTCTATTCACAATAGTAAACAGGCTTCAAACTCATGTACAGAGGAGTTGGCCTAACGGCTAGGGCTGTCGACCTCAAATCCCAGGAACCGGGTTCGCGTCTCGACAATGAAGCTTAACATCCTGAAATTCTGGGCAAATCACTTACAGGTAGATTCATCAAAGACCCGTTTTGCGAGTCTTTAATAGCGATTCATAAGGAATCGCTATTACAGACTCGCAAAACGGGATTCATGTAGGAATCGCAAAATAAATTGCGATTCCTACACATTCCTTATTTGCGATTAGCAAATTGCTAACCGCAAATAAGGAATAACTCCCCATTCATTCCTATGGGCATAAAGGCCCATAGGAATGAATGGGGAGTATTCCTTATTTGCGATTAGCAATTAGCTAATCGCAAATAAGATAGCGATTTCAAGGGTGCCAGGGGTGTCCAAAGGACACCCTGTAGCACCCCTGAAATGCAATTTTACACAGGTGTTGCGCACACACATGTCCAAAGGACATGTGTGTGTGTAACATGCAACAGAGAAAAATGGACTAAAGTGCTTTTTTCTACATTTTCACCATTTACCACGAAGTCAGACTTGCGAATTCGCAATTTAAAATTGGTTCATGAATTGCATTTAAGGAATCTCTAATAGAGATTCCTTAAATCCAATTCCTCGCAAATATGAGATACCGCAAATAGCGATTTTTGCATTTGGGATGATGAATCCCAAATGCAAAAATCACACTCGCAAAGGGCCAGATTCTCAGAATCTGGCCCTTTGCGAGCGCTATTTAGCTTCATGAATCAGGCTATTAATCTCCTTGTGCATAACAAAAATGAATGTGTCCTCATGTAATGCAACTGGTGCTATGTAAATCCCTCTGATGGATTCGGGTCAAGTTTGAGCTATAAAAAGCTATGTGAAAAAAACAAACTGTGATTAAAGGGGGTGTTTTTCACCAGGGTGTTCTGAGTATGGACAACTGAGGTTTTTTCCTCTTTTAGCTATGTCAGGTCAGTCAAAACCCTTGGTGAAAAACATCCCCTGTTATTAAGTTACCAATCTAGAATTCTAGGGATTGTCTGTGGAATTAAATATTAATTGGGAAAAGACAATAATATAATTTGGTGTAACGAGTGGACTGGTCTTGTATTTCTCATGGCCTTAAGATGAAGGTAAAAAAAATCAAAAAATTACTTGTGTTCTACCTCTGATAATCATAAGTGCTGTTTGATACCACAACATCATTGTCAGAGTATAGTTTGACGTAAATATTGTGTTCTAAACATCATTTGCAAAATATAATTCCACTGGAGTTATTAACAGAAAATTGACACCCACTGGGACAATATGTATGCAAACAATATTTATGACACAATATTTATACTGCACAATATTTCTGTGTGCAGTATTCCGTCATACAATAATATGTGCTGGATTACATGCATTGAGCTGAAGTAGAACTCCTTTTTCTTGCCACTCCAGCTTTCAATTAGAACTAAAATATCTCTTGTCACCTATTACTTTGCCCAAACCAAATCTCACAAAGGTTTTGGTTATTCAATCATGAAAAATCACATTTCAACAGTTGCCTCCTAATTGCTTAGACAGCACAGTAATATTAATGTACTTTTATTCTGTTGTATTGCATTGTATTGCATTTATATAGTGCCTATTTTCCCAGATGAGGCGTTGAAGTGCTTTACACCAGGCTGCACTCTGCTCCAGAACCCAAGGTTAGCAGTTACTCCAGTGGTGATTAGTTATTGTTGGTTATTCAGATAAGTCTTGTGATCTCACTGAAACCATTCCATGTACTTACTCCAGTTTCCTTTAAGTCAATTAAATTAAATTAATAGGAGTTAGATGTGATCAGGGCATATTATCAAGAACGGCGTTAACATTATCGCCGCTTTAGCGGCAGGAAACTGCCGCTGAAGCGGCGATAATGGGCTTGGTAATATGCCCTTGAGAATTCCAATAGAAGCCCAGGTTAACACCAGAACCTGGGCTTCTATGGGAATTCACAAGGGCATATTATCAAGCCCATTATCGCCGCTTTAGTGGCAGTTTCCTGCTGCTAAAGCGGCGATAATTTTAAGGCTGTTTCTTGATAATATGCCCCATCGTTCTTTGGGGGTTGGGAGGTAATGTGTGTTCCTGCAGATGGTCTCTGGGATTAATATGAGCTACAGGATATTAGGTCGCAGTGGTAAGAATTTCTAAGAAGAAGCGTTTGTGATCTTTGAAAAGCAGTGTGGGTAATTTGCTAAAATACATACAAGCAAATTAAGAAAAGCATGCATGCAATTTAAAATAGGTTGTGCTCAAACAAAGGAGGCATGGAGAGGGTGGAAAGAAAAGGGAAAGTCATTCAAAATGAAAAAGGAAAGGCGAAAATCAAAGTCAGTGTGCATATCGCGTTATAGGAATATGGAAGACAATTTTGGAGAAAGCATGGAATCTGAGAATGCGATGCAAAACTGTTGAATAAAACAACATTATTTGCATGTGAGACAGTTCTATATTAGGTACTTTTGAATCTAGAACCAGACAAACAGTCTGGGTCCTGGTAGGCTACGGCTACACCACAGCTCCAGCAAGGACAGCTCATCAGCTTAGAGGTTGTAAGTTTAACGTAATGGTTATAGTGAAATATTGAGAGCTCTAGACCGCCTTTGAAGAAAGCAGCTTTTTTTGAACGCTTTGTGCCTTTTTCCTCCCAAAGCTGCCCCTACTAAGGAGATCTGTTATGTCTTTCACATGAATGTTAAGTGCAAGATAACATAACGTGCATTTGTAAAGCGCACGTTCACCCAAGAGTATCTTAGCACTGAAAAACAGACGTTAATATTGTTACCCATCTCAATGGTACTTGTTTTATCAACCTCAGAAGGATGAAAGGCTGGATGGATCTGCCAGGATCTGAACCTGTGACCAGGAGGTCAAACACAGCCCCCCACAGTGGACACATTAGTCCACTAAGTCACCAGAGTCAGTGGTAATGGATAACCATGTGGCTACTGGAGAGAGTTGATCTTTCTTTGGGTAATCAGAAAGGAAACAAAAGAGGTCTTCCCTGCATCCAGTCCTTGACAGGTAGTTTGTTTTTGAACAACAAAATGTTTTGCTGTGCTGTTGCTTTGAACATAGCGGTACAAAAGGGGGTGGTGATGGACGGAGTATCTGAACCAATCAAACACTCACACCCAGTCAACTGATCTGGGTTTCATCCATCACCATTCTTCAGCCCACTCTGCCACCCCAGTTCAGACATGGCCATATGCAAATCAGTCTGACCCTGTGCCTCATGGGAATAGTCAGCCCGAACTGCCAAGCCATGGACGGGAAACAAGCTTCCTAGGACCGGTTTCTGGCATTCCAGCCATCTTTTGTACCGCTTTGAACATGGCGCCCAAACAGCAGTAAATCACTACTTTCAGCAGAGCCACAATGGTGGCGGGAGCTCTGCTGAAGGCACAAGATCTCCACCTACCTGGCAAAACTTTCAAAGATGGAGGCCTTTACTCCACAAGGGATAAAGCCCTCCATCAATCTGTTAATATGGAATAGAGTACAGCCAGCGTTGTCCTCCGAAAATATAAGGTCCAAAGCCCTAGTTAAGCCATAGCCATCAGCATGTCTCACTCCTTCCTTCTGCGCTCTCTGGTGCAAAGCACTTGATGCTTCCTGACTAAATTGGCCTATCACTTTGGGAGCAGAGCCATGTAAGGGATCACCACCATTGGTGCAGAGTTGCGTCATACACAGTGTCTGACACTGTGAGTAGGCCATGAGGAAATTAAGTAGAACCCACAGAAAGCAAAGCCTCCAATGCATTTCCTGTTGCGAGGGGGTATGAACCTCTGTGCTGCCGGTCTTTAGTGAACTGTCCTATTTTGTTGGAATGACATTTAATGAATGGGTTCCTTTCCCTTAGGAAGCTCAGTCGTAGATGCAAGGCGCTATAAATGTTAGTCATGCGCACGATGAAGCAGTTGACATCACCATACAGGTTATTGGCACAGTTGAGCTTGGAGATCATGAAAGTGAGGATTGATTATAGATTTTTTGGCATCCAAGGTAAGTCGAAGATATGGTGCAGTGTTTTCATTGTGCAGAAAGCGCTTCCTGTGACTTTATTAGCATGTGGTCACGGATAGCTCTGGGTCCATGCTACTCTTGAAGTAGTATTTACAACAAGGGGTGGTGAGGGACAGAGTCTCTGAATTAAGCAGAAAGCTCTCACCCAGTCAAGAGATCAGGGCTAGATCCAACACCGTTTTTTAGCTCACTGCACCATCCCAGTTTCAGAACCTGGCTGTATGCAAATTAGTCTGTTCCTGTCCCAGTGCATGATGGGAACAGGGCAAACCAAACTACAAAAGCCAATTCTTACACTGGGAAGGAAACAAGCTCCCGGGGACCGGTTTCTGGCATTACAGCCGTCTTCGGCCCGGTTTGCTTGAATCCTGATGGTGCAATGAGCAAGGGTCTCACATCTGAGAATACCCTTCCACGCTTAGGGTGGACAAAATTATTTACAACAAGGGGTGGTGAGGGACAGAGTCTCTGAATTAAGCAGAAAGCTCTCACCCAGTCAAGAGATCAGGGCTAGATCCAACACCGTTTTTTAGCTCACTGCACCATCCCAGTTTCAGAACCTGGCTGTATGCAAATTAGTCTGTTCCTGTCCCAGTGCATGATGGGAACAGGGCAAACCAAACTACAAAAGCCAATTCTTACACTGGGAAGGAAACAAGCTCCCGGGGACCGGTTTCTGGCATTACAGCCGTCTTCGGCCCGGTTTGCTTGAATCCTGATGGTGCAATGAGCAAGGGTCTCACATCTGAGAATACCCTTCCACGCTTAGGGTGGACAAAATTATTTACAACAAGGGGTGGTGAGGGACAGAGTCTCTGAATTAAGCAGAAAGCTCTCACCCAGTCAAGAGATCAGGGCTAGATCCAACACCGTTTTTTAGCTCACTGCACCATCCCAGTTTCAGAACCTGGCTGTATGCAAATTAGTCTGTTCCTGTCCCAGTGCATGATGGGAACAGGGCAAACCAAACTACAAAAGCCAATTCTTACACTGGGAAGGAAACAAGCTCCCGGGGACCGGTTTCTGGCATTACAGCCGTCTTCGGCCCGGTTTGCTTGAATCCTGATGGTGCAATGAGCAAGGGTCTCACATCTGAGAATACCAGAAACCGGTCCCCGGTAGCTTGTCTCCTTTTTGGTGAAGAATTGGCTTGGTAGTTTAGTCTGCCCTGTTCCCATGATGCACTGGGCCAGGGACAGACTGATTTGCATATAGCCAGGTTCTGAGCTGGGATGGGGCAGTGAGATAAATAACGGTGATGGATCAAGCCCTGATCTTTGGACTGGGTAAGAGTGGTCTGTTTAACTCAGACACTCTGTTCATCACCACCCCCTTTTTGTAAATCGTTTTTGGCCACTATAGGTGTGGCAGGGTATACTCAGACATGAGTCCCTTTCTCACTGCTCCATCAGGATTCAAGCAAGCCGGGCCGAAGAAGGCTGAAATGCCAGAAACCGGTCCCCGGTAGCTTGTCTCCTTTCTGGTGAAGAATTGGCTTGGTAGTTTAGTCTGCCCTGTTCCCATGATGCACTGGGCCAGGGACAGACTGATTTGCATATAGCCAGGTTCTGAGCTGGGATGGGGCAGTGAGATAAATAACGGTGATGGATCAAGCCCTGATCTTTGGACTGGGTAAGAGTGGTCTGTTTAACTCAGACACTCTGTTCATCACCACCCCCTTTTTGTAAATCACTCTTGAAGTAGTAGGCACAGCATTATGTTTCTTAGGCAACACAAACATATACTGCTGCTTGTGCCATTGGCCACAGGTCATGATCTCCGTTTTAGTGGTGTTGCGCCTCAGGTACTTGGTAACCGCCCATGCATCTAAGCCACAGAGCCGATCGCCAAGTCTTCATTTGTTGAGGTTTTGTGAGGCATCCATTTTTAGCATGATTTGGAAATCATCTGCATATTTATAACATGTAAGGTAGAATGATCCAATCAATTGGGTAAGGGTTTTAGGTAGATGTTTAATGGGAGAGGAGAGATGATTGGCCCTTGAGGGACGTAAAGAAAGTAAAGGAAAGAAGAGCACTCCTGTATTTAGTGTTTATTTTTTTAAACAAAATTGCTCTTTAATTTGAGTTTTCACATTGATTACGTCGGTTGTTTAGATTTCAGTCCTTTTTTTCACTTCTATATTCTGCCTATGGTTTGGTTTTTCTAGACATTGTTTCATTTTTATTTTGGGCTTACTTTGTATCTCATACAAACATTAGTGCGCATCTATCATTTGTTGGGTTATACAATTCTCTTTATGTAAAATTATATACGTTTGTGTAATTTGACATTTGTTTGTTTTCAGACATGCCCCTGAGGAAGGGACCGTAGAGTCCCGAAATGCATGGGCTTCATTTTAATGTCATGATAAAAACTGTTATTGTTAAAGTCTGCAATTTCTCATTTATATTTTGATTTGGATTGTAAATCATATTTTGGTTTGGATTGCAAACCACCATTGTAATGTGCATGTTATTTTGCTGTTAATCACCAAGTACAGCACACCGAATGATGTGTTTCATACAATTTGTTGGTGAATAAGAATTGGTACACGACACAACATAATGGTTCTGTTTTTGATTAGATTTATTGTTTTGGGATTTAATATAAGCAAACTGTGTAAAAGACATTACAGAACGGTTAGTTCTAAGTGAACAGTGCTCACTGCACTCATGGTTTTGATCCTGTTAGATTTTCAGTTGGCCCCTGATGGACACCATGTTGTTGCTATGAAAATCAAGGTCTGCCTTTTTTTGAGATAAGAGTTATTCCATTGAAGGCAGTTTCTGAGAAAACTGAGATGAAGGAGTCTGTGTAATAGTGTCTGATGACGAATAGTGTCAAATGTTGCTAATTCCAGAAGCAAGAAGGCAGCACTCCATTTTTGCTCACTTTGGGGCAGATTTACAAGCCCCTTGCGCCTCTCTTACGCCGCCGTTGCGTCACTTTTGTGCGGCTTGACGCAGCATTGGACAGGAAGGGCCCCCCAGAGCATTGCTGGAGCTGCGTCGCACATCTGTGCCGTGTTTGCCCCATGGTGCGCCGCATTATAAATGCGGCGCACCATGGGTGGTGGAGCTGCGGCGCACACTAACTTGCGCATCCCTGGGGATGCGCCAATTATTGTAAATCTGCCCCTTTGAGTTTTAGGTTTTTCCTTAAAGATATGAGGTCAGACTCTGTGCCTCTAACGTGTCTGAATCCAGATTGTTGTTTTAACATCGTTATTTTCTTCAGTAAAATTGCAGAGTTGAGTAAAAACTGCTTTTTCAAAATAGTTTACCTAATCCGTTAGAGATAGGATTGATGTTTTCTGGAATGGATGGGTTAAGATTCTTCTTCTTCTTGAAGACTGGTTTAATGTAAGAGGTTTTTAGTTTAGGTGGGAGAGATCCTCGTTCCAATGACTTATTAGTATGATTCTATCTGTCTCTTCAGAAGTTGTGTGAATGATACCTTTGAAGATGTTTGAGGGCTGGGTCTCTAGATGTTGCTGATGACCTGCTTTTGTTGATAATATAGAATTGCCTTTCAAGGAAGGAAGTTGTTGATGGTGGTTAGCGATGGGAGATTGGTGGTGTCCATCACTGTGTTGGTGCTGTCATATGTAGGAGGAGTGTTAGTTGTTTTGTCTCCAAGGTAGTTTTCTATCTTTCAATTTTTTGGATCAGTTCCATGGAGATTTTGTAACAGAGGGCTTGCGATACTGAGGTCCCTGCATTTTGTCACTTTGGATTACAAATTCAGCTAGAATCTTGTGGTAGTCCGTCGATAGGTAGTCAGCTTCAATCTTGTGTTGAGAGCAGTGTCTTCATTCCGACGGTCTGAGGGCCACCTTGTAGGCTCCTTTATAATGGCACAGTATGAGTTTTCCATATTCATCCTTTGATTTATTTCACTTTTATTGTGAAACACTGAGTTGGATATTCATTTTTCTGGTCCTGTCATTATGCTGTGTGGTCTTTTATTGGGGTGAATTCTGACAATTGTCTTTAGCGGTATGAGGATGTCCCGCGCAGTTGGGATCTAGTGCAGAAGGTGGGTACGTTCTGAGCTCACATATTGATTGGTGTTGTTTTTTTTTTTTTGCAGAGTTTTATATAGCGCAAACTAGACCCTAACCAAATCGGGTATCAGAGCGCTTTACATAGCACCAGTTACGTTACATGGGGACATATATTCATTTTAGTCACGGGGAGATTAAGTGATTTGCCCAGAATCACAGGAGGTTTTGGCGTCATTACCGAGACTCGAACCCAGATCCCCAGGTCCGAGGTCGAGGCCCACTTTTTTCCATGCCTTTGTGGTGAGTTGTTTATGGACATTTCTGTGTTGGCAGTGTGTTTACGTTAATTCTATAGATAATTATATGGTGTTCGCTCCAGATGACTGAGGAATTGTCAATCTTTAAGGCTTGTCCTAGTGGAACAAATATGATGTCCAATGTGCGACTAAAAGAGAGGTTTGGGTCCAGTATAATTTGTTAGAGGTTGAATGTTTCCAGCGAGGAGGTGATAGCAGCAGCTTTTGTTAAATCTTTCTTGTAAAACCATGTATTGAAGTCTACTAGGATTTATAGGTTGGGGTGATTTATTAGAGTTTTGGTTGCTTTGTCCAGGAAGGCATCCTTAAACTTAGCATGGCTGGAAAGTGGTCTGCAGATCAAGAGGAATGAATGAACAAATGGAGGATGAATTATGGTAACATCGTAACAGTAAGGATGCACAGTCACTCCAAGGCAAAGTTTTTAAATCCTGTCCCTTTGCTACCAGGTAAGATATCATACACTAGGAAATAACTGTGTCAGGTATGCCCTGCCACAGCACTAGCTGCAGAGCTAGTTTAGATTTTCTTAGGAACAATCAAGGGTGTCACCAATGTAGGTACTCCTTCACAGAGTCAGTGGTGTCTGAAGCCTCCTTCCGTATAGGCGGCTCAGTGAGAAGGAAGTTAGTAACCTATTGACTCTGTAGTCTTATCTGCTGTTTCCTGGTGCAGAACTCCCTAAAGTTTTTGTCTTCTTGCTGGATCAGACACCACTCTTTGCCTTGCCCGGCTATAGTATGATCAGGCAGGATCGGGTTGGGAAAAGGAGAGGTGGGTTAGCTATCATTTTCAGCTAGATTACTAAGCTCTTCAGCCCAGACTGTGAATGTGCACTTTAGTCCATAGGCCTGTCTAAGAACTTTACTCTGTCAGGGTCCTTTATTTATCACCCACCTGGCCCTGCAGGTGTTTGGAGCTCCCAGTAGGCTGGAACCCTTTCTACTTATATTCTCAAATGCGCTAATTTAATCCCCTTAGGTGATTTCAGTATTTGTTTTTGATGGCACAACGTGTTACGTGGTTGACACTATTATTGCTGACTTCAAAGGGCTAGGGCTCAAACTTTTAGTGGAGGGATCTACTCAAAATGCAGGACATCTCATTGATCCTATTTTTACTAACTTAGCCAACAATCATGTTGCATGCCACCTTCCCCCTCAGCTGTTCGGACTATTTTGTGAATCCTTTCTCTATCAAGGGATATGCACATGAAGAGAGGAAGCAAGCTCATGCAACCCTCTTCAGGAGCTAGGCTAAGTTTGACTCGACAAAACACTGTGCCTAAGATGGAGGGATCGATGGATGAGTGCACTACTTTGGTGGACTCTTCGATCCGATCTAACTTAGATTTGACGCTTCCTCTGTGCTGGAGCAACAATGGCAAACCCTGCCCCCATGATTTATGGATGCAGTATTAGCTTTAAAGAAGGACTGAAAAATAAGATTGGAGCATATGTGGTGAAGACATATACTGCAGACAAAACACAAAGATTGAAGGATGCCAGTAGCATTTGTCATAGGACCTGCAGAACAACCCTAATGGCCTATTACTTAAATAGAATCGAGACAGCCAGCAACTCCCCCAAATATGTTTTTTCAGATAGGTAAATATTTCCTGGACCACACCAATATTTTTCTCAAAATTACTGAAATTAACTGGCAGAATTTTTCTGCAACAAGGTAACAATTATTCACTCCACCTTTGACAGCCGAGCCATGTCAGTCTATGCTACCACTATTACCAAGGCCCTGACAGGGGAATTGACTTCTTTCATCCTCTTGAGTCCATTACTTTTTTGGTCTTATCTAAGGCCAGTAAATCAGGCTCGCGTTCTGACTTTTTACCACCAGATAAGCTCAGCTTGGTGAGTGACACGCTCTCCCTGATCCTTATTGATCTGTTGAACACCTTCCTGACCGAAGGTAATATTCCTAGGGCTTAGAAGCCTGCTATGGTACTCCCACTGTTAGAAAAGCCAATTTAGGGGCATCTTATAGCTTTAAACACTCTCTAGTATTGCTATGCCAGGATCCTTGAGAAGCACATTACCAGTCAACTTTCCTAATTCCTAGAAGATTAAAAAGCACTGCATCCTTATCAATCTGGTTTCGTATGGAGCACTTTGTTGAAATTGCACTGCTAGGGGTTACAGAACATCTGAGGCAGGAGCTAGACATAGGAGGAACTGTAGCTCTAGTGCTCTTGGATTTAAGTGCTGCTTTTGACAATGTCTCACATCGGGTGCGCCTCAAGAGACTCACCGTGGTTGGGGTTTAAGGTTTGGCTCTATCCTGGTTTCATTTGTTTTTGGAAGACTGCACATTCCAGGTAATTTCTGGACCTTTCTTATCATCAATTCACAATCCGCCCCATGGACCCCATGTTATTCAATATAAGTGTGATACCACTGGCTAATATGGTGCAACAATATCACTTTTCCCTCTACTCGTATGTGGCTGACACGCAAATATTATTCTTGCTCTCTTCAATGGATAACTCCACCTCCCCCAGTATGGCTCGCTGTCTTCAGGAAGTGGTTGTAGGATAAGGCTTAACTGTTTAAAACTGAATGGTTGAAAAAAAGTGAGGAGCTTATACTAGTGTTTTGGCTGGATGGCAGATTGTCCAAGGAGCAGTTAATTACCAAGGTAGCGGCTTGCTATTTTCGGCTACTCAGATGCCTGAAAGAGATCCTGTGGTATCTACCTCTGGATACGCAAAAAAACTGTCATTCAGACTTTAATAATCTCTAGACTGGATTACGGAAATGTGCTATACCTGGGTGTCACTCAGGCATGGCTAAAGCAGCTACAGATTGCGTTGAATGCTGTGGCTCACTTTTTAAGTCATACCCCTTGCAATGTTTCAGTTTCTCAACATCTTCACCAGCTGCAGTGGCTTCCTATATTTCAAAGCACCAAGTACAAGGCTCTATACTATGTCTATAAAGCCATGAGTCAGGCTGGCTCTCTATATATATATGCTCTCTGATCCACCCCTGTACCCCAAAGCGGGAACTTAGATCTAGCAAATCCAGTCTGACCAACTTTCCCAAAATTAGACTGGCAAGGCATGGAGGTTGATCATTTTCATTTCCGGGACAAAAATTACGCCCGCCCAATCTGCATCTATGCGACTAACACCTACACACTTTTTTGGAAGATGCTTAAGACTTGGCTTTTCTGAAACCTAGTTCAGCATTTTCTGGTCTGTGAGCAGCTAGCAATGGGAAGCGCCACTGGGTTAGCGACAGTGCTTTAAATGGGCCGGTACTCATCAGGTACGGCGTACCGCCACTTTTTACTTTTCACCCCTTGAGTACCGGAACTTCTCCTAGGACAGGGAGAGCACCAGTACTCATAGGGGCCTTGCCTAGACACAGGTAGTGCTCCTCATTTTTCGTGCCTCTGCAGCTCTTTTCACACGACACACTAAGATTCTACAATCCCGGGCTGTGATCGCACAGGAGCGCCAGAACAGCAGCTCTCGTCACCAGGACACACCAATCTTGTCCTGCTTCTCTGCAACTCTTCCAGCAGGGTGGGGCAGCAGGGTGTTGTTTAGCCTTTAATCCTGCACAGTAGGATTTGAGAGTCCACCATCAAACTAATAGACGAGGGCGTGGGGTGCATTCTTCAGGGCAGTACAGCTTTTAGCGTGCCATTATTTTATATGACTGTAAATGTTAGTTCATAAGCAATTTAAATTAGGCATTTTTACTTGAATGTAAATCCCTGCCCTTGCCGCCAATTTTATGATTACACTCAAACAAAAAAACACCTTAAGGGCAACAGAATTTTATTTTTGGGGGGTTGGTGCATTTAAACCGCTTGTTTTGTATGGGAAACCATGTTTAGCCCAAATGCGACAGGCTACTCTATGGAATGCTTTAGGCTTTCAGACAGGTCTAGATTTTAGCTGGTAATCTTTTTGCATGCTGGGACTCGTAGTTCTCCTGTCTCGTTATAAGTAAGGGTTTCTAAAAATTCCAGCATGCAAAGCTTTGATGGCAAAATTCAGACAGTTTTGAACATACCCTTATTATTATGAGGGCCATAACCATATGACAGATACTTCTGACTTTTTTACTTTGCTCTTGGATTTCTTGTATACAAAGTTTAGAAAGGTTAAAAACCTACCCCCGCCCCTGGCTCTGCCCCTAGTCCCACCCCACACTCGACCCCCCCAGTCCACCGCTCCTTTTGGTGAGTACCTGCACTTATTTTTTCCATTTAACGCACTGGTTAGCAATGCACTTTAGACATTCTTTTGATTGATTGATGTGAGATATTTGTAAATATTTCTTATCGATGACTGCATTCCAATCTTTCCAATATGATTTTTGTTGGTGATGCTGTATTCAGGGTGTATGGCTCTGTGGCAAGTGGGTGTGGAATTCTTAGCCACATTTCTGTGAATATAGTGATGTATGGTACTGCCATTGAAAGTAGGTCAAAAATATTATGATGGTTCTTGTTCATGGATCTCGCTTTAAGGAGCAGGCAGGAAGTTTAGCTGCCAGGCCTTTGTCCCTTTGTTGCAATGATACATAGAGGATGAGGGACCTGGTGCAGTAGGAGGAGGGAGGCCATGGGCAATATGGATAGTAGTTAAAGTGTGTAGTCTTCGGTAGGACTGCAGAGCTGGTTTGTGGGTTCAGCAATCCATGAGTAGAAGGAGAACAGTGGGTATGGGGTGGTGGTACGGGGTCAAAGGGTTGGTTTTGTGGCTGTTCCTTACCAGCTACACAAACAGAAACAGCATATAGGTACATGCATATTCAATGATGTTGGATGCATGGATTCATGATAATCTTGATGTACACATGGATAAACAGAAGGTTGGACAGCTCTGGGTCTAATCAAGGGTGGATTGGATGAGTGTGAGAGCATAGCCAATTAATGCAAGTATCGGTGAGGTTAGATGGAGGAGTGCTTGGGAGTGGTTAAATGAAATGGATGAATGCATAATTGAAGTGGAAAATAGAAACATATATGTATGAGCCCACATTCAAATTAAGATTTGAGTGTCAGCTTTACAACAATTTGAGGGATTATAAACAATGTAAGGGATGTAATGAAACATCCTGATTCTCTTAAATTAGTAAGGGCTCGAAGTACAATGCTGTTATAATTGTGCTGAGCTGTGCTACTATTCTTCTTTTAAATGTTGTATGTTATTTTAAAATGTTTTCTTTTAATTCCTTCAGCCGCCCCTAGAAGCTCCTCCCACTCTCCCGCCCCCTTGAATCGTGACCTTCATTCTTCCGGGGTCGATCAGGTCCCTCCACCCCCTCAAACTCATCATCGTAATCACCACTCCTCCATCCAACGGGCTAGACCTACTGACCTCCCTACAACGCCCGCATATTCACCGAGGCAGAGCCCTCAATTAGACCCCCTATCGAATGTAGCTAGCAGAGATAGCTGGGAAGACCAACGTACCATTGGGCCTCCCATCTCGTCCCTGCTCCCCACCCCACGAGATGTCCCGACCCAAAACCGCTCGCCCCCAGCCCCGGAGAATTTGACGCTATGGCTAACCCTACTAGAAAACCAGCTAGATATAATAGTCAGGGACCTCGGGTAAATCCTAACAAACCTAGACGAAGTTCGAAAGCCCCAGCAATCCCCACCCAGGTCCTTTTCTCAAACCGACCCTATCCTTCTCAACCCGCATCTCGACCCTCATCCGCCCACAAGATCCAGCAGCAGAGTCCTACCAGGAGAGACGCTGAGATCCGGTTACAGCCCCCTTAAGAATCAAAGCCTCAGCATCTAGGGTACAGATTCCTCCAAGTCAGGAGGCTGAGACCCAGTCAAAAAGACCTTTCAGAACTAAAGCAGCAATGTCTGATGAAGAAGCTTCGGACCTTGCCTCCACCTATGTCTCTCCTCTCTCAGCTTCCCTGAATTCTAATATTCAAGTGATCACAAGCTTCAGAAGAGACCACCCCCTGAAAAATGCACAAGACCTCCACCCTCCCATTCCTCAATTCCAAGGGCCTCATCAGGAGAGTACCCGAGCAATAGGAAACTATATACTAACTGCATGCTCATTAACTGTAGATAAGCCCCCAAGCATGCAACAGAATTAGCAGAAGCCATCCTCTTGCAGGATTTAGATATTGCGTTCATCACGGAAACGAGGCTGAACAAAATCTCCCCTCCCTGTTTTGATATGCTGGTACCCCAGGTTTCTTCATCATCAACAAAGATAGAATAGACCAACGAGGTAGAGGCGTTGCCATAATCCATAAGGAGGACATAGACATTACTGTAATGGACTCCTGAAAGTATAGCTCCTTTGAATGTCTCACGGTCAACATCAAAACGAAGGATAACAGCCCATTAGTTGGTCACCTGCTCTATCACCCACCAGGTAACACCCCTACATTTGGGGAACACTTATCCGACTTGATTGCCCACTGCGCTCTCAAAGACACTAACTGCCTAATCCTGGGTGACTTCAACCTTCACTGGAAAGAAGCCAACAACACATTAATTCAATCTCTTAATAATCTACTCTGCGACAATAACCTGTCCCAACACTGATTGGAAGAAACTCACAACAAAGGAGCGACCCTGGATGCCATTATTGCCCATAGGGATGTAATCACGATTGACAACATTCTTCCAGTGGGCTGGTCGGATCACCACATGATCTTATTCCACATCAACAAAAAAGCTCTATCCATGCCTCCTGTTCAAGACCCTCCCCAAATGGTCCTGGAAACCTCACCCAGATCCCCCTGGACATCATGGAAGAAAGGCTAAAGTTGCTCCTACCCAGCGACAAAGATCTCTCCACAACTGACCTCACCTCGCTATACAACATGAATATGGTCTCGCTGCTGGACCAACTAGCACCCCTGAAACTTTAAAAAAACCGAGCCAACCCGTCCCGATCCTGGTTTGACTCTGACATCAACAACGAAAGGAGACAACTAAGAGCCTCAGAAAGACGCTGGAGGAGCATGCCCACTACCTCCCACCGTGATCAACTCAGAACTATCAGGAAGAAATACAACAGTCATATCATGAACAAAAATCTGTATATTTCCGCTCTGCCCTGGACGGTGCAAAAAACAGACCCAAGGAGCTCTTCCAGATCATCAGACAACAAACCTCCAAACCTGATACGTCCCAGGGACAAGCTTCCAAAGAACGGTGCGACAATTTTGCCACCTTCTTCAATGACAAGATATCCAAGATCGAGCACTCGCTAGACATCAACGGCTCCTCCCCTCATGTTAGCAGCTCAGCTGAGGTGCTCAGTTGCGCTCCCACTCCCAACACCAAGTCCTGGTCACTCTTCCAACCCATTCCAGAGGAAGAGATAGTCAAACTTATCTCCACCTCTAAGCCTTCATCTCACACCCTTGACCCTCTACCGAATCAACTCACCACAAAATTGAAACTCTCAGTTGTGCCACTCTGGTGCAGGATTATAAACAGCTCCCTAAAAAACTGAATCGTTCCAGATTGTCTGAAAGTGGGTCAAGTCACCCCACTGCTGAAAAAAACAGGCCTGGTCATTAATGACCTAAACAACTTCAGACCCGTCTCCAACCTTACCCATCTGTCCAAAATCCTGGAAAGATGCGTACTCCAACAATTAACCCAACACCTGGACAATATCAACCTCCTCGACTCCCATCAGTCGGATTTCAGGAAAGGATGCAGCACTGAAACCGCATTCGTCAACATAATTGATGATATTCACAAATCACTGGACTCAGACCAATGCTGCCTCCTTATTCTCCTAGACCTATTGGCAGCTTTCGACACTGTTTACCACAAACTTCTCCTCAAAGCTCTCGAAGAAAGAGCTGGTTTAAACGAGGTGGTCCTTAAATGGTTCTCCTCATTCCTACTCAACTCCCAGAAAATCAAAATCAGATGCTTCGAATCCGACCTGCAACCAGTCTTGAAGGGAGTCCCCCAAGGATCAGTGCTCTCCCCCCTACTCTTTAACATTTAAATGAACCCCTCGCCGCCTTACTCAGAAAAGCTAACATCCCTTTTCACCTATTTGCTGATGACACCCAAATCTACCTGGAACTCTCCTCTGCCAAAGACATCCAAAGACTCAATGAAACACTAAGAGAAGCGCAACTTTGGCAAGCAAGAATTCATTTAAAAATGAACCTGGACAAAACCGAACTACTCCTCATCTCGAACAAAGAAGAGAACCCTCAAGTGGTTGAGTGGCTAAAGGAGATCGATGCGCTCAACGGGAACCTCTCCCTGGCCGATTCTGTTAAATCATTAGGCATCACGCTAGACTCAAAACTAAACACGACCAAACACATTAAGATTTCGGCTAAGAGCGCCTTTCTGAACCTGAAGCTACTAAACAAAATAAAACCTTTCATTCCACCCACAGATCTCAAACAAGCCACTCAAGCATTGGTGCTGTCAAGACTAGATTATGGAAACGCAGTCCTCTCTGAAATAGCGAAAACACACCTTGCCCCGCTAAAAACAACCCTCAATAGGGCTTCCAGAATGGTCACTGGATTAAAGAAATTTGACCACATCTCTCCTGACCTCAAAGAACTCAAGTGGCTACCCATAGAAATGCGGGCGAACTTCAGAACGGCCTGCCTCACCCACAAAGCCCTCCACACAGGAAAACCCCAATATCTGGCGTCCAAATTCAAAAAAGCAGTTCAGAACAGGAGCCTCAGAAGCTCCAATACCTTACTTCTTATTCCGCTAAAACCACGAAAACAAAAAACCGCAGCCAGATGCTTTGCCAGCAATGCGTCCAAAATATGGAACTCCATCCCCCCACATCAGAACTATTCCCTCCTTTTCCAAATTCAAAAGTCAGCTCAAAATCCTTTTCCTCGATCGATCTCTAGCGATCAGATAGGATCAATCGGAGTGCTGAAAATGGCACTTTACCTCTCCCGGCTGTGGGATAACAAGTCCTGTAATGGACCCACTCAACATCTTCTTTACTACGACTCCCATCCGGACTGTCTCACTGTTTTGCTATCTGTTCTGCTCTTTTTTGCTCGCTTTACTGTAATATGTTGTGCACTTGTGTGTTTTGCTATGCAATTGTTGTGAAGGGCTCCGATACCCTCCGGTCAGGCTAGCGCTATACAAAACTTCGTAAATAAATAAATAAATAAATAAAATGTCACATGATTGTGGCTCCTTTCACACGTTCACATGGTGAGGAGCCGAAATCACAGGGTGACAGGAATGGTATGCTGGAAACCACTGCATATAGTGGATTTCCAGCTCGACTTTTGCGGCAGTGAGAAGTGGATGTCCATGAAGAAGTGTGAAAACACTCCAGGACATCGGCAACAGCCTAATCGTCCCTTTGTGTTTTTGGGGGAAGGGGAGTGGCTGGTGGGCTTGGTTGAGGGCCGAGTGCCTCTTAGGTAGCACTTGGCCCCTCCAAGGCTCCACCCCTCCTCACACGCTGAAAGATTATTTACAAATTGACAGGTCTTATGCAGTGGTTTCTGAGATTACAATAGCCTGGCGAAACAGCTAAAGTTATGCCTAAGCCAGACCTAAAATTTCTCATTTTTTTTACTTTAACCTAAAAATGTTTAAGAAGAAATTCCTTGCCATGAGTAAGCCCAGTCGCCATTTAAGGTATGAACTACATAAATGTTCAGTAATCAAACCCTCCAGGATTTCGGAATTTCGCGTTTTGCCGCGAAATCGGCACTTTTTGTTAAAATGCCGGGATTTTACAAAAGTGCTGCGAAATTAGCACTTCTCCGTTTCCGGTGAAAATAAGATTGCGGGTATGGCTTTGCTGGTGGCCTTTAAACCAGGTGGATTGCAATTCTGACATTGTTTGAGGCTTTGTCTATTTTACACAAACCCACTTTAATGCAGGCAAACATGAGAAGGCAGTACTACTTTCGAATGTGTTGCAAGAATTTATATATAGAATTGTGCATCAAAATGAAGCAGCAAAGTGGGGCGGGGGACAATGTTCGTACCTGTTTTGATAATGAGCCACTGGGTGAACACAGGACCTAGGGCCTAGAGATTTTCTCGAATACAAGAACTATCAGATTGATCTCTCACTATGCATGACAAGGACTATGGCTGTAAAGTGGATGACGACTCGGAGGATGACAACTTCCCACCTCCTGACTATACAGTGCTGGCATTTTCCTAGACTTACAAAATACTAGCGGTTTCAATACAATTCCAGAAAGGGATATCCTGTACCCCTCTAGGCCTCCTTTTGAGAAAGTTAGTTTGTTAACTTCAACAATGGGAAAAGTTGCAGAGGCATTTGAATTAATCTTGCCCCCTTCTGAGGTAAAATCCTACATTTTATTTAATAACTTACAGCTGTATTCTCAATGACCACCTGTAGGTGCGCATGCACACGCATGTGTGGTGGGTACCTATGAAGGGAGTTCATTGTATTTTGATATGTCCAGTTGAAAGATGACTGCTGGCACATCACGAAAAAAAAGAAAAAAGCCAGAAGGGGAAAAGGGAAGTACAAACTGAAATTTAGTGGAATTTTGCGGCACTTTATTTTGCAATTTATGCCCCCGGAGCACGCCGCACACTTCGCACGCAGTGGGCCTAACCAACAATCAAAAAAAAAAGGAATACTAGGAGGGCCCCGCCTCATGCCCAGTGTGCAGTGGGCCCCAAAAACATAATGCCCCCGAGGCCCGCCGCACACTGGGCACGCGGGTAGCCAAACAACCCTTTTTTTTTTAAATGTCAGGAGGGGCCCGCCGCGTGCCCAGTGTGCGGCGGGCTCCGGAGGCATAAATTGCAAAATAAAGTGCCGCAAAATGCCACTAAATTTCCATATTTGTGCTGCTAAATTTCCATATTTGTGCTGCTAAATTTTCCAATCCATGTCGCTATATCCTGGGGGGTCTGAGTAATAAAGATGTTATATATCATAAATGAATGAGTTGTACAGTATACAGTACAAAGTGTACAGTGCATACTCTAAAACAAATGACTTTTATGTGATTCTAAATTCTAAAATTAAGGGAGGCCCCGCAGTACATCCATAGCTTTCTGGACACTGCCTGTGGGACTCCAGGTAAAGGGGTCGCAGTTAAAGGCCATGGCTTGTGTCCGGCGTCAGCTGTTGCAGCTAAATACTTTACCCTGACATCTCTAAGAGAAGAGGACCAGGCATGTTGGACGGACTTCAGCTGAAGGCAATGCGCTGAGCCAAGACAGAGAAGGCCATGACCAAAAGCTATACTGTTAGATGCCACTCAAGGCTACATAGCGGACATTGGAAAGCTCACCTGCCGTGGAACTTTGCCAGCAACACCGGGACTCTTCAGGATTTGGGGGCACTCGCCGGGACAAGCTGCGGGACTGCGAGGACCAGGTAGCACAGCGCCAAAGACACCGGCCGCACCTGGGTCCTCTTCCCGCCCCGCCCCCCTGCATTTGAAAACGCTTCGCGGGGGCCGCTCGAGGCTGCATAGCGGACTTTGGAAAGCTCACCTGCCGTGGAACTTTGCCAGCAACACCGGGACTCTTCAGGATTTGGGGGCAC
Source organism: Lissotriton vulgaris (assembly GCF_964263255.1). NCBI lineage: Eukaryota > Metazoa > Chordata > Amphibia > Caudata > Salamandridae > Lissotriton > Lissotriton vulgaris. The sequence goes on along the minus strand of NC_141696.1, from coordinate 815,749,097 downwards.
TTGCCGGAACCAGCTGGGGGACTGCGAGGACCAGGTAGCACAGCGCCAAAGACACCGGCCGCACCTGGGTCCTCTTCCCGCCCCGCCCCCTTAGCATTCTCTATTTAGGCTGCTCAGCACCCGCGCACGGGTGAGCGCCGGGCGAAGCCCGGGCCAAGGGCGGGCCCGTTTGTGCCCGTTAGAGACCCTTAAAGACTGGGCTGGGCCACCCCCCTAAAAAGTACGATCATTTAGTTCTATCTTAAAAATTCTAGATATTCTCCCCATACTGTCCCATACCAACCCTGGGACTTTGCCTACGTATCCACACGTCCACCCTCATCGTTGTAAGGAAGACAGTACTCTAATATCTATCATGTCTACACGAGGAAGCAGAAGCAAAACTGCCGCTAAGGATGGGCAAATTACAGGTCCTATTGATAAGTTTATCACCAGAGCGAACACCTTCATAGATCAGAGTATCTCCCTGATAGAACGTAGAGTGTCCCAAGATTTAGCAAATGCAAAAAGATCCTCTTTGGGACTTCTGGCGGACGCAAGAACGCCGGATCAACTTAGGGACCCTGGACCGAGTGAAGCCTGTGGCCAAAGGCTTTGTGTGTTTACTCCTGAGGCACAGCCGGGAGCAGTGTGTTTTACGTGGCATTATCTGTTTTTTTAAATGTAAAATTTTGTACTTTTAAATTCCTCACTCACCTCTCTGCTACACGACTGTGGTGTGCAGACACCCCTCGAGGAACCAAAACGAGCGCTGGGAAGGGCGAAAAACGCCGAACTCCCCACCGCCATTCCCCACGCCCAGAGCGGGTACACGCCCACTCTGAGGCCACGCCCCCCGCTGATGCACAAATAGCGCGCCGATTTGCTAGTGCGCAGATTGCTTTGTGTGTTTACTCCTGAGGCACAGCCGGGAGCAGTGTGTTTTACGTGGCATTATCTGTTTTTTTAAATGTAAAATTTTGTACTTTTAAATTCCTCACTCACCTCTCTGCTACACGACTGTGGTGTGCAGACACCCCTCGAGGAACCAAAACGAGCGCTGGGAAGGGCGAAAAACGCCGAACTCCCCACCGCCATTCCCCACGCCCAGAGCGGGTACACGCCCACTCTGAGGCCACGCCCCCTTACATCGCCCCCAGTCCATAAAATGTGTCTGTACCGGAAGCGCAGCGGACGAGCGCAGTGGGCGCGACGATTGCGCGCCGAAGGCGCGCATAATGCAAGCTCGTCTGCGCTCGTCCGCGATCAGGACGCGGCCGGGGCCGGACTCTCTGTCCGACCCGTTAGCCATACCATCATATATTACAATCAATCGGAGTTGATGTCTCTGAGACCCCCCCCTTGCGCCTCACGCCCCTGTCTATCCTTTGACACCCGTAACCAGGGCTACACATGCACAGACTGCCACTTCTCCCTTTTGACCTTGGACCCTATAGTCAGCCCAACCCCTATCACAGATTCGAACCCTTCCACCGGAGCCTGCCTACCCCTTAACCTTAAAGCAGCGCTGATTAACTGTAGATCACTGAGCAAACATGCCATCGATATCTGGCAGTCCCTCGGGGATAACCACTGGGACTTGCTTTTTCTCACCGAGACGTGGCTAAATGACACTACGAATCCCGCCATCACCCAGGCCGTACCAGAGGGATACAGTATTATATGTGCTAATAGACCCAGCGGCAAACAGGGCGGAGGTGTTGCCCTAATTCATAACTCCAAATGGACAATTTCCCTCCCAACAATTGACCTGCCAGACAGCATAGAAGGCCTGCCTTTCAACATTCAACTCTCCCCATCCTCCTCCTGCTCTGGTATTCTTATCTACCACCCCCCCCCCCATTCCAACTTCTCACATTTGCCGGTGCTGGCGGATAACATTATTCAGCTCAGCACACGTTATGCAAATTTCACTGCCTTAGGAGACTTCAACCTCCACGTCAACGATGAATCTTGTCTGCACAGTCAAAATTTCATCTCCACGTTGACGGCCTGCAACCTCGTCCAAACAATTACTTTGCCTACGCATAAAGCGGGTAACACACTGGACCTGATCTGTTCCAACCTTTCTTCTATCCAGGTGACTCCCCCTATCCCCGTTATCTGGTCGGATCACTTCCTCATCCCTTTTGAAATCAATATTCCCTATACCGTCAGATCTACCATTACTCCAAAGACTGCAGGAAGAAACTGGAGCCGCATCACCCCGGACACCCTCTCGGAACAACAAAAAAACTCCCTCCCCAGCCAGTCTCCTGACCTCGACCGTAAGATCGATTACCTGGACACCTGGGTCTGCCGGGCCCTAGATGTCTTAGCCCCTCTTAAACCTATTAAGACCTATCGGGCTGCACCTTCAGCACCCTGGTATTCGGACGAGCTCCGGCAGAAAAAGGCTGCCTGTAAAACTCTTGAACGTCTCTGGAGGCAGAACTTCTCCCTTGAAAGGAAAAGCTCATATAAAACAGCACTCAAAGAATATCGGAGAATGATCAAAGAACATAACCAGGCCTTTCTAGCCTCCAGAATCAAACAAGCCAGTAACGGTTCCAGAGAGATTTTTAATATAGTTCGTTCTTTTACTAACCCCAATGCTTTGACTCGAACCCAGCCTGCATCTCAGTCATTATGTGACAAACTGTCACAATTTTTTGAGGACAAAATTGAGATCATCTATTCCTCCTTCCCCACCCCTAACAAAGAAGACTGGGAAGAGGTACCCTCTACTTCTTCGACACCCCAGGCTACCTTTTCCGAATTTTCAGTCCTCTCCGAAGCAGACACCTTGACTGAATTACTAAAGTGTAAATCAGGTTCCCCCAACGACCCATGGCCAGCTAAGCAATATAAAAAACTGGCACCTCTTCTGAACCCCCACCTGAACCACATCTGGAATGACTCCCTCAGACTGGGTAGTTTCCCCGCCAAGTGGAAACATGCCTCCCTGGTTCCCATTCTTAAGAAACCTAATCTTGACCCGGACCTCCCCTGCAACTACAGGCCCATTTCCCTTCTGTCCGCCCCCGCAAAAATTTTGGAAAAACTGGCCCACTCCCAGCTGGCGAACTTCATTGAAACCAATGGGTTACTTCATGATTCCCAACATGGCTTTAGGTCGGGCCACAGCACGGAGTCAGCCCTCATTGAAATGGCGGACTCGGTGAGGTGGACGCTCGACCAAGGGTCAAGGGCGGTGTTGGTGCAGCTGGATCTTTCAGCAGCATTCGACACCGTCTCCCACAGGATCCTGCTGAGGATGCTAGCGAACCTAGGCGTAGGTGGCACTGCGCTTAATTGGATCAGGTCATATCTCTCTGATCGTACTCAGCAGGTTTTCACCCCCCCCCCCGACACTTCCACAGCCAGACCACTCAAATGGGGAGTCCCACAGGGCTCCTCGCTCAGCCCGCTTCTATTTAATGTTTATTTCACCCCCCTGGCAAAACTGATCGCTCAGACTGGGATCAAGTCCACCTCCTACGCTGACGACATTCAGCTTCTTTTCACTTTCGACTCCCCTTCTCCCTCAGCTTTTGATCCGTTAAAAACCTGCCTCAGAGACATCTCTAAGTGGATGGATGCCAACTCCCTTCGACTCAATGCTGGAAAAACGGAGGTTCTGTTTTTTAATTCACCATCCCCTCTGGACTCCAGTCTATGGTGGCCAGAAGATCTGAGCCAAGCCCCCACACCTAAAGACTCAGTAAAAAAATCTTGGAGTCCGCTGGGATAATCATCTCAGCTTCAGGGGGCGGAGCTAGCCGGCGTCCATGTAAGACGCGCGAGCGCGGAGCTCCCTACCGATAACCCGCCAAACTTCGGCAATTGATCCTTGACCGACCCTGCCGGCATTGAAACCTGTGGGGAACTCTTGGGCGACCCCTCGGTGAGACGGCGGCCCCTTTGTTCGGCGGAGACCGGACGCGGTGCGACTTTGTGCCGCAGCACCCGGAGCGACGAGGACCCAGGCCGCGATCCCCGACCTAGCCTGGACTGCAACCCGGGTTGCGTCGCAGTACGTGCGGCGTGCGTGCCCGCGGCGGACCCGGACACCCACGGAGTCTCCTGGACGGCGGTAAGCGCTTGCGCCCGGCATTGAGGCGCTGCGGAGAGGACATCCCCCTGTCTGGTGGCGACGTGCGGAGAGGGCGGCCAGGAGGTGCACGGAGCCATTGTCGCCTGTGGGGAGGCCCCGAGGAGAGGCACTACATTGACAGCGAGGGGCACCGTCCGCCGACCCCCGGCACCTAGCGCCACAAGGAGGAGGGAGTTCGGAGTTGCGGTGGGCGCCCGGATCCCAAGCACTGAGACACTTTGCTCACCGTCTGGGCGACCGGACAGTACAGGGTATTGCCCGACGCCACGTTCTGCGGAACGTTTGAATTGGAATTCTGGGGCGGGGAGTCGCCATCTTGGGCGCCGGCCCCACGACGCATCGCCCTAATCGAGGGAGTCCCACGACCCTGCGCCCACTGCTGACCCTAATCAAGAATCCTGAGTGGTGGTTTCCACGCGTCTGACCCTGTTGGCCACGTGTCCACTAGAGCCACCATGGTGAAAGGAGACAGGTCACAGCCGAAGCTGACATTCGACCAGAGGAAAGCGAAAGGAGCCGAGGGGACAACACAATCCTCCCCACCGCGCCCTGCGACATCTGAGTCCTCCCTATGCTCTGAGATACGGGACATGCTTGGGACGATGGAAAAAGGTCTTCAAGTCAGCATGACGGAGATTAGCACCAAAATCGATGCACTGACATACCGGATGGACCGCATGTCCGAGAGGGTAGACAAACACGCGGAGCGGCTGGACATGGCAGAGAGACGGCTCACAGAGGCGGAAGAGGCTCAAACGGAGTGGGATAAGGACCGCAAACAGTTTAATCGGCTGCTCCAGGTTATTCAAGATAAGACAGAAGATTTGGAGGCACGCTCGAGGCGCTCCAACCTACGCATTACGGGCGTAGCGGAATCCACTAGCACCGGTAAAATGGAGCTGTTTGTGGAGAAACTCCTGCGGGCCCTGCTGGGGGAAGATGCATTCTCCCCTATGTTTATTGTTGAACGGGCCCACCGCACTCTGGGGCCGAAACCACAACCTGGCCTCCCGCCGCGCCCGATCGTAGCAAAGTTGCTTAATTATCGGGACAGGGACTTGGCGCTGCGGCTGGCCAGAGAGAAGGGGAAATTGCAGTTCGAAGGCATGGCCATCTCCCTATTCCCGGACTTCACGGCGAGAGTGCAAGAGGAGAGGAAGCGCTTCGCCCCCTACAAGAAACAGCTGAAGGACCTGGGGCTTGACTACGCCATGCTGTATCCTGCGAGACTTCGCATCAACAGGCAAGGTCACTCACATTTCTTTACTGACCCAGCGGATCTTAAGAAATCCTTAAAGGAATGGGAAAGGGACAACCGCAACAATCAGGGGAATAGGCGGGAGGACCCAGGCGCCTCCTCCCACTTGAGTGACCAGGAGTAGCCCAGCACATGAGGGACGCTGCTGAACTGTTGGCACTGGACAGCGCAAAGACTTACACACGACCGGTGTGGACCCACCGTGAAATGTCTTTTTGGGTGAGATCTACCTGTTTACTCCTGATCTGGTTGGGTAACACCGTGGATTGGGTGGGAGGCTGCTCTACTTGCCGGGGGAGGTCGGGGGTAGGCCCCTCTACATGAGAGACTGGTATTGAGGAACTGTAAAGACTAGAGCTGGCAGGGCTCATTACTTTTTGGCGGGGGGCGGGATGGGGGCACACGAGAGGTTACTTGTTCTGTTTCCCGGCTGAGCAGTTTGCTGGCTAGATCCCTCTGCCTCTGCGCTTTTGGCTTCTGGCTCCCTCGGGAGCTATTTGGGGTTCTATACAGTTTATAGTTGAACACGGGGGGATGTTGGGTGGTGATGATTCCTGTCTGACCGGGTTGGGGTTGGTCGGCTGTGGGCGGGGGGGGGGTGTTTCCTTGACTGTTTGTGCATTGTTGCTGACATGCTGTTTGGGGTTCGGGGTTTGCCGGGTGGGGGGTTTGTTTTTGCCGACTACCACACTGTGTCTGCCACGCTGCCTGCTCTGCGATCTTCTACTTTCTAATCTGCTATGTCTAATATTGACTCTCTGAGTGCGGAGGGCTCTCCGAGCTCTTTGCGACTGCTATCCTGGAACGTGAGGGGGCTCAACGACTACCGCAAACTCAGGAAGGTCCTGGCCTATTTGCAACGCCATCACATTGACCTTGCCTTGTTGCAGGAGACACATTTGCCGCCTTCCAGCCCTATGTTACAGGTGAGGGGTCTTGGCCCCGCTTGTGTCTCCGCGGGGTTCACAACGCATGCCAGGGGGGTGCTCACATGGGCCAATCCCAGGTCCCGACTGACGCTGACCCGAGTGGCTGGTGACCCAGAGGGGAGGTTTGTGATTACGCGTTGTGTTGGAACAGATCATGATCTCCTGCTGGTGAATGTGTATGGCCCCAACTATGACTCCCCAGAGTTTTACTCTTCGCTTGCGGACAGCTGCAGGCAGTTTGTGGGATCTAGAATGCTGTGGGGAGGGGATTTTAATCTGGTACTGAACCCGGCCCTTGACAGATCTGCGGGTCCCCCTAGGTCCCCTGTGCCCTCCGCGTCCCTCCTTTTGTCTGAATGTGTGAAACTTGATTTGGTTGATGTGTGGAGGCATAAACACTCGGGGCGGGGTGGGTTCACTCACTACTCGGCCTACCACAACATCCACACACGCATTGATTACTGGCTTGCTTCCCGCAGTTTACTCGACTTGGTTAAGGGTTGCTCGGTCCTCCCGCGCACGCTGTCTGATCACTCACCCTTGCTACTGTTGCTTGTTGCTCCTCCCAAGAGGATCCCCCCCTTCACGTGGAGGTTCCCCCCATACTCCCTCCTAGATGAGGTCTTCAGAGGGGAACTCGCAGACGACATAGAGACCTATTTCGCGACCAATGTGGGCTCAGTGGACAGCGTTCAGGTTCTCTGGGACGCATTTAAGGTTTACATCAGGGGGATGACTATGGCAAAGCACTCAGGGGTGCTCAAAGCCATCAGACGGCGCCTACAGCTGCTAGAAACGCAGCTAGCGAACTTGGAGGGTCGGGCGGCGGACTCGGGGGACACGGCTGCTGCAGCCGAGCGCAAAACCTTGCTAGATGAATTTCAGGAGGAGGCGGACAGGGAAATTCAACATATGGGCAAATACGCGACGGCGCGGGCGTATGGGGAACGGGAGCGGCCTGGTGCCCTCCTAGCTAAACTTATGCGCAACAGTAGGCCCCCATTGGTTATCGAGAAGTTGGTGACAGCTGCTGGGGCGGTGGTTACTGAGGAGCAAGATATCTTGGCGGAATTCCAAGCCTACTACACTGCCCTTTACTCCTCGAGGGACGCACACCTCGAAGAGGAAATCGACGACTATTTAGGCCACCTGCAGATGCCTTTCCTGGCTGACTGGCAGAGGGAGTTTCTCATGGCCCCCATCCAGAAGGAGGAGATAACGGAGGCGCTGGAATGCATGAAATCCGGCAGCGCTCCTGGTGCGGACGGTCTCACGGTATCATTCTATAAAACCTTCAAGGCGCAACTGGTCCCATATCTGATGCTCTTGTTCGATGATATTTGCCAGCAGGGCAGCATGTCGAAATCCATGAGAGAGGCGCTGCTCATCACCATCCCTAAACCTGGCAAACCCCTTGACCAATGTGGCTCTTACCGGCCGCTTTCCCTGATCAATGTGGACGCGAAACTGTATGCCAAAATTCTTGCGACTCGCCTTTCGCTGCTGGTCCCGGATCTGGTCGCCCCAGAGCAGGCTGGATTTGTTCCCTCCCGCAATCTCACGTACAATATCCGCACAGTCCTGGGCACGATCCAACATGTCAAGCACGAAAGCAAGGCTGTGGCCATATTCTTGGATATGGAGAAAGCCTTCGATTCGGTCGAGTGGCCGTTCATGCTGAAGGTCCTTCGTAAATTCGGCCTCGGGGAGCCGTTCTTGCAAATGCTGGGAGCCCTTTACTACAAACCCACGGCGAGATTGAGGATGGGTAACCTGGTCACTGCTCCCATCGAAATTGGGAGGGGCACGCGCCAAGGTTGTCCCCTCTCCCCGCTACTGTATGCCATGGTAGCTGAGCCTCTCGCCTGCGCTATGCGAGAGTACCACCGGTTTGAGGGGATCAACTTCCCGACGTACCAAATTGGTATCTCCACATACGCGGATGACACTCTACTATATGTCCGAGAACCGGAGACCAACCTCTCTGCGGTGCTGCGAGAGGTGGTGAGGTTTGGGGCTCTATCGGGCCTCCGCGTCAACTGGTCCAAATCAGTAGCACTGCCCCTGACTCCGGTGACGCTCCCCTTTGACTCGGAGTACCCCTTGCAATGGACCACGGACTCCATTCGCTACTTGGGGATACACATCCATACAGATCCGGAGGTTTTGATTCGCGAGAATTACGGAGTGGCCTACTCCAGGCTGACGGATGACGTCGAGGTGTGGTCTAGGCTCCCACTTTCACTCATGGGCAGGATTGCACTCATGAAGATGGTGGTGCTCCCCAGGTTCCTTTTTCTATTCGTGAATATACCAATAGTCCTTTCCAAAACCTTTTTCCGGCAACTTACGCAGACACTTGTCCGCCTAGCGTGGGGAGGCAAACAGCCGCGGGTGCACTGGAAAACGCTCACCCTCCCTTACGAACAGGGAGGCCTGGGGGCGCCAGATCTGGAGCGATACTACAGACTCGCACAGGGTGCCCACCTTCACACGTGGATTCATGGGGACCCGGACATACCTCATGTGAAGTTGGAGCGGCTCTTTGCAGACCCTGTCCCACTCCCGGCGACGGTGTGCTATCCGCCCGATAGACGGGTCGGCAATCTGGACTCCATAGCTGCCACGAATCATGCTTGGCATGCTCTGATCGGCCCCCGCGAGTGCCCCCTGCTGTATTCACCTTTGCTCCGGATAGAATGGGCGGCCTGGTTGACTCCTTTAACGGAGAAGGGGGTCCAGACGGCGCTACGTGACCTTGGCATTGTTACCATGGGGGACCTCTTTTCAGAGGGCACTCTGAGAACGCTGCGTCACGTCCTTCAGTCTTGCCCCAGGGCGACGATGCTGCATCGCTTCCAATATCACAGGGTCCGCAGAGCGGCTCTGGCCGTTTTGGGCCCGGGCCTCGCCGAACCGCCGGTAGTGCCGGAACTCACCTATGTCGTCAAAACCCCCTCAGCGCGCAAATTGATAACGGCTCTTAGGTCGCTGGGCGATGGTCAGCGGCAGTGCTCCCCCTCCAAGGCCCGCTTGGCCTGGCAGACTGACCTCCAATCTCCTATCTCGGACGACATGTGGAGGTATTGTGCCACTAACACTAGGAAGATCTCTCTCAACGGCAGGCACCGACTGGTGCATTTTAAATTCTTGCAACGAGTCTACTACACTCCTGAGAGGTTGCACAGGTATGGCCTTCGAGACTCAGCGGAGTGTGAGCGTTGCCGCTCTCACACAGCGGACTTTTTCCATATGGCCTGGACTTGTCCTGCAATACACAAATACTGGGTAGAAGTCTTTGCGGAGCTCAGTACCATCCTTGGTGAGGTGCTCTTGCCCAACCCGGCGCTCGCCTTACTTGGTTTTTCAAAACCCCTCCCTGTGGCTCTGCGACGACTCGCGGACATGGCACTGCTCATGGCGAAACGCCTGTTAGCATTATGCTGGATGCGGGGGCCGGTCCCTACTAAAAAAAGATGGGAAACAGACCTGCTTTACTGTTGCACGCAATCGGAGGTGTATAGTGAACTCCTACCGCCTACGAGTAGACCCAAAAACTTCTGGGATATGTTTCGGGCTTTCCAGAATGCGAGGGAGAGTGATGAATCGGGCCCAGAGAGTGTGGAGCTTGATGTACTACAGGAAGATGGGGCTGCAGCGGCTGTGCTGGAAGAGTGTGTTGGTTGATAACCTCCACGTTGTGTCAGAATGATGGTTCTCTTCTGGCGTTTGGGGTGTTTGAGGTGGATGTGACCTGTGACGGCTGCGCTGATTGGCGGTAACCACTATCCCCCTCTTGGAGCGTCATCTCGCCTTCGCGGGCGACTGTTCATTCCCCCTCAGCCTAGCTGGAGGGTTACTGGTAGTGGTGTAGGGTGGGGGGTGGGTGGTGGGCACGGGTTTAGGTAGTCTGGCTGGTTCTTCTTTGGGGGAGGGTGGGTTTGTTCTGAACTGGGTCTGGGTTTCTTCACAGTCCCTCCCGGATTGCTATGTCGATCCTCCTACTCTGACACGCCTTCTTACACCTGGGTCTGACTCTGTTTGCATTGCGGTGCTTGCATCCTGCTTACGAAATATGGCTCTCCAGTGGTGGCGGATGTGTTCTGCTGCCTCTACGCACTGGTTCTGCGCCTGCGCTCTTGCCGCCAGGCCCTTGGGCTGTTGGATGTTACGGCTGTGTCATTTACTTTTACGCAGGGGTTTGATAGGTGTGTTTTTTCTCCCCTTTCCCGATCCTGATGCCGCCGGCCTCCGGGTTGTAGGCGATGTTGGCTGTGTATGTGACCTGGAGTTGTAATAAAGTAAAAATTTAATAATAATCATCTCAGCTTCAATACCCAGGTTCAAACAGTGACAGCCTCCTGTTTTGGCAAGATCAGAACCATCAAGCGTCTCATCAACTACCTACCAGCGGACTGCCGTAAGACTGTGATCCAGGCACTGATCATTTCCCATCTTGATTATGCCAATGCCCTCTACCTAGGCATCACAGCAGGCCAATGTCAAAAACTCCAGACGGTCCAAAATGCCGCCGCCCGGTTAGTGGAAAGAATACCTTTCAGATACCATATCTCTCCCCACCTCCGCAAATTGCATTGGTTGCCAATGGCCAAAAGGTGTATTTTCAAAGCTATGACGCTGGCCCACTGAGCATCGAGGGGTATGGGATCTGCCCACTTGAAAAACACCTTGCGACCGTATACCAACTACAGGACTTTACGGTCCAACTCTCTCCTTCTCTTGGAAACTCCACGCTTCAAACGCTCACGGGCAGGCGGAAAAACCTTTGAGGTTTGTGCCTCCCAGCATTGGAACAAGCTCCCTCTGGCCCTACGCTCTTCCCAATCAGAAATCTTATTCCGTAAGTCACTGAAGACCCACCTGTTTTCCCTATAACATCCCCCTGTGCCCTCCACCCTCAAAGTTCTCAGCGCCGGGACGCCCCGTCGGGGTAGCTGTGCGCTCTATAAAATACACATATAAAATACACAAATAAAAAAAGGCTTAGCCTACCAACCATGGTTGATCTATCGGTCTCACAGCTCTCTGATTCACAACTATTCTTGGAATTAGAAAAGACCCCAGATCTAGTGATTCAAACTACCCCAGAAGAAATAAGACAGTTAAGAGGGAGGAGGGAGGGTGCAGTAAGAAAGAAAAAACTTACAGCCCCAAACAACCAAAAATCTAAAAAATGACAAAAGGTTCCCAACAAGACAGGAGAGCCCCGAACCCTTACCACACCGAGAGGAAATCAGGAATTCCATAATGTAATTGTTCACCAAGCACCACATGGCACCCCGGCTCCCATTACTGGGGAAATCGTAACTGACCTCCAATCAGGTAAGGAGGCAGACGACAACTTCGATTCCAACGCCCAATTACTAATTAAAATTGGTGATCTATTTAAGCAACTTTTCACACCACTAGAAATGAGACAGGGACAAATAGAAAAAGCACTAGCTGATTTGACAATTGCTGTAAAAATTAAGCCAAATCAGGGGGTACAAAAGGTAAGGCAGCCACCGGCATCCTCCACTGTTCAAAATAAACAATCTATCCCCCCAGTAGCTAAACCAGCCCAACCCATAGTGACGAAAAAAAAGACTTTAGAAAACACACTAAGTAACACCCCGATTAACATTACCAACACTAATTCGGAACAAAACAACATGGGCCTAAAAACACCAGCTACACAGCCGAACAGAGGGTGGGTTAGAGGACCCCCTGACAGAAGATTTGCTGTAAATCTTCCACCGTAGGCCAGCCCCTTCATAGTTTTAATGACCGGCATTCCAGAATTGGGAGATCAAACAAATGAAGCAACCTGGTCGCTAAAGAACAAGGTCCAACATTGGCTAAGTGCAAATCGCCCACCTCCTCCTTACTGCTCTACTAAGATTCTAATGTTAAGAAGAGCCCCTTGGGTAGGGCATGGCAAAAAAACAATACAAGGTGATTGCGTTCTTATCACTAACCCTGGGCGGAGTTGGCGGAGTGGGGCTTCGCGGAGCTACGCGAAGTGGGCGAGAAACTTCGCCCACCTCCGCACTCCGCGTAGCCCCACTCCGCAAACACCACTGGCCGCCAGCCCCGCCACCCGCCTCCCTCCCGCCCTCCCTAAATACTTTCAAATAAAGGAATGAAATAATTTAAAAAGCACTTACCTTGCCCGCCGCTGCCCGCCGCGTCCCCGGGGCTCGCTATCTTCCGTCTTCCGTCTTCTTTACTAATGCGCATGCGCGGGCGGCCGGGTATGCGCATTTTCACGAGAAAATGCGCATGCGCGGCCGCCCGCGCATGCGCATTAGTAACGAAGACGGAATACGGAAGATAGCGAGCCCCGGGGACGCGGCGGGCAGCGGCGGGCAAGGTAAGTGCTTTTTAAATTATTTCATTCCTTTATTTGAAAGTATTTAGGGAGGGCGGGAGGGAGGCGGGTGGCGGCCAGCTACGCTCCGTCTGCGGAGCGTGCGTAGTGCCGCCTGGCTACGCCAGCTCCGCAAAATGCGGAGTAGGCGGGACTACGCACACTCCGTGCACGGAGCGTAGCTGGCCGCCCACTGTTACTTATCACCTTTGATGACCCTAGACTGGTTGTATTTATCAAAAAGAGGGAGGAAGGTTGATCTTCTGATCAGTGGACACAGATTACCACCAAGGATGGTGGAAGGTCCAGTCACAGCTTGTGTCCGGTACAGAGGATACAAAGGGGAGGTTGCTGTACTGTTCCTATGTAGAAAGGAGGGAAGGTTTAACTGGCATGACCAAAGGTGTTTGACTAACACCCTGGGGCATCCATTATGTTGGATGTATTTGCCTCACACACCCCGAAGGATGTCATGCTTCATCATCGGCGTTTGCTCCTCGTCGGGGAGGCGGTGCAATCCCCGACGGGCTCACCTCAAGAGGGGCTCTTTGGCGGAGATCTTTTATCCAACAGCCTTATGGTGAAGTGGGGGTGTGTGGGCAGGAGGGTATGAAATGATTGGATGATTGCTAAAATGTAGCTAGGGGTACCGGAATTAACTTTATTCTGGGGGTCCCCTGGCTGCAATTAAAACGTGGGACTAGCTTACTAGATGTCAACAAATTAGGTTGAGTGATACTAGAAAAGACTAGGAGTCAAAGTGGTCAACATGTTTCTCGCTAGGGGTCGAGTCACCCGCGATTCATCAGGACCTTTACAAACAGTGAGAAAAGGGGGGGGAACATGCTCGTGTCATGTATGCGGTGCGTGTTACCTCTATGGGGTCTCCTACGCCCAGGGGTCAAGGACTAGACACCACATGAGGGTCGGCGGGATTGGATGACAGGGGCGAGCCCATTGGTTGAGGCTCTGCAAGCCCGTATCCTGGCCGTATCCTGGCCGTGAGACCTACCCGTCGCCGCCGAGCTCGGCCTGGGCGTAGGAGACCCCATAGAGGTAACACGCACCGCATACATGACACGAGCATGTTCCCCCCCCTTTTCTCACTGTTTGTAAAGGTCCTGATGAATCGCGGGTGACTCGACCCCTAGCGAGAAACATGTTGACCACTTTGACTCCTAGTCTTTTCTAGTATCACTCAACCTAATTTGTTGACATCTAGTAAGCTAGTCCCACGTTTTAATTGCAGCCAGGGGACCCCCAGAATAAAGTTAATTCCGGTACCCCTAGCTACATTTTAGCAATCATCCAATCATTTCATACCCTCCTGCCCACACACCCCCACTTCACCATAAGGCTGTTGGATAAAAGATCTCCGCCAAAGAGCCCCTCTTGAGGTGAGCCCGTCGGGGATTGCACCGCCTCCCCGACGAGGAGCAAACGCCGATGATGAAGCATGACATCCTTCGGGGTGTGTGAGGCAAATACATCCAACATAATGGATGCCCCAGGGTGTTAGTCAAACACCTTTGGTCATGCCAGTTAAACCTTCCCTCCTTTCTACATAGGAACAGTACAGCAACCTCCCCTTTGTATCCCCTAGACTGGTTGACCACATTTGTTCATGGGACCACCCGACCTTAACTGGCGCCATAGGAACAGAGCGCCTTTCCTTCTTCTACCCCCTGAGACATCGTAATGGCTATCATTGCGATGGACCCTGGCACACAGTAGGCCCTCGACATTGGGGTAGAGAAAGGGACGACTGGGGAGGACCATATCATAGGGATCCCTATAGAGAACCACTATCTTGGGAGGGCTGGAGCGGCATCCCAACGACGAATAGATATAGTGGGCTTGAGTTAGTTGATTGACCATCACAGGCTGAAAATCATTCTAGCCCCAAAAAAGGAGAATCAGAGCGCAATACTGGACCACAAATAACTCAAACTCCAACTAGGGACCCGCAAACTTTGAGTGTCGTGCCTTGGAACATTGCCGGTTTCGGTGCCAAGATTGAGGACGGCTCCGCCATAAGTTTCCTAGACAGACACCAAATTGTATGTCTCCAGGAGACATGGTCATCAATGGAATTACACCTTCTGGGCTTTAGGACGTTCTTTTCACCAGCCCTGGCGGGGAGCATGGGCAGAGCTAAGGGGGGATTAACTATCTATATAGCGAATACCATTCAACAAATAAAAATAACCACTCTTGAACTGGATGCAAATTTCCAGCTTCTTTCCCTTTCCCTACCCAAAATGAGACTGTCCTACTCATTAACTTCTATAACAACTTGGAGGAAGGAGAATTCCTGAGAGTAATACTAAATCTAAATGAAAAACTCTCTAATTTTAGACAGACGAAAGGAGGGAAAGGTGTTGTCTTTTTTTTATGGGGAGCGGATTTCAACTTGCATCCCTGTCCTTATTTTAGTAAAAACTGTGGTAGAATGGTTAATGAGCTGGATATCCCCGTTACTCATTTTTGTCATACCAAACCGGGTACAGCCATGAATGACCTTCTGTCAGACTTGGGCCTCATAATAGCCAACAACTCGAACCCAAAAACAAGAAAGCTAGAACCAACATATCTAGGGAGTGGTTACCAGTCTACTGTTGATTACATTCTCATATCAGATGGGCTGTTAAATAGGATTAAGCATGTTGAGGTTCTACTAAATACACTAAGCGATCACTCAGCTATCAGGATAGAACTCAACTTACTACACCAACAATCCCTCGCGTCAACGATAGCTAAAGCTCTGAACCAGAACAATTTATATCTGGCACAGGTAAATGGTTATACTTTAAAATGGGGGAAGATAAACCCTGGGCAAATCACCGAAGAGGTGATTAAATTAGCCTACCCTCATATCATAAAATGCCTTGATTTAACCACGACAGAGGAGGAAGTCATAAGTAACTTCTCTAAAATTCTAACCGTCATCAAGGGCCTCCTAACAAAAAAATCAAAGGTAGAAACTTCAAATAAGAGAGGTTGGTTTAATCATAGCTGCACCTCGGCACATTCCAAGCTCAAAGTGGCCCTGAAAAATGAAAATAGAGATCCACAGCTAATTGCCAGACTCAGAAAAGAATGTCTGTCTGCCTGAAACCAGAGAAAGGCCGAATTAAAACAAGCCTTGTGGGACGAACTACATAAAAGTGCCCTAAACAAAAACAGCGAGGCATTCTGAAGAGAAGTAAGATCCCCCTTCTTAACTGACGATAACCTCCCAAAAATAGAAGTGGCCATAGAAGAAGGAGCTTGGGTCTCTCACTTCTCAAAGATTTTTACGAAACAAATACTTTTAGGAAGTGAATAAATAACTCATCCAGCTGTCGTTTACCCCATCTCAATAGAATTCGACATTTCCAAGGTCCTTACGGCCCTAAAATTAAGTAAAAATGGAAAAGGTCCGCGCCCCGACGGAGTCCCGGTGGATATTTCTAAATACAATACGGACCTCTGGGCTCCCATACTGACCAGGGTGTGTGCGGCAGCCGCAAAAAAGGGACTCCTGGTATCCTGGACCAAGTCTGTTATGGTCCCGATCTTTAAAAAAGGAGATTGCCAGGAGCCTACCTGCTACCGCCCCATCTCATTGTTGGACTCATTGGGTAAGGTAGCCGGTAGGGTCATCCTTGAGCGTCTCCAACAGTGGGCAGAGGATGGGGGGGTACTGTCCGACTTACAATTCGGCTTTCAGGAAGGATTTGGTACAATGGAGCAGGCCTTAAATCTGTCAATAATTGTGGGAAAATATATTCATGCAAAAAAAGACAAGCTTTATATGGAGTACGTGGATCTGTCCGCAGCCTTTGACTGCGTGTCCCATTCAAAACTATGGCTAGTCCTGTCACAAATGGGTGTGGACCCCTCACTTTTAGATTTTCTGAGGGAACTATATTCCAAGGCTTCTGCAAGAGTACGTTACGGTGTTAGGGGTGAGTTGACTGCATCTTTTGGAGTAGAGCGTGGAGTCAGGCAGGGTTGTGTCTTGGCCCCCTTCTTATTCTCCTTATATACAAACAGCCTGGAGAAGGAGCTTCTGAGGGGGGCTCAAGACCTCCCCCAAGTAAAACAACGCCCGATTCCTGCTCTGCTCTATGCAGACGACGCTGTCATCCTGGCCCGTACTCCTCGCGAGCTACAGAAGGCATTGACCAGATACGCGGACTTCATGGGCACCCCTGACCTCCACATTAATATTAAGAAGACCTTTGTAATGGTGGCAGGCAAAGGGAAAAAAGGGTTCAGGGTAAGCATGGGCGAATTTTGCGAATCTCGCGTTCGCGAATTTTGCGGATTTGCGAACTCGCAATCCGCAAAATCCGCGAATTCTCGCGAATTTGCGGATTTTTTTTTGTGTTTGCGCGGTTTCTGCCAGTTCGCGAGGGTTTTGTACAATTTCGCAAATTGCGAACTTACCTGTCGGGTCGCAAGTTTCGCGAACTTGTTGTTTCTACGTGTCCAGCCTGTTTGGGACACTCTTCTTCATCACTGCCACTCTCTGTCACCACTGCCACTCTCTGACTACTCATGCCACCCTCTGGCCCACCCATGCCACCCTCTGTTTCATCACAGCACCCTCTGGTTGTCCAGTCAGTGTACATTATTGTGTCAACGCAAGCACACCTTCCCTGCCTCAAGTGACCTGAATTAATTTGGGGCTGATTAATGTGTCACAGAATATTTTTTTAGCTGGCACCTGCTTCCTTAGTGCTTCCTGATTAGTGATCTTTTGCACTTGCTAAGTGCTTTCATTGTTGCAAAATTAGTTACAACACCTGCCCTGCCCCAACTGACAATAATGAATTAGGGGCTGATTAATGGATTTGAACTTCCAGCCTGGCTCCTGCTTGTCTCCCGTAGCTGTAATTCAGGACCTTTGTGGCATATGTGTAACTATTCTGAGGTTCAGAGCAGGGTCACATAATAGTTGCAACTGGCAACTGAACTCTGGAGGGGCCCCTCAGGAAGCACTACAGGAAATGGCTACTAATGATGAGCCTGAACTTTTGAACCTGGTAAGTAGTTTCAGTTTTGCTAAGATCGTATTTCTGCAATTTTGCACTTATTCGCGGGGCGCGAAGTTGTACTGGGAAGCCGCGAACTCACGCGAACAGTGCGAGCAGTGCGAGCAAAATCCGCTGCTCGCGGATTTGCGGATTTTGCGGGAGATTCGCGAATCTCGCGGATTGCGAATTTACCGAAAATCCGCAAAATCCGCGAGCGAAACGGATTTTCCGCCCATGCTTAGTTCAGGGACATATCCCTCAATAACCAAAAACTTGAATTGACGGCCCAGTATCCGTATTTAGGCATCACAATAGATGAAAAATGTAATTGGAAAGTGGCAGTGGAGTCTAGAAAACATTCCTTTAAGAGGGCAATAGCAGCTCTGATGTCTTTCTCACAAAAATTGGGCAAACGGTCGCCTGTGGAACTACTGAAAATTTATAACGCGAAATGCCAGACGGTAGCTCTGTATGGGGCTGGGGTTTGGGGGCATATGGACGTTAGCGCTCTACAGGTGGCAGAAAATTCCTTTTTAAGATTTCTTCTGGTGGCACCAAGGCGAATCTCCACATATGCATCCCACATTGAATTAGGCATACCGCACATTGAGGACCTGGCAAAAATCCAACCTTTGCTATTGTGGCGGCGTATATGGACCTCAGATAAAAATATGTTAACCAATTGGATTGTGGCAGACTCAATGGCATTAGATCATTCGGGAAAAATAAAATGGCTCACCTACATCAGAAATTTCCTTACGAACTTAGGCCTGGAGGCATACTATATGACACCAGAAAAGATCTGTGAGATATCCAAGAAGGAGTTGAAAGAAATGACCTTGACTCACTTAGATGGACTAAGACTCACAAGTGAAATAGGGAAACCTTATGTCCACCATGCAATCATGGTCCACTCTGTCCCCACAATTCAGCCCTACCTAACGCTTGAAATTGGCATTTTTTATCGCTTTTTACTAACCAGATTCAGATTAAACCTTTTCCATCGGTTAGTAGCCTTCCCCATGAAAAACACCTGGGAACAAACGCTAGGACACTGTCCTTGCGATGATACATCTGTACAGACCACTTTACATACAGTATTGTTCTGTAAGTTCTATCATGTTCATTGCAAAATTTGGCTGGTACCATTGCTGAAATCGTGGGACTTAAGACAGTGTCGCCCTGCCATGCTGCGCCTTCAATTTCTGGATTCTGAAGTCACTTGTTATCACATGGTTAACTTCCTAAAATGTATTTTTAAACATAGAAACAATCTGTGAGAAAACTGCTTACAACACAATGAAATGTATTTAATGTAAAGAGAATTGAAATATTTTTTAAGCATTTTTCTTCAAACTTTTATTGTAACTTTTATTGCAAATACTTTTTCCTTTTCCCATTTTATGATATAATGTGTGCAATAATGCTTTTATGGATTTCTATTACGAAATACCGAATAAAGAAATGTATATACTGTTAGAGCATGGTGGACTTGCAGCAGGGTGTGGGCAAACACCATGCTCAGCAGCTGGAGCCCACCAAGCTTAGCAGAAGACCTACCAAATGGGCTCTGAATTAAGATCCCCAGACACAAGGTGTGCCTTCAGCAAAAACTGGTCCGTTCCCTAAGCTCATCGACCATGACCAAAAGCTGCACTCTGCGAAGTCTAGGGTCATATTGCAAAGCCAGGATTTACGTAAAATGGCGAAGGTCTCTCCCTCCAGCCTGGATGACAAGTGACAGGTGCTTGGTCAGGAGCCAAAGTATCTTATCTTATGCGGAATTTTTTAAGCGCACTGTCACCCAGGGGTTTCATGGTGCTGAAGAAAACAGATGGTAGATGGTAAATGAAGAGACAGATGGAATAGTGCTCTAACCGTATATCATAGTAAAAAAGAAACAAACAAAAACATTCATGTAAACATCTTTGGTCAAAGGACATTCTTTTTTAAGTCAAATTTCAAATAGTATGCATAATAAAAAAAATCCTACAAATTCCATTAAATAACATTCGCTGATGTAAATGATGATCTGATAGTTGTTGTCACCAGTGAAGAAGAGTGTCTTGGAACTTGAGGGCCACTTTGTGACACGTCAGAGAGCCTGCCCTTTCCAGTTCTGACCATAACAGATGGAGGCTGTTATGTTGCTTGGTGGGCTGGCTGATATAGGACACCGCTGATTGTCTGGAGCAGGGTTCTCTAAAGTCGGTCCTGGAGGGCCAGATCCATGCCAAATTTTGAAGATAACTACATTTATATAAATGGAGATATGCTAAACATCTGGCATGGATCGGCCCTACAGGACGGACTTTGGAGAACCCTGGTCTAGAGACTGCCACTCTGAAGGGATACAAATTGAATAATTAAGGATCACACACTTGTAAACAGCTATATTTGTTGATGGCGGTTGACTAGGTTGATCGGTCACTGAGTTGGTCCTGAACTAGTGCAGCAGGCGGAATTACAAAGATGGAGAGAGTTATTCCCTCAGAGTTTGCTACTAAAATGTGAATATTTTCAGAAACTGTGATGCCGTTGCCCTTCAATGTTTATCCTTGCTCTTCTAAGATGCGCTGGGCACTATGGCCAGGCAATATCTACTATCTTACTACTGCTCACTTAGCCAAGGGTTGCTAAGCAGAAAGTAGATGGCAAGAACTCTACCCGGGATGTTCAGGCATGCTACTGTGACCCACCTGGAGAGGAGTTCAGGGATAGGTTAGCGGGGTGAGGGGTGGGGTTAGTGTGGTATCTCCCTCTTCTGCCTCCCCCGGCGGCTCTGCGTGTGATGGTGCTGCTCGCGGTGACATCACTTAGAATGTCACCGCGACCAGCGTTCCAAGGCGAGCGCCGGGGAGACTAAGAGGCGACAGCATATCGAGAGGCTGTGGCTGAGGTCGCAGGTGTTTGTACTTGTTTTAATAAACACTCCTGTTTACTTACGTGACGGCTCCGACTGTCATTTGAAGCCGTCACTACACTGGCGACGAGGGTGACCTTCTGCGACCTCAACACGCCAGAAGGAAGAAAAGTAGGACAGCAGACTCGAGTAAACCAGCTGACTGACTGGAGAGGGCATCGGGTTACCACGCGGAGAACGGAAAGGAGAAAGACCCAGCCCAGCGTGGATGGTGTTTGTCTAACACCCAAAGAAGGTGCGGAGGGAGTTGAAGTGCCATGGCGGAATATGTGTGAAGACATCTGCAGGTCGGTGTAAACTCCCCTGACACGTGAGGTACGCCTGTTTGCCAACCCTGCGCGCAACCCCCAGACTGTGGCGAGCTACGTTTTGACAGCTACCAAGGTGTGAGAGACGTCCCGTTCATGCCGGAACCTGGCTAGCGTGTAACCTGAACGCCACTTAGCCGAGAGAAAAGGCGAGAGCGAGGCGCGCTGTGTCCCCATCCGGAGCAGAAGTAAAAAATAAACTGAGTGCTGTCTGTAACGACTTTGTGAGAGGTCGGTCAAGGCGTAGGCAGGAGAAGTGCGGAAATAAACGCGGGGGACACGCACTGCATTGCGAGTAAAGACTCAGCGTATAAGCGTGAGGGGACACGATCTGTACCGCATGTAAAGACTCAGCGCATATCACGGCTGTGTGGTTCAAAGGATTGTCACTGGCATGTAACCGACGTACTTTGACTGGCATTTGACCTGTTTGGAGAAGAGTTCTTCACTCCTGTGACCCTGCTGGTTAAAGGAGGTTTTACCGCGCGCGTGTGTGTGTGGCAGTTTCCTCTGTCACCACTGTGGACAGGCGCTAACAGAAAGCGACAGGGGAGATGTGCATGTGGAAGTAGGTGCTCTGCCTGTGGCTTGACGGAGAATTGTCCTGCACGTGTGAAGAACTGGTGGCGATTTTGACCCCCATGGAGCAGACGTAGAAGAATATGTGTATTGCCAACAATTGAATCTCCCTAGGAGTACTGTCCTGACAGACAACACTAAGAAAAGAAAACTGTGTTAAAGCATTTAGAGCAAAGCATTGACTTTTCTTAGGGCAGGTTTTGCGCTGAGCACATTCAGCCCCAGAGTGAATGACTGTACAAAAAAAAAAGGGGGAAAGTATTCATGTTGTATTTTGAACCTCCACCTCCCCACTGCTGGTCTTTCCATATGTGTATATAACTTCAGAAGCTCCTGTATTTCAGTGACATATTCAGAAGCAGGTTTCATCTTCTGTATGTTTGTTTGAGGAAGTGAGAGCTGCGCAGGGGTGGTTAGACGTTCTTCCTTTAATTATAAGTGTCTTCACTGGTAGTTTTTATTTCCTTCCTTAAGGCACACTTATTTGGCACAGACTTCAGCGTCTCACAGAACGTAGCTAAGTTTCACGGTGGATTGGTGCATGCTTGAAGGGTGAACGTTTCTTCCTGTCTATTGTGAAGTAAGCATGCAAAGTGTGACCCCTCCACCCTTTTTCTTAACCAACCCAGGTGATCCCACCATCCTGTGGAAAAAATGGAAAAAAGTGTTCTTGAATTACGCTACTGTGTGTGGGCCCAACCTAGGACTAGAAAGGAAAGTTGCGTTGCTGGCCTATTACTTAGGCGCAGAAGGAGAGGAAGTCCTAGACCACCTCCCGGATTTAGGGGCACAGGAGGCAAGAGGTCTGAATGAGTTTGAAGTTAGCCTAAAGAAGTTAGATTTGCACTACCTCCCCAAGACTAGCACAATCATGGAGAGGTACCTCTTTGGAAAGAGGGCACAGAAGGATGGAGAGTCTATAGAAGATTTTGTGTCTGAGTTGAGGAAGTTAGCCGCCACGTGCAAGTTTGGTGGAGCGAGTGAGGAGAGAATTAGGGACCAGTTTGTCTTGACTTGCAGGATGGAGCGAGTGCGTGAAGAGCTATGGCTTAAAGATGACCCACCGCTGAGAGAGGTCCTCATCATAGCCAAGCAGGTAGAGCACATGTTGCAGTGCGTCAAGGAGATTAAGCAAGACGCAGGGGAGAAGAAGAATGATGACAAGACCAGTGTCAGTGAGGTTGTGTCCGAATGCGAGACAGTGTCCGAAGTTAAAGGTCAGAAGGTGGTGGGCAGAGGACAGAAGGAAGGCAAGCCGGGAGAAACATTCAAAGGTACCTGCTACAGGTGTGGTAAGCAAGGGCACCTAGCCAATGACAAGGAGTGTCCCGCCCTCAGATTCACATGTAACAAATGTGGTAAAAAAGGCCATTTCAAGCAATATTGCTAGAGTGGGCAGGGGGCCAGTAGACAGAGTAGAGACAGAACGAATGTGGTGTGTGACGAGGTTGTAGTGCAAATACAAGAGTTGAAGACACACAGTCCAGGAAACCCCACGTGTGCAGAAATTGCTGTACAGGAAGATGAAGGTCAAATCAGTAGCCCAAAAGACGTCATAAAAGTAGGGGACATTGACCTAGAAGCATTGTTTGACTCCTGTTCTAGAATAACAATTATCAATGCTAAGGAGTACTCACATGTGTCTAAGGGAAAGATAATCTTGAAGAGGTTAGACTTAAGGTCAGGAGGGTATGCGGGGCGTCCAATCTCCATGAAAGGATATTTCCTGTGTAAAATTGTGTACAGGAATAGGACCACTGTGTCTAAAGTATATGTATCCACAGTAGGAGACAACATCTTGGGGTGGCAAGCTCAGAAGGGTTTAGGTGTGTACCTCAATCCCAATAGCAATCCCCAGATTTTAATACAGGAGATACAGGAATACAAGACTGACATCACAACGGAGTTCAGAGAGGTGTTTAGGGAAGGGCTTGGATGCTTGAAGAACTACTGTCACAAAATAAAATTGAAGGTGAACGCCAAGCCCGTTGTGTCAAAAGTTAGAAAACTCCCCATAGCCATTCAGGAGGAGGTCAGATCCGAATTGGAGAAACTGTGCAAGGCTGGAGTCATCGAACCTGTGGAAGCAACCGAATGGTTGGCACCCATCGTGGCAGCGAAGAAGAAGGATGGGTCAGTCCGGCTCTGCATTGATTTGAGGGCACTTAATAAGGAGGTCGTTGTTGACCGATACCCCTTACCGAACATCACCCAAATGATGAGCATGCTAGAGGGTGCCAAGGTGTTTTCCACCCTCGATCTCACCTCGGCCTATTTCCAGATAAAACTACACGAGGAGTCTCAGGAACTCACTGCTTTTGTGACACCCATGGGCGCTTACAAGTTCAAAAGGATGCCTTTTGGTTTAGTCTCGGCGGCTGCCGTGTTCCAAAGAATCATGGGCAACATCCTAAAAGGCATCTCAGGCGTCATGTGTTACCAGGATGACGTGCTTGTTTTCGCAAAGAACCAAGTTGAGCATGATGAGAGACTGAGATGTGTGTTGAGGAGGTTTTTGTCCCAAGGCCTTACCGTAAAGAAGAACAAATGTGTATTTAGCTGTGCTGAATTGGATTTCCTGGGTCACAAGGTAACGACGGAAGGCATACGTCCCAAGGCCGAACTGCAAAACACCATCGTGAATCTGTCACCCCCCAAAAGCAAAGACGAGATCAAATCATTCATGGGGATGTTGGAGTTCTATGGAAAGTTCATAAGAAACTTGGCAGGCAGGACTTACGCCATCAGGCTACTGTTAAAAAAGGAAAACGAATTCAAATGGAGCCAGGAATGCCAGAGTGAGTTCGAGGATGTAAAGAGAGCACTTGCAGAAGCCCCCAGTTTGAAGTCATACCTGCCCAACCGGGCAACGATCCTCACCACTGATGCAAGCGCAAAAGGGTTGGGAGCTGTCCTCACCCAAAAAGGCGTGGAAGGAGAAGAAACCATAGCCTTTACCTCAAGGTCGCTCCAGAAGTCTGAGAACAACTACTCAGTTATCGAAAAAGAGGCATTGGCGGTATCATGGGCAGTAGGAAAATTCAGAGACTTCCTGTGGGGTACGCAGTTCACCCTCCGAACCGACCACAAGCCGTTGGTAGAAGTGTTCAGCAAAAAAGGTTTGGATGCCATCTCCAGCAGGATAAGGCGTTGGGTGGTCAGTCTCCAGGAGTACACGTTCAACGTCGAGTACGTCCCAGGAACGCAAAACCTTGCAGCTGACTGCCTATCCAGACTCGTCAGTGAAGTAGAAGCAAGGGAAATGCAAGAAAAAACGGATGAAGAAGAAGAGGGATACATGGTAGAGAATGTCTGCACCATCCAGAAGGCGTTGGGTGAAGAAACGTGGAGAAAGGCACAGGATGAGGACAAGATACTGGAGGAAATTTGCAGAAGAGTGAGGGATGGATGGAAGCACGGCGACAAACGAGATGAAGACCTACGGCCTTTCCAGGCTGTTAAGGACGAGTTAACCATTGTTGACGGATGCCTGTTCAGGGGAACAAGGCTTGTGCCACCAGCAAACGTGAGAGACAACCTGGTCGAGATAGCTCACGAAGGGCACTTGGGTATCACCAAAACCAAGCAAAGACTCAGGGAGAGCTATTGGTGGCCGAACATGGACCTGGTCACCGAAAGGAGAATCAGGGAGTGCATCCCATGCAGCAATAGCGACAAGGTCCTGAAGCAACAGACACCACCTATGGTGTGTAGGCCGCCCCCGTCAGGACCATGGGATGAGTTGGCTTTAGACATCGTGGGCCCGATGTCTGGGGAACTGCGGACGCCTTACATCTTGGTGCTCGTGGATTTGTATTCTCGGTGGCCAGAGATAAAACTCGTCAGTGAAGTCACGACAAAGACTGTCTTCGGATTCTTACAGGAGGTGTTTATCCGAGAGGGGCTCCCCAGCAACATCCTCACTGACAACGGAGTGCAACTATGCTCGAAAGAGATGGAAGACTTCCTAGAAGAAAGAGGCATCAGACACAAACGATGCGCATTATACCACCCAGAAACCAATGGCATGATCGAACGTTTTAACAAAACCCTCAAGGAGAGCATCCAGCTGGCCAAAGCCAGTGGCATAAGCTGGAAAGAAGAGGTGTGGAGGCGTTTGGAAGCATACAGGTTCACGCCGCATCAGACGACGGGCGTCACCCCGTTCGAATTGCTCCGCGCAAGGACACCCAACACTAAGCTTACCCCGGGGTGGATGGAATGGCACAAGGGGTGGTCGGACCGAACCAAAGAAAAGGATAGCCTGAGGAAGCATGAACAAGCCATGAAGGTGAGGAAAGAAGGTTACGACCAGCGCAAGGCCACACAGGAGGTCGAGTTCAAAGTAGGTGACAACATCAAAATCAAAGCTCCCACAGGGAGGGCAAGCTGGTCAGAGTACAGCAGTCCCACCAAAATCACAAAACTTTTCAAGAATGCAGTCAAAACTCAAGAAGGGAAAATATGGAACCTAGGGAGAGTTGTAAAGTACCACCCTCCAGTAGAAGTCCCTGAAGGTGCAAGGGGGGGGGGAGTGGTCCAAGACTGGATAGTAGTTTCACCACCAGGAGGCCGTCAGGTGTCTCTCACCCAGGCCACAGGCCCAACAGGAGAGTGACCAGACCCCCCAGGCACTTTGATCAATATGTAATGATGTAACTATTGCCATTCGCCTACTGTAAGTTTTTCCCTATTTCTTCTTTCTGCACATTGTTGTATCTAATGTTTTCAATTTCTGCAGGGAAGGGGGATGTGTGGTATCTCCCTCTTCTGCCTCCCCCGGCGGCTCTGCGTGTGATGGTGCTGCTCGCGGTGACATCACTTAGAATGTCACCGCGACCAGCGTTCCAAGGCGAGCGCCGGGGAGACTGAGAGGCGACAGCATATCGAGAGGCTGTGGCTGAGGTCGCAGGTGTTTGTACTTGTTTTAATAAACACTCCTGTTTACTTACGTGACGGCTCCGACTGTCATTTGAAGCCGTCACTACAGTTAGCCCTCCTTCTCTATTCACTGCGCACCAGGGAAACAGATTGTAGTTTTCTCCACTTCCACCCCCGCTGGAGAGTATTGGTGGGCCAGAGGTTTTTGAATGAATTTGACAAGTTTGGGGGCTTTGATGGGGCAGGTGTGGGTAGTAATATGTTCACCATGTTTTTGCTGCTTGTATAGGAGATCTTTTTGTGGTCAAGGTAGGAGGGAGGCTACTTACAAGCATACCTGGAGGTGTTGATGTTGCCAACAAGGAGACAGACCAGCTCGTGGGAGGATTGAGGATAACGGCCAAGTTGTGAGCAGTAGGTGATGCAAAAGCTGCAGACGGGTATAGGAAACGGTGAACACTTGCCCCGGGCACAAGCCCTAGTTACCTAACCTCTCTGAGTCCAACACCCTTAAAAATGGTGATGAGACAGAGTCTGCTGCGGATTGGAACTCCAGCCTGAGATGCGGATGAAACATAGGATCAAGCGAAAACTGAAGCGTGAACTGTCACAGCACTGACGACGAAAAATTATTCTTTCCAGTGGTTGTGGGTACATGTAGCATTTTCTAAGATTGAAAATTTAATGTTTAAATAAAAACACTCTCTAGACATACCTTGTCTCTTTCCTCTGTATCATATTTATCTGGAAAGCAGGGCTTATTCTGGGTATCCTCTGCGATTTCCCGCTCCTCCAAATAAAACTGCCATTTAGCTTCAAAATAGAACCAGTGTTCCTGATACTCTAAATGCATAGAAAAAAGGTAAGAGTTACAATTTGCGTCACAAATTGGTATTCTTTGCATACTGTAAAGGGAGAGGTGGCAGTCTATATTTTCTTTTCATCTGCAAAGCAATAAATAAAAAGCTCTTGTCCAATCCTTCCCTAGTGTTTGTTTAAGAATCTGGAAAAACCTCCCACCAGGACTCAGAAGAACAACCCCTTATATTGCTTTCAAGAAACGGGTGAAAAAAATCCTACTAACCAGTTGAATCGATTGTGAGTCAAAATGTCTTTCTTGTGCGATGACTAAAAGTGACTCGTTTCGTTGAGGAGCAATCTCCGAGTCTAGCCCACCGTGTCTAACTTTTATTTACAACAATTATACCAAACAGTAGGTGGAAACACCCATTCCTCCTATAGTAGTCATGAAGGTAGCTGCTATTCAGACTGTTGTTATCTTTATGAATGTTCTCTGTATGCAGTGTTGTGTGCCATTAATACATTCCATTTAAGTTTGCCTCTGCCCTGTGGCTCAAAGATGCATGACGTCACTTCCGCTTCCTCTGCTCTTTTGTGAACCCATGTTAACGTGTGAAAGTGAAAAAAGTAACACCTCCACGATAACTCATTTCTCATAATGCACATGCTAAGACTGACCACTAAGGAAAGGCAGGGAAGCTGGACGTTTCGATTTAAAAGTTAGGCTGTTACAGGAAAGCACTGGGACTAGAGGACAGTGTTGAGGGGGATAGCAGGCACAGTTGGCTACCTTTTTACTATGCTCTTTGAAACACTTTACTAAAAATCTATGGAAAACTAAAATCAACCATTAGCTGAGGTCACACGGTAGCATCAGAGGTGTTACATAGTGTTAGAACTGGGGGTCTCTAGTTGGCAGAGTTAAGTACCACTGTCCAAATAGGGACCCTTGCTTCTAGTCAGGGCAAGGAGATAGCCCTCTTAGATAACCCCTGCTCGCCCTCTAGGTAGCTTGGCCTGAGCAGTCTAGGCTAACCAGAGGCAATGCGTAAAGTATTTGTACCAACACTCACAGTAACACAGTGAAAACACCACAAACTGATTCCACAACAGTTTAGGAAAATAAAGATATTTATTCTAAACTACACAAGACCAAAACGACAAAAATCCAACATACACAGTTCAAGAATATGGTTTCAAAAGAGTTCTTCAGGTTGTAATCAAAGTTCTTTAAGTTGCGTTAAAACAATCCACAGATGCGTGAAAAGTTCACAGTTGCGTCACGTTTACTCACAGTACCTTTTAGATGCAACAAAGTTCCACAAGCAGGAAGCTGGTGCGGTGGAAAACAAGCGATGCGTTACTCCTGAGACCCTGGGGAGGCGATGCGACAGCCCCGTTGCAGCAGCGGGCGTGTTGCGACGAATCCGGTCTGTATGGGGAGGAAGGCCGCTTGCGTGGATTCCGGTGCGTAGGTTCCGTAGGAAGTCTGTTCTCGCAAAGGCACGATGCAATGATCTCGTAGGGGCTGCGACGATCTCCGGGGCGACGATGCGTGGTCCAGCGGTGATCCTCTCGCAGCTCCTCGATGTGATGGTTCTGCGACGATGTTCGCAGCGACGTGATGCGGTCCGCAAGCAAGCGGTGCGGTGATCTCATCCAGCGACGACAGGCTCTGCGATGACCCTCGCAGCGATGTTCGATTCTCCCGCACCGGTCTGGTGCGTCCCGCAAACGAAGGGTGCGACGGCTCCGGCAGCGATGTCAGGCGCTGCGCCGATCTCGACCTTCGTAGCGGCGGGAAACTTCTCGCACTGTCGGGGATACGCTCCGCAAGCGAGCGATGCGACACTTTTCAGCTTCAAAAGTCTCTCAGCTTAGTCTCAAGCTTCCCAGCTCAGGTTCAACTTCTAGAGGCCCCACAACTGGATCAAGCACTCTACGAAGGACAGAACTCTCTCAGCAGAGTTCAGGGAGACTGGGGGTGAAGTCCTTTTGTTCCTGGGACTTCGGAAACAGGGAGCCAGCTCTTCTCAGGCCCTTGGAGATTCCTTACAAGACAGGGGACACAGCTCACAGCAAAGTCCTTCCCCTCTCCTTGGCAGCAAAGCAACAGCAGGTCAGTCCAGCAGAGCAACAGCAGGACAGTCTTCCTTCTTCAGAGTCAGCTCTCTCCTTGGCAGAGGTTCCTTCTTGATTTCCAGGATGATCTAATTTTCTGTTGTCAGGGGTCCTGTACTTATACCCCCTAAGTCTTTGTTCTCTCTGTGCATGTGGGCCCTGAGCCCGGTCTGAACCAGTTCTGGGTGGATCCTGAGCACTTTGTTTTGCTGGCTGCATCTTTCCTTTCAGAGTGAGGGGCAGAGTCCTCAGCCGCCCAGCAGGAGGTGGAGCCATCATTGTGGCAGGCAGGCACAGCCCTATTCAGCCCAGGTGCTAACTCCTCCCACCACTCAGGTTGCAATTGCTTCATTCAGCCTAGTGCTGACTCTTCCAGCCTCTGGGGGAATTCCCCGGCCCCTGTCACTCACAAACCAGACAGTCAATACACAAACAGGCCCAGGCACACAGAAGGGTCAGACAAGAGAACAGCAACTTTCTAAAAGTGCTGTTCTCAAACACAGGATTTAAAAACCACCTTTCCTAAAAGATGTATTATTAAATTCTGAGTTCAGGGATACTAGATACTTATGTCCTATCTTGTTCCTATGGGAAGAAATGCTGTTAACCACTGTAGCCAGCATCCCCCATGTTAACCTATGGAGCAAGATAGCCTTACAATAGTGAAAAACGAAAATGGCTGTAATTCACTACCAGAGCATGTCACCTGCACTAGTACATGCTCTACCTTTCACATACACTGCACCCTGCCCAGGGGGGTACCTTGGGCCTTCCATAGGGGTGACTGATGTGCACGAAAAGGGAAGGGTTAGGCCTGGTCAGTGGGGACACTGACCAGGAGGACATGGCAGTTCTAAACTGCCCATAGGCAATGTAGTGGCAGGCCTGAGACACCATTTTAGAGCTACTCCTGTGGGTGGCACAATCAGTGCTGCAGGCCCACTAGTAGCATTTGCCATCACCAGCCCTGGCACACCCAGTGCACTTTACTAGGGACTTCATGGTGATACAAATATGCCAAACATGTATATCCAATCAGAATAACAATTTACATAGAGAGCATATGCACTTTAGCACTGATCAGCAGTGGTAAAGTGCGCAGAATCCTATTGCCAACAGCCACGGGTCAGGAAAAATAAGGGAGGAAGAAGTAAAAAGTTTGGGGATGACCCTGCAAAAAGGGCCAGTTCCAACACATAGTAATCACTGACCCCTGTAACATAAGTGCTTTCAGGGCACACGTCCTAAAATAAGAGGTGGGGGACGCTGACGTCATGACAGGAAGTGACGTCACGAAAGGTAGTGTGCACTCAGTTGCAGTTTATAGTTATCAAGCTCCCGGTAAAATAAGTGGGGGGACGCCGTCCACCCGTGTGGTACCCCGACTCGAGCCCTGAGTGCTTCCATTATTTGGCGGAACCTCGCTTGTCCCTGGCATTTCTCTATGAGTGAGGTGGCCTCGTTGAGTGGAGAACGCTGCCAGATGGCCCCTACATCTAAGGAAGCTGGAATCTAAGGGACTCCTCACTGTGTTTTGCATGGGGACCTCATCATTTTGGGTCATCCCACTGGGAAGCGTGGAGCAGTGACTTCTACAAGAGGGAATTCCTTGCAAAGACCTGTGAAAGTTCCCATCCCCTTAGTCTCTTTTGGTAATTTCCTGGCTGGCCCATATTGTTATCGTCTCCTCATGTGATAGCGCCGGGACGCCCCTTAGCTGGGGCAGCTGCGCGCTTAATGAAACGCATGACATAACATAACATAACTCACATTGGTGAGTTGTTACAATGAAGCCCGATTCTCTCACTTCGGGCGCATATCGATAGAAGAACCCAAGAACTGTCTGACGCTGTCTCCTTCCGATGTTCATGTATCCAAAGACAAGATGATCAGATTTACGCCCTGTGAACTGAATCCCACCTGATAAAAAGAGAGTCCCAACTCCCTTTTGTTTAACTTACCTGTTTGTACAGGATTCTCAAGTTTCATCATTATTCTATCTACATTCCCGTGAACATGGAGGTGAATTCATTAAAATGTCAAAAGTAGCAGAAGTGACATCATGCGCCCTTTAACAATAGTGACATCATAGACTCCTTTATTTGTTGCTGATGGACTAGGAGAAGAACACGATGCGAAAGCCTCAGAAAGTAAGCAGGACTGTACCAGTGGAAAGGGGAGATTGGGAGCCTTGAATTTGATCTGAACGACACAAGTCTCTCTGTATATCAAACTCTGGAAATCTCTTTCTACTACTGCTCATCCCTAAAACGCATCTTACGCATATAGAACCACTTACATACTAGACGAGGTTCATCTCCTAACATTGTGTAGGGAGCTTGCACAAAGCGAGGGCTTGACATGTTGTTTAACCGGTGGGTTTTCCTTAAACATCTCTAATTCTTAAGCGTGACAACCATAAACCCTGATATACCAGGATCTCAACCTAAGGATTCTAGGTGCGGGGACTTACGTGCTATAAGTCTCTCTGGTGTCATCTTATGTCCGGGACCTAGATAGGAAACACTAGCATTATATTGATGCCACCCTATCATTCTAGACCTGAACCCGAGGCAGTAGAGAGCACAATACTTGATATATGGGAAGTTATTCAAATTGACCTTTATCTTTTTATTTCAGTGTGTAATGGTGGAAAAGACAGGACAGAGGCATAAAATCTCGTAGAACCGCTATTATAAGAGGACTGGACTCTACCGATTCCCAAATGAACTTCAAATTGATTGAGTTTTACACATTCATGAACAAGAACTGAAAGCTAAAACAGCTCAATGATAAAACCTGAAGAATACTTTTACAATTATGTATATTTTATCACGTTTTTAGAATAATGTAATTTTTATGCAATTTTTTCTTTTTCTTATAGTGTATGTGATATTGTTATGGTTTTAACTAACTGAACAATAAATAATAATAATTATTTTTATTAATATAGACTGTATGATAAGGAAAAATGGGTACCTGTATAGTACCTGAAAGTACAGAGCACAGATGAGGGTGCACAAGAGGGATGTAAGGGAGAATACCAGATTTGGAAGTCACAATAAGTATGTGAAAGGAAGCAGGGTGCCTGAGGTGGTATAGTGGAGAGGAATGCAGAGGGGTAAGGAGACCATTAGGAAGAAGGTGCAGAAAAGTACCTGGGGGGTGCAAGGTACCTGCGGCTGCTGAAGATGGGAACCCCTATAAGGTGGAAGCGTGGAGCACAGGTTACTAGGACATCAGAGTGAGACCCTTTGAGGAATGATGGTCTTAGAGGAGCCTAGCAGAGAGTATCAGTGGAGGGCTAAAAAAAGGTGTCTGAGAGGAGGTGAATGCAAAAATAACTGGGGAAAACGTAAATTACTGCAAAATGGCGATGTCATAAATTACCTAAGGATGACGCAGAGAGTTAGCTGAGTAGTGTAGGAGAAAGGAGTATCAGAGAAAAGACTGCAGAAGAAAGTAGGTGAAAGGTGCAGGAGCAAACGTATCGCAAGTATCAGCCATACCTGGATAACATATAGGAGAAATTGCAGGATGTTGGGGTGGATAAAGTTTACTTAAGCAAGAGCTAAACCTATAATCCCAGAATAAGGATGATGAAGAGAGCACAAGTCATATGCAAGGCAAAAAGTACCTGATGGGTGTGGTGCCTGAGAATGGAGGCTAGAGCTCATGTGAATGTGATGTAACAGAGACAGAAAAGGAGACCAGGGAGACAGAAGAATTTTATTTGGACTTTAAAATTAGTATTTGGAGAGAGCACAGCATTGTAAAAAAAAGCCAATGTCTGTAGTTAACGATAAGACATATTGCTTCATTAGGCGTGTGATAAAGGGTCACTCAAGGTTTCATACGCAAGACGTAGAAACATAAGTGCAAACATGGTCATGTCACACATAATAAAACTACTGAGAAAAGCAGCCTGCCTCGAGGCGGAGCGGTTAGTTCAGCAGCTCAGCTGCCGTGCGACCACTGAGGTCATGACGATGGTGTGGTAATGTGTACTAGCATCAGTGTATTCTAGAGTGTATGCTGGCTCTAGGAATGGTGACATTTGAAGGGGTTTAGAGAGGTAGAGCTGTATGGGTGGCTGGGCTGTTCTTCCTGACAAACATACTACAAATGACCACTGCGATTTGGGACTTACATCTACGCCTCATCCTTGATGGAATATACTTTTTAACACTGGCGACGACAGATGGTGATCCACGCCGTTATCTAAAGACACGTGGGGAAGCGGGCTTTATATACTGATGCGGCACATGCACAGGACTCCGAGTGGCAGGTAGGAGCAGCTGCGCCTGTACACCAACCAATCAGGATCAGTGGTACTCAGGCCTAGCTAGGCCATCATAACAATGTGTCTAACAACGCTTCTGTTTGGTAAATTCCACCAGGAGGGGGCGGAGTGAAGTCCTTTACACAGAGAGAAGAGAGAATATTTCAAAATTTGCTAACATTCGTGCCAAGAATTTTCAATTCTATTAAGGACAAGGAGGCGAGGATTATGCTTAGTCTCATTTCTTTACTGACACATAGCAGCCAATCACATTACAGTAAAGAAAAAACAGAACAATACGTCACGTATGAACTCAGGGCAACCATAGAGTACACCCATAGTATATAAACAGTCTCAGAGGTAACCACTTCCTCTTTCTTTGTCCAAATCCAGTAGGAAGAACCAATTGAACATCAGAAAACCACGGAGAACATCATCCGAAAGGGCCAAAATCCGAACGAGGAGGAGGAGGAACTTCCAAAAGCCACAGGAACAGAAGAAGTCCCACGAGGAGTAGAAACTCGCAGCAGAACTTCCACAATGGCGGATCCGGAGGAACCTCACTTGGGATCAGAGCCTGAAAAGAGACACAAAGCCGTAATACACATCCTGTGTAATCATGAGCAAATAAAGGGTGGGTAGAGCAAAAATTAAAGCATTCAGTACATTTCATCAGGAAAGAACTATGAAGCATTGCATAGTAACAATATAATAGATATATGCATATACAAAGGGTGGGATAATCCTCGCCTCCTTGTCCTTAATAGAATTGAAAATTCTTGGCACGAATGTTAGCAAATTTTGAATTCTATTTCAGGACAGGAGGCTCCGATTATGCTTGTTTAAAGCTCATCCACCACAACAGAAGCAACAGTAGGAACAGGCTTGAAATAGAATGTCTTAAACACTGAATCTGAGGACCAATCAGCCGCTTTCATAATGTCACATAAAGAGACCCCCAATGAAAAAGCCTTAGAGGCCATGGCTCCCCGAGCCGAGTGAGCACCAAAAACAGAAACATCAATGCCCGCTTCCTCCATAAGCCATCTTACCCAACGGGCCAAAGTGGCTGGAGCAACGGGACGAAAGGGTTTTTGCAAAGCAATCAACAATTGACCCTGCATATCAGATCGATGAAGAGAAGTACTCACCTCATACTCCTTAAGGCACTGAACCACACAAAGGTTGGGTCGAGCCGGAAAAGAAGGATACGAAATGACCTCCGTGTTAGTTTTTGTGCGCCGGGAAAGGCGAAAGGAAACACCCTCAGGCGTGAAACTACGACCCGCTAGATCTATAGCGCGGACGTCAGAAATGCGTTTGCAGGAAAGCAAACACAGTAACATAGTAAGCTTGGCTGAAAGTTGCTTACGAGATAATAAGGAATTAATCGGCCAAGCTTCTAGAAAACGTAGTACCACAGAAACATCCCAGAGGGAAACATATTTAGGTTTAGGAGGAGTAGCCATACGAATACCTTTCAGAAGTTGGGCTACGAGAGGATGTTCCCCAACTGGCTTGCCATCGACAGGAAGATGACCCGCCGAGATGGCGGAACGGAAATTGTTGACTGTGTAATAAGCCAAACCCGAAGAGGAGGACAGAGAGGACAAAAAATTGCATATCAAAGAGATATCAGCCGATGTGGGATCAACTTGCCGTTGAGCACACCAATCACTCCAACGCTTCCAGGAACTTCTGTAGCGCTTGTGAGTGTTAGGGGCCCAGACATTGCTGAGGAATCTGGCAGCGTCCTCAGAAAGGCCTGGCACCGTCCAACGTTCCCCGAAATTCGCCACGCCAGGAGAAGGAGGGAGCCTGACTGAACCAGGGGATGCGGATTCTGCAATGGATCTAGAAGGAGATTCGCTCTCTGAGGAAGAAGAAAGGGCAGGTCGCATGCCATCTCTAGAAGAACAGGGAACCACGGCTGAGCCCTCCAGAGAGGGGCAATCAGAATCAATTCCGCCTGAAAGCGCGTCACGTAGGCCAGAACCCTCGGGAGCATCATAAATGGGGGAAACGCATAACAGAGGGATGTCGGCCACGTCTGAAGGAAAGCATCGGTGGCAAGAGCCTCCGGATCCGGTCGCCAGCTGAAGAACTGGGGAAGTTGGGCGTTGAGCCGGGACGCAAAGAGGTCGATCAGACACGGACCCCAGTTGCGAAGCAGTTGGCGAAACACCCTGGGGTGGAGTCTCCAGTCGCTGAAGTCCCTCAGATGTCTGGAGTTCCAGTCCGCCACTATATTGCGAGACCCGGGAAGGTACTCTGCAATAACAGTGATCTTGTGTTGGAGGCAATAATGCCAGAACTCCTTGGCAATCTCTGCCAACAATCGCGACCGAGTACCCCCCAGCTTGTTGATGTAACGCACTGCGGAGACATTGTCCATCCGGAGAAGGATGCAACAGTGGGATTGAAGAGGCGACAGGCATTTGATCGCAAATGACCCCGCCAGCAACTCCAAACAGTTGATGTGGAGCGAAAGTTCCCGCGGAGACCACCGTCCCCCCGTCGAGACCGGACCGCAACGGGCTCCCCAGCCCCAACGACTGGCATTCGATTCGATCACAATCTCCGGGGAGGAGCCGAAGAGGGCTCTGCCGTTCCAGGCCTCCATGTGATCCAACCACCATTGCATCTCCAGCTTGGCCTCCTCCGAGAGAGGTATCAAATCGGAATACCGGAGGCCCCGCTGCAGATGCTGGATCTTCAGGCGCTGAAGGGCCCGATAATGTAGCGGCGCTGGAAATATTGCTTGCAGAGAAGACGCCAGAAGCCCGACTACTCGTGCTAACAACCTCAATGACACAGTCGGACTCGAGATAATGGAATTCAATTCTTTCTTGATATAGCGAATCTTCTGCTGGGGCAGCAGCAGCTGACAAGTGATG
Source organism: Lissotriton vulgaris (assembly GCF_964263255.1). Lineage (NCBI taxonomy): Eukaryota > Metazoa > Chordata > Amphibia > Caudata > Salamandridae > Lissotriton > Lissotriton vulgaris. The sequence goes on along the minus strand of NC_141696.1, from coordinate 815,712,628 downwards.
GAGTTGACTCTGAACCCCAAGAAATCGATGACCTGAGAAGGATGAAGCACAGATTTGGGAACATTCACCAGAAACCCGAGGGACTGGAGAAGGTCTATGGTCCAGTCCAGATGAGTCATTAGTCGGACCGGACAATCCGCCAGAAGGAGGATGTCGTCCAAATAAATGATCAAACGAACCCCACGACTGCGGAGCGATTCCACTACAGGACGTAACAGCTTCGTGAAGCACCACGGTGCCGACGAAAGGCCGAAGGGAAGGACTTGGTATTGATACCAAGTCCCCTGCCACTGAAACTGCAGAAAACGGCGATGTGGATGGAAGATCGGGACCGAAAGATAAGCATCTTTGAGGTCCAAACGAACCATCCAATCCCGTTCCCTCAAGAGGTCTCTCAACAGATGGATACCCTCCATCTTGAAGTGTCTGTAAACTACCCCCGCATTGAAGTCCTTCAGATTGAGGACCAACCGAGAACCTCCTCCCTTCTTGTCCACCAGAAAGATCGAGCTGGCAAAGCCCTGCGGATGACGGACTGTCGGCACAATGGCCCCCTTCAACACCAGAGACTTGAGTTCCTCTGTGATGAACTCCTGACTTTCCTTTGAGAAGTGAAGAGGGAAGGGAGGACGAGATTGGTGAATGGGATGATAGAATTCGATTTTGAATCCCTGAACTGTTTCCAGCACCCAAGCATCGCCTGAGATTGCGCGCCAATTGGCTAGAAAATGGCGGATCCTGCCCCCCAGAACAACACTGCATGCAGGAAGAAGCCTCACCTGAAGCGGCGGAATCTTGACGTCCGCCGGAGTAGCCACCTGAACCTCCTTTCTTGAACTGCCCACGTCCTTTTTTGGAAGGGTAGAAGTGAGACCGCTGGGCATAACCGGAATCCTGATGGCCTCCCTTTTGGGACTGGTTCCCACGTTGAGTGGAGTGGTATTGACCACTGCCGGACGAACGTCCCCAGTTTCGTCCGGCCTTGTTAAAAACCGGACGCATGGCCCGTTTTAAAGTGGCCTGTGCCTTGTCAATACTACTAAAAGTGCTGACAAAATGGGTGAGCTCTTTCAAAAAGGATTGACCAAAAAGAAGACCCTGAGCAGCAGCACCTGCCTCAGATGAAGAAAGTTCAGATAATTTCGGGTCCAGTTTCAAAAGAAAAGAACGCCGGCGTTCACTCGACAGGGCACAGTTGGCGTTCCCTAAAAAACAGACGGCACGCTGTGCCCACTGAATGAGCTCGTCAGGGTCGACAGTGGAGGAGGCTTCTTTGGCCCGGAAGCCTAGATCTAACATTTTTGTGATAGGACCTAAGAGGTCCAAAACCTTATCCTGACAAGCGCGCCAGGAACGGTCTAGACCTTTTTTGGGGTCCTTGGAAAATTTGGTCATGTATGTAAGAATGGTAGGGTCGACCTCCGGCGTGTCCGCCAGGTTGTCCGCCAAATCTGGCCGCGGACACTCTGAGCGAAGACGCGCTCGTACATCTTTATCAAAAGGGTGCCTGATATACTGCTGAACATACTCAGCCACAGCCGGGGAAGGAAGCCAGGCGGAAGAATTCGGGTGCACAATATCCTCGGGCTCAAAAGTTAAAACAGGAGGCCGAGAGGAGGCGTCCACAAAATGTTCTTTGCATTTTCGTTTTTTGGGAGGAGGAGGCAAAACCTCCGACGAGGAGGAGGAAGCATCATGGTCGTCGCTCTCCACCAGTACAGGGACAGCCTTGGATGTAGAGGACAATGACCGAGCCAACTTCCGAAAGTCCGAAGAATGGGGGTTACCTGGAGATGAGGACTTTCTGGAGGGAAGCCAACCTTGCTGTTGCGCATATTGCGTCAAATGGCGCTTCAGGGGTGTAATGGCGCGAGCCATTGCCCTATTCATAGAGAGCTGTACCCCTTTGTCGAGTGCCTCAACCAGGTCCTGCTCAAAAAAGTCAGACCCCTCCTCCTCAAAGTCACCTTCCTCCTCAAAGTGATAGGAGCCACTCATGATACACGGGGAGTGTAGTAAATCAGCCCACCAGGTGACAAGGAATCTGGTATGTCAGTGACACAGTCTGAGGGAGTGAAAAACCTCACGGTCAGCAAGAGAAGCAGAAAAAACTGCGTAGGACACAAGAAATAAAGCGTGGAGGGAGGCTTGCCGACCAAAAAATCACCACTCTAGGCAAAGCCTATGCAATTTTACAACCGGGACTCTTATTCCAAGCTCCGGCGTCGAACGGGACAAGCTGACAGGCAGTGGGCGTATACGTCAATAGACGCGTTCAGGAGCCGGCGCTGTGTTGAAAACACAGCTGCGCGAGGAAAAGCCCTTAGGGACAAAGGTCGCGCATGCGCAGACACACGGCTCGCCCGACAGCCAAGGAGTCTGCTCGCGCTGAACGCGCGCGAGGCAGGACAGTCCCGAACTCCCTCCACCGAAATACGGGACAAACGGCAGCAAGTGCCCGACCCCGGGAGGTGACACACGCTCCCACCGACGCGCCGGCCGAGGATAATAATAAACGACCAAGACGGCAGCAAGAGCGCGAAATAAACGCTAAAGCAATAGCACACAGCGCGCACAAAGCGGTAAGAATTTAACCAACAAAACCAGTTAAACAGTAATAGAATAACAAGTTTGCACTTAACTGGCTGCGGAGCAGCAAAGAAAGAGGAAGTGGTTACCTCTGAGACTGTTTATATACTATGGGTGTACTCTATGGTTGCCCTGAGTTCATACGTGACGTATTGTTCTGTTTTTTCTTTACTGTAATGTGATTGGCTGCTATGTGTCAGTAAAGAAATGAGACTAAGCATAATCGGAGCCTCCTGTCCTGAAATAGAATTGCTTAAAGAGCATACACTAATGTGTCCAATATGTAGGGTGACTAGAATTTTAAAGCCAAAAACCGGGACATTTCACAAAAATAGAAGAAGGACTACAATTTTACTTCAAGCGATGAGAGCGCTCCTCAGCAGAGAATTACAGAACAGGCAGTAAGAACATACATAAAATGCAATTTTTAAACCCAGTAGCTTGCCTGTTAATTAAATTGATTTCTTGAAACAATTGCTAACTATCCCTGCTTTGTAAAACATAAAAAACACCTCCCACAGTTTTCAGTCGACCCTGTTAAAAAAACGGGACATGAACTACATTTCTTGAAATTTGTTGGGACAGCTGGTTAAAAACTGGGACCGTCCTGGCAAAACGGGGACGCCTGGTCACCTTACCAATATGAGTCAGTCTAACATTAGATGGTCAGACTGAGAGTTGGGTGGATAGGCAACGGGGACTATCTTCCCAGGGATGTTCTTGAGGGGGAGATATTCCATGCAGACATTGCAGGACTTGCTGCCAAACATGAACAGAATGGCTACTAAATGGGCTTTGCTTATTTGTATTCAATTCGTTTTGTTAAGATTACCTGCCATGTGTCGAATGGTCTTCTTGCAGTACTCTTCGGCCATTGGTACCACCTTCAGCATCTCTCGTCCCCACTGCGCCAAGGGCTTTCCTTGGATTGCGTACGATGCAAATAGGGCAGTGCACAATGACCCCAAAAATCCTAAAAAGGGAAATAAAATTGTATTGTGAATTGACAGCAGTTTGTTCATGCACCAGCAAAGGCGAGTGAGAACTAAATAATTAGGTTTGTGGCAGGTCAGAGGCACAATCTTACACGTGGCATCCTTCTTTGGCACATTTGCACTTCTCACATCGTTCGGCATGTGTTCATGCCCTACATGTCCCGCCAGGTGGACTCCTCTGCTCGCTAGGATTGTTGGCAGGCGGATGCCATTCCCCTGTGCTGCGGTGACGGTTATTGTGGACACCGTAAAGCTTCTGCACCCTGGTATAGTAACACAGTGTGACGCAGAGGCCCCAAATAAGCGTCATGAGTTCATCCTACCCTCCTCGGGCAGTTTCAAATTAATCCGCAACAAACTCTGGAGAAGGTCTTTACGTGAAGTTCAATGACAGCATGTTCTTTACACAGCACCAATGTGCTGAGCTACTGTGCACATGCGCAGTACTTCAAATTATGTAAAATGAAACCGATGTCTGTCAAACAGACAGAATACCCAGGGATAGAGGCATGCCTCCAACATGGCCTCCAATCATTTTGGAAAGAATAATAACCCATATTAAACTCTGAAACACAAAACACTGATTTACGGTATCAATCAGATTTAGAAGACCGAGACAGAATGGTGCATATGTAGTGAAACTGACCCTATTCTGTTAGACAGACATTTTTTTCAAACTCATATAAACGTATATACTTTTTAGAATACCTGGAGGTGAACAACAGTTTCATAACATTCGAATATCAATGTCTAAAAAAGTCTGACTCCTAAAGAATCTTAGGGGCAGATGTAACAAGATACCGTTTTGCGAATCCTAAATAGCGATTTTTTGCGAATCGCTATTTAGAATTCGCAAAACGGTATGTATGTACAAAATCGCAAATTTTTTGCGATTCCTTATTATTCTTTATTTGCAAATTCGCATTTTGCGAATTCGCAAATAAAGAATAATTTTCAATCCATTCCTATGGGCCAGGAGGCCCATAGGAATGATAGTGCAATAATTCTCAAATTGCGAATTCGCAATTTGCTAATCGCAATTTGAGAATTATTTCAAGGGTGCAGGGGTGTCTCAAAGACACCCTGCTGCACCCCTCAAATCTACATGTGTGTGCATGTGGCACACATACATGCCCTATGGGCATGTATGAGTGTCACATGCCACCTTTACAAATGCCAATCAGAGCATTTTTAAAAGAAATCGCAAATTACCACCAACTACAAGTTGGTGGTAAATTGCGATTTCTTAACACAAATTCACAAACCAAAAATGTGTCATACATATCATTTAAGGAATCGCAAAATTTGCGATTCCTAAATGCTATGGCAAAACAAGGAATCGCAAAAAATTGCGATTCCTTAAATTGCGATTTTTTGATACATATCAAAAATCGCAAATCGGCCGTTTGCGAGTCGCAAGCGAGTCGCAAAAGCCTTGATACATCTGGCCCTTAACCTCTTCTAATTAGGGAAGGGTGGGGGGGGGGGTGAGACTAGGTATGTGAGCTTGACACTAATGTAAGCGAAGCATGTTGTGTACTCCACCAGCACAATCAATATCATGGGTGACCGCCATTTTGAAAATCTATTTCAGTACTTATCACATCTAACTGTTCATTTCAATAAAATCTATAGTAAACACAAATGTTGGGAAATGTAAAATAAGAGTCCAATCGTAAGCAAAGGGAACCGGGTGGCTCTGCTGCTTATGGACCTAACTAAAGGCAGCTTGCTGCTGAAGATCACACCAATTTAAAGTAAACAATCACATGTGTGTGACATAATATTTTTTGAAAGACCTGTGGCTTCCAAATATAATGTACTGTTTTTCTTTAAACGCCAACAAATCACGGAGCTTGAAAAGGTCTGTACACTGTAACCAGAGTGTTAATATCTAAATGTTCTTGAAAGGGACTTTTTATTAAATTGAAGCATCAGTCCGGCCATATAGCAAAAAGTCAAAGTGGGTGGGCTCCCCAGTTCACCTGCCTTTGACTGCCCCGGCTTTGAGGCATGACGGCTCAAGCTGTACCCCTTCAAATCTCACAGGACCAATACTCCTCTGAGTAACACGGCGCTCTGGGGCTACATTAATTCGACATAAGGAGCACGTGATGTTCCATATTTATATATTTGAAATATTTATGCTGATCAGACAAAGACGAAACAATGAAGCTTTTTTCGGTAAAAACATGTACAATCAAACCATTAAGAACAACCTGGGTCAACAAGTAACACAGTACGAATTAAAGATAATTTGCGAATCTCAGTTTAACAAATACATCGAGGTTAAGTAAGTAGAAAAACATTCTGCTGTTTTCTGATGTGTGGACCAAGTAGGAAAGCGAGGAAAGCAGGAGGATGGGGATTCCAGAAATGTGTGGAAGCTTCATATTCGGAGTTACATAGTTTAATATTATATCTGTTCTCGAAACTCACCAAAGACAGAGGTGTGTTAGTCGGACTCACCGTCCTTTGAGGAGACAGCACATCTTGGGCTTTTGCGCTCAGTGTGTGATACGCAAGATCTTCTCAGGTCTACTCACTCTGCATGTGGGAAGGTATCTTCCACTATGCTGCATGAACAGTGTCGGCATTTCCACGGCTGTAGTCACCCAGAGGGGTGTTTCACAGCTAGCATGGAGTGTACCCAGGAAGAAGCAATTAAGGCATGGAGGTTTAGTGGGTGTCAAGCATGGGGTTTATCTTCTTCTACCTCAATTATGCCATGTCACTGAAGATATAGGCATGTCTAGAATTAAACGTAAGCCTATCTAGGGTGTTTTTGTTTCCAATAGTTGTTGCTGGAATTTTCCAATCCAACATGGGGGCTAAGCTTTTTTCTCTGATGCCATTTCCTTCTTTTGCCATGAACAAGGAGGTGTAACCTTGAGATGTATGTGCCACATGGCATTTGTTTCCTTATTTTGTACTGCATTGGTTGCCAACTCAGCAGATTTTTGTCCCTTATTATTACTCTTCTTTTTCTACAGCAGGATTCTTTCTGGATTTCCTTCCATCTGGGAAGCTTATGCTGGGCTTTTCCTCCATCCTGGTTCAGGGAGGTTCTGGTGACTTGCTTATCAACTCCTGTATTATCCATCACCTTCAATCAAGAATTACCAATATCGGCAAGAAGGCTTTTATTGCCTGTTCAGCCTTTTTCTTATTAACTGAAACCTACTGAAGGAGACACTTCATGCCTTTAATGTGCCTATTACTGTGCAGAGTGGCACATTGTCTACTGGGAGGAGTCACGCTTTTTAGGACGATCAAGACTGATATTAGAGACCTTCACAGCATCCAGCAAGGGAAGAGTAGATTAACTATGGGATGGCTTAAGCCAAAGGACCTTGCAAAGTATGTGGTCACCTGATCATATTTGAAACTTCCCATCGTGAGTTAGGCTGCAGGATTGAGAATAACTTTGACAGTGGTAAGAGAGGCCTTGGGAAAGCTCACCTGCACTAAGTTCTCACAATTGATTCTTTTTTTTTTGTGTTGAAATTTTTTATTGAGATTTTAATAAAATGCAGAGATGATAACAAGGCAATACAGAACAAAGCAGTAAAACTAAAATATAAGCAATATTAAATCTGATTTAAAGCAAAGCAAATATGAGAAAAAGGAAGAAGTATAGAAGCAACACTATATATTCCATAATCCGATACAAGGTAAAATGAGTAAGGGAAAGAATACATTTAAAAAAAAACATAATAGAAGGAAAAAGAAGAAAAGCGACAAATAAGTAAGAAAGTACCAGAGTAACAATGAAGATGAAACAGAAATGAAAAAATGAAGAAAAAAGTAGTAGGGTAAGAATATGTAGAGTAGAGAAATATACAAGATTTAAGTAAAGAAAAGTTAAGTAGGTATAGCACTGAAGGAAGAAGAAGGAGTAGACGTAGAGTCATCAACTATCGTAGTTTCCAAGAACGGAGGCCAAGTTTGGAGAAAAATGGAGGCTTGATCTTGAAGATTATAAATTGTGCGTTCGTGTATAGCCATTTGCATCATTGCTACCAACCATTCTTCCTGAGAAGGAGCCGAAGAAGATTTCCAGTGGCGTAAAATACAAATCTTGGCCGTGGCCAGAGCAGTGTGAAGACACAATTGATTCTTGATCATGCACGCACTTAGGGTACTGTTCTGAAATTTTCTGCAGGAAGCCATCACTTGGTTCTGCTCAGCAGATGCAACTGAAATTGGGCAGAATGAAAAGCTTGCATACTAAACTTGAGTTGCAAGATTGAACCAACGGATTTAGATTGCGAACATCCTGGAGAACTACAGCAGAAGTTAAGAAACTTCGCACTATGGAGTGGTGTAAGAGTATGGATGACCCTATACTGTGCAGTATAGGCTTTCCAGAGAGACAGTTATAGACCCCCCTCCCCCCTTTGGATGTCTCATTTTAATGTCAATGTATCATGATAACAACTATCGGAGTTAGGAAGATTTGAATGTCTGCCTCTTCTCAGCTACTTAGTACAAATATGATTTGGCTCTCTACTGCCCTGCTGGACATTACAAACATGCTCTTTGTTTTTTTAGGAAACTACAACTGCTGACATGTCATGTTTTCAATATCGGAAATTCTGCAAAAGCAATTTGACTGTGAATCTGAAAATGCCAAGGAAGTTGAAGATAACAAAAAAAGATCCAACCCCACTAGGGGCAGGTCTGGTAAAGCGTGCTTCCAACAACACCAATTACCCAAAGACCTGCTCCACTCCAGTAGTGGGGTAGTGATGAGTTCCGGTGCTTTTTTCCCCTAGTTCCCAGCAACAGAAATAGCTATAGAGAATTTTTCCTCCTGTGTTCTACATCTGGTCTCTCTTACAAGGCAGGAACTGGTGAACGTTGAACCAGGAAGGCCAGGCTGCAAATAGGAATTGTTTATTTGAAGGTCAGCTGGCCCTATGGCTGAACAGCTGAAATCAGAATACATGGGCTGGACCACAACAGTATTTGGTAGGGTCATCACCTTTAGCAGATATGGTGGGGAGGTTTCGCTAAAGCCTCAGGAGGGTTTTATGGGAATACCTCTGGCTGACAAGAGCTCTACTTGTTAATAGAGCACTACTGAATAACCAAGGTGACCACTGAGAAGTGCTACAACTATTTGTCATAAGGGGACTATGAAAAGGTAAGGGTGGACCCTTCTGACTGATGGGGAGACTGCAGATTATAGGGATGAAGCATGCAAAATACATTTCAAATTTTCTCTCTGAAATATATCCTTATTTGATTAAACGAGTCAGTGCTCTGTTTGTGGTGGTGCCTGCAGGTGGGGCGCACTGGCACCTACTTTTGATGACTAGGACTTACATTTCATCATCAGACTTACAAAGAGACCGGAAGACACACAAGGGAAGCAAGAAGGGGAAATAGAAAGACAAGAAGATAGGAGAAAGCAGGCATGTAAAAGTATGTCAAAGCATGAGGAATAGAAAAAGTAGAGGGTGGTGGAAGAAAGAGTGATGATGAGTTAAGTTCAACATTAGGCATCTTTGGTGTTTGGCAGTTCTGGCATATGACTGTGCTGACAGTGGGGTGCTAACATTTATTTATTTAGAAGTTTTATATGGTGCTGGCCAGACCCGAGGATATCGGAGAACTTTACAACAGAAATTAAGCTGTAATCACATAAGAAAGGCATAATCCCACGCAAAATGTTCAGAGAACCAGTGAACTGCGCTTCATTGAGGTGAGGAAGTCCTGAGATAGCCTCGATGAGCGCACACTGGTCTGGGCTCAGCCTCATTCTGGGAGGAGGTAACGAGGGGGGGTATCGGGGAGGAAGGAAGAGGTAGGGTGAGGTTGAGCATTGTCACAGGGCTGTAGGGTGCCTGAGGAGGGGGGCAGAGGTTGAGCATTATCAAGTGGCTGCAGGTTGTAGGAAGAGGTAGGTAGTAGTGGAGCATTATCCAGGGGCTCTGGAGTGCAAGTTTATGCGTTTCAGCGGCGGCTCTTGGTTCGGGAAGTCACGGTTGAGGTAGAGGACTTTTAGGAGTCTGTTGAATGTTATAAAGGAAGTGATAGTCCTGATATCGGCTGGGATGGAGTTCCAGATTTTTGGGGAGTTTCCCGCAAAAGACCATGCAGAAGTTTTTTGTTTGCATGTTTTCATGGGGATGAGTAGCATGTTGTTGGAACTCCTGAGGTTTCTTGTCTGGCTGGCTTTCTTGAGTTTGGAGGCCAGGTATTCTGGTTTCCCTGTGTGCAAGGCTTTGTGTGTCAGACAGGCAGTCCGAAAGTGGCCCTAATTTCGACTGGGAGCCATTTTAGTTCTCTGAGTGCGGGTGAGAGGTGGTCATATTTCTTAACTCCGGTGACCATTCTGGAAGCTGCATTGACAGTTGTGAGGGGGGCTAGGTGGGATTGAGCTGTACTGGTGAGGATTGCGTTACCATAGTCGAGTCTGAATAGCACCAGTGACTGGGTGGCTTGTTTGAGGACTTTGGGAGGGATGAAGGGCTTGATTTTGTTGAGGAGCTTCAGATTGAGGAAGGCACTCTTCGCAGAGATCTTAATGTGATTGTTCATGTTCAGTTTCGGGTCAAGGGTGATTCCTAGAGATTTTACCGATTTAGCCAGAGTGAGATTAACGTTGAGGGCATCTATTGCTTTTAGCCACTCTACGATTTGAGGGTTTTCTTCTTTGTTGGAGATGAGGAGGAATTCTGTTTTGTCTTGATTGAGTTTAAGGTGGTTAGTTGATAGCCAGTGTTGAATTTCCCTAAGGGTGTTGTTTAATCTTAGAATGTCATTAATGGAGGAGGTTTCCAAGTAGATCTGGGTGTCATCTGTGTATAGATGGAAGGGAATGTTGGCTTTCTTGATAAGGGTGGTGAGGGGTTCCTTGTATATGTTGAATAGTTGAGGGGAGAGCACTGAACCTTGGGGGACACCTCTGCTGACGGGGTGTAGGTCGGATGTAAAGGATTTGATTTTTACCCTTTCGGAGCGGTTGTGTAAGAAGGAGGAGAACCATTTTAGGACCATCCTGTCTGCACCTACTCTGTCTTGGAGAGCCTTGGTGAGTAGATTTTGGTCAAACGTGTCAAAGGCTGTCGATAGGTCCAGGAGGATGAGTAGTCAACTTTGGTCGGTGTATAGGGAATTTCGGATGTCATCCACGATGTTAAGGATTGCGGTCTCGGTGCTGCAGCCTTTTCTGAAGCCCGATTGGTGGGGATCTAGCAGGTTGATATTGTCCATGTGTTGGGTCAGTTGATGGAGAATGCATTATTCAAGGATTTTGAATAGAAAGGGAAGATTGGAGACAGGTCTGAAGTTGTTCAGATTGTTGGGGTCTAGGCCTGGATTTTCAATAGAGGTGTGACTTGGCCGACTTTGAGGCAGTCTGGTATGACGCTGGTTTTCAAGGAGCTGTTTATGATTTTGCACCAGAGAGGGGCGAGGGAGTGTTTCAGCTTTTTGGTCAATTGGGAGGGAACAGGTTTGAGAACGTGATCAAAGGAATTCCACCAGGATTCCGTGGGGAGCTTGTGTGTGTTGGATTCGATTGTAGCAGTTGGGTTTTTGAAGGCGGGATTGAGGTTGATGTCAGGTGATAGCTCAATCTTGGTGACTTTTTCATTGAAGAAGATGACAAATTTGTCGCACAAGTGTTTGGAGGCCTGGATTGGGGTTGCTGAGGTCTTGGAAGTTTGTTGCCTGATGATGTTAACCCCTTGGCTGCTGGGGCTATTCCCCTGGTGTGCTGGGGGGCGGGGGCGCGCACAGCGCCCCCATACTCATGACGAGCTCAGCTCGTCATGAGCTACGGTGCTCCAGTGCTCATGGCGAGCTGAGTTCGTCACGACCACGCCCGTTTAATGGAACGCTTAGCACAGCAGGGGAATTAGCCCAGCGTGCGAGCGTTCCACGGGCCATGACGAGCTCAGCTCGTCATGAGCACCAGAGCACCGTGGCTCATGACGTGTTGACCTCGTCATGAGCATGGGAGGGGTTAAAGAGTTCCTTGGGTCTGTTTTTCGCGTTGTCCAGAGCGGTGCAGAAGAAGGTGGCTTTTTCAGTGATGATTTGCTTTTTGTATTTCCTTCGGCCTGCTTTGAGTTGATCGTGAAAGCTCATAGAGGGATTGTTCCTCCATAGACGCTCTGTGACTCTAAGTTGCCTCCTTTCAGCGTTAATGTCCATGTTGAACCAGGATCTGGAAGAAATTCTCCTGTTTTTTTTTAGTTTCAGGGTGGGCTAGGATGGATGTCATAGTAGTGTTTTAGTAGGACGTGAGATCTGTTGCGGAAAGACCATCTGAGGAGATGGGCATGTGCAGGTGCACGATAAAACTTCATACATATGCCAACATGGTTAAAACACAAAACAAGATTAAAAGAAACTGTGAATAGATCATATTTACACTAAAGTGCCATCAATCACAATGTAAAGTGCAAGTGCCAATGCACATAAAAGAAAAACACAATCAGGATTGCACAAGACATCCCAGAACCATAAAAACAATCTGTGGAGAGGCATGTGCCCCACAGGGAATCTGGTCACTTAAACCATTTCAATAAAAGATCTTAAAAATAGTTTCTGCATTGCAAAAACAACCAGATGCATTATTCCTGACTGAGACTTGGCTGGATGCTGAGTCCAATCCAGATATATTGGAAGCACTCCAGCAAGACTATGGGATACTAAGACTAGACCGGGTTAAACAGAGGGGAGGTGGTATCGCCATGATTCATAAACTGGCTCTGTCATGCACTTTAGAAACAGTGTCAATTAAAGAGTGTGAGGCTGCTCTCTTCACTATAAAATACTGCCCTAATAGGGCCATTAATGGCTACCTGATTTATCGTCCACCAGGTAGGACGTTGCCTTTCTTGGACAGCCTGATGGAAGTAATTGCCCACCCTGCACTACGGTATAATAAGTTTATGATTTTGGGCGACCTTAATTTTCATATTGATGATAAAAACGACAAGGAAGCGTTAAGTTTATTAGCATCCTTAAAAATGTTTCACCTTAACATTCAATCTACCCATAAAGCAGGCCATCTTTTGGACCCGATCTTTGCCAACTGGGAGGGGGTGGCGGTTCAACCCCCCAGTGAGGTATTATGGTCGGACCATTTTCTGGTGGAGTTTACCATCCTTGGGGAGTCCAAACGACTGTCTAGTACTAAACTTATGGCATGTAAACGTAGGCAATGGGGGAAAATTAAGCAGGACGAGTTAGAACTGGCTCTAAAAAGAGACACCCCTCCACTTAAAGATAATGTAGACGAAGCCTTGTCAGACTATGAAAAATGGCTGTCAGGAGCTTTAGATGAAACTGCCCCGTGGACTACCAAGACCCCAGCGAGGTGCTTGAAAACAGCTCAGTGGTTTAATGCTGACTTAAAAAAATGTAAAACGGAATGCAAAAAGTTGGAACGCATTTGGCGCAGTAAATATGATGACTTGACTAGACTCAATTATAAAAAGAGTATAAAGTGTTATCATAAACTGATTAGATCTACCAAACGTAATTTTTTAAAGAACAGAATTGAATTGGCGGAGAATTCTACTAAAGAACTCTTTGTTATTTACAAAGAGCTCACCTCATTGGAGAGAACTTTAACTCCTGATCTGCACTCGACAGATATGTGTGAAGCTATTGCCGATTTTTTTGTGCAGAAAGTGGACAATATCTATAAAACCTTTCCAGAGGTACTGGAAGAACTCACCAGAGATATCTCCACCAGCAGTGAGATGACTAACAACTGGTGTCTTAACCAGTTTACGGTGCCCAATACCACAGAGTTGCTAAATATCATTCGCAGTATTAAATCAGGCTGTCCTAGGGATGTGGCTCGCCCCAACGTCCTTGAGAATCAAGTCGAGCTTCTGGCGACTCATATAGGCCACATGACGAAACTGTCCTTTTCAACAGGCCACATACCTCAAGATTGGAAATTAGCGCATGTCCTCCCTTTAAAGAAAAAACCTCATTTGAGTGCCACGCAGTTGGATAACTATCGACCTATATCGCTGCTGCCCTTCTGCTCTAAGGTGGTTGAAAAGATAGTTAATAAGCAGCTCTCTGAACATTTGGATAGGGGATTACATCTGCATCCCTCGCAATCAGGATTTAGAGCGCTCCACTCGACTGAATCGGCCCTCCTTTTTTCCACCGAGCTATTAAGGAGTAGAGTTGATGAGGGGAAGACAGCCGCGCCCCTTTTATTAGATCTGAGCGCGGCATTTGACACCGTCTCCCATCCCCTGTTACTTTCTCGCCTTAGCGAGGTTGGTATTGAGGGTCTGGCACACGAGTGGATGCATACATTCCTGGCGAATAGGCAATTCCAAGTTTGCTGTCCACCTTTTAAATCTCAGGTGCGTTCGCTCAAACATGGGGTGCCTCAAGGCTCCATTTTGAGCCCGACTTTATTTAACCTATATATGGCGCCCCTGGCCAAGTTGGTTACTACGGGCGGGGTTGAGATAGTGTCATATGCTGATGACACCCAGCTGGTAGTGACACTGTCTCAGCCCCCGGAAGAGGCTTCAGCCAACTTTACAGCCTGTCTGAGCGGACTAGCGGGATGGATGAATACAAATTGTTTACGCCTCAACGCTAATAAAACTGAACTTTTGGTGTTGGGGAAATCCCCATCCATCTGGTCGTCGGCATGGTGGCCCAAAGAACTTGGCACTGTTCCCAAACCATTGGAACAGGTTAAGAATTTAGGGGTCAAACTGGACGAGACTCTATCCTTTGAACATCACACTAGAGGGATAGCAGGGAAATGCTATGGGATCCTTAAGATGTTACGCAAGACCCTGGACTCGCTCCCTGCAGTCAGCAGGAAAACGCTAATTCATACTCTGGTGACGCCCCATCTCGACTATAGTAACGCTTTGTATCTTGGTCTGAGTAGGAAGGGTCTTCATAGGCTTCAATGCGTTCAAATCGCAGCAGCTAGACTGGCTCTTAACCTCCCTAGAAGATCTTCAGGGAAACAAGCCTTAACGCGCCTCCACTGGCTCCCCATACGATAGTGCATTATATTTAAAAGCATGTGTATAACCCATCGCATTGCTTATGATAGAGGTCCAGTATATCTTCAAAAATTGCTTACCAAGTACTGCCCTAATCGTTTTTACGATCTCAGGGCCGTATGCTCTTTTAGGTGCCTAGAATCCAACGGGCACGGATGGGTAGTCGGTCATTCAGATACTTGGCCAGCAAACAGTGGAATGACCTCCCCATTGAGCTCCGGATGGAGCCATCTGAAGGAATCTTTAGACACAAACAGAAAACTTACCTTTTTCCAAAACTTTGAGGTCCTGCGCCCTTTCCTTCAGCAGCCTTTTCTCTGGGGTTCTGTGCTAGCAATTAGTTTTAAAGCGCGGGGACACACTGTTGCCTAGTGTAACCAGGCGCTATATAAATGGTGTTATTATTATTATTATTATTTTTATCAAATAAGTAAAGTGCAGGTGCCCATAAAAGGGGCGGGATGGAGTCAGTGTTTTGCAGATGACAAGCCCAAGGCAATAAGGAGGATCTAAAGATATATCCAATCTCAATAAACTATATAAAGCTTCTAAAGGGTGGCTATCTAGACCTCCTAAAGTACCCAACATCTGCCAAAAATTCTATTAAAATAAGATAAATCGCATTCAAGTAACAAATGCAATGTGTAAGGCGGGCATAGCATAATCATCGGGTGCTGGCGGAAATATGTCGCTCATTCAGCAAGCAAACAATGCGGCTGCAAATGAGCCAGGCTGCATGCAAATATTTAACCACTGCAACGACAACTACTTCTCTGAGGTCAGATCGTAAAACTTGTAATCCAACTACATATTGACTAAAACCCAGGAGCATGCATACAGGCTTGAGCCATTTTGCACGTGGTCGAGCCTAAGCAGGACAAAAGAAGGCAAACTGATGAAGAGTATCATCAACTAAGTTGCAAGAGGGGCACTTGCTAGAGCTACAATATTCCCTCCCTCAACCCACGCGCACATATTTGACACAGACGCTGTTTACAGGTAGGACCCCATATCTCCACTTTAAATAAAGTTGCAATGCTGAGCATATCCGGGACAACATCAAGGAATGACTCATAGGCAGGAATGATCTTAAGATCTAGAAAAGAATCTGTCAGACTTCCTGCTTTCACATCCTTCATTTCTCAAAACCATAGATACTCCTTAAAACACTTATTAATCAAAGAGTGAGATACTAACTTCGCTTCATCCAGAGTCTCCCATCAAGAGGGCAAACCAATCCCATAAAACATGAATTTATTATAAGCACACCAGGAGATCCTCTCGCAGCCAACCTTTATGGCTTGCCTGTATGATTCCAACTGCCTATACTAGGACACTTCTAATATATACAATGTTAATTAACTGCACAGTGGAGGTCAATATTAAGTACTCACACTAGGTGACAGCAAATCCACTATGCTGCACAATCATGAAGGGGCTTCTGTCACTGAATTTATGTTTTTGGAAAAACACTCCATCCACAATGTTTATAGACCCAATGTGCAAACTGCAACGATTCCACCACACCACAAGAAGGTAATACTGCAAACAACTGAGATGGGTAATACAAAGTAAATTCTCTTGCCCCCACATGTAGAACAAGCATTTACAATGCAATAGGTCTCGCAGCATTAAAGTTTGAGTTATTGGCATTGTGTATGACGATGCCAATAGGTATAACTTTTGCAAGTGTGACACCTATAGCATTTGTAACGCAATATGTCTTAACTACATGTTGTAAGTACTTTGTTTTCAAGTAGTAGTAGCCATTATTCTGAATGGGTTTGCCTGCAAGGGAGGTTTGGAAGTAAGTATCCCCAAATATGGTGTTCCTAAGTGGGTAAATTGGTATGTAGTAGACCTTTCATTGTGTATCATTACAAGTGGGGGCAATGCACAACTAGCACAAATGACCACATTCACAGCCATCAGATAGCAATTACAATTTGAAGCACATAACCCAGAACCCAACCATCTTTCCTTTGTGCTACATGTTGTCTTTGAGCCAGGGTGCCTTTAAATCTCTCAAAATGCAGATAATACCACTCAAATCAAAGAGGAACTTCAGCAATGAGGAGGCAAAGTTGGTAGTCAACTTTGTAGTCTGCCTCCACATATCCATGGTCGAGTTGAGAAGTAGGCATTGTATCAGGACCTCACAAAAAGGCAGAATGCATTTGAGTGGAGGTACGCACCATGAGGATCTGGATATGAAACGGCACAATTTGAGAAGGTGTGGCATGCACAAGTTCCCCGGGATACAGGTGCCAGAAGTAGTCCGTGATAGAGGATCTCAATCACCCCACTGTCTGTCGGATACAAAGCACCAGGTCAATTACCTATATCCGGAAGTCTGCACAGTGAGGAAAGAACTATAGCTTTGATTAAGTACAATTCCAGTGGTGGTTGTAAACACCACCTGTCATTAAGCTCCCAACAAGAAATTGCCATCTAGGAGGAAAAAACACTAGACAAAAAAACCTTCCAGCTGGAATTCAAACGACGTAGAGGACCAATAGGCTTCAATTATGGTGACAAACAGGTCATGCCAGGTAAGGACCAATATTTTGAACCAAGCAGAGACCCAAGACAAAGACTGACAGAAGCAACAGATCTGAAGTAAACCAGAGTAATGACAAAAAATGGGAAACACAAAAAGAAACAATTCTCAAGCAGAATTAGGGAATGAAAGGATAAAAAGTAGAATGCAAGGAGTGAAGAACCCGCTGGAAAAAGAAAACACCTGGACATGTTTGCAAGGCGAGCATCTAAGGCCCTGAATGGCTTTTATAGGTTGCAGGATAGGAAGTAAGGTAGTGATTAGAAGTAGAACCGTCATGTAAGATAGGGCAATTCCTTATAAAAGAATACCAAATAAGGTTACTGGCTTTCAATGAGGTATGTGGTGTGAAGGATGATTAGCAGAATGATAAGTCCAATAACTCTGCCCCCCCCCCCCCCCAGCCTTCTAACATGCAAGGAACTAGAGCGTTCAACCACAAACTTCAACTATGAGCGTGCCACACTTGTACGCTTGGTGTTTCTCAATTGCGTGACCCAAGCTGACAAGAAAACGCTTGCCAGCATGCTACCTGCCATGCCAGGCTTTCAAACCCAGTGGGGCAGTGAGACAGCAGCTCCCGTGACCATTTTGCATGTAAGCATACCCTGCCTGATGACTCAGCAGCCCTTATCTTTGCAATACGCAAGCCAAACTGAGAAATTTGTAGCAGCAGAAATGTGTAGCCTACGGGTTACAGTAGAGAATTGTGAAAGAATTTGCGGATCAATGCAGGGTCAGGGACAGCAGAGGCTAGTTTTCAGGACTAGTTACTTATGGGGTAAATCTTCCATCTTACAATGAAAAATGCAAGAATCAGAAATAGCTGAAACTTCATAGTCAGAGTTTCCATCCACTTCGATAGGAGGAAGAGTTCTACCCAGCATATGGGTGGAAACATAAGGTTTCATGTGGGAAGTGTGGAATACTGAAGGAACTCTCAAAGAGGAGGTTAATGTCAATGAAACCATGGCTGGATTGCTCTTGTGTTTGATCTGAGAATACCTAAAAGCTAGGGCAAACCAAACTCTACCTTGCGCAGAGTAGCTTGGTTTGACAACCTGTGGTCATCTGTATTTCTCTTTTTTGTATCTTGAGTAGCCTAAAGAAACAACTTATCCAGATTTCTTATTGCCCCCAATGTTTCAATGTAATAATTAGAGGAAGGGGCAGGGATAGAACTTGAAGTAACCTCATTACCAATCCTAGAATGAAACCATTGCATACAAAAGAAAGGGGAAACTTTAACAGCATAATGCAAGCTGTTGTTATAGGCAAACTCAGCCTATGGTATTATACATGCCAAATTATCATAAGTGGTATTTGAAAAACATATTTTGTACTGCTTAAAATTCTGAGGATAATATTTTTACTATCTCTATAGATGAGCAAAGTGCTTTCCAAAATTTTGAGACAACTGAGGACCCCAGTCAGAGATTTTATTAAGAGGAAATACAGAGAATCAGAAGATACCTTTGATCGTTTGAACAGTAGGTCTTTAGGCAGAGAAGAGTGTCATCTTAGAAAAGGTATTGACCATGACCCTAAGAGTGTTTGTACATTTAAAGTAGGAAGTTCTATAATAAAGTCCGTAGTGGCTGTGCACCAAGATTCAGGAGCAATAGCTAATGGTTGGAGTAATGCAAAAGCCATTTGATGTGGAGTGTGGTGCAGGCTTTCACATAATCCATAACATTTTCTGATATCCTCAGCCACCAGAACCAGCAGGATAAAAATGCTAGAGTATTTCTTATGCTCCTGTATCTGGCACAAGGAGAGTCATGGCATGTAAGTAAGGCTCCCTTCTGTGAGGATGTTGATAGACTATACAGAATTGTATGGAAAATGTACAACCTATCATTTTTTAGTAAACTGTTGTTCTTTCCCAATTGCCTTATTTCTTCCAAAGGTATTTGCTGCTGTGCTTGACAAACTTCTCTAGAAAGGAATAGATGGCCATAATTACTCAATCAGATAGAATGATATTCAAGAGGGTCAGTATTCTTGTCCTCTGGATAATGGCAACGAGCAAAGAAGTAGGCATGCTAGGCTTGGCGACTCTTCTGACACCGAGTAGGTTGCAGAACCTGCATGTACCGGTAATTCGTCCATCTGACAAAAGATGTCTCCACTCGAGGCAGACTTCTTTCATAGCCAGTAGTTCTAGTTCCAGGACTGAATAATTTATTTAAGCAAAAATGGTTTTAGAGTAAAAGTAGATAGGGTGTTCTTGTTGGTCTTCATCCCAAACCTGCAATAACACTACTTCCAAGGCATTTGTTTCTACAAATAATTTCTGTCATTCAGGGATGACACAAGACTAGGGCATTGGTAAAGACTCTCTTTAATCTCTGAAAGAACTTTCTTTCTTTGAATCTTAACTGAAACATTACTTAAGTTATTCCCCCTTGAGGATTCTAGTAATATTACTGGTTAGAGCCCAAAAGGTCTTTACAAGCTGCATGTAAAAATTGGCAAAGCCAAGAAAACACTGAATCTCCTTGACAGAAGTAGTTGACTGCCAATCTAACACCACCAATATTTTCGTGGAATCCACTGATAATCATTTGGGAGGTCATCTTAAACGGACATTTTCAGGTTTATAGATAAGTTGATTCTTTCCGAGCTGGTGAAGGGCTTAAGAAACATAAATAAGATGTGACCTTCTTGGGGCTTAGAAAAAAGCAAGAAGTCATCCAACAATACCAGTACAAAGGTATTGAGTATATCTGAAAAAATTATGTTGGATTATTGAATGTCCATTAGCCGGTCCAAAAGGCATGGCCTGGTGTTCAAAGTGCCCAAAGGGAGTTCTAATGCAGGTCATCCACTCATCCACTTCTATTATCCTTAACAAATGCTTAGACCAAATTTGGTAAAAATGTGTGAGCCTCATAACGCCTTTAGGAGGTACTTGATCTAGGGAAATGGGTATCTGTCTTTAACAGTAATATCATTTAGTCCTACAAAATCTATACATAGACATAATTTATTATTTTTCTAAGGGACAGACGAAAGAAGTACTCCTGAAGGCCAGGAAGATGATTAAGTCAAACTGTTTTCAAGATTTTCAACCACCTAATCCATAAGTATCTACTTTTTCGTTTCCACAAGTGCTACATGCACCTGAATGGAACCTCTGTACACCCCTTCAATGTTATTGCATAATCATATAGAGTCAGTATGTTGTCCTACAGAGAGAACATATGAGTATTTGACTGCTGAACTGATTCAAGTTTTCATAATCTAAAGAATGTGATAAACACTGAAATGAGAGGTGTGAGGTGGAGTGGTTCCTGGAGAAGGTAGAATGCACTTATGTGTCACATATTGGCCAAGGTATGTCACTCCTAGAAACATTTATGTGTAGAAGACATGTGATGATAGCTGATGGAAGTGCAGTTAGGGCTTTCATAAAGTCCATCAATCAGTGCAGTGCATGCCCATTGGTGTTGAAGCTTACTGCACATAAAGACAAGAATCATACATGCTGCAGTGACGGGTATCCACAACAGTGCATTTCAATACAAAGAATTTAAGCAAGTCAGAGACAAGAGGTATTCAGATTCACAGAGAGACCACAGAACTGGACGCACTAATAACTGTGCTGTGCTCTACCCTTACAGACTGGGAAGACTTCTTATCTTCTTTTGACAAAAATATACTGATGACCAGGGAGAGTCAGTTTGAACCAAAACTAGCATCATCCTTCTGAAAATCCATTAACAATCGCCACATACACAACTTCTTAAACATCTGTGAAGTGATTTATTAGGGGAATGCCTTGTCTAGGTCGCTGGTGCTCATGTCAATATAGGCTGGTGAATGCGATTTTATGCATGCTCTTGTTGACTCCCTTTGGTGGCACAGCTGTACACGGGTTAATGGGTGTGGTAAGTGCCAGGTGTTCCTTTGTAATAAGGGCTTGTCTAAGAGTCTGAGTGAACATGTTCTGGATCACAGTGTGCCAAGGATCAAAATTTGATTGCTCAGGGCAATGGATAAATGTGGCTAAAGTATGCTTCATTCTAAATGTTCAGGAATGAGAAAGACATATTTTTTTTCTAAACATATCTTTATTGCTGTTTAGCATATACTTTGTATATTACATCCAAAACAGTATTCAAGCCTTAATACAAAGCCTCTCATTTGTTAGAAAGAACAAATTTAAATTTGCATGGTCAGTCCAAGTCCAAGCCTTCTAGCGTAATAAATTTAGTAAAACAAGTACAGTGTCCAATAATATAAAGGCATGCATGGGGTGTGCCCACATTAAGGATGCATACGTGTAACCCGTCTTTCTTTTGCGACAGGATTTTCCTTTAGCCCTTCCAACTGGGAAGGTACCCAAAAAATATAAAAAACAAACAAAACCCCACCCCCCTCCCCAACGGACACCATGGGTAGTGGCGGCTGTGTGGAAAAGCGGAATTTCACGATGTACACATTTAAAATTGAAAGACATGCATACCCCTAACTGAGGGCGGACAGACGGCCAAAGCAACCCTCGCGTATAGCCATCGCGGAAGATATCTGTCCTCCTCTCGAGACAGAGTAGTTTCCAGAGCCGGGAGGGCCACAGTGACAGAGTGGGAGCTGCTTTTTTCTTCCATGCTGCCACAATTGATACTTTCGCAGCCCCTATGCATGTCCACATAATGGCCTTATCTGGCTTGGTTTGGTGTTCAAGAGCTGGATCGCGGATGCCTAGGATAACCCCCTCTATGGTGGTCGGTATCGGGTAGCCTTACATGTTCTAAATTTGCACTAAGATCTCCTCCCAAAATGGTCTTATTGTGGGACAGTCTCACCAGATGTGTTGGTAATTGCGCAAAAACCTGCAGCCCCTCCAGTATCTATCTGATGCATTCGGGAAGATCTTTTTAAGTTTAGCGGGAAATAGGTACCAGTCCATCAGTGTTCTCAAGTGGCCTTCTCTGAGTTCCAGAGAATGGTTGAATTTTGTTATGTCTGACCACAACCCGGACCATTCTTTGTTACCTATGTCTCTGTGTATTACTTTTTCCCACATATCCATATCCTTAGGATGAGGAGAGTGTGTCAATGATAGAAGGGAGTTATATAGGAATGAGATCATCCCCCTCATTGAGCCTACCTTCAGCACAAATGTCTCAAAACATGTTTTTCTCTTGTAGCTGCTTCGCGAATGTACAGTTGAGAGCCCAGTGTTTGAGTTGGAGATAATGGAAGTGTTCATCAGGTTCTAAATGAAACTCTCGTCTGTAGTTATCGAAAGTGAGAATGTCATAATTGTAAAAGAGATGGAAAAGCGCAATGCATTCGCCCTCTCTCCAGTTATCAAAAGGTCCCTCTTGAAGAGCTGGGGAAAAGGCCGGATTGAAATGCATCGGTGTAAAGGGGGAGGGAAAGGTGGTCCATTGATCATCCTTGGGTATAGAGTCCCATACCTTTAAGGTAGTGCAGGTGGGGGTGCTAATATAAGCATTCGCTGGCCTATCTTTCTTGGGCTTCCATATGAGGTCCCAGATCGCCCCCCCGGCGATGGCTCGGTTCACATGGATTGCAAATAGATGGCGGTGAGATGCACACCTCTGTACTCAAATTTTACTTGTATTCCTTATTTAATGTACTCTCCAGTTTCAACTTATGGATCCAATGTTTCTCTGACTCCCTTTTCGACCATTCCGCCACAATCTGTAATTGCGCAGCTTTATAGTAAAGGCCAAGGTCAGGCAAACCCACTCCACCCTCTGTTCTAGAGCGCCTCAATATCGAGAATGACAGTTGGGCCCTCCCACCTTGCCACATGAACCGTGTGAGCAGTGATTTACATTTTCGTAGAAATTCCTTATCGAGTTTAATAGGCAATGCCTGAAAAAGATATAAAAGTTTAGGGAGTACCGTCATTTTAATCGCATGTATGCAGCCTAGCCAGGAGATAAAGAGGGGCTTCCAACGTTTAAGGTCGTTTTTGAGTTGGAGAAGAGTGGCCGCAAAGTTAGCTTTGTAAAGTCCTTCCACGCGCGGAGTCAGCTGGATGCCCAAGTACTGTAGTGAGCGGCTGGCCCATTAGAGTGGAGAAAGGGTCTGCAGTGTGTCCTCCTCATTATTGGGGACCGTTAGATTGAGTATATCTGATGTATCGAGGTTAACTTTGAAACCTGCTACTGCCACATATCTGGCTAGTTTGAACTGCACTGCGGGGAGAGAGAGCGACTGGTCTCTGAGAGATAAGAGCACATCGAGCGATATTTTATGGGTATCCCCACTAAATAAAATCCCTTTAATCGCCGGTGCCTCCCGAATGAAAATCGCCAGTGGTTCAATGCTTAAAGCAAACAACAGGGGTGACAACGTGCACCCCTGTGTGGTTCCCCTCATCAGTTAAAATGGGGCCAATAGCGAACCATTAACCTGTACTCTAGAGCGTTGTTGCGTATAATTAGTCCTAATCATAGTGATGAATTTGTCAGTGAAACCAAAAGCGCTTGAGTTTGCAAAACAAGAATGACCACTCCATCCTGTCAGAGGCCTTTTCGGTGTCTAACTCCACCAGCACCATTGGGATCTTCCATTTGGAGACTTTCTCGATGAAATGTACTATTCGTCTTACATTATCATGAGTCTGTCAAGTGGTGGCTTGGACGCCGATCGGGATGGCGGCGTGAGCTTGCAGGTCCGCGCAGGGTCCCGCTATTTCTCCTGAAAACTACACCCGGGGGGGTCCCTGATCGGCGTAACTTGTCTGTGAAGTATTGGTGAACCATCGGAGAGCGGCTGAGAGCTCTTGGGAGACCGAATATACAGCCGAGACCCTAAAGAAGAAGTCGGAGGTGCTGTGCGAAGCGAGAGGAAAATGGCGGCGGAAAGGGACGGTGGTCTCTGAGCCGAAGCCGAGGTGGACTGGCATCGGACTGGGGTGTGAACCGCCTTCGGCGAGATTGGTGTAACTGGGGCGCACCCGAACGGACCTGTGAGGTGGAGCTGGGGGTCTGGAGGCCAGTGTTGGACTGGTGCACAGTTTGTACGCACCCGCTTATACCTCCCCCCTTCCCCCCTCGTCCCGGCCCTGGCGACAGTGGAGCGGGCGGCCCTGGTACTCCTGGTTATTGGAGTTGCCAGTACGGCAGGGGTGCTGCCCCACGATAACTGTTGGTGCGCACGTTCCCCGGGCAGAGGATATCGGGATCTGGAGAAGACCAGGGACGCCCATGTGACGACGCCAGAGGCACCTAAGATGGCGGCTGCAGGCGGGGCAGCCATTACGGAGCAGGGCCGGGAGGACTCAACCGCGCTATCCCATGAAGGTGAGGCCCGAGCTTCCCCGCTGATGATGGAGCAGGAGCAGCGGTTGAACCAGCGCCTGGATACTATTCTAGAGGCCATAACCTCGACTAAGGAGGCATTGCAACAGGACATTGCGCAGGTCGCCACGGGGCTGGGTCTCCTGAGGGCGGATCATGCTGAGCTGGCGGACAAAGTAAAGGACCATGAGCAGCTGCTTCTAGACCTGAAACCGGCGGACGTGACCGCGGAACATAAAATTACGGACATCCTCAGCCGTTTGGACACGTTGGAGAGACGAGCGGAGGATGCCGAAAGCCGTAATCGACGGAACAACGTACGGGTCGTAGGCCTGCCGGAGAAAATCGAAGGGGATGATGCAGTGGCTTACATGGAGAACTGGTTTCGGATGGTGGTGGCACCGGAGGGCCTCTCATCCTTCTTCTCACTGGAACGGGCACATAGGGTGCCAGCTCGCCCACCGGCGCTCGGTCGCCCTTCTAGACCGATGGTGGTGAAGCTCCTACACTATAAAGATCGGGACCTGTTAATCCAGAGGGCTCGAGCACTGGGCCCATTTGAGGTGGAAAATAGCCGAGTCACGATCTTCCCGGACTATACGCAAGAAGTTCAAAAGAACAGGGCATCCTTCCTGGCAGTGAAAAAGGAGCTGAGGGAGGAGGGCATCCAGTACTCATTGCTCTTCCCGGCTAAGCTTCGAGTAGCCCTGGATGGGAACACTCAATTTTTCCAGACTCCTGATGAAGCGTGGTCGTGGCTAGAATTGTATCGTGCCGGCACGGACAGGACTGGTAAAAGTCAGCGAGAGAGGCCTAAACCGCTTCAGGTCCGGAAATCCCAACGAATCCGCTCACGTAACAAGCTTCAGAGAGCGAAACGGGAAGCTCAAATGGCTGCGGACAAGAGAGGGGCGCTGGCAGCGACGGCGAGCATCACGCGGTCGCAACGGGAGAGTGACCTGGTTGTATCGGACTCTGGTGAGGACGGAGGCAGGACCGGAGAAGAACTATCGGAGGCGGAGAGCTCGAAGGGCCCGGCGGTCACCCCACAGACGTCTGACGGGATCTTTAATGAATGACTCGTATATGGGACTTATGACACTGTACTTCTCACAGAGAAATATTCAGTTGGTACTAGAAGGGCTGGCAGGTAGGGTGTGGCATTAGCAATGCGGGATGGAAGGCGCGGGGCGCGGGCTCTGCCTGCCCTGGGTCGGCGATAATTCACCCCCTTGGGGCCCTAAAGGCCTTCTGTGGTGGCGACCACAGATTAGACTGATGTGTGTTAAGTTCAAGGTTTGGATCAGGGCTGAAACTGGGTTATTAGGCTCTGTCCTGGGGAGTGGGGTTTGGGGAGTTTTTTCTACAATTCTTTTGGGGGGAGCAACTGCTGCGGTGTGGGTAATGACTGGCTGCACCTGAACTGGATCGTTAGGGATTATCATGGGGACGTTACCTAACTTGAAATGCCTAACATGGAATGTCCGAGGACTGCGAACTATGATCAAACGCCACAAAGTGCATGCTTATTTGGTGAGGCGGGGTGTTCAGATTGCAATGTTACAGGAGACTCATTTAACTAAACAGGAATGCACTGCGCTACAGAAGAGATGGCGAGGTCAGGTCTTTGGTACCACTTATTCAGCGTTCGCTAGAGGGGTGCTGATATAGGTTCGAGCGGGTGTACCGTTTAAGCATGGGCGAATTTTGCGAATCTCGCGTTCGCGAATTTTGCGGATTTGCGAACTCGCAATCCGCAAAATCCGCGAATTCTCGCGAATTTGCGGATTTTTTTTGTGTTTGCGCGGGTTTCTGCCAGTTCGCGAGGGTTTTGTACAATGTCGCAAATTGCGAACTTACCTGTCGGGTCGCAAGTTTCGCGAACTTGTTGTTTCTACGTGTCCAGCCTGTTTGGGACACTCTTCTTCATCACTGCCACTCTCTGTCACCACTGCCACTCTCTGACTACTCATGCCACCCTCTGGCCCACCCATGCCACCCTCTGTTTCATCACAGCACCCTCTGGTTGTCCAGTCAGTGTACATTATTGTGGCAACGCAAGCACACCTTCCCTGCCTCAAGTGACCTGAATTAATTTGGGGCTGATTAATGTGTCACAGAATATTTTTTTAGCTGGCACCTGCTTCCTTAGTGCTTCCTGATCAGTGATCTTTTGCACTTGCTAAGTGCTTTCATTGTTGCAAAATTAGTTACAACACCTGCCCTGCCCCAACTGACAATAATGAATTAGGGGCTGATTAATGGATTTGAACTTCCAGCCTGGCTCCTGCTTGTCTCCCTTAGCTGTAATTCAGGACCTTTGTGGCATATGTGTAACTATTCTGAGGTTCAGAGCAGGGTCACATAATAGTTGCAACTGGCAACTGAACTCTGGAGGGGCCCCTCAGGAAGCACTACAGGAAATGGCTACTAATGATGAGCCTGAACTTTTGAACCTGGTAAGTAGTTTCAGTTTTGCTAAGATCGTATTTCTGCAATTTTGCATTTATTCGCGGGGCGCGAAGTTGTACTGGGAAGCCGCGAACTCACGCGAACAGTGCGAGCAGTGCGAGCAAAATCCGCTGCTCGCGGATTTGCGGATTTTGCGGGAGATTCGCGATTCTCGCGGATTGCGAATTTACTGAAAATCCGCAAAATCCGCGAGCGAAACGGATTTTCCGCCCATGCTTAGTACCGTTCCAGATGTTAAACCAGCTGGTGGATCCTGAGGGTAGATATGTGGCGGTGGAGGGGAGGTTATATGGCCGGGATGTGGTTTTGTGCTGTGTATATGCCCCGAATGTTGACCAAGCTCGCTTCTTTGATGGCCTGTCGTGCTCACTGGCCTCTTTCTTGGCGGGTCCTGTGATTCTGGGAGGGGACTTTAATTCAATCACTAATGTGGCATTGGATAGGTCGCACCCACCACTGGCTGATTCCCCAGTACGTAGACTAGCTGCACACAGGAAGGATTGGCAGGAAAGGTGGGGACTGCTGGCTGTATGGCGGGAGCAACATCAGGATAGTAGGGATTACTCCTTTTTCTCGGCCCTCCATGCTCTACACGTCAGGATCGATTCAGTCCTGTGCAGTGGTTCCCTGGCTACAATGGTCACCCATACGGAGTACCTGACCAGGACCATCTCGGATCACAATCCTTTGTTGGTACACGTACAATGGCAACGTGCGAGATCCGCAATTCCAACATGGCGGCTTCGGCCCGACACCTTGGAAGATTCGGTGTTTAGTAACGCGGTCCAACAAGGCATAGACCAATACTTTGGGGAAAACGAGGGTACAGCTAATAGTAGATCCACTGAATGGGACGCGATGAAAGTGGTGGTGAGAGGAGTGTGTATGGGTAGGTTCTCGAATGCCCGAACGCCGGTGTTGAATGCGCTTGCCAGAGCGGAAGAGAAGTTGAGGGGTCTGGAACAGCGTAGACCGGACCGACCGGACTTACAAGCCCGGTTATTGGAAGCCAAGGAGGTAGTGGCGACTGAAACGGAATGGCTACGGAGCTATGATTATAGGCAATATGCCATCAAAGCACATGCTGAAAGGGATAAAGTAGGCACGCTCCTGGCCAGGCTTGCTAATCCTGAAATCAGAGGCTGCCCAATCTTGAGCATAAAGACTGCATCGGGGGAGATGGTTTATTCGCAGACAGCGGTGATGGAGTGTTTTCGGACCTATTATGCGAAGTTGTATGAGTGCCAACTGGGGGTGGAGACCCGGGAGATCAGTGATTACTTGGAATCGATGCAGCTTCCGGTGCTGGATGACGACGATGCGAAGGACTTGGGAGAGCCTATCACGCTCGCCGAGATCAGGGCGGCCATTAAACATATGGCGAGGAACAAAACGCCCGGGGTGTATGGCCTACCGATTGAATTTTATCAGAAGTATGTAGATAGTTTGGCGCCTAGATTACTGGTGGTGTACGAGGAAGCTAGTAGGTTGGGGTGTCTGCCCAGATCGATGAGGGAGGCGTTGATAGTACCATTGCTGAAACCCGGCAGAGAGGCATCAGATGTAAAGTCATATAGGCCATAGTCCATGTTGACGGTAGACTACAAGATATTGAGCCGTATTCTAGCCACCAGGTTGGCTCCACATATGACCAGGTTGGTGCACAGGGACCAAGCAGGGTTTATCCCTACGAGGAACACGACGCTTAATATTCGTCGTCTAATTGGGATATTGGACGGCACGGCGGACGCAGACGGTGACCCGGCAGTGTTATCTGTGGATATTGAGAAAGCCTTTGATAGCCTGGAATGGGTCTACTTAGAAGAAGTCCTGGTGAAGTTTGGCCTTGGCGAGGGGTTTCGTAGATGGACGAAGGTGTTATATTCATCGGCTACAGCGAGGGTGCGCCTGGGCACTCTTGTATCCGCGGATTATCCGGTTTGTAGAGGGACGAGACAGGGGTGTTCGCTATCCCCATTGCTGTTTGCACTAGCAATGGAACCATTAGCAGCACGAGCCAGGTCAGGAGTCATGTACAGGGGGATTGAAAGAGGTGAGCAATCGCACTATATATCTCTATATGCAGACGACTTGCTGCTGTATATGGTGGATGCAGAGCAGGCTCTGGAGGGAGCGATGGATATGTTATCTGAGTTTGGTCGGTTGTCGGGCCTCATGGTTAATTGGACGAAGACTTGCATCTTTCCGCTTAGGGCGGACACACCGTGCCCCCCTCGTGCTATGGGGGTGGTCTGGGAACCATCTTGCTTCACCTATTTAGGAGTCCGCATCTACCATGAGGTCGCGAATCTGTTGGAGGGTAATATTGGGCGGTGTATAAGAGCACTGAGAGACTGTATATCCTTTTGGGCCTCCCTCCCTTTGTCAGTATTGGGTAGAGTAGCTCTATTGAAGATGGTGGCGCTCCCAAGGTTACTTTATTATTTCCGCACGCTACCCATTTGGATTCCTCAGAGGATCTTTAAGGACCTGCGGACGATGATAATCGACTTCCTCTGGGGGCACGGACGACGTAGAGTAGCTTTGAACACCTTGCTTCGACCCAAGCTTGAGGGGGGGATGGCAGTCCCCTATTTTGAATTGTACTATTTGGCTGCGCAGCTTCAGGTTCTCACGCAGCACGTAGCTAGGGTGTTCAGAGGGCCGGAACACGAACGAGGGAATGGTATACAACGTCACGTCCTGGCTTACATTATCATGCAGCAGAAATTAGAGTTACGAGGCCTCACTATGGAGGAAAAGACGCTCAGGTTGTGTTGGCATAGGAGTTTGAAGAGAGCGAAGACGTCCCGACCTTATGCACCGGAGATACCATTGGGAATGTTGACCGCGCTGCCGCATGGTGGCGATTGGTCTCCGCTGCTGGAATGGGAGGAGCTGGGATTGCAGATGGTGGGTGATCTGTATATCGATGGAACGTTGGCCCCCTTCCAGACGCTGCAGGAACAGTTTGGGCTGCCGGAGGGGAGCTTCCTCTCGCATGCGGCTGTGGTGGCGGCAGTGCAGAAACACTGGAAAGGGGGGCTCCTTGAACCGGAAACGACTATGGCTTGTCAGTATGTCGTGATGGCCGCAGGTACATTTAAAGCGGTGACCTGCCTCCATAATAGGATGTTGCATGAGGGGTTGGATCCGCTCCTAGGCCTGAAATCGAAATGGTAGATTAGCATAGGTAGGCCCATTCCGGATACGGTGTGGGGACATATCCTGAAGAGCACATGGAAGGGAACAAGGAATGCACGCTTTCAACAGGTACACTTTTACGTCCTGCATAGGGCTTACCTGACCCCGGAGAAGATTAAACGGTATTTCTGGGTGCAGGAGGCGCGATGCCCGAGGTGCCTGGCACTGGAGGTTGATATAGATCACTTGTTGTGGGGTTGTCCAATGCTGAAGACTTACTGGGTAGAGGTTGGAGAACTCCTAAATGCAGTGACTGATCGGGAGGTGGATTTTGACATGGCAGCATGTTTGTTGCTCTGGTTCCCACACACGATGAATACAAAGGTGACGAGTAAATTCATTGATCTGGGGCTTATACTGGCGCAGAGGGAAATAACTTGGCACTGGAAGTCCAGGGAGGGACCGTCAGTGAGGAGATGGGTGAATGAACTGTTGAGATGGTCTGAATGTGAGAGTGTGCTCCGTATGAGACAGGCAGTCAAGATTGACAATGAAAAGAGCTTAGAAATGGCGAGAGCGTGGGAGATGATAGTCCAGGCGTTGCGTGATTCCATGGTGGAGGACGAAGACTGAGCTATTTGTGTATACGGGCTCCATGAGGCTTATGAGTGTAATGGTATCAATCGATCTGTAGCGAGACCCATTGTAGAGATAGGAACATGGCCCACATCGTTAGCGGTTGCAGGGGGGGAGGGAGGAAGGGGGTTGTTTGGGGGTTGTTGGGGGTAGGGTTAGGCACCGAGGCCCAGGCCAAGAGGCACAGCAGTTATTTCCGGGGTTGGACGTGTCCCCAGCGTGACAGGCGGGCCCAGATAGGCAGTGGGGAAGGGACAGGGACACATTAGACTGACACGATAGGGGCCCACCATTAGATGGACTGGGGTCCAGGATTACGAGTATCGCTTGCATAACTGGAATGCTAGTGACTGCTGGATGGTGTTGGGGGAGGGTTAGGAGGTTAGGGGGGTAAAACGCAGATACACAAAGCTGTTATTGACCAATTATCCCTAAGGGATGCTCACTGTGATGTTCTTGCTGGAAGTATGGATTACCACGCCGCCCGGCCTCCGGGATACGGGCTGAATGGCTGTGTACGATCTACGGTTTATTTTATCCATGCGTGGGGACACCATGAGTGTGCTGGTTGATTTATTATATGCAATGGTTTCTAATTCTGCAATAAAAACAAATTTAAAAATAAAAATTATCATGAGTCTGTCACCCCTTTATGAAGCCAGATTAATCAGGGTGGACGAGGTCTGGCAACAGATCATTCAATCGGGCAGCCAAGATAGCTGAGTAGAGTTTTGCGTCGAAATTTAAGAGGGCAATGGGCCGGTATAAGGTCACAGGTGGACATTTTTCTCTGGTTTAGGGATGACCGTGACAACTGCCTTGGCCATCAAAGGAGTCACCCCTCCATCCTCTGCCATCTTGTTAAAAAGATAGGTGAGGTGCGGTATGAGGTCTGGCGGAAAGGTTTTATAAAATGGAGCCGTCAGCCCGTCTGGGCCTGGGGCCTTATGGAGATTAAGGGAAGCTATGGTTGTGTCCACTTCCTCCGGAGTTATGGGGGCCATGAGTCTATTGTTTCACTCTTGGGATACCTGTGGGAAGTGGAGAGCCTGAAGATAACTATTTGCCAGCTCTATATCCCGTGATTCAACAGAGTAGAGTGTTCTGTAAAAGGATCCAAAAATTTCAACTTTGCCCCTCTGGGTGTGGACTAGCCCACCCTCCCCATCTGGAATGCGTCCAATGTATTGCCTTTCACGCTTCTCTTTCAATTGCCTCGCTAGGTGTTTGCCTATTTTGTTCCCCTGAGAGTAGGATATTTGCTGCAGTTTTAATAGTGTGTGTTCCGCCCGGTTATTGTAGATCGCCTTCAGTGTTTTCCCTGTAGTGACGCAAGAGTGCCCAGTGTGCCCCTGGTGGTATTATTCTTATGTTCCTTTTCTGCTAGTTCTAATTCTGTTTCTAGACTTTCTTTCTCCTTAACTCGCTGTCTATTTAGGGTGGAGTTGAGTTCTATGCTGTTTCCCCGTATGACCGCTTTAAATACGTCCCAGGTATTGAACAATGAGGTTTCTTCGGGTCTATTTAAGTTAAAAAACTCTGTGATTGCTTCTTGCATTTCCATTTGCAACACCTTATCTCGTGTGAATGAGGCCTGGAAGTACCATTTTGGTTTTGTAGATCAGGCCTCTCCCCAAGCAAACTGAGATGAGGCAGTGATGCGAAATGGAAAGAGGAAAGATTTTGGCTTCCCGTAGAATGCCTGTCAGGTTCTTACTGAGAAAATATAGTCAATTCTGGAATATGTACGTTGCACATGGGAATAGAATGTGTAGTCTCTAGTCTGGGGGTATAGGGTACGCCAGGCATCTCTAAGATCCAAATCATGCATCCTTTGCTTAATGGCTGTGGAGAAGGAACTAGTTTACGATCTGTGAGATTGGGTGTTATCTAAAGCTGCTTGCCAAGTAAGATTGAAATCCCCCAGAAGGATTGGTGGACCTTCTGAAAAATCCCCCACTTTATCTAATAGTGTGGTTTAAAAACCCGCTTGACCAACAATGGGCACGTAGCTGTAATAAAGGTGCACAGTTTACTCCTCAGAGAGCCCTTGACCATAACCATCCTACCCTCCTTGTCTGACTGAATGGCCAATGGCTGGAACTTTGTCGGAGTATAAAAAAGTAGTGCGACCCCGCGGTGTTTGGTGTGTACGAAAGACCTATATATAAGAGGATATTGTCTCTGTCTAAGCCTCGATTCCTCGGCCCTCTGTAGGTGCATCTCTTGAAGAGCCACAATATCGAAGTGGTGGTACGTGAGGTATTTCCAGATTTTCTGTCACTTTTGTGGCGAGTTAAGCCCCTTAACATTCCACACCCCTATTGAGAGTACCAACTGTACAGTGGTGTGTCCTCCCCTGCTCCCCTTCCCCCCTGATATATGGCATCACCGCTGACCCAGATTGCTGAGGGGAATAAGCTACCCAGTCCTGCCTGTCGCATTCCAAAATGTGTCTATGATGGAGACCTAAGTGGAGCTGCCACCACTCCCAAATCCCCCCACCCAAAAAACATGAAACAAAACCTCCAAATCTCAACATTACCAACAAGAACATGCACCGGATCGATTACACATCTCCGGATGTAGGTGCATTTACCCTACTGGGCGTGTT
This sequence comes from Lissotriton vulgaris, assembly GCF_964263255.1. NCBI lineage: Eukaryota > Metazoa > Chordata > Amphibia > Caudata > Salamandridae > Lissotriton > Lissotriton vulgaris. The sequence goes on along the minus strand of NC_141696.1, from coordinate 815,679,311 downwards.
GGTGGGTGGAGCGGCCGTAGTCCACATCTGTGCCCATCTCGAGTGCCCAAGGTAATCAACGACGCCTACTAGGTAGGGCGACGTTACAGAGTGGTCGTAGCCTGTCCATATTTTAGGATCCATCGGCCAGTCGCAGTCCTCAGTAGTCCTGTAGTGTAGTTCTGATAGTACCCTTTCATGCAGGATGTGAGAAGTTGGCCTGATATATGATGTCTCCAATTCTGGGGGCACCTTGTATCAGTCCAAACAATCCCTTATGGTGGTGGTTTTAAGTCAACCTTATAGGCAAGCTATCCTAGGGGTAGCATGGACTAAGCAGCCTTCAGGCTAAACTCAAGAGGGCATGTGAAGCCAGCTGATTTACCAAATGCAAACCTGTAATATCAAATGAAAGGACACCACACGAGTTATATATCATAAAAATATATGTATTTATTACTAGAATAATCCCCTGTACTCTTTATGAGTATAGAAGCACAAGCGTTTAAACAAAAGCACAGTAAAACATATGAAAGTTGCACAATTATGGATGAGGCCAGGGGCCACTCAAACCATATACTAAATAAGTGGTATAAGTATCACTAATCGAACAGTGGTCAGGCCTAGGGCCTGGGGAATCGCTGGGACTAATCGGGACTAGCAATGATGAAGTTGGGAAAAGCCCGCGGGATTCGGGTGCAGCGCTTAAAGCACACGCATGCACCAATGCAAAGTCAATGGTGCGTAAAAGTTATCGAGTTACAGTTTTAGGAGTCTTCCGACTGGACTAGAAGTACAAAACTTTAGACTTAGACACTAGAGGTGTATACCACTACAGGAGCACCAGCATTCAAAAGTTACCTCACCCACAGGAAGCGGGTGCACAGGTGCAAAGTTGTGTCGGGTTTCGTCGTGTAGATCTATGGAGCCTGGAGATGAAGATGCTGCAGGCGGCCAGAGGAGAAGTGTCCGGTGTGATCCAAGGGTGGATCGAAGATGTAGAGTACCTGAAAGCAGAGGGGACAGAGTCTGGGTCACTCAGCAGTGACCAGGGTGGAACCAGGAAGGAACCAGGCAATGTCGGGCGCAATCAGGTGGTTGTTGAGAAGCTTGTCTCTGCTGCCACGTGGTCTCTGGGGCACCGAAGATGTCCAGGAGTGGATCACGAGCTGTCCCACAAAGGCTCTCGCTGTCGGCGATGTTGGCTTCCGGATTGGAGCAAACAAAGCTTGGCAAGCGACACCGACGCAGGATTCGAAGATCGCTTCTTACTCGGACCAGCAAGGTCAGAGCGGGTGCTCCTTTTCAGGGGAGCGAGGGCCAGTCTGAGGCAACCAGACTAGCAGAGCAAATTCAAAGGTTCGTTGGTACTGGGGCCGCTAGCCAACGGGCAAGCGACTGGACCAACGCGTCAAGCAGAAAGTTGCAATAGGGCCCCACGCAGCACTCGGTGAGTGTGAAGGGGAGAGCTTTAGTGCAAAAGCTGCTCGGGCTGGGGCTTCTCAAACCCCAATACACAGCGTCGAGGGAGCCTCGGGAGCTGCGCGGTCAGCACTTCGTAGTTTTTCCAAGATGGCCGGCCCCACGTTTTAGGTCGCCTCCACGGGTCTCAGACTTGCTGGGACTGTGGATCGGGCTGTTGGAAGGCAGGAACGTTGGGTCTTGTTGATCTCTGTCGCTCGAGTTCTATTGTGAACTGCAACAAAGCAAACAGTGAGGCGCTGGATGGTGCCTGTTTGCACAGGGTGGTCACTCCTTGACCACAAGGGAGATTCTTCAGTCTTCCATGTCGAGTGGGATGTCGAAGGGTCCAGAGTTTCGTTTCATAAGTTTCAGTCAGAATAATCTGATGTGCATCTGCACAGCTCCTACCTTTATTCCAAATCAAGGGGCTGGATTACCTGCTAGGTCCCTCCTATGGGTGGGATCCAGGAAGGGGGTGGTTACACCCCTTTCCCTTTGTCCAGTTTCGTGCCAGAGCTGGGACTGGAGGGTCCCCGCACCGGTTTGAACTGGACTATGCATGGGAAGCCTTGTGCTCCCCAGGGAGTGTCTAGTTTCATTCAACCCTCCCTGCTACAATCCACTATCTCCTGTCTGGGGTGGTGTGACACCTCCCTGTGACAGGATATCTATTGTCCAGTGTTAGACGGGACCTGGAGGGTCGGCCGAGGACAAGGGGAGAGGTCTCCGGGGAGAGCCGTCTCCAGCGATCGTACAGACAAGTAACTTCCCCCCCACAGATGGACACCACACAAAGATAAGGTTTAACGTTCTTTATAAGCAATCTTGAAGTACGGTAGAATGGTACAAGGAGGTCAGGACTCAGGGGTCCCCTCGATTCTAGTCTCTTGGAAGGGAAAAGGGGGTAGCGGGACAGTCTTGTTACCAATCTGGCAGTTGCGATGAGATGATGGGTAGCTCACAATCCTCGAGCTCGGCGTTCTAGGAGGACGGGCCGCGGCAGCGCCAGCAGGTCCCGAGGAGATCGAAGGTGGCAACGGTCCGCGGCAGCGCCAGCAGGTCCCGACGAAGATGGTAGTTACAACGGGCCGTGGCAGCGCCAGCAGGTCCTGACGAAGATGGTAGTTACAACGGGCCGCGGCAGCGCCAGCAGGTCCCGACGAAGATGGTAGTTACAACGGGCCGCGGCAGCGCCAGCATGTCCCGACGAGGATGGAAGATGCACAGGGCCGCGGCAGCGCCAGCGGGCAGGACGACAGTTCACAAGGCAGGGCTGCGGCAGCGCCAGCAGTCCGTCAAGGATGAGTTCTTCACGGTGTCTCTCGACTCCAGGATACAACTGCCTTCCTGCTCTGGAGCTGCCCCAGTTATAGGGCTGGCGCCCTTTGATGTCCGGACCCTCGCACTTGGAGGGCGGAAGATCCGGGATGAGGGAGTCCAGACACCCATCAGGGGGGTGGAGCCGGCGCCCGGGGAGGCCGGGGGCGATCAGCACCTGGAGGGGGAGAGCCATCGAAACTCCTCTCTCCCATTGACCTGCCAAGTGGTCCGTTCACCTCCTGGGTGGATGGTGGTGCCGGGATGTCGGGGCCTGGCCAGGCCCAGGGTTAGGGTCGAGCTGAGGCCACGCGGCCTCGTGGTGCAGTGTCCAAGATGGCGGCTGGGCCTGGGCAATGGTGCTGGTGGAGGCCCAGGCCGGTGTTACGGAGATGTTCGGGAGCAGGCGTCCCGTGTGGGACGGGTTACGGGTTACTTCTGTGGGTGGCTTCTGGAGAGTCGGTGTCCTGGCTCTGTCATGCGGGGAGGGAGCGAGCCCCCTTCTAGGGCCTGTCCAACATGCGTCCCCCCCAGCTGAAGGCGGGGAGAGTCACTCATCCTCTTGGGGACTCTCTCCGTCGAGGCGGAAAAAGCGGGACAGGCCATCCGCATTGGCGTGATCTTGACCAGGGCGATGCTCCACAGTGAAGTCCATCCCTTGCAGGGAGATGGACCATTGCAGCAGTTTGGGATTCTCCCCCCGCATCTGCATTAACCATTGCAGGGGGCGATGGTCTGTTTGTACCCGGAAGTGGGTACCGAAGAGATAGGGCCGGAGTTTCTTGAGGGCCCACACCACTGCGAAGGCCTCCCGCTCGATGGTACTCCAGCGCTGTTCTCGGGCCAGTAGGCGTCGGCTGATGAAGGCCACTGGCTGATCGACCCCCTCGGAGTTGAGTTGCGAGAGGACGGCCCCAATACCATGGTCCGAGGCATCGGTCTGGACTATGAACTCACGGCTGTAGTCGGGGGCCTGGAGCACCGGGGCGGTGCACATGGCGGCCTTCAGTTTCTCGAAGGCCGCTTGACAGTCTGGGGTCCAGTTGACCGTTTTGGGATGCTTTTTGGACGTGAGTTCCGTGAGGGGCCCCACAATGCTGCCATAGTCCTTCACAAACCTCCGGTAGTATCCGGTGAGCCCCAAGAAGGCTCGTACCTCGGTTTGGGTGACGGGGGGCTGCCAGGACTGGATGGCAGCGATCTTGAGTTGGAGAGGGGCCACCAGACCGCTCCCCACTTGGTGTCCAAGGTAGGTCACGGACCCTTGGCCGATTTGGCATTTGCTGGCCCTGATGGTGAGGCCCGCTCGCTGAAGGGCCTGTAGGACCTCTCGGAGGTGGCAGAGGTGGTCTGTCCAGTGGCGGCTGTATACTGCGATGTTGTCCAGGTAGGCGGCGCTGAAGTCTTCGAGGCCTGCCAATACCTGGTTCACAAGTCTTTGAAAAGTGGCTGGAGCGTTTTTCATACCGAAGGGCATCACAGTAAACTGGTAGTGCCCATCCGGGGTGGAGAAAGCGGATCGTTCTTGGGCCCTGGGGGTGAGGCCGCTGTCAGGTTGAAGATGCTTAGGTAGCGGGCAGCCCCCATGCGGTCGACCAGTTCATCTGCTCGGGGGATAGGATGAGCGTCGGTTCGGGTGACAGCGTTCAGACACCGATAGTCGACGCAGAACCGGAGCTCGGGGGTGGTGCCCGGGGCGGCCGCTTTGGGTACCAGTACGACCGGGCTGGCCCAGGGGCTGTCTGAGGGCTCGATGACCCCGAGTGCGAGCATTTTGGTGACCTCTTCTTGGATGCAGGCGCGCACCCGGACCGGGACTCGGTAGGCCCGGTGTCGGATAGGGGGACTGTCCCCAGTATCCACGTCGTGAAGGCACCAGGGGGTGACCCCGGGGGTGAGGGAAAACAGGTGCGCAAATTGCAACAGGAGGGTCCGACAGCCTTGGCGCTGCTCCGGGGTCAGGGCATCGGAGAGTCGGAACCATCTCTCTCACGGGTCCTCAGCAGGTCAGGGAGGGGCTCGGAGTCTTCTTCCGCCCCACTGTCCGTAGCCATCAGGAGGCTGAGCTCCGAGCGCACAAAGTGTGGTTTGAGTCTGTTGGCGTGGAGGACCCGGAGGGGGTTTCGAGGGGACTCCATGTCGATGAGATAGGTGACAGGGCCCTTGCGTTCGACCACCTTGAAGGGTCCTGTCCACTTATCTTGCAAGGCACAAGGTTCGGTGGGGGACATCACCCACACCTGCTGACCAGGTTCAAACTCAATGGAGGAGGCATGTTGATCGTACCATTTCTTCATGTCCTCCTGACTGGCCTCTAGGTTGGCTTTAGCGATCTCCCTGAATCGCCTGGTCTGGTTGCGGAGGGTCAGGAGGTACTTGTAGACATCCGGAGGGGTTTTCAGGGGGGCCATCTCCCATTCTTCTTTCACTAGGCTGAGGGGCCCTCGGACGGGGTGCCCGTACAGGAGCTCGAAAGGGCTGAAACCCGAGGGACTTCTGGGGGACTTCTCGGTAGGCGAAGAGGAGGCACGGTAGTAGCACGTCCCACTGGCGGCGTAGGGGCTCCTTCAGCCCCATAATCATTCCCTTGAGGGTGCGGTTGAACCGCTAGACCAGTCCGTTTCCTTGCGGGTGATAGGGGGTTGTGAAACAGTAGGTGACCCCGCACTGCTGCCAGAGGGATTTCATATACTTTGAAATAAAGTTCATGCCCCGGTCACTGACGACCTCCCGGGGGAAGCCCACTCGCGAGAAGATCCCCATCAAGGCTCGGCCTACCACTGGTGCTGTCACTGTTCGAAGGGGGATGGCCTCGGGATAACGGGTGGCGTGGTCCACCAGGACCAGGATGAATCGGTGCCCTTGTGCTGTTCGGGGGTCCAGGGGCCCCACAATGTCTATTCCCACTCGTTCGAACGGGGTGGTGACAACGGGTAATGGTTGCAGGGGTGCCTTGAGTTTTCGGCCGCTCTTGCCGCTGGCCTGGCAGGTGGGGCAGGCCCGGCAGTGGTTGGAAACGTCATTTCGCATCTTGAGCCAGTAAAAGTGTGTCACCAGGCGGTTGTAGGTTTTATCTTGCCCCAAGTGCCCAGCCAGGGGGACATCGTGGGCCAAGTTTAAAAGGAAGTCTCTGAAACGGAGGGGTATCACCAGTACCCGACTGGCCCCCAATTCTGCAATTCTTTGCTCGCTGTACAGTAAGTCGTTGTCCCAGTAGATCCAGTGCGCCCCTGCGGTGTCTCTCGCGCTCTGGGCGAGGGCTTGCTGTCGGAGTCCCTCGAGGGAGGGACAGGTCTTTTGTTCCTGCTGAAATTGTTCTTGGGTGGGCCCCCCCTCTTGACGCCACTGAGCCAGGTCTGGAAGGTCCTGAGGCTGAGCGGGCTCTTCCGGGGCTTGTTCTGGGGGGTCAGGGCGGCCGGCGTCTTCCTCTGGAGTGATCGGGGGAGGAGGTGCTGGCCATTTGGGCTCTTCGGGTCTGGGGATGGCACGGGCGGCCATGGACCGGGTGGTTACGCACGCCCAGTCTGGGAGGCCCAGCATCCCCAGGTGTTCTCTTCTCTCAACGGCCGCCCACGGGGAACTCTCGAGATCGTTTCCCAGGAGGCAGTCCACGGGGGCATCATCGCGGACAGTCACTTTCAACATGCCGGACACTCCTCCCCATTCAAAGGGGACACAGGCCATCCGACATAGGCTCTCCGAATTGTCAGCTGATCGGACAGGGCAAAGGACGTTTGGCAGGATTTGTTCTGGAGTCACCAGGTGACAGCGGACGGCCGTCACACTGGCTCCGGTGTCACGCAGGGCTTCGGCCTTGCGTCCGTTGATGTTCACCCACTGGCTGTATTTTCTGGTGTTTGCGGGTAGGGGGACCCGCGGGACCATGTCTCTTCCCCCTAGGCAAGCCAGGACCATGGCGGCAGGTTCCCACTCGGGCTGCTCCTGGTCGTACTCTTCATGCTCTTCGTAAGTTTGTTCTTCTCCCAGGGCGGCGGCCACGACCTGGCGGGGCCCGGGAGTCTGATTCTTGGGGCAGTTCGGGTCGTTGGCATAGTGTCCGACCCGCTGGCACCGATGGCACGTGACATTGGCTCGGAACCCTGGGCGCATCGGAGGGTTCCCCCGCCCAGCCGAGGGCGGGGTGTTGTTGACGGGAGTTGTTGAGGCGGCATCTTTGCCCCGGCCCTGGCCTCCTCCTCCTCCTCGGGGACGATGATGACCTTGGTTGTTTCGGTTCTGCTCGTTTGGCCCACTCCGGGCCACGCGGGTGCTCTCCCAACGGTCAGCCTCAGCGGCGAGCTGCCGAGGGTCAGTCAGTTTACTGTCGAGGAGGTGCTGCCTGAGCTCGACGAAGCAGTTGTTGGAGAGGTGCTCCCATACAATGAGGTTGAAGAGTTGCTCGTAGGTGGTGACTCGGCTACCCTTAATCCACCCTTCGAAGGCTCGGCTAAAATAGTTCACATATTCCACCCAAGTTGTACCCGGGATCCGGGTGCAGTCGCGGAACCTCTGGCGGTACATCTCGGGCGTGAGTCCATATCGAGTGAGGAGGGCGGCCTTCATGTGATCATAGGACGTCATCTGATGGTCCGGGAGCTGTAGCAGGGCATCGCGGCCTTCATTGACGAATCTCCCCCATAGACCGGCTCCCCAGTCACTTTGATCGATCCGGTGGGAGGTCATGGCGATCTCATAGGCTTTGAACGACTGTTGTATGTCGTCGTTCCGATAATATTCTCGGACGACGCCCTTGGGGATGTGGACTTTTTGTTCCGTAGCGCCCGGGGCGCGCGGTTGCTCAGGCACCCCTAGTTCTTTGTTTTGTTTTCGTAGTTCGATTTCAGCTAGCTTGCACTCGTGTTCATATGCCAGTCTCTTTTCTTCGAGTTCTCTTTGTCTTTTCTTTTCTTCCCGCTCCTCTCGGATCCGTAAGTGTTCTAAGTTCAGTTTTTGTTCCGCTAGTTTTAGCTCTCCGTCCAACTTGAGCTGGGCCAACTCTAATTCGTGGAGTCTGCTTTTTTCTCTTTCTTGGATCTCTTCCTGTGAGAGACCCGCTCTCCGTTCTTCGGGAGAAGTGGTGTTGGTCTCTGATGCTTCGACGTTTTGGTCCTGGGGTCTGACGGCCCCGGTTTCCGCCCAAGATTCTATGGCGTGCTTGAAGTCGTCTTTCGTGCTCAGACCGGTGGTAGCAATGCCTAGTTCTATGCAAAACTGTTTTAACTCTCGATGGCTGTACTCTTCCAATTTCTCCATCTGGAATTTCTCTGTGGATCCGCTCTCTTTGGTTGTCATTGTGGTTTAGTCGTGGGGTGAGTTACTCTCTGTACGGTACGCGTTGATTCGGATCGCGCCGCTGGCCACCAATGTTAGACGGGACCTGGAGGGTCGGCCGAGGACAAGGGGAGAGGTCTCCGGGGAGAGCCGTCTCCAGCGATCGTACAGACAAGTAACTTCCCCCCCACAGATGGACACCACACAAAGATAAGGTTTAACGTTCTTTATAAGCAATCTTGAAGTACGGTAGAATGGTACAAGGAGGTCAGGCCTCAGGGGTCCCCTCGATTCTAGTCTCTTGGAAGGGAAAAGGGGGTAGCGGGACAGTCTTGTTACCAACCTGGCAGTTGCGATGAGATGATGGGTAGCTCACAATCCTCGAGCTCGGCGTTCTAGGAGGACGGGCCGCGGCAGCACCAGCAGGTCCCGAGGAGATCGAAGGTGGCAACGGTCCGCGGCAGCGCCAGCAGGTCCCGACGAAGATGGTAGTTACAACGGGCCGCGGCAGCGCCAGCAGGTCCCGACGAAGATGGTAGTTACAACGGGCAGCGGCAGCGCCAGCAGGTCCCGACGAAGATGGTAGTTACAACGGGCCGCGGCAGCGCCAGCAGGTCCCGACGAGGATGGAAGATGCAGAGGGCCGCGGCAGCGCCAGCGGGCAGGACGACAGTTCACAAGGCAGGGCTGCGGCAGCGCCAGTAGTCCGTCAAGGATGAGTTCTTCACGGTGTCTCTCGACTCCAGGATACAACTGCCTTCCTGCTCTGGAGCTGCTCCAGTTATAGGGCTGGCACCCTTTGATGTCCGGACCCTCGCACTTGGAGGTCGGAAGGTCCGGGATGAGGGAGTCCAGACACCCAGCAGGGGGGTGGAGCCGGCGCCCGGGGAGGCCGGGGGCGATCGGCACCTGGAGGGGGAGAGCCATCGAAACTCCTCTCTCCCATTGACCTGCCAAGTGGTCCGTTCACCTCCTGGGTGGATGGTGGTGCCGGGATGTCGGGGCCTGGCCAGGCCCAGGGTTAGGGTCGAGCTGAGGCCACGCGGCCTCGTGGTGCAGTGTCCAAGATGGCGGCTGGGCCTGGGCAATGGAGCTGGTGGAGGCCCAGGCCGGTGTTACGGAGATGTTCGGGGGCAGGCGTCCCGTGTGGGACAGGTTACGGGTTACTTCTGTGGGTGGCTTCTGGAGAGTCAGTGTCCTGGCTCTGTCATGCGGGGAGGGAGCGAGCCCCCTTCTAGGGCCTGTCCAACATCCAGGCCTCCCCTGATGGAGTTTTGGTCAGCAGCAGGAGGCCAGACTCGTGTCTGTGGCAGCAGCATCCATTTTGTGATGCTGGGGCTTTGGTTAGATTTAACCGCGTTTAAGCAAAGTAACATGTCTTCTCCCTCTAGAAGGGTGGAATGCTACCCCCGTTGCCAGGACTGGCGAGGGGGTAGTATTCCAAAGTGTATGACACCTTACACGACATGTTTTGATAAAGCCAAACCAAAGTTAGCAAGTAAACACGAGGATTATAATGCACTTAAGAGTATATGGTATGGCAATAGCCCGGAACAGCTAAGGGAGTTGGTCCCGACAGCTGCAGACAGGCCCAGATCATGCTAGAGCACCATCTCACATAAAACCAAGCACTCTGCCTCCAGGATTGTTAAGGCCTGCCATAGGAGTGACTTATAGGTATATATGTCCAGATATAGGTTTAGATATAGGTATACTATATCTAAGCAAGGGGTGATTACACCACCTTGCCCCAGCTGAGTGATCAGCCAGTTGTGTCAATTTGGATAGGCAGCCAGGGGTGGCAAAAGATATGCTTCAGCCCCTGGTAGGCCTTGGATGCACCTATGCCCTGGGCACCTAAAGTGCACTGTATAGGGGCTGATAAGGTGACCCAAGCCAATTTAGTTATGCACCTAGGGTGCATGGAGTCCATTTTAAAGAGAGAGCAGATAGCCTGGGGCCCTGATTAGCAGGATCCCAGGCCAACTAAGTCGAAAACCAGCTAAACACTAGGCAAAAAAATCTGGGGTAACCATAGTCAGGTATCCAACTTCCTACACAGGACCTACGCTGTTTACGGATAACATATACTATGGGCTTGGTGGCAAACTGACTCTGTACACCCCCACCAAATATGTCTCCTGTTATCAGAGAGATTCGTTTTTTGCAACCTCAGAACATAACCTCAGACTCGTGGAAACAATATACTACTTTTCACCCAGGCACTTGGGCTTGCTTGTTTTGCTCTCAGAGAGGTACATAGAAGAAACAGTTGAGCATGTTTACAGTAAGAATTTTTTGTACCGTTGTTATTCTCATGTAAAATAGGTGTGCTGCTACAACTGTAACAGTAGCAGAGATATAGAACCAGCAATACAGTGAAGAAAAAGGAATAGTATTGTCTCACCATTTTGCAATAGTCACGAACACATACGTGAATATGAAATGCATTTATAAAATAACGTGCATACTCCTAAGATGCCTGTCTAGATGTACCTAAGTGTACCTAGCATATGAGTAGGTGCGAAAGAGCCTAAGCCTAAGAGCCTAAGTCTAAGAGCCAAGAATCCCACTAGGATTTAGTAGAACCCCCATACCTGACTAGTGTGAGTGTGGGACTTCATCCTGGACTTTAGCTGGACACCCCAAAAGGGACCGTCAGACCACTGTCAGCTGGAGCGATGGCATGCCGGAGCCGCAGCGTGTCTGGTCAGTGTGTCTGCCTTGAAGTCTTGGCTCCCTCCTGCCTTCTGATAGCAAGAGGTGCTGTATATATACAGTCTATGTGCATGTGTTCCCCATTGTTCAGTATGAGGATGACGTTGTGGATTAAACCTTGTGCGTCGATGGGAGAGGTGAAGTGTACCTTCTGGAGAGTGTACTCATAAATTAGTCATATGTGCTAAGGATGACGTTTAGCAATATTGATTGGGAAAAACCCACCCTCAGCATGGAACTAGGTGAAAGGTTTAGTCAATAAAAGGCTACAGTCCTTATAAGGCGGTATGTCCGTATAAGGAATTCTGTCCTTATTTGGAGTTATGTCCTTATAAGGCTTGTTCATATGAAATGACGGGGAGATGATATGGGCAATTTGTACGATGTTCCCTGGACCTATATTAGGGTACTGATATGAAATATAACACCCACTCCACATTATACTTAACAATGATAATACACATTTGAGATACACATTCATAACAGTGTCAGTGCATAAAATTACCAAGCAGTCATTTAAAATGTTTCTAAACATATAAATATTCATTTAAAAACAGTTTAAAAAATGAGGAAAAATCTTCTTTGTGAAAGTATGACATAGTAGTAAAGTTCCGCAAATCAGAATTCCAAATGAGTTCAATCACACAAGTTGAACTACTGCAACGTACTTAGAAGGCCATGCTTTGTTATAAAAAGTGTCACTTTGATAAAAGTTATTTTGAAAAAGAAGGGGAAAGAAAAAAACTGCAGTGCACCCTGGCCACTAACTCTATGCTGGTCCTGTCCGGGACTCCTTCTCCGGAGACATAGGCTGGGCCCTGAGGCGTAGGCCTCGGGGTTATCAATGCCATGACTCTGTGGCCTTGCGCTGTATGCATCCCACCAGGGCTCATACACCAAAGCGAGTCCAGACCAGCCCGGACAACGCATTACAGCAGGAGGCACACACCCCCACCTCAAGAACCACCTCCAGACCCATCTGCCAGAGTTGAAGCGGTGGTCCTGACAGACTTCAGGGTTGCTCAGGCCTGTCATGGATGCCATCATCAGCCTGATTCTCTGCTCAGCACTTCAGGTGCCAGTGACTCAGTGCACCGCAGGCCATTGTCCATTGCTGATTGCGTTTTGTGCTCTGGAGCGGTTGCGCAGGTATGTCACCTCAAACAGTGTGGGGGCCCTGAGACGTTGATGGTGACGATGATGCAGATCTGACACACCCCACTGCATCTGCATCAGGAATGTATCGAAGGGACACAATCCGAGACTTTTTCTGCGGATGAGCAAGCTCATCTCTAGCGTCCACAGCCCAGTGCACTGCATCTCACGGACACTTCTGTTTGCATGCTGGCTGTCTTCTGGGCTTTATCCGGCTCACCCCATGTTGCTTAGCAGTTGACTTTGTATTGCATGTGATTTCTGTTTCAATTGCACTGGTGTCCAATGTCCAAGTGGTTGCCAACACCAGGCATTCCATGCGGGTTGGCTTACACTCACTCCACACACATCCAGCACAGGCGTCACTGTACATGTGGCCCTGCCAATAAAGGGGCAGGGCGCATGTGCCCGTTGCCAGTTAAACATGATCTCTGCATGTGTCCCTGTGGTCTTGTAGTGTGCATGTGGGCCCTGGGCCCTACAACATTTACAGTGTGCTGTGTACATCGGATGCAGACATGTCACCGGAGGCAGCGGTTTGGGGCTTGGACATGTAACTTTGTCATCACCCACTCAATTTGTGAGGGGAGTGGCCAGGACCGTCATACGCACAGTCAACATGGGTGTGTGACTGGTATTTGCGCGCCCCTGGGCGTGGTTCCGTGCTGTGAATGTGCATCTGCATGTGTCTCTATGGCAGTGTGGGTCTCCTTAGTGGAGTGTAGGTGGGCCCTGAAGGGTGATAGACCCCTATGTAAGTGTTCTGGTTCGCATTCAATGGGTTCGACCCCCACCCACACCTGTTGGGCCACCTCCTTTTGGCGTGCTGACACTTGCCATTGGGGTGCCATGTGTGGGTGGGTGAAGTGTCGCGAGCCAGTTGTGCTTGCGGGTGCTTCCTGCTGTGTGGTCTGTTGCAGGCTCGGTGTTCTCCTCTGAGTAGCTTGGCTGTCTGGGTCCTGGTGGGGGGTTGCGTAGGATATCCATGTGCTGTTGTAGGGCTCCAGTGTCAATGGTGTGGTGGTCCTCTCTGGCATCCCTGATGTGTTGCATTATGTGCTCTGCTGCAGGTGTTTTGTGCCCCTCTGCGATGTGAAGGGGAGGTGTGAGTTGCCTTTGTGCTGACATATGTGTTGGCGCATTGTGCTAGTTTGCATGCAGACTCTATGACAGTGTACATTGTGACTGTTTGGGGGTGCTCGATTGTTCTGCGGGTAAGAACTACATAACATATGAGGTTGTACGCGTTCATTTCCATTTCACTGTTATCGACTCTGTCAGCTGAAGTGGGCATGTTTTGGTGCATGTGTAGAGCCGGTTTTGTCCTCTGTTCTGCAGTGTCGGCTATGAGCGTAGTTCCACGTTGTCGTCAATGTGGGTGTGCTGTACGTGTTATGAGTGTGTATTGCAGTGTGCCAAGGGGATCTGGGGCATGATCCTGGGTGTTTGTGGGTGTGCAGTGTGCTACGCCTAGTTCTGCATGTATGCCATTGTGCCCATCTCCCCCGTCCCCCCAGGCCCTGTTGGTTGCACTCCCTGTTGGTGTTGTGTCAGGTCCGCTCGAGTTGTGTCCATACTCGTTACTCCTTGAACCGTCTACACACTTATGACTGTGGGCTAGGTTTCCTCCAGCTCCTCCTGTGGCGCTGAACTGCCACCTCCTGTTGCCGTTGCTGACTTCCTGTTGGCAGCGGGATGGTACCTTGTTTAGGTTGTCACGTCATGTCGTCGTCTATTGGCCTCCTGGATTGGCCTCCTCGGCACTCTGACTGCATTCCAGGTGGTCTGCTTGTGGGTCAGTTGCTGGTATTGTTTTCCTGCGGTCTGCACTCCATCTTCCTCTTCCCCTTGGCCTTCCCCGACCCCGTTGTTCCTTGATGGTAGTCTGTGGGGGTTGTGGGGTTCGAGTTGGCCTCTGCGCTGGGTCAGGGTGCATCCATTTTGCTACGTGCTTTAGCTTGTTTCTGGTGTATTTGTTCCCGGGTTCTTATGGTGCATTGTCCCACCAGACGCGTGGGATTTGCAGGCCTGTGGCTGGTTTTTCGCTACTTTTTGTACTGCGGTTGGCCTCGTTGCATGTTTTTTTGCGTTCGCGTATCGCATTTTTGCGGTATGGCGTTGATTTTAACGCGGACATTTGCCGCGTAATCTTGTGTCTATCACATGCTACTGCCTTGTTGTGAATTCCACGTTGACACAGGGTTATTATCCCGTGATATGCTGTGATCTTGAAAGTTGTGTTACGTTACTCGTGCGGTAGTTATCACACGTTCTTGTGAATATACCCGAAGTGTTTTAAAATCGGTTTGAATAAGTTTTAAAAAAATTAGAAGGAGGTATAGTAAAACAAAAGGTGCATCAAGGAATGCTCTGAATGTATGTTGCAGGGACAGACTGTCTCTGAAGGCACTGCCTGTGTGCCTAACCCTGGACAACTCAGAAGCTCCACCAAGTGCCAGCCCTGAAACTGAGAAGAAGAGCCCTTTTCCACTGTGACAAAGGTAAGGTGAGATACAAAATAACATTTCACTGTCTTCTTATTCATTTCACTTACAATTTTTCGGCAGTGACAATGGTCTAAAAATTACAATTGGGCAATTTTCGTATCTGATTTCCTGATTCTGTCTAGGTAATCAAACAAAATAATAAGTTTAAGACACCACACATTTTGCGTACATAGGCTAACCACGGTATGGCATATCAATGATCTAAATCCAACCAAGCCATAATAATTTCCATGTTAACCATGATCCTGCAGTTAGACCAAATGCAAATCCATAATAAAAGTAGCACCAACTTAGCCATGTCACTGATATTTGAAAGTTAAAGTTTTCTGTGCAGGATGAAATGCGAGGTCGAGGACGGCACGTGCACTATTCGTCTACAGATACAGTTACAAATCCAGGGAAATATATCAGGGATGCACGTGACGGTGTGGGATCTTAATATCTCAGTCTTCGGTTATAGTCATTAAATAATCTCCGCAACTAGTCGTATGGACCTTTGTTTGCTAACTAGGAGAAGTTGAAAGGAGCAATCTTATACATCAAATATCATGAACAGTGATGTCCATTTGGGGTTCCATAACAATCAATGAAGAGAGTTGGTTCAAATGGCAATTTAAGCCGGAGTAAAGGTGTCAATTCAGAAACCAAATGAGGTCTAATGAAAGAATAAGATGCATTAGTATGAAGCTTTCACAATTAAACAAAGGAAATTTTAAGCTGGAAAGTATTCTACGCTATAGATGAGCAGACATCTTTAGAAAGGAACAAAGGGCTACAAGGGAAATCTCTCCTGAACAGAGGTAACCCTACAGATCTCAGTAAGAGATACCAGAGGTATTAGACTTGTTTTTTCAGCGGGTTTACCGCCAGACCTTTTGGCCTCCTGTTGTTTACCTATTTTTCATTGGTTTTAGGACTCTCGGCACCTTACCACTGCTATTCAGTGCTAAATTGCATATGAGCTCCATGTAAATTGTGTTATGAATGATTTTTTCATGATTGGGATATTTGATTTATAGGCTAACATGGGAGTTGCTTTGTAACATCTTACAAGCTTAACCTTCCATTGGGAGAAGATAGAGGAATGGAGTTTAGGCTTACTGAACTCAGAATTAAAAAATACATCTTTCAGTGAAGATGATTATTATATTATGTGTTTGAAAATCCCACTTTTAGAATGTGGGCATTTTCTTGCTTAGCAAACACAAGGAGATGATGGGCAGAGCGCTGAAACTTTTCAGACACTCACCCCCAGTCACAGATCTGGGTTGAATCCATCATTGTTCTTTAGCTCACTTTGTCAGCTCAGTTCAGAACCAGCTATATGCAAATCCTTTTCTTGCTTAACCATCCTATGTGCCTCTGCTATTTGTGTATTCTCTTTCTGGGTTTAGAGTGACAGGAGCAGGGGATGTGCATTCACACTAGATGGACAGAGGGGAAGGGGGGGGGCATGTCCTGCCTTTTTGTGGGTGACTCATAGCCAGACTGAATAGACCTGGCTGCATTTAGAGTAGTGGCAAGAGTTGTTGCTTGCCCCTGAATGGACTGTGGCTGCCTATCACAAAGCTGTCTCCTCCTCCTATGGTGAACCTGGCCTGAGCCAGGCTAACTGGTTCATGTGTTTCAGAGGAACTGTGTTTGTGCCAACTTCAAAGGAAAATGTGGTATAAATATTGGGGCTGACCCCAGAAATTGTAATTACTGCTGGACTAAGGCACCTGCCAGGAAGAAGAGCTGGAAGAGCTGCCACGAGGAGTAGGACCCTTTGCTGTTGTTGCTTTGTGGGGTTAACCTGCAGTTGCTGCTTCTGTCTTGAGAAAGGAAAGGACTGGACTGTTCTTTCTGCATTCTAAGTATCTCTAAGGGCTTGATGTAGAGCTTGCCTCCTGTTGGAAGTCTCAGGGAAATCAAAGATTTCAACATCTCCTGGGTACCGGCTTCTGGAACTGGATGTTTCAGCTGCCACAAAGGAGAAAAGATAACTCGATGCTGTTAACAATGCTGCTACTGTCTTCGTGACCTGAAGGCACCACAGAGGGCACAGCTGCACCACAACCCTGGTCTTATCGACGACAACGTCCAACACTGCCACCAAGCCGCTGCTTGCACCATGTTCTGTAGGCACTCCACACTGCCTTACTTTACACTGCCGCCCGGGTATCCGCGATGACGGTGCAACGCATTCACCGATGCCGTGGCCTGCACCGTGACCTGTGGACATCGCTCGTGGAAAACACGGCTCACCATCCTGCTTCGCACTGCAGCCCTGGTCTCACCGATGATGATGCTCCAAGCTGACACCAATACCAATGCCGCTGCCTGTACCATGGTGTGGGGGCACTGCTCAAAAGTTACATGACAAACCGTTCCGTCCCACAAGCTGCCTTGGCCCACCAAGGTCAGCGCCATCGACTCCAGTTCGTCAACCCACACCGCTGCCTGCACTGCGACCTGTGGGCCACACACATCACATTACCCCATCTTGCACCACAGCTTAAGTCAACGAATGAAAGTGCTTCAGAAACAACAACGCCACTGCCTGAACCATGACCTGTCAGCACCGCAACAAGCACTACCCTGCTTGACACTGCAGCCCTTGTGCCACCAATGCCACTGGCCAACCATCACAGAGCCACTGCCTTAACCGCGACCTGAGGGCACTGCATGCCGCACCGCTCTGCTTCAGACTGCAGCTACAGCTGCCCTCACCGTGGTTTGGGGGCACCGCTCATATCTTACACGACGCACTGGCCCATCCCACACACAGCCTTGGCCCACCGACGCTAGTGCCTGCACGCAACCTGTGGGCCTCACATACCGCATTGCAACATCTCGTACTGCAGCCTTGAGTCTATGAACGAAAGCGCTTCAGCAACAACAACACGCTGCCTGCACCATGACCTGTCAGCACTGCAACAAGCACTACCCTGCTATCACTTTTGCCTCTGACCGACCGTCACCATACCACTGCCCTCACCGCGACCTGAGGGCACTGCAGGTTGCACTGCTCGGCCTCACACCTTAGCCCTGATGGCTGCCGACGCCACAACTCCTGACATCAAACTGACGAATTTCGACCTGCAACATGTGTGACTTCAAGAGTACAACGACTTAAGCCCCAACTTCCAGAACCAACGCCTCCCAGCGCTGCTCCTCCGGAGCTCACTGTAAGGTCTGAAGCCTTGCATCTTCAGGAGTACTGTGTTACGGGTTTCTCGGACAGCGTAGCTGGCCTGTGATGCAGCGACCGAATCGAACTGTTGAATTTGTTTGTTCACAATGCTGTGATAGCCCTGGATGGAGCTATCGACTTCAAAGAACTGTATATAAAGTCTATTTTTGTTTTATTGGTATTTGGATCACTATATATTGGATTTTTATTGTTTTGGGTCTTGTTTTATATAGATAAATATTGAATATTTTTCTAAAACTGATGTTGTGTCCTTTTGTAATTTTATCACTGTATTACTGTTTGTTATATGCACATGCTTTACAAATTGCCTCTGAGATAAGCCTGACTGCTCGTGCCAATCTACCTAGGGGGTAAGTAGGGCTATTTTAGACATGTGCTCGCCTTATCCTGACTAGAGTGGTAGATTCTGCCTGGCTTAGGTGCATACCTAGCCAACCAGAAAACCCATTTCTAACAAGAGTGATCTGATTGTCTGAATCCCTACCCTAGGAACACACACTTATAGAAATCAGGAAGAACAAAAATGTAAATATTTGATACATTCCCTGTTCTTGGTATGGAGTAGGATTTCAGAAAATCCTACGAGCAGGTAAATTCCCTAGTTTCTCACATCTTCCCAACAGATCACACAAAAACGTCCTTGAAAATATACTTCGGCCACATCTAGTGGTTCAGCCAGCTTTTCCCATGAGTCATCTTTACTGCTATCTCCTCTCTTCCACTGAGAACCTCAGTATCAGTTGCCTAATACATAACAAATGCCTATTCTCTAACTAACAGAAGGCTTATGGAAAGTTACAGTATCTGCAGTAGGAGAGAAAAAACACCTCGAGCAAAACAACAGTTCAGCATGAAAAGCAGGCCTTTCAATGCTAATTTATAAATCGTTGTTATTATGGCATCAGTAGTTAGGCTAACTTAAATCAGCCCATTAATATTTCTCTTACATGCATGTAAATGGTTAAATATGGCTAACTACTACAAATATTGCATTTATTATACGCATATTATGTAGCATTCACTTTCTATTTAAATGTGTTTTTATTTTTAGGAGGAGATTAGCTCTCGCACATGTGGTACAGATAACTACAAAGAACAAAGATGTGAAGGGAATTCACAACCTACTAGGCATAATTTATGATCATATCATCCTGTGACTCCACAGTTACGTAATACGTTCGTTTTCTAGATTGTAATACGCTTCCCAAAATTACATAAGGGGCTTGTAAACCGAAAAGGTTATTTAAAAGGTTATTTCAGAAGAAGGAATCGTTTTAGCAAGATTTGTGCTCAATAATGACAAGGCCCCCATCAAGGGCAACTTCACTTCACTGTTTTATAGATAGATGCATCAAGGGATTAGTGCCCCACCTATGCAAGCTGAACATTTGGCACCACAGCCCTTCAAAACAAGCATTTACAATGCAATGGTTTCGCCTTTGGAAAAGTTAGAGCTATTAGCATTGCTCATGACATTTTTTTTTTTTTTTTTTACTTATAAATAAATGGCATTGTTATTTACATTGCAATAGGTCTCACATTTGTTGGAGTTGGAGCTACTGGCATTGTAAATGGCAATGTTTTTTATTCATGCTTTTTTGTTTGCAGTGGAGTGATTTTTTTTTTAAAGTGCACACTATACCATATTATAAGCTTTTATAGCAACTATACAGTAAAGCTATAGCTATTTTAACGTAAAAGGGTGTAAATGGATGAATACAAATACAAAAAAGAATCATAAACTGTATGGTGGAATGTATAGCAGGTGACAGAGACTACCGATCACAACATACGTACTTGAAGTGATTGTGGGTACCATATGTAACGAGATGCATCCATAAGATTTGAACACTTTTAAGAGGCACAGTCAAGTATTTTGGAATAACGACAAAGAGAAGAGCAGCAGTTAAAGCGATATAGAAATAAAGAAGAAAGAAGAAACTGTGTAGAAAATAAGAAAGAAATATCTTAATCTCGCATATATTAGCATCAGCCCTAATAAATCATCCAAGCTCCCTCTTCATTGATCTGGCCTGTTGAATTTGGGACTTTTAAGCTGCAGGGAGTGCCACTGTCCTGGGAAAAAGTGGCTTTGGTACTTGATGTTAGGCTGGAACATATTGAACAGGAGAGCAGCAATAAGAGAAACCACAGGAAAGCACATGCAGCAGGTATTATCCACGACCAATGCAATACAAAGAGGAATCAAATGCTTTCTTAAAAAGAACCCGGAGCTCACCCTTTACATGACGTCTACCTCGTGTGTATCATTAAGAAGAGATGCTAACAACAATATGATGTTTGGATAGTCAAGTCCAAGGATGACTAGCCTCCACCAGGGCTTTATAATTTAGGCTCTATGTGATCGCCCTCCTCAAACTATTAATGGGTCTGCATCCTATGGAAAAGTGTCTTTGCAATTGCTTACTGTATACAGGTCTCAGCAAGAGGAAGACACAAGCATACCCTTCATGCTCAAAGTCTGCCTTGGGGCCAGCAATGATGAAAACTATGCGTTTAATCCCATGGCACCTGGTCATCAGGAGGTTCGGGCTCTCTCTCTCAAGCAGCAGCACATTTTGTTAGTTCTTCTTATTGTCCGGGCATCTGATGTATATGTTGCACTTTATAAAATCACTAACATAAGAGAAATGATCATGAGTTCTTGAGTTCTATGTAAATGTTAGGGCCTTGTCATATTCCTACAATATGGCCTGCAGGATGACTGTGCAAATGTAAATGCCCAAGTCTTATGTTAAAGAGTTGAAAAGAAAAAACTTTTGACGCCTACAGCTGTGTCATTTGGTAGACATGTGTGCCATAACAATTGCAAGCGCACCCTTACAAATTACATAGACTTTTTTTTGTTACACACCGAGTTGGCTCAGTAACTACAAAAAAAATGCAAGGGTTGAGAGCAGAAGCAAAACAGAGAACGGGGGATACGGGCGGAGAAGGAAAATGAAGGATGCGGACCAACCCTTTCCTTTTTACGGGCGAGCTCACGGGACATGCTTGCTGCGTGGCTCCTCCTAAGCAATTCAGGAAGCAACCGCACCTCAAGAAAGGCATAGAAGGCAATCATGCTGCATAGGACAAACAAGCGGCGGCAGGACTTCCGGCTTGCTTGCGGCCCGGCCGGACCAGATTCGGGGGCGTTCCCGGCTTTTGGCTGACGTAGCATGACGTAGCCAAAAGCCAAAAATTCTCGGGAACGCCCCCGAATCTGGTCCGGCCATGACGGACGCCTCTCTGTTCCAATGGCTAGCCTCCATTTATGGAGCTAGCCAATCGAACAGAGGGCGGGATTGCCGAGCAACATACTGTAATCATCAGATTTCTCCTGCGCAAAAGCTGCTTGCGCAGCTTTGCAGTCGAAACCTAGCCTCTCTGTTCCAATGGCTAGCCTCCATTTATGGAGCTAGCCAATCGAACAGAGGGCGGGATTGCCGAGCAACATACTGTAATCATCAGATCTCTCCTGCGCAAAAGCTGCTTGCGCAGTTTTGCAGTCGAAACCTAAAAAGCAGGTGCATGCAGGATTGTTTGATAAAAACTGTACTCAAGCTCTACATAGTTTGAAGCAGGCCTTAGGTACCAAACCACGAAATACAGCACATACCCAAGATTTAAGTTTGAATTATTAGCTAGTTATCAAGGCCAGAAAAAGAGAACTCCAAGCTGAAGCATGGGATAAACTTAGCCTAGCAGCAGTTACCAATAATAGCAAATTGTTTTGGGAGACAATAAATTGTCCCTTTTTAAAGGATGCCTGTGTACCAGAATTGCCACTTTGGTAAAAATCTGCACGACATGTAAATCATTTACATATGGTACCTTATAAAATCTGCACGACATGTAAATCATTTACATATGGTACCTTATTGCGACATGTGCACATCATGCAATTTATATAGCTAGCACTTGGCACTTTTATGCGATTTTGCACGAATACATTTTGTTTAGGTTGTACATAAAGTTACCCATGATGAATGTATTGAGGGCTGTTAACCATAGTTTTGTACTTTAATGATTGCTTATACGGTTGTTATTGACAAACCGAATAAAGCTTTTGAAACGAAATGACATGAATAAAGTGCTGATTCCATTCCCTCCATTAAACATTTTCCGTGCTTGCACTAGGAGGATGCCTTCATTTATTTGACGCGCTTCTGCCTGCGGTGCAGTAGTAGACACGTGTCTGCCATGCATAGCCGGAGGGAGTCTGGCCCCGAGGCTGAAGCATCCCCTCCTGCGGGTGAGGTGAGCGACTCCAACCCTCCCTGTGATCCCTGTTAAGGGGAGGCTGAGACCGGACAGCCAGCGCTGCCCCTTCGAAGCCAGGTTCTAGTCCCGGTGTGGGCTCGGCATCCCAACCTCCCCCCCCCCCCCCAATAAAAACTGACTGATACTCTGTGTGACGTCGCTGCTGCTCATTTGCAGCGCTACGATGCCTGCGGGACGAGTGGGCGCTGTATAAAGCTTCAACAAATAATAATAAAGTCAGTCTCATGCACAGAGCGGAGCATCGCCCCGGCAACAGTCCGCTGCAGACTCACCGCTGGCGGCTGCAGGACAGGCGAGGAGCCGGGCTGAGAGCAGGAGGAGGTAGGCTGCAGGGAGCATGGTGCGCCGAGGAGCAGCGCCTTGAAGCGGCAGGTGCAGCGCCTCAGAGCGACGCCTCGCACTGCACACTGTCTCCACGCTGACTCCAGATGCCGGTCGGGGCACGTGACCTGACACCCTGAGGCGGTCCTGTCGAGGCCAGGCAACCTTAACCAATCATCAGCGAAGAGAGCGGGGCCACGCCTCTGTGCTTTGCCTGGCCTAAGGCGTGGATTACAAGGTCTCCCTATCACAGCAGACTGCTTTCCGGGAAGGATTGGGGAGGGGTGGTTTGCGTTGAAAGCATCCCCCGCGAGGAGCTGAAAAACAGGGCGGTCTCAGCAGTGCTCTACATGCTCTCTCCTACTGAGCGCACGCCCCCCCCCCCCTCCCCTGCGAAAGGTGCGTATCAGGGCCTCAGTGAGACGAACTGAGAGAGACAGTGACAGAAGACAGAACAAGCACCTACGAGGACAGTGGGGGGCGGGAGAGGAACGGACGGCGGGAGGGGGCGGGAGGGGGCGGGAGAGGACACAGGGGGCGGGAGGGGGGCGGGAAAGGACACGAGAGGAACGGACGGCGGGAGGGGGCGGGAGAGGACACAGGGGGCGGGAGGGGGGCGGGAAAGGACACGAGAGGAACTGACGGCGGGAGGGAGGCGGGAAACGTGGGGACGGCGGGAGGAGGGACACAAGGCAGGACAGCAGCAAGCACGGCCCGGCCGGACCAGACTCGGGGGCGTTCCCGGCGTCGCGTGACGTCGGCAAAAGCCAAAGAATCTCGGGAACGCCCCCGTGTCTGGTCCGGCATTGACGGACGCCTCTCTGTTCCAATGGCTAGCCTCCATTTATGGAGCTAGCCAATGAAGCAGAGAGGCGTGTTCAAGTCACCCATACTAGAAACTACAGATTTCTCTGGAGGAGGAGCCTAACGGCTCCGCCCCCCAGCGAAACCTAAAAAGGCTGCAGTCTGGAGATTCTTGTTTATGAAGCAAGGCATTTACCTTAATTCACTTTACAATGAAGCTTGCCCTCCCCATATGGATCCCAAGCATAACATAAGGCATGGATTCTGAATCACAAAGAAACACATCTGTATGTAATAAGTCCTGCAAGGCAATATATAATCAATATGATCATTAAATGTACAATTTACATGACACGTGATAGCATTTTCGAAAGTTCATCTGGCATTACCTGTTGGGTGATTGTGAGTCATTCGCCCACACTCAATGCTCACTTCAATAAGACTTTCCAATGCCTCAGGCTTCCAGTATCTCATTCCAATGCACATGGCTTTTGTAGCTGCTCCAAATCCTGAAGCTGCAAACAAAGTGCACATTGATTACACTATGAAAAATATGTGCCCAATATAAAATAAGTGCATGGCTTCAGCAGCTTGTGCCAGGATATTTTGGGTGTTTGTAGCAGTAGCGGCTGCTACTAAACGTGGGTGGTGAGATGGGGAGGGGGGAATAAACAATAAAATAAATTACTTACCTCGGTGACGCCTGCCGCCACCTCTCCTCTACTGCCTTCTCCGCACCGCAACAGGAAGCACACGGCCTCCCAGGATCCTATGCCTAATCGGAACGCTGCAATGCAGCATTGTGATTGGTCTGAGCGCTGAGGTTCGGCGCTCAGACAGGGACAGGGAGGCTGTGCATGTTCCCTACCAGGCTGTGTAATGCAGCCCGGTGGGGAACATGCGAAGTGCGTAGGACTGTTTGGTCAGTCCAAGAGGGCCAGCCAAACAATCCTGCATACTTTAGAGTGAGCCTAACACTCCTCTCCCTGGCTCCTGCTCTGGGTAGCTCAGCCCCACCCAGCCCACACCTAAGGAGGAAGGAAAACTAATATGATGATAATGTTAGCTATCATTTTGTTTTTCCTTTTTAGACAAGCGGGGCAAAGCCCCTTTGCCTTAGCGGAGGAGCCACAGCTGGTGCCAATGTGAGCCTTAAATGAACTCATTTGAGTTCAGACTAACATTTAAAGAAACTATTGATGAGATGTAAGTATATTCCAGCAAAATGACCTTACATTTGATAGCTTTGAATGGCTATTTATGTGTCACTGGCATTTTTTTCAAATATGCTACACCAGGTAAAAAATGTGCATAATGATTGACCAATATGATTCCTCGCACTAAAGAGACAAGAAATAGAATTGTTTTGTTCACCCACCCTCTAGACTTCTTTTGTAAATGTATGAGATAATTTTGATTTTAGATTCTCAACTTGGTTCAGTTTGTTTCCACAATTGTTTTGGGCACAGATCCCCCAGATGCCCAAATCCACCTGATGACATTTAGCTGATTCTGTTCATGATCGTGCTCAGTCATAATCTAAGGCTTTTTTATGCCTCATCACTTTATAAATCCACCAGTTGCCACTGATTGGCACTCCTTGTTTGATTGTTTGCTCATCCATGCCTATTGTTTACTATTCTTTTGCTGAATTATGAACAATCACACATACAAACAAACACACACATGCTCATATACACACACACTGGCACACACTTTCAGACAGGCACATAAGCAACAAGCTTTCACTCAAATACAGAAAGTGGAAACTCACCTGGGGTTTTCCTCAGCCAGAGTTTCTTCTGCATGTTGATTGCCAACTTTTAGATAGAACAAACATGGTTCCAGAGTTAGGCTCACACCCTTATGGCCAGTCAGAAGCTCAGATAGGACGGAATACTGTCATTAGGTCGAGCCTAGGCAGCACGCAAGTGCTGTCTGCAAGATCTGCTGTAGTCAATAAAGGACTTTCCCCCTGCCTACTGCTTACCATTAGTTCAGTCCAGTGTTGCTCTTTGCAACCTCCTAACTGGTGTAGGCAGCGATATGTCACTTCCATTTTTCTGCAGAATAGCACCGCCCAAGTACAGTTTTCTTACACGTGCATTCTTTTTTGTAATTTCTTTGCGCTGCTTCCAGCCGCCATCTCGCTTTGCCTCAGTTTGCACTCAGCTGATGACTTTCCATGAGTTTCCTTTCTTCAGCGAGCGCCACTTCAGGGGCGCTGCTTAATTTTTATCAGCCCACCAGAGCAATTGCCATTCTGAATGGAACGTACTAGATAAAGACTTGAAACGCGTTCCTAAATAGGTAGGCAGAGTCTGTATAGAAACCATGTTGTGTGGGTAAATTCACTCAGCTCCCACGTTGTCTTTATAAGGTGCAGAACATTCCATTCCTATCTTATAGAGAGGCCGGGGTTTCAAGTACAGCTTTAACCAAATAAGCTGTACGGTGTAAGAAGGTCCTTGCAATGCGAGTGGTTAAATCACATTCCTTCCGTGACAGCCGCTGAAAGCTCAGCCTTGTGTTTGGTTGCAGTGCTTGCACAGACACCATAATTGGTAGGCACTCCATAGTAGCGGTGGTTGAATCACAGCCCTTCCGTGACTGCTGCTGAAACTCTGTCTTGTGTTTGGTTGCAGCGTATGCGCAGACACAATAACTGAAAGACCACCATAGTAGCGGGTGGTTAAAGCACGGTCCTTCCCTGACCGATGCTGAAAGCTCTGTACTGTGTTTGGTAGCAGGCCTTGCACACTCACAATAACTGACAGGCCACCATAATAGATCTCCAAACTCAGGCATGGTGGAAGGAGGCAACTAGCCAAAGACCCCGCGTCTCGAGTCTCCCGCAGCACAAGGGGACCCACCCCCCAAAGTTGAGAGAGAGGAGCTGGGAGAGCAGCTGAAGACTCCTCTGCACAATAGAAAGGATTGGTAAGTGTGCTGGGAGTGCTCTGTCATGGGCCTGGCAGTGCTATCTACAAAATGTGTGAGGGATCAGGGATTCCTGCACTTACTGCACACTGCTAACCTATTTGCACTTGGAATATATTTATTGCAGGCAGGTTTGACATATGGCAACCCGTGCCCACAAAGCCAGTGGTAAGTCCTGCTTTAAAATCTGGCTCCTCACTGCTACAACCGCCTGCTGTCCACACTGTATTTTTAATGGCCGGCCAAGGAGATAGATACTTATCTCATTTTGGACTCCCAGTATTCAGATCCAGCTCTGATCTCTTCAGTTTCTCTGCCTTTCAGAAAGGTCACGAAGATGCACTTCTTCATGCAACCTCACTGACCCTCTTGTCGGATCCCTTCCTTCCCATTTAACCCTATGCTCTGAGGCTGTCCCAATGATTCTCAGTGCATAATATGGGAATGAAGCTTGGTGATCAGTCTCCAGCAGTTTGTGGGCGATGGGGTAGATGTTTCATTGAGAGTGCTTAGTTGGACTAGTGGTTTGTGGTCGGTTGCCCAATTCCTGTTTAAGCATGGAATAGTCCTTTAATGCTCAAGCACACAGGCCCACATGCATCATTCATTTTTGGAGTCGCAAACGGTGCGATTCCTTAATATCGGCCGTTTGCGATTCCAAACATGCTTTTTGGAATGCATCAAGCATTTTTTGAAATCGCAACATTTTTGCGATTTCCAAAAATGCGATTGCTTTTAAGAAATCGCAAATTTGCGATTTCTCAAAAGCAATGCATGAATACTTTTGAAATTGCGAATTCGCAATTAGAGGGACAAATTTACCGAGTAGTTGAACTACTCGGTAAATTTGCAAAAAGTGTTAATAACACAGAAAACCCATTTTAAAAGCATTCATGTTACGGACACACATGTCCTTAGGACATGTGTGTGTGCAACATGATGCGAAAAATAAATTTCAGGGGTGCAGGGGGGGTTCAAGTGAACCCCCCTCACCACCCTTGAAATGCAATCAGGATTTGCGATTTTGAAATTGCGAATTCGCAATTCCTATTCATTCCTATGGGCCTTTTGGCCCATAGGAATGAATGGGAATTGCGAATTCGCAATTTCAAAATCGCATTTTTATGCGATTCGGTAGAAATAGCGATTTCTACCGAATTGCATAAATATTTAAAAAATAATTATGCATAGGCTTTTGCGATTTCTAAATTGCGAATCGCTTTTTATCGCAATTTAGAAATCGCAAAAGCCGAGATTGATGCATGTGTGGGCAAATGCTTTACTGAAAGTTAGCATGTTTAACTTCGATCTGGTAACCACTCACATCGACCTTTCTGCAGATCTTATCAGCCCTAGGTGTTCTTCTGTGCTGCTATTGTTCAGTAGTTTGGGAATTATTATTATGTTGGCAACGTGGTAGCTGAATTATTTTCTTGCAGCCTTTTCTGCAAATGTGTGCCTTCTCTTATGTAGCTAGGATGGTAGGTTGAGAGCTTTGGCTATGTGATAATGTGAATCGTTTTGTGACTGTTTAGGAGTCTAGCCACATGGTGGGATTGCAGGAGTGACTGACTGTGATTAATGGATTTTGAGAAGGAAGTCAGGGTGCTGGCCTGTGGTAGACCCCAGGAGGTCACTACATGTGTGTGGAATCAAGTTCACTGAACAGCGGTGGCCTTTTTAGATCCAAGAGTTAATGCATTTGTGCCTGTTTTAGCACCTAATTTCCTCCTTCAGCTAAGCTAAATTTGGATAAATAGTGACAGGTTTCCATGTGTTTGTTATTAACTTTCATTCTGTACTTTACCACACATTTCCATTCTACAGCGCATAATTCAACAACAAACCACATAATTCAACTCAACAACACAATTATACAACACACCACAAACATACAAACCACACCACAAAATTCCACATCAAGCCATAAAACTCAACAGAACACCACATAATTAAACTCACTACATATCACGCCACAACACAAAATACCAACCCACATATTTACACTCAATACCACATAATTACTATCCCACTGCACACCTTGCCACATAATTTCACTACACAGATTCACTCCCCCATACTTTGTGTCTCTCTATGCAGTGCAGCTCTCACCCATATCTATCCATCATGCCACATAATTCCAGTACACAAATCCACTCCACACCACACATTTCCACCAAACACAATTCCAAAACTTCCAAAACTAACAATTCCAATCCAACCCACATAATTCAACTCCACACCACATACCTCCACTCCAAACCAAAACACATGGGTAAAACACATTGTCATTTACAACACCAATAGCTATAACTCTCACAACTGCAAAACCTATTGCATTGCAAATGCTTGTTTTTCCTTAATCATGGCTTCTGGTGGGGCATAAGGGTGTATGACTGACAGGCCCCAAATCACCATTATTTGACATGAACAACTAACATTCCTTAGCACATGTTGTAAAAGATTGAGGTTCCTCAATTAGGCAGTGTACATAGTCAATACAAATAAATAATAAACACTATTCTCTTTTTTTTCTTCTTGGTTGCTTTGTTTGATTGCGTAGATCTTCCAAACTGCTCTCAACAGCTAAAACGTGTTTCGTCGTAAATGGGGAGGTTGTCCCGCAACTTCCTTAAGGCTATGTCTTATGTGTAAAGCACTTCAGTTTGTGGTGATATTTCCAACCCACAGTGTGTTTCTGTTTAGGAGGCGTCAACGTTCAGTAATTCTTATCGGTATCACAAGTCCTCAATGTAATCACTCTGCAGACCGCTAAGTTCAAAATCCTTGAGTAACTCTAACGCCGCCTGATCGTTGTGAACCTGAGTACGCTCACATCTTGACATGATGCACTGCCTGACACTAGTGCAGCATCCCATATATGTATTGTGTCTGTGAAAGGATGTTGGACTGTAAAAGCCCATGCCTGACACGTGCACAAAACAGATCACGGGAGCCCTTTTCTGTTGCCAGTTAATAATGCAGCTCTTACTTGTAAACAAATGATCAGTGATATTGTTTCGCTAGATGCAAAACTGTAAAATTTTTATCACTGTGATGCGAGTTAGACCTGATTATGAGGTGACGCCACACTTTTGGACCCTAAGGAGAAGCCGCCCCTGGCTGTAACTCGCATAATTCAGTAAAGCATAATCATGCGGAATTCCTTACAAATTCCAAATGATTACGTGACATTACTCAGAATAGTAATTTTGCGTTTAGCCCTATATTTTGGTGCAAACATGCTGCATTACAGCCTGGGTGGAGAACATGCCCAGGCTCCCATTCCCCATCTGAGCACCGAACCACAGCGCTCAGACCAATCACAACATTGCATTGCACTTTTTCAAATAATTCTGCCCATAATTCATATTTACATAATCCTCGAACTGAAGAATTACCTAAACCTCCATGAATTGTCCTTTACTATTATTATTTGTATTTTTAGTTTTATGCCTTTTGGTATTTTTGTAGAGTTTTCTCATACTGTTATATAGTTATTATCTTTTTATGATGGTGTATGATTATTGCACTTTTTTCTCTTTTTCCTTTTTATATCATATATTTTATGTTTTTTAATACTTCTGGTTATATGTTCAATGAGTATCTTGTATTTGTTCTCATTATAATTGCATATTTATTTCAATAAAAGTTTACTTTCAAACTTAAAAAGAAACTTGCACTTTGCATAGTGCAGATTTTTTAGATAGTTACATGCTCCCGAATTCAGAATGATGTTGGATAAAATGCAAGCTCTGGCTGAAAGCATCTCACTTGACAAGGGACATGTAGGTTTGTGAACACTACATGAAGACAATGGGAAGGAAGCTAAAAGGATTGAACTATGTGCAGTTAACAATGCAGGGGTATAAGTATATCTAGTGTAACCCAGAAATTTCAAAAATGCATAAGGTGTCAACATACGGGTAGGCGTGGCCACTGCCCCCTTTTTTCATAACATTTAAAATGAAACAGGAATATCACCTTGAACTGCGTCTGGCATTAGTTTCTTAAACAATTTTTCAATCTGACAAAATTCTATAGCCATTACTAGTCTGACAAATCCTGTAGTCCAGAAAGAGGCAGGGAGCATGGGTGAGACAGTGAGTGAGAGAGAGTCAGTGAACACAAGGTAAAGGGATAGTGTTTGACTGAGTTAGACAGATCCATTAAAAACACATCTAGATTAAGGCCAGCAACATGTACCATGAATTGATTACCCAAATTAAGGGGAGAACACTAAAGATCCCGCAATATTAATCTCTGTGTCATAAAATTCACTGCAGCAAAAGCATATATATTGTTGTACACAGTGGACAACCCATTTTATTCATTTTTATGGTGCGTAGTTGTATAAAAAGGCAGTTGAAAAACACTGATAAAAACTGACTTCCAAAAATGAAGGAACCACTGGATAAGCATATTCAAACAATTCACAATAATTAATCACAAAAATTAGGTAGCCCTAATAATCGCTCATAACTCGATCAAGCAGATGAGGAGAATATACCATGAAAGTTCTATATAGAAACACACAGAAAATAAAAATCTTAATTTAAATCAAATATCACAACCTATTTTAAGTATTCCATTTGCCAAGACCGCTAGATGTTACCAAAATTATATGTATATTATACTTACTTATGGGAGCATTCAATCAGCTCTCTCAATGTATTGGTCTGCTATTGTGTCTTTAACATTTTTGTTCCTCCCAATGCAGCAAACAGCATGGGGCAGTGGGTCAGCCCACTTCAGTCTGTGGCTAACTTCTCCGTGAATTATGGCATTCTACCCTTTCACAAGGAGCGCATCTAAACACAAAGTAGTTCCCTTCAGTATCAGAGACTACTTTGGCAATAGTAGGCTTTTTGACACCAAAAAATAGTTTTGCTTTGAGCCACCTGCAGCTTCGACAACAATATTTTACAAAAATGGTGATAAAAAGAAGCAAGCATTGACAAAAGCCAAAAAAGGTTTGTCAGTCCACATCAGACCAGTTGGCTTTGGCAATGCTCAATAAACATGCATTGTCTCTGTAGATTTCGAAATCAGATGATCAACTTTCTTTTGCATTGTAACAATATGCTAAAAATGCACCCTTTGAATTAATTCGCACTTGAGGTGGGAAATACTAATTTGAAAATAATTACATTAGATGCTTTTCCGTAGAAATTAAGACAATATTTAAACTTCAGAGGTAGAATATTCCTATCACTGTCTCAAATCCTTCCATAGCACCCTTTACCATCCATCCTCCTATCCCTTTTTGCTGACAATAAAAAATGTTTTGAAAGGTTATGAGAACGTTTGAATTTTAAAACACTCAACAGAGCTTCAAGCTAATTGTATTTCTTTCATTTTAAGCAACCTACTGCATTAAAGGCTTGATACCTTTTTCATTAAAAGGAGTATGCCAAGCTAGTAGATAGTTGTTCGGTTTCAGCTGAGAACATCCTTCAATGGTTGCTGGATCAGGTCGTCGCCCTTGGAGTTTTTCAACTGCATCAACGTACTGTTTCACCAATTCACGATAGAGATCTTCCAAACACCAGCATTCTGTGAAGGAAGTAAAACACCTTTTTTTAAATTGAACAGCACAATAATGGGTCTTACTGGCTATCTGTTAACAGTGTACTAATTGTAGAATGATGACTAGTTAGTTGCAGAAGATAGAATTTTGAAGGGTCTCAACAGTTAAAGTAAATAAAATGGAAGTTTTGTTTCTGACATTCCACTTTACTGTGGAAAATTATGCTACTGGGCCACAATCTATCAAGCTTGGAGCATGTTGTGTTGTAATGTGGCATTACTATGATCTGCAGAACAATAATGTCATTGGCCATGCTTGAGCAAATAATGCTGCCTTAGATAACCGCACTAAGGGTCTCATTACGATGTTGGTCAGAAAACCTCCAACCGACAGTCAGATTCCCCTAGATCGTGTCGGAACCCATCCGCCGGACTTGGTCAGAAACAATTCAGACCGACCGATTACAATGCTCGCGGCCAGAAAGAGAATTCCAAATTGGTTCCGACCGGCATTCAGGGATCATTCGGAGCCAATTTTACAGCTCAACGGACAGTGTTTCCGACAGACTGATTACAATCTTGAATTCCAACAACCTTTCTGACTCGGTCTATCCGACACAAAAAGGTTGTCAGAAACTGACTTTGGGTGCCCCTAGCAGGCCCCCCTACCTCCTGAGTCCTCTGGTTTGAGGTCGAGAGGGTACCCAAGGGACCCCCCCATAGAGTCATGCATAGTGTGACAGGCACCATGGGGTGTCCGTGACAGGGTACAAGGTTTTCTGCAGACACCCATTTTCCCCATTAGAGCCTGTGTTGTCGGTCGAAACACAGTCCCCCTTTGTAGTTAATGGGAGTCCTTCCGAATGGTGTTTGGAAGCATCATAATCGGTTGGGTGGAATTGTCGACCACAAGTTGGTTGGAACCGAATCCGATAAGGAGTCGGCGGTTTAGTTTCCGACCGACATTATAAAGATGTCCTAAGTAATGTCCTATAGTGCAAAGGTGAGCCAGTCGTGTCATGCGTGAGAAGTCGCCTTGAGTGCACATTTCTAGAAGCAACTGTCAGTCATGTAAAGGGCTCCTAGTTTTATGGTATTTATTTTTTTAACATCTACATCTGTATTTATTCATATTTATATTTAGGCCATCTTATCGGTACTTATTCATTTTGTTTTTTCATAAAGAAATGAAATTGCAATTTGCATGTTTCCACATTTATTTAAATAATAATTGTGCTCTCATACTTTGCTGTCTGCCGGGTTTTAGTGTATTACAAAGCCAAAAATAATAAATGAATTACACCCACATTAGCATTTTAGCAAAGTCACATTGAGAGATGCAGTCCAAATTCCTAATGCATTTGATAGATTGAAGCATTTGTTTCTTCATAAAAACATACATAAGAAGATTGCCATTCCAGTACAGGCGGTAAATAGTAAAACCAAAAATCTAAAATAATGCAATAAAATAATTCATATATTAAAAAAAAAGAAAATGCGAAAAAAGCATAATCCCCTAAAATAACCGCCAATGTACATCTAATTGCCCTAACAATGTAAAACCTCCAAACAGCAGCCACTGCCACAGGCAGTTCAGATTAACTGGATATATTCAAGGCTAGTTTCGTAGGATATCTAGGAGTTTGCCTCTGGTTAAGCCTGCTGTGTTAAGAAATTTTGAAACAGCCACAACCACAATCGGGGAGGTTTCACTTTTGCATACCTGTAAGCTTCTCCTCTGGTGGGTAGGCTCAATAGCCTGCACATTGGGAGAAGTCTTGTGGATCTCGGTTTTTTAAAAAGGGGCCAAAAAAACAAGAGATGCTTCTCACTTGTGTGTACATTTCTACAATAGAAACAATATTCATAGCCCTGGTTCATCTTTCTCTAACCAGTAGTAAAGACTGCTACAGGGAGCCAACAATGCCTAAATTGAAGGTACAGGGAACGATCCAGAACAGGGCTAATAAATTTCAGAAGCTCCTCGTCCTTATACACTCCTTTCAATAAGAGGAAGCCACTTGTTAGGGTTTCTTGTGAGGCTGCAGATGAGTGATCCCGAAACAAGTGGTCTCATCTTCCATCCTCTTTTTAACTAAAGCAGCATTCCCTATCTTAATCAGTTGTGGCTCACTCTAGAATGTGCCCAGACCCAACTCATTCTAACCTTTCTTGAGTGCCCTTAGCAAGTTAATTTCCCCCCCCCCCCCCACCATTGGCGGAGATAACATCCTGCACACCCTCTCTTAAGAGAGACCATTCAACAGTGCCTCAGATTCTGATCCAAAACAATTGGGGTCTCAACACCACCAGTGAGGATATCTCATAAATCCCCAGATCCATGCGCAGCAGAACAAGAGGTTTGCCCTTCCCTAGGCTCACCAGACTTCTATCAAAAGTATTCTCTGCTACACTTAGTGGACTGATGTTGGAAACCCCACACAATTCTGCCCTATAAATGGCTGCCCAACTTGCTTGGGTCTCTTAGATTTTCACTCCTGGACATGCAGGGGGCCATGAGGCCTTTTTGGCCAACTTGAATATAGCTCCTGCCCGTTGTGGGTACCAGGATCCAGACTCATCTAACCTAATACCCAGGCAGTCAAACTCCTAGATACTTTTAAGTATGTCTGCCTCCACCTTGATGGCCCCACTTGACTTTCCCTTCTTAATATAAGTCATATATTTGGTCCTAGAGGTATTTAATTCAAGACCGAAATCGCTGTAAAACTGATTGAAGCTGTTGATCAGCCTTTGTAGACCCCTCATGGTTTTGGACAACAACAACGTGTCGTCCTCAAAGAGGAGGGCTGATATTTTTTCTCCTACCAGAGAATGGGAGCCATTCACACAATTAGTTAAGTACGAAATGCAATTGTAACTAAAAAGGAGGAAAAGGGTGGATGCAAATATGCAGCCCTACCTAACACCTTGATTGACTGGAAATGCCTCTGATAACTCTCCTTTTGCTCTGCATCTTACCTTGGTGAAGTTCCCTTCGTGCAGTAGTCTAATCAAATTTAAGAGGTCGAGCTGGGTCCCCATCTCCAAGAGCACCTCCCATAATTTCCCTCAAGGGACCAGGTCGCTTTCAGCACGCAAATCAATAAATGCCACATAGAGGTCACCCCTATCCAGGTCGACTGCCTTCCACCTAACCAAGAGGAACCAGAAGAGCTGGTCAACTGCGATGACCCTATGCCTTAATCCGGCCTGCAGCCCTGTTAGGATCTGCTTTTACTCGCACCAGCCCAGTAAGTGGTCAAGGACCTGTTTACAGTAAAGTTTTGGGAGGGTATCCACTAAGCTGATTGGGTGGTAGTTGGATGGCACACCAGGGTCCCTCTTTTTTAAAATATGTATGATCTCCACCCCTTTCCAAGAAGGGGGTATTGCTCCTTCCGCTGCAATGGCCAGATTGAGGTATTGTACCCAAACCCTGGGGTCAGATTTGAAAACATCAGCTGGGATTTTATTAAGTCCCGGGGCTTTCCCCTACTTGAGCGAAGCAACGAACACTAATTTCCCTGAAGGGAAAAACGTATCATAGGATGTAATTGGATCTTTGCACTGGAAGCATTCTAGGACCTGTGCGATCCCTGAGGTACAGAGTTGGGCGCATAGAGACTCCTGAAGTGCGCTACCCATTCGCAGAGTAGGATGGATAAATCTACAGGGTCTCCTGACCTTTCCTCACTTCTACTGACTATGGTCAGGAAGTCAGCTGACACATCTTCTTCCCATGCTACTTTTGCTGCTTTTACACATTCCTGGTAATTCGCCCTATAGACCCTTAAGAATTGAGTATCCCCCTTTTTTATTGCCTGCAAGAGGAGTGCCGTTGCCACTTTACACTGATCATTGAACCATTCCTGTGGGCGCTTCGGACGTCCCCAGAGCTCTCTGAGATATGCAGCATTTAGGGAAATCTCATACAATTTGTTAACTTCCCATGCTCTAAATCTGCACAGCTAGTGACATGGAATTTAAAAATGAATGCATGGCAAATCGAATACATACAATTTTCTGTATTTTTCCACTTTGAAAAATAAATACAAGAAACACACCAATTTCTGTCTGTATTGATTTGTAAAAATCAGTTAAAACGGAAAACTGGGAGCCTTAATTATGTAATATGAGTAATTTTGCAGAAATTGCACATTTTACTTATGGGAAAATCATTAAGTTTTTCTTTTGTCTAATGTTTACACTTATTTTCATTTGATGATGGGTTTCCACACAAAACCAGGAAGTGGTAGTTCAGTTGCTTTGATTTCACTTGGAATCACAGGGGACTTTGCTGATCCTGTCAGGTTATGCACACTTAGTATAACAATTAACTGATCTCTGGTGCTGTAAATCCACTCAGCACTCTGCTTGCTTGCAACAACTCTTTTGCATGCAAAAGTAAATTGACGTTCTTTGCACTGTTTGGTATCGCAAGGGTCAGAGTGATCTATAGGGCAATCAGTCAGTGCCCAAAGGGATGGTCTGACAAGTATGTATGTGTGGGTCGGTTTTGGGGCTTTTTGTGGGCCTATTTTATGTTGATTTCTCTGACATTAAAACAAACATTGCCTGCAGCAAGCACAAATGCATGCAGTGTCCTCAACCTTGAAAAAGACCCATACCGCGTGTCTTTGCAAGTCAAATTGCCCTAATTTGAAAATGTTGTGCACTTTTTTAGCTATCTGATTCGCTAATGTGGGCCACTTCTATTTTGGTGCCTGGGCCCATTTTCTGTTATAAATCTGGGCCCTAATATAATACTCACAAACATAACAAAAATCAGGAAATTTCAAGAAGTGCCCGTTTGAGCTTAAATAAAATATAACTATATTAAAATAAGGAACGGTAAGCCAGAGTTGATGTTTAGGAGATGTTTGTTACTGAGCCACCTGCAGGCAAACGAAACAGTCTAATATGTGTACTCTCAGTCAGGTTTGTCTCTACTCAGGTGGTTGAAAACTGAGGTTCATATGAAAAATTCAGGCAAGCTATTGCATAATTTTAAACAGGGGTAGATGTGGACTCACGAGCCAATGCAATTGCCAAAGACGGTAGATGATATTTAGGCATACATGTGTTAGGCTCCAGGGTAATGTGACCGGCAAAAAGGTCCTAATTCTTTTTTGCCTGTTTTGTTAACACCTCTTCAGTCTATCCAGGTTAGTCATTTGAGTATTCAAGATCCTCAATTGTATTTCTGGATGATCTATTGTTCAAATGTGTGTGGGCCTCTCCCAAGAAAGAGGGTAATGGATAGAGGGTGGGCAGAATTGGCAGAGTTTCATTCAGTGGAATTCCATTAAAATGTAGAAGAATTCCGCCAAAGGGTGGAGGAGGCACCGTAATGTGCAATGTACATTCCTCAGTGCCCTTACATAAGTATGTAAGGACACCGAAAGGGAAGCACTGCACTGGTGTTTATTTAGGTCCTGGTTTATTTATATTGGGCAACGCGGCAGTTCTAGAATGTTTTATCTCCACTTTGGGCATGTTATGATGTTAAGGACCGCTAAACGTTGTAGTATGCTAGATGCTTGAGGTTGTATGTTTCTGGGGATCTGGCTCTGTCATGTGGCATTTTAAAACAGGCATTGAAATGGGACCATATCAAGCCCCATATTCATGCTCTCAACATTAATGCCAAAAACACTGATTACTTCATGAACAATGAATGTTAAAAAAGGTAAAGTAATGCATGTCAGCTGTTTAGTTCCTGTTTCAATTTTATATCTTTTACTTAATCTTGCATTCCCTAAGAGTGTTAGCTTTTTCCATCATGTAGCGTTTTTGTCTTTTTTATGCATCTTTTGATTCTTGTATAGTATAAACTTGAACAGAGTTGCGCCATTTGTTTATGATGTGCAGTGTTTGACATCTCTAGCGCTGAGGCTGAAGGTAATGTGAGTTTCTCACAGTGCCTGTCAGTGGGTTGGCTTCTCTGCAGAGCACACGGAGCAATTGTTACGTATTCCAGTGACAATTGCAATTCTGTGTGTGGTAAGGGGATACACAGATTTAAAAATACTTGACAAGGCGAAAGGAAATGAAAAAAAGGGCTTACACGTGAGTGAGTACATGTGATTGAGTACCGTGTACGTAGGGGCGGTGAAGTGAAGGAGATGCAAGGAAGTGCATTCAGGAGAGAGTCAAAAAAGGGTGCTAAAGAGGAAAGAGATGAGGTTTAAGATATGGAAATGTACAAGATGTGAAGAGAAAAAGGGCATACGTGTCTAATATAAATTGCCAATAACTAAACACCAATGCTCTTTACACAGGCCTCAACAATATTTAATTCGCAATCTCACAATTTCAGAATTGAAACATTTTCAATATAAATTATTTACAACAAAACCATTTTTGTTACTCATTTATCTTAAACACCTTACAACCATTGTCAAAGCCAATAGTCCTGGCAGGTTTTAGATGTATATCAATTGTTGTGTTATATATCTGGATGCAATAAGAGAAGGCTCAGAGAGAAACCAAAATACCAGTTAGGTGGCACATTATGGGAATCACATCAATTTAGTGTACATTTTTAAGCCACGCCCCTTTTAGAGACCACCACCTTTTTGTCCCACTTAAAGCCCTGTCTGTACATATTTCTATATGACCGATTGTAGCCAATAGCTTTTGGTGCTTCCCTAAGCCTAGTTAAAGCATTTTCTACCAAAGTTGATTCCGCAAACAGTGCAAGACATTGGGCAAGCACACACTTTAAAGGGTCTGGAACTGTCAGGCTGTACAATTTGCACACTACAGTATACAGTAACTGTTGAACATATTACTGCAGTAACATGTGAGGCATATTTTAATGTGTATAAATATGTAAAGACTACGCATTCATATAATTGCTTTAGAAACCTTCTTTAATTTTCACTCAATTATTTCTTAAAATATGCCAATCTTTTTTTCTCAGGGGAGGTACCTCTAAGCCACACATTTGTCCATTAAGCTTGCTCGCTTAGCTTGTTACATAAAAGTCATACCCAACTTTTACGCTCCACCACTTTCATATGTCACCATCCTCCTATTCAGCAGCAGGCTGAAAATGTCAATAAAAGCTGAAAAGGCAATTGATCTGCAATGCCACAATGCCATCTACGCTAAGCAATGTTAAGGATGAAAGACACTTTAACCATTGCTGAGTACAGTTCTTTCAGATTTATAGCTTGCTAGTAGCACAGTCAGCTTTGATAGTGAAAACTGAAACAGTGTCAAATTTGGTACAAAATTCAACAAGATTTATTTGCATTTTGACAGTTGTTTTGGCAGCGTGCTCCATGATGAGGTGGGTGCACAATCAATTGGTAGAATTTATTATATACATCTCAAAATATGGGCTTTGAGATCATCTGAATATTCCAGACACATCTTCATAAAACCTATTTTTCTGATAAGTGATTAGGTAAAAGACAACCGAATAATCAGGCAGTGGAATGAAAAGCTTTAACTTGAACCACAGCTTTAATGTAGTCAAAAAACATATAAATCGTCCATGTTATAGAAATATATTGTGGATTGGAAGTGGAACTACATCCGTCATTAGCTTCCCTGTCACGCATTATTTTAAGTTTTAAGTGCATGCCATACTTGTATGTGGCCAATTATTTTGTGTGCATTTTGTGAAATAGACCAACAGATGCTGGACCCATTTGCAAGAAGGGAAACTCTTCACCACAAAAGCAAAGCTGTTCTACACAAGCTGCCATTTAGGAATACCATAGATTTAGTCATTAAAATGAATGATATTACATTTCCCCATTAACATGCATTGAAGTCAAGTATTAAAAGGGAGAACACTTAACTAATACTTTTTAACTTGAAAAACTGGGGCCCAGATTTACCAAGACTTTGTGTATGTTACTTTTTTAACTCCTACCCAACACAAACAGTACTTGTGGGATTTACAGTCCAATGCAAATCGTAATTTGCATTGGATTGTAACCCAAAGTAACAAAACGCAGCACAATGTACTGCCTTGAGTTACTTTGAATCAAGTGTATATTCCGGGGAGGGTGCATGGGCTTTCCCATGCAATGGTAGACCGCTGTGCTCTCTACCATTCCTATGTGACCCTTAGAGTATATCCAGTCATATCCCTTTCCTATGTATATAGAGATAACTCTAATCACTAGTATATGCAGTAGACCGTTGTGCTCTCTACCATTCCTTTGTGACTCTTAGAGTATATCCATTTGTATCCCTTCCCTATGTATATAGAGATAACTCTAATCACTAGTATATGCAGTTGACCTTTGTACTACCTACCATTCCTATGTGACTCTTAGAGTATATCCATTTGTATCCCTTCCCCATGAATATAGAGATAACTCTAATCACTAGTATATGCAGTTGACCTTTGTACTATCTACCATTCCTATGTGACTCTTAGAGTATATCCATTTGTATCTCCTCCTTGTGTGACTTTACATCTTGTACATTTGCAATTTTTTCTGTTTGTATCCTTTATGTAACGCATGTAATCCTAAGTCCTTATGTTTCTCAACTGGTTCTTATGTAAAGCGCTCTGACACCTTCGGGTAAAGTTCGCGCTATATAAAATCGCATAAATAAAAAATAAAAAATAAATGTGACTTGAGGCAAATACCTATCTGCAAAGAATTGCAGGCAGAGATTTGCACCAAAAGCCTGAGCCTCCCTGTGGCAGACATAACAAGGTGATATGTTAAAATGTATATTTTTTTGTTTTTTCCTCTTGGCATGTGTGCTGCATTCTACAGCACACATACAAAGATAAAATGCCCTAAAGCATAGTTGATTTTTTACAGAAATGAATCCTTCCTGCACAAACTACGCAGTTCACAATGCAAGCACCCTTGCACTATGGCATAAGAGTGCCTGCATGGGCTACCAAAAGTGCGTAGCAACTTTATTAGCTGCACTACGGTGCATGAACTCTTTGTAAATCTGGGCCTAGGCGCAGGGCCGGACTCTGAACAGCAACCAGCCCTGGCAGATTGCTACTCAGCCGGCCCTGGGAACAGGGGAGTGGGGGGAATTTGGGGCTAGCAAGAAACACCCCTCCCGCTTTCATTACATGGGGCCCAAACCAGCTCCCAGTGACAAAACTGGCCCCCACAGGCACAAAACTGGCTCCCACCCATCGCGCCCACCAGGGAAATGCCCATTGCCCGCTACGGCCAGTCCGGCCCTGCCTAGGTGTTTCGCATGCAGACTAGGAGCGTCAGCATGCATAAGCCTTAACAAACTGAAAACCAGAAAAGACAATAAAAATAGTGAAAACATGCAATCAGATTATGGAAAAAAACTATTCATTCACAGAAGAACTCACTGTGTCCTCATTGAAATATTTTTTTTCTTGAAATTAAATGAATAAGGGCTAATTACCAAACACACTATGGAATTGTGAACAATTCCAGAGGTGTAGCTGTGGAACTTCCATGGAGCAGGGCTTCAAAAAAGTACTGTGGGTGGAAAGTGAAAATTAAAGCCTGGTCTCAGCAGAGCTCAAAGATACATTTTAGCATCATTCGTTCTTTTATGACTCACTTCGTCTCAGCATAGGCCCAGACCTAGAGAAATCATTTTATTTTTATTTTTAACCACTTGCTGCCTTTCTAAGTCTGAAATTAATCACAGACCTGGGGCCATGAGACATATGGGTCCTGTGGAAAATGATCCAGTTGCTGTCTCTGTAACAGGCCTGCTTCAAACAGCTGACTATTAGAGAGCCTCAGTTCTACTTCAGACATGCCTGTCTCCCTTCTAGAGGCCCTCTGTCAGCATTATGATGCTCAGAGCTGATCCTTAGACTCACTCCGTCGGCCCTTGAAGAGGATCAGAGACCCCCACATGGCCCCTGGTCACCTGTATCTTGCCCCTAAGACTGTCAGTTCACTCTTGGTGGCCCAAAGCTTTCTATTAGATACTCATGCCATGTTCTCCAGACCTTAGTGTGCACTCTGACACCCAAAACAAGTTTTGTGCTGGAAAGTAAATTAGAAAAAAACTTTTTGTGCTTGTTTGCAATTTTTTTGTGGCGACAACCAAGTGCAAAATGTTTATAAATCTACCCCTATATGTCATTCATGATCACTAAATGACTGTGAACACAATAACACTCCTAAAAATGAAAAAAACACACAACACAATGCAGTTACTATAGAAACACAATGATAGTGTTGTACGCCTTGTGGCAAGTGTGGTAAACAGTGTGTTTATAGGACAACATAAACGTTGGGATGGTGCGAGTCTGATTTTACTGCACCTCCTCAGGAGATGTTGGCATATAGTACTGCTAGTTCACAGTGCAGTATCTGAACCCCTGACCTTACAGGGTAACAAATGTGTGTGCAACCTCAGAACATGGCAACCCAGACTCCCTAAGGAAATCGTGTTATAAGATCTAGAACCTTTTTGTTTAGACTCTCGCGCATACCCAAAGAAGTACACAAGAAATCCTCAGCAAGGCTATATGATATTTATTGTAGCGTTGTGATTCTTGCTAAATAAAATATGTGCACTGCGATTATGAGTAGAATGAAACAGATTAGCGCAATTAGCATTACCAGAACAGTGAAATGAAAAAAACATTTCCACCACTATGGTAAGACAGTCTATAGATATAGGCATTCAAGTACTGGGTATATATGTACTCTTAACAAGCGCTTCCTAAACTAGTCTTTGCCTAGGGTGGGTCATCTTTCAAATCCCTGCCAGGTGGACTAACTCCTAGTTACCTGTGGGTAAGTGTCATCATGCTGTCCATCTTGATGCAGAGCTGGACATCCCTCGTGTTGGTACACAGGAATCATCTGAGTTGGAATTCTGACATGTTGTAACTCTACAGTGTCAGCTGAGTGCTCTGTCTGAACAAGGAAGTAGCTGTGTATTTATAACAATAGAACCCATGTGGCCATGTCACAACCCCTGTTTGGGTCGCAGTTTTTATATTCTAGTTGGATATCGGTGTCACCAACCACAAAAATAACAAATATGACATTTGCGCAGTGAACGTTAGTCCTTGTTCTTTATGTTCAAGGTATTGTGATAGAGTGCCTGTGAAGTTTAAAGGTAAGCAATGCAGTTTCAGAGAATGTTATCCAGCATTGACACACACGCAAATGTATGTCAAAAGTCAAGTGTGTAAAAGAGAAGGCAACTTAAGAAATGTGAACTTGTAAATGGTGCTCTTTATTTTAGGCCTATCCTGACCACGTGACAATAGAAAACACAACACTGTAGAAAATAAGGTTGCGCCCCTTCTGCCAAACCTAGAAGCTTTGTTGTGAATCCAATACCTTTGGGGGTCATCATTCTATTGTACAATGACACTTTGTATATTGCGCTCATAAATGTCCTGGAAACAAAGAAACAGTAGAGGAAACAAAGTAGGTGATGGAGTTATTCTTGTCCTCTGTAGGCAACATACACCCTCTGACTTACAGATGGCATTTTTAAAATAGAAAGATGTTTGTGATCAGGGCAATCCTAACAAACGGTGCACCACAAGTCATCACACATTGTTTTCTTTTGCCACGCTTTCTCATGTTTGTCATCATGGCAAAACCTATGCACATAACATTCATGAACATTTAAATTATACACAACAGGGCACCACTATGTTTCAAGCATCTGGAATTCATCTAAACAGTAGGCCAGTAAGCTTCACCTCTCTGTGCAGCAACTGAACCCCAAAATTGTTTATTACTGTCACCGGTCAGGGCCTATGAGACGGGGGCTAAGAGGGTTTTATTATTTCTGACTGCAGTGGGGAGGTCCATGGAGATTTTTTTCATATCATGACACACCTATGGGATGTTCGGTGTCTCGGAGAAGCACAAGATCTAATGGGTGAAGGGTCCCTAAGGATCATGAGCATCGCAAACTTTAGCAAAAAGAGCACATGCAGGAGAATGTTGGACAAGAGAAAAATGGTAGGTACATCACACCTCCGGACATAGTACTGGACATTCATCAACAAGCAGTGCTCTTGGAATATTGCATTTGATCCTTGAGGAAAATCAAATAGCTGAATAGCAAATTGGTGATCCCGTTTTTATACACAGTCAACCTATTTATTTTAAAATTTCAAAACTAAATGCCAATTACCCTTTTTTCAAAACCAACTTAGGGAACTCCTTCCATCAGAAAATTGTAATCAAATAGTTGCCTTTTTTGATTCACTTTAATTTTTCTCCCCCAGTTTTTGCACTTTAAAATTTTTCTTTCTCAGGAGAAACAAATACCCCCTGAAACTTTTTTAAATTTTTTTTTTCAATAGGCATCCAGCATAAAAAAAAATCCCTCTTCGTAAGGAATATATTTTAACCCCTTGCCCCAATTGTCCTTAAATATTTATTGGGTGTACTCTTTTTCATCCTTCACAATACAAGCATTTTACGTATTTCTCCTCGTGGCTATTCTTCTCTAAAGCTTTGTCTTGCCTTCTCAACCTTCCCCTTTCTGCTGACGACCCGAAAACCAGCTGCCTCTCACATTACTCTAACCTCCAAGAAAAGAGGCCTTTGACTGCATGCAAATGCAAACTCTGATTTGACAATTTACAAAGTGCAAATTTGAATAAGGAGCCACAGTATAAAATCAGCAAATGCTTGCACTGCAACTCCTTTTGAAAAAATTGCACAATCAATAGCAACTGCAAGTCACTTTGTGAATCACAATTCAGACGTACACAAATGCAGATTTGATGAAAAGTGCTAACAACAGAACAAATAGAATTGGGCTGTGTCTGACTTTTTTTTAACAATTCTTTCGTAAATTAAGGTATTTGAAGCTTCAGGAAAGTTGGTAGCAGCACAATGACCACACTCTTTTG
This sequence comes from Lissotriton vulgaris, assembly GCF_964263255.1. Lineage (NCBI taxonomy): Eukaryota > Metazoa > Chordata > Amphibia > Caudata > Salamandridae > Lissotriton > Lissotriton vulgaris. Next base: position 815,634,991 of record NC_141696.1, on the reverse strand, counting down.
TGCCTCAGGGCCCTGGTGGGAAATAGCAATACTCAGAAAATGCACATTTGCTAAACACAGGACAAAAGAGTGAATGAATCCCTCTGGGATTCAAATCAGTTAACACATCACTTCAGAAACTGCTCAAGCCTTTGGCCTAGCTTACTGCTTTTCATTGTCTTTGCCCATCATTCTGTTAGCTTGTGTTGCATGTATGACTAAACATTTTTAGGTCGAGCCTAGCAGCGCGCATGCACTGCTCTGCGAGACATGCTGTATTTGGTCGGGGTGCTTAGGCCATGCCTATCGCTTTTCATTTGTTCTTCTTGTGCATTTCTGAATTCCTTTATTCTTATTGGCAAGACATTGCTCTTTGGTGCCCTTTGGGTGTATTTTCTCTTCGTGGTGAGCACCCATGTTAAATGTCTCCTTACACTTTGTATTTTCTGTTTGTTTGCCACACTCTTTTTTCAGTAAATTGGTCCAATGCTGTGAACACCGGAGCTCTTTGTCTCTTGCCTGCCACACACTTTTCAAAAGTCCCTTGTTCATCTATGTTTCCGCTCCCCGCCACGCACGTTTCAAAAGTCACTCGTTCATTTATGTTTTCGCTCCCCTGCTATGCATGTTTCAAAAGTCCCTCATTTATTTATGTTTTCCATTCTGGTTACAACAGCACAATATCTAGGATCACGCCCCCGTCAGGATCACTTTACTTACTTATTTAAGGACATCTAATGCAGTGATTCACGCAAATGCTGTTGAACGTTCTGGGCAAGCGACATGAGCACATTTTTGAGGTAAGTATATCTACAAACATCTACAATTTATTGAATAATAAGGCACACTAAGGGTTTCACCCATGGTTATTTTACATTTAAGTAACCAAGATAGCTACAAGTGTTCTAATTAACATGGCATACTAAGGACTTCATCCACATTCATTAACCAACCGTAGCCCTTCATGGGTATGCTGCTACAAGCCCTCGAGCTCAGTATTTTCACTAAGGGAGTTTAAGGATGTTCACGTTCTATTGATTAAAATGGCAGGTTGGGCTTCATCTCTTTAGCACATGCACACGCCCTCGGTCCACAGGTTCTGATTGCAGCGGCACAGCATGAGAGACAAGTAAACAAGCTGTGTCTGCTAAACAGGGCCTTGCTCTCACAGGATCACATGCATAATTTCTACCCTTAAGGGCCTTAATGGATTCGTATTGATTGAGCACAGCTGTGCATTAAATCCAATACATTCCACCGGTTTTCAAAGCATAAAAGCAATGCAAAGTAAATCAAGGTGACTGTCCCAGGTATTATAGTACAGATGGCTAAAGTAAACTCTCAGAAATGTTGTTTAAAACGGTATTTGGCCCAAGTTTGTCCAAAAAATGTGGTGTTTGGCTTTAGTTGATACATTTGTTACACGCAGACGCCTCCGGTCCTGGCGCCCCGCGCAGCGAGTAATCAGCATTTTTAAATGTATTGCCTGTGTTGTGATCAATTTTTAAATTTTATTGTGACTTTTTATAGAGGCATCTGCTGTGTTCTGAGCTAGTGTTTTATTTTTTTTTCACATTTTAATCACTGACTATGCGTGGCCATGAACACATTTTTCTGGTCACTGAACCGCTCCGTGGTGGCCTTCTTCTTCCTCGTCCTTCTTCTACTTCATCTACATTGCACCTGGAATAGGTAAGACTCCGTTATCCATGCCATGTGTAGTTGCTTGTGTTCAGTTAAGGAGTGTATTTTTGGAGACTGTGACAGGATGCAGTGTCCTCCTTTAACAGGAGATCTGAAGTCAGACCCCACAATGCAGCACATGTGCATGTTTTTGAAGAGCTACATGCCCTGGACTCCGACTGAAGGGAATTTGAGTCTTTTCTGCTGTTACTTTAACAGAATGCTTTGCTAAAGAGTGATTTGTTTTTGTTATAGAGGTAAAATAGGCACACTTTGACAGCCTCTTGGGCAGCTGTTCAGACAGTGGATGTTATTTACCTGCTTTAATTCTAGTATTTCTGAGAAGAACCGGTTAGCTGTTGTGCTTCCTCTACCGACCCCCTTCCCCTTTCCCCTGGTGTGTTTTTTATCATATCCCTAGTCCCTTGTGTGATCTGGAAATTCGGGTCCCTTCATCACATTCTGCGGGGACCCCATCATCTTGCATTACTTCACTGGCGGTATACTGTGATATATGGGTGCGGTAAGGCTTGACAACGTTACCTTTTTCATTTCTTAATTTTTACTTCCTTTCACCCACAGCTTGTTGTCATTTAGCTCCCCAAGGAGGATTTTGAACTTATACATGCTATACTAGGACACCGCGTGACGTAACATCATATTGTCCCTTCTCCCCAATAACACAGCTAAGGTCTGTGGGTTATTTTGACATCTGTTCTTACTATTCAAAAGTCGGCATATTAAGATTTATAAATCCGATTAATTAAAAAAACAATAATAAGGATATTTTGGGTGCTCGGCATGGCCCATACTGAAAAGTGAGGGGTATGGAGAAGAGCAGAGTGTCGTTAGTTTTAGATTCCTGCCCTTCAATAATAAAATGCTCACTTTCCCAGAATGCCTTGCTCTGGAGCAGCATGACAGCCGTTGGGCAGACCTCAGGAACTGCATGGAAAACTCCTGCCTAGCTGTGCTCTGAGCACTGTGCAATTTGCCTGTAACAAACCCACTCCCGTTTAAGTGCATGGGTGGTAACCTTTATTTATTTGGGGTCTGCAACATAGCGCTTACACTGCCAATATGTAGCTTCAGAGTGCTGAGCGGAAGTTGAAATCGCTTTACGTTCTTAGCTGCCTAAGCAGAAATGACAGCTGTAGCCACATCTGATATACTATACAACTAAAGTTGAAAGGTCACAAAACATGTCTCTGTTTAACTCGAAAAGAACGGGTCACAAATTCACCACCTACCACATGATAACAACTTTAAAAGCTAAGGGCAGAGCTTTCCTAAAAGGCACACATAGTCTGCGCATTCACTGATCATAGAAACTGTGATATAATCGAGTTAAACATATTCTCGACAACTCAGAATTCACTCCCCCTGCTCGGGAGAGTCGCAACCTTACTTACCTCAAGACCAGTTGAGCTAGTCAGGCCATATTATAAATTCCCTTTTCATTAAATAGCACGGAAACCCATCCTTATGTGTATATGGCCATTACCAGTGATGTGAAATAACAGTACATGTTGCAGCACCCAGGATAATGTGTTGCAAGGCTAAGGTCCCAAAGGCAAGACCTAATAGCTGTGCCAGGGCTTGTTTTTAAAGGCACAGTAAGTTATTACCAATGAACAATAGTATTTGATATACTACACCAAATGTATGAGCTAAAACACTTTTGAGATGGCGACTTTTTGATTGGGTGGTGATATATGCTTCATGCATCTAACAGAATTGGAAAAAGGAATGTCTGACCATAAACATGTATTGCACTGAAATCTTATAGATTTCAATGTGCCACTTCTACAAGGCTTTGATGCAGGGGTAGGCCCATCCTGCATACATTATCCCTGATGCAGGTATAATGTAGTGCAGGGGTTTACAAAGTGACACATGCCTAATGCGTCACTTAGTAAATATGGCGCAACGTGGGCAAATTATTTACATTTTTATTATTAAAAAAAAGGGAGGGAGGGTAAAGAACTGGAGCCACTCTTCGACCCCGTGATGACAGTACCAAAACAACAGAAGAGTGGGGACAGAGGTAATAACAAACCGGCAAAGAGAGTCACTCTTTATGTGTTAAAAAAACCCTCACTCACCAACATAGTTGGTGACATGCTTCATTATTAGGTTCCCACCTGAGAGGCCGAATGCCTCTCTGGTGTTCTTCAATGCCTGATTACAGCAGAGCAGGTTTAGTGAAAGAGACAGTGCAGGATGTGAGCCAAGTGCCAAGTTAAAATTGTCTTTACCAATCCAAATGTTTTTAATGGTGGAGTGGTAAAACAAGAGTAAAAAGTGAGATGAATGATAGACCGGATAGATTGACCTGTCACAACACTATATGAAAGAAATGTGGTCTACATGTTTCAGCCTCACAAGTGCTGTTAGCAAGGCTTTCTTCAGGACCTAACGCCATGGTGGTATGCACTCGCTAAGGTGCACTCTAACCTGTGGCAGAAAAAGTGACCACATAACTTACGGTTACTGATACACCTCCAGAATTGCTGAAAACGTAATTACTTAAAATAAAGCACAACATAGAAATGCATTTGCCAATAAACAGTACATCAAATCAACAATTAAACTAAAGGGTGGTGCGAGTGACACTCTTCATGCAGCATTTGTAAACTTGTCTGTGTGTAGTCAAAAATATAGACTACATATCCTGTAGTTACATGTGCTTATTTAGAAGTGCACCTAATTATTTAAAGTTATTGGTAGACAATATTTTCCAGTGCTTATTGATGGATCTTGGTAAAGCATTGGAAGCTACACTGTAAGTAGAGACACAAGTCAGGGGGACTTAACTTGAGTGGTTCCTATTGTCCTCCAGCAGAATGTCCCTATGTTGGTTTCAGGCTTGTTTGTAGCTTTTTTTCAGGATCTTTTCTGGAAAGCCATGATTGCATAATTTAGTTGTCAAGCCTGCTGACTGTGAATGGAAGTCGTCAACCCTACTACAGTTCCTTCGAATCCGGAGATACTGTCCGTAACGGAGCTTGTCACACAGCAGCCTTGGATGGAAACTGGTGAATTCCAGAAGGTTGTTCTTAGCGGTCGGCTTGAAATAAGTCTTGGTAGTGAGACCACCATTCATTTTCAAAATGGTCACATCCAAGAAGACAATTTCCCTTCTGTCAATGGTGGACGTGAATTTCAGGTTTGGGTCACAGGTGTTAATCGGATCACTGAAATAATATCGAGAGACAGAATATCGACCATCAAATAAATCGTTGACAAAATATCGACTGAAAAAATATTGAGTTTCTATCTACAAACAGGTAAGTACAAAAATATTGAGTTAAAAATATCGTTTACAAAAATATAGTATTAAAAAATATCGACTTTACTAAAAACAATGTTAAATTTTATTTAATATTAAAAATTAATTACTAAAATATACTTAAGAATACTTAAACTAACTTATAATATTTAAATAATTAATGAATGAAAAAAAATGTTTAATTCATATTTCTTACAACATATATATATAGTAACAAAATATAATTAAATAATAGCCAATATTATTAACGTACAACAACAAAAGTGTAAAAATTACTATTCCCACTCCAAAGAGTGCAAGCATAGGGTAAGCGGTGGATAGCGTAGGGGTTAAAATTACTATTCCCACTCCAGTGGGTGCAACAGTAGGGAAAGCGTTGGCTAGCGTAGGGGTAAAAATTACTATTCCCACTCCAAAGACTGCAACAGTAGGGAAAGCGTTGGATAGCGTAGGGGTTAAAATTACTATTCCCACTCCAGTGAGTGCAACAGTAGGAAAAGGGTTGGATAGTGTAGGGGTTTAAATTACTATTCCCAATCCAGTGGGTGCAACAATAGGGAAAACGTTGGATAGCGTAGAGGTAAAATGTACTATTCCCACTCCAGTGGGTGCAACAGTAGGGAAAGCGTTGGATAGCGTAGGGGTTAAAATTACTATTCCCACTCCAGTGAGTGCAACAGTAGGGAAAGCGTTGGATAGCGTAGGGGTTAAAATTACTATTCCCACTCCAGTGGGTGCAACAGTAGGGAAAGCGTTGGATAGCGTAGGGGTTACAAATTACTATTCCTAATCCAGTGGTTGCAACAGTAGGGAAAGCGTTGGATAGCCTAAGGGTAAACATTACTATTCTCACTCTACAAAGAGTGTAACAGTAGGGAAAGCGTTGGATAGCGCAAGGGTAAAAATTACTATTCCCACTCCAAAGAGTGCAACAGTAGGGAAAGCGTTGGATAGCGTAGGGGTTAAAATTACTATTCCCACTCCAGTGGGTGCAACAGTAGGGAAAGCGTTGGATAGCGTTGGGGTTAAAATTACTATTCCCACTCCATATGGTGCAACAGTAGGGAAAGCATTGGATAGCGTAGGGGTTAAAATTACTATTCCCACTCCAGTGGGTGCAACAGTAGGGAAAGCGTTGGATAGCGTAGGGGTTACAAATTACTATTCCTACTCCAGTGGTTGCAACAGTAGGGAAAGCGTTGGATAGCCTAAGGGTAAACATTACTATTCCCACTCCAAAGAGTGCAACAGTAGGGAAAGCGTTGGATAGCGTAGGGGTTAAAATTACTATTCCCACTCCAAAGAGTGCAACAGTAGGGAAAGCGGTGGATAGCCTAAGGGTAAACATTACTATTCCCACTCCAAAGAGTGCAACAGTAGGGAAAGCGTTGGATAGCGTAGGGGTTAAAATTACTATTCCCACTCCAAAGAGTGCAACAGTAGGGAAAGCGTTGGATAGCGTAGGGGTTAAAATTACTATTCCCACTCCAGTGGGTGCAACAGTAGGGAAAGCGTTGGATAGCGTTGGGCTTAAAATTACTATTCCCACTCCAGTGGATGCAACAGTAGGGAAAGCATTGGATAGTGTAGGGGTTAAAATTACTATTCCCACTCCAGAGAATACAACATTAGGGAAAGTAAATATTTCATATATTATTCAAAAATCTAAAAAATAATATCTATTAATAATTAATTAAAAATAAATAAAAATGTTATCTAATATAATAATTATTATTTTAAAATTACTAATTAACAATAATTATTTCAATTATTCACCTATTAATACAAATTAATGAAACATTAACAAAATTATTTTTTTAATAATTAAACATTATTTTACAATTATTTCCAAATAAATAAATTTTAATCAATTTTATTATTTAATTAATTATTAATAAATTACTTCCCACCCTATTCCCCTATAAACCCACAACCCGCTACAGAAATTAAATTAGTAAAATGTACATAATTACTAATTAATCAATTAATAAAAATTAATTAACAATTATAATTATATTAATTAACAAATATAAATTAATTAACAATTAATTACTAATTACTATCAATAAATACATTTACATATTTAATTAATTATAATTAAATTACTTCCCACCCTATTCCCCTATAAACCCACAACCCGCTACAGAATTAAAATACACAATAATTATAAAAACAAAATTCATTAAATAAAATTATTTATAACATAAATACACACTTTTCACACATATTATAACATAAAAATAAACTATAAAAAATTATGTAGTATTAAAAAATCGATATTTTTAACTATCTATATTATATACTTCGATATTTTAACTATCTATATTTTTAACAGTCGATATTACTTCACTTACCTTAAAAACAATATTTTTGTTATCTATATTCTGTCCTGTCGATATTTTGTCCCGTCTATATTAAAAACTCAATATTATGTCCAATCGATATTTTGGACTCGATATTATGTCTGGGCACCGTGTTAATCCAATCCAAGAAAAATATCAAGGTGTCTGCCGGTCCTTGCCAGATGACAAGGATATCATCAATGTACCTTTTCCAAACATGATACATGATTAAAAAGGATAATTTGCTGACAAGATGTATTAATGTTCGAAGTTAAAATCATAAAGTCCAGCTACGCTTGGGGCGAAAGTACTGCCCATGGAAGTCCCTGTCGTCTGGAGGAACAGCTCACCCTCATATTAAAAAAAGTTTTGTTTCAGCGCCAAAGTGGTGCATTCAATGATGAACTGCTTAGGGGTATTGTAATCCCAGACAGCCTCTTCCAGCGCTTTTCCAAGTACTCTGATGGTATCATCCTGCGGGATACTGGTGTAAAGTCTCTCGATGTCTAATGAAACCAAGATGGTAGAGTCTTCATCCACCACCAGATCTTGTAAGAGAGCCAAGAGGCTCTTAGTGGTCCTTGAGGTAGGTGGACGTTTGTTGAACCAGAGGTTTTAGAAAAAAGTTGCAAAACCATGACAACGGCTCCAAATATTTACACCGCCACATCGACTCAAAAAGTGATGCAACAGCGGCGAAAATGTGATGCATGGCTTCATAAATAGACAGAGTGAAAGGGAAGCAAAAAGAAGACAAATCAAAAGGGGAATAATAAAAGGAGGAAAAGAAAGACAGACATTTATTTAGTATAAGATATCGAGAAACAGGATAAACAGAGAAGCGGAAGATAAACTGAGATGAAAGAATGGGGTTGTATGATGTTACAACGCATTCCGTGGCAATGCATGCCTTTACCACGCATGCGTTACAACGTGAATGCCATTACCTCGCATAACCTTTACCACGAATATTCCTTTACCACGCATACTTTTACAATGATTTTCATTCTAAATCTTTGCATGGTAAGGGAACATTCCTGCTAAAGGTTATCTCAGTCCCCTATTTTTTTATTTTTAACATTGAGTGCCCACATAAGCTCTACGTTTTGACCGGTTACTCACATGTGGAATCTTTATTCTAACTCCCTTGTAGTGACGTGGTTTGCATTTTTTCAGCACACTATTCTAAAACGCCTCCAGTCACAAGACTACGGCACATAGTGACGGCCACGCCGGGTGGCTTGCAGGCATGACACGCTTCATGACCCCCCCTTTTCTAAATCATAATGTTTCAGAGCAGCATGCGAGAGGTGAATACGTCACACAAGAACACAGTGCTAACCCGGTTTTTGACGTAAGAAACTGCACACCACGATCACAGAGACCAAAGGTGGGCGTATGCGTTCCTTGGCTAGAGACACGTCTAATTTTAAATTCACACAGTGACAATATGCAGGCACTTTCCACGTTGTATCCGCATCTGTTATTAAAATCCTTGCACATTTAAAACATGGTGCGTCTTTTCGGAGGGGGAAAACCCCCAAGCTCCCTTTTCTTTTCGCACGCCTTTTTTGAGGGCGGGAGACCCCCCCCCCCAAGCTCCCATTTTTAATTTTAGCCTTTACCACACATTCCTTTGCTATGTATCTCGTAGTAAAGGTATGAGTGGTAAAGGCTATTCGTGTTAACCACACATGCGTTGTAATGCATGCGTGGTTAAAGTTGTGCGTGGAAAAGGCTGCATTGTAATGGCCGTTTCCCAAAGAAGGGGGTGAAGGGAAGAACGTTTATTGTAGAAATGAGCGAGTGGAAATAAAATGAAAGGACAAATGACGAGAGATGAGAATTACTAGAGAAGAGAAAGGAAGAGTGAGGGGGGAAGGAGCAGAGATGAAATGATTGTGTAAGACAGCGAGTGAAATTATGGGTATTGCAAAGCTGCAATTTGCAAAGCCAATTAACAGATTGCAGAGGTTTACTTATGGGCAGTTATGCCTTAGCACGTACGTCTCAAAAGAAAGTAAGGGTTTTGCCATTCCTTAAAGTTCTTAGTACATCCGGCCCTTAGGTCTTTAGCAACATGATGTGACTTTCCAAATTTGAAATAAAGGAATAATGAAGAAATTAGCTACAATGTATCTTTCCGAGCTGATTTTATTAAAAAGCTGCCTAAAACTGCAAGAGGGATGTTGGAAATTATATGTATAACCACAGAATACAGAAAAATACGAAACAATATAATATTTTTAACAGTCACGTTTCAGCTAAGAAACAGACCTAAGCCATTTAGCGATCATCAACATTCAGTAATATACTTTTTTGCACCTTTAAAGTATTTAGATCCTGTCAGAGTTACCCACATTGGCAACTGCTAACTGAAGTCCAACAAAACGCGTTTTAAAAAAGATTAATGACAAAGGAAACACTATAACCTCGGGCTGCACCATAGCTATCATAATAGAGTGACCTAGAAACATCTGCTACTCCCATGATGTCAATGACATTTGGAGTTCTGTTTCCTGGAATGCTCTCTGCTATGTTAGATCTTGCTGCCAGACTATGTGAATGGCACTCATCATGTCAGTTTCTTAGAATACATTCAATTACAGTATCTGCATTGGGTATGAATTGTTTGACACAAAATGTAGAAAAGGAGCTGTCCTACTTGATAGCAGTTGGAGATTTATCCATGTCAAGGGCAGGGGTAAATCCAATTTAAGGGTGGGAATGGGGAGGTAACAATCCCAAAATTGGAAGGGGTCAACTGCCAGTGGTTTCGCTACCAGAACAAATATTTTCTTCCGGAGAAACGAAACAAAGGTTAGGGAGCACAAATCCACTTTTTTTGTGATAGCTCTGTTCACATGAATGCTTAGGCATGCAATTATGTCCAGGCATCTGCAACATTCGCAGTCTCCCTCGAGTAGTCCTAGTTTTTAATGGGAACACTGTGGACATTGGAAATTTACTATAACCCTAGACCTACAAGTATGTGAGTAAATTCACAAATTCCAGATTTTTAGCTCAGGGGTTTCTATAAATAATTCCTTAGTTCTTATGTGACTCATCAGGAGATGAATGGGCACTCATAGACTCTCCTCCCCACCCCCCTTGAACAATCTCTAAGTCTTAACGATTGACGTTTCCTCTGTTCAACACCTTAAGATAACATCCATAGCAGCAGAAAGCCAAAGCACATTCTCGTCTAGATTTTTCAAACAGCTTTAACGTTGCTAACTTCCCCTTGCAAAGTTAGATTAACCATTACCAAAGAGATGTCACTCAGTTGTCTTAAAACTTCAGAAGGAATTTTATTGTTACAACGATCAGGGCCAGACTGGGAAAGAAAGCCAGCCCTGTCAATTATGCTGCAAAACCAGCCCCCAGCAACAAAAACGGCCCCCACCGGTCCAGAACCGGCCCCCACCCTTCTGGACCACTGGGAAAATGCCTGGGGGCAGATATACAATAACTGGCGCGTCCCCAGGGATGCACCAGTTATTGTGCGCCGCAGCTCCGCTACCCATGGTGCGCCGCATTTAGAATGCAGCGCACCATGGGGCAAAAACAGCACAGATGCGTCACGCATCTGTGATGTAAAGGCGGCGCATTGCTAGAGTTGCGTCGCAAGGGCGACGCAGTTCCAGCAATGCTCTGGGAGCCCCTATCTGTCCAATGCTGCGTCAAGCCTTACGCCTGCTGCAAGCAGGCGCAGGTTTTTGACGCAGCATTGGCCTAAAAGTGACTGAGTGAAATCTTGTAGATTTCACTCAGTCACTTTTAGGAGGCGTTCCTGCGCTGGAACGCCCACCCCTGAGGCGGAACGCCTCCTTATGGCGCAGGGCTTTACAACGTGGCGCATCTCCCAGATGCGTCACGTTGTAAATACCCCGCACCATGGCGCATCTTGAGCGCAGCCGCTGCATCACAAAAGTGACGTAACGGCGGCGTAAAAGAGGCGCAAGGGGCTTGTAAATCTGCCCCCTGGTGTCTACGGCCAGTCCAGTCCTGATGATGATGCAAAGACCTCTGAATTCCCCATTATTCATCACTTAGGCAATCTAATACTTCTCCTCAATGCTTTCGGATTAACTTGCATTGCACCACAGGTGACATTGCAAATAGTATCACCAATGAGATCACTGGTAACATCACATTTGCATACACTTGCTAGCAACCACAGTCAACAACTAGATTTCCTCGTAGAGATTATCTAGGTATGAAGCTGCAATGCCGTTGAATTGATGTCCTCATGTTATCGCTGCCTCTATTGACGGTGAGGGGACATTTCCACCTTGCACCTTCTGCGCCACCCTTCTCGTGCATCTTCTTCTTGCACCATCCCTTACACCCTCACTTATGCCTACCACTACTCTAACTAGACCCTAAACCATAAACCTAATCATAATCCCACCTATTACTCCAACTGCAACCCATACCTTAATCCTTACACTATTACTTCAACCCTAACATAACATCTTCCGTTACACCCAACATTAAACATCTCTTACTCCAATAGTATTGCATAACCCAAAACCTAAATGTAACCTAATCCAGGTTATTATCCCCTTGCCAACTCTTACTCCAATACTAACCCTCAACACCCCACTACCCCTACCCAATTATATTTAGCTAGATATCGTACCCTTCGTTAGCCTTAATCCATTGATGGCCCATGATTTCCATTGAGGGCCTGTTTTCCAAATAGATTGCCTTTTTCACTTACAAACATAAGCAGTAAATAAAGTGTCCATCTTGGTCTTGAAATATTTTCTTGTATTTTCCTACAGCCATTGTTAGCAACCACTGCCTCGATTTCTGGTTTGAACTTGTGTTGAGGATGTGCTTAAAAACAGTCCCACATTTGCGGCACAGTGTTCTGAAGCCCGATGGTCAGGCCTCACAACAGATGCTGTACACAAATGAGGTGCAAGACCCTGATGCACTTATCCTAATAGTTGTTGGTAGCTTTCTCCCAGCGACGTCATTATGATCATAAAATCAGCCTGCAACAGGAACTTTCAGTACAATTGCAAATGAATTGCACTTTAAGGGGCAGATCTACAAGAAAGTGCTGCAGCGTGGCACTGCAAGCCTTTTCGCTGCACCGCTCTGCGGTACTTTCAGAGCACAGGAATGCAACATATTTACTTCAATAACCCTAACCTTTACCCTGTGATAGACCTGGTTCTGGTGGCGACAGTGCAATCAGAGATTACTCCATTAGCACTGGTGTCCTTGGTCGACCTTACTACTGGGCCTCAAAGTGGGTTATCAAAATCTCCTCTTTAGCACTTGACTCAGACTAGCGAGGCAGAGCAATTCACAGCTTAATGAAGAAGGTTGTGCTGGCGAAACACTCAGAACCCAGTAATGGTGATGCCTTTGTCACTATTTAATGCTTTGCACAGCATTTATATTAATCTGCACAGCATACACATATAACAGCACGCAGTACGGCTGAAGCGAATGGCATCCAACAGCAATGAGTTCCCTACAACCACCCCCCTTTTTTCTCGTCTTTTCTTTTCTCTTCATCCTCTTCGGGTCGTTACAGAACACTGCCAATACCAGCCCATGCAATAGCAAACCTAATGTAACCAAGAAGGCGCCAAGAACCACTGTAACACCCTTGCACTACTTTCTGTACTGTATTGTAAACATTTCTCAATAAAAGAACTTTTGAAATAAAAAAATTTAAAAAATTTAAAAAAGTTGACCACAGTTAATGTGGACTTGAGTCTATACAAGTCATGCTAAAATTAAATGCTCTGATTTTAATGTTCGCAGACGAAACGCTCATTATTTTTTAAACTCCTAGTGGGTTACAGTGTGCGCTGCGACGTTTTGAAAATTTCTGTTTTTTTTATGGCCTAAAAATCAACGCTGCGAAAACCATGTTTATGATTTTTGAACAGAACGTTCAAGGGTAGTATAGTTCTGGACAGGTCTCCCCTTGAACAGGTAGATGCATTTATTTACCTTGCTATTACTCTGCAGAAGTAACTGAGATGGAGGCGACATATTGACACCATGACACCAAAGCACCAGCAATTAGCTGGTGTTCTAGGTAATGAACTCAAAATATCTTTGCTTAAGCCACTTAGCCTGGTGATGCAGATTTACAACGCTAAGGTAGTGAGCTTGGTTATATATGGGGCAGAATTATGGGGCTTCAAGAATCTCACATGTTCGCTGTATCAGAGAACAAGTTCTTCCGAGTGATTACAAGTTTACCACAAAGTACACCAATGGTACCTCTGCGAAATGACCTAGACAGAAAATCACAGGTAGGTCTAGCTAGGCTTCCCCTCAGCCTATACTGCCACAGAATATGGTGCACACCGGAATTGGTTACCTTTGCAGAAGGTCTTAGGGATGTCATTGAGGTTGATTACTTTTATAAAAGTCAGCTGGCTGCGTGATCAGAAGTCTCTTGGCTACCATGGGTTTGACGCATTTGTGGGGAAACCCCTTCTAGTTCCCAGTTCCCGTTAAGAGATGCAATCAAGGAGGGATACTAGGAACTGATCGAGCGAGATGTAAATAGGCAAAGTGATTGCACAACGCTGACGGGTAGCTTTTTACCCTTAAACCCTGATTGAGCTTTGAGTATTATTGTGATGCATTTTCAATTTACAATGGGCTGTTTACCATTAGAGTTTTTTACTGTTATATGGATCGCATCAGGTGACAATAAATGCCCTAGTTGGACTGATCTAGAAGAACTTTACTTGCATGTACTACTGTCTGTCTGTCCCGCTTATGTTGGCCCTCGTAAAGTATGGTTGGCGCCGATACGTATAAACATGGGCACCAGCTCATGTTCTGTTGCCCTGAGAATCTTGTCCACTGACTCATCACTCCGATTTGCAATTCCCGTAGCAAAGTTTTTGAAATGGATGTGGTCCATAAGATCTCAAATACTAACTGTAAACAATTGAATAGGGAATCATGCTATATTTGGCTGTGAAATTAGTTCTTATTACTGAGCTGTGGTGCCTCTAAGCGTCTTAATGTCTTTGTAATTAATTGACAATATCATTGTTCCTGCTTTCCATTTTTAAATTTTGTTGCATCATAATGTATTGGGATGAATAGATTTTTTACTCAAGATTACTTGTACACATTTTACTAATATTTTAACTCATTGTTTTAATGTTTTTACTGGTGTTTTATGGTCAATGCTTTTATGACATGTATTGTTGAATAAAGCTTATTTTGAATAAAAAAGAAATGCTCTGTGTGTTATGCATTTCTTTCTTTCTCTTGGTTTAGGAAGCGTTCATTCAAATGATATTGCTATATTTTAGTTTCTGTGTGAATGTTTATCTGTATGTGCTCCTCCTAGAGCTGAATAATAAATCTCTGCAGAAGAACACACTGACTGTACTTTGTCATTCTGCTACCATATATCTGTTGAGGGGCGTGCAGCACAGATTTCCATTGTACAATGGCTTGGAAAAAGGCTAAAGCTGGTTTCCCGGAGAATGTTCCATCGTGAGAGGTTCTCTTTTTTTAATAAAAGTCACAGAAAAAGAAAACATGAAGGTCAGATTGTTCAGAAAAATTGTCACATGGGCAGGGTATCAAAGCATTAAAAGAATACCTCTTCACAGGGAAGCCCAACATCAAAGGGATTACATTCCTTCGAAACCTCAGAAGAATGAATCTATGCTGTAGGAATCTGATTCTTTCTAAATACAAATACTCTCCTACCATTAAGGACGGGGTCAGTTGGTACAGCATAACAAAGGGTTTTGCGTGATTCTTTTCCTCTCTTCTGTATTCGGCCTTTGCTAAAAATAATGCATTTAGTCTCTTTTTCAGAAACTTGTAAAAGGAATACAGATTTGTGAATGGATCAAGTAAACCCAAAGCCACTTTTGCATACTGCAGCCAAGTAATTTTCTGCACATTGTACAGTGACAAGCATTTTTTTTATTATAGCCTGTGTTAGGTTCACTGTGTCTCTTCTCCAAATTGAGTGCCACAGCATAATAAGGGCAAGTCCTATGGTATTGGTCACGTGAGGTAAGCCTAGTGGTAAACATAGTTAAATTAGACCTATTGGCTGTGCCAATGCTTGTTTAGAAAGTTATAAAGAGTAAACCAGGGGCCTCCAGAAACAAAGTTACAAGATCTGTGAACCTTCGCCTCACTCCTTGAGTCGAGGAACAAGGGCGGCTGCACACACAGAGACCGTCTACTGGCCTCTGTCCAGGCTCCTGCTAACTTTCCAGAGGTCCTCCACGGATGGCTGGACATCAAATGCCAGCTGAAGAGAGAACCTCAAAATGGCCCTCATTGTTGTATGTTGCACAGCTCTCAACACCAAGTTCAATGCAGACGGGACTTAACTTCGAGGAGTCCCACAAGGAGCTAAGCTACCATTGGTGCAGCAGGGGCAGTGGCACCGGGGTCCAGAGTCCTCAGGGGTCCTCGGAAGCCCATAAATTGCTGTACTTTACTATCCTAACAGTCAAAGGGCCCATGTTTCTTGCTTGCACAGGGCCCATGATATCCTTGCTTCGCTACTGGGTCCCAGTACTTTTCCAGACAGGTCATACCCAGGAATAAAGAGGCCAGTTGATCTCCAGAGCCTTTAGCAGGCTTCGCTGAATGGCTGAGTTTTGCTGAACTTCAACATGTATTTTGCTCATTCACTAAATGGGGCCCCAGTGGACGGTGGACCCTTGTGGCCTTAAGAACTTTGTTGCTGGGATACAAATAGGGCGAGGAGTAATGGAGAACTGCTGCAAACTGGGGGTCAGGTGCAGGAGTTGGGGGACCACCCTTCCCTAACGCCACTGAGCACACCTTAATCTGTTATAACAGGTCAAGGCGTTTTCTTAACTGACAATAAGTAAAATTTAAACAAACACATTTTAAAAAAGGAAAATGGAAGCTGGGAGGCTAGCTTGTACCCACCTCCCGTGTGTCTTCTGCCTCGACCAGTGGGTCTTGTCCTGAGACTGATTTTCTGTTGTCTACAAAGCCCGAACCTGAACTGCTGCAGCCTTCCTTGGATTGGCTGCATGATGAAAATTACGGATCCAGACGGCCGAGGGGCTTCACCCATCACTGAAGTTTGCCCAACCCAATACACAAGGTCTGGAAAACGAAGCCTAAGCATTGAATCCACGCCAGCCCAGCCGGCAGTCAAAACGGAAAACATGGAGCCCTATTTATAATATTATATCAGTCCAATCGCTTACATTATTTATTCACATTCTTAGGTTCATCTACCCACAACTTGACCCCCCCATCCCCGATAATATTCTCGTATCTCTTAATTTGTAAAGCACTTATACTAGAGGGGGTCTGCGTATGAAACATATATATTAGTACCTACTTTTAAAGTTCACTAGTCCTTAATTTTAAATTCCAACCGTATTTAGGTATGAGAGTTTTCATTTCTGGTAGCAGCCTCATTAAAATTGGAAATCAATACAGAGAAGGTGTATCAATTACAACTTGTGTCCGGAGGTACCGCTGTTAAACTCCATATTTAATTTACTGAATATTGGGAAGGCTCTTGAAAACCTTTAGCAAAGTTAAAACTTTCTAGGCCTCTCTGTTAAGCGCCTTCATTTCCACGGCTCGCATGGTTCAGCGACACATCACACCCTAATCCAACGACTGGGAGAAATCGGAATAAGGGTCACGGCCCTGAAGTGGCTAAAATCCTTCCTAGATGGCCGCTCCTTCCAAGTCTGGGAGAACGACAGCCACTCACCTGCTATCCCCCTCCGTTGTGGAGTACCGCAGGGCTCATCTCTCAGCCCGACGTTATTCAACGTGTATATGTCCCCGCTGGAGAAACTGGTCAGTCCGTTCGGCGTATCTATAATCAAATACGCCGACGATACCCAGCTGGTGGTAACCCTTTCACACACGCACCAATCCCCCTCTGATCTTCACAGCTGTCTCACTGAAGTCCACAGCTGGATGAACGCCTCATCACTAAAATTGAACGGTTCCAAGACCGAGATCTTGTTGCTAGGACACAAAGGGCCCTCCCTGCCGCCGTACCTCTGGCCCAACTGCTTGGGTGACCCCCCTGCACCCAAGGAAGAGGTCAAGAGCTTGGGCGTTTGGATCGAAAACGACCTGAGCTTTAGAACACAGGCAAAAAAGACGGCAGGAATCTGCTTCGGACTTCTCAGGGCCTGCAGAAAGATCTTCCCCTTGCTCCCCGTGACCGCCAAGAAACTCCTGATTCAGGGCCTCATCCTGGCAAGGCTTGACTACTGCAACGCAATCTATCTGGGAGCTCCCGAGGCCACTCTCAACACCTTGCAGAAAGTCCAAAACGCAGCAGCCCGCCTACTCACTGACACACCCGCCAGATCATCGGCAAAGCCAGCTCTTAAGCGTCTCCACTGGCTCCCAGTCAGAGAAAGGGTTGCCTTCAAGGCCCTCTGTCTGGCCCACAAAACTCTCTATAACAACGGCCCTCCCCTCCTCAAGGAATTCATCATCCCCTACAAAGCGGAAAGGGCTCTCCGGTCCAGCGGAGAGAACCTCATCACAGTCCCCAGATTTAAAAAAGCCAGGTCCGGAGGCCGCCGCTTCTCGGTCCACACAGCCAAACACTGGAACAACCTCCCACGGAGACTGAGAACTGAACCCAATCTCCTTCAGTTCAGGAAAGCACTAAAGACCCTTCTCTTCCCTGACCCCTAACCCCCTTCATTGCTGACCCCCCTTGAGTCTCAGGTTCTAGCGCTGGGATGCTCTAGGGTTACTACGCGCTCTACAAAACCTTTAAATAAATAAATAAATAAACATGCAAATAGCTATGCAAATCAACTAGATGTTCAGACTTCTTGGACTGTTCACTGCGAAGGATCCCTTGGGGGGCATGACCCATGACTTATGCAAATGTGGACCCTGGAGGTAGGTTAACAATGCGCTGTAACTCAAGATTTGCATTAACTGGCTTTCAAAGAAATCGATAGTAACAACAAGAGAGCGAGGAATTGACAAAAGTACTTGTCCGTCTCCCCAAAAATATTTGATAGAACAACGAGGACAAGACCTCAGGCAGGTACTAGTCAGGGTAAATGCCCTATGGGATAAACAACACGTTCTTTTTGTTTAGAAACCCCTCACCCACCTACCTAGTAGGTGGCATGCTTCATCATCAGGGCCCAGCTGGATCACGGAGTGTGAACCAGCTGTGCTGCAACGCCTGTCTACAGCGGAGCGGGATTTGTCGTGTACAAGTGAACAGTGCTATGTGAAGCGAGTTATATGTTAAAAATGCCTATAGGAAATACCCTTTTAAAAGTTTTAATTGAAGGGTCCTATGGCATAGGTAAAAACTGTAATTGGATATACTTGAGGAGGTGATGCCCCTCAATGTCCTAGAAAAGGTGTAGGTCAACTAGTTTCAGCCTTCTTCGATAGTCGTGAGGCTTTCTTCAGGACCAAAAGTGAGCCTGGCCAAAAAAGTAGAGTAGCCACGGCGGTGTATCTTATATATCAACGCGCACCCTAAAGCGCATTGTGTATGTAGTGGGTCGGTATACTTACTGATCCCAATTGTAAAGTACCTGAAAAGGAAGCAATGCGAAGCATATCTTACCAACAATGATAATGTAAACAGTATCGTGCTTATGGTGAGTTAAAAATGACCAAATGAAGGTACCTGCTATATACAAACTGGAACGAGTGTTGCATACACGGGCAAACTAGAAAAGAATGACCTTGCGTGGCTACGATGTGCCAACGTGGGCTTTTATTTGTTACTGACGTGAAGTATTACGGTGCTTAGAGATAATACTATGGCACATCCTGTGACGATGTATCTCTAAATGGTTAAAATGTTAAAATAACATAACGAGCGCGTGATATCAGAAGTTTGGGAAACAGTGACACATGTGCAAAGACACTACAAGACAGACCAACAGATAACAAAAAATAGAATGCTCACGTTGTCTTTACGTGTAAATAGCTACATGGATCCTGACTCACGTGTGGAGTATTGGGGGACCCTGTGAATGAAATTGCAAAGCCTTAAGGAAAAAGGCGCCCACATATATTGAGCGGCAATGGCCGATCGGCAGGGGTGCCTTGCCTAATGCGATCAATACTGGATGCGGTCATTACTCACGTTTGTCTCCTCAAATGAAATCATCAAACCTAGTATGGAGCACAGGACCCGGCAGCTCTGCGGTTCCGGGAGCTCGTACTAACAGGAAATGTGTGAAGTCACGTGATCGCAGTAGCGGTCACGTGGTCTAAAAAGGCTAGAGTGCTAACCCTGAAAAGCGTGATGGGTGCAGGGGGAATTTATTACGCAACATGAGAAGCGTTGCCAGTTAATGCGAGTTACAGAACTTCTAATGTAACTCCTGGGTGAGATGGACAGCGCATCGATGTATCGACGCAGGCACACTGTATAGAGTTGTAAACTTACTGTAAAGCGTTTTAGATGTGGCGCGTTGATAAAACATCATCAGCACAGGGAAGGACAATTGTGCGTGATAAGGCGCTCGTGGGTAGGCACTCTAAAGAGGTGCTATGGGTTAAAATAGCAGTCTACTCGGTATGAGAGACATGGTACACCCAGTATAATTAGGTGGCAGTCTGCTTGGTATGAGAGGCATGGCAAACACTGTAAGTATAATACCGGTGTCCCACAGAATGTAAAGGTCGGTGTGATTAAAAACTGGAGTGGTGCATTAGGGACCCCGTTATGTCTCTAAGGGAACCCATAAGAATTAACAATAGAGAATTCACATTGGAGGTAGAGGACTAGACTATGGAGGCAAAGAGATTTCTAGACCTGGTAACAGATCAGTTGACTGAATTAAGAGGGCCTGCTTGATCAAGGGGGCAGAGACCGCCTTGATACTGGATCAATGTCTTTGTATTGAGTTCCACGGTACGTCATCATTGAGCCCTGAAATGTGGGTCCGGAGTCTATAAACCCAACATTATTCTTTCTCAAATAGGGCATTTTGTAGGTTGTGTCTATTACTCTCTAGTTGTTCTATGACAACCCACGTCATGTCATTAGTGGTATGTCCTGTGGTTAGGAAATGATCCGTTAGTTTAGTAGTGTTACGCTTTCAACGGATGTTGCTTCTGTGTTCGCAAAATCTTGTTTTAACCTTTCTGGAGGTCATGCCAATATATCTGAGGCCGCCCGGGCATGTGATCATGTAAATTATATTTGCCGAATTGCAGTTCGTATGTTTCCAGATTTGCCAAATCTTTCTTTGTTCAAGATTCAGATTTTGGGTAGTCTTGCTCAGATGGCATACGCTGCAATTGGCGCATGCGTAATGTCCCGTGATATTTGGCATACCCCATGAATTGAGCACTGTGGCTTCTCGGGTCGGGTTCCGTCTTGGACATGTGGATACCAGGCTGTCTTGAAGATTTTGCGATCTTTTGGAAAGAAATCCACAGATCCTCCCATTCACTTCGCCTAATCAAGAAAATAAGCTTTTGAACGACCCAACTGCGTCCTATCAGTAAGCGGGGGTAAGTTCTTGTTTTGAACCACTCCCCTTAATGAAGGCAGGCAAGGTTTGCAATATCTTTACATCGGCATTTGTAGCGATCACTGGTAGACTCTGAAATGGCCTCAGGCCGAATCTGGTCCGAACTCATGTACATATGATTCAAGATACCTTTGAAAACCGGAGTGTTTTTACTTGTCTTTGAAAGAATTCAACAGTCTCGGGGCCTTGACTGAAGATTTTCAGACAGGGTTCAACACGCATCGGTCTGGAGTCGGTCTCGCTGCCTTACTATGACATTAACCACAAGTCTTGTACAGCGCTTTAAAGTAACTGAATGGAGAGCGTAGCACTTTATAAAACGTCTTAATGCATACATTAATAAGTTAATGGCACTGTATGTAGCCTTAGGTGACAGGTCTTGTAGTCGCCAGGCTGTAGGCAGAGCTGAGCAGGTAGGCCCTCGTCTTCAGCAGGAGATCCCAAACTAGAACTCATGTGAGGGGACCCACAGGGACTGGTCTGTGGATGTGTGTATTGGCATAAGTGCCACCAAGCCACATTTCCAGAGGCCAGAGTGCTGCTGCTAGGGCCTCCCAGGCCTGTAAAAATGAGGGGTACTATCATAGTTTACAAACTACTGCATAGATTGGGCGGAGAGCTGCAGGGATAAAGTGAATAACACAGAACAAATATTGGCAGTGCTAATCAATCATGCTTACATTTACATACAAGACAGAATGATTGCCATTGCCATTGTTAACTGTTTGTCAAGACCAACATGCCTCCCAATTCTGTTGTAGTTTTTCTAATGACCACTAGGTGGCACTCAAATGCAGTAAACCAATGTTTGAATGTGGCTCTGTCGAAAATACTGAGCTCGGAGCAGGAAAATACAAGCGTGCGCCTCGCGCGGAAGGAGGGGGAGGGGGGCCTGCGCGATTCCCTTGCAGGAGCGTGCGACCATATGGCGCCACCATATGGCGCCTCACGCTCCAGCAAGGAAATCGCCAGACATGCACGGGTTGCCATTGAAGGCAATGGAACGAGTGCACGTGTTTGGCTGAAAAGCCGAAGCAATAGGAATAGGTCCTTTTGCCTATGCAGCGCATGCTCGCTGCGTAGGCAAGACCTAAAAAAGTACAGGGAAGGGAAACTACCCTTTTAAAAAAAACATCCCCCAGCTTTTGATAGAGTTTATTGGAGCTGTTCCCCACAGGCCTTCCTCTTATGTTGTTGCCAAAATCGTTTTAGAGCTGTAAATCTTTTTATAGTGGTAATTGGTTTAAACCCCAGTTTTTTAATAAAACTAGAAACTGCTACCACAGTTCACTCCATTGTTAAAGCCCTGCTGTCCACCATAAGCGACAAGGATTGTTTTTTGTCGAATGATAACCCTAGATAGGGAAAGGTGTCCACCACTTCCAGCTTTCGGTTTCCAATATGAAAAGCTGGAATTCTTTTGGAGGGGGGTAGCCCTGTCACTAGGACTTTTTCTATGATTTTTACAAGATTCATTTTACCTCTTTTCAGACGCTATCATTTCTCTCAATGCCGCTCTTCCTTGTATTTGTTTTTAAAACCTTACAATCCTTTTGTATGTTTCTCTGTAGCTTTATTTCTTTGTATGTAAACAACAGGAGAGACCAGGGTCAGACTGCCACTCTTATACCTCTTAGAGTTATACTATTAAACAACAAAAGAGTAACTGGTTAAAAATAAAGATAAATATAAAGACAGGCAAGCGGTAGAAGGGATATAAATTACCATCACCACTACAGAGACTGAAAGAATGAGTTAGTATACACTGTGAAAAAAGAACCCTCAGGCACCAATAAAATTAGTGCCCAGTTGTCATCATTGGGTTCTTGTTGTAGGTAGAAGCATTGATACCATAAGTGAAAAATGTGAAGTTAAAAGAAGGTATACATGTTGCCTAATGCCAAGAATTTCTTTTAATAGAGGGACAAAATACCTTCATTAAAATAAAGTGCAAAGCGGACAAAAACTGGCTGAGTTAGTTTGAACCAAACCTGTCCTTTTTATTAAGAATTGGTCAACATGTTTCTTCTATCTCGAGCTATAGTAGCTCAGCATTCGTCAGGACTATACATACCCCAGCGGTGTTCAGTGCACGCTAAGGCGCAAACTCCATGAAGGGGAGAAGAAACAACTCACAGAATTTCTGTGGCGGAACCCACAAAAAGAGGGAAATTACAATTCAATTTGAATGGTGAAGTTTCCACATAGGCTCGTGGCAGGGGAATCTTCACGCTCAGAATTAGTTGTTCCGAGCAACCGCCCACTGCTCAACCTACTCTGGTCACATCCACGGCCCGGAAGGGACAGGTTTGGTTCAAACTATTAATACACAGTACAAAACGCATGTGCTCTGGCACAGATCTCTAGACTTACGGGCGAGGTGCCCGTGTTCCCTTCCCACCTCCCCACACTTTCTCTTTCAGAGTTAGGGTAACTGTGGTGTGGGCCTCACACACAGGTGCAGTGACGTCACTAGGGTTGGTGTCACCCAGTGCGGGTAACTCATGGTTTCACCCCCTCACGACTTACCCCAAGACCGCCATGTCTGGTACGCCTTCCCGGTGGTATTCCTGGCTCCTGCAAAACTCCCGTCCACGTCCTTGGTCAGGGTGTCCCTTCTGGATCCGCCGGTCTCTGGGCGCGCTGGTTGTTCTCCCACCGCTTTCTACTCTGTAGCGTCCGCTACTGTGTCCTCCTTTGTATTGTCCTCCTTTGCTCTCCTGCTTTTACCTCCTTGCATCCGAGTTCCCCTCCTCTGTTCCGGGCCATCGAAATATAAAGTCCCTCCTCCCCCTTGCACCAGAAGTATTACACTGGTAACAGAGGAAGAGACCAGGAAGCAGGACTCCTTGGGGCACCCGCCACAAGCCCCCAAGGCTTTTTCCTTACAGTACTCCCCTACCAGGCTTGGCCGATTGCCCGGGCCAAGAGTCCATCGGAGCGCGAGAGGAGGTCCACATTGGAGCGACCCAGAAGGTAATACTGAAAAGACTGGAGGGCCTATTTAATGGCAGAGGCGAGGCTGCAAAGTTTGGCCAGCAGCCAACACAGCGTAACCAGATTGGTGTCTCCCCATGTGCTGATGTCACCCTGGTGTCACCCGGTGTGGTCCGCACCCCCCGCACTCCATAGTGACGCCACTTCACAGGTGTAATGCACCCCTCACCTCAGGCAGAGTTGTATGCTTAGTCTCAGGTCTCTCACTAAATGCGAGTCTCGGTGGTATGCCTCAGATAGGCCTATATGTACTTCAGTTTGTGTCATTCTCTCTGTGTGGAAAGAAGTGCTGACATAGTGCCACTTGGTGGATTCCAGAAGCAGCGACAGGCAGGAGTGCAGCTGTCTTTGATTCAACAGTCCTCTTCAAGGCACATGGTGAGGAGGTTGGGACCCTCAGGTCCAGACATGTTCCTCCTCCAATCGGGCTGGTTGATGAGTCAGCAGTTTAGCTGGGCAGCCATCCTGGGGGCCGAAGCTGCATTGCTTTATGCTTTTAGTCTCAGGTTTGGGTGACAACAGGTGGGCCACTTCTAGGCACTTCCGGGTTCGGCTATGGGGGCACAGTCCATTTGAGAACACAGCCACTCAAGCATACAGTGGGTAAGTGCCTTGAGGCAGCAGCTTTCATTACAGCAGTGTAGTCTATTCAGGCACTTGTTGGCCAGGTTGGAACTGGAACATAAAGTGGATCAACAGCTCCAACTCGAATAAATGTAAAGCAGACTAGGGATGTGTATTCTCTGTCTGCATTTTCAGAACCGGTTTGGGTATTTCATGTATGCTTTCCAGGCTGTCTTACATACACAGCCTTTTGTGTAGAATGATGCTCTTGTCAGCAGGGTCATCTCCAGGTTGGTGCACCCAAAACAGAGGAACCAAGAGGTGTGAGCATTCTACACCCGTCTCTGAACAGTCACACTGACAGTGATCAGGGAGAGAGACAAAAAGCCTGGTCTCTTCTAAAGGGCCATTCACACTGTGAACAACAGAGGCTGTAGTCCCACCCAACACCAATGTCGGTACTCAGAAAGACTAATCAGCAGCTCTTTGCTAAAGAAAATGATCATATTAAATTAATAAGCGGACTCTTGTCTCCTCTTTCACCACTTCAGTGTCTAGTTCCCCTCCCTCAGGAATGTCAGAAATGCATTTCCACTGTCTTGGAATGTAACTTCACTTTCACCTATTGCACATAAACAGGTCAGGGTTTCTACAAAAAACCCACAGGCCTCCTTCACTGGTTCACTTAGCCACGCATGATGCTTACACTCATACATACAAAAACACAAGTCTGGGATGTTCGCGTAAGGATATGGGCCTAGCTTGTGGCTAAAGAACATTACTCAACTGGGCCAGCACGCCTCTACCCCTATGACACACATAAAAGGATCTGGTCATGACAACAATATCACTGAAGCACAGTATGCTGCTACCACCGTTCTACATGCTAACACCCATGACAGACACTGTAAGCTGTTGTCACTGAAGAGAGAGTGCTTGATGCTCATGTCACCTCTAGGGACAGAACTAGGCCTTGAATCACACCCTCGATGAGGCTGGCGCCAAAAATCAAAAACATTCAGGATACAAGATACCCACAGTTGAGCACACCAGGAAGGCAACACAGCTGTACGCCATGCAGGGGACATTCTGGGATCAACATTGGGTTATATAAATAGTGAGGTATCCCATGCTAAAGGCATCTCACAACTTTTCCTAAGCACAAGGAGTCCGGTGCACCAGCTATTCTTAAACATTATGGAATAGGGTCAAAGAACTGTCCCATGATGATAAGATTATAAAACAGACGTCAAAAGGAAAGCATAAGAGATTAACCCTAAGCTTCTTTCCCAAACAGTGATAATTCCTGGATAATGTCATCTAATTTGAGTGTGGGTATTCCAGAAGATGGTTTATTGCACCAAAACCATCTGCTGCCTGCTTTGGCTTTCTACTAATTTAGGCAGATTTCCAACCCTCTTTCACAATCTGGGTGTCACAAAAATGTGGGCAGGTTGGAAAAATGACAATTTGTGCTTGTTCGACATTACAAAACGATGTTATGCTTGCAGAAATTGAGCATTGCTGATAAATTTAAAGCATGCACACATTTTGCTCGAATTCCGCGAAATAGGGAGCTGGGAGATCTGTGGGTTGTGTGCATCAAATTCTTAATTCATAAAGGAAAATCCATGCATCACTGTGCACCTTGAATGATTTTCCCTTGACCCATGGGACATTGAAATGTGCACTGGGTCAGTTGAGATCTACTGTTCTATTCCTACTGCTCTGTACACCAGTGCTCATGTATGTTATGAGAGTTGGTGTACATGATTTTATTCCTCCCCTTTTTTGGACATGAAAAAAATTAATTTCTGAAGACAAGTCCATAAATGCCCTGTGTCAAATGTTTTGCCTTATATGTCTTTTAAGGCTCCCTTTAAGCTTATATTTGCATGGGCCATTTAAGACATTATTCATTTGAGCTAATGCATTTATTTTCATTACTGTACATACAATTTGCATTACATTTATCGTCTGTCTGGATCATAGGCTAATAGTGCATATATTCACTTATTAATTTGAATAGGTGGTGCTTAGGGAGAAACCATAATGCCTTTATGATTTGGCATGAGTGTGCAAGGCTATTCTCATGTTATTTCCCTCACCTTACATGATGGTCAGGATGTTTATTTTTCTTAAAATGAGAAGTTTAGAGAGTTTATAATAGATTTTCACAGACCTCTCTGTGATAGAGATCAAGACTTTAATGACATTGCAAATAGCAGAACAGTATGGCTCCAAACTGAGCCACCCCAAGGCCACTAGATGTTTGTATCATAATATCTATCCTGAAGAGACACAACTTAGCATTGTCTTGCAGAAAGGCCTACAAACTGGAAAAACCTCTGAAGTTCAGGTGCGAAAGGGTGGCGATTCTATTGACTACCCAAGCCCTCAGTAAGGAATATATGTTATGTTTAAGGATTAGGCATGTTAGGATCCATAACAAGCGTAATGTATTTAATATGTTGTCTGTTTTAATAATATTACCATTCTGTGCTTAGACTCTTGTGATGATTTTACTGATTTCTACAATTACTTTGTTTTATTTATTCTGCACTAACATTGGATTACAACAAAGATTGTAAGAAGAGCAATGTGGATTTTGTGTGTCTGTGTATATATATGTATATACTTGAGTAAAATGATTGATGAAACTCATAACAACAACAATAAATAAATAAATGCATTTGTCTAACAGTCTCTGGCATTGTTAGGTGTTGTCTAAAGCTCAGAGTTTGTAAATTGGGCCACAACTGCACGTGCCAGAGGCCCATGAAGGATCTACCGGGTCATGTTTACGTAATGTTTGTAAACATGTAACATTATGTTACAATATCCATTCTGGCACTCTTATGGGTGGATGGATGGACCCCTGCCATTGCCAACAGGCCCATATCTCCCATAAACTTTGGGTACTGTGAACCAATTCCTAAGTAAATATCAGGCATGAGATAAGCATCACAAATACACAAAGGGCTGGGCTCCACGTTACTTTCCCTGCCTGCCAAGAATAGAGATATGCCTAATACTTTCTTCTGTATTTTAATAACATGTTATTTTTATTCTCTATTTAGCTAGGAAAATCTCTGCAGTTACTCCTTTCCTATATCCTGGGACCCCTGTGAGCCTAACATGCCCTAACTATTTCCAGACGAAGCAGTGACTTTGACCAGTTGCCTTACTTTGTCCTCCATCTTTTTTTTAACGTATACTGGGTAATATACGTAAAATAGATTTGTAAGACTCTAGAATTGTCATTAGATCTTCGCATAAGTGCCAAAAAACGTGTAAGTATCATTAACAACTCTTTTAGCAATAGGTTTTTACTGGTGGCAATTCTGTTGGAAAATAGCATACAAAGGCTTTTACCGCATGAGAAATTGAAGTAAAAACCGGTCTGCATTCCTTAATCTCTATCACCAATCAGATGCAAAAACACGTCTAATGCCTGGTGCAAGTGTTCTTAGTACCAGCACGTTTTGCTCCTGTTATTGACACAGGGGTCTAAATAACCTTACAAATAAGTAGACAATGAGAGTAGTCAGTCTGGGCCACACACTGTCAGAGGAGAGGTACATCATTGAAGCAACGGAAACAGTGAAAATCTTGGGGGCATATTATCAAGGACCGGTGTTTGGGCTTGATAATACGCCCTTGTTAACTCCCATAGAAGCCCATGTTCTGATGTTAACACGGGCTCCTATGGGAATTAACAAGGGCGTATTATCAAGCCCATTATCGCCGTTTTATCTGCAGTTTCCTGCCGATAAAACAGCGTTAATTTTAACACCGGTCCTTGATAATATGCCCTCAGGTTTCTAGCTTCCTCTATAAGAATCCTTGGCAGCATTCGTTGCAATAATCGTCTTCTGGGCTCCCCGCTTGCACATCAACTAGGCATGTCCTATTTTGAAGCAAGTATATGAAGAACTGTGACACGTATATGTAAGTATATGATATGAAAATGGGCATATCACTGCTTTATCTCAAGGGAAAAATGGGAACAGACTTACAATTCAAAATGGAACTAGAGTGAGAACTTCACTTCAAAGCGACTAATAAATTGCACAATGTGGAGTTATGAACATGTAGCTAATAACATAATTAGGCTTTCCTGTTTTCAGTTTCTATTTTTGGGAAATTCTGGTGGTGTTTTCTCAGTGTTTTCCAGTGATTTCAATACCTCATAAAAACAGTGCTTTTCAGTGGTTACTCGTTTTCGCGCCATAAAAAAACAATTGAAACAGTGTTTTACCGGTGTTTATGGAACGCTTTGCTTTTATTATTGCTTTTCCCATTTTTCGTCAGAAATTGTATACTGTTCTACATTTCAGAAGCTTAATACAGTCATGAAATACTTTCCATTGTCCTTTGATTCTGCAGCTCAGATTTAACAAGCATTTGCAATGCAATAGGTTTCGCATTTATGCAAGTTTAAGCTATTGGCATTGTAAATGACAAAGCCTTTTATTAATGTTTTAAAAACGAAAACAAAAATAAAAGGCATTGTTATTTGCAATGTCAATAGCTCAAACTCGCGTAAATGCCAGACCTAATGCATTGCAAATGCTTGTTTTAAATGAGAGCGTGAATTAAACACTCAGCAAGTTGGAAGTTACAGTCTGTGTTCCAGAGTCACTACCCCTCTTCTGCTCAGAGAGTGTTGCACTCCACGAAAGACATGGTCACCTGACTAGTGCAGTGTCTGCTTTTTAAGCATGTTTCTGGTAGCCTACCAACTCTGATAAGGACTTGGTCAACATCAGTTGCATAGTTTGAATTTGCAGTTCAATGAAGACGGGGAATCGCGCACATTTAAAAAACAAGCATTGGCATAGGCAATAGGTCTCACCTTAAGGAGCACAAGGTTATGAGCGGGGTCGGCAATTGGGTTGCTACAGGTGAAAGTTTGTTGGGAAAGGGGCTCTCTTCCATGTATTGAATAAGAAACATGGCAGACTCAAATGAAATCCTTCTCAGTAGGGAGCCAATGTAATCTATGAGTGAAAACAGACACATGCTCCTGTCTCCTCAAACCA
Source organism: Lissotriton vulgaris (assembly GCF_964263255.1). NCBI lineage: Eukaryota > Metazoa > Chordata > Amphibia > Caudata > Salamandridae > Lissotriton > Lissotriton vulgaris. Next base: position 815,605,569 of record NC_141696.1, on the reverse strand, counting down.
AGTATTAACTGGATGACTGAATTCTGTACTACCTGAATTTTGAATATATATACAGTGGGGTGAGTGCACAACCTATGTTTGACACGGTTAGTTTGTTTTTGGGTGGCGGCCAACGTCCCTGGGCGCCTAATTAACAGATTCAATGTTGTGTCCCTAATGGAGCATTAAGGACAACCATCGGTAATGGAGTTGTAGAGAATGCCGAAGGAAACGCCGAGTTAGCGAGAATCAGATATAAACTTCTAAAGAGAAGAACAGTGACACTATTGATTCCCTGATGAAGGGCATTGTGATATCGCCCGAAATGCATTGGAATACAAAGGAATTATTGTCACTGATGTTGGAATGATGAGAATTTATCATATGAATGAATACAAGATAAATGAAGAGAAAATATCGAAAATATCAAATAAAAACATCTGACTAATGAAATACAAATATGTGTGGAATCCTCTGATTGCAAGGGAGGAGACTAAGGTGTGCCCAAGGGGATGTCCTTAATGCTCCATTAGGGACACAACATTGAATCTACCTGAATTTTGGACAGCCCAGCATTTGAAATGCCAAGATAGAGACTATAACGATAATCCATGCTTGACGGAATCAGGGCTTGTACAGCTAATTTCTGACTCTAGAATGAGCAAGCATTAACAGAAGTTTTGTTTGTTAAAACAGATAATGCCTTTAAGCTAACTTGTGTTCCCGGTCTCTTCCCTAACCTGGTCTGTCCTGTTTGTTCAGGAATCCAATTCAGGCGGGAATCTCGGTAGACACGCCCTGCCCGTCGCAGGGGCTTGAACACACATCACTGCCAAGTACCACACATCAGGCATTACACTAACGCATTTTAATGTGGTGATCCGCATCACTGCATTAAAATGCATTAGTCACGCATTTTTAGCGCCTTGACCACCTTCGGGATTAAGCCCGGGTGAAGCAGGTAGTGACTGCAGTCACACTGCAATACAGCAGCTCTGCGTTCAAGTTCTAAATTAATCAGGGTTCCTATGCGATTTGCAGGGCGGCTCTGGGACAGGACCATGTGTGTCTGAATTGAGCAGGGCACCGAAGTCGGCTCCGAAAGCTGCTCTTCCTGCTGCCTTTAAATTGCTCTGTTTCGGTCAGCACCATGGTCTCGCAAGGGTGCTTCTAGCCTCCCTCTGCCTGACACTATACGTTCAGACGACCCACGCTGCACTGCACAGCCACCCTGTGGTCCTGTCAGTCACTGCTGTGCTAATCTGTGTGTTATGCGCAGATTGTGCTGCAAGGTCCTTCAAGGTGACTCATACAGGGGCGACGCAGTGTTTCATGGGGTTAGATGTGGGCCTTCCTTGGTGAGGTCACAGGACTGCTAGTGCTGCTCCTGGATGTGGCGTTAAATAAAGCGGGGTTGATAACAGCCCATCTGATTGTTTATTCTGCCTGTTGTACAGTTCTTGTGTCTATGCGCTAAAATGCCCCCGGCGGCAGAGTGAGGCGAGAGAGCTTGGCACCGACCAGGGACTCCGAGGCCGCCTTCGCTTCCACTCACTCTAGGGGAATAGTTGATGGGGACCAGTACAGTCAGGCTGGAGGCAGAAGAAATACTCTGAGATCCCATACACTGGGGGTCGAGGAGCGTCAGCACATAGGAGGTGCAGTAACGTGAGTCAGAGTCTGACAGTGAAAGCTATGCCCCCAAAACATTGGCAACAATACGAAATGCTGCAGACAGACCCTCTGCATAAAGCGGATGCCTGAATTTACATGTTGAGGTAAGCTGCTGCTGCTTACGGCCACCTGAAAATATGCGTTTTGTTTTTGGAAGAGATGAATGCACATTTTAAAAAGGGTAGTGTTTTTTTATCACCTTAAAAACGTTTTCAATAAAATATAAATATCATGTTCTGCATGCTCATTGTTTGCACATAGAAGGGGTACCGATCTTCTTCCACCTCAAGCTCACAGCTGCACTCAACTGCTGCCACGTAAAAATTGTGTACAATTCAGCAATGAAACAACCCCGTTTGGTGCAGTTGGGTCCTACAGTGCCTTTCCATTTCTGGTGCTTTAATGCATTTTTACGATCTTAGAATTTCTTGTTGAGCAAATGGGAGTAATTTCGGATATTTACACGTTCTCCTTCTCTACATTGCTTTATTTTGATAACTGGAAAGTGTCATTCATAGTCATTAAATATCACTCCTAAAAACACCATGATTATAAAAATGCCACACATAAGGAATCTGCAACCTCGGCAGCTATGACCCACCCCAGCATTCTATGTCAACTCTGAGAGCAGCAGGGGAGCCCTCGTTTTGCGTTATCTTTATTGAAGTGAAAGCCGGTTCGTAGAAGCTGGAAACAATAGAGATAAGGGTTGAGTATTTTCCTTCGCACCCAGCAGTGGGCCGTTTATACGCTTGCAAAATAAATTATCTTTTGCAGGCGTATAAACGGCCCACTGCTGGGTGCGAAGGAAAATACCCCTTATCTCTATTGTTTCCAGCTTCTACGAACCGGCTTTCACTTCAATAAAGATAACGCAAAACGAGGGCTCCCCTGCTGCTCTAACAGGCTAGTTGTAACTTCCGTTTAGAGACACACAGTGCCATCAGCCACTCTTTCCAGTTTGCTGCTGCAGGTTCAGGTTGCCACTTCCTCGCATTAAAGAAGAGAGGCACATTATTCAATTACGTGCTGGCATCGGGTTTCTAGATGCATAAATCGGGAGGCGGGAGACTAGCCATCAAATCGGTAGTCTCCCGCCTGAATCGGGAAGGGTGGCTTGTATTTCAACAGCATTCTTTAGAGCCGGTTTAAAAGCGTACCAGACCACACTTGAGCACTCTTGCAAGCATAGACTAAACTGTGCAGAGAGGGCCACACACGTCAGGGTTCAACGCCATCAAGGAAGGCAGTGGAGGGCTGTGCTAGGCGAGAACTAACAATCCAGAAACGAGCGCACAACCTCTTTTTCCGGCGCCCGTCCCCCACCATTACTTTATTGACAAAGCCTTGTTAAGTAAATGGTCTTTTGAAAGACCTGTTAAGTACTCCAGTGCACCCGGCCTCAGTAAGACAGCAAACCACAACTGAACAGCTCCTCTCCCCTCACGTGAGCCAGGCAGGGGGCCTGGTGTTACTCGCACCTTTGGGCCATTCACACCTCGTCTGCCCATTTGAAGAAGGAGAGCTTTCCCCTGACACCTCCGTGCCAGACATCACAGGCAGGCAATTATTTGCATTGCTTTGGCACCATCAAGTGGTCAAGAGGCGCAACAACAATGAAAATCGGTGAGACTCGGTTTAAACCAGCTCAGCTGATTTTCATTCAGTAGGGTATTTTCGTGCACACTCGGTTTTAACCGAAATCCGGACAGCCTAAACATAATGTAAATGAAAGGCTTGGCAGATCTTGGTATAGCAATTCCAGTAGCAGAAGTTCTAGGGATGTGAAAAAGATGACCCTGAACAGAAAAAGTCCTCTGCAATGTATAGACAGCATTCAATACTGCAGTCTGTGGCCAAATGCTATTGGTTAGTCAGCAAATCAAACAAAAGTGGTTTGAGGATATTGCCTACATATGACTAGGCATCCTGGTATATTTGAAGGGTATTGTCTAATATGTGCTGCTGATCCTGGAACTTGAAGACCCGGTGAGGAACACGTATTACTGACCACCAGCACTCATTCAATCCAATCAGGTGTCCATCTCCCCTTGGCATCCGACACTTCCCATCACTCCATATACCTCTACACCACGAGTGATGGAATCAGTACAGCACAGCTGCAGAATTATAGTTTTGTGGAGTAATACCAAATAATGCATCTCCACACCATCGGGGACAACTATGCTCATTGCTCCTTACTTGATCCAACCGATACTATAAAGTTGCTTCATCACAGTTCTAGACATTTCAGAAGACAAGAACGCTTTTCATACATATTTGATTTGAAGATATACGGACATAGGCTGAGTGGGAGGGACGGGGAAGAAGAATGAAGTAATAGCAAACAAAGACATCCAGGGTGAAGGGAAAGCAGAGAGAGAGATGACTGCTCACTGTGTAGACATACAATAATTGGTAACTGCCTCTCATTGACCAGTCAACAGCACCAACCTACCTCTGTACCTCTGTTAGAGTTCTGCAGCCTCTACTAAACCCGTGAATCCTCTCCTCAGTTCCCACCACTCTTTCTTTATGACCAGCCGCGACAGTTTCTATGTTTTCTCCCAGAGACCAGGGTTAGTGCGCCACCAGCCCCAACTTACTGACAGATTATTCTTTACGCAGCAGTCAGCACCCATCACTCTACATCCTGCACAAGCCTGAGACAGTCCCTCTTGTACTGTCTACAGGTTGGCTGTAAAAGTAGAAGTTTCTATGTTTCTATGTTTTCTCCCTGAGACCAGGGTTAGTGCGCCACCAGCCCCAATTTACTGACAGATTATTCTTTGCGCAGCAGTCAGCACCCATCACTCTACATCCTGTACAAACCTTAGACAGTCCTTCTTGTACTGTCTACAGGTTGGCTGTAGAAGAACCATGAGAACCGTCAGGATGCAAGGGTGTAGGTTTCTAAGCTATCCAGTCAGTTTGCCTGGCTGTAGAAGAACCATGAGCACCATCGGGATGCAAGGGTGTAGGTTTCTAAGCTATCCAGTCAGTTTGCCTGGCTGTAGAAGAACCATGAGCACCATCGGGATGCAGGGGTGTAGGTTTCTATGCTATCCAGTCAGTTTGCTTGGCTGTAGAAGAACCATGAGCACCATTGGGATGCAAGGGTGTAGGTTTCTATGCTATCCAGTCAGTGTGCTTGGCTGTAGAAGAACCATGAGCACCTTCGGGATGCAAGGGTGTAGGTTTCTATGCTATCCAGTCAGTTTGCTTGGCTGTAATAGAACCATGAGCACCATCAGGATGCAAGGGTGTAGGTTTCTATGCTATCCAGTCAGTTTACCTGGCTGTAGAAGAACCATTAGCACCATTGGGATGCAAGGGTGTAGGTTTCTATGCTATCCAGTCAGTTTGCTTGGATGTAGAAGAACCATGAGCACCATCGGGATGCAAGGGTGTAGGTTTCTATGCTATCCAGTCAGTTTGCCTGGCTGTAGAAGAACCATGAGCACCATCACAGTGCAAGGGTGTAGGTTTCTTAGCTATCCAGTCAGTTTGCCTGGCAGTAGAAGAACCATGAGCACCATCGGGATTCAAGGGTGACGTTTCTAAGCTTTCCAGTTAGCTTACCTGGCTGTAGAAGAACCATGAGCACCATCACGGTGCAAGGGAGTAGGTTCCTAAGCTGTCCAGTCACTTTGCCTGGCTGTAGAAGAACCATGAGCACCATCAGGATGCAAGGGTGTAGGTTTCTAAGCTATCCAGTCAGTTTGCCTGGCAGTAGAAGAACCATGAGCACCATCGGGATGCAAGGGTGTAGGTTTCTAAGCTATCCAGTCAGTTTACCTGGCTGTAGAAGAACCATGACCACCATCACAGTGCAAGGGTGTAGGTTTCTATGCTATCTAGTATGTATGTATGTATGTGTATGTATGTGTGTTCTTATATAGCGCTCGACTTACCCTTGGGCATCTCGGCGCTTGCATTGGGAACCCGTCCTGGTTTTTCCCTGTGAGATAACCCGTACTGGGCATCCCCAAGGTGAAAGCCAGGCATCCCGCCGCGGGGGGGCCGTAGTGGAGATTAAGCAAGCTATTGCCCAGAGTTGCAGAGTGTGAACCCGTGATTCGAGTAGGCACCGAAGTGAGAATTATCGAGTCCGTGGACACTTGGGCTCAGACCCTGCCGCGTCGGGAATTAAACCCTGGTCCCGGGTCTGACCTCTGCTTCAGGGTATGCCTGCTCTAACCAGTGAGCCACACTTCTCTAGTCAGTTCACCTGGCTGTAGAAGAACCATGAGCACAATTGAGATGCAAGGGTATAGGTTTCTAAGCTATCCACTCAGTTTGCTTGGCTGCAGAAGAACCATGAGCACCATCAAGATACAAGGGTGTAGGTTTCTAAGCTCTCCAGTCAGTTTGCTTGGCTGTAGAAGAACTATGAGCACCATCACAGTGCAAGGGTGTAGGTTTCTAAGCTATCCAGTCAGTTTGCCTGGCAGTAAAAGAACCATGAGCACCAACAGGATGCAAAGGTGTAGGTTTCTATGCTATCCAGTCAGTTTGCCTGGCTGTAGAAGAACCATGAGCACCATCAGGATGCAAGGGTGTAGGTTTCTAAGCTTTCCAGTCAGATTACCTGGCTGTAGAAGAACTATGAGCACCATCACAGTGCAAGGGTGTAGGTTTCTAAGCTATCCAGTCAGTTTGCCTGGCAGTAGAAGAACCATGAGCACCATCAGGATGCAAGGGTATACGTTTCTAAGCTATCCAGTCAGTTTGCCTGGCTGTAGAAGAACCATGAGCACCATCGGGATGCAAGGGTGTAGGTTTCTATGCTATCCAGTCAGTTTGCCTGGCTGTAGAAGAACCATGAGCACCATCACAGTACAAGGGTGTAGGGTTCTTAGCTATCCAGTCAGTTTGCCTGGCAGTAGAAGAACCATGAGCACCATCAGGATGCAAGGGTGTAAGTTTCTTAGCTATCCAGTCAGTTTGCCTGGCAGTAGAAGAACCATGAGCACCATCGGGATTCAAGGGTGAAGTTTCTAAGCTTTCCAGTTAGTTTACCTGGCTGTCGAAGAACCATGAGCACCATCACGGTGCAAGGGTGTAGGTTTCTAAGCTATCCAGTCAGTTTGCCTGGCAGTAAAAGAACCATGAGCACCATCAGGATGCAAGGGTGTAGGTTTCTAAGCTTTCCAGTCAGTTTACCTGGCTGTAGAAGAACCTTGAGCACCATCACGGTGCAAGGGTATAGGTTTCTAAGCTTTCCAGTCAGTTTACCAGGCTGTAGAAGAACCATGAGCACCATCGGCAAGCAAGGGTGTAGGTTTCTAAGCTTTCCAGTCAGTTTACCTGGCTGTAGAAGAACCATGAGCACCATCACGGTGCAAGGGTGTAGGTTTCTAAGCTGTCCAGTCACTTTGCCTGGCTGTAGAAGAACCATGAGCACCATCAGGATGCAAGGGTGTAGGTTTCTAAGCTATCCAGTCAGTTTGCCTGGCAGTAGAAGAATCATGAGCACCATCAGGATGCAAGGGTGTAGGTTTCTAAGCTTTCCAGTCAGTTTACCAGGATGTAGAAGAACCATGAGCACCATCACGGTGTAAGGGTGTAGGTTTCTAAGCTATCCAGTCAGTTTGCTTGGCTGTAGAAGAACCATGGGCACCATTACGGTGCAAGGGTGTAGGTTTCTAAGCTATCCAGTCAGTTTGCCTGGCTGCAGAAGAACTATGAGCACCATCACAGTGCAAGGGTGAAGTTACTAAGCTTTCCGGTTAGTTTACCTGGCTGTAGAAGAACCATGAGCACCATCACGGTGCAAGAGTGTAGGTTTCTAAGCTGTCCAGTCAGTTTGCGTGGCTGTAGAAGAACCATGAGCACCATCAGGATGCAAGGGTGTAGGTTTCTAAGCTATCCAGCCAGTGTGCCTGGCAGTAGAAGAACTATGAGCGCCATCGGGATGCAAGGGTGTAGGTTTCTAAGCTTTCCAGTCAGTTTACCTGGCTGTAGAAGAACCATGAGCACCATCATGGTGCAAGAGTGTAGGTTTCTAAGCTGTCCAGTCAGTTTGCCTGGCTGTAGAAGAACCATGAGCACCATCAGGATGCAAGGGTGTAGGTTTTTAAGCTATCCAGCCAGTGTGCCTGGCAGTAGAAGAACTATGAGCGCCATCGGGATGCAAGGGTGTAGGTTTCTAAGCTTTCCAGTCAGTTTACCTGGCTGTAGAAGAACCATGAGCACCATCACGGTGCAAGAGTGTAGGTTTCTAAGCTACCCAGTCAGTTTGCCTGGCTGTAGAAGAACTATGAGCACCATCACAGTGCAAGGGTGAAGTTTCTAAGCTATCCAGTCAGTTTGCTTGGCTGTAGAAGAACCATGAGCACCATCGGGATGCAAGGGTGTAGGTTTCTAAGCTATCCAGTCAGTTTTCCTGGCTGTAGAAGAACCATGAGCACCATCAGTATGCAAGGGTGTAGGTTTCTAAGCTATCCAGTCAGTTTGCCTGGCAGTAGAAGAATCATGAGCACCATCGGGATGCAAGGGTGTAGGTTTCTATGCTATCCAGTCAGTTTGCCTGGCTGTAGAAGAACCATGAGCACCATCACAGTGCAAGGGTGTAGGTTTCTTAGCTATCCAGTCAGTTTGCCTGGCAGTAGAAGAACCATGAGCACCATCGGGATTCAAGGGTGACGTTTCTAAGCTTTCCAGTTAGCTTACCTGGCTGTAGAAGAACCATGAGCACCATCACGGTGCAAGGGAGTAGGTTCCTAAGCTGTCCAGTCACTTTGCCTGGCTGTAGAAGAACCATGAGCACCATCAGGATGCAAGGGTGTAGGTTTCTAAGCTATCCAGTCAGTTTGCCTGGCAGTAGAAGAACCATGAGCACCATCGGGATGCAAGGGTGTAGGTTTCTAAGCTATCCAGTCAGTTTACCTGGCTGTAGAAGAACCATGACCACCATCACAGTGCAAGGGTGTAGGTTTCTATGCTATCTAGTATGTATGTATGTATGTGTATGTATGTGTGTTCTTATATAGCGCTCGACTTACCCTTGGGCATCTCGGCGCTTGCATTGGGAACCCGTCCTGGTTTTTCCCTGTGAGATAACCCGTACTGGGCATCCCCAAGGTGAAAGCCAGGCATCCCGCCGCGGGGGGGCCGTAGTGGAGATTAAGCAAGCTATTGCCCAGAGTTGCAGAGTGTGAACCCGTGATTCGAGTAGGCACCGAAGTGAGAATTATCGAGTCCGTGGACACTTGGGCTCAGACCCTGCCGCGTCGGGAATTAAACCCTGGTCCCGGGTCTGACCTCTGCTTCAGGGTATGCCTGCTCTAACCAGTGAGCCACACTTCTCTAGTCAGTTCACCTGGCTGTAGAAGAACCATGAGCACAATTGAGATGCAAGGGTATAGGTTTCTAAGCTATCCACTCAGTTTGCTTGGCTGCAGAAGAACCATGAGCACCATCAAGATACAAGGGTGTAGGTTTCTAAGCTTTCCAGTCAGTTTGCTTGGCTGTAGAAGAACTATGAGCACCATCACAGTGCAAGGGTGTAGGTTTCTAAGCTATCCAGTCAGTTTGCCTGGCAGTAAAAGAACCATGAGCACCAACAGGATGCAAAGGTGTAGGTTTCTATGCTATCCAGTCAGTTTGCCTGGCTGTAGAAGAACCATGAGCACCATCAGGATGCAAGGGTGTAGGGTTCTAAGCTTTCCAGTCAGATTACCTGGCTGTAGAAGAACTATGAGCACCATCACAGTGCAAGGGTGTAGGTTTCTAAGCTATCCAGTCAGTTTGCCTGGCAGTAGAAGAACCATGAGCACCATCAGGATGCAAGGGTATACGTTTCTAAGCTATCCAGTCAGTTTGCCTGGCTGTAGAAGAACCATGAGCACCATCGGGATGCAAGGGTGTAGGTTTCTATGCTATCCAGTCAGTTTGCCTGGCTGTAGAAGAACCATGAGCACCATCACAGTACAAGGGTGTAGGTTTCTTAGCTATCCAGTCAGTTTGCCTGGCAGTAGAAGAACCATGAGCACCATCAGGATGCAAGGGTGTAGGTTTCTTAGCTATCCAGTCAGTTTGCCTGGCAGTAGAAGAACCATGAGCACCATCGGGATTCAAGGGTGAAGTTTCTAAGCTTTCCAGTTAGTTTACCTGGCTGTCGAAGAACCATGAGCACCATCACGGTGCAAGGGTGTAGGTTTCTAAGCTATCCAGTCAGTTTGCCTGGCAGTAAAAGAACCATGAGCACCATCAGGATGCAAGGGTGTAGGTTTCTAAGCTTTCCAGTCAGTTTACCTGGCTGTAGAAGAACCTTGAGCACCATCACGGTGCAAGGGTATAGGTTTCTAAGCTTTCCAGTCAGTTTACCAGGCTGTAGAAGAACCATGAGCACCATCGGGAAGCAAGGGTGTAGGTTTCTAAGCTTTCCAGTCAGTTTACCTGGCTGTAGAAGAACCATGAGCACCATCACGGTGCAAGGGTGTAGGTTTCTAAGCTGTCCAGTCACTTTGCCTGGCTGTAGAAGAACCATGAGCACCATCAGGATGCAAGGGTGTAGGTTTCTAAGCTATCCAGTCAGTTTGCCTGGCAGTAGAAGAATCATGAGCACCATCAGGATGCAAGGGTGTAGGTTTCTAAGCTTTCCAGTCAGTTTACCAGGATGTAGAAGAACCATGAGCACCATCACAGTGTAAGGGTGTAGGTTTCTAAGCTATCCAGTCAGTTTGCTTGGCTGTAGAAGAACCATGGGCACCATTACGGTGCAAGGGTGTAGGTTTCTAAGCTATCCAGTCAGTTTGCCTGGCTGCAGAAGAACTATGAGCACCATCACAGTGCAAGGGTGAAGTTACTAAGCTTTCCGGTTAGTTTACCTGGCTGTAGAAGAACCATGAGCACCATCACGGTGCAAGAGTGTAGGTTTCTAAGCTGTCCAGTCAGTTTGCGTGGCTGTAGAAGAACCATGAGCACCATCAGGATGCAAGGGTGTAGGTTTCTAAGCTATCCAGCCAGTGTGCCTGGCAGTAGAAGAACTATGAGCGCCATCGGGATGCAAGGGTGTAGGTTTCTAAGCTTTCCAGTCAGTTTACCTGGCTGTAGAAGAACCATGAGCACCATCATGGTGCAAGAGTGTAGGTTTCTAAGCTGTCCAGTCAGTTTGCCTGGCTGTAGAAGAACCATGAGCACCATCAGGATGCAAGGGTGTAGGTTTTTAAGCTATCCAGCCAGTGTGCCTGGCAGTAGAAGAACTATGAGCGCCATCGGGATGCAAGGGTGTAGGTTTCTAAGCTTTCCAGTCAGTTTACCTGGCTGTAGAAGAACCATGAGCACCATCACGGTGCAAGAGTGTAGGTTTCTAAGCTACCCAGTCAGTTTGCCTGGCTGTAGAAGAACTATGAGCACCATCACAGTGCAAGGGTGAAGTTTCTAAGCTATCCAGTCAGTTTGCTTGGCTGTAGAAGAACCATGAGCACCATCGGGATGCAAGGGTGTAGGTTTCTAAGCTATCCAGTCAGTTTTCCTGGCTGTAGAAGAACCATGAGCACCATCAGTATGCAAGGGTATAGGTTTCTAAGCTATCCAGTCAGTTTGCCTGGCTGTAGAAGAACCATGAGCACCATCACGATGCAAGGGTGTAGGTATCTAAGCTGTCCAGTCACTTTGCCTGGCTGTAGAAGAACCATGAGCACCATCAGGATGCAAGGGTGTAGGTTTCTAAGCTATCCAGTCAGTTTGCCTGGCAGTAGAAGAATCATGAGCACCATCAGGATGCAAGGGTGTAGGTTTCTAAGCTTTCCAGTCAGTTTACCAGGCTGTAGAAGAACCATGAGCACCATCACGGTGTAAGGGTGTAGGTTTCTAAGCTATCCAGTCAGTTTGCTTGGCTGTAGAAGAACCATGGGCACCATTACGGTGCAAGGGTGTAGGTTTCTAAGCTATCCAGTCAGTTTGCCTGGCTGTAGAAGAACTATGAGCACCATCACAGTGCAAGGGTGAAGTTTCTAAGCTTTCCGGTTAGTTTACCTGGCTGTAGAAGAACCATGAGCACCATCACGGTGCAAGAGTGTAGGTTTCTAAGCTGTCCAGTCAGTTTGCGTGGCTGTAGAAGAACCATGAGCACCATCAGGATGCAAGGGTGTAGGTTTCTAAGCTTTCCAGTCAGATTACCTGGCTGTAGAAGAACTATGAGCACCATCACGGTGCAAGAGTGTAGGTTTCTAAGCTGTCCAGTCAGTTTACCTGGCAGTAGAAGAACTATGAGCGCCATCGGGATGCAAGGGTGTAGGTTTCTAAGCTTTCCAGTCAGTTTACCTGGCTGTAGAAGAACCATGAGCACCATCACGGTGCAAGAGTGTAGGTTTCTAAGCTGTCCAGTCAGTTTGCCTGGCTGTAGAAGAACCATGAGCACCATCAGGATGCAAGGGTGTAGGTTTCTAAGCTATCCAGCCAGTGTGCCTGGCAGTAGAAGAACTATGAGCGCCATCGGGATGCAAGGGTGTAGGTTTCTAAGCTTTCCAGTCAGTTTACCTGGCTGTAGAAGTACCATGAGCACCATCACGGTGCAAGAGTGTAGGTTTCTAAGCTATCCAGTCAGTTTGCTTGGCTGTAGAAGAACCATGAGCACCATCACGTTGCAAGGGTGTAGGTTTCTAAGCTATCCAGTCAGTTTGCCTGGCTGTAGAAGAACTATGAGCACCATCACAGTGCAAGGGTGAAGTTTCTAAGCTATCCAGTCAGTTTGCTTGGCTGTAGAAGAACCATGAGCACCATCGGGATGCAAGGGTGTAGGTTTCTAAGCTATCCAGTCAGTTATCCTGGCTGTAGAAGAACCATGAGCACCATCAGTATGCAAGGGTATAGGTTTCTAAGCTATCCAGTCAGTTTGCCTGGCTGTAGAAGAACCATGAGCACCATCAGGATGCACGGGTTTAGGTTTCTAAGCTTTCCAGTCAGTTTGCCTGGCTGTAGAAGAACCATTAGCACCATCAGGATGCAAGGGTGTAGGTTTCTAAGCTTTCCAGTCAGTTTGTCAGGCAGTAGAAGAACCACGAGCACCATCAGGATGCAAGGGTGTAGGTTTCTAAGCTATCCAGTCAGTTTTCCTGGCTGTAGAAGAACCATGAGCACCATCAGTATGCAAGGGTATAGGTTTCTAAGCTATCCAGTCAGTTTGCTTGGCTGTAGAAGAACCATGAGCACCATCGGGATGCAAGGGTGTAGGTTTCTATGCTATCCAGTCAGTTTGCCTTGCTGTAGAAGAACCATGAGCACCATCAGGATGCACGGGTGTAGGTTTCTAAGCTTTCCAGTCAGTTTGCCTGGCTGTGTGAAGAACTATTAGCACCATCAGGATGCAAGGGTGTAGGTTTCTAAGCTTTCCAGTCAGTTTGTCAGGCAGTAGAAGAACCACGAGCACCATCAGGATGCAAGGGTGTAGGTTTCTAAGCTTTCCAGTCAGTTTGCCTGGCAGTAAAAGAACTATGAGCACCATCAGGACGCAAGGGTGTAGGTTTCTGAGCTTTCCAGTCAGTTTGCCTCGCTGTAGAAGAACCGCGAGCACCATCAGGATGCAAGGGTGTAGGTTTCTAAGCTTTCCAGTCAGTTTGCCTGGCAGTAGAAGAACCACGAGCACCATCAGGATGCAAGGGTATAGGTTTCTAAGCTTTCCAGTCAGTTTGCCTGGCAGTAGAAGAACCATTAGCACCATCAGGATGCAAGGGTGTAGGTTTCTAAGCTTTCCAGTCAGTTTGCCTGGCTGTAGAAGAACCACGAGCACCATTGGGATGCAAGGGTATAGGTTTCTAAGCTTTCCAGTCAGTTTACCAGGCTGTAGAAGAACCACGAGCACCATCGGGAAGCAAGGGTGTAGGTTTCTAAGCTTTCCAGTCAGTTTGCCTGGCAGTAAAAGAACCATTAGCACCATCAGGATGCAAGGGTGTAGGTTTCTAAGCTTTCCAGTCAGTTTGCCTGGCAGTAGAAGAACCACAAGCACCATCAGGATGCAAGGGTATAGGTTTCTATGCTATCCAGTCAGTTTGCCTGGCTGTAGAAGAACCATGAGTACCATCGCGATGCAAGGGTGTAGGTTTCTAAGCTATCCAGTCAGTTTGCTGGTTTGGATTCCATTACTTTCCTACACTCTCTCCCTGCACGACTGCGGATTGACTTTCTACTTCTACATAAACAATGTTTGGCCTTCTTCTTCTGCACTCAGAGTTGGCAAACACGGATTGAAGAGGGGAGGGAGAACATGTGAAAACTGAGGTAATGTTACATATGTAATTGTGGTAACTTGCGAATGGCTGTTATTTGTATTATTAATATTATTATTATTAATATAATTATTATTAATATTATTAATATTATTATGTAAGGGACTCCAATATTTTACATTGTATTCTAAGTACCTTTTTATTTAATGGATGAATTTTTTTTTAACATTGGGAAGGGCATTTTGGAAAAATAAAATAGATGATAGTGTACTTTGCCGAAATTATTGTTATGCTTACGCTTGTTTTGGAGAGCACGGGAGATTGTAAATTGTTTTAAAGACTTCGTAGCAGCAGAAGACACATCATTGCACATCTTGCACAAAAAGAAACACAATGTTGCTACATTTTGAAAAATCTTTTTGAAGAAAATCAGAACCTCTACATACAAATTTGATTACTGTGTAAAGGTCAAACTTGATGGACTTTTTGTGCTAGTCTTTCATTAGAATGAGTTCTTGAAGTTTGAATATGCACAAGCCAAAAATTCAAAGCATGTGTTTTTCTCCTTGTACATCCACGTCGTCTTGTATTTGTACTGAGAACAGTTGGTTTCACTTTTTGCTGCCCTGTCCAACGCCCCTTCTGCCCCAGAGCCTTTCCTATCCCTGGCAGTGCTGAGGCAACAGCTTCCATTTGCTGCCCTTTGCAGCTTCTCACTCTGCAGCAGACTTTAAACCACATCTCAACACTGAGTCACCCTTCCAAAACCCTCTCTGGCCAGGCAGACCGCAGTCACCCAGCAGGGGCGGCTCTAGGCTCATGGTGGCCCTGGGCAGGGAGCGTAGGAAGGGGGCCCCGGAATAGGGGGTCCGGGCGGGGCGGAGCACAGAGGCCAGAGAAGGGGGGGGGGGGGTCAGGGTGTTTGGAAGTGGAACAGAGCCGGAGGCCACTAACAGGGACATGCATCAACCTATTTAGGAAGTGCAAACGGTGCGAGTCGCAAAATTCGGCCGTTTGCGATTCCTAAATAGGTTTTTGGGATGCATCAAGCATTTTTGGTAAAATCGCTATTTTTAGCGAATTCCAAAAATGCGATTGCTTTTAAGGAATCGCAAATTTGCGATTCCTTAAAAGCAATGCATGATTAATTTTAAAATTGCGAATTCGCAATTAGGGGGTGCAAATTACAACGAGGTTGAACCTCGTGGTAATTTGCGAAAATGTGTTAAAATGCTCTATTTTGCATTTCAAAACACTGTCATGTTACAGACACACATGTTCTTAGGACATGTGTGTTTGAAACATGCACTTAAAAATACATTTCAGGGATGCAGGGGGAGGTCCTTTGGACCCCCCCTGCACCCATGGAATGCATTAACATTTTGCGTATTCTAATTTGCGAATTCGCAATTCCCATTGATTCCTATGGGCCTTTTGGCCCATAGGAATCAATGGGAATTGCGAAATCGCAAATTGGAATTCACATAATATTTGCGATTCGGTAAAAATTTCGATTTTTACCGATTCGCAAATTTTATGCACTTTCAATTATGCATCCCGTTTTGCAATTCCTTATTTGCGACTCCTTAAAAATCGCTAATAAGGAATCGCAAAACGTTTTGTTGATGCATGTCACCGTAAATCCCTGCCAGGGGCCGCCACGCAAATATGTATCCATCCTCACAGGATTATTATATTAAGCATATATATTGGCGTGGTGGCCTCTGGGGTTTGGTGGCCCTGTGCAGGTGAACAGCTTGCACATGCCTTAAGCCGCCACTAACCCAGAAAGCCATGTGTACACGCCATTGATGGAGCCAGCCAGGCTCTCAGTGTCTCCTGCACCTCCTGTTACTAGAGGACATTAACAGATACCTCGCTGTCTCCACAGCCTGTCACAGCCCTGGCAGCTATGGAACCAATAGGAGGCCCGCTTACGGGGCACTGTCCGCATCATGAGCATCATCACACTTGTGATCTGGCACAGCATGCATGCATCCAATCACTCACCCTGTAGGAGGATCATTCAACTACACAAGCCCTCTTCAACATAAACAAATATGGTCATGGTTATTTTACTGTACGCACAACTGTATTTTCCATTCGAATGGTGTTGTACATGCAATTTTGTTTCCATACACCCTAGTGGCGATAATGTACAGAATAAAATTAATTTACAAACATTTTCCTTTGCTGCACAGACATTTTTAAATCAAAATGCGTATTGTTCTACATGTTTATAATACATTATCCACCAACATGACTTACAAACATTACTGTAGTATTAGGGTAAAAGTTGTTTTACAATCAATTCGTTTTCAACAGCGTTTTTCCTTGCTATGTTAGTACATATCTCTCAAACTAATAACTATTCTTGTTTAAATAACTTTAAATAACTTTCTCTCTCTCCCTCCCTGGGTTCTATTTCTATTCATCCATTCTTAAGTTAGAATTTGTTGCTTACTTTTGGAGGGGGGCTAATGGCACAAATGTGTGGTCTGCTGTGCATATCTAGTTGTACATGTCGTATTTATATCCTGTTTTCCGTCCTTTTCCTTAGCATAAATTTGTCGTTGTTCAAAAAGTAGGTTGTTAATCTTCGATATTACTGGCTCAGAATCTTTTAGTAACTATTTTATTTTCGAGGGTGGGTAAACTGATGAGGGCCTACCCTCTGGTCTGCAGCTTACCTGCCTGTCTATGGAATTGTTCATTGGTCTATGACTGTTCCCTCTATGTTCTCAAGTTTGTGCAAGTCCATGCCACATTGTAGAAATCTACATTAACTTCTCCACCCCTAGGACAGCTCACCTCCGTTCAAGGGAAGAATGTGCTAATCCTTTTAGGTATGACATAAGTCCAGTCTAAATAAAGTGCATTAGTTTAACTCTGGCATTTCTTGTGGTACATCTGCAAATTTATGCTGGGTCTTCTAGAGGTCTATCAATGTCTGATGCCCATTTGGCTCTTAGGTTATCTAGTGTTCCTTTTACCTATTCATGTATTGCTTTTTATAGTGGTGAAATTGCTCTAACTTTACTAGTGGTCATACTAAACAAATGCAGCGGGTGAGCGTAGCCCCACTGTTATTTCAGCAGTGCAAAAAAGAAAAAGAAAATGATAACAGGACTTTATTATCATCTATTTTTCTATGCGGGACTCGGAGCCAGGTCTGGGCGGGGCTGGGGTCTGGGGCCAGAGCAGAGTGAGGGAGGGTTTGCACTCCTCTAAGTGCGCATGCCGGTTTGGCTGGCCCCCTTTGGCTCCCAGGTACTGCCTGAGCGGCCTAACTGGCTGCCCGGATCAAATATGACTCTGCTCATGCAGCTTAGTGATTTGCTGGGAGAGTTCTGGAGCCTGGGTGCTTCCGGTAATTTCCAGCCAATGAAGAGGACGGAGGATGGGCGTGCAGTGGTGTAGAGGCGAAGGTAAGTTTATTTATTTATTTTATCTATTCCCACCCCACCACACCTTTCCAAGGCAGCCACCACTGATATCAATATTTTTCTGAGAGTTCTGACTTCCATGTTTGTTGAATGGGGATTTTCCCTGCTTGTTTAGCAGAAAGTGTCCTTTTGGTATCCCGTAGTCACTAAGTCATAAAACATCCCTTGAACATGTTTTCCAATAGGATGGTCTCTCTCTCCTCCCACAGTTGTAGTTCTCTCAATTACCTTTGTGTAGGAGGGCTTTTAAGCACTGTAGAGGGAGCCCAGAGGAGTATGAAGTCTTCATTTTCATTCTCTGTCAGCAACCACTCAACTATCGTGTAGGGCTTCTAACAGTTTTGGTCAGGTACCTTCGCCTGTTTTGGATCCAAGAGGATGGTTGTTAGATGCATCAGAATGGGTATATCACTGCTTTTTGGGCCTCAAACCTGCTAATCTTTCATACATTCATCTTGTTGCCATTTGTAACTGTGCAGCTTATAAAATGGAACTGCTTCAGTATTTGTTGATATCACTTTCCGCCATTTGCGATCCCATATTAGTTCTAACACCATTTTGTCTAACTCACAAAAGACTTCCCTGGGGATTCATATTGGTGGTGTCACAACATCATATAATAAGCGCAGGAGCATCACCATTTTAGATATGGATATCTTTTCTACCACTGAAACTGGCGTTTTTTTCCAGAATCTGATCCCACTCTATAGTGTTGTTATAGCTGTTCTTATGTTCCTGTCTAAACGTCTGCCTCGGGTCTTTGCACCACTAAGGAATGTATTGTGGGAGCCTTTGACTTCAATCTATGAGTTGCATCAGGTAGAATGTATTTGTCTATGTCTACCTGTGTTCGCTATATGCTGGATTTACTCCAGTTTACTTCAAGGACAAATATGGCACCATGGGGCATATTATCAAGGGATTTATCTCCGCTTTTTTGGCTTTAAAAGCCAAGAAAGCGGAGATAAAATTATCTCCCTATCAGCAACAGGGTGCTAACACGCAAATTTGCATGTTAGCACCCTTTTTCTCTACGCTTCCCCTTGCATCTCTAATGAGATGCAAAGGGGGCGTTCCAGAGAAAAATAATATGAGAAATGTTGTTAAGCGACATTTCTCCTATTATCAAGGATTTCGCTAACCCTGTTAGTGATAAAAAAAGCAGCGCTATCCGCGGTTAGCGCTGCTTTTTTTACACCTGGTATTTTACTAACTTAGCCATGATATCCTATGGAAGGTGGATATCATAGCTAAGTTTGTGAGCCCCTATCATCAACCTAACACCAAACTTTGAGAGATTATCGTTGGTTTTCCAGTGATAATCTCTCAATTGGCAGTTAGCGCAAGGATTTTTATCACTACTGAGATAAACCTTGCTAATAGCAAGTTATCTCTGCGATAATTTCCGGCGATGCTTAGCGTTAAAACATTCGTTGCTAAGCATCGTTAGCGGTAAATATCGCTAAACGTTGGTAATATGCCCCCACATCTTTCCAATACTGTGGTTGCACGCTCTATAGCACTGCTGCACACACATGTGGTACAAACAACTGTACTATTATATGCACAATTGTATTACTGTATGCAAATTGTAGTGCTGTGCATAAAAGGTGAAAATAGGATAGCCAAAAAGTTGACCGGAGGATGACAGATTTCCACTGTTCAGGAATTCGCCAGATGATTATCTGGAAAACCTGATGCACTGCTCAGGTCACTCAATGCGAGTGTACAAGGATAAGCATTGATTAATGTAGTACAAATTTTAACAAGTAAATCAATATATAACAACTGTGGAAAACACCCAGTATAATGAACAACGTAGAGTCT
The DNA here is from genome assembly GCF_964263255.1 of Lissotriton vulgaris. Classification (NCBI taxonomy): domain Eukaryota; kingdom Metazoa; phylum Chordata; class Amphibia; order Caudata; family Salamandridae; genus Lissotriton; species Lissotriton vulgaris. Next base: position 815,586,470 of record NC_141696.1, on the reverse strand, counting down.
TCAGGCTTTGAATTGAATGTCTTTATAATAAATCATAAAGTTCAAGGATGATGTTCAAAATTCACATAATCCAGGCGTAGAATATTCAAAACAGGTCTTCAATTATATCTCAGATTAGAAATCCCAATGCATTTCGGGCTTCAATGGTAGCCCTTCATCTGGGGAATCTATGGAAACAATATAATACAATATGGGACATGTGGCAGCTGCAAACAATCATGTTCTTACAGTGGGGTGAGGATACAGTTATGATGGTGAAACGGTAAAATGCCTCTACCAAAGAAAAGAAAGGAATGAAAGTCAGTCGTAACTATGGAGAATATCTACAGTGTACCACAGGGAGAGAAAAAAATGAAAATCCTTCAGTGAAATGCGAGGGAGAACAGGTCAAAATTAACGGGCCAAAGGTAACGTGCAACGCGTGAGGATACACCACGGGTGTTGGGCAAATGAAACATGCACGTGAGAAAAGTGAATGGCTCTTACCAATGCGAGCAAAACGCTCGCAGAAACTTCATGTACACGAAGTGTCAGCCGCCGAGCGGTATGATATTGAAGGAAACTATGGTAAAAACCGAAAAATAACGTCATTTGAAAAGGGTGAAAGTAAATGCCAGTGAGAGATGTAAACAGAGCTGGGGACTTACCAGTCGCTATGATAAGTGAACAGGAAACATAATAAATGTTTAGAAATGTGGCGTCCTGAAATACAATGGAAACGGCAATGTAGAAAGGTAGTGATATAGTGAACGTTTACGCGCAGATAGAGAGATAAACTCACTGGTGTAAAGCTTCCAACAGAATTTTGAAAACCCTTGTGTAGTGCTGGCAGAGCGCCGAATGAATCTAAGTAAACGAAACCGCAGTGGGGGAAATGAGTTAAGAGTAATGGGATAGATAAAGAAGACGAACAGTACCAAAGTTCCGGAAAAGTGGTGGCCATCTTAGAATGGAAAATGTAAATAAAAAGAGAGTGGTGGTATGAGGGCAGATAGAAAAGATGAACATGTCAATTCAGGGATAGTCCAGCAATAGTAATTATAGAAATAACACTCATTACATAATGAAACTTCATCAGTATACAGTCAAAAAGGTCCAAAGGTCAAATAAAAACAATGTTGCTGTTATGATAAAATACAAACAGTGGTGAGATGGTAACGAATTGCAAAAAACAATCGTAACAAACAGAGACTACGAAACACACTTGTAGCATGTAAAATACATAACTATAGATAATACAGTGTGATGTCAAAGAAAGCAAGCCAATTCAAATTTATCATTGAGTCCTGATGGGGTCAGTGATTGCATAAACCAAATCCAGTGCATTTCACGTTGAGATAGAAATTTACTTTTATCGCGATCGAGGCGATGCTCGATGATCTCAAGGACCCCACATTTGAGTTGGGCAATGTTGTGTCTCATTGTACGCCAATGTTGGGCTATGGGGGAGCTTGTGGTATTAGTTCTAATGCGACCTTTTAGAACTCCACTGTTCAGCATTTGGCCTGAACTGATACAAAAAGGATAATCTAGAAGATCCAAACATAGGATATGATTTAAAAAATGTGAAACAGTATTTACAACAACACCGGAACAATAACATGCCATTACAACAACGGCCAAACAATAAATGCATCTTTGCAACGAAAGTCCTTAGGGCTACTTTTTTACCACTATATGTCTTTACCACAAACGACTTTACCACAAAAATGTAAGTATTTCATAGGAAAGAGTATTATATTTAATATATATATATAATATATATATGATAGAGATATATCTTGAATATATGTATATATTCACAAGAAAAGGTTACAGGCACGTTATAGTTAGGAAATAGCATAAAAAAATAGAAATTCACTTAAAAAAACAAAGGCTGCAGGGATATTATAGTTAGGCACAGATTTTACATGCACAAAACCATAGAAATTCAGCAGTTATAGTTACCTGAGCTAAATATAACATATGCCCCCGCAGTGCCTGCTTATGATCTCACAGTATACATCACTCATGACATGGTCAGTTACATTACTGATGATACCTCAAGTGACATCACTCATGACATCATCCACAGAACCACTCATGTACCCATTCACACACCCACTCATACACCCACTCACACACCCATACAACCACTCACAGCCACTCACTCATCCATAGAGCCACTCACATACCGACTCATTCACCTATACAGTCAATCACTTACCCATACACCTACTGACATAGCCACTCACTCACCCATACAGCTACTTACACATCCACATATTCACCTATACAAACACTCACATACCTACTCACTCACCCATATAGCCTCCCAACAGAGCGATTCAGTCACCCATACAACCACTCACATGCCCACATAACCACTTACATACCTATTCACACATCCATACAAGCATTCACATGTCCATACATTCACCCATACAAGCACTAACAAAGACATCCACTCTCCAATACAGCCACACCCACTCAGTTAACCAAACACCAACTCAAACACTCGCTCACTCATCCATACAGCCTCTTACACACCCAGTCACTCACCCATGCAGCCATTCACGCAGCCACTCAATCCCCCATACAGCCACTCACACACCAATTCATCTACCCATATAGCTACTCATGAAGTCACTCACACACCCACTCACTGACCAATACAGTCACTCAATTACTAATGCAGCTTCTCACATACCCACTTATTCACTCATACAGCCACTCACACATGGATACACACAGTCACACAACCACTCACATAATATATGTTACAAATAGTATAACACATCAGTACTACACAAAGTATACTAATTCAGATGTGTCACACATTTGCCATAAATTCTGAATGTTAGCACTCTAGTTGCTCATTAGATCACTGTAGCAAAGCTACTGCTCACCAGGGAAGTCTGCTGCTGGTATTCAAAGTGCATGTTTCAGTCTGCATGTCAGAATTTTTTTAATGAAATAGAAGAGGATTTGAGAAGTCAAAATGTGCCCTAATTTTTCTTTCTTCAGCACTAATCATAATTTCTATGGCAAAATGAACCCCCTCATTTTGTTCGTTTGCAAATTAAATGTTTTAAGTGTTACCACTTTATTCCAATCAAGATGACTTCACGCGTGCCATACTTTTGTCATAAGTAAGACTGTTAGCGCTCTAGTTATTCTTTAGAACACTCTGGGACATTCTGTCATTGGGCTATACTTGGTCTACATCTGGGGGATATTTGTGCTAAATTTGGGCTTGTTTGTCTCTGGTGGCCATCTTGGGAGACTTATTTGTTATGAAGTTTCCTAATTTCCTCATTTACTACAGTCTCCTCAATAGGAAATACTTTCAGTTTTCTACTTTGATTCCATCAAGAAGCCATTCAGATGTGACACACATTTGCCATAAATTCAGAATTTTAGCACGCTAGTTGCTTATTAGATCACTGTAGTAAAGCTACTGCTCACCAGGGAAGTCTGCTGCTGGTATTGAAAGTGCATGTTTCAGTCTGCATGTCGGGATTTTTTTATGAAATAGAAGAGGATTTGAGAAGTCACTCAAAATGTGCCTGAAGTAAGTAAACCACTCCAAGATAGTAGTAAACAGCAGGTTTATTATAACATGTAAATGACGCACCCTAAGCTGGTGGTGCCTGGGTTCTCAGTGAAGCTGCCAACGTTCCAAGGCAGCCTTCACTCGAACATTCCATGGGAAGTACCAACTGGGCAGGAGGGCGGGGGGAAAGGAGAAAGACAGAGGGGAAATACCAATATGATTACATGATTACAACACCTCTTCCTTTCTGAGGGAGAAAAGGATACATAGTACAGAAATATGGTGCCCATTGAGTGAAAATGAGCACCACAGGCGAGGGTAAGAGTAAACCCGGGATAGGGAAGGAAAAGGGGTCACTCTGTGTGATAATCTCTCTGCCATCGGGGAGGTTGGCGTATCCTAGACCCTCTTCTCAAGGGTGACCCCTATTCTTGCCCCTCAAGCGACTCCTCTTCTAGTGACCTCTCTACTGTCCTCAGTGGCTCTAGAGGCACCTGAGGTCACTCTGTCCATACTCCACATTTTACCATCCTCCATGATGACAACATTTTTCCCCACCTCCTTGATCCTTTCTGGGGCAAAGAATGTGTCTCCTTTTCTACCTAGACCTACAGGTTTCCTTATGTGAACCATCTGGCCCGGTTTAAATACCTTCTCTTTGGTACCCCACTTTTGATCATACAACGTTTTGTATTTCTCTTGGCGTGTCCTAACCTTTCTCTTAAACACCTCCCCATCAACCACCACAGGCTCTTTTGGACACACCCACTTATTGTATTGTATTGTATGAAGGTTTTGAACCTCGCATACTGTCACCCTACGGGTATCCTGGCGCTTAGATTTTACAGTATCAGACTCAGATGAAGATGAATCAAGGGCACAGAGAAGCACTAACAAGTCGGCGGGAAAAGCCAGGTTTTCAGGCTTCGCCTGAAGCTCATAAGGGACTGACTCTGTCTAATGCTCAGGGGAAGTTCATTTCACCGGCGCGCCGCAACCACCCGGAAGGCCCTGCCCCCCAACCTGGCCAGCTTGACTCTTGGGACTTCCAGCAGACCTGCACCAGCCGATCGAAGTTTTCTCTGTGGCCGGTACCAGGAGAAACACCCCTGCAGCGGAGCTGGGCCTTGGTCTCATGCATTGCTTTAAATACAATGCACAGAGACTTAAATAGTACCCTCTCCTTGATCGGCAGCCAGTGCAGATCCCGTAGGGCTTGGTGTGACGAGGCGTGGCGATTTATTTTTAATGCCAGCTTAGCCGCTACCGATTGCACTCTATGCAGCCTGTCGATGACAAACTGAGGCGCCCGATATAACGAGTTGCAATAGTCCAGCCTACTCTGGATAATGCTCCTCACCACCAACGACCGTTTGTCGTCTGGCAGGATCGGGAGGAGCCGGCGCAACATCCGTAAGAGACCGAAACACACGCCAGCTATCCTGTTGGCCTGTGACTCCATTTGCAGATTTTTATCAAGCAAGACCACTAGATTTCTCAACGTGTCAGATGGGGGCATTGGCTCCTCTTCCGGGGTAAGTCTAAATTCCCTCAGTAGGTGCTTGGTTAATCCTGCTGGGGCACAGTACAGCACCTCTGTTTTTTCCCCATTGAACTGTAAGGAGTTCTTCCTGAGCCACCTGGCTGTATGGCGCATACATTCCTGGAATGTGTCCATTGTGACTGCGTGCTTCCCTTCCCGGGAGAACGCCAGCTGTGTGTCGTCTGCGTAGTTGACTACCTCCACCCCAAATGATTTAATGAGGGGGAGGAGCGGCTGTAGATATACGTTAAATAAAATGGGGCTGATGGCCGACCCCTGAGGGACCCCATGATCTATTGCCGTTTTGTTAGCAGAGAAGGGTGCCAATGTGACCACCTGCTGTCGTCCTGAGAGGTAAGACCGCATCAATTGTAGTGCACATCCCCGCACTCCCATACTCTCGAGCCTTCCTAGCAGAATGGAGTGGTCGACCGTATCGAATGCGGCCGACATATCGAGAAGCACTAACACCGTGACATTCCCGCTGTTGGCCCGCATTCTCAGTTTGTCCAGCATCAAAGTCAACGCGGACTCTGTCCCATGTGCTGGGCGGAAGCCAAACTGATCTCTGTCCAGCCTCTGGTTTTCCTCCAGGAAGCCGGAGAGTGACCTGCCCACTGCCCGCTCCAGTATTTTGACCGGGTAGGGCGAGGTAATTGAAATTTTTATGGTCAAGTATGTCCCCTAACGTGTACCCCAACGGCTCCATGTACGTGCTTATAGTACATGTAATTTCCCTCCATGACCGAATATGAAGACGCAAATACATTTGCGTCCAACGTTAACATGTCCTCTTTCAAATCCACCATAAATGGATCAATAATTCAGTTCCTAACCATACCATGCCAACGTCTTTACATGGTACACTTTTTCATTTTTCCTGGCTCTGCCGAGCTAGGCCCTGATTTCTGTCTCCGAGCCCTTTCTGCCTCCTGCCTCTGAAAGCTGCAGCATGGACGCATATCCCTGACCTCTGCCTCACTTCCTGCAAAGCGAAGCGGTGCCTGGCTCAACCTGGCCTGCCTGCCAAAACTGTATTTTGCCTTCAAGTTATCTGTTCAGCTCCTCGAAAATACATTCCTGTCTAGTGATTTAGGTAAACATCTCCCTGGCTGCAGAGCAAAGAGCAAGCCTTCCTGCCCCCGTTCAAGTAATTTACAGTTCCCGTTGCCATAGTAGGCCCATGGCCCTGCACGTAGACACGTAGGCACATATGCACGCACTAGCCACAGTATAGAATAGCCTCTGCCCGAGAGACCTTTTACTCCAGATAATACATCCTCCAAACATAAGATACCAGATATGTTATAGGTCCAGGTCGTTCTGACATCCCAGACTTCTGTCTCCTCTACTAGTGTTAAAGTTCCCCCCAGTTACCACATCCATGTCACGTCATGCTAGCTGCGCGCGCATCCACACTTATCTGCTGATTTTGCAACTTTCTCTATGCACCCACCCACATGTGACGATTCCTGTGACGTTCATCTGACATGTACAGTGCACGCCTTTGTGTACGCCTATTTTCACGCCTCCTATTACGCACATGTGCTCTTATCTCGCTCTTTTTCACCTGTTACGCCTACTGTATTGAATGCAATGATGTATTTTACTATATATAATGTGTAATGTTAATAAAACGTTGACTATCCCTTCCCGAACCCTAGTGGTGACGGAACATGATCTCCAAACCTTGAGGTTTTTCTAATAAACCCCGTAAACCTCAGATACCACGGACTCTGCCTCTCATTTTCATGAGCTGTCTTGTAATGATACTTATACGGAAAAATAGTTCAGGTAATTAAATTTACCACATAATTTCGTGCCCGAACAGGGACCCCTCCCCCACCCCACGCGCCGGAGATGCGTCGCAGGCCTTGTCCCCTGCCACAGCTGTGACGGACATCCATGCGCATCTGCAGGTTTTCCTGTATCTCCCTCAGGCCTACGGAGGTGACTGAGACTGCGGTCGACATCCAGACGAGGCGGTGAGGAGTGCGGAGGATCCCGACCAGAGCCCAGCCGAGAGCAGCAGTGTCCGAGGTATCCAGAGACCCACCTGTTCCGATGTGACGAGGCGCATGCGTAGTAGCAGTACCAGTAGACGTCCAGTCCAGTCCGAGGCCTTCAAGTTCAAGTATTGCTCCCGGTGAGTACCGTTGCTAGGGACGCATCTAGACGGGTGCATTAGTTTGTGTCCGGTAAAGACAGGTCTGGGTACACAGTCCTGGTCCGTACGTGTTCACTCAGGTGAGCACGGTATGACGTATCTCTTTATGGGACCGGTCTGTACTGTTTAGCAGTGCATCTAGTAATCCAGTGATTCAGTGATTCAAGATTTAAGCCTTCTAGTATTCTCACGTGACTCCAGGTATTGTGTTTTAATGTACTAGACATTGTCTATTCTAAATGTTTTAATGTATTTCATGTTGTGGTATGAATGACTGTTTGCTTTTCATTGTTGTGTTTTTAGTATTCAAGTTAAGGTCAGGATGCCGTTATTCTCGAAATTACGTCAGATAGGAACTAGGAAAGGGATACTAGAGGAAGCAGTACCTGTCCCACCTAGGGACACTCCAGGATATTTTATGTACCACAAGCACGGCTTAGACGCTGTGTTGTATTTAGACTTATGGGTGGACTACACTAAGCATTTAGAGGAACAGTTTCGATGGCCTGTCTCAGGGACATGGGATGCCGAGTGCATCATGAGAGTAGAAGAAGCATTATGGAAAAAGAAAGCCCGACAGTCTCAGAAAGATGCCATAGATTTGTGGCGCAAAGAATCACATAGAAGAACAGAAAAAGCACTCAGAAAAGCAGATAGAAGTAGCGAAGAATCCGAAAAAGCCAAAGAAAAAGAGTTACTAGAAGAAGGAGAACAGGTCAGAGCAGAACAATTAGACCGTAAAAGAAATGCACTCATTACAGGCATGTATCCAGTTCTTGCTGAGGGTCTGCCTAAGGCCAACCCGGAAGTATCCAATAACTTGCCACCACCATTGGTCCCGACTAAAGTACGTCACCATAAAACCGCAGCAGATATTTTCCTTTCTTCCTATTTAGATGATGTAGCTCCCGCATATACCAACACACGACCTGTTGATAATCCGCTACCGCCTATTCCTGATGGTCAAGCCCAAGCCACGACCCCTCCACGTCAGCAAATTCCCGCACCTGTTATCACTTCCCCCATTGATCCCCCTACTAATCCTTTTACGGCAGCCCAAGGTTCCACCCCGCTACAACCCAGTTATGCCCATGCATCCGCTTCAGGAGGGGCCACAGGAGGTCCCTATCACACCCCGCCACAAGTGCAGCGCCTGACACTGAGAGAATTAGCTGCGTTGCGTACCCCGAAAGCGACCCCAGCCGAAAAGCTTAGAGAATATCTTACAGATTGTAGGTATGATCCAGTACCTGGCAAGACAGGACCCATGATGCTAGCTTCGTTACGTTTAAGACGTGCTGCAGACTTTTTGGTTACACTACCAGGATTGCCCGAACAATTAGACAGGATATATCATTTTATTCAGACAGGAGTAGACCCTGATTGTGTTCGTGAAGCCATGGCATGTCAGAAAGTTGATACACAAGCTTTGATATTACGTTTCTTGATTAATTGTTTGATAAGAGAACGAGATCGACCAGGTTTTGATCAAGAGGAGATTGACTAGATGGAGTCAGAATATTGCAGATTGTAAACATGACAGAGAGAATTGTATAGGGGCCATGTCTAGGAAAATCCGTAAAGCAATAGTAGCTATGCATGCCCGACAAAATGCCGACAGCCGAGTCAGACGATAAAGATTCCTCAGAGGAGGAAGAACCAGAGAATACTACAGCGGCTCAAGATATAGTAGCGTATGTAGGTATAACGAAACCTCCTAAACAATACCCTTTAGGTAATCCTTTTGACAGACCCATTCGTCTAGAAAGCAAGAAACGATACCTTTCCCCGATACCTGAGCAATGTTCTCTTGAACATATTTTCCAAGTTACTGACAAAATCCTGAAAGAAAGAATAGGTTATCATGAACTCACTACCTTACGTGATCAGGAACTAGCCCGGTCAGCGGTCCAATGGGCCGAGGATGACAATATATATAAAGACGGACAGGTAGCGCAAATGTTTTAAAGTCTTACTCCAGAAGAACAGCGATTGGCTGGTATATATATATGACCCAACATCTCATTATTCAGTATGAAAACCATCAGTCTGATCCAGGTCCCCTGTATAATCTACTGCAGGACTTACTCCTGAGAAGATGGAGAGGTCTAGGTACCGATTTGATTGACATCATTTTAGAACAACGCCACAAATATAGTACGTTCCTGACTCCACGTAACGTTTCAGTTCCACTCCCAGTCAGACAGCCATATCTCCTACACAGACAGAATCCTTTACGAGAAGTACATCCAATACGTAAGCCAGATAATACGCTTGAACGTGTATTTGTATACACTCCTTTGACTAAAATGGAATTATTGGAAATGAAGAAGATAGTACCTTGTCACGATAAAGACCCTGCAGGATTCCACCGTGAATTAAAGGACATGTTACTTATGGGCGATTACACATATTCAGACATTCTTAAAATGTTGAAAGTATTATTGCCAGCAGGGATTTACGAGAAACTGAAAGAGAAAGATTGGGAGGTGGGAGACAAAAAGATTAATTGGACCGAATTAGAAGATGAAGATAAAGGACGTACCCCAGGTCTAGGTCTTGGGGATAAAACGAAAGCATTACCAGGATTGTTAGTACAGGTTTTGCCTAGATTATTGACAGTTAAAAAGGAAGATTGGGATGCAATTTCAGCCTGTAAACAGAAGCCAGATGAAGACACTAGGGATTTTTATTCTAGATTCGAGAAATGTTTTATTATCAATAGTGGCCTGAAAACAAGTAGCGAGTCATTCCCACATCTTTTCGTAACCAAATTAGTTGAGAATTCCTTACCCCAGGTTAAGAACAGAGTATTGAAAGTCGAAAGTACATGGCAAGCAAATACGCCTTCCCAAATGTTACAAATGTTACAGTATCACCAGAATAGAATCAGAGAAGAACACGATCATGACCAACGACGCATGAAAGACACTAAAATGAAAGTATTAGTTGCCCAGTCTGTTCCAGCAGATGGTCAGAAGAGGGGTAACATGCAGAACACACCGACTAGTCTTCCTACAGGTTCCGTTAAAGGAAATTGCAATTATTGCAAACAGCCAGGTCATTTTATTAGTGATTGTGCCGTTCTGAAACATAATATAGCCACAGGCAAAACGAAAGAAAGACCACGTCCGCCTAGGCCAGAACATGTCCAACCAAATATGCAACAGAATCCGCAGCTTGCTCCGCCACGTGTTCAGCAACAGACTGTTGCGGTACCACAGCCCCAGCCCATTGCCGCGACACAACACGTTACACAGCAGATGTACCAATATGCACAGTCAGAGTATCCAGATTACCAACAGTACACATGAAACAGCCTAGAGAGGGAGGTTGGCTTGCCTCTTATTGAGGTTCCTGTAGATCAAGAGGGCCCTTATGTACATAGTCAGGTACTAGGGAAAGACAGAAAATTTTTGATTGACACAGGGGCAAGTAGAACTACCATTAGTCATGACGAGGTTCCAGGGGCACCCCTCTCAGGCTCACAGAATGTTTCCCTTGGATTTTCAGGAAAGCCTATTGTTAATGAAGTATCGAAACCAGTTCCCTTATCAGTTGGTCCATTGTCCCGTACTACTGATTTATTACTTACGAAGTCATGTCCCGAAAACCTGTTAGGTATTAAAACACTGAAAGCTCTAGGAGCTGTAATATGTTGTTCTCCGGAAGGAGTGAGATTGTTTTTGCGTGACTTTAAGGGTCACTATGTATTGAGAGATTTTGATCCCCGATTACAGAATGTACCACAACATTTATGGGCACAAGGTCCGACTGATGTAGGTTGTATGCATATCACACCATATCGTGTCACACTCAAGCCAGGAGTTGTTCTGCCTAGAATTCGACAATACAAATTGCCACCCGAGGCTGTAGCAGCCTTACTGAAAATCATTGACGAGCTCATCGCTCATGGAGTAGTTGTAGAAACTGACTCAAATATTTGTAATTCTCCAATCATTCCGATTCTCAAACGTACAGATCCAAAAGAACCTCCTGTATATCGTCTAGTGATTGACCTTAGAGAGCTTAACAAATGTATCATACCTCAGTTCCCAGTGGTCCCAGATATTTCGTCCCTATTGACTGCTATTGATTCCGAAGCGGTGTTCTTCACTGTAATTGATCTGAAGAATGCCTTCTTTAGTGTTCCCATTGATCCTGATAGCCAGTACCTTTTCGGATTCAGTTTAAATGGCCGAAGCTTTAAATTTGCACGTGCACCTCAGGGGTTCACGGAAAGTCCGAGTATCTATAGCCAAGCATTGAAAAGACAACTTGACAGTATCCACATGCCTGCTAACACCACCCTACTTCAGTATGTCGACGATCTATTGATCACCGCTCTAAGTGAAAAAGAATGTGAACAAGCATCTCTGACAGTCCTGTTTTTCCTGGCCGACAAGGGACACAAAGTGTCTCCTTCGAAGCTGCAATTCTGTGTTCAGCAAGTTGTGTACCTAGGTCACTTGCTGTCCAAGAGGGGGAGACAGCTTACACCTGACCGCATCCAGTTAATTGTGCATATGCCACAACCCAAGACACAAAAGGAGGTACGGGCCTTCATAGGCCTCACCTCTTACTGTAGACAATGGATCCCTCAGTACGCATATCTAGCCAAGCCCCTGATACAGTTGACAACCCAGGAGGCAGAGACATCGACTGTCCTCCCTTGGACTCAGGAACATACACAAGCTTTTGACGATCTGAAGAAGACGATCTGAAGAAAGCCCTATGTCAAGCACCTGTTCTAGCGACACCATGTTACAGCAAGCCTTTTACACTTTTTGTCACAGAGCGCGAAGATACTGCGTTGTCAGTACTCACCCAAGACCAAGCAGGTTCGCACAAGCCATGTGCTTATTTTTCCAGTACATTAGATCCAGTAGCCCAGGCTCTGCCTGCATGCTTGAAATCTGTAGCAGCAACAGCTCTAGCAATCAGACAAAGTGATTCCATAGTATTAGGACACCAATTGACAGTACAAGTTCCACATTCCGTGGAAGTTCTTTTAAACCGTACACAGACTCAGCATTTGACTATAGCACGACTGACAGGTTATGAATTGACATTATTTCAGCCACACATAGAAATCAGACGCTGCAACACACTGAATCCTGCTACACTTTTACCAGTTAGCACAATAGACCCTTTGGCACATGACTGTGTGGAAGTCATTAACACTATGACGAAGCCCAGACAAGATCTGACAGATATCGCATTACCAGATCCGGACCTGACACTTTATGTGGATGGTTCATGCATGAGAACCAGTACAGGAGAGTTGGTGGCCGCATATGCAGTGACCACTGAAACCGAAGTCATAGAAACACATCGTATTGACACCCTGTCTGCCCAAGCAGCAGAGCTCATCGCTCTGACCCAAGCCTGTATTCGAGCCAAGAACAAGAAAGTTAACATATATACAGATTCCCGTTATGCATTCGGAGTTGTACACGACTTCGGAGTCCTCTGGCAAGAAAGAGGTTTTTTAACTTCCCACGGTGCCAAGATACAGCACGGTCCCCTCATTCAAGCTCTGTTAGAAGCAATACATTTGCCTACAGCCATAGCCATCATGAAGTGTAAAGCACATACGAAAGTCACAGATACCATTTCCCAGGGTAACGACCTGGCAGATCGAACAGCCAAACATACAGCACAGACTCATACCCATACAACTGATATGAGAAAGACAGTAGTTCCAACACATTGCATGACAGTGAGGGATCCCGCACTAGATGTAATTGACATACAGACACATGCTACCCCAGACGAAATCAAGAAATGGACAGAACTAGGAGGGATCCAGACAGAACAGGGATGGATGACGAAGGGAAAATCCACTTGGTTTCTCCCCGACTCTATGGTTCAAGTTCTCATTAACACAGCACATAGTCCTGCACATTTAGGAGAAAAAGCTATGTTAGACAGCATTCAAAGCCTCTGGTTCAATAAGCATTTACGAGCAGCAGCAAAACAGAAAGTGCGTACTTGCATGATCTGTTGTCAGTTCAACCCAGGCAAAGGCATTCCCGTTGAGCAAGGTGGATTTCATCCTCCTGATCACCCTTTTGAAGTTCTCCAGATGGATTATATCCAGATGGAACGTTGTCGAGGATTCAAGTACGTCCTCGTAGTTGTATGTGCACTTTCCCGATGGACAGAAGCATATCCAGTCCCAGATTACACTGCCCCGACCACTGCCAAACAGTTGGTTCGTGAATTTTTCCCGAGGTATGGTTTGCCTCGTGTCGTGTACTCAGATAACGGACAGCCATTCTCGTCCGAATTGATGAAGCAAGTTTCCCTTTTGTTAGGATATCAGTGGAAGTTCCACTGTGTTAGACATCCCGAAGCAGCGGGATTAGTCGAGAGACACAATCAGACTCTGAAAACACGTCTTGCCAAGGTCTGTGCAGAAAAGGGAGTAGACTGGATAGTAGCTCTTCCAGTTGCCCTCTTCTATATGAGAATGGTAGCCCACTCTAGAACAGGGCTATCCCCGTATGAGGTGGTTTTTGGCCGGCCACCGAATATGTGGGGGACGCCTCTGCCACGTAAAATAACTGATGTTGATAGTAACATGCTGACAGATTACCTTGCTTCCTTGATGTCTGCACTACAATCATGTCGTTCACAGGTTGCAGCAGCCTTGCCAGACAACACCGAGGTGAAACCACATGAACTGGTTCCAGGAGATGTCGTCGTGGTCCGGAATTTCGACAGATCAAGCCCTCTGGAGCCCCGCTGGAAGGAGCCGAAGATTGTTTTGTTAACAACCAGGACTGCAGTGAAATTAGAGGGGAGGAAAGGCTGGGTACATTCCAGTCATGTTAAACGATTCTATGGACTTCCGCCAAAAACTGATTCCCAAGCCTTTCGCATACCAGAAACTGATACTAAACTCCCCTTGGTAGAGAAAACTCCGTCTCAGGAGTATAAATTGAAATTGAGGTCTAGTAAGTCAGACAGTTTAATTGTTTAAGTCCCCCCTGGGTGAAGCGGTTAGACGGGTTCCTGACATGTACAAGCTAGACCCCCATAATGAGAGAGATAGACAGGAGATCAAGAAACAGAAATACTACAAGAGTCTGCGAAGCAGATGTATCGTTACTTTGCTCATTATGTTTTTTCTGAGTCTTACGATTATATGCCTAAGCTATATGTTACATGTATATTTTCCTATACACGCACATTCTTCTTTAAATGATACTGCAGACCACACCTTCAGTGATCTGCCCCCGCATGAGCTTTCTTACCGACTTGCACTGCGTAACAATTCCTTCATCCGTATGTTACACCATTCCCATCAGACCAGCAATGCTACTAATTGCTGGGTATGTGGCCGACTCCCTCCCTACCAGAAAATGACGGGAGCCTTGCCTCTTTTTCCTTACCCGTTTACACATAATGGTTCGTGTGGTGCATGGTTTACATTAATGTCCTCGTTAGACAGTAAGTCCGATGTTTCCCAAGGTAATTGGATATGGGGAGACCTGAACATAGTTATGCATAAGATATGTTTCCCTGACAAGGAGGGTCTTCCCCAAATGACAGGTACCGATCTAGAAAATGAAGTATATGGATTAGGTAATTTTACACTGAACCTCATGATTTTGAATGTCCAGTCAGAAACTAGTTCGAACTCACCTTCAATTACAGTCCTGCCAGTGAAAGGTGACCTATGCGTTAGAAAGAATGGTTCAGTACATTTAGGACACAGCGATTGTAATACTGTTATTGAATTCAGTGATAAAGGCAAGTCCACATTTAAAGCTTCCCGACATTCCTATTTCATTTGTGGTCATACGGCTTACATACGTTTACCTCCAGACTGGGATGGTACTTGCTATATTGCATTCCTATTGCCACCTATTTTTCTAGCCCCACCTGACTACCACAGAAATTCCCATCTTGTTCATGTTAGACCCAAGAGAGATCTCCCAATTGTCGATTACACTGAAACAACATGGGAACAATACACAGATTTTAATAAAGGATTCTTTCCCTATTTAGGAACTGTCTCTAACAGTAAACTGATACGTAGACTGACCAGAACCCTTGAAGCTGTAGTGAATGAAACTACTTTTGCCCTAGGTAACTTAACAGACGAACAGTCTGCTATGAGACTTGTCGTTCTTCAAAATCGTCTCGTCCTTGACATCATCCTGGCAGATAGGGGCGGGGCTTGTAGAGTCATCGGATCCAGTTGTTGCGTTTTCATTCCAAATAATGCACCGTCAGTATACAGAGCCATAACTCGGCTCCACAAGATTGTTAGTCAGATACACCAGAATCCAGGCACCTGGACTTGGTCCAGTTGGCTCTGGAGCGTAATATCAGCCTGGGGATGGAAAGTCCTATCCTTCCTCGGAATAGCCCTCCTCATAGCATTTAGTTGTTGCTTATGTCTACAATGTGGGCCAGCGATTTGCGGCTTGTGCGCCACATCATGTATTCCCCATCCTAGTCCACGTTCCAAATCCCGACTGAAAAAAGATGAGCAAATGATGTTATATGAACAGATAGATGGACTCATGAAAATAGATATATCCTGATGGGTCCGTAGGGGACAAGGAGGGAATGAGGTAATTGAAATTTTTATGGTCAAGTGTGTCCCCTAACGTGTACCCCAACGGCTCCATGTACGTGCTTATAGTACATGTAATTTCCCTCCATGACCGAATATGAAGACGCAAATACATTTGCGTCCAACGTTAACATGTCCTCTTTCAAATCCACCATGAATGGATCAATAATTCAGTTCCTAACCATACCATGCCAACGTCTTTACATGGTACACTTTTTCATTTTTCCTGGCTCTGCCGAGCTAGGCCCTGATTTCTGTCTCCGAGCCCTTTCTGCCTCCTGCCTCTGAAAGCTGCAGCATGGACGCGTATCCCTGACCTCTGCCTTACTTCCTGCAAAGCGAAGCGGTGCCTGGCTCAACCTGGCCTGCCTGCCAAAACTGTATTTTGCCTTCAAGTTATCTGTTCAGCTCCTCGAAAATACATTCCTGTCTAGTGATTTAGGTAAACATCTCCCTGGCTGCAGAGCAAAGAGCAAGCCTTCCTGCCCCCGTTCAAGTAATTTACAGTTCCCGTTGCCATAGTAGGCCCATGGCCCTGCACGTAGACACGTAGACACATATGCACGCACTAGCCACAGTATAGAATAGCCTCTGCCCGAGAGACCTTTTACTCCAGATAATACATCCTCCAAACATAAGATACCAGATATGTTATAGGTCCAGGTCGTTCTGACATCCCAGACTTCTGTCTCCTCTACTAGTGTTAAAGTTCCCCCCAGTTACCACATCCATGTCACGTCATGCTAGCTGCGCGCGCATCCACACTTATCTGCTGATTTTGCAACTTTCTCTATGCACCCACCCACATGTGACGATTCCTGTGACGTTCATCTGACATGTACAGTGCACGCCTTCGTGTACGCCTATTTTCACGCCTCCTATTACGCACATGTGCTCTTATCTCGCTCTTTTTCCCCTGTTACGCCTACTGTATTGAATGCAATGATGTATTTTACTATATATAATGTGTAATGTTAATAAAACGTTGACTATCCCTTCCCGAACCCTAGTGGTGACGGAACATGATCTCCAAACCTTGAGGTTTTTCTAATAAACCCCGTAAACCTCAGATACCACGGACTCTGCCTCTCATTTTCATGAGCTGTCTTGTAATGATAATTATACGGAAAAATAGTTCAGATAATTAAATTTACCACAAGGGGAGCAGGGAAATGGGTCTGTAGCTCTCCGACTTGGCAGGGTCCAGAGATGTTTTTTTTTAGCAGGGGTGTCACTACTGCCTGCTTCCATCCATCCAGAACCACTCCCTCCTCGAGGGATTGATTACAGATGTGTTGCAGCCATGGGAGAGTTGAAAGGCCAAATGTTTTCCAAACTTTTACCGGCATAGGATCGTCCGGAGAACCCGAGGCTACACTATCTGCCATGCTGTTAAATGTACAACCATTTAGGCTAGGAAATCTATCCAAGGTGGCTGACTGGGAGGAATTGGTTCCGCCTTATATTTCGCGGGAGCAGGGTCACCGGGATCTTGGCCTTGAAACCTGTCAACAATCTTTGCCACTTTGTCTGTAAAGTGGCAGGCTATATTGTTGCACAGGTCCTGTGACGCAGTGGTCTTATTACCAAGACAGGTCGGAGCGGAAAGCTCCCTAACTATTTTAAACAGAGCTTTCATGCTGTTAGGGGCTTGTAAGATGGAATTGGCGTAGTACTCAGCTTTACACTCCAGGATAAGCTTCTTATATTTCCCCCGTACCACTTTTAATTCCTGTTTTTCCCCCTCTAGGTAGTTAAGACGACACTTTCATTCAGCCTTCTTACATACCCGCCTCAGCATTCTCAGCTCATCCGTATACCAGGGAGTGGATGGCTTCTTCCGACTTTTTATCCTTTTAATCGGGATCATCCTATCCAAAGCTCCCGTGACAAATTCGTAGTAGGCTTTGTAGTTCCCTTCTACCGTAGCCTGGGGATCAAATCTGTCGGCATTGGGGAGGGTCAGATGGACATCCATCCTATCCAGTTTTGCCCACTCCCTGCCTGTTCTGCCTACCGCTGAGTGACTGATGGGGCCAGCTATCCCTCCTACCAAGATTTTAAAGCGGATTGGGTAGTGGTCCATCCAGCTTTGTGGAGTGATATCTAGTACTTCGAACTCCTGCTGGTTGGCAAATAGGAGGTCAAGCATGGGGCCACCCTGATGGGTCATGGAGTTTACCAGTTATGCCAGATTTAGATTGTTACAAGTATCCAGTAAGTCTCTCAGATGGGGCCCCAACGCGCCATTGTCCCACAGGTTGAAGTCTCCCAGAATCATCATACTGGAATGGCTTAGAGCAAAGCTCACCACTACATCTAGGAAGGCTGTAAAGGATGTGGCACTACCTGGCGGTCTATAGCAGACCAAGCCCGTGAGCAAGTTACCCCCCCCCCCCCACCCCTCCGTCGTCCCTGAAATGTGAGGCCCATCATTTCCATCCCCACAACCTCCTCTACCTGCAGGGCGGTGCAATTCAGTTCCTCCTTAAAGATAACACCGACCCCCCCCCCTCCTCTGCCCTTCCCTCTTGGAATGTGGTGGATATTATACCCAGGAGGACAGGCCAGCCCTAATTCTACCCCATTGTCTCTTACCCCACTTAGGAGAGACTTTTGAGCCTGCTTTCCTTCCTCTTAACAGTTCAAAAGGTGAATATCCTGTGCTGAAACAGGGTGTAGTGTGATATGCCTATAACATGTCTCTGATGGCCCATTCCACTCTTCTACCAGATTTAACTGCCAATTGTATACACTCCTTCAACAATCTGTTAGCCCTTTCTACCTTTCCATTAGCCTTGGGGTAGTACAGAGGAGTGCGTATATGGTTTACAGCCATGTCTTTAAGGAATTCTCTCATTTCCTCAGAAACTAGCTGTACCCCATTGTCTGTAACAATGGTAGATGGAATGCCTTCTTTAGAGAAAATGTCACTAAGGAACTCTATTATGGCTTTCGTATTGATATTATTTACAAATTTGCAGTAGATCCAGTGGAATAGTAATCTAGCATCACCAACAGATACCAATCTAGGGAACCTTTAACATGTATGGGTCCTGTAATGTCAAATCCTACCTTGTCTCAAGGTGCCTCAGGGACTTGCACTGGACTAAGAGGAGACTTTCTTACAATTCTAGTTTTGTCACTCTGGCTGATTGCATAAAAACCCTTAAATTTCTCTTCCATCAACTGATCCATTTTCGGAAACCAATACTCTGATCTCAACTTCGCCTTGCATAGGCTTCTGCCTAAATTTCCTTCGTGGGTGAGGTCAATTATTTTACCTTGTAAAACTTCTGGAGGAACAATTCTCCCAGCTTTGTACAGATTATCCCCCACCATGGATAAATCATCTCTAACATTCCAAAATGGTTGCAAATCACCTGAAAGATCTTTACATTTGCCAGGCCACCCTTCAATTATACATTTTTTAACTTCTTTGATCACACTGTCTTTTTCCAAACTCTATCTCCACAGTTCTTTGTCGATTGCTGGAGATCCTACTTCTAAGATTTGGTCCACTACTTTGACCTCCTCTGCACCCACTTGGATAGGAGCCCTCGACAAAAAATCAGCTACTCTGTTCTGTTGTCCTGGAACATATACCATCACAAAGTTGTACCCTTGGAGGCCAATGGACCACTTAGCAATCCTGGGCGTCATATTTTCAACCTCCGTTTTACTAAACATTGACAGGAGAGGTTTATGATCCGTGTGAATTTCAAAAGCCAGACCCCAAACATAAAAACTGAAGTGTTTCACGGTCCAGAATATAGCTAGGGCCTCTTTCTCAAGTGTTGAATAATTCAGGTCAGCCCCCGTGAGTGCTCTAGACGCGAATGCCACTATATTTATCTTCGACCCCTGCCTTTGTGCCAGGGTTGGTTCCAATTCCTTTTGCACTTGCGTCTGTTGTTATTATGGTGTCTTTTTCCACATTGAACTAGCCAATATAAGGCGCTGAAATGATGGATTCCTTGATCTTACCAAGAGCCTTCTCTTGGTTCTCTCCCCATGTAAATTCCACATCTTTCTTTATAAGATCTCTGAGTGGTTGAGAAATCATAGCAAAATCCTTAATGTACTTTGACATGTATTCTGCCAGTCCAAGGAACGCTAGGATTTCCTCTTTGTTATTTGGAACAGGGGCTCTTTTGACTGCTTCCACTAAGTCAATCTTTGGTTTTATTCCCTCTTCAGAGATAGTATGCCCGAGATATTCAACTGAGGATACCCCAAGTTTGCACTTACTCTTTTTTGTCGTGAATTCAACCTTTCTTAGTTCCTTCAGAACATTCCTCGCATATAGTTTGTGTTCACTTTCACTTGATCCGTAAACCAGTATGTCGTCATGAAAGCATAAAGGGGCATATGTACTAGTTCTGGCGCATCTCTGAATATCAGCAGAGATGCGCCAGAACAAATGCGTCACGCAAAACAAACCTTGTATCACGGCAGATGCGCCGCATTTACAATGCGAAGCGCCGTGGCGCAAGGGTAGGCAGATGCGTGACGCATCTCGTGACGTAAGGGCGGCGCATCACTGGAGTCGCGTCGCAAGCGCGGCGCAACTCCAGCAATGATCAGGGCTGCCCAATACTGAACATGCTGCGTCAGTCCTTACGCCTGCTTTACGCAGGAGTAAGGAATTGACGTAGCATCGTCGCGGAAGTGCCTGCATGAAATCTTGTAGATTTCACGCAGGCACTTTTGCGAGGCGCAAAGGCGCCGGAACGCCCACCCTGCGTGGGAACGCCCCCATTGTGGTGCTGGGCTTTATAACGTGATGCATCTCCCTAGATGACTCACGTTGTAAATGCCTCGCAGGGATGCGCCACGTTTACGCCGCTGTTGTGTCACACAAGGCGGCGTAAACGTGGCAGAAGGGGCTTGTAAATCTGTCCCAAAGTCTTCTTGCAATCCTTTAAGACATGCTGCATCACCCTCTGAAAAGCTGAGGCTGCCGAGGCGAAGCCAAACGGCATCCTCAAAAATTTGAAGTTTCCAAATGGGGTGGTGAAGGCTGTCAGATGTTGAGAATCTGGATGCAATTTGATCTGATAATAGGCCGAGCATAAATCCAGGACACTGAAAAATTTGGCTCCCTCAATTGTGCTCAACATTTCATTTATCCTCTGGAGAGGATGTCTGTCTACTTGAATGTTTGAGTTAAGAGACCTCAAATCCAAACATAGTCTTATGCTCCGCCTACCATCCTTAGTCGTGACGACAATGGGCGCCAACCATGCTTAGCTCTCTATTTCTTGAATTACCCCTTGCTCTCTTAGCTTCTCAATTTCCAGTCTTAGTGGCTCTCTCATCATCAAAGGAATAGAACGGGTTTTGTGAACCCCAGGTACTGCCCCTTCCTTAAGAACAATTTTATGCATGTAATTCTTCAACAGTCCTAGCTTATCATTAAATACATCTGAAAATTCGTCTAATAAGCTTGTACCAATTACCGGTGGTTCAATCAACATCACTTGCTCCTTGTTGTTGGGATCTAAAATGATACCTAATTCCCTCTGGTGACTCCACCCAAGTAAACATGAACCTTGTTTTGTTATATACACTTTTCCCACTGTGTGTCTGTCTTTGAACGCTATTCTCATTCTTGCCATGCCCACTAACGGTATGCATTCTTTATTGTACCCTGCAGGATTAATGTCTGTTTTTTCCATTTCTGTGTATCCACTAGGCAACATTTTCTCAAAAACCCCTTCATCAACTAACGTGAATGGTGAGCAAGAATCAGCATACATAACAATACTTTGACCATCTAACCTCACGTCACAAGTGGGGTTATGTGTAGCTTCTTCAGCCTCTGACTCCTTAATCTGAAAGATGAAACTTTTATCTTCTTCCCTCACTTCCTCTGGACTTTCTACCCAATGTACTTTTGACCCAAAGCCATTGCATACTTTAGAGAAATGTACCCTTCTATTACACTTTCTACACATCATGTTTTTGGCTGGACATTTCCAACTGTTAGATAAATGATTGCTACTGCCACACCTAAAGCATTGAAAAGTTTCACTCCTCTTCTTAGCTTCCACCTTGTTTTTCAATCCCACCTTGCACACTGCTTCCTCATTACTAGACACTTTGGAATCTCCCTTAACCTTAACCGATTCAGATATTCTCATTTCTTTCACACACATGGCTGTGTGCTCCAGACCTTTTGCTATGTTAATAGCTTTCTCCAAGTCAGGATTCCTGGTAAGAAGCTCCTCCTGTACCTTCTGGTCATTAGTACACCAGACTAACTGTTCCCTTATCATAGAATCCGTCAGCGCTCCAAATTCACAAGTTGCTGACAATCCTCTAAGTACAGCTATATAAGATGACACCTTTTCCTCTTTCTTTTGAACTCTTTTGTAAAACTTATGTCTCTCCAGTACTACATTAACCTTAATCCTGAAATGTGTTTCCAGCTTCCTTAATGTGTACTCATATACATCACCCCCACCTTCTTTTAGGCACTTCATCCTCAACTGACCTCCCAGTGATATCCTCAAAAATTTTCCTTCCCTCTATTCCTAAATTGTGCAACAAGATGTCTTGTTTCTTGACACTAGAGAAATTCCCTCCTCCTATTGCTATCAGGTAGGATTTAAAAATACCTTCCCACCTCTTCCACGGTATGTCAGGCTCCCCTTGCTCATTTAAAAATGGGGGTGGTTGGTTCATGCCTGCATCTGCCATGTCAGATGGTGTTAGTGCAAATGAGAAAAGAATAGCAACACCAAGGAACAATTACCGGGGGTTATCACAACAAAATTGCAAATACTAAAGTGAATATGAAATGGTTTAACATGCTGGGACGCAGCTAGAGTGAAAAATATTAAACTTCAGCACATTCTTTGTGAAAAACAGATGAAAAATGCTAGGATTTAGAAACAGATGACAGGCTTATTTTAATGAAGAGCAGAGCCAGTCAGCGACTTGAGCATTACCAAAAGAACCTCTTGTGAACATCCGTTTTATCTTCCCTAGAACCAGTCTTCACCGCTGAAAGCCAGTTTCAATACAAATGACAGGCTATGAACAATGAAAAGCTGAGCCTGTCAGCGTGTGGGGTGAAAATTCCATGTATTCCTTCCTCAAACCAGCATCATTTTCTAATTGACACCTGAAGCACCAGAGGATTAATTACCAGTCGCTGCCAAGGTTGTGGCACATTAGCGTATGAGTGGAATGTGACTGCCCTCTAATGTTCAGAACGCGCTACAGCGCCTGCCCAAGCTGAAGGAACGCAGCTGACTGAGGTGAGAAAACTTTGAGTCTGGCAGCGCGCTGGCTTGGGATGTCACAGCGAGCACAAACTCAAACCTCCCCACACTGCAATTCCGGCGATAATGAGGAGATATCCTCCGGCAATCACGCTACAAGGCAATAAAACTCTTGTGGGCACATTTCAAAGGATGTACTTCCTCACACCACGGGCGCTCTCTGACAGCGCGACAGCTGCAGGACCATAAACACTACTAGTTCCAAACACAGCAGGACGCCTCCCCTCCTTTACTACCCACTGACGGAGCCTTTCTGCTCTTCAGGGCCGGCGTGGGTGTGATAACGAGGATACGCCACCGACTCCGCGCCACGATAGCTTTCAAGCCTCAGATTACCTTGACGGCCTCAAAGCCACTCCACCGTTCACCGCTGCCTCAGGAGGATTATGATGGCACCAGGGGGGCAGACAGCTCGCGCCCTCTTGAACCGAACAGCTGGGAAGTCCACGCCACCGCACACCAAGAGTGCGGTGTCTCGGTCCGATGCCTCACCAGGGGTGATCACCCAGATGACCAAACAGCGCCACAGGCCACCAACCAGCAGAAAAGCCACAGGGAGGAGTGCGCCGCTGTCCCTGTTACAGCATCCCATCCTCGTCGCCAAGTGAAGTAAGTAAACCACGCCAAGATAGTAGTAAATAGCAGGTTTATTATAACATGTAAATGACGCACCCTAAGCTGGTGGTGCCTGGGTTCTCAGTGAAGCTGCCAACGTTCCAAGGCAGCCTTCACTCCAACATTCCATGGGAAGTACCAACTGGGCAGGAGGGCGGGGGGAAAGGAGAAACACAGAGGGGAAATACCAATATGATTACAACAGTGCCCTAATTTTTCTTTCTAAAGCACTAATCATACTTTCTATGGCAAAATGAACCCCCTCATTTTGTTCCTTTTTAAATTAAATGTTTTCATACTTACCACTTCATTCCAATCAAGATGGCTTCTGGTGTGCCATACTTTCGTCATAAGTAAGACTGTTAGCGCTCTAGTTGTTCTTTAGAACACTCTGGGACAATCTGTCATTGGGATATACTTGGGCTACATCTGGGTGATATTTGGGCTACATTTGTGCTCTTTTGTCTCTGGTGGCCATCTTGGGAGACTGCATGTCAGAATTTTTTTATGAAATAGAAGAGGATTTGAGAAGTCACTCAAAAAGTGCCCTAATTTTTCTTTCTGCAGCACTAATCATACTTTCTATGGCAAAATATACCCCCTAATTTTGTTCCTTTTTAAATTAAATGTTTTAAGAGTTACCACTTTATTCCAATCAAGATGGCTTCAGGTGTACCATAACTTTGTAATAAGTAGGACTGTTAGCGCTCTAGTTGTTCTTTAGAACACTCTGGGAAGCTGCAGTAGAAAACAAAGGAATCAACTGACAGTCTCTGTCCTTGTTGGATGTACATGTTTTACTGAGAATGTCAGACTTCATTCTCACATGACTGAGAAAGATAATGTGAATTTACAGAAAATATGCTTTCAGTTTAGCTTATAGATCCCCTTCCAAACCACTGTGGGAAAAGCATGAGATAATAGTTTTCTTTCAAACATGATTCATGATATCCCAGCAGAAGGCTTTTTCACATGGTAAAATCACCTTGGAACACACCACAATTCCTAAAATGAGTATGGTACCATCAACAAATGATTTATAATGTAACTAAAGTCCTAAAACCTTCTATTAACTGCAATGCTTTTTAATGAGGTGCTATCATGTATATTGGTCCCAAGATGGCTGCCAACACTTCTTGGATGAAGTGCTGACAGCCAATCAGATCTCACGATGAGAGGTGTGGTTATGCTCTGCCCAGATATATGTATATATATATTTTTTTCTTTTGATTTTCTCAGGAACTACTGGATGGATTTACACCATTTAACCAAAAGCGTGATCTGCGTACCAGACCCTACCATTTTCACACATTTGATGTAATTCCGTTCAGCGGTTCGGGCTGTAGCCGTGTCTAATCATCCTATGGAAATTAACATAGGGAAAACAAGTTTTGGGATCCCCCTTTTTTCTCGGCCCCCGCTTGACGAATCTTCCCGAGACTTTCAGGCAAGGAGCGGAGTGGGCCATCTTCTTTGAGAAATTCGCGAAGATTCAACAACCGGCGCCAAATTTATTCCCAATAGAATGTTGCGGTTTTCCTATGGAAACTAGGTCCTAACAATAACTACGGTGATGGTAGACAGTCAAAATATCGAGTTGTTAATGTCGATGTACCATAATATCGAGTCCAAAATATCAATGGTAAGAAATTTCGAAAACAAAAATATCGTCGTACAAAATATCGATTTATGTGTGTGTCAAAAATATCGAAGACATGAATGTCGAAATCAGTAATATCGATGCTGAAAATATCGATTGTCAAAAATATCGATATGTAAAAGTGATGTTTTAAAGTATGTTAAGTAATGATTTATTTAAATGTTGTTTATATATAAGATCATTTTTACATTTAATTTTATTATTTTTAGTTAGAAGTCTAGGAGCGGGATGTAGAGTTTATAGGGGATAAGGGTGGGTAGTGTATAAAAAAAGTATAGTGTAAATATGGAATAATAAATTTCGCATTTGAAGTAAATTTATAGAATTGCGAAATTTTAATCAAAATATTTATAAATGCGAAATTTTATATAAAATTATTGAGTATTGTTAAATTATTTGTTCTTTGATTTTGGATATATATTATTAAATTGTGTAAATATATCTAAATATTTATTTTTTTACTAAATAATTGTATATTAATGTTAGGAGCGGGATGTAGAGTTTATAGGGGATAAGGGTGGGTAGTGTTTTAAAAAAGTATAGTGAAATTGTAAAATTTTAAATTTTGCATTTCCTTTAGATTTCAAAATTTCGATATTTATAAAAATTGTTTGGGAGTCGTCGAAATTTGATCGAAATTTAGGGAGTACATTAAACATTATGAATAATTTTTGTGTATGTACAAAAAAGAATTATAAATATTAAAATATTACATTAAATTTTTATAATATTTGTACTATAAATTTAGGAGCGGGATGTAGAGTTTATAGGGGATAAGGGTGGGTAGTGTTTTAAAAATATATAGGGTAATTATATAAATTAAATTTTCGCAATTTCATATAAATTTGCGAAATTTCAAAAATTGAAATTAATATTTCGATATTTGCGAAATGATATCGATTTTATTCGAATATAGTACTTATTTTTTAAGTTTGCTGTTGTCTATGTACTAAAATATATTTGTAATTATACTATTTTCATATATTTTCTAAAAATATTTGTCTAATTATGTTATGAGTGGGATGTATATTTTCAAGGGGATAAGGGTGGGTAGTGTATAAACAAAGTATACTCTAATCATAGAAGTAAAAATTTCGCCTTGTATTTCATTTTAGTTTCGATTCGAAATTTTATATAAATATTATTTAAATACGAAATTATGAACACTATTAGGTTGTTGTTCTAAATTGAGGTATTTTGTGTATGTAGTAAAAAGAATCAAAAATATATAATGTAGTAGATATTAAATAAATAAATGTATCATATTTTTTGGAGTGGGATGTAGAGTTTATAGTAGATCAGGGTGGGTAGTTTTATCGAAGGTACATTTTGTGCGTTTAGGGTCTGTTTTTGTGTATGTGCGAAGGGGTATTTTAAGTGTTCAGGGTCAGTTTTTGGTTTGTGGGTAAAGGGGTATTTTTATTTTTTTGGGTCAGTTTTTAGTTTGTGGGTAAAGGGGTATTTTTAGGTATCAGGGTCAGTTTTTGGTTTGTGTGTAAAGGGGTATTTTTAGGTTTCAGGCTCAGTTTTTAGTTTGTGGGTAAAGGTGTTTTGTCAGGTTTCAGGGTCAGGTTTTAGTTTGTGGGTAAAGGGGTTTTGTGAGGTTTCAGAGTCAGTTTTCAGTTTGTGGGTAAAGGGGTATTTTTTGGTTTCTGGGTCAGTTTTTAGTTTGTGGGTAAAGGAGTTTTGTGAGGTTTCAGAGTCAGTTTTCAGTTTGTGGGTAAAGGGGTATTTTTAGGTTTCTGGGTCAGTTTTTAGTTTGTTGGTGAAGGGGTTTTGTCAGGTTTCAGGGTCAGTTTTTAGTTTGTGGGTAAAGGGGTATTTTTAGGTTTCAGGGTCAGTTTTTAGTTTGTTGGTGAAGGGGTTTTGTCAGGTTTCAGGGTCAGTTTTTAGTTTGTGGGTAAAGGGGTATTTTTAGGTTTCAGGGTCAGTTTTTAGTTTGTGGGTAAAGGTGTTTTGTAAGGTTTCAGGGTCAGTTTTTAGTTTGTGGGTAAAGGGGTTTTGTGAGGTTTCAGAGTCAGTTTTCAGTTTGTGGGTAAAGGGGTATTTTTAGGTTTCTGGGTCAGTTTTTAGTTTGTGGGTAAAGGAGTTTTGTGAGGTTTCAGAGTCAGTTTTCAGTTTGTGGTTAAAGGGGTATTTATTGGTTTCTGGGTCAGTTTTTAGTTTGTTGGTGAAGGGGTTTTGTCAGGTTTCAGGGTCAGTTTTTAGTTTGTGGGTAAAGGGGTATTTTTAGGTTTCAGGGTCAGTTTTTAGTTTGTTGGTGAAGGGGTTTTGTCAGGTTTCAGGGTCAGTTTTTAGTTTGTGGGTAAAGGGGTATTTTTAGGTTTCAGGGTCAGTTTTTAGTTTGTGGGTAAAGGTGTTTTGTAAGGTTTCAGGGTCAGTTTTTAGTTTGTGGGTAAAGGGGTTTTGTGAGGTTTCAGAGTCAGTTTTCAGTTTGTGGGTAAAGGGGTATTTTTAGGGTTCTGGGTCAGTTTTTAGTTTGTGGGTAAAGGAGTTTTGTGAGGTTTCAGAGTCAGTTTTCAGTTTGTGGGTAAAGGGGTATTTTTAGGTTTCTGGGTCAGTTTTTAGTTTGTTGGTGAAGGAGTTTTGTCAGGTTTCAGGGTCAGTTTTTAGTTTGTGGGTGAAGGGGTATTTTTAGGTTTCAGGGTCAGTTTTTTATTATAGGGGTACAGGGAAAACATAAATTAAGATTCTATTTAAATTAAAATTATTATATTAAATTAAATTTAATGATATTACATTATTCATTTTTTTACATTTGATTTTTTATAGTCATTAATTATTATTTAATGTCCTGCAGTTAATTAAATTAATTGTTAATTGGAGTTGGAAGAGTAAATTTAATATGTTCTGTGTCCTGCACTTACTCTAATTAAATGGTGATTGCATTTCGAATTGTAAATTAAGCACGGTTTTTGAGAAGCAATTACCTAAAGTAAATGGTTATTGGAGTCGGAATATTTAAAAATTTAATTATGTGTCTTTCAAATATTGATATTATATGTATATGGGTGTATGAATAATAATTTTTATAACTTCAGTGTATAGTATGTTATTTATTTACATGTGGTATATAGAAATAGATAGAACATTACAGTTATAATACATTTGCAAAAATACATAAAAATGATTTTGTCATAGGTAATACAAAATAATGACACCAGTTTTCTTTCCTGTAAATTTTTTTATTCAACACTTGAAATATACGAACATATATACATTTTATTAAGCTATCTTTGGTATACATATAAACAAAAATGGAGGACAATGTCCTTTTAATAATCACATTTTACAGTAATTTTCTTGACAAGTACTTTTAATTTGTAGAGAAAAAATGGTTAGTTCACATAATGCAATGTATGATATTATACATACATAATACTATTGTTGTTTCTTAATAAAACATCAACATGTGTAATGAAAAACATAAGTCACAAATTTTTCATACATATAGTGATATACTGATGATGATATTAACATATGAACACTTTTAAATTTATAATATAATATAAATATCCTAATTAGAACATGTACATCATCATCAATGATTCTTTTAACATTACAATATTCTTATGTATGATTATTATTATTAATAAATATGTTTTAATAATAACAATTTTCACATATTAGTCATATTGTAAACAATTAAATCTGATAAAGAAATACAATATTACACATTTAGTTATATAATAATTTTAATAAATATTACATTAAATATTTTTATATTTTCATACTTAATGTAATAAATATTAAAAGTATGTAATATATAATTAATATACAGGCAAAAACATTTTCTATTCACAATATACTATACAATTTTTTTAACGTTACACATAATTTCGAGCCATATATATAACAATAATCGACATTTATAGTAGTACTTTTCACAGTTACATATAATTTGGCTCGTTTATTTTGTAACCACTCTTTGTCTTTTTGCGTTATTTTGGTAAAGGGAAAGTCGCGGTTGGAAGCAGGTTCACTTTTGAGTAGGTACGAATCTACTTTTATATTGTTAAAGTATTGTAAATTATAATTAAAGGTTATATTTTGTTATTTTGGGGTTGGTAATTAAAGTATGACTATTTACATATAATGGAGTGGAATCAATACGTATTTTCAGTCACGAATTTTTGAGCCATTTAAAATAGTTGGAGTTAATGAGTATGTGGTATAATTTAATTAAATTATAAATAAATAGGAATGTTATGTTTATATATTCTGGGATACTCGTTAGTGTTATGTCGGTGGGATTGTTTAGCTGTTTTTTTTTCTCGTATTTTGAAACAGCTATTTCCGTTTCCGATAAAAAAAATTTTAAGGGAAAGGAAGTGTGTTTCAGTTGTTAGAACGGAGATGATTTACATTCTTCCTTTATATTTTGAGTTCTGTGAAATATTTATCACACTTTAAGATAACAGTCGTTATTTTAAATGGCATTTAAATAGTCGTTTAATTTGGATGATGGATAGTTTTTGCAGAGTTAAAGAAAACATAATTAATGATTTGTTGGATTAAGTCTTTGATATTTACACATTGTATTGTCGGTAAAGGATTATCTTTATGATGTTCTATTTAAAGGTAAGTTAGAAATTTATGTTATTTTATTTGGATTGAAGCAGTTTTTAAAAACAAATATTGTGATATAATAATATATTTATTTAGTCTTTTTAGAATAGTGTTAAAAAATAAATTAGACTAAATAAATATTTTTTTATTATATTAAAATATGTGTTATTTTACATTAAGGATATTGTTTGATCTCTATCAATTAATTTAGTTATAGCAATTAGTTCAATGTTTTGGCTATCATTTTTAAATATTCCAGTCCTCTTGTTGTAGGATATAGTTGGACTTGCTGTTGAAGATATAAATACATTTGAGCAGTTTGTCTAGAGAGTTTTGGTTTCAGTTGTATGACTGGTTGCTGCATACGTAGTTCCTGAAAGCTTTGCTCTTTTTGTATAGCTGAGACTAGCTTGTGTAATGTGGGTGTTGTACGTCCAGTAGAAGAGAGGAAGGCATTGTGCCAACCTTCAACAGCATTGTTCGTTTTTGCTTCTTGGTTGAGTGTTGGTAGATAGACATTCCACCAGGGAATTGCAAATTTTGGCTGGCGTCTGTGGCCTGACCTATGTAGTCTTCCTACCCAGTTGTCCTCAAAGTAATTTAAAAGTGGGGCGAGTCTTTGCTCATTTTGGGTGTAGAAAGGACTTTCAATTAACAAATTGTAATGTTCGGCCACATCAGTTACTGGTACATATGCCAGAGCAATGAGATGTTTGATCTGGTATGCAAAATTTATATTTGTTGCATACTCAACACTAAGGGCAGATTTTTGTAAATGTCTCCAGAGACATTGATTGAAATGAAAATAACATCCTTGAATGGATGTGTGTGGGTAAGTTTTCAAAATAGAATTAATCATAGCTTGCTCGAAGTCTATGATGATTTTCATTGGGAAGTAGTCAGAACTTTGTTCCTTTATTTTTTGTAAGATTTCTGAGTAAGTAGTGGCTTGTTTGTTTGGTAATAAACAATATATGAAGGAGATACAGGTATTATGATATTGCCCATGAATTGTGTATAACTGGTAGAAAGGTTTTGGGCATATAGAAAAAGTACCATCCATCATCCAAGTAGTACTTTCAGTTAATTTTTTTATATTGTTATTAGTTGCAAACATGATTATTCTTTTGTCCTTGCTATGATTATCATAAAATATAAATGGCTCGTCATTATGAGTAATTACAAGCTCTGGCGGAATTATGACTTCTTCAAAAGTTTTAGGAGTTGGTATATTGGGTCTACTTGCTTTTTTTGTTCTTGCTATTGTTCTTTTAATGGTAGCAATAGATGGTAGCTGACCTCTTGCTTCTTTGGGAACTTTAGGTAGTAATTCTTTCAGAATTACGTTGGTAGGTAGTTCTGATCTGGTACTTAATTCCTTGATATTTTCAAGAGTGGATCTCACTTCTATTTCCGAGATGTTTGGTGGGTGATTATGTTCAGTGGTATTTATAACACTAGTTTCCCTTGTTGTAGCGCGGCCATAGCATTTATTGGAGTAATATTTTGTACACTTCCAATTCACTTTAAGGTCTTTTTGTTTCTCTTGAGTATAAATGTAGCCCATATAGCATAACAAAAATTTCCCTTTCTGAGATGTAATAAATCTTGCATCATCAGTCATTCTTGACTTCTGGTATCTAGAAAAGTTAATATACAAATATTAATACAATCTGAAATGTATAAAAGATTTTAAATAAAGCTAGTATTCTTCTAGTAATTTACTTACCACCAGTAATGTTCTATTTATCGAAAGTAGATGCTTGTTCAGTTAGATGTTGTTCTTCTATTGCCACGGTCTGTTGAGAAATAATTAAGTATGTTATAGGAAAAGTTACAATTTTTTTCTTGGTAACTTTTGTTTTACGTTATAACGTCTCTAAAAATAGTTTTGTTTATTTGAATTTAAAAAGAGAAATTTCCAAGATTATACTAACAGATGCATAAAAAGAGTCATTTTTATTTCTAGTACATTCTATAGAGTTTATAAAGACTAGTTATGTTTTATTTATGAACTTACCAAGAGAATTATAGTAGTAGCAGAATGTTTGTTCTTTGATGTGAATTATCTGTTTTCTGTACCTTTGAGTTCTGTTTAGAGAGAAAGTTGATGAAAATTACTAATGCGTTTATATGTAATATAAATAATACACATTTGTTATAAAGCATTGTTACTTGATTGCTAAAAAGAACCGGGGATGATACATGTATTATGAGTAAAAGCACAAAAAAACATATTTAAGAACAGGGAGATTATACTAACAGATGCATAACAAGAGGCATTTTATTTCTAGTACATTCCATAGAGTTTATAAAGACTACTTATGTTTTATTTATGATCTTACCAAGAGAATTATAGTAGTAGCAGAATGTTTGTTCTTTGATGTGAATTATCTCTTTTCTGTACCTTTGTGTTCTGTTTAGAGAGAAAGTTGATGAAAATTACTAATGCGTTTATATGTTATATAAATAATACACATTTGTTATAAAGCATTGTTACTTAATTGCTAAAAAGAACCGAGGATGACACATGTATTATGAGTAAAAGCACATTAAAACATATTTAAGAACAGGAAGAAAATATTTTTTACACAGCATTGTAACGTTTTCTCCTCAAAAAATTCTGGCTTCACACTATGTATTAAGATTTACAGGCTAAGAAACAAAGTATAGAGTTGTAAATTAGGCCAATAATTGGCAAAGAACGTTAAGTAAATGTTAAACATATGTAGATACCTTTTTTAAATTTAAAGTGTCCTGTATCTTGAAGTTGAAGTATAACTTGATTTGTTTGTAGAGTCTGTTTAAAGGTAAAGTACATAAAGAAATAACAAATTAGGTTACAAATCTTGGTCTATAATTAATAGACAAAAAATTAGAATTTATTAACAGAGCTATATGATTACTTACTTGTAGTTTCAGGACGAATTTTCTTGAAGAGAAGAATATAGATGGTGCTCCCAAAATTGGCAGTATGTGGTCACGAAGAATATTTCCTGCAACTTGTATGGCTGTTTGTGATTGGTTTATATAGTCTATGTGTAATTAAGTTTGCCATCTGATTGGTCAGATATGTAAAGACGAGTTACTATTGGTTAGTTTGAATTTTTTTTAAGTAAAACATTTAAGATATATCTTCTTATATAGTTTATGTTGAGGAATTGAAATGATATATTTATGTAAAATAAAAGTCTTGTAATAAATAAAGATTACGTAAAATGAGTACTAAGTATTAAATAAGTATGTTTACAAAGAGTTTATATACAAATTTCGTCAGTTTGCGAAAACACAATATTGTACACTAAATGTTACTTAATAATTTGAAAATACATTAGTGAAGTCATTAGAAATGTGTGTATTACTTAGAGAATAGATTTATTGGTGTTATATATAAAAAATGGAGTATAATTTAGCTATCGATATTTTGATATTGACGAAAATAGTGCTATCGAAATTTTTGTATTCGATATTATTGTAGTGTGGTATATGTAGTATTGAGTGTCGATATTATGGTAATCGAAAATAATGCTAACGATATTTCTGTAGACGATATTTTTGTGCATCGATATAGTTTGCTCGATATTATTGTAGTTTTCATGTTAAGTATAGGGTGTCGATATTAGTGCTATCGATATTAGAGACTCGATGTTATAGTAGGTCGATTTTTTAGAAATCGATAATCTGTCAGTGATTCCTACGGTGATATGCTGGAGGAGGTATATCGACGACCTCTTCCTAATTTGGAGGGGGTCTGAGCTCTCAGCACAAGAGTACATTAAGATTCTCAATCAAAACGATCTTAACCTGCAATTCACATACTCAATGAGTAAGAAAGAGGTCAACTACCTAGATTTAAGGGTATTCGTTGATTCAGGCACGATCCAAACAGCCCTCTTTAGAAAAGAGACGGCGGGTAACTCTGTCCTCCACGGACGCAGTAGCCACCAGACTTCCCTGGTTAAGAGCATCCCCTATGGGGAATTGTTGAGAATCAAGCGCAACAGTTCCCTAGAGAGAGATTACACAGAGGCCGCACAACAAAGCGTGAAACGCTTTAGATCCCGCGGCTATTCTACACTTACCCTCCAACAGGCTGAGGAGAAAGCAAAACAAGTTGAGAGACATACCCTCTTACAGGACAAAAAGATTGATATTCCCAAAGGAGGGAGTGGCGTTATAAGACTCATTACAAACTATTCGGTGGCAGCGAATAAAGTCAGAGCCATCATGTCGAAAAATTGGGGGATCCTGCAATCAGATACTGTAATTGGAAAGGACCTACAACAACACCCAATGATAACTTTTAGAAGAATAAGGTCACTAAAAGACAGATTAGTCACAAGCCACTTACCAAAGGGAAAGTCCAAAGGAGAACTGCAGGCAATGCATGGCTCATACCCATGCGGTAAATGCAAAGCCTGCAGTAACAGTCAGAGGGTACTAAGCTATCAGGTGCCACATAAGGAGTCTAAGATCAGAATCAACAAGTTTATCACTTGTTCAACCACATTTGTGGTGTACTGCCTGAAGTGCCCCTGCGAACGGATGTACGTAGGGAGCACTATGAAAGCAGTCAAGCTCAGGATCTTAGAGCATCAACGGGCCATCGCCAACAAAGATGAAAGCTATCCGATGGCCCGTCATTTTGCTAGTCACCATAACAGCGATAGGACTCAGCTTAGCTTCTTCAGCCTAGACTGCATCCCTCAAGACATCAGGGGTGGAGATCAGAAACGGAGACTTAGACGATTGGAGTCACGATATATCATCGACCTCCAAACTAAGTCACCAGGAGGACTGAATGCAGGGGAAGAGCTATTATCACACCTATAAACACGATGATCGTTTCCAGAACTGTGTCACTGTCAGAGTTTATTTACACTTACAACAAAATGCTTTAAGCTATCAATTGGTTCACAGTTCGACCCCTTTGATGAATTAGAATTGGATTTGATTTAACATGGTTATGTTAGTTTGGTTAATTTAATTGTGATTTTATTAACCATGCCATTTAGGCTTTAAGTATTGCCAATAATTCAAAGATTGATGGGGTACAGAACTTTTGAATTGTTTACCAGCATAGAAATATTATCACTCGAGCTATGAAATTGATGCTGATTTATGATTTTGGTTTTAGTTTTTGAACCAATGAATTGCCCATCCAGGGCTTAATGTTTGCAAATGGACATCGCAATTAATGTGACTTATTGAGATGTGATCAATATGTACAGCATCGTATGCATTGCTCGGAAAGAGTTTACTTTTGCACTGTAATGAGCGTTATTTCATCACTCCAAGATGGCGCCCTTATTTGTATTATGGTCCGTTTTTACTTTCAGTGAGTAATGCCTTTATTTACTTCCGCCTTGCCGTCGCCCGCTGACACTGACGAAGGCAAGTGCTGAAACGCGTCTGGTTTGGATTGTTGCGCAAAATAAACCATACCTGGTTTAATCTCTGCTGTGAGTGCTGATTTGTTGCCGGTTGGTAAACCTGCGGAGCTCGAATATATATATACAAAAAACAGAGTTACCTCAAACAGCAGAGCCTGCACAGGTAAGTATAATCATTGCCATCTTTATTGAAAGCTGCAGCCACAACATGAACAAACACCTCAGCAGTTTTTCAAAGCCGACGAGTTTCGAAAAAAAATTCTCTTCTTCACAGGCTTGTTTGAGGACTGCTTTGCAAGGCAATGTTCACACCCCCATTTATACTCCGTACTTGCCCCAGTGGGCGTTGTAACCGCAATGGTTCCTGGTACTTGTAGTGCGATCTGTATTCTTCAAGTGAAGTGCCCTGCATGTAAGTCTCTAATAATCACAAATTAAACCACAGTGGGTTGCTGCAGTCTCGTTGCAGTGTCGCGCTTCTGTTTTAAAGCTTTCAAAACTCGGCTCCTGTCCAAGATTTGCATACGCCGGGTGGCGTAGCCATGGTCCACTTTAGGCAGCGGGGTTTCTGCTACGGCTAGGCAAGCCGCTCAAATCCAAAAAACAGAGTTACCTCAGGCAGCAGAGCCCGCACAGGTAAATATAGCCATTGACATCTTTATTGAAAGCTGCAGCCACAACATGAACGAACACCTCAGCAGTTTTTCAAAGCCGAAGCGTTTCGAGGTGATTCTCTTCTTCACAGGCTTGTTTGAGGACTGCTTTGCAAGGCAATGTTCACACCCCCATTTAAACTCCATACTTGCCCCAGTGGGCGTTGTAACCGCAATGGTTCCTGGTACTTGTAGTGTGATCTGTATTCTTCAATTGAAGTGCCCTCATGTAAGTCTCTAATAATCACAAATTAAACCACAGTTGGTTGCTGCAGTCTCGTCGCAGTGTCGCGCTGCTGTTTCAAAGCTTTCGAAACTTGGCTCCTGTCCAAGATTTGCATACGCCAGGGGCGTAGTCATGGTCCGCTTTAGGCAGCGGGGCTTCTGCTACGGCTAGGCAAGCCGCTCAAATCCAAAAAACAGAGTTACCTCAAACAGCAGATCCCACACAGATAAGTATAGTCATTGACATCTTTATTGAAAGCTGCAGCCACAACATGAACAAACACCTCAGCAGTTTTTCAAAGCCGACGCGTTTCGAGATGATTCTCTTCTTCACAGGCTTGTTTGAGGACTGCTTTGCAAGGCAATTTTCACACCCCCATTTAAACTCCGTACTTGCCCCAGTGGGCGTTGTAACCACAATGGTTCCTGGTACTTGTAGTGTGATCTGTATTCTTCAAGTGAAATGCCCTGCATGTAAGTCTCTAATAATCACAAATTAAACCACAGTGGGTTGCTGCAGTCTCATCGCAGTGTCCCGCTGCTGTTTCAAAGCTTTCAAAACTCGGCTCCTGTCCAAGATTTGCATACGCCGGGTGGTGTAGCCATGATCTGCTTTAGGCAGCGGGGCTTCTGCTACGGCTAGGCAAGCTGCTCAAATCCAAAAAACAGAGTTACCTCAAACAGCAGAGCCCGCACAGGTAAGTATAGCCATTGACATCTTTATTGAAAGCTGCAGCCACAACATGAACGAACACCTCAGCATTTTTTCAAAGCCGAGGATTCTCTTCTTCACAGGCTTGTTTGAGGACTGCTTTGCAAGGCAATGTTCACACCCCCATTTAAACTCCGTACTTGCAGGGCACTTCACTTGAAGAATACAGATCACACTATAAGTACCAGGAACCCCTGCGGTTACAACGCCCACTGGGGCAAGTACGGAGTTTAAATGGAGGTGTGAACATTGCCTTGCAAAGGAGTAAGAACAAAGCCGTAAAGACTATTCCCAAAACGGAAAAATAGAAACCACAACAGGGCGGGAAAACAGTATGTGCACAAATAGTATCATGATGCAGCAGAAATGTACAAAGAACAATTAATCAAAATTAATGTACAAGGGTGGGATAATCCTCGCCTCCTGTCCTTAATAGAATTGAAAATTCTTGGCACGAATGTTAGAAAATTTTCTATTCTATGGCAGGATGGAGGCTCCGATTATGCTTGTTTAAAGCCCAGCCACCACAACAGATGCAACATCAACAATAGGTTTAAAATAAAAGGTCTTGAACACAGACTCAGATGACCAATCAGCAGCCTTCATGATGTCCTGAAGGCTGGCACCCATGGAAAAAGCTTTAGAAGCCATGGCTCCTCTAGCAGAATGAGCACCAAACAGAGAAGTGTCAATGCCCGCTTCCTGCATGAGCCAACGTAACCAACGTGCCAATGATGCCGGAGTTACCGGCTTGAAAGGTTTCTGTAAAGCAATACGCAATTGTCCCTGTAAATCATGCCTAAAAGGTGCAGTGCTTACCTCGTAATCTTTAATACACTGGACTACACACAATTGAGGGTTGTGGAGAAAAGAAGGGTAAGAAACGGAGGACGTATTACACTTTGTCCTTCTTGAAACAACAAAGGTAACACCTTCAGGGGAGAAAAAACGACCAGCGAGATCCAAAGCACGCATATCAGATACTCTTTTGCAAGAGACCAAACACAAAACCATAGTTAGCTTGGCTGAAAGTTGTTTGCCTGTCAAGAGAGAGTTAGAAGGCCAGGCTGACAGAAAATGCAAAACAACTGAGACATCCCAAAGGGCAACATATTTGGGACAAGGAGGTTTTACCATCCGTATGCCCCGTAACAATTTAGATATCAAGGGATGTTCTCCCGCTGGTTTACCATCAACAGGCACATGGCCTGCAGAAATTGCAGAACGAAAGTTATTAACTGTTCTGTAAGCTAGCCCAGAGGATGCTAGAGATGCCAGAAAATTAATGATTAAAGCGAGATCCGCTGAAACGGGATCCACCGACCGCTGTGAGCACCAATCACACCAGCGCTTCCAACTTGATGCATAACGCTTGTGAGTGTTGGGTGCTCAAGCTTCATTGATAAATCTGGTAGCGTCTCCCGATAAGCCTTGGACTTTCCAGCGTCCCCGAAATTCTCCATGCTACCAGAAGGAGCTGGCCTGACAGCACCAGGGGGTGAGGATCGCGAAGAGGATCCAACAGCAGGTTCCACATGTGAGGAAGTAGAAGCGGCGTTGAGCAGCTCATCTCCAGAAGAACTGGAAACCACGCTTGAGCCCTCCAAAGAGGGGTGATTAGAACAAGTTCAGAAGAGAACAGACGTGCTCGGGCCAGAACCCGGGGAATCATGAGGAATGGCGGAAAGGCATAGCACAGGTGATGAGGACAGATTTGGAGAAATGCGTCCGTGGCCAGAGCTTCTGGATCCGGACGCCAGCTGTAGAATAGGGGAACTTGGGTGTTGAGACGGGAGGCAAAGAGATCCAGATGACAAGTCCCCCAAAAACGGGACAGCTTGCGAAATACACGAGGATGAAGCCTCCAATCGCTGTAGTCTCTCAGGTGACGAGAGTTCCAGTCCGCGATCAGATTGCGAGAACCCGGCAGGTATTCTGCAATCATCGTGATCTTGCGCTCCAAACAAAGGTGCCAGAAATCCTTTGCAATCTCCGAGAGAAGCTTGGACCTGGTACCCCCCAGTTTGTTCACATAACGAACCGCTGAGACATTGTCCATTCGGAGAAGAATGCAACAATTCGTTTTCTGTGGGGTGAGACACCGAATCACGAAGGAGCCCGCCAACAGCTCCAGGCAATTGATGTGCAGGGACAATTCCTCTGGAGACCAACGACCCCCTGTTGACACCGAACCGCAACGGGCTCCCCAGCCCCACAGGCTGGCTTCGGACTCTATCACAACGTCGGGAGTCCTCCCAAACAGAGCACGGCCGATCCAGGATTCCATGTGGTCCAACCACCACATCATCTCCGTCCGGGCATCCTCCGAAAGGAGGATGTGATCGGAATACCGAAGACCCTTCTGCAAGTGACGTATTTTGAGGCGCTGAAGTGCTCAATAATGCAGAGGGCCCGGAAAGATCGCCTGGATGGAACACGATAAAAGACCTACAATCCTGACCACTGACCTTAAAGAGACAGTATGTTGGGCGAGAAAGTCTCTCTTGATGGATCTTATTTTCTGACCTGGAAGAAGGAGTTGACAAGAGACTGAGTCTATTTGAAAGCCCAGGAAATCCATCGACTGAGATGGAGAAAAGTCGGACTTCAGGAGATTGATGAGAAAACCCAAAGATTGCAAAAGATCTATGGACCAGTGTAACTGAGATTAAAGAACAGGGCATTGAGCCAAAAGGAGAATGTCGTCTAGATAAGACTATAAGACGCACTCCGCATGACCTCAAAGACTCCATCACCAGACGAAGGAGCTTTGTGAAGCACCACGGAGCGGAGGACAGGCCGAAAGGGAGAACCTTGTACTCGTACCAACTGTCCATCCGTTGGAATTGAAGGTACCGACGATGAGGAGCATAAATCGGGACCGACAGATAAGCATCTTTTAGGTCCAGTCGAACCATCCAATCGCCTTCCTGAAGAAGGTCTCGCAGAAGATGAATGCCCTCCATTTTGAAGTGACGATAAACCACGCCGCCGTTGAATTCTTTCAAGTTGAGGACTAAACGAGACCCTCCCCCTTTTTTCTCCACGAGAAAAACATTGCTGACGAAACCCTGGGGATGAGGAGTCGTGAGAACGATGGCTCCTTTGGTCAAAAGAGAAGAGATTTCCGCGGAGATGAACTCTTGGTCTTGTCGGGAAAAAACAAGGGGGCGAGGCCGAAGATTTTGGTGAGGGTGAGAGTAAAATTCTATTTTGTACCCTTGCACCGTCTCCAGTATCCATGCATCGTTTGAGATCAAACGCCAATTGTGTAGAAAAAATTGAATCTTGCCCCCCAAAATTACAGTTGAAGCGAGAATCAAGCTCACCTGATGGGGAAGAATCCTGACGTCCTCCTTGACTTCCGGAGTGTCCACCTTTGCCATATTGCCCTCTACTTCTTTTAGAGGGGTAGAAAGATGACTTGTTGGAGGAGTATTGTTGCTGTCCATCTCGTTGGGACTTGTTCCCTCGCTGGGGATTATTGTCGGAACCACGGCCACACGAACGTCCCCTTCGTCCGGCCCTGCCAAAAACCGGGCAGAATGCCCGTCTCAAATTTGATTGGGCCTTGTCAAGGCCGCTGAAGGTGGAAACAAAATTTGTAAGCTCCTTCAGAAATGGAGAGCCGAATAGTAAACCTTGGGCCAGAGGGCCCGACTCTGAGGAGGCCAAATCCGTAAGTCTTGGATCAAGTTTCATTAAGATGGAGCGATGGCGCTCAGTGGATAAGGCACAGTTGGCGTTTCCAAGCAAACAGACAGCCCGTTGAGACCATCCGACCAGCTCATCTGGGTCAATAAGGGCGCCAGACTCCTTGGCTTGATATCCCAAGTCCAGAATTTTAGTGAGTGGGCCCAAGAGATCTAAAAGTTTATCTTGGCACGTCCGCCAAGACCTATCCAAACCCTTGGTAGGGTCTTTGGAGTATTTTCTCATGTATGTGACCATAGTAGGGTCAACATCAGGGGTGGATGCCAGCTTGTCTGCCAGATCAGGTCGTGGGCATTCAGAGCGCAAACGCGCTCTCACATCCTTGTCAAATGGATGACGGATGTGGGATTCTATGTATTGAGCCACCTCGGGGGAAGGCAACCAAGAAGAAGAGTGTGAGTGGATAATGTCAGAGGGGTTGAATGTTAACAATTGCGGAGAAGTCGGAGCATCGACATAATGTTCTTTCCGCGATTTCTTGGAGGGGGAGGCTTAATAGGCTCGGAGGAAGAAGAAGAGGATGTTCCCTCATCCGTATCGGAAGGAGGATCTGAACGAGTGGACACCTTGCGCTTCTTTGCAGAAGGAGCAGAAAGGGTTTTAGCAAGTTTTGCAAAATGGGTGGTATGTGGATTTTTTGGCGACCTTTGGAACGCCAAGAGGAAGGAGGCACCCATCCGTGCTGCGCAGCATAATCTGCAAGGTGTTTTTTCAGTGGCGCAATTGCTTGACAAAGCGCTTGACCCATAAAGTCATCGAATAAAGCAGAGGACTCCTCCTCCTCATTATACTCGTAACCGTCATCTTCGTAGTACTCTGCCATGGCGACAATGTCTGCCAATAAATGCCCAATGAAGGTTAAATAAATGTAATAGCCAAATAGCCAAATTTTGGGGGAGTGGTACCCCTAGCGCAAGTCTTTTTAGCAATACAGGAAAAAAGCCTGTGAAAAATAATTAAATGTGGAGGGAGCAGACTTGCACCATTAATAATAAATAATTAATGCAATTTTTTCCAACTCTAGGCAAAGCCTATTCAAGATTTGTACAACCCCCCAACTCTGAACCTGTCAGAGGGCGTAAGGGAGCTCAAGAGGCAGCAAATTATGGGCGCGCTGAAACCAGCAGTCTCTCCGTCGAAGCTGAGGCAAAGACGGCGTCTCAAACATACACGCCTGACAGGACGTGTAAACAAAGCTGTTGCGCAGGCGCGAACAGCCGCTGCCAGATAGGAAGGGTGCGCGAGACACGCGCGTCCTTCCAGCTCCGCTCCCGCTCCACAAAATGCTTGAAATATTAAAATATTCAAGTCGGGAGGTGCCGCACACGCTCCCCAAACACTGGCACAGAAGCCGGTAAACCAATTAAGCCGCCCCGCAAAGTGCCGGAATAGAAGGCAGAAATGCGCACACAGCATTTCAACAAAGAATTCCGTAAGCAATGACAGTAATTATCAAGTAAACAAAGCGGTAAACCAAATACGCTTTAATAAATTTAAGAGTAATGCAAAAAGCACTTAACTGGCTGCGAAGCAGCAAAGAAAGTGGAAGTTGTAACCTCTATCTCCTTATTTATACTTATGTGGACTCTATGGTTACCCAGGGTTTATCGGTAATGTAGTCTGGGCTTTTTCTTTACTGTGCTGATTGGCTGCTGTTTCAGTAAAGGAATTGAGAAAGCATAATCGGAGTCTCCGTCCTGCCATAGAATTGTAAAACATCAGCTTTCATGCGCTCTCCAAAGCATAAGGTATACCTGTTTCTTTCTATCCGTGTCCGTAGTCGTGACTGTCAGCTAAACAATCGCCGTACATGGTTGCCAACTATTTGGATTCTAATCAAGCATGGAAGAAGACCGCGGACCGCATTCGAATTCAGTCCTATTCACGCCGCATTTGTTAAGGATAACAAAGCCATAATTTGCCGCTTTGGTATTCACTATATTGTACCATATTATAAGTTGCTTTATATAGTAGCAACATATATATCCCGCAGAGTAAAAGTTTTGATGTACTTTCAAAATGTTGTTTATAAAAGTTTAAAAGAAACACATTTTCGAATACAATATTCTTAACAAATTGGATGGTATTCATAGCTTTAGTTTTAAATTAAAACGCCATGCGTCTTGTGTGCCAACACATGGGCATTATTTACATATGGCCTTGCAAAGATAAAAAACGGACTACTCCACTGTTTCATACACTATTGCAATCCCTTAGTATGGCGCCATTTGCAAAAGGAAATGTCGAATGCATATGTCAAAGGAATTGGCCGAATGTCAATTTCATTTCTTAACAAGTTTTAAATTTAGGGCCAGACTCATGTAGCTAATTCATCAAAATATCCATCTGTTGTAATTCTATGGCAGGACGGAGGCTCCGATTATGCTTTCTCAATTTCTTTACTGAAAACACAGCAGCCAATCAGTATGCAGTAAAGAAATAACAAACTACATTACCCATAAACCCAGGGTAACCATAGAGTATGAGAGTATAAATAGGGTCATAGAGGTGAACACTTCCTCTTTCTTTGCTGCTTCGCAGCCAGTTAAGTGCCTTTATTTCATTACATTAATGTTTATGCATTGTGTTTATTGATAATTGCAGCGCTTACTTGCTCTGACTTGTGCTTCGTTTTCTCGCTGTGTGCGCTCTTTCTACGCCGCTCGGCGTGTTGGTTCGAGGTCGCTGACCTCGTTTGTCCTGTTGTGCGAGGTCGCTGACTTCGTTTGCATTTTCTGTTATAGGAGCGTGTGTTCATCTCCTGGTTGCCTCAACGCGCATTTCGCGTTGTTTATTATTTTGTGGATCGGGAGTTGGAGCTGGCTGGGGCGCGCTGCCTCACGCGTCTCATCCTATTCGGCAGCGGCTTCGCGCATGTGCGAGAACTTTGTTTACACGCTCGGTGAAGGCGTATGTTTTTCCTCAGCCGTCAGCTTGCCTCAGACGGAGGAAACATCTGGTGTTCTTCGACGCCTGCCCTTTTGTGCTGCCGCTTGAGCTCCCTGACGCCCTCTTGCAATTATTTTCATTGAGGGTTATATAAATCTGCATAGGCTCTGCCTAGAGTGGCAAAAATTGCTGGTATTCAGTGCGAGTCCTCCCTCCACGTGAAATTGTATTTTTGGTCAGGTTCTTCCTGCATTTAAAGACTTGCACTAGGGGTACCACTCCCCCAATTTGGCTTTGCCTTTTATAAGTTCAGAAAATCTTATCACTTTCCCTTCCTGTGGGCTGTATTTGGTGGTCTTTGTCACCATGGCGAATTACTATGATGAGGAAGGTGAGGATTATTATGAGGAGGATGAGCCTTCGGCGTCCCTGGATGATTATATGGGCCAGGCATTGTTTCAGGCGATTGCGCCATTGAAAAAGCATCTTTCTGACTATGCAGCCCAACAGGATTGGGTGCCTCCTACCTCTAGTCGTAGCAAGAAATCGCCAAAGAACCCTCACAAAACCAAATTTGCTAAATTGGAAAAATCCCTCTCTGCTCCTTCATCGAGGAAGCGTGCTGTGCCTGCCCGTTCGGACCCCCCTTCCGACACAGATGATGGGTCATCTTCTTCTTCCACGTCCTCTGAGTCTACTAAGACTCCCCCATCCAAGAAATCTCGGAAGGAGCACTATGTTGATGCACCATCTTCTCCTAAGGTTTTGACATTTAATCCTGCGGACATCATTCATCCCAATTCCTCTGCTTGGTTGCCATCCCCGAGGTGGCTGAATATGTCCGATCCCACATC
Organism: Lissotriton vulgaris; assembly: GCF_964263255.1. Classification (NCBI taxonomy): domain Eukaryota; kingdom Metazoa; phylum Chordata; class Amphibia; order Caudata; family Salamandridae; genus Lissotriton; species Lissotriton vulgaris. The sequence goes on along the minus strand of NC_141696.1, from coordinate 815,542,056 downwards.
CGTTCCCCTTTTGAAAAGGATGTGCGAGCTCGTTTACGCTTGGAATGCCCTCGCCCTGACGTTTCAGACAAGCTTGCTTCCACGCCAGATGTAGACCCTACCATGGTGTTATGACCAGATTTTCAGACTAGATAGAACGAGCTCACAAGAGCAACACCAACCTGGCCAAAACGTAACCACCTCCCTCCTCAGGACCCATCTATCCAGGCACCTGGGTACCTACCTGAGGATGGAGAACTTGCAATATACAAGCTCATATCATTAGGAACACCACTAAATCTATAGGGATTACTAGGAATACTCACTGATTACTAAGGACGTCCATGCCCTACACCACACTCATACCTCATAGTCTCGCGACCACATGGGTCCAGACTAATCTACCCTGGGGCAGTTCTGATTATTTACCATTACACACTGATTACCATCAGTGCTCACTCGACACGCAATTTGGCGTGCCATACACACTGAGCTGCAGCCCCAGTGCTCTCTTTTTATCCGGTCCACAATCCGGCGGACCTACACATCAGGCTTCCACCTGATGCTCTCACTAACGCCACTTTCCCTAGAGGCGATCTCATTACACACCGTATCCCCCCGGTGCTCTCTCAAGCCACAATCATGTGGGTATACACACTGACCACAATCAGTGCTCTCACTAACGCCGCTACACAACGACGATCACTTTCCTATGAATACCTTCAGCTCTCTCTCTCTCTATGTTGGGAAGTCTCTCTCACTATTCACTAAGGAGTTCGCTACTACAATAATATTATGGGATGGCCGAATCACTTAGTGTCTATCTATTTTCTTAGCTCAAGGGCTCCTCTCTCTCCCTAATTATTCGGTGGCTACTTACCGGATCAGGGGCAGCATCTGTTCTGGCTGTAACACCTGACTAGAAGGAAAGGTTACCTGTGCTTTAAGAACAAGAGACATACACTGTATGCAAGAGTTATTACCTGATTTAAACGCTCTCTATCATAAGAACAACACATGCACACTAGTTCACTAAGAACTGGGGTATCTTTCTTACAATAACAATAGAAAAGGATTCATATACAGATCTGCGGGGTCTCTATAACTAACAGGAACTTTAATACACAGCTGAAAGAAAAGGGATTAGACATATAACAGGGACAATGTTATCTGCGGGGTCTCTGTGACTAACAGGAACTTTAACACACCGCTGAAAGAAAAGGGATTAGACATACAGTATAAGGACAAGGTTAATGTTTGGGAAAAGGAAGGGTATCACCTGAGGGGTGTGAGGTCTTGCTCTAGCTGTCATCTGGGCTCCTCTCTCGTCTGTGCCTTAGCTCGTCTTAGATTCTCTCCTGTATTCTTGGACACACATCTGCGCTGATCACTTTGCTCTGGACTCCTCTCCCCCACGAACTCTCTCCACCTTCCAACTTCAGTCTAATGGTTTCTGCCGCTCTGATAATCGTTCGCTCCACTAGCTTCTTCACTCTATCTGATTGTTTCCATGCCAATGTCCAATTCACTCCAGCTGCTCCCACAGATTAATCCACGATATAACTTCAGTCTCTTCTAAAAGGCATTAGTTCAGACGCCAGCTATTCACAACTCCTCCTGATAAGTAACTGCTTCTGACTGCTTCCTTCAGTTCCAGCTCACTGACTGTCTATCTGTCTTCTCTCTGTTCCAAGCATCTTCTGTCTCTTCTCCTCCTGCAACTCCACTCTTCTCCTTTGCTCCAATTCAACATAAACTCTTTCTGATTCTCCACTCCTTCTGCAACTCCAGCTCAACTCTCTCCGCTCCTCCAACTAAACTCTCTCTGCTCCTCCAACTCAACTAACTAACTCCACCTCTGCACTTCACTATTATAGAATGCTCTTCCCTTCCTCCAAATCTGGCCTCCTCTGCTATGCTATGCATTTCCACCATTCCTCATGATCTCCCGAGTTCTAGCCGGGGCCCGTCTTTTCTCGTCAGAACTCATTCTAATAACCCCTCTTTGGAAGGCTCAAGCGTGGTTTCCAGTTCTTCTGGAGATGAGTTGCTCGTCACCGCTCCTCCTTCCACATGTTTGGAACCTGTTGCTGGACCCTCTTCGGGAGCCGCATCCTCTAGTACTGTCGGGCCAACTCCTGCTAGTAGCGTGGAGAATTTCAGGGAACGCTGGAATATCCAAGGCTTATCAGTAGACGCTACCAGATTCATCAATGAGTCTTGGGCCCCTCAACACACATAAGCACTATCAATCAAGTTGGAAGCGTTGGTGTGATTGGTGCTCACAGCGGTCAGTGGATCCCGTTTCAGCGGATATCTCTTTGATCATTAACTTTTTGGCATCCTCTGGGCTAGCTTACAGAACGGTTAATAACTTTCGTTCTGCGATTTCTGCAGGTCATGTTCCTGTAGATGGTAAACCAGCGGGAGAACATCCCTTAATATCAAAATTGTTGCGGGGAATCCGGATGGTAAAACCTCCTTGCCCCAAATATGTTGCCCTTTGGGATGTTGCTATTGTTTTACGTTTTCTGTCTGATTGGCCTTCCAATAATCTCTTATCCCGCAAACAACTCTCAGCTAAGCTTACTATGCTCCTGTGTTTGGTCTCTTGTAAAAGAGTGTCTGATGTGGATCTCGCGGGTCGGACCTACTCTCCTGAAGGTGTCTCATTTGTCATTTCTAAGCGAACAAAATGTAATACTGCTGCGGTTACTTATCCTTGCTTTCCTCACAACCCTCAGTTGTGTGTAGTCCAATGCCTAAAGGATTATGAGGTAAGCACTGCACCTTTTAGTTCTGATTCACAAGGTCAATTGCTTATCGCTTTACAGAAGCCTTTCAAGCCTGTTTCTCCAGCTACGTTGGCACGTTGGTTACGTTGGCTCATGCAGGAAGCGGGCATTGATATCTCCATTTTTGGGGCCCATTCTGCGAGAGGAGCTATGGCTTCCAAGGCTTTTTCCATGGGTGCTAGTCTTCATGATATCATGAGAGCTGCGGATTGGTCATCTGAGTCTGTTTTCAAAACCTTTTATTTTAAACCAATTGTAGATGTTGCATCTGTTGTGGTGGAGAAGCTTTAAACAAGCATAATCGGAGCCTTCGTCCTGCCATAGAATTAAAAATTTGCTAACATTCGTGCCAAGAATTTTCAATTCTATTAAGGACAGGAGGCGAGGATTATCCCACCCTTATTTCATTATTGTCTCTATATTTATGCTTACTGCATTTATGCTGTACCATTCTGGTTACTGTTTATGAAATGTTTCCCTCCCTGTCCTGCTTACTGTGTTCAACTCTTTTGGGGAACAGTTTTTACGGCTTCTGTCTCTTTTCTTCAGGCTCCGACCTTAAATGAAGTGTGCCGCGACTATCTTCTCCTGATTGGTCTGTTGCTGTTCCTGTGGCTCTGGGAGGTTCCTTCCCCTCTTCAGCCGGATAATGACCTCTCCGGGGGACACCTTTGATGGATTGTTTAAGTTTTTCCGTTGGATCCCTTACTAATTGACTATGGACAAAGAAAGAGGAAGTGTTCACCTCTATGACCCTATTTATACTCTCATACTCTATGGTTAACCTGGGTTTATGGGTAATGTAGTTTGTTATTTCTTTACTGCGTACTGATCGGCTGCTGTGTTTTCAGTAAAGAAATTGAGAAAGCATAATCCTCGCCTCCTGTCTTTAATAGAATTGAAAATTCTTGGCACGAATGTTAGCAAACTTTTAATTCAACAACGTGAAAGAGAGTATGGGGGACACAAGAGTTATTTGTACCTTATACCCTTAACAGATCGGGATCAAGTTCCCAAGTGAGAAAACCAGGAATGAATTATTCTTATCAGTTTTAGGTGCAAAATGCAGAGTTCTGGACCCGCAAATTTGCATATTAACGATCCGATAACAGTAGGCTGTTACTTCGAATGCAGAATGTAGCTTGATGGAACCTCATTGACAAGGGGACTGCATCATGAAGTTTAGAATTATAACAGATGGATATTTTGATGAATCAGCTACATGAGTCTGGCCCTAAATTCAAAACTCGTTAAGAAATGGAATTGACATTCGGCCAATTCCTTTGACATATGCATTCGACATTCCCTTTGGTAAATGGCGCCACACTAAGGTATTGCAATAGTGCATGAAACAGTGGGGTAGTCAGTTATTATCTTTAGAGGACATATGTAAATACTTGTACCCGCCTTTCAACACCACAAATCTGAGCATAGGACAAATTACAATGGGAAAAGTGTGCAACCTAACCATGCGGAGAAGGGCTGTAATGTGATGACTGTGTATCAGCATGCAATAACTCTATATAAAGTAAAATGGAAAGAAGGTAAGGGGGACGCCCTTACCTGCCTACCTGGACTGCTGTTTCTGCTGTCTTTTCCTCAGTGGGGAGATTGTTCCACCATTCCCGATTTCGACCGCTCCTGATCGCGGACCGCACACTGCCTGGAACTCCAACTCCCAGAATGCAGTGCGGTCTCGCGGGATGAGCCAACCGGGCCATAAATTTCCTTGAGGGCTCCCGCGGCGCAGGACGCCCTTACCTGCCTTCCTGGACAGCTGTTTCCACCGTCTTTTCTGTCCGAGGACTGCCTGGGACCCGCAGAGGGGAGATTGTGCCATCATTTCCGATTTCGACCGCTCCTGATTGCAGACCACACACTGCCTGGAACTCCAACTCACAGAAGGCAGTGCGGTCTAGCAAGAGGAGCCAACCGGGCCATAAATTTCCCTGAGGGCTCCCACGGCACAGGACGCCCTTACATGCTTACCTGGACTGCTGTTTCCGCCGTCTTTTCTGTCCGGGGACTGCCTGGGACTCGCAGAGGGGAGATTGTGCCACCATTCCCAATTTCGACCGCTCCTGATCGCGGACCGCACACTGCCTGGAACTTCAACTCCCAGAAGGAGTTTCTTCTCACAAGAGGAGCCAACCATGCCATAAATTTCCCTGAGGGCTCGTGGGGGGGTTATGAAAATGCATAAAACTCCACGTTCGGGACGCGCACGGGCTCACCAGGGCGAAGCCCTGGCCAAGGGCGGGCCCATCCGCGCCAGTCAAAGGCCGGAAAAGACTGGGCTGGGCCACCCTCCTGGGCAGTTCCTACCTGCGCCTGCAAGGTGAAGAAACGAGTGGGTTTGCCTTTTACCACCACCCCCACAGACTTGGAGATTTATACTTTAAGGCAGTAACTACCGGCCCCGACACAGTGTTGTGTGATCGAGATGGTATAAGACAATAATAGCACTGTTTCATTCATATTTTGACTAAATTGGGCCACAAAGCAAACATTTTGGACTGCTAGGAGCCCCGCCAAAATTGGGGACTGCTGTGTTGCGGGGGAAAAGGTATAAGTTGTTCTGGGTAGTGTACTCCTTCTGCTTACCCCTGGGTTCAAATTGGGTTCCTGAACCAAGAGTTAGGAAGTGGAAAAATGGGGAAAAGGGTGAGTCCAAGTAGAAATAAAAGTAGTTGTGCTCCCCCACCACCACAAACATCAATAGATAAAATTCTACAGAGGGCTATTGGGTGGTTAATACTGAAATTGAGCTAACTGAGCGGCAGTTGTCACTCACTCCCGATATATTTATTCAAACACTGGACCCACCTATATCAGTAGTTACGCCCCAATCACCAGAGGTTGAACAAAATAAGATGCCCTGCCGGGATATTCCTCTAAAAAAGGTCCTGCACAAGGGTAGATCAGGCACAACTGCCCCCAAAAATGGCAAACGTAAGTTAATCGCTGAGCTGGCCCTAGGAGAAAAAAACTCTGTGGGGAGACTGTGGTCACAGAGAATAAGAGCATAGGGCATGATTCCGAACAGGTCATACATCAACCTGTTAGTGGAGATACTCTCTACCCAACATGGGCATGCAACTTAATGGACGCTTTACACAACAAAGTGAGGGCTACATTTAGAGCTGAACTAGCCCCTCTAATCATTAGATTAGACAAAGTTGAGAAAACGATGACAACGGGGGTTATAGGAATTGCTGCACAACCTAATTCCACCCGCAGAGAATGTAAGGGGAGGGATGGAAAGTGGCTGTGATGGGGTCACTCCACCACTAATACACACAGTAGGGGGAGAATGCACCAGGGAGGGCCCATTTACTACATGTGACGGTGGGGTAGAGGGAAGTAGATATGTGAAGAGTAATGGTAACCCCACTGAGGTTTCGAGAGCATAGCGTAGTCCCCCTTTCGCAAGATGTAGCAATAGTCCTAATCTCCCAATACTGAACATCAATAGCAACAAGAGGGGGCAACAAGAGCATGTTCATTAAGTTGCTGGGAGTACGCCTGGTGAAACCGTATTACCTCATATAAATCTCCCCCCCCCCCCCCCCCCCCGGCATGTGTCCCATATGTTGTCATATTGACAGGAACTCCGCCAATTGCACCCAATGCAAAACAGACCCCACTCGAACTTAGAAATAAATGCCTTTTTTGGCTTGCAAGATACAAACATTTCGAGCATGCCAGAGCAGGGGAAATAATTATGGTGCGAAGAGTAGGGTGGGTGGGAACCCGCAGGAAAAAAGACCCAGGAAAGTGTGTCATTATTAACTTTAAAAATCCTAATTCTGTTAGAAATCTATTCCACACTCCAACTAACTATCAGAATGGAGTGGAGAAGTGTGGCTCACTGGTTAGAGGAGGCAGACCTGGAAGCAGAGGTCAGCCCGGGACCAGGGTTCAATTCCCGGCTTGGCGGGGTCTTGAGTCCTAAAATGTACATGGATTCGACAATTCTCGCTCCGGTGCCTACTCGATTCACGGGTTCACACTCTGCGACTCTGGGCAATAGCTTGCTTAATCTCCACAACGGCCCCTCGTGGCGGGATGCCTGGCTTTCACCTTGTGGATACCCTGCCGGGGTTATCTCACAGGGGAATACCAGGACGGGTTCCCTAAGCAAGCGCTTAGAAACCGCTTGGTGATTTGCGCTATATAAATTCCTGTACATTTACATTTACAATGCCCCAACAGGTATCAGTCTCCGATCCCTAGACTTCTTCTATCCTCAACAACATATAATGCTAACAGATAGTGTAGCACCGATAATGCAAAAGATGGGCCTTGAGATTGCAAAGGAGTGAAGATGGGACCTGTATAGTAGGTATCCCCAATTTACCATCTGGGTGAATAACAGGTATGAAGGTCTTGAGGAGGAGAGTATTAGGATAGGGAAAACCCCATAATCTTGTGGCAGGCACAAAGGGCAGCATTGGACCTCAGTGGGTCTTCCTTAGTTGGGGGGAGTTGTGCAGATGGTGCCCCATTCTCTGGTATACCATCATTGACTACTCAGAAAGGGGGGGCCCTGGTTGCATCACCTTTAGTAGTCCTGAGGAGCTTTAGTGGAGAACCGGGTGGGGCACCTGGCAATTCGCGCGGACCCTACCCCAGTGATCTGCTGGTCCTGTGGGATACTGGCACTGAGGCACAGTGTAGAGCCAGAGCACAGGGTGATAGTATCCGGATCCTGTCCGGGAACCTGGCTGGACTTAAGAAAAAATACCCTGTCTAGACAGGGGATGTTTTGTAGATAATCATGATGTCTGCTTATTTTAGGAGACATGGGCCAGGGAAGAATATCAGAGAGTAGGCTTTGCTTCTTTCGACATTCCGGCTACCACGAAGGGGAGGGGGAGACCGTCAGGCGGTTTAACTATTTTAGTGGGTACACACCTTGGCGTTAAAGCCGAGCAGATCCCACCTTCTACCGACAACGTCCAATGTGTTCTGTTAACACTCTCCTCAAAGGCACAAATAGTGCTAATCAATGTCTACTCCAGACCTGTGCATGACAGACAGGAATTGGGTGCCATAGAGGAGCTGGGATATCTCACATCAACCCTGGATCCATCAGTTTTGTTGATTATAGGAGGCGATTTTAATTGCCAATTCGAACCTCCTATTGATCCATCCCTAGATGGGCCCACTGAGGAGGACCAGCATTGGTCAATACCGACCCACAGATTCCACCGGTCAAAGCTTGGACACCACTGGTCTAGCAACTCAACTCGCTCACTTTTGCCCTTTCATTGAGGGCCTGCAATATGAGGACCAAATCTGATAGGCCGGGCAAGTTCACGTTTAACAGAGAGGGACAGAACTCTGTGCTTGACTATATTCTGGTCAAGACTAGAACTTGGGGTAAGGTCCTCGACTTCTATGTCCACCAGAGGCAAGACAGTGATCATAATGCCATAGTAATGACTCTAAAAGCAGGGAATATGGGTATGTGTAATCATCTATCAGTGCTTACTAGAGAGCCTAATGCACTAACACTATCCAACAATGGCGGAGGGTGAGATGGAGTCACATCCAGCAATCCTTACCTAAACTAGCAAACATATATCAGCAGGCACTACCACTACTACTTGAAATGGGGGAGGTAGGAAGAGGTGAGTCTCAAACAGGGATACAGGACAGGCCCCTAAAAATTCATGAGCAGCTAACAGCAAAATTGCTCGACCCATTTAATCCGGTGATAAATCCAAGGGAAAATAATCGCTCCAAATGTCCTTGGTTTAATGCAAGTTGCCGTAAAGCTAAACAGGACCTTTTAAATGCAGTGAAGGCAAAGGATAGGCCAGCAATCATATAGCGTAGGGCAAGGTATAAGTGGATCACCCAAACAGAAAAGAAAAACTGGGAAGTGGAGAAGTGGGAAGCCCTTAGGATTGCCCTGAATGATAAAGATTTGAAAACATTTTGGGCAATAGTAAGTTCTGGGGACAGGGGAGGGCGACCCGCTCTAGAACCTAATATAGCACCCAAAGCTTGGTAAACACACTGAGCTGAGCGAATTGGGTGTTTTTATTGCATCTCCAACGCCTTCCCAGGAGTCCCAACTGGAAGGTACATGTGAGATTAACCTGGGTGAAGTGGAAGATGCTATTATTAAATTGCAACCCAATAAGCACCTGGCCTAGATAAATTACCTGGGGATCACTTCCGGACAGAACCCAAAATCTGGGCTCCGTACTTGTGTGCCCTGTTTATTGCCATCCTGAAAGGCATGGATCCCCCGGACACTTGGCGTGGGGCAGAGATAGTCCCCATACATAAAAAAGGTTGCCCTCTCCTACCCTCAAACTATAGGCCCATCAGTTTAATAGACACCACTCAAAAACCTATGGGACGGGTCTATTTGGACCGAATACACGGTTGGATAGAGGAGATGGAGATACTAAGTCCATACCAGGCCGGCTTCAGGGCGAGTACATCAACCGTCGACCAGATATTTAGACTCCAGCTGCTTCACTGGAAGACGGTGAGTATAGAGGGTGGCAGCATCTATCTCATATTCGTCGACCTGAAGCCGACCTTCGACTTAGTTCCCAGGGAAAAACTCTGGAAAGTACTACGCAACCTTAGGATTCCACCTTACCTCCTTGATATGCTAGTGAGGCTACACAGGAAATCTCTGCACGCTTCCCTGTCAAAAAGGGGGTACGCCAGGGATGCATGCTTGTCCCTACCCTATTTTGTCTTTACATAAATGGGCTTGTTGAACATCTAAATAGTGTCAAAGACAGCGATGCACCAAGGTTAGTCTCGGGGAGGGTTTCTGCGTTGATGTTCGCGGATGCCACCTTGTTGTTGTCCAAACATCAACGGGCATACAACGTACCCTGGATGGTTTTGCAGAATTTTGCAATTTGAGGGGCTTGGAGGTCAATTTAACCAAGACCAAATTCATGATCTTCAATCCCCCCAAAATCACCCGCCCAAATCCCTCCCTAAAGGGCACACCTCTGGAGAGAGTGAGGACATTTGAGTACCTGGGTATTATTATATATTCAGAACATCTTTAGTGGAAACCCAATTGGCCAAGGCAAGTCTCAAGTTAACACAGACGTAGGGGGGTTATGAAAATGCATAGAACCTCCACATTCAAGTCCGCTGCCCCTGTTATTGAAATATATAAAGTCCAGGCCAGGGAGGCCACCCTATAGGGGGCTGACTGTAGGGGCTCTGTAGGCCCTCTAACCTCATGAATATAGAACACAATTTAATGAGGCAATTATTGGGCCTCCCTCGTAGCAACCCCTTAGTCCCCCTCCACATGGATTTGGGTTTGCAACCCATTATCGAAGAGATTGCCCTAAGGCCTATTATATTTTGGGGCAGGCTATGAGCGACGCCAGAGCTGTCGTGCTACAGAGCCGAGCTCAGGGAGGTCTAATCTAATCTAACTAATAAGAAAATAATGTGGCTTATCCACATAAGGTATCTCTGTGCTAAGCTAGGTAGGCAGGACCTCTAGAAAACGCCTGAGTCAGCATGTCCACTAAAATCCCGGCTAGATCTTGTGCTGCATTATAGGCATCACAACCTAATTACCCTCCAAGAAAGGGCCACCAGTGGTCGACTGACACTAGAGTTTCTTCAAGTAAAGGCTGAATACAGAAAAGAACATTGCCTGGATGTGATCTACCCCCCCCCTGGCTAGGAAACTCTACATGCAATTTAGAATGGGGACTCTTCCACTAATGGCCCTTTCCAGTAAATGGGACATACAAAATAAGGAAGAATGCCCGGCGTGTAAATATCTGGTAGCGTCTGAAACCCATGTGTTTTTTGTCTGCCCCACATACCACTTACCACGCAAACGATGGCTAGCCCCAATATGCAGAAACCTAGGTTTTAGGCACTGTTAAGAGGCTTATAGGATATTAAAATACGACACCTATCCCCCTATTGTTTTTGCTGTCTCGCGCTTTTCAAATGGTATGTGGCATAGGAGCAGGGGCTTCCTGAAGTGATTCTGCGGAGAGTTTTATGTATGCTATTTTTAACAATTTATTGTAGGTCTAGTTAAAAGGGAAGTTGGCACTACTTCTCAGTTTTATTATTCACCCTATCCTGATAATCACTAGCCTTAAATGAATTTTACAACCGTTTTTATTTGATTTTAGGATAAGGGTTCACCATTATTTTTACATTGTAACGAATGTAGGATTGTACAGTCTACTGTTTTTTTTTTTCTCTGTCGATTGTTGATTGTAATGATGCACTTTTATGGTCCAAGTTGGCCGAAATAAAGTTATTAACTGAAACTGTAAATAATGGCCATGCGCTGGCACACAACACGCATGGCGTTTTAATTGAAAACTAAGGCAATGGATACCATCCAATTTGTTAAGAACATTGTACTCGAAAATTTGTTTCTTTTAAACTTTTGTAAACAACATTTTAAAAGTACATCAAAACTTTTACTCACCGGGATATATATGTTGCCACTATATAGAGCAACGTATAATATAGTACATTATAGTGAATACCAAAACGGCAAATTATGGCTTTTCCTTAACAAATACGACTTGAATAGGACTGAATTCACTGTCTACTTCGATGCTTGATCAGGATCCAAATAGTTAAAAAGATGGCGACCGCGTATGGCGATTGTTTAGCTGACAGTCACGAGTACGGATCGAAAGATACAGGTATACCTTATGCTTTGGAGAGCACGTTGAAGCTGATGTTTTACAATTCACTTCGAATTAGATATTGTTTTTTATTCTAAGTATTCATTGCGGCAACTTTCTGTTTTTTGTTTCTCCTTCTCTATTTGCCACACTGCTGTAGAACGGACGTATCAAGGTCCGATAGCGGTTTTCAGGATTTGGAGGTAGCTTCAAAAAGAATTCCACAGTCTGAGACTACTTTTTATTGCTACACCACGGGCTAAACGCAACTCGCTACTGTCTCTGGTAAGGAGCGCTGACACGGACCTTGCGCGCACTATAGTCTTGAAATGCCATAAATATATTCCAACATGTGCCATGTGACCCATGCTATTACATTCTACTTCGGAATAGGCTAAGGGTTAAGGGGTCGAGTTCCCTATGTGGTTTCTCTTACTCATTTTATGTTTACAAGCAGTAACCATCACAGAGGTGAATTTTTCTTTTTTTGTTAAGAGCCCAGGCTTCGATCAAAACAATGATCTCACTATAGACCAAATGGTCACAGTTGTGTTATAAAAGATACAACATAAGCGTCTCGTCCTATGACAATATATATTTGATCTTGGAATAGAATCTCACATAGATATACTCTCTGACAGGGGTTTTACATCTCTTCTGTCAATCATAGCAATAACTCAATACGGAAGCCTGCCTTGACTAAGCGAGGCCAGCATTGATTGACAACGAAAACATAACAAAAGAAAAAATATTCAATTCAGAAGTGAGCACGGATGATGAATTAGTCATCACTTGCTATACTGGATGACTTTATTACATCTTAATAGGTGGTGGGGTTTCTTTCATATTAACAAAGCACCAAAATATTCCATTCTTTGACTCACACTAATAGCACATGGTCTCAAGTTCGAGGCTTCGTACCTGCACTTACTTTACACTTTTTATACTCATTTTTTGTATGTAAGTGAACAATAATTTACCTACTTGTTCTAACCATCACCGAGCATGAAATCATAGTAAGAGACTAGAGACACCAGAGGGGGTCTCCCCCATATTGTCATCTATTTTCTATCCTAATCCTAATGTCTCATACCTGGTGTAGTATCTCTGGTTTGATCTGCCCCTACAGTCACATTATGCACCTTGAGGGCATATACATGTTTTGGTGCACACTAGCAACTATGAGGATTCATAGTTTACAAAATTGTTATGTATATATCTTTTTGCAGCCTTGAAAAAGCCCAGTGGGCGAAACGGGCGTCGGCTGCTGTTGTGCTTCGTGTGTTTGGAAATTGGAAATAAAAGTTAAATGGAAAAGACCTGATTCAGGATTGTGCTTCAAACTTTATTGAAAGGACACTTGACAAGGATAATTGGAACGCATCTTGTGGAAGAATCTCCACTATCTTCTTGTCTCACTGTATCGTTGGATTACAGATATAATGATCGGGTGTGCTCTGATGTATTGTGGTTAATCATTGTTCTAGACTTTGTAGTCTTGGAGATAAAAATACCCTGGTGGGTGGGTATTGTAACATCATATGAGCACCCCATAGCAGTACTATTGAAACTCAACACTTTGACTTAGTTGGTTAGTAGACGTGCAGATCAATAAGCAAACATATATATATATATATATATATATATATATATATATATATATATATATATATATATAACCAGTTTCCACTCTCAGCGCCGCTTGCATGCGCCAACAAAAACGAGAGAGACGGACTCTTCATTCATTCATTCAGCAGCCGCTGGTATTTTTATTTTTTCATTTTATCAGTGCATTGCCGTGCTCAACCAAACGCGTATTGGCGATCCCAGTCATAGATAAATATTAAACTTAGCTAATATTATAGGTAAGTATTAACACTAGCCCCCTTAGGCATCCAAACTAGCACCACGCATGGCCGTAACCATGCGTGGCAAGGGTTGGCAGCGGATGCTCTTTTTTCTAATTTACCGACTGTCTCAAGTGGAACTAAAGCTAAAGGAAAGGTGATCGAATCTGATGATGTAAAAACAAAATTACAAAAATTAGAAAAATTGCTCCGTACAGAACTCACTAAGTGGTGGGAAAAAAAAGAGCTTGGAGAAATATAAGGAAGCGGGCGAGTGCCAAGAGGCTTGAGGGTACTGATAGCTCCTTCCTTTGAGAATCCCAATCCCCTTATGTTTAAGGAGTGGGCCAGTAACAATTTGGATGCCTCAATGAACATGGTATGTTTATTGGTGAAGTATGCTGAGATCGATAGGGTAGACCTATTGGCTCAAATTGAAGCACTAAATCTGGAACTGGATGCCATGGAACAACAAGAAGCAATCCTGAAAGGGCGGGAAGAGATAAAAAAAACGCCTGGATAAGCATGAAAATGTTATTAAAACACGTAAAGCCTTCAAGTTTGCAAGGGATAAATCTGACTATGAAAATGGGAGAATATTTACCTTTTCAAGAAAATTTGAGTCAGTTAAAAAACAAGCCTTAACTAATATGGTGTCTGAAAATCTAACACCAGCCACTATTGCCCCTGCTATATCTCACACTGTATAGCAGCACAGGCTCGGAGGATGAAATCAGTGTACAACAATCTGGCGTTAGCAGCTTTACTCCATCTGAGGAACTGGTTTTTATGGTGGAGGACAGACGCAACACTTTGTGTTCGAGGGGCACACAACAACAACAAGTGAAAGGCGCCATAGGAGGAACAAATGCCGCAAAGAGAGGAGGAAACGCCGGCGGCTTCATGAAAAAGAAAAGAGGGAAGGGGAATCCTCAATGAACTATGTATGTGCTACTTATCTCCTGGCCACCACGAGTACGAAGGTATCACCTACCGATGTTGAACTGAAAACTAAAAACAATGAAAAAAATGATAAAAGCAATGGAAAAGAAGAAAAAATAGATGAACTTGTAAGTAAAAATATTGAGGACACTGTGATCAACTTAACAGACCTGGATCTCAACAAAGCGGAAATTCAACTCTTGTCCTTGGGCCTCTCTTTTTGCCCTAAAAACAGTTTTAAATATGTGCAATCGAGGATTGATGTTTTCAAATTTATTCGGAAACTGAAACTCTTGAAATTTCACACTTTAAACAAAAAAAAGTGATCAGGCACATAAGATTTTACAAGATTCTCAACCTAGTAGGACGTTTGCTATTTCTGATACCACATCGCTAAAAACTGCACACTCTCTTCTAACTTCGGAGGAGGAGGCTGTTGATAACACCCAATTAGTGCTTAAATCCATGGGTATCTCTAGTGGCAGTGCAGCGAATAGTCCTTTCTGTCCTCGATCCTCGTTTGTCCCTGTCATGCCCAGGGACGCCATTGACATTTTTAGTGATCGAATGATTGAGGAATTGAAGAAATTGAATCTTGCTGTGGCTAATAGTCAGAGACGCAGGAGCTACAAGGACAAGCAATACTCTAATCTTATGAGAAAAATTAATAAACATGGGAATATTATAGTGAACAAAGCCGACAAAGGTCGAAATGTTGTTCTTTGGCCACGAGATGTCTACGCTGCAGAGGCTGAGAGGCAACTTAATGATCCATGTTGCTAAAGGAAGGCCTCTTTTAATGAACTCAATAAAGTAAAACAGTCAATTCATACTAACTTGTCTCAATGGAAGAGAGAAGGGCTAATCAGTAAAAAGGAATTTGAATTCCTGAAGGTGGATCATCCTATTACCCCTACCCGTTATTTATTGCCCAAGATCCACAAAGGCACTTTTCCAATACCTGGGCGACCAATTATCTCAGCCCAAAATGGACTACTGGAGGCCATATCAAAATATGTGGACTTTTCCCTTCATGGTTTTATGGAGGCCCTCCTGAGCTACATAAGAGACACTAGTGACTTTTTGAATAAATTGAATGGGGTCGTGTGCAAACCTGATTATCGGTTTCTAGTTATGGACATCTCATCCCTCTATACATCTATAAATCATAGTGATGGCCTTAGAGCGATTGAACACTTATTAGGTGAAAAGGACATCAGATTCTATGAACATAGTAAGATGCTAGTCAAAATGATTGACTTCTGTCTAAATAACAACTACTTCCTATTTAATAATGAAGTATATCAGCAGCTGCGGGGTGTGGCCATGGGGGCATGCTTCTTCCCATAGTTACGCGTGTTTACACGTGGGCTGGTGGGAGAAGCATGTTCTTGGTCAGCCCCGTGGCTGTCTGATTGAAACAGAGACAGGAATTGTCAATATGTGGCGCTTCATAGATGATGTTTTCAATATTTGGCAGGGCTGTGAAAGTTCGGCAGAGGAATTTGTTAAAAAAATCAACAGTAATGCTTTGAACTTAGAATTCACAGCTACTATAAGCAATTCTAGAGTTGATTTCCTTGATGTTGAAGTATATATATTCTGAATAACAAAATCATGACTAAAATGCACAGAAAGGTTACGGCAGGTAATTCTATTTTACACACCCAGAGTAATCATCCTCGACACCTTATTAAAAGCATTCCTTACGGAGAGTTTTTAAGAATTCAAAGAATTTGCAACAATGAGGTGGATCTAAATATCTGTCTGGAGGATTCTTTTCAAAGATTTTTAGTCAGGGGTTTTTATAGAAATAAATGTACTAAATCTTTGAAACTGTGATGACTAAAACCCCAATCGCCCTTACAGAATCTGCGGTTCTTACCACCATACCGGCAGAAACAGAAGTAAGTAGTGTAGAGAAATCTAAAATTAGACTCATCACAACATTCAATTGCCAGGAACGCAAAATCAGACAGATTGTTAAATCTAACTGGCCAATCCTCATGACTGATATTACATTAGCACCCTTGTTGGAAGAGTATCCAGCAATAACTTTTCGAAGAGCTCCTTCCATGAGGGATGTGCTGGTTAAATCTAGCCCTGAAGTTACTATTAAATCTAATTGGCTATCCAATAGATCTGGCTTTTTTAAATGTAGTTCTTGCAGAGCATGCAAATTCAGAGTTAATACCACAGAGTACCAAGAAGCTTTTCAGAGACTATTAGCAAGATTAATAATCTTTGCACTTGCAAAACTGACCACGCAGTTTATGTCTTACAATGTACTTGTAATTTACAGTACGTTGGAAGTACTAAATTGCAAGTGTTCAATCGTATTCTACAGCATTTACGAGCTATTGTCAACTCCAATGCAAGTTATCCTGTTGCGCGTCATTTCAAATTAGTTCACAATAACAACTTGAACGATTTGAAATATTTTGTTATTGACGCGGTCTCCATATCTAAGAGGGGAGGGGATAGAGAAAAAAGACTGCGACAATTGGAGAGCCATTACATAGTACTACATAACAGTAAAATCCCGAATGGTCTTAATATGGGTGAGGACCTCCATAATTTTCTGTAATCATCTTTGAATATTTAATTTTGAAAACCTTATTTCATACAATCTTTCTAATTCAATATTGATCATGTAGGTCCAGATATGATAAACTTTCTCTTATATGCAACTGATATTATTTAGCTTTTAGATCTTGGGTTTTTTAACATCTTGTTATTTTTAGCGTATAATTTTTATGAAATTCTGGTTTTACTGTTTTTATGGTTTTACCGAATTTTGGAATGCGCTGAGGATTATTCTGAGTTTTAGAATTAGATTATAGATATTTTTAGATGAAATGATAATTTTATGGTTTTCGGGAATAAGTTTTGCCTGCTAGGGTCTGTTATTGCTCCTCCCTGTTTGCATAGTATCTGATATTCTTAGCTGCCACTTGTATTTGATAAGAATCAGCCGGTTCTAAATCACTTTTGCCCTTTATAGCACTTATCACTTTATACGTTTTATAATCCTGCTGCTATTACCGATTACATTCTTGGTAAAATTGCTCGTTAACACTCTTATGAGTATGCACAAAACTTTATTTATTAGCACTCTTGCACTTTGTGTGGGTTGTTTTATAATACTGTATATAACATCTGTCTACCACCTCGATTTTAACCTATCTGTATATATTTATATCACACTGTTTATTTAGGGCACTTGCCCTCTATAACGTCAACTAAGATAAATGTTGAAATGTTTTCTCAATACAAGTAAGATTCATTGTTAAATGTATAAAGTCTTTTAAAGAGAAATCTTTTTAAGACAGGCATTTATGAAAATAGACTGTGGTTAGAACACATTAGAAGTATGTTCTCAATATCTATGATATTTGGTAGGTGGAGTCATTAATGATGTGAGCAGTATTTAAATCACCTGTGTCTCTGGGTATGTCAAGTGATCAAGTCCGGGTTCCCCGGCGAAACGCGTCATGCTGCTGCCCATTTTGGAATAAAGCACTTTCTTCACTCTTCGTTGTGGTCTGTACCTGTTTTGTGCTGGTGTTCGTTGGAATCCTTGTGCTGCAGGACTGTGGACTTCAATATATATATATATATATATATATATATATATATATATATATATATATATATATATATATATATATATATATATATCCAGTTTCCACTCTCAGCGCCGCTTGCATGCGCCAACAAAAACGAGAGAGACGGACTCTTCATTCATTCATTCAGCAGCCGCTGGTATTTTTATTTTATCAGTGCATTGCCGTGCTCAACCAAACGCGTTTCGGCGATCCCAGTCATAGATAAATATTAAACTTAGCTAATATTATAGGTAAGTATTAACACTAGCCCCCTTAGGCATCCAAACTAGTACCACGCATGGCCGTAACCATGCGTGGCAAGGGTTGGCCATAAGGCCTGCGGCCAGCCCACCATAGCCATCCAACCCCATGCCACACAGGGCCTAAAGCTAAAAGTGCTGTACTTCGAGGTCATTTTGGGCATTTTCATACTCGTAGTAATTAAAAGGATGAACGATGAACTATACTCTCACCAGGAGAGTACCAGACTAAAAATCCAGCTCGTCACAGTCACTGCAGAAGAGATTGCCCTCCAACAGAGAAAGGATGCATTCACCACCATAGAATATTTCAGATCGTTTTTCAAGGTGGAGTTGCAGAGAAACCACATTTGTTTTTCTTTGGATGAGTTCAAGAAGTTGGGGGTGTTTGTCCTTTACAGATGCAGAGCACCTACTGGGGAACTTGCTATGTTTATATTTGCAAGTACTTCCCACTGACGTTTAATTTCTGTGAAATGAGCATTGGTGCCAGAATGGATCTTCACCTGATTATTTATCCAAAAAGAGTTCACAGTTTGGAACAAAATGTCTACCCAACTGGAGTACTTTCTACTGGCAATTAGTAAGTGCTACCTTGGTGGGTAAATGTATAGTGCACATTCTTCTCTACTGCTGCATAAAGGAGCATGAGGTAGTGTCTCTAGTGGTCATGTGTGGTATAATTTTAGCAAAGTGATTGTGCCCCGATTGTCTTATTACTGAAATCTGTGTCAACGTGAATCCTCATATAGAGAAGATGGCGAGAATTCAAGAGTTGAATCTCCACCAACCAAAGGTGCTTGCTCTTATTTATATGATGTAAGCACTTTTTTGTTTAATGGAGATTTGCACATATTCCCCAGGGGACCGTGTGGGAAGCCTCAATGCCCCTGCGGTCCCAGCCGGCTCACTGCTTCCTGCAGAGCCGGCATTGCTCCCGCAACAGGGAGCAGCTAAAAATGCTGCTCTGTGCATGTGGGAGCAATCCTTTCATCAGTTTTCCTGAAACAGATTAAAAGTCTGCTCTCAGCGAGCGGGAGCAGTTTTCATGCTACCGCCTGCTGGGAGCAGAATTACAGTTTGCCCACTCTTGGCAGAAGCTGTCAAAGTTCCCGTCAAGCAAAAGCAAACTGCTGTCTCCCCAGGATGGACCCCTCAGAAAATAGGGTGCCAGCCCTGGGGTATGGCTGTCAGTAACGTATCCAGTACTTGCGCAGAAGCAGAGATGCCTTTTCTCAATGCCCCTTCCAGGAGGTTCCCTAGCACAATGTCACTGTATCTAGTGCAAACTCCCAAAGGGGAAAGGGGGAGTGGATAAAATAATAAAGAAGACAAAGAGACTGTCTCCGGTTATCTGCTTCCAATTTCCTGCTTCGCCTTCACAATCATTGAGCTTCTATCAGTTGCTTCTGGAAACTAAAGACAATTATACTTAACAATTATGCATCTAAATTAAGTTAAATAATTCTTCTACTTCTAATCTTACATACCCAAATAACTTTAGACCTTTGCCTCTCTTCTATTGGTCTTCATTATCTTCCTGCAATTTATGGAATTAACTCATTCTATTTGCACGTAGAAATTCTATGGTTAATCAGGGAAAAAAACAACAATGTAGTGATATCAGTTATGTACCTTCTTACTGATCTATCTACCTATTTATATAGTATTGCTTAATATATACTCACTATTCTTAATCTGCATTAATCTTTAACTTCTTTTTTCTTTATCCTTTCGGATATGAGATGCAGCAAGAAGATTATCTGGGTGAGTAATAACAACCTCCTAAACTGCTTCCTTAATCTATATCAAGAATGGTGTCCAGTAATATTTACAATTATTAACAATACCAATTAGTACTTAGCTCTGAGGCAGCGCTTCGATGTTATTCTCGCTGGAAATGCTTCCGAGATATCAGGTGACAACCTAGAACCCTACGCAGCTCCCTCGACGAGGTAGTAACATCTGGTTCGATGCGCAGACTCGATAGACTGTTTTTCTGACAGAATTCCTCTCCGCATGCCCTCAAGGAGAACACCGCTTTCACGAAGAGGAAAGAGGAGGAAATGTGCATACTTGACAACTTTCCTTCATCGAAGTAGTTCTAGAGTACTCCCGAGTTTGGATACCGACAGTACCGACGTAACCCTAAGCTATCTAAATGAACGGAGGAGTTTGAAAATGTGTGCTCTTCAGGCAGCAATCTCAGGTGAAGTGCATCAGCGTTCTATCGTGAGCGCTTCAAATCGAACTCTGTGAGAAAAAGACTAGAACTGTGCCTTCCATGAGTCGTCGGCCATCTTGGAGTTGTTTAATCTCCAAGCATCCTTCCAGGTAATGGCTTTGACTTTCAGCGCGTTTAAAATTGTCTGTTCCTGACGTGTTGAACAGACAAAGATATTCAGATCTTTTGGGGTCCTGACAGTGGCAGTCCCCAGGGCCATTAAGGATTCCACAAGGGGAGCTGCATGCCCCCCTCCTTCATTGTGCACAGGGCCAGCCCCAGGCAGGTATTGGTCCCCGGAGCTGAAAACAGCTCGAGAGGAGGACCGACCAGCCCCCTTTCCACTTATATTGGCCATATCCTAAGGAGATGGTGATCCCCGGGGCTGAATATGGCCAAGGAGGAGGGACCACATGGCCCTCCTCCATTTTTTTTAAAGTATTGTGTCCCAGGGAGGTGGCGGTTCCCGGGGAAATATCAAAATCAGGAGGCCAAGACCCTGGGAGGTGGCGGTCCCCAGGGTCTTTAAAGTCCTACTGAGCGGGGCCACATGCCCCTTTATAGTTTTACTGACAAAGCCCCAGGGAGGTGGCGGTCCCCGGGGCACAAACTGGCCTTAGGGAGGTGGGGCACATACACCCACCTCCCCCTTTTCGGTATTTAATTATGCACCCAGGACCTGGCCCACCCGGGGACTGGAAAAGAAACAAGCACAGTAGACAGTGCTTGTTTTTTTCTTTTACATTTTTTACTGAGGTTTGCATATCCTCTGTAATTTCAAGCAAAAATTTGAAATATTTTTTTTAATGCTTTTTGACCCTGGTATACATTTCTTTTTTGTTTAATATCTCAAAAGCTGCTGAACGGATTTACACCCTATATATAGGGTAATACTTACCTATAATATTTTTTCCACACATATGTTTTTACTATGTATGTCTTCACTATGAAAATGTAAGTATTTAGGATCTGCTAAATAAAATAATTATATTAACACACTGTCTGGAGTGCCAGCTCATACTCTCATTTTGATGAATTGAAGATGAACAATACATATATATATATATATATATATTCACTGAAAAAACCATAGGTTTGACACCAGTTATAGTTAGATGGGCATTTTACTCATACAAAACCATTGAAATCCCCCCGTTATAGTTAGTTGTACTCACTATAACTCGCGCGCCCGCAATCCCCTGCTGATGATATCACATATTACATCATTCATGACATGGTCAGTGACATCACTGATGACATCACTGATGACATCTCAAATGACATCACTGATGACAT
Source organism: Lissotriton vulgaris (assembly GCF_964263255.1). Classification (NCBI taxonomy): domain Eukaryota; kingdom Metazoa; phylum Chordata; class Amphibia; order Caudata; family Salamandridae; genus Lissotriton; species Lissotriton vulgaris. The sequence continues at coordinate 815,520,439 of NC_141696.1, read as the reverse complement.
CACTGATGGCATCATTCATGTGACAATCAAATACACCTCATCACACACTAGTATAATCTTTCATCCCTCACTGTGAAGTAGAAAGTGCCATATTTTAAACCATGTCATGAAGGATTGTGACTCGTGGCTTACGAGTCACTGAAGGAGTTGCACAGCTTTATGCATAGAGCAACTAACAAACGTGAGGGTGGAGCGAGTGAGTCACGTGGGGGCAGCACACACAGGTGAAAAACAGGGAGTTTCGAGGAAAGGCGGGCTTCAATATGGCATTTTGCACAGGAGCGGTTATCGCTTGGAATTACAACAAATGGACTACAGGTATAATTTGGGGAGTTTGGGAGAGTAAGATACGCGGTATACCCGATTGGGGGAATGGGAGGAGGATGAGCTATTAGAGCTAAAGTGTTACCAGCAACTAATTCTGTTTAAACCATGAGGAGGGTGTTATGAATGTTGGGGTAACGATTGGGGAAAGTGCACAGAAGGTAAACAACTGAATAGTGGGGAGTAATCATTTTTGTAAGAGGGATGTATTATGAGTTTGGGGTTTGAGCAAAAAATTATTTTGTTGTTTATTCATAGTTATTTGTAAAAAAATGTGGGGCTGACATATGCATTCTTAATAATTGTTTACACCCCTGAGGAAGGTCAACATGAGACAGAAATGCATTGGGTGAAGATATGTAATGGACTGTTGAAGTTTTCTTTACGTGCCTACAGATAGGCCCGGATGGGCAATCATAGAGCAACTAACAAACGTGAAAATATGGAACTTTGTTTTCTGTGACGTGACAGACAAAAATTAATAAATTATCGAAATAAAATGGATGAAATGGGTTTGCTAGTGAGTACGCCATAAAAATTCAACACAAATGTGCATAAAGCTGTGCAACTCCTTCAGTGACTCGTAAGCCATAAGTCACAATCCTTTATGACATGGTCTCAATCGTGCACTAAAAGGAGCAGAGTGCATCAGGAGTGTATGCACGCTAAAAGTGAAAAAAATGAAGTGTTTCAATCAATGAGAAAAAAAACGGGTGTGCTGCAGATCTTTTGAAAAATGAATTGTTTTACTGCCGTTCCTACTCTGTTAGCACCCAAAATAAGGAAGATATAAAAGAAGAGCATCTTTGGCACGTCATGGACTGTCTGTAGAAATGTCAGCATTAAGGAACGCTATTAATATAACATGTTTAACCACATTCTCACGGACGTTTGTAAAGGATGTGTAATATTGGGGGGAGGTTAATTTGGTGCACACGATATTGTTTTTATGGTAAAGTGGACTGATAAGGAACGTTTTGGGGATTTTTGTAAGGTCATTGGTTAGCTCTATTGAGGGTAAACAACTAAATAGTGGGGAGTAATAATTTTTTTAAGAGGGATGTATTATGAGTTTGGGGTTTGAGCAAAAAATTATTTTGTTGTTTATTCACAGTTATTTGTAAAAAAAATGTTGGGCTGACATATGCATTCTTAATAATTGTAGATACCCCTGAGGAAGGTCAACATGAGACCGAAATGCATTTGGTGAAGATATGTAATGGACTGATGTAGTTTTCTTTACGTGCCTACAGATAGGCCCCAATGGGCAATCATAGAGCAACTAACAAACGTGAAAATATCAAACTTTGTTTTCTGTGACGTGACGGACAAAAATGGATAAATTATCAAAATAAAATGGATGAAATGGGTTTACTAGTGAGTACGCCATAAAAATTCAACACAAATGTGCATAAAGCTGTGCAACTCCTTCAGTGACTCGTAAGCCACAAGTCACAATCCTTCATGACATTGTCTCAATCGTGCACTAAAAGGAGCGGAGTGCATCAGGAGTGTATGCACGCTAAAAGTGAAAAAAATGAAGTGTTTCAATCAATGGGAAAAAAACGGGTGTGCTGCAGATCTTTCAAAAAATGAATTATATTTGAAACCATTGACACACCAATAGAAATTTCTAAACACCCACTCAGTTATTCATACAACTATACACACATCTAATCACTTACCTATAGATTCATTGTTATATGCAGTGAATAATCAACAGAACACTATCAAATATACTTGTACGCCTATTTCAACATTACACACCAGCACACATTGTATTCACTTATAAAGACATCCTTCTGACTTATGCAAACAATTGATTATACTTACATTTACTCATCTACACACTTATACAAACACCACTTCATCTATTTATATAGATAGTAACTCACACTTAGTGTTTTATAATATCACTATTACAAGTATACAGTTATCCATATAGTGACTCATACAATAACTAAGTCTTAAGCACACTTAATTAGATATAACTGTCACATACACTGCCTTTTTTTCAAGTTTAATGAAGATGTACCATTGAGAGAAATTCTTCATCACCACCACACCCATAAACATATACACTCACTGAAAAAACGGTTATAACATGTAGTCTTAACCTCATATACCTACTGAATGAACTATTCACACATTTTTGGGCAATCACACACCCCCTACCAAACCACATAGACATTCATTTACCCATACAAATACTCAGGTAAGAAACCAATAACAAATTGAGGGCCAGATGTAGGTAATCTCTGATTACCGATTCTTAAATACCGAATCATACCGATTCGGTATTTAAGAACTGCCAATCGGGATTTAGGTAAATTTACCGATTTCATTACCGAATCGGTATGATTCGGTAATTAACGAATCGGTAAATACTGATTCGGTAATTGGGGGAAACATTGAAGGGTGGCACGGTGTCACTTTGACACCCTGTTGCACCCCTCAATTGTGCATGGGTGCACATGCTGCAGTCATACATGCCCTTAGGGCATGTATGTCTGCAACATGGCACATGGCACTGTTTAAAAAGCAAAAAAATGCTTTTTAAAGGGTTTTCATTATTTACCACCAACTTAAATAATGAATTCTTAAACCCCTGTAGCACTGATTGCAGTGCTACCTACATGTCAAAATACACAATCAGTAATTTTACCGATTCGGTATTTTACAGAATCGGTAAAATTACAGATTCTGTAAAATTACGGAATCTGTATTTTAACATGCCCCTACTTCTCCATCTTCAAATACAGGTCGGTAACGGCCGAAATCGGCCGTTACAGACCGGTATTTGCCTTCCTACATCTGGCCCATAGTCTTTAACATAGCAATTAAGACAAAGCAATAAAGACTTTCATACAGTTTAGTAACTACACATTATATATAGTGAGACTCTACAAATTAGTCAAGGAAACAATCAATGACACTGTTACTAAATCCACCATTCACACATTTATATTTATATATCCACTCATTCTTCAATGCAAAGTAGTGCATTTATAATACATACTTAAATATCAAAGCAAACCGTATTCACTGGATGATGTCATCAGTGATGTCATCAGTGATGTCATTTGAGATGTCATGAGTGATGTCACTGACCATGTCATGAATGATGTAATATGTGACATCATCAGCAGTGGATTGCAGGCGCGCGAGTTATAGTGAGTACAACTTACTATAACGAGGGAATTTCAATGGTCTTGTATGAGTAAAATGTCCAGCTAACTATAACTGGTGTGAAACCTATGGTTTTTTCAGTGAATTTCAAAGGTTTTTTAAATGCTAATTCCTAACTATAACGTGTGTGAAACCTCTGGTTTTTTTAATGAATTTCAAAGGTTTTTTGAATGCTAATTTGAAAATGTATCAATTATTATATTTTATTGTTATTATACAAATGTTCTATATTTTTTACAATATTTATATTTTAAATTTGATTTATGTATTATTATTTACTAATTTTTGATTCTTTTAATAATTCTGGCTCTTTTTTTGTGTTTTTTATAGGTGCGCGCTAAAAACTTTAGACTCTGCATCGGTACTTACTTGTAGGTACAAAAAACACTCAATGAACACAACCGTGCACCTACGGGTGCGTGCACCGTGCACGTACCCCGCGATTTTTTTTCTTTTTTAAAAAAATGTTTTTTGGGGCCTTCGGGGTCCTTCAGGGACCCCCTGAGAAGGCCTAGGGGGTCAGGAAGTCTCTACCCTGCCCCCTTTTCATGTTCTCCACTTTTGTTTTTGGCTCTCTTCTGCCTCGGAGACACAAAATGGCGGCCAACACTTCCTGGTTTCGACCGATTGGAATGTTGACAGAAGTCTAACAGCAAATCAGAATTCCGCCCGCGCACACCCGATACGCGCACTGTACGCGCTCCTAGATATATATATATTTTTTTCTGATTTTTTCAGGAACTACTGGAGGGATTTACACCATTTAAGCAAAAGTGTGATCTGTGAATCAGACTCTACCATTTTGCCAAATTTCTTGCAATTCCGTTCAGCAGTTCGGGCTGTAGCCGTGTCTAATCGTCCTATGGAAAATAACATGGGAAAAATCACGTTTTGGGACCCCCCTTTTTTCTCAGCCCCCACTTGACAAATCCCCCCAAAACTTTCAGGGAAGGAGCGGAGCAGAGCGGGCCATCTTGAGAAATTCGCGAAGATTCATCAGCCGGCGGAGTGGAGCGGGCCATCTTCTTTCAGAAATTCGCGAAGATTCAACAACCGGCGCTAAAGTTATTCCCAATAGAATGTTGCGGATTTCCTATGGAAACTAGGTCCTAACTATAACTACCTACTGGCGACCGCCAGTAAGTAATGTGTATATATATATTTTTTTATTTTTTTAATAAAGGTTTTATAATTACCTGTAAAATACTTACAATTACATTACATGGTGAAGGCATTTGTGGTAAAGGTATGTCACTTGTACCATCATACATCCTTAAAAAATAAAGGGAGAGGCAGCTGCTCCTTACTTACGGACTTCGAGTTTGAATAAGCAACACTTGTGTCACCCTGAGAATAGATGGAATGTTCATCAGTCCAGGGAAGTAACTTGAATGTTCATCAGCCAAAGCTCTTTGTGAATGTAGTGTGTGTGGCTAAGTAGCCTTATTGTTATCTAACATAGGGATTCTATCAGGTATTATGTGAACATATATGCACCCATGTGTGTGCTGCCATTTTTATTTTTATTCGAAGTGTTTAGTCATACATGAAAAATTGTGCAAAAGGATCAGAGCTCCTTCTCTCAATTTGTGGAAAGGGCAATGTTTCAAAAAAATTGTAAAATACCCCTCACACACTGAAACCTGATTCAGTGTCATGCTTCATCATTGGGGCCTTCGTGCCCCTCTGCGGGACGGGGCATGCTACGATTTACGTAGACGTAGTAGCACTTTATTCAGTGATAGGTGGGTATGTGTAGTGCGTGGGATCGTGAAAAGAAAATGTGAGATGGTTAAAAATTGTCTGGCTTGTGGAACGAAAATACTTTATTGTCTTCCCTGGCTGAGAATAGTAAAAGTGGGGAGGTGTAGATGGTGTACTATAATGAGTCCCCTCCTACAAGGTCGACATGTTTCAGAGGCCATCCCCTTGGCTTTCTTCCTCAGGACCAAAAAACTGATCCCTGTTACACCTCAATGGGTGATAGAATAAATGTACATATGCCTGATAGTCACAAACACTGTCCTTTGTTCCCTGTTATGGAAGTATCAGGCATATGTACATTTATTCACTGTTCCCGTTTTTCGGCGGAGTCGCTTGGCACTCTGTGGAATCCCTGGCGGTATCTCTGAAAGACTAATATCGGCTGCAGGCCTTAATTGATGGCATAAAGCTTTATGAAACGTGTGAGGTACATGGTCAACAGTGACTAATGTTTTGCGCTTGATGCTGTGTGTATGTGGGGACACCACCTTGACTGATGGGTGCCAACTTTCAGGATTGATCTAAGCTGCTGGAGGGAAGTGCATATTAGCTGACATGCTCTGGTCACACTAGGGACATGCAAGCTTCTGATCAGATCTAATTATATTTTAGATCTCATTATGGATCACGCCTGAGTAGGAACTTGGTGCCCATCTTTATTAACTATCATTCTGATGATTCGATTGATAAGTTTTGCCCATGTACTAACATTACCCTGCCTCTTCACATCTTTGGAGGAAGTCGTGCTGTAACTCGCTACTTAGTTACCCCAACATGGAATGGGGAATAACGAATGCCCTGAAGAAGTCCGCTCCAAGGACGAAACGCGTCCGCTGTGCCGTTGTGAACAAGTGATGCTCATGACCTTGTTTTTATGACAGAATCTTTTGATATTGGAATAAAGAAAAAAAAATTGGGGGAAGAACACAGTTGTTGAAGATAGACTTTATATTTGTTCTTGCTGAACATTAATAAGTGGTGCACCTGTGCTTTTGTTTAAAATTGTTGAGTTCCGTAAGGAATAGCATTGTGACAGTGGGTGTGATACAGTGTGCACACACAACCTCACAAGTATAGATGAGATAGGAATAATAAAGGGATAGCAACTCAGGTGCTGTCGACCAGAGGGATCCACTGTCGAGCGCATTGTCTTTACACCGCTTTGTAAATATGGTACCCTTTCACACAGATTTCTGTGTGAAAGGCGTGTGTAATGGATGTCGCTGTGAGCATTCCACCGCAACATCCATTGCATTGTGACGCTGCCCCAGATTTACAAACATATGTAAATCTGAAGCAGCGCAAAAAAACACTAACACCATGCAATAGCAGGCGGTAGAATGGTGCAACGAGGAGAAATACTTTTATTTCTCCTCATTTTTGCTTTTTCTATGTGTCCTGCAATTGTTAATTTCAGCATATCACTCCAATAATGTTGCCATTGACTTATCAACTAAGTGCATTTCCAAATTTCCCCTCCATGTAACCCGAATGAGGCAGACTACAAAAACTATCTTGCAGCTCTGACCCTGGGATTTTCTCCTGCTGTTTGTTTCGTTCCATCTGCTGCCTCTAAGGAGATAGGAAATTCAAACCTCAATTGAAGCTACAGAATATGTAACTTCCCCTGCCCAGCATGTCAGTACAAGGAAGGATCTATATTATAATGCATAATGATTGCTTTCGCCAGGAAAACACAAAGGATAGACAAAGCGCCAATTTCACAATCTATTTGCCCCTTCCCGGGCCAACCATACTCAGTCAAAGACCATCACTTGCTTTAAGCGAGTTTGGGGACCATAAAATGTATTTTAAAGCATAGTTAGGAAAATTGGTGAAGGCTATCAATTTCCACCTAAAGACGATACGCAAACAGACCCTTAACCATTTGACCTAACATAAAGGAGCATTGAATAGTGCAATCATCCTGCAATGCCACGACTATGCAAACTCCATGTCCACAGAGAGTCACCAAAATCTGATCTACAGACTTTGATGCAGAATAATGTTGAGCGATCAAATGCAGGTGTAGACCTTATGATCATGTATGAGCAATGTTAGAAGCATTGCATCACCTCCCTTTTATATGGCGCCACAATCTTAGGATCCTCATTTTGATTCACACAACATTTCGGTATACAAGACCTATTATCATCAGCTCCACTGTCCAAAGACACCGTGTAATAAGATTGTAGCCTTTTAGCAGCCGCCTAGCCCCCAGATTTAAACTACTTTCAGGAAGATCCTGAAACTCAGATTCCTTCATTGAGTGTTCATCGAGCAGCATCCCTTAGTCTAAACTTTGGTGGTGTAATTGAAGCAGTGTTCATGCTGTGGTTGGTGGTGTTAAAAAATGCTTTAAAGGAGTTTACATGTGACATGCTGTTTGATACTGTTGTAGGGCGTTTTAGGATCCAAGCAAAATTTCCCGATTCATGCCCTTATATAGGTACAATTCACACTCCTGCAAATCCCACGTTTCAAACGTAAAAAGTGGGGTGGAGCCAATTTCTCTACCTTGGCTCCCACATTCTGGAACTCTCTCCCCGACCACCTTCGTTCTGCCACTCAATATTCCTCTTTCCGCAAAGACCTAAAAACGTTCCTGTTCAAACAGGCCTTCCCCGTGTAACTAGGTCCCTCCCTGCTCTGCGACAGGTTCACTCCGCCCTCAGTTGTTGGACCCTCCACTCTAGCGCCAAGAAACCGCACGGTGAACGCTGCGCTCTACAAATGTTTTTAAATTAAATTAAATTAAATTAAATTGCCCTTATATAGGCAAAGAAATCATACCCTTATTTAGACATAGCCCATGCAGTTCAAATACAGGCATGGCTACTTCCACTCGTACCAAAACGTCACAACGATTTGTCAGAAAATCGGCTTAAGCAGTCAGGGACATCCTCTTGCTTGAATATTGATTTGTCCTAGAACTCATGGAGTTTACAAAGAACTACCATTCCCTTGGGGTTCTTTACTGACGTTATTATGCCCGACTTTACGTCAAACTAGGCACCTTCAAGGTATAAACATGCCTTCACTCGCCCTAGCAAGACACAGTGGTTCGGAGCAGTTTGACTATCTACTTGCCCAACGCAGCTCGCTAAAGCTAGTGCCGAAGGAAGCCGACCCTCCAGCTGACGCTCTCATCAAGAAGCTGTCCTTTCTCTCGCTGAGAATCCAGCTCCAGTGTTTCCAAGCTCCCCTTGTGGGTGTTGGGAAATCGAGTCTGAGACAGAGATACCAGACCTCCTTCATTCTAAACTAAGGTATGGAGCTGATTACAACCTAAGAGAAATCTTGGATAGATTCTTGGCAAAGAAAACTTAAAACCTAGGCTACACAATACTTACTTCTTCCCTCGTACTAGACTTAGGTTAGGTACATCGGGGTAGGCGTATTTTAGAAGTACCAGTTGAGTATTTTTAGTCATTGTTATTTATGTATGTATTTTTATATGGCTTAGAAACCATACAATGCTTTTACAGTATTATTATTTTTTTGTTAAATCTGTTTATTATTATTTGTAAATTCAACAATAAAATAGGCACATCTTTACAATCAGAATGGCTCTTCAGTTATTCACGGATATTATTACATCAGCATCGTGATTCATCGAGGGCGTGATGACAATACAATTAAAGTAGTGCTTGAACAGGGTACAATCGCCCAGGTGTGACTTCCGATTAGGAAGCAGGAGTTAACGCTTCACCCCTCTGCAAGAGAAGGGACAAACTTTGCATATCCATCCCAACCCCAAAAGATAAACATGTGCAATAGAATAGCCCTGGGCGTAGTGTGCGTAGTGGGGATTCGCGGAGCTACGCGAAGTGGGCGAGAAACTACGCCCACCTCCGCACTCCGCGTAGCCCCACTACGCAAACACCACTGGCCGCCAGCCCCGCCACCCGCCTCCCTCCCGCCCTCCCTAAATACTTTCAATTAAAGGAGTAAAATAAGGGGGGCGTGGCTAGCAGCCGATGATGGCGGCAGCAACCTAGAGAGGCTCCCGTAGCGAGGCGGCTTCCCGCATCAATCCGCATGCCTATCCGCTCACTGCTCAGTCCGAAGAGGGTGTCCTGGGTGCGGTGACCGAACGGCGCCGGCACAGAAAATTTGGGAGCGCTTGGACCCCAGTATCGGGGCGAAACTTCATCTACATCCCTCGTGGAAGACAGGCCTGGTGACACGAGGCGAGCATCGGTGTCGAGTGAATCCTGAGGCCGGGCGGAAGTTCACCCTCCCCGGCGCAGCTATCCGGAAGTAGCCGACGACGCCACTGCCCGACATTCCTGGCTGGTGATCCTCCCCGCCGCACGCTCCATCCTTCACGCTGTGTACCCAGTGACGCTAGGCAGCTGTGCCCCTTGGCTGCGCTCGACACAAGCCGGAGGACCTGTGCAGCACCAGTCGCCATTTTGCTTGACCTAGCCGAAGCCGCCACAGCCCCGCGGCAATCGGCGGCACTCTACCAGCGTCAGCGATCTCTGGCCCGCACCCATTCTGGGCCCCCCTGCATACCCTTCCCCCCCGCGGAAAGCTACGGACCTCCGGCCCGCTCCATTATAAACCTTGTCTCACTGGACAGAAATGGCGGGGAAGGGACAGCGGCAGACCGCTGCTCAGGCGAAGCTAGGGAAATATGCCTACGACAACCAGTCGTCCACCCAGCCTGAGCAGCGCGGATCGCTGGGGAAGGGCGCTGACAACGACGGTGCTAAAAAAGCCACGCTGGACGATGTACTACGAGCGCTGGAGCAGGTACAGGCCACGGTGGGCTCGACCGCGGCGGAGGTTACCCTTATCAGAGCTGACCTCCAGAAAATGGGCGAAAGAGTGAAGCAGGTGGAGGTGGTGACTAAATCTTTAATAGAAGACGTCTCCGACCTACAAGTGGCAATGGAGAGGCTGCAGGCGGACAATAAACTTCTGAAAAGTAAGCTGGATGACCAGGAGGGGCGTTCCAGACGCAACAACGTCCGTATCTTGGGGGTTCCGGAGTCTGAAACAAAGGGGGCCATGGACCTATACGTTGAAGACCTTATAAAGTCTAAGCTGGCCCCGAAGGGACTGTCCAACTTTTTTACAGTGGAGCGGGCCCACCGGGTCCCGGGAGGGACGCCTACTCCGGGGGCCGCCCCACGCCCCATCCTGGCGAGACTCTTCAACTTCAGAGACCGTGATGCGGTCCTCCAAGCAGCCAGGGTGGCACCACCCATCCAAATCCAGAATTCACGGATTTCGTTCTTTCCTGACTACACGGCGGAAGTCACCCGTAAGAGGAGAACATTCCTCGAAGTTAAGAAGTCACTTCGCGACCAAGACCTGCCGTACTCCATGCTATTTCCGGCCCGGCTGAGAGTGGTGGCGGACAAGAAGGTCTGGTTTTTTGACTCGGCGGAGAATGCCAGGGAATGGCTGGATGGCTGGCGCACTGTGGACCGCACCTCCAACCGTCGACGCAACAGGTCGGGAGGGGAGAGCCGGCGGGGCTCACGTTCTCCAACCAGGAACAGCGAGAATGGATCACCGTCGCAGGACCACTTGGGAGCTGCTGGAGGCAAATGATATGACCACGGGGGACTAACGAGTTACGCCTGAACTTTACTCCCCTTCTGATTCTTCACCGAGTCGTTCATGGACGCTGGCCCGGACGACCCGAGGACTGCAAAGGGACCGCCTGCTTTGGGGGACACTCTCCCCTGACGCGCAAGTACTCTGTTTCTGACATGGGATAAGCGCTCTGCTAAGTTGGGGTGGCGGGCAGTTCTGAGTCCGTTTGGCAGGGAGGCAGGGTGGGGGGAGTTGGGGGGGGGAATTGTTTGGTTTTGCGGGAGATTCATGTTATCGATCACACAACGTAGAATGTACTGTGCTATTCACTGGAACAATGCTGGGGGGGTGGGGCCTGTACTGATGGTTTCTGTCTCTAAGTTTCGATGGTGGTGGATGCACAACCTAACGTGATGCAGGCGGGAGAGACGCGATTGGGCGGCTCCTCCCTCAGGCTTCTGGCATGGAATGTGCGCGGTCTGGGTGATAGAGTGAAGCGCGGCCTTGTTCTGTCAGAGGTTAAGCGTCATAAACCTGACCTCATACTCCTTCAAGAGACCCATCTAATGGGTAATGCCACTAAGGCCCTGGACAGACGAGGGTATACAATGTTGACCCACTCAGAATTCTCTGCTGGGTCCCGGGGCACGGGTATTCTGCTCAGAAAATCCTCCACTTTTATCACCCTTGGCACAAAAACTGATACGCAGGGCTGTTTTGCGGCAGTGATTGGTCAATGGGAAGGGCGCCCCCTGACTATAGTATCAGTATACATCCCGCCGTCCCTACACTCAGTGATGCTGCCTGCCCTGGGCGGATTCTTGCTATCCCTCCCTGAGGGAGACACCCTGCTTGGCGGGGACTTCAATGCCCCTGCTGACCCGCAACTCGACAGGTTCCCAGCGACCACTCTCCCCAGGGGTCCCTCCAGATTTCAGCGCTTCCTTGAGGCACTGGGGCTGATAGACATATGGCGACACGTCCACCCAACATTGCGACAGTACACCTTCCACTCCACCGTCCATAATAGCCTGTCCCGCATCGACCACTTCCTGGCGTTGGGGGATGGGTTACAACGCGTCGAAGAGGTGCTCATTCACCCTAGGGGCATCTCGGATCACTCCCCACTAACTCTCACCATTACCTCACAAACACGCACACGCCACCGCGTCTTTCCGATGCACGCCTCTTATCTTAAGGTCCCTACGGTCAGGAAGGCACTACAGACTGCCACGACACATTACTTCATGGAGAATGAGCCTACCGCAGCCTTGGCTGAGGTGCTATGGGAGGCCTATAAGACCGTCCTGAGGGGGCAAGCCATAAGCTCCATAACATCACATAGGCGAGAACAGGCGGCTGAACACTCGGCGCTCGAGCTCCGACTGCGCGAAGCAACTGCCGCACACGAAGCAGACCCCACTGATGGCACATTGCATGCGCTCATGCTGGCCCAGCGCCTATATACAGACCACGCTCGGCACATTACACAAGGTCACATCACTGACACACAAAATCGAATATATGATATGGGGGACAAGGCAGGGAAAATGTTGGCTTGGCTCGACAAGAGAGGGGGTAGCGTCAAGGGGATCCAACAGGTTAAGGACGAAAAGGGAATTATCCAAACTGACCCAGCTCGGATAGTGGAGGCATTGGCTGCCCACTTTGAGAAAGTCTACACCCCGGAACGGGACGTCACTGCGATTGCGGCCCAAAGCGCACTGTATGATTTGACCATCCCGGCGCTGTTGCCGGAGGCGGCAGCTGAGCTTGAGGCGCCCTTTACTGCTGACGAACTACGGATCGCCATTGGGGCCCTCCATACGGGCAAAGCGCTTGGACCGAACGGTATCCCAATTGAATGGTTTCAAGACCGCACTGCTGTTCTTAGCCCATACTTGCTCCGAATGTACGAGGAATGTCGTGCTACGGGGGTGCTCCCGCTGGACCAACGAACGGCCACGATCGTGGCTATTCCTAAGCCTGGTAAGCCCCCGGAGGAATGCTCCTCATACCGCCCTATATCCTTACTTAACGCGGAAAGCAAAATACTAGCGAAACTTCTGGCAAATCGTCTCATGCCCCACCTATCTGACCTTATACACCCGGACCAGTCGGGGTTCATGCCCCACAGGAACACCTCACTCAATCTACGACGGGTGCATGGGGTGTTGGCTAAAACGGATGAAATCGGCGAACCCGCGGCCATCTTGGCACTTGATGCAAAGATGGCCTTTGACATGGTGGAGTGGGCGTATCTCTTTGAGGTTCTCCAATACATGGGTTTTGGTCCTGTCTTCATCTCATGGATCAAACTGCTATACACCATGCCGGTAGCACATGTGGTGGCGAATGGCCACATTTCGCACTCCTTTCCGCTCAGGCGCGGCACCCGACAAGGTTGCCCTCTTTCCCCCCTGCTGTTTGCGCTGTCGCTAGAGCCCTTGGCGATCCGCATTAGGACCACCCCCTTGCTTCAAGGGATTCAATGGAGAGAGGGCTGGGAGGACCGCATATCGCTCTATGCGGATGATATGCTGGTCTACCTGACGGATCCTGAACACGGCATTCCGGCTCTCTTGCACATTTGCAATGCCCACGGAGAGGTGTCTGGCTACACCATCAATTGGAATAAATCCGAATTATATGCCCTGACGGGCAGCCCACCAACGGTTGGTTCCAACTGCCCTCTGCGACTGGCTGGTTCATCATTTAAATATCTTGGTATTCACGTCACGGGTGACCCGGCGGAATACGAAAGACTGAACCTAGCGCCACCACTGGACCGCCTCAGGCGAGATGCGAGCTTCTGGGCAGGATTACCGCTGACGATGCTGGGGAAGGCAGCCCTCTTCAAGATGAAATCCCTGCCCCGCTTTCTATATATTCTGGACAATACCCCCTTTGCTGTGCCCCCTAGGTACTTCAAGAGGGTAGCGGCGGTGGTCTCCGGCCTGCTATGGAGTAACCGCCCGGCGCGGATTGCGCACGCCAAGCTTTGGTACGAGGGTGGCATCGCACTTCCTAACCTCCACCTTTACTATTGGGCGGCCCAGCTTAGGCCGATCAATCAATGGTTGCACGCATCGCAATCGGACCCAGCATTCCAGGCGGACCGGGCCCAGTTGGGGGCTGGTACCCTGCTGGCCCCGCTTTACGATAAACGAAAACTCAGGTCACTGAAGGGGCCCACGAAGATCACGGTGGCCACCTGGCATGCAGCCACCGCTGCGCTGGGATGGAAAGATACTATCACCAAGCTCACCCCACTCTGGGACTCGCGTGTCCTGGGCAACCTTCGGACCAGCAAGGGGTTCTCCCATTGGCATTTCAACGGTTGGGTACATGTGGGAACGTGGGGCTGTCATTACGTTTGACCGCCTGAAGGAACTCTACGACATGGGGCCACATGAAACCTACCGATATGTCCAAGTTCGCCATGCTCTGCTGGCGGTTATTCCGGTGGGGTCAACTCTCCCCGAGTCGTCCCCGCTAGAGGATCGCCTTTTGACCGACTACATGGTGGAAAAGGCCACCTCCCTCACCTACCGAAAACTCCTTAACAATTCCCCAGACCCGCTAGTGCCTCTTAAGGGTAAATGGGAGCAAGACGTGGGGGAATTGGATGAACATGAATGGAATGAGGCACTAGCATCCCCTAAGGAAGCGGGCATATCCTCTAGAATGAGACTCATCCAACTCAAGGTTTTGCACAGAACATATTACACCAGGACATTGCTTCACCGCATACAGCGAGCCCCTGACCCCTTCTGCTTACGGGGCTGCGGGGAGGAGGGCACACTCTTCCACACACTCTGGGACTGCTCCCTTATACAAACCTATTGGCGTCAGGTCATGCGCACCATATCACAAGTGCTGGAGGTCTCAGTGCTCCCAGACCCTCGTCGCTGCCTTCTTAATGTGTGGGAGCCAACTGACTTGTCCCGGCATGGCCGCCTCTGGGTAACGCTAGGAATGATGATGGCTAAGAGGGATATCGCGCAGCGCTGGGGGGTGGCGGACCTACCGAAGGCCTCACAATGGTGTGTCAATATGGACAGGGCCATGGTCACAGAACGGGCAGTGTATTTGAACAGGGGGTGTCCGGCCAAGTGGAACAAAGTTTGGTCCCCATGGAACATTTACCGAGGTGAAATTTGCGAGCCACTTCCTGAAGGTGACACACTAGAGTCAGACGAAGAAGAATGAATGTGCGGGACGGGCTTAGTGATGGAGGGGGGCGACACCGGGAGAGGGCGGGATACCGGAGGGGAAGGCTCACACTGTACCTAACAAGACGTGCAAAGTGCTGATGGCTCGGACTCAGAAGTACGCTTCCACCTAACTGGCATTAAGTTTCCTGTATCGATGGCTATGTGATTTCCCGAAGTTTTGACTGTTCTTTTTTAGGTGCAAAACAGAAAACGAAAACCTCTTAATTCAGCATGGACCATGCGCAATTTTTCTTCACAATTTCTTTCTGGATCATTACCTTCACGTCCTCACGACCGCAGGTGCAATTGTATTGTGATAGTGAATATTTAATTTGCCTAACGCCTCCATAGCGGCCGGCCCGGTTGGGTTGTAGGCGACAAGCTGTGTAATAACTGTGAAGGCTCAATAAAGGTTTTCAAAAAAAAAAAAAAAAAAAAAAGGAGTAAAATAATTACGACGCACTTACCTTGCCCGCCACTGCCCGCCGCGTCCCCGGGGCTCGCCCAGGGACGCGGCGGGCAGCGGCGGGCAAGGTAAGTGCGTTTTAATTATTTTACTCCTTTAATTGAAAGTATTTAGGGAGGGCGGGAGGGAGGCGGGTGGCGGCCAGCTACGCTCCGTCTGCGGAGCGTGCGTAGTGCCGCCTGGCTACGACCGCTCCGCAAAATGCGGAGTAGGCGGCACTACGCACACTCCGTGCACGGAGCGTAGCTGGCCGCCCACCCCTACAATAGAACAAAACAGCTAACTATGACACTGTCACCAAATCACATTACCGTTTGCCCCGATTCTCGACCCTTCCAGCCCAATCCCCCCCCTCCACTGTTCCCATCCATTTGACTCTCGCGGCTCCACGCCCAAATGTAGCCTCGCCGCTGCGTCGCGCGGTGCACCAGAGGATTTGTCCGATGTGGCGCTCTCAGTGCCCCGCCCCTCTCGCCTGTTGCGTCAGCTTAGTGCCCCGCCGTCTCCTCCTCCTGCAGTGTGTTTAACATGTGTTCCCATCTCTCTGCGATGGGCTTCTTACGGAGACCCATAGTTTCCTCCCTCCGGATGGCTGTCCATTCCGCTCAAGCCCATGACGAGAGAGACAGGACCCACTCTCTAGTGCTGGGTGGGTCCCTCGCCTTCCATCTCCTGGTGAGGAGTCGTACTGCCGTCACCATCCCCAGGTCGAGGAATCTGGATGACGCTTTGTCCTTAGGTGGCCTTTTGAAATGGTGTAGAAGATACTCAGGCCAATCGCAAGGGATGATGCGGCCGGTGCTCCGTGTAAGTAGTGTGTGAATGTCCCTCCAGTATGTGCCGAGGCCCAGACAGCACCACAGGATGTATAGGAGATCTGCATTCACTTCCCCGCATCTGGGGCAAGAGGCGTCCGCCCTGTGAAAGTATTTATTTATTAAGTCAGGGGTTAGGTAGGCCCTATGTACTATGTATACTTGAATTTGGAGGAACCTCATATTTCTGGTTATGCGGACCGGGCTTTTTAGGACCCTGTCCCATTCTCTGTCTGCTAACGGTCGCCCCATATCTCTCTCCCATTTCACCCATAACGGGGTTAGGTCCTGCTCTGTATGTGTCCATAGCGATGCAGCGAACCATTTGACTAAATGGCTGCCTCTGCCCATAACGTGTAGGTACTGTACCGTCAGATGCTGTGCCGGCTCTTCCGCAACATCGCCCTATTTAGCTGCCATATGCACCGTTAGGGACCTGTGTATTAGGAAACCCCCTGGGGAAAGCCCAGCGTCTGCGACTAGAGTCTCATAGGGTATCAATGCTCCATCCTGATACAGGTCGCTCAGCGACTGGACATCCACCTCATGCTTTACAGTATCATTTTATAATATTGTTCTTGCTGTACGCATTATACTTTGCATCCTGCATTACGATTGTAGCAGTTCATTTCTTTTGCATGAGAAAGAAGACTGTTCAATAAATCCTTTTATTGAAAACGCCTGTATCTCTATTTCTCTGCAACTCTGTTGAAACGCAGCATGCACGCTTGACTGAGTGAAATTCTTATCTATTCTTATCTAAAAGTGGCTTAACGCTAATTTGTAAATATGGAGAGGCATATCGCCACCAGAACATTGCTAAAAATGTTTTTTTGGTGGCCATATCTCCTTGTAAATACACCCCATTGCCTTCCTAACTATGAAGTATAAGCGCTCCGAGCCGAAGTCCATTATTTTTTTTCGCAGAATTAAGGATGAAATATGGGCATTGTGAACAACATTACTCAGCTTTCCAAAAGCCTGGTTCTACACTAACTTCTGTTTAACCAGACAAAGTTGCTGCAGAACATGGAAAACATTCTACTGCTAAAATGCATCCACAAAAAGATAAAGACCACTGACAACATTCAAAACCTCAGCCACTGTGGCATCAATAGCTGCCATTTTTCTGTGGTCCATGTGTGATGTGCTGCTCCAGTCAGGGTTTTTTTCTCTGAATCCTGGGACTTCTAGTCCTGTTTTATATGGAATAAACAATACTACAAGTCACAGGATGTTAAAAAGAACTCCTGGACTGGAGCAGCACATCACAGATGGACTTGGGAAACCTAAAGGGCTGGGCAACTGGTAAAAATTACCCTTTCTTACCTGAAATAGTGACCCAAGATTCACAGTAAATAGCCTTCATTTTACAGTGTTTAAGTACGGGTTCTGCACACTTCAATATGAAAATCAAAAATATAGAAAGAAAATCTAATACTGTCTAACTGGTCTTACTTTTTTAGGTCGAGCCTAGGAAGCATGCATGCCCTGTCTTAGAGTCATGCTGTATTCACTCTATGGGCTTCGAACACGCCCAGCACTTTTCATTAGTAGTTTGGTCTGCCTTTCGAAATTCCTGGGGTGCCGTTGGTGAATAGTTAACATTTGTCATGCCTTTTGGCTGTTTTGTTCCTGCCCTGGAGACTGCCCCTGCGACATGGATCCTTTCGCTATGTCCCATATGTTTAGTTTCTGCGCACTCCTTTTTTATTAGCCTTTGTTGCAATTGCTTGCTAACTCCATTTACACGTGGCCTTGGCCTCTTCATCTCTATCCTTCTCCATAATGTGCCCGGCCCTCATTCGCCCCTTCCTTCACTTTTCTCTTATGCCTGCCCTGTTCCTCTGTGTTCATCCGAGCCTTTTCTACTCTTGCTGCTCTCCCTTTCTCTCGCCGGGCAGCGAGGAAGAAAATGGACTTCTAGGTATTGCTGCTGCTAGCAGACCCAATCCCTTGTGGTCAAGCCCATCTTCTCCCTGGGGAAGTTCAGTTCCATCCACAGGCTCCACCCCGGCCCCTAACTGGCTCTCACAGCCTTTCTCCTCTTCGTGTCTTCGTACTCGTTCTCCCCAACCCTCAATTTCTTGATGCACCAGTTAATTCACACTTTTAATTTCGAAGTGCCTTATTGACCATGTTGTTGGTGCTTTGCTTGCAACAGTCTTCCTTATAGATTTATTAGTAGCTGATGTTGTGATGAATGCCTCTTCTTTCACCTCAGCAACATTTTCATGCCCTTCCCCACACACTAAGATTCCTTGCTCCATCCTCCTCTTCCTTGGCCCTCCTCTGTCCCTCCCATCCTCTGATTCTTCCTGCCTTCTGTGTCACATCCCCCTTCTGTTGTCCCTCCCTCCTCCCATCCAGTAATCCTGCTGTCCTCCATGGCCTCACCTCTCTTCCTCTGCCCCTCCTCTCTCCCCTATGCCTCTTAAACTGGGCCATGCTGGCACCTGTCTGGCCCAGGCTGCGGGTGTCCCTCTGCCAGCTGCCACAGCCTGGCCTCTTCCTTCGCTCAAACCTACGGCAGAGCAACGTAGCTGACAGCGTCCGTGGAAGGATCAGCTTCGGCGTGAGGTACTACCCATCTATAAAGTGTGGTCAGACTGTGAGTGACCAGTCTGTACTAGAGTCTCAGTGTAATGTGTAATTGAGTAGTCTGTTGGTGTGTCTTTATCTGAACACCCTGCTCTAAACTTGAACCCTGCAACTCTCTCTTCTCTTATCTATAACTGGAGTTTTGTGCCCCTTTTTTCAGGTTATCTCAGGGGGCGTGCTCGTGTCTTCTCCCTTATGATTGTATCCCCCATGTGAGTGAATTGGTGTGTAATGGAGCTTGCAGTTATATCTATGCTTGACTGTGTGCGTTTGGTAGACGTAACCTTGCACGTTTCTGGACATCCCTCCTCGAGTTTCTCATTGTGACCATTTGATCGATGGAAGTGCATTTGCATTAGGTTGTTTGTATGCTTTCTAAGGTGATGTTGTGGTGGATGAGTGAATTTTTAACCCTTAGTAAACCCATTATGTAACAGTGATTTTGTTTTTATGACTGGTGCAGCAGGGAGTAGAGCAGGCAGTGTGGGCTTTGAGTACAATATTTACTTGTTTTCCCGGGGTTTCTCCGAACTGGATATGAGTGCAAGGCGCTTGGAAGGCTGTTGCCCCCCAGTTCCAGTTCTCTTTCACTACAGCCCTGCATGTCGCTGGTGAGGTTGAAACATGTTCCTTTTACTGGCCCTTGAATTTAACTTTCTGCAGCCTGGGGTTAGAAGGGCACATGTTGCTTGCAGAGGTGACCACATCTGGTTATTGTGAATGTATAAACTGTCAGTGTCAGTGGGTGTGGCAGAGGGACAGGGGTGGAAGGTGGCCAACAAGGCCGACATTTTATCCCCGGGTGCTAAATATTTCAGCAATTGGACCAGCAGTGACAGAGCATTTGAAGCCTATGTGTTAGCAAGCTGGAGCTGAACTGCGACTTTTTGGTGTGTGTTCAGGCCCCAGCAGGTGAGTGGAACACTCTTAAAAGTGGAATCATTTTTAGGTCTCGTCTAGCGTTGCAGCGCGCAGCGCTGCTCATGCAGCGAGATTTATTGGGGTAAAAGTCTTTTTTGGAGAAGGACTTCTGATCCCGCCCATGGTTTCTATTGGGCAAGGTCGATATTTATTTAAAACCCTGTCTTGCCATTGCTCTGCAGGGTTTTTGGTTACCGCCCTGTGGCTTTTCTGTGCACGCCCTTGGTACACCGAGTCTATGGCATCTCTGAGTTTTATGATTCTTCTCTTATCTGATGGGGCGTGTCAAAGAAAGGTTCAGGGAGACTTTAGCACGGCATTTGCTTTCCAGGCAATCACGCTGCCTTCATGCCTGCAGCACGCACCACTGTGGTTCTCTGATTGGGCCGTGGACTCAGCAGCAGACACCCAACCCAACCCGGCCGGGCTCTCCTTCCCAGCGTCTGCCGGGAGGAGGGGGCGACTCACAACCCTGGTCTATATTCCCGCCAAGACGCATGCATTGGAAATCCAGGGCCGTCATTTTATTTATTTAATAAGGGCCCTGGGACCATGAAAAATGCCTCTGCAGTCCAGGGCATGTGAAACTAATTTGTCACCCCAAAATTTACCGCCGCTGGCCTGGACTGAGCGCATTATTTAAATCACCCCTGTGGTGCTGTGCGTGGGTGTCTGCACCCTACTGAAGACCGGAATTAAAAGCTGCCCCTGAGATCACTGCCGCCGGCCCAGGAGCCTCGGGAACTCTGTACTCATTACCACAGCTGGCCAGAGTCAAGCGCAACCAATTTGCTCCCCCTGCAATCACCGCCGCCGGCCCAGGTGCCTAGGGATATCTATGCTCATCGCCGCTGCAAGCCCAAGTCCGTTGAGGGCGGGAGGGGCTTCCTCGCTCCTCACCCGTACTGCGTCAGCAAAGACCCAGTGCCCTGGGGCCTGAGGAACCTTGCACCGGTGACCGGGTTGCAGGTAACGCTTCATTGCTACCAGGTCACTGCAAGTGGGCGGGTTGCGGGCCGGCCAGTTCCCGTGAGCTTACTTTGAATGGCTGGATTGTTGACCTGGGAACCTTGTTTCTTGTTCTTGCAGCATAGCAGATGTTTTTCTTTCACCAAAAGCAAATTTTTGCTCATATCTCAGCTTGCAAGTTAATTTGCGTGAGAAATAAAAAAAAAATCGACATCTATTTTATTTTTAAATATCCAGTAACCCGAGATTAGCCGTTTTCCACAAACTGAGAAAATACATTACAAAACACTTTCAGGCAGCGCTCGGTGGATTAGTACAATGGGTTTCTTATGTCACCCGCTCTCTTTCAGTTCTTTTTCAAAGAAAACACGTAGGCGCGGACACCAACGTTCATCATTGTAATTATACTATTTATGAAGTGCCAACATGCTTACAGGCTACTGACAGCGAGCAGCCCAATCCTCTTTTACCAAGAAACTAGGGGAAATTATATAGCGTACTGAAGTTATTTATACAGCACTTTACAGAACAAATAATGGGACAGGCATGTAAGGTACTTAAAATGCAGATATGGCGTAACGGCCGGGGTTTCCCACTTTGGAGCTGGGGAACCTGGTTCGAGTCTCTGCAGGCACTCTCAACATCCTGTAATTCAGGGCAAATCACTTAATCTCCCAGTGCCTGACAGAAAACAAAGCACTGCGCACTGCGAGTAAAAGCTGATCTTGTGAGCACAGACGAGAGACACCAACATTTACCGTTAATAACACGCTGATTCACTTTTTATCAAGATTTAAACAAATATGACTTTTCAGGGGGAGGGAAGCCCACACGCAAATAATTTAGTAGCGCTTGTGTAAATTCTATATAAGGCGCTTTTCAAGCGCCTAGAAACAGATCAGGCAGAGTGTTGAGGACTCTTGGACAACATTGTGTCCTCCGCCCCCCATGTCCCACTTACACTGGGTCAACGAGCAGCGCTGTGAAGGGTCTGACCAGTGGCATAATGCAAAGCGATGTAATAATAACAAGCATTTACAATGCAATGGGTCTTGCAATGACATTGTTTTGAGCTATTGGCATTGGAAATGTTATTGGTTTTTTTTCCCTTCGTGAAGCATTAATCAAGTAATGATGTTGTAAATGACAATGTCTTTTAACCCCTGTTGACCCACGCAAAGCTCTTCAGCAGTCCATATAATTATGTATTGCATGTTAAACTAAATTGACGTTCTTGTTACCTGAAAGCCAGCTATAAAGATCTTAAATAGTCACCTGACCAACAGAATTGCCTTCTCTCAATAGCAAATAGAGTTCAGTTACACAGACAAAATGCAGCCTAAATCCAAGTAAAATTATATAACGTTTCCATATGATGGCCACCTCTAGATTGATGTATCGGTACAGCGCGTACCGTTACAACGCGTACCTTTACGACGCAGGTTTACCAACGCAAGTCATTACAACGACTTGCGTTGGGGAGCACTGGATAGTGAATAGTTTAATTTACTATTCCAACTCCAGTCCCCGTGGATAGCAGGGAAGGTGTTGGATAGTAAATTAAACTATCCCCTATCCTAGAGCGCCCTCCAGCGAAAGTCGTTGTAACGACTTTCGTTGTAAATCCTGCGTTGTAACGGTACCGCATTGTAACGGTTCCATTGTAAAGGATGTTTCCCCCCTAGATTTAGTGTGTATGGAGGACTGACTTTAGGCAACGTCATTGTAAATTATGCACATATTCTCATCAGTAAACAAAAATGGTGTTAAATGGTTACAGAAAGTCTAGGTTTAATGCGGTATCAATGTATCACAAACAAGCATAATACATTACCACACAGTTCCAGAAGAGCGGACAAAGTTAGGCCTACACTGCTCACAAGTATAATCAAGATTTAAAGCCTGCTCCCCCACAACACCAATAGAGACTGTTATTTGTAAACAAAGCAATACACCAACAACACTCAGTTTAAAACAACAAGTATTTAGCACTGCTGTTCCATAACGTTAAGCGCTGCCAAAGCCAGTAGGTTTTTGCCTGTCACTTATAGTGCCTTGATATTTCCATCCATGCTCTTACATCCATGCAGTTAATTATATTTGTTTGTCATAAAATTAAAATTGCCTCGCTGCGTCTATTTGCCTTACCAAAGTGCATGAATGCTGACTTTGTAAAATGAGAATAATTGTACAATCTGTACCAAGCTATTTATACATCATCAAGAAATACTTTATTCGGTTCAATTTTCAAAACCATAAAAGTACAAGACACACATAAAAAATGGTCCAGGGATCACAATACATCATTAAAAAAAGTTACATTTAACAGTAAAAAAGAGGCAAGCATTAATAAATACATTACAGAATAAAAAAACAGATTCAGTTATACAATAGGCAATATTAGTAATGGGTATTTTACATCCAATTAATTCTTTTTACCCAGTCTCACTGCAATGGTGAAAAATTTGGCCACGTTATAAATTTCCCAGATATCAGTTAACATCTGAAGATATAATAAAGCTGGTTTAACCTGCCTAAACCCTCTCCCCTTTAACAGGGGGATAATTAATTTTTTTCTAATGTCTTTAAAGTGGGTACAAAAGAACAGGTAATGGGCAGTGTCCATAATTGAGTAGCCATCACAATTACATATGCCAAGTTCTGAGTCCCTGGTTCAGCCAGGGCGGCCGGAAATTAACAAATGGACTTTATTCAATCGGAACTTGGTAAGAAGGTACCTGTGGTTTGGATTGTTAACGACCTTCAAATAAAGTTCCGGTTCATGGTCTAAAGAGACAAGCATTTGATGAGACCTAACAGAGGGTTTGATCAGCTCCCTGTTTTCTCTGTCCATTCCACTATACAACAAAAAAGTTTTTTTGGCCCACTTCAAATCAGCCTTCATAAGGGCAGAAGGATTGTGGAACAATTCAGGCCTTCCCAGCTTAACACACAATTGTTCAACATATTTCAGCCAGGGGATCTTGTTCCAATGATCTAATTTTAGGCAGTCCTTCAGGATTTCATGGTTAACTTCAAGCTCTGGATTGAGCCACACAGATATCCATTTCAGAAGAGGAGCCATAGAAACTCGATCTTCCAAAAAATCCACCCCACATTCCTGGTGTACAATGAAACTTGCTGTGGATTTTGGCAAGGAAAGAATGGATTTTAAAAAGTTATCTTCGATCACTTGGAGAAATTTAACAGGCCTAAAGCCCCACAGGTCTGCGCCATACATAGCGATGGCTATACATTTATCAGCATACACTTTTAAGACTGCCTCTATGGGCTTCACTCCAAGTTTGCGTGAGAAACCGAGGACTGCAGATATGGAACGTGCCAAAACCTTTTTTTTCTCCAGCATTTGGGGATGCCATGTAGAACAATTGTCAAACACTACACCCAGACAAGGGAATCTGGAAACTCTTGATAACTTGTGGCCATTACAGTGTAAATATTTACAACAAGGGGTGGTGAGGGACAGAGTCTCTGACTTAAACATAATACTCTCACCCAGTCAAGAGATCAGGGCTAGATCCAACACCGTTTTTTAGCTCACTGCACCATCCCAGTTTCAGAACCTGGCTGTATGCAAATTAATCTGTTCCTGTCCCAGTGCATGATGGGAACAGGGCAAACCAAACTACAAAAGCCAATTCTTACACTGGGAAGGAAACAAGCTACCGGGGACCGGTTTCTGGCATTTCAGCCGTCTTCGGCCCGGCTTGCTTGAATCCTGATGGTGCAATGAGCAAGGGACTCACATCTGAGTATACCCTTCCACGCTTAGGGTGGACAAAAATATTTACAACAAGGGGTGGTGAGGGACAGAGTCTCTGAATTAAACAGAATACTCTCACCCAGTCAAGAGATCAGGGCTAGATCCAACACCGTTTTTTAGCTCACTGCACCATCCCAGTTTCAGAACCTGGCTGTATGCAAATTAGTCTGTTCCTGTCCCAGTGCATGATGGGAACAGGGCAAACCAAACTACAAAAGCCAATTCTTACACTGGGAAGGAAACAAGCTACCGGGGACCGGTTTCTGGCATTTCAGCCGTCTTCGGCCCGGCTTGCTTGAATCCTGATGGTGCAATGAGCAAGGGACTCACATCTGAGTATACCCTTCCACGCTTAGGGTGGACAAAAATATTTACAACAAGGGGTGGTGAGGGACAGAGTCTCTGAATTAAACAGAATACTCTCACCCAGTCAAGAGATCAGGGCTAGATCCAACACCGTTTTTTAGCTCACTGCACCATCCCAGTTTCAGAACCTGGCTGTATGCAAATTAGTCTGTTCCTGTCCCAGTGCATGATGGGAACAGGGCAAACCAAACTACAAAAGCCAATTCTTACACTGGGAAGGAAACAAGCTACCGGGGACCGGTTTCTGGCATTTCAGCCGTCTTCGGCCCGGCTTGCTTGAATCCTGATGGTGCAATGAGCAAGGGACTCACATCTGAGTATACCCTTCCACGCTTAGGGTGGACAAAAAATTTTACAACAAGGGGTGGTGAGGGACAGAGTCTCTGAATTAAACAGAATACTCTCACCCAGTCAAGAGATCAGGGCTAGATCCAACACCGTTTTTTAGCTCACTGCACCATCCCAGTTTCAGAACCTGGCTGTATGCAAATTAGTCTGTTCCTGTCCCAGTGCATGATGGGAACAGGGCAAACCAAACTACAAAAGCCAATTCTTACACTGGGAAGGAAACAAGCTACCGGGGACCGGTTTCTGGCATTTCAGCCGTCTTCGGCCCGGCTTGCTTGAATCCTGATGGTGCAATGAGCAAGGGACTCACATCTGAGTATACCTTCCACGCTTAGGGTGGACAAAAATATTTACAACAAGGGGTGGTGAGGGACAGAGTCTCTGAATTAAACAGAATACTCTCACCCAGTCAAGAGATCAGGGCTAGATCCAACACCGTTTTTTAGCTCACTGCACCATCCCAGTTTCAGAACCTGGCTGTATGCAAATTAGTCTGTTCCTGTCCCAGTGCATGATGGGAACAGGGCAAACCAAACTACAAAAGCCAATTCTTACACTGGGAAGGAAACAAGCTACCGGGGACCGGTTTCTGGCATTTCAGCCGTCTTCGGCCCGGCTTGCTTGAATCCTGATGGTGCAATGAGCAAGGGACTCACATCTGAGTATACCCTTCCACGCTTAGGGTGGACAAAAATATTTACAACAAGGGGTGGTGAGGGACAGAGTCTCTGAATTAAACAGAATACTCTCACCCAGTCAAGAGATCAGGGCTAGATCCAACACCGTTTTTTAGCTCACTGCACCATCCCAGTTTCAGAACCTGGCTGTATGCAAATTAGTCTGTTCCTGTCCCAGTGCATGATGGGAACAGGGCAAACCAAACTACAAAAGCCAATTCTTACACTGGGAAGGAAACAAGCTACCGAGGACCGGTTTCTGGCATTTCAGCCGTCTTCGGCCCGGCTTGCTTGAATCCTGATGGTGCAATGAGCAAGGGACTCACATCTGAGTATACCCCTCCACGCTTAGGGTGGACAAAAATATTTACAACAAGGGGTGGTGAGGGACAGAGTCTCTGAATTAAACAGAATACTCTCACCCAGTCAAGAGATCAGGGCTAGATCCAACACCGTTTTTTAGCTCACTGCACCATCCCAGTTTCAGAACCTGGCTGTATGCAAATTAGTCTGTTCCTGTCCCAGTGCATGATGGGAACAGGGCAAACCAAACTAAAAAAGCCAATTCTTACACTGGGAAGGAAACAAGCTACCGGGGACCGGTTTCTGGCATTTCAGCCGTCTTCGGCCCGGCTTGCTTGAATCCTGATGGTGCAATGAGCAAGGGACTCACATCTGAGTATACCCTTCCACGCTTAGGGTGGACAAAAATATTTACAACAAGGGGTGGTGAGGGACAGAGTCTCTGAATTAAACAGAATACTCTCACCCAGTCAAGAGATCAGGGCTAGATCCAACAACGTTTTTTAGCTCACTGCACCATCCCAGTTTCAGAACCTGGCTGTATGCAAATTAGTCTGTTCCTGTCCCAGTGCATGATGGGAACAGGGCAAACCAAACTACAAAAGCCAATTCTTACACTGGGAAGGAAACAAGCTACCGGGGACCGGTTTCTGGCATTTCAGCCGTCTTCGGCCCGGCTTGCTTGAATCCTGATGGTGCAATAAATCATTACAGTGTAAAGTCATGACATTTTTTTTGGCCTTAGCATGGTGGCCTAACACCATTACATGGGATTTGCCAAAATTGATAATTAAATCCAGTTTTATCAAAAATTATAAAAAGAGTTCAACAGGCTTTGCAGACCCACTGCAGTTCTAGCAATAAGAGCAGCATCGTCTGCGTACAGTAATGCGGGCAATGTGTATTTCCCTGCCCTGGGTATGTCTTTGCATGCTGTGCCCAGTATTCCACCCAGATCGTTAATATATAGTGTGAAGAGCAGGGGAGCAAGAATGCAGCCCTGCCTTACGCCGTTGGTGATACTAATTTTCCCTGTGCAGTTCCCTTTTCTGTCATAACGGACAGTAGCGGTAAGGTCCTTATGAAGGTCAGCTAGGAAATACACAATATTTGGGTCAATACCTATATTAAGAAGCTGGCCCCACAACTTGGATCTGTTAACTCGGTCAAATGCCGAGGACAGTGTAGTCAAGCATTTGTAGTTCTGAGTAAAAATTTAGCAAACATTGTAGTATCTATAATGCAAAAAGTACAATGGTAAATGATTTAATTTATATAAAATACCGTAATACCCAGAAATTCTCTTTTGTGTTTATTGTGTGCTCCGAAAAAAACGCTTCCACATCCGACAAGTGCATAAAATGACTTGTCCTCAAAATGAATTGTATTAACAAGAAATATTGTGTTCATACCCTACAGAACCATTGTACTTTTTGCATTACGATACCCAGGTTCTGAGGGACACAGGGTCACCCCATTGTTTATTGAATATTGTAGTATCTATAGCAATAAAGAATTTTCTGATGATTCGGCTCGGATGATTCAGCAGGTCACCATGGTAATGTGTACCCGTTTAATGGATAGGATACACTACCCAGACATGGATCCACATCCCCAGCGATAAAGAAATAAAAAATGCCTTTTCTTTATGTTTTACATTAGAAAAACAAAAAAACAATGTAATTTACAATGTCAATAGCTCAAAATAATGCCAGTGCGAGAACTATTGCATTGTAAATGCTTGTTAATTATTCGTTGAATGTGCTCGTTCTTGAGATTCTTTTGCAACTGCTCTGGCCCAAATATAGTCCTATCTTTAAAAAAAGTGTTTTTGAGCTCCACTGTTATGGAGTTTAATCCATTGCTGCCTTGTTTTGGGGCTCTCTACTGCCGCAGCACCACACACTGGGCACCATTTGATATTGGTGAACTGGAACTTCCATGCGGAAAACTGAAAGGCCCAGAATGCAATGGGCATGAGCAATCACACCTGGTGTGGGGATTCTATGTATCTCTGGCAATGTAATTCCGAATTTATAAAGCAACTGCAAAGTATCAAGGAGCTTGTGAAGGAAACAACTTCAAAAGTAGCTTAAAGTAAATATCTCTTCCCTAAATCTCTATACATTTGTCTTTTATCCTTATAGCCTTACATTCTTGGTCCAAACAGGACCAAACAGTGGTCCTTCACCATCAATCAAAAGTTGTTGTGGGCTGTGTTATTAAGGTCGGTTGGAGCTTAGCATTAAAATATTGCTAAGAAGGGGTGCTCCTAAGAGAATATGTGAGTGGACCACAAATGCACATCCGCATGCTCATCACATCCCCTTCCTTGTACATCACACAACCACTTCCCCAGTGCAGTATCTCCTTTCCTTTCCACTACCCTTCCTTTCAAACTATTATCTTTCCCTCTCCACTAACCTCCTGTTCTATGCACTTCCCCCAGCCTATGCACTTGTCTCCCATCCACTGCCCTGTACCCACTCAATCTGC
Organism: Lissotriton vulgaris; assembly: GCF_964263255.1. Classification (NCBI taxonomy): domain Eukaryota; kingdom Metazoa; phylum Chordata; class Amphibia; order Caudata; family Salamandridae; genus Lissotriton; species Lissotriton vulgaris. The sequence continues at coordinate 815,491,646 of NC_141696.1, read as the reverse complement.
ATGTTCCCACCCTAAGCAGTGCCTCTTCACTGTTCTGTGTTTCTCCCAGTGTATTATTTTCTTTGCTGTGTACTGTACTCCCCCATGCATGTGCCTTATAATCTCAGGTCAGCTGAGCACTAGTGCAGCACCACCACCTCAGCATCACTCAGCACCACCTGAGTATCATTCAGAATCACCTGAGCACCTCCACAGTACCACCTCAGCATCAGCACAACCCCATCTTGGCATCAACACAGCACCACCTCCTAATCATGCCCCACCACCAGTGCAGCACCCACCTCAGCACCAGCTCAGCACCACCGCAGCACCAGCCCAACACTACCTCAACATCAGCACATCACCATCTTAGCATCAGCACAGCACCACCTCTGCATCAGTGCACCATCAGCGTAGCTCCATCTCAGCACCAGCACAGCCCCACCTCAGAAGCAAATCAGCACCAATGCTGCATGACTTGGGCATCAGCCCACTACCTCAACATAGCACCAACTCAGCATCACTCAGCACCACCTGAGCACAAGTTCAGTACTACCTGAGCACCAATGCAGCACCACAACCTCAGCATAATTCAGCACCACTACAGCATGGCTCAGCAGCACCACAGCATCACTCAGCATCACCTCAGCATCAGCAGAAATTCCTCCTGAGCACAAACACAGCACCGCGACCGTACAGCACCAACTCAGCATCACTGAGATTGAGTGGGTACAGGGCAGTGGAAGGGGGACCACCTGAGCACATGCTCAGCATCACCTGAGCACCAGTGCAGCACCACCACCTCAGCATAACTCCACTACAGTATGACTCAGCACCACCACAGCATGACCCAGCACCACCTCAGCATCAGCACAGTTCCATCTGAGCACCACCTCAGCACAGCACCATCTCAGCATCAGCACACCACCTCCTCCTCATCAATGCGCCACCACCAGTGCAGCACCAACTCAGCATCAGCGGAGCACCAACGCTGCACCACCTCAGCACCAGTGCAGCCCCACCTTAGCCGCAACTCAGCACCAACGCAGCACCACTTCAGCATCAGTGCATCACTCAGCACCACCTAAGGCCCAGCACAGCACCACCTCAACATCAGCACAGCATCATCTCATTATCAGCTCAGCACCACTTCTGCATCAGTGCACCACCACCAGTGCAGCCCCACCTCAGCACGAGCTCATCACCAGCACAGCACCACCTCAGCACCAGTGCAGCACCATCTCAACAACTGCACAGCACCATCTCAGCATCAGCACAGCACCACCTCCACATCAGTGCAGCACCACTTCAGCATCAGCGCAGAACCACCTCAGCATCAGCGCAGCATCACCTTAGCACAGCACCATCTGAGCACCAGCACAGCACCACCACCGCAGCACCACACATAATTACATAATATATATATATCTACATAATAACACTCGGTGCAACATAACTAAACTCCACATGTTTACACTCAACACAACATAAAAAAGCCCCACATAAATGCACTCAATATCACATACGAGCAATCCACATAAATGCACTCCACATCATGACACTTTATTCCAATAAGTTTAATTTCACTCAATGCCACCATTGGCGGTCGGAGCAGGTAAGAGAAGTGGGGAAGTAGGGAGGTGGGGTGGGTCTGGGGGTGGTGGAAGTCGACAGTCTATACGATAGGTAATATTAAATAGAAAATAAATAAAACCATATGGCGAGTGCAAGGTAGGTGGTTTTATTTTTTTATTTAATATTACCTACCCCGTCATCTGTCGACTTGAACCACCATTGACTCCGCCCCACCAAGCCCCACCGCTCTTACTTGTACCGGATGCCACTGAATGCCACACAGTTACATGCCACACAATTAAACTCCACACATTTCAAATACACACCGTATAATTCCACACCAAACTACATATTTCAACAACACAACACAATTCCACAACACACCACACACCTTCAATACACACCACAAATTCCCACATCATGCCACAAAATTTGACAGGTCACCATATAATTCAACTCCCCAACATGCCACTACACAACACACAATACATTTCCACATAATGTACACCATAACTCAAACTCACACTCTAAATATTTCCAATACAGTTAATACCATTGAATTACTATCCGCATATTTCCAAAGCACACCATACCACATACTTTCACTAGACAACTCCCCACCACACCACACAATTCACAACAAACAATTCCAAAACAACACTTCTCCAACTTGCACTTCCACCAACTCTGTCATCTCTCTCCCACACACCCACTGCCCCTCTCATCTCTCCCTTTCACTGCCACTACCCTTCTCATCTTACAATTCCACTACACCCTCTCATCCCTCCCTCCTTCACACTACCTGTCTCCTTTCTATACTGCCTGCACACACATGCTACCTTTATGTACCACCTAGCACTATGCAAAAGCCCACCTCTTGCCCCCCACCCCCTAGGTGCCTCTCCTACTCGCCCCTCTCTCGTTCTCTCTCTCCTGTCAATTTCTCACACCTCTCTGTCGCTCTCTCATGCACTCTTCCCACCACGCTCATATTAGTTCACTTCCTGTTTTCAAGCATGATTTCTTTCCCTTGCCTTTTCAACATTTCGGTCCCTCAAACCCACGCTATTCTCCTCTTCTTAGGATGTGTTCTGTGTACACAGGAGCTCCCTCTTTTTGTGTCTGTGGCCTGTTCTCCCCTTCTTTCTCCCTTTCTTGTACACTCTTTCTGCTCCTATGTCTAGAGTGCGTTCACCACTTGATGCACAAACTACGTACCCCTCTCTATCTTCTTTTCTATCTATTCTGTGCCGCTCTCATCCCTATCTATTCACCATATCACATAATTCCACTACACAAATGCACTACACACCACACAATTCCACAACTAACAATTTCAATTCAACCCACATAATTCCACTCTAAACCACATACATTCACTCCACTCCAAACCAAAACACATATATAAAAAACATTGTCATTTACGAGACCTATTGCATTGCAAATGCTTGTTATCCCACGTTTCAGGTTTTTGCTTTTCTGCGTTATTGGGGCCTGAATGCATAAGTGCACCCTTTTGAGTAAAATGTACTTTGCATATCTGAAAAACAAGCGTTTCACTTGTAATACCTTGAAATTTACAAAAAGCAGCGGCGTACACTCTAGTGCACCTCAAAGAACCTGCTATCAAAAGATTCCTTGAGGACACATTTTATAATTCAATTGCTCAAAAATATGTTATTGCTAATATATATAATCTATAAGAAGAAGAAGAAAAAGGCAAAGGTGTCCTACAAATTAAAAAGAGAAACACAAATAAACAGAAAACAGGAAACCAAACCCTCCCATTATAGATGCTCATCATCTGCCAGATATAGGTATAGCTTTACATCTTAATCACAGCGAGAAGAGGAGGCACAAACCTGTGTCTCAAAATGGCTGCTGTGAGTGGTTAGACCGCCTGACTGGCGCGATGAGCTTTTATGGTGCTGAGTAAGAAGGTATGGGTCCTTTTATCGCACACGGTTGTCTGAAGAATGCTACAGGCCTCTCCTCTCCTGATAGCGTTGGGCAGCCTCCCAGGCCTATCTCTAGTGGAGCAGATATCACAGTGCGTTGGGCCTGCGGCCTAGCATTCGTTCGCAGGATAGCGAGCATTCCCTTCAATTGAACACTGGGCACTAAATTTAGACCTGTCTGCCTGGCAGCTTATGATGCAGTGGCACACATAATAGTTGCTCTGCTCAGACATGAGTGGTACACAGGATCCCTTCACCTCTAAAGCTTGCGGGTAAGGTCACCTCTAGATCCGAGAAACAACGGAGAATGTACAAATGACACACTACGGTAAAAATACATACCCTATCCTCTGCAAGCTCTCTGTGACTTTGGAGGGGGGATCACTACTATGCCATTTTGAAATTGACAATAGTGCACAGGCATCAATCCTAAAACCAACAAATGACGCACATCATCAAAGGACAACTGTTAACTCAAGATTCACAGGCATGAGAAGCAATAACTGACAGTGATGAATGGAAAGACATCAAAAGATTTTCCACTGTGCCATTCATCTGTCAGTACGGGCTGAGCTTAAGCCAAAAATAAAAACCCTTCGATGTCCCTTGTGTGGGTTTACTTCTGGCAATAAAAAACTGGAACAATGGTTTAATCTTATTTATCTCATGAGTTTTTTCTACAGCGCCAACGTGTTTCTTCTCAGACATTCCACACTTCTAAGCACTTTGAGACCCTATAGTACAAGGGCACAAAAATACTGGTGCACTTTCAGAAGACGCAGAGCGGGGTTGGAAACAAAGTGTACATCATACAATAAGACATTTAATGAATCAACAAGTTTTATTTGCTGTTCTTAAGCATGTGGTCAGGATATTCAATTGTGATTTGTCTCTGTCCTAAATCAATTCAAAATATAGCAAAACCCGTGTCAGCTGGGAGCAAAAAAAGTGAAAATGCAAGCATAGGCAGCAATGCAGAAGTGCCATCTTTATTAGGCTAGTTCGTATTTTGGTGGTCAGCATTTAAAAACACCGAGGCCCCTTCATCAGGCAGATTGTGGCCTGGAAACTAGCCACTTTAACTAGGTTTTAGCTCTTTCGAAAGTCTATTTAAAACATTTGTCAAAGTCCCCTCAAAGGTCGAAAGGTTCAACGTTCTGCTTAAGGTCTCTATCATGAAAGCCTGTCGAAGTATTGCTGTCCCCTTGTGTAAATTCTGTAATATGATCAGTGCACTCTTCCGGAAGCACCACGCTCAAGTTCCACAACTTTTCTAAAGGTTAGGATGCTGCTCGCCTTGTTAGTTTGTTGCCCCCATTTCTTAATTTGAGCTGGTGGTTTCCAGGACTTGGCACCGGCTCATGACAGTCTGCCACATGGTGGCACTGTCTGTTTAATTTAGAGATGAGTGCAACAACATTTGTTTATTAATACAGTACACATTAAAAATGACAAATACCTACCGCCCAATCGACCATTAGAGCTTTGAAGACCTGAATAGTCACACTTCTGGGAGCCTGGTGGTTAGTAGTTGGGTAAGTTCTGTCATTGGCAGCGATGTCAGGGGCAATGGGTGGAGGAAGCTGCAGTGGCCTCCTGACGAGGGCCCCGGCACTTATTGTGTTACAAATTAAGCACGGGTTGCCCCTGGCTTTCCGAGAGTCTTACCTGCCACCAGGGCCTCCACCGTGGCCATGTGCATGAGGGTGTTGTCGCTCACGGGCCACTCCTCGACGGAGAGCACCAGCTTCTCCAGGCCGCCCAGCTCCTTCAGCTCCCGGTGGATCTGCACACCTGAGCCGCAGATTTCCCAGCTGAAGTTCCGGTAGCCCAGCGCATCCCCGACCCCGGTGAGCAGCATGGCGGCCTTGAACTTGTCCATGCTTCCTCCTTTGTCTTCCGGCGGCGCGTGGAGCTCAGCTGTCCCCTTTGTGTCCGGCCGCTCCTGGACTTATACTGGCTATTGCTCGCAGCATGGGGGTGCTCTGTATAAGGCAAGGCCCGCCCCTCTGGGCTCTGCCACGGCCCCTCTTGTCTAAAACAACAGTCTAAACTTAGCCGCTCGCTCTCTATTCTCTTCCAAGTCCCTAATCCTGCTGGGGTGTACATTACTTCTGTGCGACATAGCCAGTGTTTCGCAGTGAAGGACTCCTACAGAGGAAACTGAATGATGCCGACAACACTTTAGAATCGAAAAAGCTTTGCCTACAAATGCAAGTTGTGTACTTAAAGAGAACATATGACACAGACGTGTGCTTCCTTTTATATTTACATCTTGCAGGGCATATGTAGGACATTGGTAAATCCAACTACGCAAAATGGAAACAAACATATGACCCCTTTACATCACCTATCACAAATGGCTGCAGCATTATATAACAGGCTGACTCAACCTTACATTTTGGATTGGCTTATACCAAAGCACCTACATTTATTTTGTGCCTCTCCTTTGCCACTGGCATAGCACTACCATGCATGCACCTTAGTATTTACACAAAATGCAAGGCCGGTCGTCAATCCAGAGGTATAGCGAAGGCCCATTCCATCGTTGTTTCATTTTCAGCAGGGATGAGAGAGTTCCAAGTGTTACAGTCTGATTCTGGGCCTACCCTACTTCGGCCCATTTCGAGATATGGCAGCTTATTTGAGGGTTACCATTACAACAACAGGCCTTTTCAAACATTCCTTCAATTTCATTCATTGTGACCTTGAATCGGAAGCCTTTGTTAGCAGAAAGGTACCCTGGAGTTAAGGGGCCGTTGTCGCCTTCCTGATTGTTAGTGCTGAAGTATCTTGTGAAATAAAACCTTCTGGGTGCACATAGTATTTTTGCAGTTGCAGAATCACGATGCTGAGCCTACCTGCACAAAACCACAATTACAAGTTAAGTTAATGTTTATTGTCCTTTGTTCTGCAGCCTGTGACTCTCTAGAGTCTCCCTCGTGTTCTTTCCTCAAACCTATTTACCAAGGTCCTGTGGACTGTTAGGGGCTTCGGGACTCCCAGCCCCACAGGTTACTACTGTACCTTTCTGGACCTAGGTTTCCACCTTGATTTAAAAGTTTTGCCAGACCTGGGGAGCAGGTCTGGCAAAAGGGGGGCAGCCTCCTCCAGTGGTTTCAATTAGCAGGTGGTCTTATATTTTGAACATACCCATATTATGCCACTTTTTAGGTTTCGACCTCGCTGTAGCACCGCAGGTGCTACGCCAAGGGCGAAAGCTTTTGTTTACACTAGGGGGAATTGAACACTCCCCTTCTTTCATTGGCTAGCTCCATAAATGGAGGCTAGCCATTGGAAGACATCAGCGTCAATCCCTTTCTCCCGGTCAGAACGCGAATCGTGGGCGTTTCTGACTATTTTTTTAAATCCCGACCCTTGATGTCGTGTGTCCCGGGCCGCGCTGTGATTGGCTGCTGGCCCGGGACACCCCCGTGACGTCATTTCCCGGGCCGCGCTGTGATTGGCTGCCGGCCCGGGACACCCCCGTGACATCATTCCCCGGGCCGCGCTGTGATTGGCTGCCGGCCCGGGACCTGACTTGTTTTGTTTTGAGAATCAGGTCACCTACTCATAAAGTTGTCGATAAAACAAACCCACGGTCTAACTAAGCGGTGAGTTTAGATTTTGTGCAGTAGAGTATATCGTGTGTTTAGTCAAACGAGCTCCTGCTCCACGCTACACCGGTGACAGTGCAAACATAGGTAAAAGAAAGACCGTAGGCTTTTCCTCTAGCTATCGTCTGCCAGTTACAAATAGGCAACTGCATTTATTTTTTAAAGTGAAGGGATGAGTCAACGCTAACCTCGGTTCCCCTGTCCCTGGGGCATGTAACAGCATAATAATTTGCACCCTTCAGGTATCTGTAGCACCTTGGTACATCCGCGCGTATGCGCAGCTGAGGCAGCCTGCAGAAACTGATGGCAACGCTCGCCTTAAACGCTAAAAGAAATGTTCTGCAGCGCCGAGGAGCCCGAGATACTATAAAACACACAAATGGCACTAATACTCCTGCTCTTGACGCGTTTTTTCTTGATCTTGAATGCTGCATTGTCCATAAAGAAACGAGGAGGTCGAGCAAGGTCTTATTTTTTATGCTGCTGTTCCCTTCATTGTAATTTTCATTATGCCAGGATTCACCATAATCTGTTTATCTAGTGTTGTCGGATGCCAACTATTTAGCATGCTCTGTTCAGCTCTGAGTCGGTTTTATATTTAGAAACTGTTTATAAAACAGTAAGCCCGAATTCAGGTAGGCCTGAACATTACCATGTTTGGCAGGTTGAGGCTTTATTAACATCCCTAATAAAACTGCACACTGCACGACTTGGTGGGCTCGTTGATTCAGCATTTTAGTTGCACGGGATTACGTCTCACTCTACACTTTCAAAACTCGATATTCGCTTTCTTCAATAAGTGAACCAAGCGTATTGTTAAACAAGTTTACTGTGATGAACTGAAACGCACATGCAGAAACGATAACTTTCGGCAAACAATAGTATGCAGGGGCGTCCCTGTAATAAATGCAGCAACTGCAGTAGCATTGAGGCCCAGGGGGAGAATGGACAGGGCCCCACCAGCTAAGGCTATCTTTTTCTACCCAACCGGGAGCAAGGGCACTTTCTTTTGCTGCACTCGTCCACAGGATACCCTTGCTATGCCACCCTTCACCTGAACTGCACAATTCAGAAAGGTAATTTGAACAAAACATACAAGTTCTGCAGGGGATCATAGAAAATATATCTAATGTTGTTGGTGGGTATATAGATGAAGAGGAGTGTTCAAAGGGAAAAATATTTTTTCTTAATGCATAATAAGGCAGTGGGGTATAGTGAAATAGCTCCACTGAAAAGCAGTCTTTTAATCGGGCATAATTGTCCAAAAACCTTGTATTCCTAATTCTAAGAAAGATTGGACCATCAAAAAAATCCAAACCGAAAAGACTGTGAACTGACTTCCTGGCACCGTGCAATAATAAACAGGACCAAGAACACAGTGGCTAGGAGTCCCTTTAGTTTCTGCAATGTATAATAATCTACAAAATATTCAGTGGAAAGATTTACCTCCACTCTACATTGTATTCCTAATTCTAAGAAACATCAGGCCATCAAAAAACTCAAAACCGGAACCAGACTTCCTGACACTATTTAATAACAAACAGGACGAACACAGTGGCTAGGAGTCCTTTAAGTGTCTGAAATGTATAATCTACAATATAAATCCAGTGGGAAGATGTACCTCCACTGCGCTCTTCATAGAGTGGCCAACAATCTTTTGTTTACTTCAATGCAGTTGCCCCAGTCGAGAACAAAATGGCATCAGCACAAAGGAAGAACAGTACATAGTGAAGAAGCCAAGTTAGTAAACTGGAAACGGAAAAAAGGGCCATGGCCTGGGAGGAAAATACATGGGGGTGGATGGAAAGGGTCATTATAGGAACAGCAAGCAATTATTTGTGCAACAATCATGGAAGAATACACGCTGAGTTAAAACCAAAGTGAGATGCGAGGAGGAGTTAAAAGACAGCACAGGGTTTGCTCCATCCTCAAAGAATGAAGAGGTGTCACTCTGCCAAATTAAGCAAATAAAAGGAGATGATGGACGGAACGCTGAAACTTCAGACACTCACCCCAGTCACAGATCTGGGTTGAATACATCATTGTTCTTTAGCTCACTTTGCCACCCCATTTCAGACTCAACTATATGCAAATCCATTTGCTTTGTTCGCCCGAAGTTGGCAGGTCATGGCCAGACGTGGGTCCCTTCCTCACTTTGCCACTGGATTCAAGCTAGCCTGGCTGATAAGGGGTGTTACCACAAAACTGGTCCCAGGATGCTTGTTTTCAGTCCAGGGAAGACCTGGCTTAGGAGTTCGGTCTGGACTGTTCCCATTAGGCACAGGGTCAAGACTGATTTGCATGGGAGTCAATTATCTCCTTGTGTTTACTCTGTCAAATTAGGCACTCCCTCTGAAAACACTTGGTATAATTAATCTCAGTGTTTTGTTGTCAGGTTAATTGACCTCAACCTCATCACATGAATTGAGCTCCCGTAATCAGTGCCTTAAATGGAAATATAGAAGTGCAGGTCCTCACTATTTAGAGTACCTGTTTGCTCCTGAGAGGTGCCAGTCCTCTCCCATTAAATGTATTACAGGAGAGCTGAGAAGTGCAAGGACTCTCTCGCTCAAATGAAAGCAGCACTGGTACTCAGTACTGGACAGTACCTGCCCATCTAAAGCACTGTCCATAATAAAACTACAACAGTGCACCTTTTTAATAGGTAGTGTTATGCAAATTAATTCGCTTGATCTATGATTCTTGGCAATTGTGCATAACTATGTTTTAGGTGGTCAATATTTCTGTTACTATTGTACACTTGGAGCTCAGAACTAGTTGGGAAGCCTTGTGACCCAATTCTGAATTTTCAGGAGTTATATTGTTCGGTGATTTAGAGCACGGTGGTAGCTGGCCATCTTGACTGCTTAAGTCATATATCTGTGACAAACTCCCTTGTAAATGTCTGCTTCTCCAACAAAGTTGTTGCATTCCACTGACAGTGCCCAATGCCTATTCTGTATACAAATTTGTCTTACCATAAGGTATTTTTGATCTATTTCCTTTTTAGGTTTCGCCTGGCGAACAGCTGCGCAGCAGCATTTCGTGTAGGCGAAATCTTATGTTAACAGTATGTGTGCGTTGTCCCGCCTCTCTGTTCCATTGGCTAGCTCCATAAATGGAGGCTAGCCATTGGCACAGAGATGCGTCACTCATTCCCCGAGCAGATTCATGGGCGTTCCGGCGATTTTTACTCATCCCGCCCATTTTTGTGCGTCATGCGGCGGTGGGCGGTTGTTTTTTTTTTGTATCGGCATGTTGGTTTAATTTCCACCGTGTGCCTTGCAGGGGTGGGCTGCGCGATTTCACTTTCCAAGAGTTGCTAGCAGGTAAGCGGCATATTTTACTCCCGTTCCCGCCCCCCCTCCTGCTGTCCGTGAGCCCGTTCCCGCCCCCCTCCAGCTCTGTCTGTGTGCCCGTCCCCGCCCCCCGCCCGCTGTTTGTGTGCCCGTCCCCCCTCCCGCTGTCCGTGAGCCTGTCCCCACTCCCGCTGTCCGTGTGCCCGTCCCCCCACCCGCTGTCCGTGTGCCCGTCCCCCCTCCCGCTGTTTGTGTGCCCGTCCCCCCTCCCGCTGTCCGTGAGCCTGTCCCCACTCCCGCTGTCCGTGTGCCCGTCCCCCCACCCGCTGTCCGTGTGCCCGTCCCCCCTCCCGCTGTCGTGAGCCCGTCCCCCCTCCCGCTGAGAATGGATAACCTCACGGTCTCAGAGTACGATTCTTACAATGTGACCCCGTCACCCGGAAACTCTTCTGAGGACATCCCCAACCCGTTTGTGCAGCCGGGCTGGTAGATCACCCTCTGGGCAGTGGCGTACTCCATCATCGTCGTGGTTTCCGTGGTGGGCAACATCATTGTCATGTGGATCATTTTGGCCCACAAAAGGATGAGGACAGTGACCAACTACTTCCTGCTGAACCTGGCCTTCGCCGAGGCCTCCATGGCCGCCTTTAACACTGTCATCAACTTCACCTATGGCATCCACAACGATTGGTACTACGGCCTCTTCTACTGCAAGTTCCACAACTTTTTCCCCATTTAGTCTGTCTTTGCCAGCATCTATTCCATGACCGCCATAGTGTTGGACAGGTGAGTGAGCAGCTGTTTTTTTGCACTTCACATTGCAGACTGAACTTCAGGTCTTGGTTCTTTCTATTGTGGTCAGATACAGGAATTTGGTCCTGAGATATTGCATGGCTTGCCTCAGATCACACGTTTGGTAAAGCGTGGATGCCGAGATTTTAAGCTCATGTCTCCTGGTTCTATAGTATACACATTAACCCCTATATTTTGATCAGGACCAATGGAATTGTTTAACGGGGAAAGAACAGTGTGCGGTGGGCTGCCCGAATTAAGTGGCACGAAATGAACAGTATTACTTTGCCATTTTGTCATGTTACCACTCGTCCATACTGTGTTGACAAAAATTTTACCTCATTCAGCGACTGAATTGTGAACAGTGCCCGTCCCTCCTCCCGCTGTCCGTGAGCCCGTCCCCTCTCCCGCTGGCCGTGAGCCCGTCCCCCCTCCCGCTGTCCCTGAGCCCGTCCCCCCTTCCAGTTTCGGAATATATATGTTTGTGTCTTTCCTCTAACAACATATCACAACTTCCACCACATGTGCCAGTGCGCCTTATTTAAGTTATGGGATGTAAATGGCTCAGATACAGAGGCGGGCCTGGTTCTTGTGATATAAAACCAAATATAAATCAATAAAGAGCCCCTTTGGTCGCTCCCGTGAGCTGCACTTGCTTTCCTTTGCTGCTCAGAGTGCACTCGGTCGGTCCCTCCACCAGCAGGGAGTGCACTGGAGTCACTGCACGTGCAGCTCTCCCTCGTGTTTGAGGATGCTGAGTCAATGTAAAGTCATCAATTACGTTGCCAGGGAATAAATGCAAGATATTGAAATAACATTAAGCAGCCGGTAAGTGTGAGTCATGAGGCCTCAGTTTGCTGCATAAGTTTTCACCAAAATGTGTCAATGGTCGTCTCATTAGAAGCACTGGCGTTAATGTGTCTCTATAATGGCTCCGGGTGCAGGGGGTGCTGTGCCCATGTGTGGGTGAACTGGAAATACAAAGGTAGCATCATGGCATCACGAGTTAAGGTGAAGTACCTGAACTGATAAGTGATGCTCGGTCCTGTGCCGGAGGTCACTCACCTCTAGCACTATACTGTCTGACGTTTACCAGCTGTTGCGATGTGCGTAGGGATCTGTAGCCGCATACTGCAGTCACAATTCAACGACTCACTATTCCCAGAGTCAAAAGTGCGATTGTATAAAAGGTCCGAACTGGCTCAAGGTGTCACACCACTAGTGAGACCACTTGGTCACTGTTACTTCATCAAGTCAGTTAGGTTAGTGCAGGTTCCTGGGTACCAATGCTCATAGAAGGTATTCTGGGAGTTGTTTTCGTTTGAGTGGCAGGCCGGATACCAATGGTTTGTTCAGAATAGCCAAGCACTGGAAACATGGCTGTGCTTGCTCCCCTGCCCCCTGGCTGTGCTTGCTCCCCTGCCCCCTGGCTGTGCTTGCTTCCCTGCACCCTGGCTGTGCTTGCTTCCCTGCCCCCTGGCTGTGCTTGCTTCCCTGCCCCCTGGCTGTGCTTTCTTCCCTGCCCCCTGGATGTGCTTGCTCCCCCACCCCCTGGTTCCCCTTCCCCTGGCTGTGCTTGCTCCCCTGCCACCTGGCTGTGCTTGCTTCCCTGCCACCTGGCTGTGCTTGCTTCCCTGCCCCCTCGCTGTGCTTGCTTCCCTGCCCCCTCGCTGTGCTTGCTTCCCTGCCCCCTCGCTGTGCTTGCTTCCCTGCCCCCTCGCTGTGCTTGCTTCCCTGCCCCCTCGCTGTGCTTGCTTCCCTGCCCCCTCACTGTGCTTGCTCTCCTGAGTGTGTGTGTGGCTTTGGGTGAGTGTGTGTAGCTTTGGGTGGGTGTGTGTGGCTCTGGGTGGGTGTGTGTGGCTCTTGATGTGTGTGTGTGTTGGGTGGGTGTGTGTAGCTTTGGGTGGGTGTGTGTGGCTCTGGGTGGGTGAGTGTGGCTCTGGGTGGGTGTGCGTGGCTCTTGATGTGTGTGTGTGTGGCTCTTGGTGTGTGTGTGTGGCTCTGGGTGTGTGTGTGTGTGTGATTCTGTGTGTGTGGCTCTGGGTGGGAGTGTGGCTCTGTGTGTGTGTGTGGCTCTCTGTGTGTGTGTGGCTCTCTGTGTGTGTGTGGGTCTGTGTGAGTGTGGGTCTGTGTGTGTGGGTCTGTGTGTGTGTGGCTCTGTGTGTGTGTGTGGCTCTCTCTGTGTGGGTGTGTGTAGGGCTCTGTGTGTGTGGGTCTGTGTGTGTGTGCGGCTCTGTGTATTTTTGTGTGGCATTTGCCAGATATTAAACTATTGGCATTGTAAATGACAATGCCATTTATTTATCTGTTTTCAAAATCAACATATACATACAAATTTTGTCATTTACAATGCCAATAGCTCAAACTTTTCAAAAGGCGAAACCATTGCATTGTAAATGCTTGTTTCTTTTTTGAAACCGATTTTTTTCTTCTTTTTTTAAACTTTATTTTGGCCAATATGACCATAAAAGTATATGTATGATGCAGTACATTTCATTCAATTCAAAGATAAAGTAGTCAAAGGAAATCCATTCATCTCGCCGGAGTGTATGTTCATCACATAAATATTACATGGAAACGAAGTGTGTTTTGGCCGGCCAGAACCCAAAAACTTAATTAAAGTGCATGTGCAATATAGAAAGCGAGCATAAGTAAACACACAGTAATCCTCGTAAGGACAAGCTCAAGCCCACTGGCCCTCCATTACAGTAGCCTTTAAAAAAATAAAAAAATAAAGTGCCTTTGCCTATTAACTGTAAACTGTTTACATGGCATACGCCCTATCCCAGAATCCACCTTTCATCTTGTTAGTTGCATGTACACTATTCATGAAACCAAATAGACATTGCTAATACAGTTAAAAGAGCTAATTAAAAAAATATATATTACATACAAACAAAAAGACATTCAGAGTCCAGTAAAAATGTTACAGAGTAATCAGCCAAAATCTATGGGGTCAACTTCAGGAGACCTCTGCGAGTCATCACATAGAGAATAAAAAGCCTGTTACCAAAAATGTGACAGGGAGACACATATCATATTTCAATATCCTATAAGCCTCCTTGCAATGCCTGGTTCCCAGGTTTCTACGTAGCTGGATCAGCCATCGTTTTCTCACCTTCTTATATCCTGGGCAGAAAAAGAGTACATGATATCCTGTCTCGTCGGCATTATTACAAGCTGGGCAACCCAAAATTTGTGAGCCCCCCAATTTATTTGTAAAAGCACGCAGCGGGAGTACCCCATGCCTAAACTATAGATATAACTTCCTCGCAGCAGCCTGTTTAATGTCATCCAGTACGGGCTCTAATCTGTACTGTTCTTTAATTTCTAAAAACACTGTGGTAGGCTTGCCTACTGTAGAACTCCCCAGGAGGCGGGCCAGTTTCCTCACCCATAGCCATAAATGCAACCCGGATGAAAGCCAGCCACTGTAGTTTCTCCAACCCTTGTATAAACAACACCTCTTTCAGTTCTTCCCTGTACTCAAACAATTGTGGGGTGGCCCACAGACGCCGCCAGAATAGAGAAGGTCTAATAGTGGCTTCATCTGCGATTGATCTGACCCTGTTGTATTTCTATCTAGGACCCTAATTCGATATTCCCGATTCATGCCCTTATGTGGTTTTAATAAATAATACCCTAATAAAGGCATAAGAATCAGATCCATATTTAGTAATAGCCCATGCAGTGCAAAGCACAGCAAGGCTACTCCCATAGACTCCTAGAAAGCACAACGCATTCTTTAAACAAACCAAGCCTCCAACAGCCCGGGAATCCCCCTCCTGCTTTTGTTTTGATTTGCACAAGCACTCATACAGTCCAGCAAGAACTGTTAGTTCTCAATGACGTCCTATGTCCAACCTTACATCAAACCCGACACCTTTCAGGTATAAATATACCAACGTTGCCTTAAGCAAACACACGGTGGTGGGGAGCAGAGCGTTGTTCTACTTGTCCGAGAGCCCAGCTGTTGCCAGAGCCGAAGGAAGCCGCCCCTCCCTTTTTGACGCGCTGGAGAAGCTGCCTTTTCTCACGCCGAGAAATCCAGCTCCGGTGTTCCCGAGCTACCCTCGCGGGTTGCTGGGAGATCGAGTCCTGAGAAGCGAGATACAAGACCTCCTTCATTTTATAACCAAGGTACGGAGCTGATTAAAACCTTAGAGAGAATTCTTGATTCCTATCCTTGGCAAAAACCTAACTTTAACTTAAAACTGCTGCTTACTTACTCCTTCCCACGTATTAGGCTTAGGTCAGGTACACTGGGGTAGGCGTATCTTAGAAGCACCAGTTGAGTTCGTTTAGTCAATGTTTTTATGTATGTATATATTTTATATATTTTAAAGTATCATATGGCTAAGAAACCATATTAATGCTTTTACAGTATTATTTCATAATACTACTTTTGCTGTACGCACTTTACTTTATAAGTATTGCAATTGTGGCAATTCATTTCTCTTGCATGAGAAAGAAGACTGCTCAATAAAATAACACTTTTTTTTATTAAAAATGCCCGTCTCTCTATTTCTCTGCACTCTGGTGAAACTAAGCATGCACGATTGACTGAGTGAAATAGCCGTCTATTGTTTTCACACGACTCTAGAGATACACTCTTTATTTCTGAGGGAGCAAAATTGTCATGTTTATGCGGTTGTCAGAAACTAATCCCTTCTTGTCTAAATCAAGACGGTTAACCCTTTCCTGAACATTCGAGAAAGCTTCTAGTGACCTCTGAGCTAGCTGGCAAAACTAATTAACTCTAACATAGTCAGTAGACACCTAGATGACCTCAGTCCTACGTCTACACTGCTGTTTATGTTATTCCAATGCGCAGAGCCTATTGGGAATATAGGAACTACACTACATGGCGCCCAACGTTTGATAAGGCGATAATCTAACACAAGACACTAGAGTAACTCAGTCGTGCTTTTCACACAGACCCTTTTTTCCCGTAAAAACTCCAATAGACGTCTGGAGTGGCTGAAAGGTTAATATCCGCCGGGAACTTAGTAGGATGAGAATCCTATGTATTAGTTCTTGGTTTAGTCAACGTTGAAGGATACAGTGTTCCAAAATATTGTGCACCTAATCTTTGTTTACTTGAAACTTGATCTGCAACAAAACTTTCTGTCAGTAAAATGGGAGAAAGTGAAGACGAAAGAGAGAAAGAAGCATTAGCAGCTCGACTCTTAGCGGAAGACTCAAGTCTTCAAGAAAATGACCCAAATGCTATAATCATTCCGGTCAATATAAGAAGAACTATAACTCTTAAACTTATAGAGAATGGACTAGCACCAAGAGGTGGCACATTCATATTCGTGATAGAGGCACATGAGTTTCGGCAGACAGAGGTATTCTATTCATGGATACATTTTCCAGCAGCACACGCTGTGACAAAAGACTTCCAATATTACAAAATAGAGGAACCTCCGGATATATACACTCCTTTCGAGGACGTTGAAATCCCACTAACATACCAAGAGCACCTGCTCTTGTTTAAAGGCGCCCTAAAACATCAAAATCACATCACCAGGCACGGTCCACTAGGTAGACCAGGAGCCACGTGGCCTGTTCTAGCCAGCTACACACCACACCCAGACATTGATAAAATGTCGGACCGGGAACTTTT
The DNA here is from genome assembly GCF_964263255.1 of Lissotriton vulgaris. Taxonomy (NCBI): domain Eukaryota; kingdom Metazoa; phylum Chordata; class Amphibia; order Caudata; family Salamandridae; genus Lissotriton; species Lissotriton vulgaris. The sequence continues at coordinate 815,474,797 of NC_141696.1, read as the reverse complement.
AGCTCAGCTAAAACTTTTAATTAAAATTAAGGCTCCCGGTTTTCCGTTTAAACTGATTTTTACATATAAATACAGACGGAAAAATATTTTTCTTCCGCCTGTATTTATAAATAGAAGCGGAAAAATACAACCAAATTGGATTCTCTGATTCCAAGAGTTGTTCGGCAATCCGTGCTCCAGCCCAGGGTTGCCTGCCAGGCCCCTCTTCCTGATTGCGGTGTTTGCCTGGTCACATTAACACCTGCTGGGCAATTAATCTCTCGTAGGCGCAGGAAATTCTGGGCCTCATCCCCTTACTTTCACCTTTTTGCCTTCACTACGATCCCCATCAGCTCACCCTGCTTGAGGAAATACATTTGCCGGACGATTGATGTCACTTTCTTCCCCCCCTCGAACTTGCCCCCTGCCCAGCAATCAGTTGTTTCTTTGACATCTCCTGAGCGCCGGCTATTTAGTGAGCACTGAGCCAGCACCACATGCAGTTTTAGGTCACAGGTAAGTGAAAGGGTGGGGGTGGACTTGTATTTCGCTATTTGCACCACTACAGCTCTACAAATTTGAGGAGGTGGGGAATGGTTAATAGCACGAGTAATTGGCACTAACAGGACCGGCAGAAATGTCAGAAAGACCGGCTGTATAAACACATTAGGGCAATTAGGCCGCATTCATTTTCATATACATTCAGGCCTTAAATTGAAATTTTCCTCCGTGACTTGGTGCTGCAGGAAGAAACAAAACATTCCTGAGACAGAGACAGCCCTTTTTCTTCAAGTTAAATCGTTCTTTTTTTCACTGTGCGAGGAAGAACTGTGGGCACAGCTACACTGTGTGGTAGTAAAGTACTTAGTCTCTAACTAATGCATATTAGTGAAATATGCACATCCTCGCAAAGACTGTACATTGTCAACTTGGCAGGGCTAAATAGCTAATAAAACGGTAAAGCCCTTTCTTCTCCTGCCTCATGCAAGTGGCAGTCTGAGGTCTTTTTTTTATACTCATGGGATGAATCCGACAGGCTCTCTGACCCCTGGAGGGCACTGGGCCAGTGGCTCCCCTTTGCTTACACTAAATTCATTTGTTGGCAACCTCGTGTGCTGTGCAAACTCTATGTTGCCTTCCCCAGCAGTGACTTTGATACTCCTGAATCAAGAAATCGCCGATTAGAGGCAGAGAACACGCTCCACAAGACTGCCCCAAACAACAGGCTCATATCGCTTTACAGGACAATAGGACACCACATGTGTCCGTGAAGAGTAAGAGAGATGAAGTGGGCAGAATAATCCAGATAATCTCGAGTTTGAAAGCGCAAACCTTTTTTGTAATTGTTTGACTTACAATTCTCCCCAGAATTTAAAAGGCCACTAATATTTTTGGGAAAAATGGGTCATTTCTGACATTCAAACTTTGTTATCCTGGTCACAAAGTGTCACTCAAAGTGTCAGACATAATACTTTGGAATGTCCACAGAAAACCTGTAAATATCACCCATAAACAAACCAGGACCTTAGCAGCTATAACTATGATCCTGTGTGATTTGGCATCTGGAGCCGCAGTCTTGAATGTACAATTGGCTCTACATTCCGCACCACAGAAGATGCAGCACTTGCCACCTTAGGCACAACTAGACAGGCATCAGGATTGTTGTCAGGAGGAACTTTTTTTTTTTTAAAGATGCCTGTGCATGGCATTATTCAAGGCATCTAAAGCGAGAGCAGTGCTTTATTTAAAAAAATCAATTTAAAACACTGTTTTAATTTAAAAATTAAATTAAAACAGATAGCTAAACCTGTGACAACCATTTGCACTGTCTATTTAAATAAATGTGGAAAAATACTAGTTGCAACGTCTTTTTTGCTTGCGACAAAAATAAATACAGATATATACAGATAAAGCAACATAAAAATAAATATGGATAAATACAGACGGAAATGGTAAAAAAATAAATACCATAAAACCGGGAGCCCTAACTAAAATACATAGACAATTGGTCCAATATGTCATGCGGACTGCAACAGCCCAACCAGCAACTAACATCCCACAACTGACCAGTCATCAGGGGAATACAAACAAGATTACACCACAGGACATACAAACGTGTCTTGATAAAACACCCGCAAAACAGGAACAACTTCCATTCTGGTTAGCTCAAAAATCACCCAGATAGAGGCAGTATTTCCAGATACTACCCCACAAGAAAAACACAGAATTCTGACTATCTGCCTCCCAGTGGGGATCGCACCACATGTGGAGGACTGTGACACTTGGGGTACAGTCTTTGCTTCTATCTACACAAAAACACATGGTGTTCCGTCTATGGCGGTTATACCAGATGTCCTAGGACAGATTCAAAATGAATACGGTCCAGAACCTGCTTTAACTCTGGGTATGAAATTACTGAAGGACTTTAAGCAGGTCTCGGCTATATTATTAGCCAACATAAAAGGAGAAGCAGCATGTGTGGCAATCCGCCAGAAATTGAAGGAGACAGATATAACAGACCAACCATTTGAGCTTGCTAAAATCATAGAAAAATCCTATGAAGAATTAGGAAGAGATAGCTTTGGTGGTAAACCGGTAAAAACCCAACTAATTGAAAATCCTAAAAAAAACTATATTAAAAATAATCTAAATACTCCAAAAAAGAGCTGGGATGGTAATAAACAATCCACTCCCAGAGAAAAACAATTCCAGTCCAGAGGAAGGTCTCCCTAACGGAGGAATAAATCACCAGTTGGAAGAGACAAATCTCCCCAAAGGGAACCCTCGGAAAAAAGATATAACCTTAGAGATAGGGATAAAATAAGAAAACCTGACAGATATCAAGACATTGATACACGTCCCTCTCGATCCTTCTCACTCAATCTTTCTTGATCTTCCTCACAGAAATCGGAAAGAAGAGGACGGTCAGAACACAAGGAAGAGCACTTAAAAGTCCAAAGACAAAGAACCTGCTCATCAAAGTAAGAAAACACAATTTCCCAGAAAGTAGGTAGCAAGGATTAAAATTAAACATGCCGAGGATTCTGAGGACACAACTGAAAAACGGAGAGTGGGCCCAGACAATGCTAGACAGCCCAGCAGAAGTGACCATAGCTCGCAAGATCCTGATGAATCTTCTGGAGACAGTGGACACGAATGAATACATTCAGGTGGAAATTGCAGACACACGAGTTAGTGCGCCCCATAAACTATATGAAATAACATTGCGCATAGAGGGAGGTAAAACTAGGAAAATTAAAGGTCTCTTTTGGGTAAATCTTGCTAAAGGCTATGAAATCCTGTTAGCTGAAAAAGACTGGCCACCAGAGTTTGTCAGGGAGTGCCCTCATGGCGAAGAAATGATTATGCCTGCCTTCTCAAATCATATTCCAATTCATAAAAAATACACATTGGCAAGAAAATGGGCAGTGGCCCAAGCCCCTGCATTATACAAAAATCATGTAGGATGGGATGAGGACTCTCCTCACCACAAAATCCAGTTAAAAAATCAACCTACTGCACAAAGGCAGTACCCAGTTAAACCAGAAGCTAAAAAGCAAGTCAGGGAGATCTTAGATCAACTTGAATACCAAGGGGTGATTGAAACATGCACCTCACAAATGAAAAATCCTTTGTTTCCTGTCTCCAAGCCAGACGATTCATATCGTCTAGTTTTGGACTACAGACATTTAAACTCCTGCTGAAAAACATTTGCAGTCCAAAATTCACACAGTGCAGCACTAATGAACAATATTGTGCGCAAAAAATATAAAACAACATTAGACATTTCAAATGGATTCTTCTGTCAAAACATAGCACCTGAAAGCAGGTACTTGACCGCTTTCTCAATAATGAGGTTGCAAAAACAATTTTGCCGACTCCCACAGGGATTCAAGAATAGCCCAGGATTATTCTCAGCAAGGGTAACAGAATTACTGCAAATATATGACGATGAAGCATTATCATATGTCGATGACATCTATCTGACAGACGATGACCTGGAGACTCACTTAAAAAGAGTGAACACCATAATTCTTGGGTTCGCATCAGAGAGTTACAAATTCAACTTTAAAAAGTCAAGAATTGTCCATCTAACAGTCCTATTTTTAGGATATGAATTATCAAGTGAAGGCAAAAGCCTGGCAGATAACTTCTTAGAGTAGTGTGCGGTACTCCAACCACCAAAAACGCTGAGAAATTTACAATCAATACTAGGCTTCCTGAATTTCGGAAGAACATACATTCTAAATTATGCAGAGAGGGTTAAACCTCTCTATGAATTAATAAAACCTGATTTCAAACCAATACATTGGACTCAAAAACACACAGAAATGTTGAGATCATTACAGACAGACATGTTTACTAAAACAAAATTGCAAACTCGCGACAACGTACGCAACCTTGTAATCCGAGTAATTCCAGGAAAATGCGGATTCACATACCTGACCTCCAATGAGGGAGAAACGGTACCTATAGCTTACAAATCACACCTGTACACTCAAACTGAAATGAAATTCAGCTCTACAGAAAAAATTCTGACAGCGGTTCAAACTGCTGTAGCAAAAGAAAGAGCCCTAGCCCAAGGCAAAAGAATAACTGTTTATACAGCAGAATCAGACCTTGTGGCATTAACAAGTCCACGCAATCTGAATACAGTGGCATTAGATCCAAGATGGATACAATGGGAAAATTCTCTTGCTACAGAAGACGTGAAATACTATTTTGACCCGAAATTGAAAAAACTATATGATCTAGAATATGAACAAGAATATCATCTGCCAATCGAAATTCTGCCTCTCAAACAATATACCTGTGTAATCTATGTGGACAGATTCGCACAACACTACGATGTAGATAAAAAATCCTACAATGTAGCGTGCGCGATTGTCAAAGGTCGCTGGCGCTCTGGTAAATTCAGACCAATGATTACCAAAACTGAATCACTCAGAAACTGTTCAGATGAAAGAGCTGAAATAAGATCTTTGAAGATGGCGCTTGAAAATGCCGATCGCGAATTCCCCACACTTATAGTGTGCGATTCGCATTACTGCGTCAAGTCATACAACAATGACATGCAGACATGGAGCAAAAACGGTTACAGGGATGACACAGGTGCCACAATAAAGCATAAAACGCTTTAGGAACAAGTAGTTCTTTTACAGAAAGAACTACAAAAGACTCACGGGATACATACACTGAGTCATCAACGTGATGACGTTCACGTTGCAGGGAATTCATTGGCTAACACAGCCACGGCGAAAGTGGTTCAACCGGCTTCCGTAGCCACTAAAAAGCGTTCAGAAAAACAAATAGATGGAGAAACCATGCTTGCGGTAAAATCGTCATTTAAAGGCGATTATGCAGCATACCCTCTCAACTATCCACTCAATAATACATACATAATTGATGCAAACTCCGTTCCTTTTGCTCGAATCCCTGGATTGGGGGATAGAGTAATTCCAAACACGAACCGGAGAGTTTTCTTGATTGAAGACCTACACATGGGATTGGGTCTGAGGCACCAAGAGATCTTTGAGATCTCTGATAGAATTACAATCAAATTACTGGTGGCCGGGAATGAGTGTAGATATCTACAATTTTGCAAGAAATTGTGAGGACTGCAACAGAGATCGCAGTTGTGAACCGGACCAGACATCAGCCCAGATATCACTATTAGAAAGCATCAGGCGATCTATAACGCAGAAATCCAGCCGGAGAAATGCGTTCCCATAATTGTTAAGACTGAATTCACTTCAAAATGTAGACCCCAGCGCTCGGCTGACGCCAGAACTGTTATAAAAGATTTGTGAGTCTTTATCGGCACATTCGCAATTGGCATGCTACACTCTGATCAGGGTCCTGTGTTTAGCTCTCGAGCTTACAAAGAGGCCATAATCAGCATGGGCATTGCATTGCGGTACTCTTCTCCCTTCCATCCTGAGGGAAATGCGGTAGTGGAAAGAAAAAACCGTGACATAAAGCAATCTATAACGGCGAGGGTATTAGGTTCGGGTGATGGGTGGGTCAAACATTTAATAAGTGTCCAACGTAGTCTTAATAACATGCCAAGAGATTCTCTAAAAGGTTTCAGTCCGTATGAACTTTTGTTTGGAAGTAGAATGATTATCCAGGATTTAGATCTTCAGACTTCAGTGGTAGAAGAAAAATCTTTTGATATCAAAGATCGTTTGTCTGTTTTACAGGACTTGAATGAAACAAGAAAGAGTCTAAGTAACATAAAGAATAAGCCAACAACCACTGAAGAACCACCTGTCCCAGCAAGACCTCTCTGGATTCCAAAGATTGGGGATCTGGTCAGAGAAAAGATTGCGGTGAAGAAGGAATTTGGACCTTCTTACAGAAAAGCAGTACCTGTCTTAGCTATCAGCGGAACAAGATCAATAGTACTACCGCCACTTGCTGGTAAAAAAGAAAACAGAATTGTTTCAATCGACCTGATGAAACCACAAACATGTGGCCGATAATAAATAGCAGGCCCAGTGGACTCCCAGGAAATAGCAGAAGACCAAACTTTGCTACAATCCAAGAGGTTCAAACTGAGAGACTAATCACATTTGATAAACCAACAGTAAATACAAAAGGACTATGCAACAAAGCCATGGAAATAGTGTGTCTTGAAACCCAAATTGCAACGATTCATGAAGGTACACCAATCTACAACAATGTAGCTTCAGAATGAACAAACGTAACAAAAGAAAATGCAAAGATCAATGGAAATCTGGAAGCAATCCCACCAATTAACAGAACTGCATCTGGCTATTTTATCAACTTTGATGACTTTTCCGATGATCCAAGTGAACATGGGGACAAGCCAGCAAAAAAAACTTTCAAAGAAAAAATGACCGAGCTGTTTCACCAACTGAAAGAGACAGATCTGATCTCACCATGGATTGAATTTTGGACTGTGTTAGGTGTACTTTTCCTCCTGCTTTGGCTCATCATGGTTTTATGTTTGGGTAGATTCATTGATGGAAAATATAGTACAATGGACACAGCAAGTCAGAACATCAACTTGGTCCTAAAGTCTCACAAATCCTCTCACATCGAGAAAAGAGAACTATCATCAGTGAACATCACAGCCAATCCAATACCTGGGAGTATTGCATGGGACAAAACTGACTATGATATTTATGGCCCGATTGAGCTCTTGAAGTAGCCACACCAGTTCAAGATTTCCTTAACTGATTTTGTGAAACCTAGTTCCTTTTCTGATGATTGGGATTTTGGAAATATTAATAATATGTTGTCAGATTTAATAATGTCAGCTAAATTTACAGAACATGATTATTTACAGGGTTCATCACATTATGAAGAATTATACTGTTATATTCACTATGGTCATCACTATTTGCATAAATCTGCACAACCTAGAAATGTTTTTACTTATAATCAATGGGAACATTGTCCAACACCACCAAAAGGAAGTTCGAAAACATTTTTTGAGAAATTTCCATACTTCTCAGGGTTTAACAACAGTGATCCAGAAACATTTTATTTTAAAATGTTAAATAGGACAGGAATGAAAAACATGCTCACAAATACTAAATTGATTTATTCTGAAAAATGTTATGACAAAATGTCAACATTTGGTTTTGAATTATGGAAAAACAACATTGAAACAAAAACCATCTGGGGAACAAAAAGACTGGCAGGTACAAGGTCTAGAATCATTATTTAGAGCCTGCATGATCCCAGAACAAATAATATTCCTGTATGATACCATTCAACAAACTACTTGTCTTGGTTTAGCTAAGATAAAAGACTTAAACAAACCGTCTATTCCGAAGCCCATACCTGATTACAACAGTACTACTGATATGGAAATAGACGTTTCCCATATTTTTCACCAAAACAGAACAAATCCTGATTGGAAAAAATGGTTGATCTGGCCCATAGACACTAACAACTGCAAGATAGATTCCTGAATAAAAGACAGGGGTTCAAAATGACCAGGCCAGACCCAAGATATTCCCATAGACAACATCCAGGTATAGTTACAACATACAGTGTAGGGAAACTATGCCTTGAGTGGCTACAAACATCCACACTGGCTGAAATCAATCAACACTTGACTTTACTTAAAGAAGGTGCTGACTTGCGAGATTTCATAATGGGACCTCGCAAACAGCGTCAAAAACGTTTCATAGCGGCTGGTATGTACGCTGCATACAACGAAGCTTGGAAAGTAATGCAAATTGAAACAGCAGAAAAAATACTAGAAATTGATCGTATAAATTTGGAGAAATCACTTTCTGTTGTGGACAATGGGTTAACGACTCTGTCTTCCAGAATTTATTCATTGGGCAGTATTGTATCATCTGCCTTTGATATAATAGAGCAGGACTTGCTAATGTTACAACATGGTCAGTCTCAATTGTGTTCTATTGTACAGCTTGGCTGGACGTTGCAAAACCTACGTTCAGGCTACGTGCCATGGCGTCTAATCAACATAACGTCATTATTTTCTATCTTTAACCTTACTGATAAACAAATCAGTTTGGCACAAAAAGGAGCAGATTATACGATTCTGAGCATTGAAAAACTTGAGAGATTACCATTGACAATGTCAGAGAGACCTGTCATTGAATGGATAATACACGGAACAATTACAATTCCGATAACAACTTTCCAGTTTAAATATTGCCAAGAATATATACCAGCAGGCCAGTATGAAAGGTTGGGTAAAGGCTACATCAAATCAACCTGGGATTTACCTTACACACACAAATGTTATAGTGAAGGAAAAAAGGAGGTATTCCTTAGTGGTAATAATTGTAAAAAATCACTAAGCGGTACACTTCTGTGTCAAGGTATTAACCTACAATGGAGCCTGCGAAGGGTCTTCAAATAACCTTTCATGTCACCTGCAAGGCACTCCTGCAACACAGATAGAACCATTCTTCAGACAACTCTCCAACAGTAGCTACGTTATAATAACTGACCAAAGCTGTTGTGGATTGGTGCCAGGAGAATGTTATCTCGTAACTGTTACTTCCAGGGTTGTTTGCTGTATGCAAGTATTGTATCCAAACAGCAATCCAGACATAGAGGCGGCAATATGGCCTTATGTGAATATCTCTTCTATTCGAATTGATACTTTAAGCAGAATGAAGTCTATTCTTTTACAGACAACTGTGCCTTTGACATCATCCAAAGAAACGTATGACCTGCAAGTTACAAAGACAGCTGCAGATATACATATCCTTTTATCGACAAATTGCCCCGTGCATTTCGCAGAAATGTTAAGCCAAATTTTAAACATGTCTGATACCAGTGGCATCGCACATGTATTTAAGACAATTTTTTCGGGACTGTTAACACCATTTGAAACAGTTCTGGGCATCTTCCCGAATTTTGTCCATTCTGTCTTTGGCGGCCTTCCTTTAATTTTGGGACTCGTAGCAGGAATGTTATTTTTGCTCCTTCTGCTCCGATATGGCAAGCCAATCCACAGACAAGACTCCAGCAACGATGGAAGAAACGATCCTAGCAATACGATACCGAGACCGTATCACTAAGGTCCTCGGATTGGCCCGGCTAAGAGATCTGAGTACAACTTGGTTTCTTTCATTCAGTCCGATCTGGCAGGATTGCATCTTACCTGTGCTTCGATGTCTGCTATGCGGAGAAGAATGTGTGTTGGGCGTCTGTCTTACACTACCATCAGCAGTACAGTACCAATGGATATCGAAACTTTGCTAGGTCCGGTAACGACTCATGCAACTTGTTGTCCCCAGCGGCTACCTATTCTGATGACGGCATTCGTTGAGACTTCACCACTACGGGTAGGTGGTGGTAAAGTATGAGAGGAAAGCACCCCCAATTTGGTACAACCTTCTGTGAGCATTGCTGATCCAAACATCGATGATAGCAATCACGCAGAGAACTGCACAATTTCAGTATTTTCAAACTTGGTCGAACTTTCACCTGATGTGGTAGACCAATTTTTTGCGAGTCTGTCTGATATGATGTTCTCCCCTGAACAACGGGAATAACTTTTTAGAACAACAAGCACACAGTGTTCCCTGAACTCTGAATTTGGCCTTCAGTTCTGTTAAACAAAGCAATTGAAAACATTTGGAACTATTTTTTCCTCTGAAAACGAAAAAATTTTCCCTTTCAAATCAAAATATTTTTCCATTTTTCCCGGCACATGATACTTTGCTTAAAGTAGAACTATTCTTAGAGAACAGAGCTTCTATTTTTAGAAACATTAGAGACAATATTTTACCTCAGCCTCTAGCACATGTACAATATCGTATAAGTATGTGATGAAATTGTCTCAACCTTCTCTTCTGTATACAGAGCCATTTCATGTGTAATTTCATTTATAATTTTCACAATTCATTCAGCTGATATATATGAACTTAAATGAATGATAACCTTGCTTGAAAACGTACAGTACCAATACTCATTTTCGTGTATAAACCATACACCATTTCAAATGCAATTATGTATTTTGGGGTGGGTTGAAAAACACACATGCATCGTATGTTTACTATTGCTTATTTTTTAGTAATGATGGACATTAATCCGTGGAGTGGATGTTGTATTTCTATCTAGGACCCTAATTCGATATTCCCGATTCATGCCCTTATCTGGTTTTAATAAATAATACCCTAATAAAGGCATAAGAATCAGATCCATATTTAGTAATAGCCCATGCAGTCCAAAGCACGGCAAGGCTACTCCCATAGACTCCTAGAAAGCACAACGCGTTCTTTAAACAAACCAAGCCTCCAGCAGCCCGGGAATCCCCCTCCGGCTTTTGTTTTGATTTGCACAAGAACTCCTAGAGTCCAGAAAGAACTGTTAGTCCTCAATGACGTCTTATGTCCAACCTTACGTCAAACCCAACACCTTTCAGGTATAAATATACTAACAATGCCTTAAGCAAACACACGGTGGTGGGGAGCAGAGTGACGTTCTACTTGTCCGAGAGCCCAGCTGTTGCCAGAGCCGAAGGAAGCTGCCCCTCCCTTTTTGACGCGCTGGAGAAGCTGCCTTTTCTCACGCTGAGAAATCCAGCTCCGGTGTTCCCGAGCTACCCTCGTGGGTTGCTGGGAAATCGAGTCCTGAGAAGCGAGATACAAGACCTCCTTCATTCTATAACCAAGGTACAGAGCTGATTAAAACCTTAAGAGAGAATTCTTGATTCCTATCCTTGGCAAAAACCTAACTTTAACTTAAATCTGCTACTTACTTACACCTTCCCACGTATTAGGCTTAGGTCAGGTACACTGGGGTAGTCATATCTTAGAAGCACCAGTTGAGTTCGTTTAGTCAATGTTTTTATGTATGTATATATTTTATATATTTTAAAGTATCATATGGCCAAGAAACCATATCAATGATTTTACAGTATTATTTCATAATACTACTTTTACTGTACGCACTTTACTTTATGATAAGTATTGCAATTGTGGCAATTCATTTCTCTTGCATGAGAAAGAAGACTGCTCAATAAAATAACACCTTTTTATTGAAAACGCCTGTCTCTCTATTTCTCTGCACTCTGGTGAAACTAAGCATGCACGATTGACTGCCGTCTATTGTTTTCACAAGAGATACACTCTTTATTTCTGAGGGAGCAAAGTTGTCATGTTTATGCGGTTGTCAGAAACTAATCCCTTCTTGTCTAAATCAGGACGGTTAACCCTTTCCTGAACATTTGAGAAAGCTTCTAGTGACCTCTGACCTAGCTGGCAAAACTAATTAAGTCTAACATAGTCAGTAGAGACCTAGATGACCTCAGTCCTATGTCTACACTGCTTTTTATGTTATACCAATGGGCAGAGCCTATTGGGAATAAAGGAACTACACTACAACCCAAAGGTCCAGATGGAGCGGTGTGAGGGGGGAGCTACGAGGGAGGCCAAATAGTTGCCTGGCAAAGGTGTGCTCGACATTTGCTATATTGCCTGGTGAACAGTGACCTCTAATTCCAGCCCAATATAGGGCAGCACCTCTAGCTTGCACTTTGTATATTTCAACTACCGGGTCAACAGGTTTGTGAATAGAGTTTCGAAATACCTTTGTCAGACTCCCCCATTGTCTGAGCTAGCTTCAGACTGGCTTTTTTAATTTGGACTCCCCAGTCCATTTTTTCAGTGATCGTGATGCCGAGGTACTCAAAAACAGACGCCCTCTCCAGGGGTCTACCTTCCAAACACGGATTTGGCCAGTTATTACCTAAATTAAAAACCCTAAATTTTGTTTTCTGCAGTTTGATCTCAAGCCCCCTTTCCTTGCAGAAGGCGTCAAGCGTATCAAGGACCCTCTGTATACCCAAAGATGTTTTTGAAAGTATAGAGGGTCATCAGCAAACATCATGGCCGGTACTTTATGGTTCTCCAACTTGGGAGCGTCTATGTCCTTCCCTGCAGTTAAAGCTTCAACTAATCTGTTTATCAAAAGACAGAAAAGAGTCAGCGCAAGGACACAGCCCTGACAGACACCTCTGTCTACGGGTATTGGCATAGAAAGTTCACCGTGTTTACCGAACCTAATTTGGGCTAATTTGCCTTCATGTAATTGTTTCAAAAGTTGGCAAAGATACACTGGTACTCCCAGGTCCAGTAGGGTTGCCCACAGTTTGTCCTTCAGCACCAGTTCAAAGGCAGATGTTAGATCCACAAATATTAAGTAGAGACTGCCACCCTCTATGCACACAGTTTTCCAATGTAACAATTGGAGCCTGAAAATTTGATCTAATGTGAACATCTTTTCTCTGAACCTGGCTTGAAACGGACTAAGAACATCATGCTCCTCCATCCAGCTCTGACGGCGACCCAACAGAACTCAAGCATATATTGTCTGACTAATGTCAATGAGGCTTATGGGCCTCTAATTTGTGGGAAGAAGTGGTGAGCCCTTTTTGTGGGCTGGTACGATTTCCACGCCTGCCCAGGTGTCGGGAATCACCATTCCTAACAGGATGGCATTAAACAGGGTCCATAAATAGGGTGCCCAGATGGTAGGTTCACTGCGGAAGAGGTCACTGTAGATCTTATCAAGCCCAGGAGCTTTAGCTGGTGCTACTTTGCTCAGGGCTGCAGAAATCTCTTTAAGGGTTATCACAGGGGTGTTTGCTGTCACTTTAGAGGTTGTTGTGTGGACCTCAATACAGTTAGCCTGTGAAGGGATACGCTTGTTACCTACTGCAGTATCCACTATCTCTGCCCTCGAGTAGAGGGACTCAAAGTGTTCTCTCCACGTCCACCCTTAGGTTAGGTTCTATTGCCTGTTTGCCTTTGGAACTGCCTGTGTTTACCATGTTCCAAAAGGTCCTCATATCATGTGTACAATCCAACACAATGGTTCAGCACCCCACACAGTATACAATTGAAATTAGTGGTCAAAACAGTAATTAAGAAACACAATTCAGTAGGACTTAAAGTTTTCTCTCTTGCTTTTATTCAAAGTCTTCAAGTAAAAAAATGTAGCCAACGTGTTTCGTCTGAAGGACTTCTTCAGGGCGAAAGAAATTGAGGACGTTCTATCAAGTGGTTTTCTCTCAAGACTTTTTATTCAGAGCTTCAGGTGTACGTGGCAATAATGGCCTTATTATAAAGGACAATAGTCAGATATTTTCGCTCAAGACTTTTTTATCTTCGTGTGCACAGACATCTAAAACCACTGAAATAGACATCGGCGCATCTAGGCCCTGGAGACAGACAAAACTCATCAATTGTAGCAGTGATAAACTGATTTATCTGATCACCTGCCCCTGCGGACTCCGATACGTGGGGATGAAAACCCGTAAAATCAAGGTGAGGCTGTCTGAACACAGGAGTACCATCAACTACAAACGGCAGGCTACAAAACTCACTACCCATTTCATCAACTTAAATCACTCACCCACTTCTTTCCAATGGACGGTTCTAGAGAAACCGTTTATTCCATCACATGTGGCCAATGTGAGTAATTTTCTGTGAGTGAAGGAATAGAAATGGGTGCTGAAACTTGACTCCGACCGTAGAGGGCTCAATGACGACATACCCTGGTCCTCTCTGTGAGGACAGGACTCTGCCAGCTGACGTTATGTCATCCAGATTTGCTAGTGTTCTGTCTATATGACCCATTGGGTCGTGATTATTATTCCTCCAGTCACTGTAACCTGTTTTTTCATCAGGAGTATTATACTTTACATACTCAATATAGCGTTACTGACCAGGGGGCAATAAATGCTCCTGTCTGATGAACCAAGGCTATATATTGTTAATATTCACAGTAATAAAGGGGCCCACATCACTCCGTAGTCTAGTCGGGTCCGTTTTGGAACCTCGACGGTCTTTGTTTATTAATTTCACCATGACTACGAGCCACCGGGATATGATTGGACAATGTATAGAGTGCCCAACCAATCACAGCACTCGGTACATTGCCGGCATAGATACGACCTATGGCAAGGCTCGGTCGTTTACCACGTGGTGTACCCTGCCTATCTGGGGCAGACTAACTTAAACTCACCTCCAGCAAGCCGGCGTTACCTCCCCAGACGGCACAGATGCCGCGTTGGAGTACCGACGGAGAGGTAGGGCTATGTTTGTTTGATTTTCTAGCGCGTTAGTACAAGCGCGTAGGTGCCGCTGGCACACCATTGAATCATCGTAGGGAGACTAGAGGGGTTTGGTGAACTTATGGTGCCTATGTAAGATCGGTTGAGCTATGACAACATTGCTCGTCCTATTGGTGTTATGACGCATTAGTACAAGTGCTCGGGTGCGCTCAGGCACACTATGTGATCATTAGAGTTGGAAGAATCATTTTAGTTAACTCGAGGTATTCCTCGAAGAACCGATAAAGGTAGAACAATATCGCTCTTCCTATCGGGCTAGTTCATACAAACGAGGAGGGCCATATGATCTTTATAACGGACCTCAGTTGTAGAAAAGCTTGCTTATACCATCATCAAAGTATCATTTTAGGAAATACACTAGAAGGACCCTTTTGGGATCAGTACCTCGTAATGTGCATTTTTTACATACTGAACAGAAGGTAGTGATCTCCACCATCTGTAAACGGAGATTATGAGAATGAGCGAATTCTATGCTGTGTGGGAACACGCTTGTGGTGGGTGATTCATTTTTGCATTTATTCACCTCAACAGAGCGGTGCTTCACTTATGTCCTGAGCCGCAGCCAGGTGGGGTGAGGTCTTCACATCTTACACATCGGGTAGATGTACTATATGAAATTTGAAAACCTTCAAGTTCTATGAACATTAGGAGACACTAGTATATACAGTGCAATCAGCCTTATCTTCTTTACAGGCCTCATTAATGATGAAGGTTACTCATGATAATGTGGACAAGGATGTTTAGAGACAGGTTGTGTGTGATGTACTCATGCTATTCTTTTGACTCTTTTAGTGAACAACCGAATCTGTAAGAAGATACGGAAGAGTACACCTAGGAGGTCCAGGTAACTTGTATACCAGTATCTGAGTTGTTTCACTTTTTTAGAACACTATTTCTTTATGTTTGTTTACACTTTGGCTCTGTTTGCAGTAGCAGCAGTCGTTTTGACAAGGTCCTGAAGAAAGCAAGGCCACATGGCCGCATTTTGCTGAAACATGTTGACCACGTTCTACTACTAGACAGTTTATACATTTTCTCTGTCTCGGCTATTTTTAATGTTGGCATTGGAAGCTATATCCAATTAAATTAGTTTTTTGCTTCCTAAACCAATTTTACCTACTTTACTCTTATTTTTTGGTATCACATTTTCTCTGCACTGCACATTTTTCTGTTACCCCATCAGCCACGCCACACATTTATATATATAACCAACTATTTCTAACAAGAGGTGACCCCACGCTGCCCACAGGAGGGACCGTTTATCATCTATTAGGCCCTTTCCTGTTTGAGATCAGGCAGTTTGACCCCAAATGATGAAGGGCGGTTCCGAGTGGTGACTGATGGGTGTTCAAGACCATACACTTGATTGGCTCACTTTTATCCTATAAAGAAGAGTTGTGGTATAGCTAGTGGTACTAATTCTCAGCCATTATCCGAGTATCCTTTGTTATTACTTTGACCCTCTGGTACCCTTGTTGTTGTAACGGTTCGAAAGGGCGTGTATCCAGAGCACGGTCATTAAACTAGCCCTAGGGTCCCCCGTAATCGTATGTGTTATAGTTGCTTCTATAGGCCCCCCTTTTCTCTTTAATTAACGGCCTATTCTTGGCCTTAATGGCAGAAATTATAGCTGATTTGACCGTACAACAGCTTTCATTGAACCAAGGGTGTTGATGTTTTTTGCATGCCCTGATTCTTTTGTTGGGGTAGACAAAATTGCCCATTGTTATTGTTATTTGTGTGTGATTCTCAGCAACTTTCTAAAGTTCAATTGTGGTGCTGTCAGCCAGAACTGATTGCATCGCAATTGTGAGGATTGGGATAGTTGTTTCATATAAGGACGACAGCTTTTCTTGTGATTGGCATAAGTCCACCCATCAAACTCTTGTCCTACAGTTGGCAAGGATCAGTCTTTCATCAGCTGGAAATTCTAGGCCAGTTACGCTCTCAGGGTATGGCAAAGCCATCTCTAGGATCAGGACATTGTGTTCGCTATCATGGCGAGGCCCAATCTTAAATCTATTACCCTGAGCCAGGATTGTATATCTATCAGGATGTAATCTAGAGTGGAGGCATGTCCAGTTCTATTAAAGGTGTAGTTACCTGGTAAGTCCGATTTTGTTCGGCCATTACATGCCCTTAGTGAATATTTTAGTGTGAGGGAATTCATCTGAAGCACCAATGGGTTCCAGGCCTTAGCTGGTGGAATTTTGGTTTTTGGGATTCTTTTTCAGTTTAATGAATTAATAATTACAGAAGGCACCTTGTGAGCAAGGAGTACCCAATGCATGTGTGAGAGTTGCATTTTCCAGTGTCCTCCTAACAGTCAAGGAACCTCCAACTTTCCAACCTCTGTCCTTAGTTTCAGCTGCTCATAAAATTGCTGATGCTCACCTGCACAAGAGGGTTTTCCAATTTCTGCCCTAACCTCCTCCATGGCCCAGTATACTCCAAAGAAAACTCCCTGCTGCTTGCGGTACAAGAACAAGCCCATCACCATCCATCTAGGAGGGCAAGAAAAAAAATCCAAGAGGCCATGAAACATATAGTCAAATAGCAGCTTCTGTGTCCCATCCATCTGAGAATGTGCCCTATTAAGAACACTGGTCAAGCGTTCCAAGGCAATGATGTTAGACCATCTTTAATGCCATGAGTCAATGACCAAGGTACTTGCTTCTTCTAATGGAAGCAATTGCTATTTCAATCAACTTATACATGCACATGTACCTATCTAGTCTCTGTCCCAGCACCATAACCCCTGGTTATAAAGGCACAGGGTACTCCATTATCTTTTTCAGTGCTGTCACTATGTCTTCCCAGGAGGTTGTAAATGTATGGCACACCCACCAAGTATGCATAGAAACCCCTCTTCTGTCATATCCCCTCCTGTCCAGCTGTCTGGTACTAGGGATGGAGCCCCACAAATGTGTAGTGAAGGTCATAAAGAAGTTTATAGTGGTCTTCCTTATACTAAATACATGCAGAGCTTCTGTAAAAATCCTCTGCAAGGTATCCCACGCCTGGTCTTATCTGTCTACACAAATATTTGGCCACTTATACATATGGGCCTATGTAGGAAAGAGGCGCTAATTCATGAGAAGAAATTAAATTAAATTAAATTAAATTAAACAGATTTATAGAGAGCAAAACAATCACCGAGGGTGTCGAGGTGCTTTCTCAACTAAAAACAGGATTTAGGCTAGGAGGTTCGAAGGCACCTTACAGACTAAACAACCACTTCTTCAACACTTTTCTAAAAGCTAATAAGTGCGTTTCTTGTTTCAGCTTGATTGGGAGAGAATTCCATAACGGGTTGCGCCCACCAAAAAACTTTTGCCCCTTTTGAACCTGGGGACGATCAGATCATGGGCAGAGGATGAACGGAGACAACGGGTTGGGATGTAAGGTAGCACATTCCGCTTAAAGAAGTCGGGTCATATGTCCTGAGTGGCCTTACAGACAATACAAAGAGCCTTAAACTCAATTCATCTCTTTATCTGCAACCAATTTAAATCCTTAAGCACCTTTGATACAGATTTGTGTCCAAGTATGTTCAGCAAAAGCCGGGCTGCAGCATTTTGCACTACCTGCAGTTTGAACAAACATTTTTTCTGAACATTGATAAAAAGCCCATTGCAGTAATCAGCTCTTGACAGAACAAGTGCTGAGACCCCTAATTTGCGTAGCTCGTCTGGGATACATGGGAGAATCTTTCTCAAGAGCTTTAATGTGTAGAAAGAGAGGGAGGTGACCTTATTCACGTGATTTTCAAACGAGAGTTTAGAATCAAAGATGACTCCCAAATTCTTTACCTTGAATACAGGCGTAGGTAGTGGTCCAAGCTCCGAGGGCCAGAGATCGGGAGACCAAAAATTGGTGGGAGCACCAAATAGTAACACCTCCGTCTTGCTAGAGTTAAGTTTTAGGTTTAAAGTATTTTATTCAGCACAACATACAAGGACAGAAATACATCAGCATGAAGCATCTTGTTAGGGCGGGCAGAGCAGCATCCCCCGCGAAGATCTATCAGGTGCAGTTCGTTTGCGCTAGTCCATCACAGCAGTGAGTGATATGCATTGTCGCAGTATGAAATGACATTTCCATTGCAAACACCCCCCCAAAACCCCAACTTCCCAACTCCCCGGTCCCGTCTCCCCCCTCCCCACCCTTCGTCCAGCGCACAGACCCTGTCCAAGTTATTCACCAAAGTCGCCTCCTACAGGGGAAGTGAGTCTCCCATCAATTCAAGGGGCTGGCGCTGCTGGGCTCGTGAGCCGCAAAAGGCGGAGGTATTTGGGACAAGTAAGGCCTAGATGTAGGTAATAGCAATTTACCGAATGGTAAATACCGAATTTTACAGATTCGGTATTCACTATTCGGTAATTGCTATGTAGGTAAAATAATCGGTAAAAATACCGAATCTGTATGATTCGGTAATTACCGATTCTGTAATTACAGAATCGGTATTTGCCATTGATTCCTATGGGCCTTGAAGCCCATAGGAATCAATGGCAAATACCGATTCTGTAATTACAGAATCGGTAAAATTACCGATTTTGCAAGGGTGACAGGGTGTCACTTTGACACCCTGTTGCACCCCTGTTTCTGGCTTGTGTGCCATTTGACACACAGACATGCCCTTAGGGCATGTCTGTGTGCCACATGGCACAGGTGTACATGCACAGATGTACATGTACACTGGAATTCGTTATTTACCATGTAATAGTATTCCATGGTAAATAACGATTCGGTAAGGGCCTGTGGCACTGATTACAGTGCCACCTACATCTTGATTTACAGAATCGGTAAATTTACCGATTCGGTATTTTACCGATTCTGTATATTTACCGAATCGGTAAATATACCGATTCTGTAAATAAAATGCCCCCTACATCTCAAAAGCCAAATACCGGTCGGAAACGGCCGAAATCGGCCGTTTCCGACCGGTATTAAGGCTCCTACATCTAGCCCTAAGTTCTTTAAATTCTGTAAGCAGTAAGGAGTGAAATGGTTGCCAAATCTCATTAAATTGCTCTATATCCCCCGCCACTATGAGCGACCATTTCTCCATGCCCAACACGTGCCATAATCTATGGAGCCAGCCCGTGATAGAGGGTGTCGTGGTAGTGCGCCAATGTATCAGGATGTTTTGGACCGCTGATCCTAGTGCGATGGCTATCTGCCTACCCCTGCGAGATCTGAGTGGGTACATCAGTCCATTCGGGAGCCCTAGCAGGGTGTACGCGGGAAAGCGTGGTAGTTCGATGCCAAAATGGGAATCGATTTCATCTAGCACTTCCCTCCAATAGGTTTCTAGGAGTGGACAATCCCATAGAATGTGTGTAAGTGTACCCCGGTGCCCGCACCCTCGCCAACATGTGTCCTCCCTGCTACGGTCCGATTCGTGAACCCGCTCCGGTGTGTAATACAAATAGGTGGAGACCTTAGTTAGTGTGTCAGTGAGGCCCATGTGGTATGCCGAGTGCCTTGCTCTATAGGATATGTGCTCCCATTCTTTAGGGCTCAGTGTCCTACCCAACTCCCGTTCCCAGCGTTCTCTCCCTGGGTTATAGAGGTGTGTAGAAGGCGGTTGTAGTAGCCTATAGAGATCCGTAATCAATTTCGAGTCCGACGTGCGCGACAGAAGCCATTTTTCGAATGGAAGGAGGTGCCTATCGGCCGTCTCCCGCACCTGTGGTTGAAAAGCCCAGTGGCAAGCCTGCATATAGCGGTGCCCCTCGGTTTCAGGGAGTGAAAACACCTGGCAAAATTGCGGGAACGGGACAACCCCCTCTGGGCCATACATGTGACACAGGGCTCCACACACCGCCTGCCTCCAGTGTGTGAATGCTCCCCTCTCCATTCCCGGGGTAAAGTCTGGGTTGTTCACCAACGGTGTGAGTGGCGATGGGAACGAGGTGAGGCCGCACGCGATGGTAGTAGTGTCCCAGACCCGCAAGGGCACCCTTGTAACAAAGGAGGCGTACAAATTCTTGGGCCGGTGAATCCGGCGCAGAAATGGGATTTCCTGCAGGGGTCGGCCCGCCACCGCCTGATCCTGGAAGAGCCAGTGCTTATCGGACTCCCACCTACTCCATTCCACGAGATAGCGCAACTGCGCTGCTTGGAAATACTTACGGAGGTCTGGTATTCCCAGTCCTCCCGCATCTGGGGCCAACAGTGAAAGGGCAATGCGCATTCTGGGTTTTTTCCCTTGCCAGATAAAACGCGAGAGGTCCGTCTGTAGTTGCGGGATCCACCCGACTGGTGGCTGGAGCGGTAGGGCCTGGAACAGGTAAAGCACCTGGGGTAGGACCGTCATTTTGACGGCGGCTATACTGCCCAACCAGGAGAGAGTGCCGCGGTTCCATCGTCCCAATTCCTCTTTGATCTTTGTGCCCATGGCTGTGTAGTTGGCCGATACCATGGCCGGTAAGGTGGGAGCTATCTGGATCCCCAGGTAGGGCACCGCCTCTGATGACCAAAGCATGGGTAATTGGTTTTGTAAGTAGGTCCTAGTGGCCGGCTCAAGGGAGATATCTAGAGCCACCGACTTTTCCATGTTCATTTTAAAACCCGCAACCGTGCCAAAGGAGGCCAGCTCCTCGATGCAGGCCGGCAGGGCCGTCCGGGGCTCATCAAGCGATGAAAATGACATTGTCCGCGTAGAGGCTTATAGCTTGCGTGAAACCTCCCATCCGCACCACCGTCACCGCTGGATTGTCACGGACCCGTTGGGCGAACGGCTCCATATAAAGGGCGAAGAGCAGGGGCGAAAGTGGGCATCCCTGCCTAGTACCTCTCTCGATGTTGAAGTCCCTTGAATTATACCCATTCACACAAACCACAGCAGTTGGCAGTCTGTAGCAGTTAAGGATCATGGAGCAGAACTTATCCCCTATGCCCGCCTTCACCAGAACTCGTTCTAGGTAAGGCCAGTGCACCCGGTCGAACGCCTTCTCCGCGTCCACCGCCAGCATCATTCTTTCCCCCGGAATCCGGGAGGCCTTCTCTAACAGGTGGACGATCCTTTTCGTGTTGTCAACCGTCTACCTCCCGGGACAAAACCGGCCTGATCAGGATCTATAAGACCGGGTAAGTGAGGGGCTAGTCGGGCAGCTAGGATCCCCGTGTATAATTTTAAGTCGACATTCAGAAGGGATTTCGGTCTGTAAGATCCGCAATGCTTCCGGTCCTTCCCAGGTTTGGGGATAACCGTAATGGAAGCCCATAGAAGATCAGGCGGAATGGCTCCCGGTTCGGCAAACGAGTTAAAAAGACGAGTAAGGATAGGGGCTAGTGACGTGCAGAACGTTTTGTAAAAGAGTGAGGTGTATCCATTCGGGCCTGGCGCTTTGCCATGTTTAAGCCTGGCGATGGCAGAAATCACCTCCTCTATCCTGATGTCCCGATTTAAGTGTTCCGCCTGCAAGGGATCCAGGGAGAGCAGGGTGACCGAGTCCAAATATGTGGCCGTGGCCGTCTCGTCCGGTGACTCACTAGCATAGAGATCTGCGTAGAACCTGCGGAATACGTCTGCTATGTGGGCGTCTTCCGTCACCACCGCCCCTGAAGGGTCAGAGATCTCCTTCACCAGCTGACTCTGGCACGCTACTCGGAGCCTGTTGGCCAGAAATTTGCCACAATGGTCCCCCCTGTGTAATAGGTATGGCGCAGCCGGAGTGCAGCATGTTCCGCGCGGTCTAAGTCCAGGGCCGCCAGGAGTTTCCTCGCATCCTTTAGCTGCCGCCAAATTCTGGGGGGCCCTGTCCTGCGATGTATCTGTTCAAGCTCGCGAACCCTGTTGGTGAGTTCTTCCCTCTTGGCCTGTCGCTCTTTATTTTCAGCAGAGGAGATCACCAAAAATTACCCCCGGAGGACTGCTTTCAAGGCTGCCTACTGCGTGGCCCGGGTGGTGTCAGTGTTGTCGTTGTGGGTCAGATATTCCCGGATCGCGTCCTCGACGTGGTCCACCACCACCTTCCTGTGCAGCAGGGTGTCGCGGAGGCGCCATGTTCTGGGAGGACGAGGTGCCGGAGGCAGACACAAAGTGGCACAGACCGGGGCGTGATCCGATAAGGATAACACTCCCATGTCTGACCCCGAGACCAGTGCCTGCACCGTGGACGTGACCAGAAGGTGATCCAGCCTCGCATACATTTTGTGTGCGTGGGAATAATACGAATATCCCCTGTCTGTGGGATGCATGTGTCGCCAAAGATCGAGTAAGTCTACCTTCGACAGCCGTGCACTACATCCGGCGGAAAACTCCCCGACCTGCGGGGAGCGCTGCGCCGACCTGTCCATAGCTGAGTCAAAAACCATGTTAAAGGGGGGCGTGGCCAGCAGCCGATGATGGTGGCAGCCTAGAGGGAGAGCTCCGCAGCTGAAGCGGCCTCCAACGAAATCCGACTAACTATCCGAGACATTTATGTCCCAGGCGGGAAGGTACTGAGGTCCAGGACCGGGCGGTAGAGGTACGGCCAAGCGGAAAGAAAATCCGTGACCGGGGAGCCGAGATATCACTGGCCCCGAGTCGGCCCTTGAAGGGATCCCAAGCCGGAGACTGACCTAGACGAAGGAGCCGGCAGGAAGTGAGCCGCTCTGGGCGGAGGGCCGCCGGAAGCACCCGCCCGCGACACCTGCGGAGAGAGAGACTCCCCGACATCTTGCGGGACTATCCAGGCGCCAAAAGCCCCGAGCGGGACCCCGGGGGCCCCTGCGCTGAGTGGCGGGAGGCGGATCCGGCGACCGGAGGAACCAAGCACGGACGTGCGGAGGGAATGAACCTGCAACGGTGCCCGCCATCTTAAGGACCCGGCCGGGTCCCCGTGCACAGCCGATCTGGTGCGGACATCGCCAGGGAAAAGCAGGTACCGTCGCTACACGGCAAAGCGCCACCCGATTCGGCGACCCACGGCTCCGGTCCCCTCCCCCCGCGGTGTGGGGGCGCACTGCACCAGCGGGGGCCACGGTGAAACAAAACGTGACGCTCTATCCCCGGAGCAGCTACAGCAACTGCGACAGGGGACTGGGACAAAGGACGACACACAGGACTGGTGCAGGCAGCATACGGCGCTACGCGACCCCCCCCCCCCGCTGAGTGGGGGCCCCTATGCGACACAAAGTGGAACTTTCTCCCCGGGTAGGGGCCGAGGTGCCGGGCAGAGAGGTGGACACAGCAACGGCGGCAGGGGGGAAAAGGCAAAGGTCTAAAGAGACCGATCTCGGCGCAACAGACATTGAGGGAGCACCTCCGCGGCCAGCGACCCGTCGATACCACGTGGTTGGGCAAAGTACAGTCCAGCGACCGAATATAGAACTGACCAGAGGGGCCACGCGCCGCCGCGAAATAAGGCAGGAGACGAGACTGGAGGGCCATACCCTGAGGACCACGACCAAAGGCGCACTACGCGCCGTGTGAGTCCGGGACGCTGGTAAAGCGAGGGGCTGCCCCGGAGAGGAGTGAGGGGCACGGCTCCACGATCAAAATGGCTGGCAAGGGGCCGAAGAACAACGTGACGCAGTCCCGCCTTGATCGCTTCGCATACGAGAAACCCGTCACCCCCCCGCCAGATGCCAGGTCACAGGCGAGCAAGACAGTGGAGGCGACGGGGAGCAAGAAGGCTACCCTGGACGACGTCATGCGGGCCCTCACACAGGTGCAGGCCACGGTGGGGTCAATCTCAGCCGAAATCACGCTGATTAGGGCAGACTTCCACAAGCTGACGGAGAAAGTGAACACGATGGACATCGTAACAAAAGCCTTGGTGGAAGATGTGTCGGAGCTACAGGTTAATATGGAACGTCTTTCAAAAGAGAACAGGGAGCTGAGAGACAAGCTCGACGACCAGGAAGGACGCTCGAGACGGAACAACATCCGTATAATAGGTGTGCCAGAATCGGAAGACACGAGGTCAATGGACCTCTATGTGGAGAACCTAATCCAACAGCACCTCCGACCTAAGGGACTCTCCAATTTTTTCACAGTGGAGAGGGCGCACAGAGTCCCTGGAGGGCGCCGACAAACGGGTGCCAACCCCAGGCCGATTATAGCTCGACTCTTTAATTTTAGGGATCGGGATGTCATCTTGCAGGCGGCAAGAACCTCACCCCCCGTTAAGATTCAAAACGCCACGCTAGCATTTTTTCCAGACTACACGGCGGAGGTCGCGAGGAGAAGGAGAACTTTTTTCGAGGTCAAAAAAGAACTGACAGCCAGAGAGATCCCTTATTCAATGCTTTTCCCAGCAAAACTTCGGATTGTGGCCGACAATAAGACTTGGTTTTTCGACACCCCGGAGGTGGCACAGGAATGGCTGGAGGGTTGGCGGACGACAGGCCACCCCCGTCGCTCCAACAGACAAGCCAAAAACCGTAATGGAGGATCACAGCAGGGCCTGCAATCAAACGGTGCCGAGGCGGAGCCACTTTCGCCATTGTCAGAAACTCAAGAGGGGGACGACGACGGAGAACAGTGATTCACGGATACTGTCCATTTGAACTGCAGATACCGCGGCCCGAGAATGCCGCCTTGGACACTGGGCTGAGGGTCTCCGCGGCAAAGGAGGGGGCCGCCGACTTCGGAGCATCCTTCACCCCAGCGAGCAAGTACTATGTTATGGGTTGGGTTCAAGCACTCTGCTAAGTTGGGGGGGCGGGCAGTTATGAGTCCGTTGAGCAGGGGGGCAGGGAGGGGGGGAGTTGGGGGTAGGATGGGGCTATGGTTTTTAGTTTATACACAGGGTCAAGATTGCTACAAAGGGGCACATGCACACAGAACGAGAGTGTCAGGATGCTGCACGCAGAGTCACTACACGGATCTCCTGGTCCTCCATACGCATGACTTAGTCCGCATACACGTACACGATGGGGGAGGGCACTGATGTAGGGCGGGCAGCCCCGTTGAGCCTCATGTCCTGGAACGTGAGGGGTCTGGGCGACAAGATTAAGAGAGGGCTGGTTCTGCAAAGTATAAAAAGATTAAGTCCTGCCCTGGTCCTACTACAAGAAACACACCTCACAGGCACGGCCACAAAGGCCCTAGACAGGAAGGGCTATAGTATGGTGGCCCACTCTGAGTTCACGAAGGGGTCCCGGGGCACCGGGATACTGATTCACCGCTCGTCCAAGTTTATACTCCAATCAGTGACAGTGGACACACAGGGCCGCTTCGCAGCGGTGCATGGACAATGGGAGGGAAACCCACTTAACATAGTATCGGTATACATCCCACCGGCACTACACACTATAGCATTCACGGAACTAGGTAAATTCCTACTAGACCTTCCGGAGGGGGCCCTTGTACTGGGCGGGGATTTTAACGCAGTGGTTCAGGACTCCCTAGATCGATACCCAACGCGCACACAAACACCGGCACACTCCAAATTGCAGGACTTCATGGAAGCACAGGGTTTAGTGGACATATGGAGGCGACTCCACCCAGTAGACCGGCAATACACATACTACTCGGCAGTTCACGACAGCCTGTCGCGGATTGATCATTTCATGTCGTTGGAGGGGGGTCTCCTCACCTTCACTGACTCTCAGATTAGACCGCGAGGGGTCTCCGACCACTCCCCGCTGACACTGACTCTCTCCAGTCTGGAACGGACACGTGGGCGTATCTTCCCTATATACCCGGGGTACCTCGGGGAGCCTGACATAGCCAAGGCCTTGAAAAGAACTACACGATCCTACCTCAATGAGAATAAAGGTTCAGTAGAATCACCTACGATCCTATGGGAGGCCTACAAAACAGTACTCCGCGGGCAGGCGATCTCGGTGATAGCGCAGCACAAGCGCACACGGCGTCAGGAACTGGCAGATCTGGAGGGTCAACTTGACAAGGCAACACAGGACCACGAAGGGAACCCAACTGGGGACACACAACACGCGCTCCGACTGGCCCAACAGCGCCACACCGACTTTCTGCGCCGCAGAGTGAGGGAACATATGTCAGCAACTACGAGTAGGGTATATGACGTGGGCGACAAAGCGGGGAGGCTCCTGGCATGGTTGGAGAAAGCACGGGGAGGTCAGAGGGCCATACTCCGGCTGAGAGACTCTAATGGCGAGTTACACTCTAGTCCGGCAAGCATAGTGGAACTCCTGGCAAACCACTTCCACTCCGTGTACACCCCTGAGTATGAGGTTACGCGGGAGATGGCAGAGAGCTCGCTCACAGGAGTGCCGACTCGCACTCTCACCCCCGACCAACGTGAAGAGCTCGACTCCGACCTGACGGCGGAAGAAATACAGATTGCCATAACGGCACTCCACCCGGGGAAAGCGCTAGGTCCTAATGGTGTGCCGATAGAGTGGTACAAAATTATGTCCGAAACGCTGTCCACGCCATTGCTTGATATGTTCCAGGAGTGTCGGGAACAGGGGCGTCTGCCTCCTGACCAACGCACGGCCACGATTGTCGCGATTCCCAAGCCCGGCAAACCCCCTGAGGACTGCGGGTCATACCGCCCGATCTCCCTCCTTAACGCTGAGAGCAAGATCCTGGCGAAACTATTGGCCACCAGGCTCCTGCCTCACCTGACGCACTTGATACACCCGGACCAGTCGGGCTTCATGCCGCACCGGAGTACGGCACTGAACCTAAGACGGCTGCACGGGGTGCTGGCCCGAGCCCCGCGGCTGGAAGAACCAGCGGCGGTACTGTCACTAGATGCCAAAATGGCGTTTGACATGGTGGAGTGGCGCTATCTCTTTGCGGTTCTGGAACACATGGGTATTGGCCCGATGTTTATATCGTGGGTCAGACTACTGTATACCGAGCCCGTGGCGAGGGTAACCGCAAATGGCCACATATCAAGGGAGTTCTCGCTGGCGCGGGGTACGAGGCAGGGGTGCCCACTCTCGCCACTGCTGTTCGCCCTAGTATTGGAACCATTGGCCACAGTTATTAGAACCACCCGGCTGCTGAAGGGCGTACAATGGGGGGGCGGTTGGGAAGATAGAGTCTCCCTATACGCCGACGACATGCTCGTCTACCTCATGGACCTTTCGAACAGCATCCCGGTCCTACTGGCACTGTGCGAAACCCACGGTACAGCCTCAGGGTATAAACTTAACTGGTCCAAGTCCATAATCTTCATGGTGCAGGGTGACCTGCCAGCGTTGCCTGAGGATTGCCAATTGCTCGTAGAACACATCTCCTTTAAATACCTAGGGATCTGGATCACGAAGGACCACTCAACCTTTCTGGACCTGAATCTCAAACCCCAGCTGGACAGGCTGAAAGCGGATGTGCGCCACTGGAAAAATCTTCCCTTAACATTATTAAGTAGAGCGGCGCTCTTCAAGATGATGGCGCTGCCCCGCTTCCTCTATGTCCTGGAAAACACACCAGCGATGGTCCCCGTATCACTTTTCCGCCACGTGGCGGCACAATTATCCGGCCTCCTGTGGGGTGACAAACCGGCGAGGGTAGCACAATTGAAATTAACCAGGGACTGGTACAGTGGGGGAATAGCCCTCCCCAACCTCGAATTGTATTACTGGGCCGCTCACCTCAAGGTGATTAACCAATGGGTCCACGCGGCACACGACGACCCGGCATACGAGGCGGATAGGCACCAGCTGGGCACATCCACCCTTCTGGCCCCACTTTACAACAAAGGACTAGTGAGAAAGTTAGAGGGGCCTACCAAACACACAGTAGCCATCTGGCACAAGGCGCAGAGGCGGCTGGCATGGGAGGGAGTGATCACTAACCTCACGCCACTGTGGGACTCCAAAGCCCTCGGCAACCTGCGCAGTTCAAAAGGGTTTGATCAATGGGATACCATTGGGATCTCCACGGTGGGCGACTTATGGACAAGGGACGGAGTGCTCTCCTTTGCGACCCTGAGGGAGCAATATAGCCTAGAAGTGACCGAAACATACAGGTACATACAAATCAGGCATGCGCTCTTGTCGGTGTTGGAGCCAGGGGTGACGCTTCCGGAATCAGCCCCGTTAGAGGACCGATTGCTTACGGATTACATGGAGTCTAGTGCAACCTCCCTCACCTACCGCAAACTGATGAACAACCTACCGGATCCCCTTGCAAGGCTGAAGGAACACTGGGAGGATGAGCTGGGAGGCCTGGATGGGGCGGACTGGAACGCAGCCCTGGCATCACCCAGGGAGGCGGGCATTTCCACCCGATTCAGGCTGGTCCAACTCAAAGTACTGCATAGGGTCTACTACACCCGCACTACATTATACAAAATACACAGAGCAGACCACCCGTATTGCTTGAGAGAATGTGGAGGGGAGGGTACACTGTTCCACACTATATGGACCTGCCCAATTATACAGGAGTACTGGAGGCGTGTCACACGCACAATAAGTCAAACCCTCCAGAGCCCATTCACGCCTGACCCCAGAATTTGTCTCCTAAATGTGTGGGGCCCGACAGATTTATCATTGAATGCAAAGGGCTGGGTGGTCATTGGCGTAATGCTGGCAAAGCGTGATATCGCGAAAAACTGGGGGGCACTAGAGGCACCGACGCTGGCACAATGGTGCAGGAACATGGACGTGCTCATGGTGACAGAGAGGGCAGTGTATCGGCAGCGACATAATCCACGTAAATGGAACAAAATTTGGACACCGTGGAACACATACAGGGGGGACATTTGTGAGCCTTTGCCTGAGGAGGAGGATGGGGATAGCTCGGGGGACGAGGAGGATCTGGAGTGATGAAAGGGGGAGGAGGAGGGCCCAGATATTCAACATGGCCCCGGGACATAGGGGACGTAACTGGAAGCATGAATGAAGTTATCAGAGACTGTATTGAGGGCTGATGGACGTCTGTAAACACACTAATGCTGAAATAGACTACAGTTCGAGATCACTCACTGCAACCCTTAAAGTAGCAAGTTATATGTTGGGGGGGGTAAAATTAAAAAAAGTTGCTCTATTACTCGTGGGCAGCTGAATGTTGACGCTGCTCTACGGACCGATTGATTGTCGCTTTATAACATGTGATAGCAACAACAAAAATAAAATGTTTAAAAAAAAAAAACCATGTTAAAATCTCCACCGAGAATAATGTGTCTATCTTGCGAGGTGGTAATATCTACAATCGCCGATTGCAGGAAACATTCCTGCCGTTCATTAGGGCTAAACAGGGACCCGATCGTGAAAGTAAGACCCCCAATCCTAAACCGGTATGCTAACAGTCGGCCTTTCTGATCAGTGAGTTTATGGAGGATATCCCCTTTAAAGTGTCTGGCCACCAGTATAGCCACCCCCGCCGTCTTAGTGGTACAGGAAGAGAAGAACTGTGACGGGAACTTGTGAGCGCAGCCTGTGTGTGTCCTGTGGTAGCAGGTGTGCCTCCTGAAGGAGACATATGTCCGCACGTGTGTTCTCCAGGAGAGAAAGCACTGCCCGCCGTTTGACCGGATTATTCAAACCCCTGACATTCAGGGTCTCCACCTTAAAAGTTTCAGGAGGCATAGAGGAAGATGTAGAAGAAAGCGTTAAGGCCCCGCTCGGGTGAGGCAAAGTGTATGAGCGCCCATAACGCTACCAGAAGCTGCAAGGCATAGAAGAAAGTGTAGGTGATCGCGTAGCTTCCCCGCCCGGGCAAACTAAGGTGTATGAATATTGCCAAAGTATCTAGTAACCGCGCAGTGCACTGGACGACCCTCCCCCCCTTCCCAACTCCTGGATCCCCATCCCCACCCCGAACCCCTCCAACACCATGTGAACATCCCCCAAACTGCCCACCCCTCCCCAAGTCCATAGCCTACTTCCCTTCACCAGCCCTCACACACAAGTCTGGCTTTTGTTAGCATCACTGCTGGTTTTGCCATGATGTTCCTTCTTGAAGGTATTCAGGGTGTCTGCTTTAGTGATAGAGATGGTGGGCTCTGATGTCAGGTTTTCTTCTAGATTGAAAAAGAGAGGTATGTCCCAATCCAAGCACAAAGGACTATATTGTGCTAATGAGAGATATTGATCACATTCTAATAACAACTACACTAAAGGGAAAGGATGCTGAATGCCACATACAAGAGTGTGCTCAATACAATTTCTACATAAATCGCAACATCAATCACAAGACTAAGCGTGTCATTACCAATATAAAATAGAATTTATTTCATACAATGGTCACACAGATTCATTTAAAATTGGATTAAATCCAAACATATTAAAAACATATAAAAGAACCACAGTTCATACATTCACATGTCCAATTTCAAAACAATATAGTCTTTTGTGCTTAGATTGGGACATACCTCTCTTTTTTGCGCCATTTCCCCTTTGTACCAGATTGGATAAAATAACAGGGACCTCCCTTTTCTTTTAGTGTTGCTTCTAGATTGCCCCGACTTTCCCCATCATCTACCAGTCAGTGTTTGACAGGTGCAGGCATATAGGACAGGAGGCCATTCTGTGCTTTCTTACTGAGCTGCACATAAATTCAATAAAACACACACAAATATGCTGATATTAACGATCAATGAGTAGGCTGCAACTACCGCACATAAGAAAGCCAATACTTATTATATTGGATCAGGAAGCCTCTGCCACACTTGTGTGGCATACCTCAATATAGGCACCCTTATCCCACCCTGGCAAGATGATACAATCAGTGTGTGGGAGTTCAGAATAAGAGTAGCTGGGTGATATAGATAGCAAGATTATTACATAAAACAACCTCTTCGTAAACCCAAGGGAATCCCTTTAATAAATGGTACACAGGGTAGGATTAAAAATGGAAAATTGCAGAAGAGATTTGAGAGCTATGTCTCTATTATCCTTAAAGGTGCAGACATGTTTACAAGGTAGCCCATAAATGATAGGTTTTTCATCAGTGAGATGGGGATCCCTCCTATAAAACTCACTCACAATTAGGTAAGAGTATGTTTTAGGATATGTAGTTTAAATCCCTAGCTTTGGGTTGATATAACAATCTTGTCTCGGCAGAGGAGGACACATTCTGCTGTTATACATTCGTCAAGAGGTATGAGTGATGGTACACCTATTCCATCAGAGTAAATACTGATGCCCCAGAAACAGTATTGCCACAGGGTGGAAGGCTACAGCTGATAAAACTGGCAAACAGGTAGTGAGCACCTCCCTACAATTACGAAAGCATACACATCTGAGACTACTTTATTGCCACTCTTTATTGTTTCTTTAAACATCTAACAAGAGCATAGTTGTGTTGTCACATGTTGGTAATTTGTAATATATGTTTTATGTGCACATGGAAATAAAACACTGAGGGCCGGGGGCGTGGCCAAGATGGCGTCGGAGTAAGACGTGCTTTCAAGTCGCTCCGGCGCCCGACCTGCTAAGCATTGTACAGCATTGCCTTCGGGGCGCCACTCGGCTCTGAAACGGTTGCAGGGGCCAGCAGCATCGAGCGGAGTGGTCCGGTGTTCCCGGCGGGTTCCAGAGTGACCGTACAACGCCACTAGGTGCACTTCATCTTCGGGCCTGCTGCGCACCGGCCTTGCGAGGGAGAGAAGCCGCCTTGGAGTGCAGTGACTCGGCGCCGGCTGGGCGTGGCATCACGGAGTGGCGGTCGCCCTCCGCCTTCCCTCGCCATCGAGGTGCCTCCTCTACGCCGGGACACTGGTTTGATAGCTATAAGGGACTGAGAGGCTCGGCAGACGGCCGACCACGTGGAGGGTGAGCCCTGGATCTTTAGCGGAGCCGTGCGATCTGATCGCGGCCACTTCTGGACGGCGCGGCGGCACCCTCGGTGACCACTGCTGGGTCGGAGGGTCCTTCTCGTCCCTGTGTGTACCGTGCCGCCTGATGTGGACCTGTGCCCTGCACCGCCTGCGACTCGGAGTTGTTGGCCTTGCGCGGGGCACCCAGGCCTGGACATTGGTTGGATTCAGAGGCCTGCCCTGCCCTGGGGACTAATTGCCCAGCCCACGTTGTCCGGTGCTGGTGGACTAAGTTGTGCTCTGGTGGTATCGAGTGGCTGCGTTCGTGGCCCGGCTGTGTGAGACGGGGACTTCGGGCTTGCCGCCGTCAATCTGGATCTCTGGCGGGAAGCTCCCACGCCGCCATCTTAATCGGGCGGCTGTGGCCCGTGACGCAGGTGCTCCTGAGCGGCCTACATCCCCAGTGGCCTTGATTCCACGACTCCGCCGCGATGTCGAACTTGCCGCGCAAGGGGAGGACGTTGAAGGACGGAGCCTCTAAAACATCGCAGCCACCATCTTCCCTCGGAGCTAGTGGTTCGACTAGACAATCGGACGAGGAGGCGCCCGCCACCAAGGCGTTCATGACGGAGCTCTTTGCCTCTATCAAGGAGGATATCTCCGAGCTTCGAGCTCAGATGCGTCGGACCTACGGGAGGTCCGGAGAGATGTGGACGGAATTGGTGAGCGGGTGGCCACCTTGGAAGATCATGACTTAAGTATGGCGAATGACGTTCACCAATTGCAACAAGATGTTCTTCGCCTTACTGACCAGAACCTAAATCTGCAAGCATACGCCGAGGACCTGGAAAACCGCTCCAGAAGAAACAACGTCCGTATCAGAGCGGTCCCTTGGGAGGGGGAGGCTGGAGACTTCAGAGAATATGTGCAGGCCCTATTCCTACAAGTGTTGGATGAGGAAGACGTTCAGGAGATCAAGTTGGATAGGGTGCACAGAGTTGGCCTGCCTAGGCGAGGAGGTGCCCCCCCCCCCCGGACATCCTCGCGTGTGTACATGACTTCCAAACAAAAGAACGCATCCTCCGGAAGGCTAGGGCCATCACCACCTTGCAATTTCGTGGCCATCGGCCGCAGCTGTTCCAGGACCTGGCGGCGTCCACGCTTCAAAAAAGGAGAGAATTCCGGCCAGTGACTGCTTTTCTGAGGGAGCGTGGAATCTCCTACTCCTGGGGACACCCCTTCCGTATTATATTTCGGTGGCAGAACAGACTGGCACAGATTCGCTCCCTGAAGGCCGCGAGGGAGCTGTTGGGGCTGGAGGACGACCCTGCTTCTCAAACGGCACAGTCCTCACCATCGCGACGACGGCGTCGTTCTTCGTCATGGCACCGGGTTGGCTCTTCCCCGGACCGGTTGCGTCCGGACCACTCTGTTAGCTTGCAGGAGAGAGGATCAGCGGTAGCGTCGGTGGCCTCGGCCACGCTTGCAGATACTCAGCAGAGCTCTGGAGCGGCATGATCCCTGACTTCCTCGATGGTCGGGCGCCGGAGGGTCTCTGTCCCTACGGCCCTGGGGTACTATGGTACTTTTGGAGAAGACACCCCGGGCCTTGGCCCTGGGGGCCCCCGAACTGGTGCCCCCACCCCGATTCCAGTCTGATGTGGACCTTGTGACCTGTGGCCCATTGGAACTGCTGAATGCTTGGTTCAGGTTACGGGCCTTGTGCTCTGTTTTTTTGGTTCTCGGGTTGTTGCAGGGGGGTGGGACAGTTGGTGCTCTGAGTGTGGGTACGGTGGCAGGGCGGTTGGGGTTGGGGTTGGGGGAAGGGGGTGGTGTGGTGGCGACCATGTGTGATGGATACATGATGTTGGTGGCTTCAGTGCTATTTACCTTTGCCTTTTTTCCTTGGCTCTATGATGGTGCTCCTTCAGCTCTTGTGCTCTATAGAGGAGAGTCCTTTCTGGGATGCTGGGGGGGATTGCGTGTGGTCCCTCCTGTGCGGTTGTGGCTAGGGACTTTTCCTTGGTTCCCTATGAGTAGTTGCCCTCGATGTGATTGGGATCCGGTGTGTGACGGGGATCTAGAGGTGGAATGTGGATGTCTGGGCGCGTACATAGCGTGGAGTTTTAGATCCCCATTATGCCTGTTAGTATAGGCACCTGGAACGTGAAGGGCCTCAATTCACCGCAGAAGCGGCAGAAACTTTGGAAGTACATTTCGGACCACCACCTGGACGTGGTTGCTCTTCAGGAAACCCACCTGGCTAGGAGGGACGAAATGAGACTTCGCCATAGGCAGTTCCCCCTTATCTACAAGGCGTCCGCGCCCACGAAGCATAGAGGGGTGGCCCTCCTCTTCCGGGCTTCCCTCCACTTTCAGCCCCTGGGGGTGAGCGTTGATAAGGAGGGTCGTTGGCTAATGGTGAAGGGGACGCTGTATGGTCGCTTGTGTACCTTTGTCGTGGTGTATGCTCCGAATGCAGGTCAAAATGGCTTTTTGCAATGTTTGTTAGATAAGATGGGGGACTTTGTGGATGGGCACTTAATCATGCTGGGAGACTTCAACATGGTGTGGGACAGGGACCTGGATAGTTCTGGGGCACGCAGGGCAGATACTGGCGTCTTCTCGGAGGAGACACAGCGTCAAGTGGGTGAAATGGGACTGGTAGACAGCTGGCGCTTTGTCCACACAGAGGCCAGGGACTATACTTTCTTCTCTCACGTTCATCGCTCGTATTCCCGCATAGACTATATTTTGGTTAGCCAGGCTCTCAGGGGGGATATACGAATGACTGATATCTTTCCGCTCTCGCTGTCGGATCATAGCTTGGTGGTCCTGGGGCTGCATTGGGCCGCGGGGGGAGACGGCTGGCGAAAGTGGTACTTCCCGGCGGCTCTGGTGAGGGATGAGGTGTCCTGTAAGGCACTGAGGAAGGCTATTGGTGATGTTTTTGTCCTCAATCCGCCTTCTGACACGTCGGTGTATAACACGTGGGACGCGTGCAAGGCCTCCCTGCGGGGCACGTGCCTCGCCCTCAACGCGAACCTTAATAAACCTCGGCGGGAAGAGAGGGAAGCTCTGGAGACGGAGCTTGCCGCTTTGGAACAGGCGCACAAGGCGAACCCCTCCAGGGTGACCCTGCGCCCCCTGACGGCGGTGCGAGGGAAACTAAAGGCCCATTATAACAACAGGGCGGAATTCACCCTTCTGCGCCTTCGTCGTGCCTCCTACTCCCAGGGCAATAAGGTTGGGCGCCACCTTGCTCGGCAGCTTCGTGACAAACGCGAAAGGGATTATATCGGGGGCGTGCGTGACCACGCTGGCTCTGTTCAGCATAAAGGCGCGGACAAGGCGGCCATATTTGGTCGCTTCTATGAAGCGCTCTATTCGAGCGACGCTCTCAATCCGGAGGCTCAATCCGAGTTTTTGGGAGGTCTGCCTCTACCGAGAGTTTCCAGAGAATGGAATGACTTGTTGTCCTCCCCCATTTCTAGGGAGGAGGTTTTAGATGCTATCAAGGCCTTGAAACTACATAATACTATAAAGAACAAGGGAACCCGCTAGGTAGGCAAGGACCTGGGGTATCAATTTTACGGAAAACAATGGCCCTTGACACAAAGATAGAAGGGTATAACAATTATAGGCCACAATGTGCACTATAATGGCAAAAAAAGTCCAGCCGGACTTGCAAAATTTATTCAATAATTCATATAACCAGTTGAAAAGGAGCAATAAAACAGTGGTACACAGTCCTGTATCCACAAAGCTTACACAGACTCAGGGACAATACAAACATATACAAATACATCAGGCATGTAAACGAGAAATGGAGCAAGAAGGGGACTCTGTGATATACTTGCTTCACATATGTGGGGAACAAAACATATTATGCACATAATAGTGAACTAGTGTTAAGCCCACATATCATGTCGACGGCGTTTCAATCCTTTCATGGATAACGGATCATCATCAGGACTACCATTGTTTGCCTGAAAAAAGCATCAATTTGGTGAGTGGGACATGGAATTTCAGTGGTGTTCGGGCGGACGTGGTCACGGTTAATTAACCGAGGTGCGTCAGGGCGCTTGTATCTGCGTCAACAATAAATGGCTGAGCGTTGAACAAGGTGTAGCTATAGACTGAATATCTCGAAGAAACCTTCGTAGGGATCGGGCAACTGTATGCCGGTCATGGATTGCTGAGCGTCCTGTGGTCTGCAGCGTGGGTCTTGCGGAGACCAGAGTGGTAATGCTAGAAGGGGTAATGCATGGGCACTTCTGGATTAGTTGAGGGATAGCGCTAGTTAGGTAGATATGAGGTAGTGAGCGGGAATCCAATTAGGTAATAGCCCGCAACTTCAACAAGGAATAGGCTGAGTCGGTACCTGCGTTCGTGGTAGAACGGCAAGAAGGCGTCCCGGTGCACAATCGCAATCCACGGCGCGATGTGCATAATATGTTTTGTTCCCCACATATGTGAAGCAAGTATATCACAGAGTCCCCTTCTTGCTCCATTTCTCGTTTACATGCCTGATGTATTTGTATATGTTTGTATTGTCCCTGAGTCTGTGTAAGCTTTGTGGATACAGGACTGTGTCCCACTGTTTTATTGCTCCTTTTCAACTGGTTATATGAATTATTGAATACATTTTGCAAGTCCGGCTGGACTTTTTTTGCCATTATAGTGCACATTGTGGCCTATAATTATTATACCCTTCTATCTTTGTGTCAAGGGCCATTGTTTTTCGTAAAATTGAAACTACATAAGGCCCCTGGGCCTGACGGCTATACGGCCCTGTTCTACAAGACGTTTGCGCCCGACATCTGCGACTACTTAGTCTCCCTCTTCAACGCGATGGCAACTGACGGTAGAACCACGGACTCCATGGCCGAGGCCTTGATTACTATCATCCCCAAACCAGGTAAGGACCCTACATCCTGTGCATCTTATCGTCCGATAGCGCTCCTTAACCTGGACGCTAAATTGTATTCCTCCATCCTGGCGGGCAGGCTGCAAGACCTGATGCCTGCTCTGATCCACCCTGATCAGTCTGGCTTCATTAAAGGTAGGCAAACTCATGACAATCTGCGGCGCGTCGTCCATTTAATTGAAAAAGCGGAGCGGTTCCGCATACCAGCGGTGTTGGTAGGGCTGGACGCGGAGAAGGCCTTTGACCGCGTTGATTGGGGGTTCCTGCACCAAACGTTGGTGGCCTTCGGGTTCTCGCCCCACTTTATAAGAATGATTGAGGCCAATTACAATAACCCTACCTCCCGAGTGTTGGTTAACGGCCATAGGTCCGGGAGTTTTCGTCATTCCCGAGGAACGCGCCAGGGCTGTCCACTCTCGCCCCTTCTCTTCGCCCTTAGCATAGAACCATTGGCGCTGGCGATACGGGAAAATGAGCGGATCCTAGGGCTCCCCTTTACGGGCGAGCAGCATAAGATCTCGCTCTTCGCCGATGATGTCCTGTTGTCCCTTCGAGACCCGGCCCTGTCACTACCCCATGTCCATTCGGTGCTCTCTGAATATGAAACGGTGGCGGGGTTTAAGGTTAACTTTGACAAGTCCTACATCTTGAATTTGACCTTACCGCCAGGGGAGGTGCAACAGATCCGTCTGCTTACTCCGCTCTCATGGACGTCATCCTCTTTGCTCTACCTGGGCGTGCGGCTGACCTCTACCATAGGCGCCTTGTTCCTGGCTAACTTCCCCCCGATGCTGGCGTCGATTCGTACGGAACTGGACCAGTGGAAGCCCAGACACTGCTCAGCCAGGACACTGCTCTCCCTGGCACTTAACTCCACCGGTAGTGCTTCTGCCTCCTGTTCAGAGCCAATTCGAGGCCAGCGCCCGCTCCGCCTCGGATCCCTGCCTGCCTGACTGTTTGTGGCTCCCCCCCGCTGTTCTTCTTCTATCTCCTGTGCCCTGTATTTCCTTTTTTTCTTTCCTGCTCATTATTGCCTGTGCCTTTGCTGGTGCCCCACTACCTGTTTCCTCTGCCCATCTTTCCTGCTTTTTTGCCTACCCCGCGCCCCCCCCTGCCTCCCAGCTGTGTCTCCCTCCCTCTTCTCCTATTTAATGGTGGCCACTGTGTGGCCATGCTGCTGGTGCGCCCAAGACAAGCAGTCTGCACCCGTCCACGACCCGACCGTGGCCAGCGCCAGAACCCCTGGCCGTCTGGCCAACCAACACTACAGCTTCTCGACTCGCCACGATCTCAACGCCAGCAAAAACTTCAACTGCAACTCTCCTCACCTCTCGACACCCACAGACCTTTCACCTGCCCTCACTGCCAACGTTCCTTCACCTTCGCAAAGACCCATGACCCCCAACCTCCCTCCAACAACAACTTCACCGCACCCCAAACCCTGAGATGCATCCTCCTCAACGTCTGCTCCCTGCACAAACATGCCACGGAGATCAGGGAACTCCTTGACTGCACCGCCCCGGACATCGCCTTCCTCACAGAAACCTGGACGAATGCACCTCCAGCCCAAACATCGCGATCGCCATCCCTGAAGGATACAAGTTCACCCAGAAGGATCCCCCCAACCACCCAGGGGGAGGCATCGCCATCGCTCACAAGACTAAGCTCTAGCTGAGCACCTACTCCGACAGACACACAGACCTGATGGAACACCTCCATTTCAAAATCCAGACCAACCGGTCCTCCACCCCCTGAGGCACCCTCATCTACAGACCACCCGGACCCCGCGGTCCCTTTGCCGACATCATCACACCGCATGCCACCACCTCCACCAATTTCACACTATTAGGAGACCTCAACTTCCACCTCGACGACCACTTGGACCCCAACTCCACTGCCCTCCTGTACAACCTCCACACCCTTGGACTCAAGCAGATCGTACCTGAACCAACGCACACAGCTGGTCACATCCTCGATCCCGTTTTCACAGTAGGGAACTCCATCACCTTTAGCCACACCTTCAAACTCCCATGGACAAACCACTGCTGTGTTCACTTCACCTTCAAATACAACATCCCCACAGATGCCCGCATCAGCTCCAACACAGGAATTGGAACAATATCCCCGACGCCCAGCTCACCACCACCCATAGCAGCTCCGCTCCCACCACCACTGACGATAACCCCACCACCGCCGCCTGCACCGTACACAACTGGATCACCGACTGCTCCAACACCATCGCCCCCCTCAAGAAAGCCTCCAAGCCCCACGCCAAGAAAGCCAGCTGGTTCTCCACCAAACTCCGGGACTCCAGACGCACCTGCAGACAACTTGAAAAATTATGGAGGAACTTCAAAACCCCGACTGACGTCGACAACTTCAAAACAGCTACCACGGCCCACCACAAGCTCATCAGACTCTCCAGGAGGGAAGTACTTCTGGACAGCAAGGAACTATTCGGCATCATCAAAGAGCTCACCCAACCCAACGGCAAGTCCACAGACATCTCCCCCTCCCAGGACCTATGCAACAGACTCAGGACTTTCTTCCACTAAAAAAATCAAGACCATCTTCGATGTCAACAATCCCTACGAAGAATCTCCTCCCACCGCTCTCAACAGAACACAACCGACACTCAACAGCTGGACCGCCCTCGGCATTGAAGACACTCTGAGGATAACGAAGAACACTCACTCCGTGACCCCCATGGACCCCTGGTCCCACCACATCTACCAGAAAGCCGCAGACATCACTGCCCCCGAATGTCAACAAATCATCAACCACTTCTTCGAGACCGCCTCCTTCCACGATGACTGGAAACACGCAGAGATCAATCCTCTTCTGAAAAAACCTTCAGCGGACACCACCGACCTCAAGAATTTCAGACCGATCTCCCTACTCTCTTATCCGGCCAAAGTCATGGAAAAAGCCATCAACCGCCAACTCTCCACCTTCATCGAAGAAAACAACATCCTCGACCCCTCCCAATCAGGCTTCAGCAAGAACCACAGCACAGAAACCACACATCCGTGCCCTCCTTGACAAAGGAGAGACTGTGGCCCTCATCCTCCTGGACCTCTCTGCGACCTTCAACACCATCTCTCACCGCACATTAGCCCGCAGACTCTACTATTCGGGTATCCAGAACAAGGCCCTCAACTGGATCCTCTCTTTTCTCTCCGTCAGAGCACAACAAGTCAGACTCCCGCCATTCTGCTCACTACCAAAACCAACCACCTGCGGAGACCCACAAGGATCCTCCATCAGCCCAACCCTGTTCAACATATACATGGCCCCACTTGCAGCCATCACCAGATCCCACAGAATCAGCATCAACAGCATCATATCATACGCAGATGACCCCAACTCATCTTCTCCCTATCCACAAACCCAATATCACCAAACGCAACTTTCAAGACGGAATGGAAGCCGTCACCAGATGGATGAAGAGCAGCTGCCTACAACTCAACACGGACAAAACAGAGATACTCATCATGGGGCCTTACCCAACACCTGGAACCACACTTGGTGGCCCTCAGGGACCCCCCCACCCCCACTGACCATCCACACAACCTAAGGATCATCCTGGACTCTGAACTCAAAATGGACCGCCAGGTCAACTCCATCATCTCCTCCTGCTACCAGACCCTCCGCCTACTCTGCAAAACCTTCAAGTGGATCCCCCAGGAAACAGAAAAATGGTCACACATGCCCTCTTCAGCAGCAGACTAGACTACGGCAACGCACTCTATGCCGGGATCAACAAGACCTCACCCGCAAACTCCAGAATGTCCAGAACGCCGCCGCCAGACAAGTCCTCAACCTACGGGCCTTGCACTGGCTTCGTCCAGAGGAAGATCACTTTTAAGCTTCTCACCCAAGCACACAAGGCCCTCCACAAAGCAGGGCCCTCCAACCTAAACCACTGCATTGTGTTCCATGCACCCCAGTGCTCTCTCCGCTCGGCACAAATCTCCCCTGCAACTGTACCTCGAATCAAGAAAAGCAGAACAGGAGGGCGCTCCTTCTCCCTCCTCACGGCCAAGGCATGGAACTCCCTCCCTCTAGACCTCCTACAAACTGCATCACTCCCCAAATTCCTAAAGGATCTCAAGA
Source organism: Lissotriton vulgaris (assembly GCF_964263255.1). NCBI lineage: Eukaryota > Metazoa > Chordata > Amphibia > Caudata > Salamandridae > Lissotriton > Lissotriton vulgaris. The sequence goes on along the minus strand of NC_141696.1, from coordinate 815,433,537 downwards.
CCTCCATGGAACTCAGTAACCCTGCAGGTTCGACGGAACCACCACTACCCTCAGCGCTTTGAGACCCATTCCGAGTGAGTAGCCCACGCTATACAAACATATGAATGATTGATTGAGAAAATGGAATTTAAAATACCATTTTATGTTTCTGCTTCTCGCACTGCGAGAAAGCAGTGGGACAACGCTCCTTTGCCCACATGGAGAGCCACAACTGATAGCACAGTACCCTAAGGTCATTGACTGTGTTGATAGTACACATATTGCCAAATGCCCCCCATAAGCAACTGAATACATATCCAGGAACAGAAAAATATCACTCTCAATCAATGTGCAGGTAGCGTGTGATGACGCCTGTATGATAACAGACCTTGTGGCCAGAATCCCAGGCAGCACCTACAACTTATTTATGGTTCGCCACAGTGGAATACAAACCGACTGTCACAGGGTGAATTTGGCGATCGTTTCCTACTAGTTAAGAGAATTGCAGGCTCATTAAATAGAGTGGTTAGGACAGTGTGCAAAATACGACCTAATAGTGTTCCTGCTGATGCTCAGAAGGTGACAGTGCATATGCCTTTTGTCCCTGGATACTCACACCGTACCTGAAGTGAAAGGCAGTACCACAGGGCACACAGGACAACACGTTTTATCATAGAGAGGACCTTTGGGTCTTAAAGTCCAGGTTTCGTTGTCTCCACAAGACTGTCGGGGCACTACTGTACAGAACAGATACATGTTGCAAGATCATTGTCACATGTGCCATACTGCACAATATTGCAATGAAGAAGGGTCTGCATGACATCTTCATAGAGCCTTATTCTGACTCTGATGATGAGGTGCCATGACTACAGGTGCAGCAGGGTGGTATATGTGCAGCAGAGGGACATGCACTTCAGACAGGGATCATCAACAACTATTTCTGAGGTAAGAGTAATAAAAACATCTAATAATGAGACCTCACACATGATGATAATGCTTGATGCATAACTGAGAGACCAGCTTTTATTCAAGTAGCATTGTTTCTCTCAAGGACCAACTGGATCCTTGTGGATGAAACATTGTTACAAAGTAACAACAAAGCAAGTAATGCCTAACAAAAGTAAGGTGACTCATTCCTCTTAGTTACAGTGGTTCACTTCTTTCATGCCTCTGGGGTTGGGTGCACTGTCAGCAACACTGGGCTGTGGGACTATTGACATGTCAGTCCTAGAAGTGTATTGGCTTGAGCATCTGCAACTGCGTTCATCCTTAATGGATGTATCACTGAGCCTAGAGCACTCTTCACTCTCAGGTGGGGGCAGGATGTTGGGGATACAGAGGTTGTGGGTCTGGATATTCTCAAGGGCTGTGGCCGTTTGCACTACCCAATGTGCAATGTCCTGACAGCAGTGCCCCATGTCAGTATGAATCTTTACAGTCCGCCTTGCTAGCATTGTTGTGGTTACTGCCAAGTGGTTGATGGATTGGGTGAATGAATCAAAGCTTGGAAGGTACTGCTTGTGCCTCTGTCCCTGCCCACAGTGCTCCTTCTCCATTGCTGCTAGCCACTGGTCCTGTCCTGTCTCAAATTGCTGCAGCAACCTAGAAATTCGTACCAGATGCTTACTGAAAGTTCATATTTGTTTTGTCTGCAGGAGCTAGACAGAGATGATGGGCCTCTTCAATCCACCATACACAGAGGAATTCTCCGACAAGTCTGACACGTTATCAGTATGGACTGCTGATGTTTGGACTCTGTGATCACAGGCACAAATATGGTGACAATCACATAGAGATGCTGCAACATGCACCTCCAGGCACAAATGGCATCAGATTGCATGCGAAACATACAGGTCAGCCTTGGAGTGGAACAGCCACAACCATCACACACCTTTTGGCTTCTGCGAAAGGTTCAGATTTTGGTAAGGTTTATTATTAAAATTGCAAATCTTCATGTTCAGACGACGCAGACTCCAGTGGGAACTTGATGGTCTTGGAATGACTGCAAATGAACAGTGCAATTAACCAGTTCCTCCTTCCCTCTGGTGTTTTTGGGGTCCCTGTGTTGTGGTTGTCCCACAAACTCTGCTGGTGGTGAGATGGCTGTTCTCCTGGCAGTTGGAGTAGGGGTAATGGGCTGAGGGGATGAAGGTGTTGTGTCCTCAGTTTGTTGTATATGAATTTAGGACCCTAGTGTAATTTTCCCGTTTCATGCCCATATATAGGTATAAATCACCCTATCCTTATATAGGCATAGAAATCATAACCATATTTAGACTTAGCCTATGCAGTTCAAATACGGCATGGCTACTTCCACTAGTTCCAAGAATCCACAACGATTTCTTGGAAAAACCCGCCTTCAGCAGTCAGGGACTTCCCCTTGCTTGAATATTGATTTATCCAAGAACTCATGGAGTTTTCAAAGAACTGAGTCTTTGATGACGATATTATGTCCAACCTTAGTTCAAACTCGGCACCTTCAAGGTATAAATATGCCCACATTTGCAAACACACAGTGGTTTGGAGCAGTTCGACTATCTAATTGCCCGACGCCCTGCTACAGCAAGCGCCGAAGGAAGCCGATCCTCCAGCTGACGCACTGAGAGAGACGCTGTCTTTTCTCCTGCCGAGAAATCCAGCTCCAGTGTTTCCAGGCTTCCCTTGCGGGTTGCTGGGAAATCGAGTCCTGAGAGAGAGATACAAGACCTCCTTCATTCTAAACCAAGGTACGGAGCTGATTAGACCCTTAGAGAATTCTTGGAATAGATTCTTGGCAAAAGATATACTAAACTTAAGCTACACCTCACTTACTTCTTCCCTTGTACTAGACCTAGGTTAGGTACACCGGGGTAGTCGTATTTTGGAAGCACCAGTTGAGTACTTTTAGTCTTTATTTATTAATGTATGTATTTCATGTTATTTTATATGGCTTAGAAACCATATAATGCTTTTACAATATTACTTTATAATACTCTTCATACTGTATGCATTGTACTTTATAACCAGTATTACGATTGTAGCAGTTCACTTCTCATGCTTAAGAAACGCCCGTATCTCCATTTCTCATCACCTCTGGTGAAACGAAGCATGCATGATTGACTGAGTAAAATAACTATCTATTGTTTCTGTGACTCTAGAAATTGATTTCTTATTCTTGGGAAACAAAGTTGTTGTGTTTATGCGGTTGTCAGAAACTAATCCCTTCTTGTGAATTCGAGAAAGTTTCTAGTGACCTCTGAGCTAGCTGGCACTCACAATTAAGTCTAATATATTCGATAGAGACCTAGTCGACCTCAGTCCTACATCTAAACTATAGTATATGTTATTCCAATGTACAGAGCCTATTGTGAATATAGGAGAATAGGGTCTGCTTCCTATGGTCACCCCCACTTTTTGCTGTGATTTTCTGGTTTTTCGACTGTAGATTGGCTGTGGTCCTGCTAATCAGGCCCACAGCCTAACTGTTCTCTCTCTAAATTGATACCATGTACTTTTGGTACATACCAGATTGGGTATTGTGTCACCTTTGTGAGTCCCTGTATAGTGTACCATAGGTACCCAGGGCATAGGTGCAGCCAGGGCCTACCAGGGGCTGCAGCATGTATTATGCCACCCCTGGCTGGCCATCCAAACTAACACCACAGGTCTGTTCACACAGCCTGGGTAAGGTGGTGTAATCACTCCTTACTTAGATATAGTATACCTATATCTATATATATATATATATATATAAATATATATATATATAGACACATATGCACCTATAAGCCACTCCTATGGTAGGCCTCGACAATCCTGGAGGCGGAGTGCTTGGTTTTATGTGAGAGGGTGCCCTAGCATGAGCTGAGCCCCTCAGCAGCTTTCGGAACAATCTCCTTATAGCTGTTCTATGATAAAGCCATACCATATACTCTTAAGTGCATTATAATCCTCAAATTTAATGCTAACCTTGGTTTGGCTTTATCAAAACATGTCGTGTAAGGTGTCAAACACTTTGGAATACTACCCCCCCCCCCCACCAGTCCTGGTGGCGGTGTAGCATTCCCCCCCTTCTCGAGGGAGAAGACATGTAGGTACTGGTAAACCCGGGGAAAGTTAAATAGAGCCGCAGCATCACAAAATGGATGCTGCTGCCACAGACACGAGTCTGACCTCCTGCTGCTGGACAAAACCCTGGCAGGGGAGGCCTGGACAGTAGGTTTTCTGTCCAGGGAGGTGCTAGCACCTCCCCAGACAGGCTGTAGTGTATTGGGGCAGGGAGGGCTGCATTCAGCAAATGCTTTTCCAGACACTGCCTGGGGCACACAAGGTGCTCCATGCATAGCCCGGTTCAAACCAAGTGATGGAGTACTCAGCCCCAGCTCTGGCACGAAACTGGACAAAAAGAAAGGGGTGTAACCACCCCCTTCCCAGGTCCACCCATAGGAGGGACCTGCCAGGTATAGCAGCTGTGTCCCTAGGACTTTAGATTACCCTGGACGAATCTTTGAAAGACATATCCTGGACCCTTGACATTCCATTTCGACTGGAAGATGGAAGACATCTCCCTTGTGGTCAAGGAGTGACCACCCTGTGCAAACAGGCACCAACAGCAACTTTGCCAGTCTGCCTTTTCAAGGTTCCCGCCGGATCCTGAAGAATCTGTGACACAGGACATGGACTTACTTCCAATCATCTCTGACCCTGATCCACAGCAAAGCTGAGACACTTGGCGGACATGAGAGACGCGGGACCAGAACTCCTGGACAACCTGCATTTTGCTAACTGCATCGACTCCCGTGGTATCTCGCAGTTGTGCATTGGGGTACAAGAAGCCCCAGACCTGAGCACCATTTGCACTGAAGCTCAGGCCTCCACACTCCATGAGTGTCCCGTGGGGCCCGCTCTTGCATTTCAGCTCGACACGTCTTCCCAGTTCCTAGTCTGTTGGCTATTGAGCCCCAGCTCTGGCGCGAAACTGGACAAAAAGAAAGGGGTGTAACCACCCCCTTCCCAGGTCCACCCATAGGAGGGACCTGCCAGGTAGTCCAACCCCTAAACTTAGTATAAGTATAGGAGCTGTGTCCCTAGGACTTTAGATTACCCTGGACGAATCTTTGAAAGACATATCCTGGACCTTTGACATTCCATTTCGACTGGAAGATGGAAGACATCTCCATTGTGGTCAAGGAGTGACCACCCTGTGCAAACAGGCACCAACAGCAACTTTGCCAGTCTGCATTTTCAAGGTTCCCGCCGGATCCTGAAGAATCTGTGACACAGGACATGGACTTCCAGACATCTCTGACCCTGATCCACAGAAAAGCTGAGACACTTGGCGGACACGAGAGACGTGGGACCAGAACTCCTGGACATCCTGCATTTTGCTAACTGCATCGACTCCCGCGGTATCTCGCAGTTGTGCATTGGGGTACAAGAAGCCCCAGACCTGAGCACCATTTGCACTGAAGCTCAGGCCTCCACACTCCATGAGTGTCCCGTGGGGCCCGCTCTTGCATTTCAGCTTGACACGTCTTCACAGTTCCTAGTCTGTTGGCTATTGAGCCCCTTGAAGACTTCCTTTTAACACCTTGGCTGCTAGAGGTATTCTCCCCCGGTGCTGCATTCCCAGATTTACCATTGTTCATGACGAGCTCAGCTCGTCATCAGCACAGCTGAGCTCGTCATGAGCATCGAAGAGGTTAAATCTAACTTGCTTTGCTAGTTGTTCCAGGCTTGCTCCCGCTTCCCTACAAAGGAGAAGCACCACAGACCTTGCTGGTCTGCACCAAAGCCAATCTTCATCTCCTGCGTGGATCGCGTTTGCCAAGGCTTGTTGGGTCCAATCTGGATACTGACACCGCAGTCAACTGGATCCTTTGTGGGACAGCTCGAATCCAGCTCCTGGTTGTCGTCGACACCTCCTGGACCTTGTGGCTGCAGAGACAAGCTTCACCTCTTCACCTGAAATCATCCAACTTCGCCTGGTTCCTTCCTGGTACCTTCCTGGTCACTGGCTAGTGACCCAGACTCTGTCCCTTCTGCTTTCAGGTTCTTCAGATCTTCAATCCACCCTTGGATCCACCCGTACACTTTTCCCCTGGTCGCCTGCGGCACTTCTTTGCAGCTCTCCATTGAAAACGACGAAACCCGACACCAAAAGGCACCTATGCATCCGGCTTCCCTTGGTGAGGTAACACGAGTACTCCGGTGCTCCCGTGGGTCTTGACTCTTGAAGTGTCCTAGTCTAAAGTGGTTTCATCGTAGTCCATTCGGAAGTGTCCTTAAATTGTATATTTGTAACTTCTTTGTTTCCCATTGAAAGTCAATGGGAACTCGCGGCTGTGTTTAGACACTGCACGCGTCTCCCGTGGGCCTCATGCTTCCTAACCTTTGGTTGTTTAGAGTAGCCCCAGCAATTCCCTAGGCCTTAGGCCTACTTTCTATTTCAGACGTGGTTCTTATACCACTATTTTAGTATAAGGTTTGTGAGGACCCTAGGGCAAAATGTATACTGTGCAACTTATCATGTGCTAATTAAGTAACTTGTATTTTACTTTTATCTCTGACCTCATAAAGAGTGCAGAGGGGTTATGTTTAGAATAAATACATTTATATTTCATACATACCTTGTGTGGTGTCCTTTCATTTGGTACTCAAGGGATTATGATTGGTAAAACAACTTGCTTAACATCGCCTAAGAAGTCTTAGCCTGATGACTGCTGGTCCGTGCTACCACTAGGATAGCTTTCTATAAGGTTAACTTTACAACCACCATCAATAAGGGTCAATTAGACTGGTACAAGGTGCCCACTAGAACTAGTGGACATCATATTCCAGGCTAACTTCTCACATCAGTGCCTGTAGCTCATTTGGCTGCAATGGTTCCTTACACATCTGGGCTGTGACCTGTTGAAATGCATGTAAAAAGTTTGTTTAAATAAATGTTTAATGTTTGCCCACAATGTGTTGTGTTGTGTTGTACATATATGTTTGGTGTAGTCATCAGCACACAGGACAGACAGTAACTGATGTGTACTACAACTCCCATGATGCATTACTAGGGTTGGGCAAGCATCTCAATGGAGTTGTTTGTCCTGGGATGTATGATGTATGGATTTGTAAACATTATGTTTTGCGAGGTAAGTATAGCGAAGATGACTTACCCTGGCTGGTGCCTGCTGGATTGGAGGTATTGATGTTAGCTACTCCCAGCACACTCTCCGGCTCCAGGCTCCCCTCAATGAGTGTCTGCATGGGAGTCGGAAAGGCGTATTTTAAGAGTCCTCCATTTGATGCCCATCCCTCAGCCATCCTGCTGGCCACCTTCAACTTCGTGCCAGTTCTCACATCATACTACCTTTTACAGATCTCTGTGATGGTCCTCTGGGTGATTCCTAGGGAGTTAACCATCTCAGGATGCTGGTCCAGATCCTTGTTGTTTGGCTCTCTGGGGCTGTGAAGGAGGCCTTCCCAAACAGTGTGTCCATATTGGAGACACACTCTTCTGTAAGGAGCTCCAGCTCCTTCTCAAAGAATTGTATCTTCCTCTTCCTGCTCCCATAGTCCTTGTTCCCATCTTCTGTAGCCATGGTGTTATTCAGAGATGGTGTGTAGCACTGGCAGTGGTTTGTAAACTCCCTGGTCCAACATCATCATTCTGCATCCTGAAAGCTCGGTTTCCTAATTTGCAATTTTCTATTTGCGAATGTGAATCCATAGGAATTTCTATTTGTGGAATTGGCGGTTACATAATACCTTTTTGTGATTCCAAAATAGCAACTTCTATGTATTCGCTATTTGGAATTTGCAAATCCGAAATTTCATATATATGGCCCATAGAATCACAACAGTTGTGAATTTACATAACAAATATTACCTCATAGTTGTTGGAATGGCCCTTTTTGCAGGGTTATCCCTAAACGTTTTGCTTCTTCCTCCTCTTTTTTCCAGACTTGTTTGTGTTGGTTTTAGGACTCTGGGCACTTTACCACTGCTAATCAGTGCTAAAGTGCATATGCTCTCTGTGTAAATTGTGTTATCGATTGATGCTTCCATGATTGGATATTTGATTTACTTGTTAGTCCCTAGTAAAGTGCACTGAGTGTGCTAGGGCCTGTAAATCAAATGCTACTAGTGGGCCTGCAGCACTGATTGTGCCACCCACGTGAGTAGCCCTAAAAGGTAACTCAAATCTCCCATTGCAGAGTCTGCGCGCAGTTTGTAACTGCCATGTTGTCTTGGCCAGTGCACACTTGCCAGTCCATAACCTTCCCTTTTCTTACATGTCAGGCACCCCTAAGGAAGGCCCAAGGTACCCCTGTGGGCAGGGTGCAGCGTATTTAAAATGTAGGACATGCCCTGGTGTGTGTGGCATGTCCTTATAATGAATTACAGCTCATTTTGCTCTTCACTATTGCAAGGCTGCCTGTTCCCCATAGGACAGAATGGGAAGTTTGTTTATAACATCTTATAAACATAACTGGCCCTGGAAACTAGGTGGGAAAATAACATTTAGTATGCCTGAACTCAGAATCTATCAATGCATCTTTTAGTAAAGGTGATTTTTACATTCTGTGTTTGAAAATAACACTTTTAGGAAGTAGGGATTTTCTTGCTCAGTCATACTGTGTGCCTCTGCTGGAATGTGGATTGCCTGTCTGGGTTTGGGACGACAGATGGCTAGGAAGCAAGGGTGGCTCACGATAGTCTAGGTAGGTCAGGAAAGGGCTAAGTAGACCTGGGCTGCGATAGGGGAAGAGAGAGGAGATTTCCTTGCACCTCAAAGGGCCTGGTCTGCCTCCGACAATGCTGTCTCCACCCCCTGCCGGGAAGTTACACCAGAGAAGGCAGAACTGGTTCTGGCTGGGCACAGACACCCTCTGCATAGAGGATCAAATGATTTTTGGATACAAATACTGGGGCCCAGACCCCTGAACTTTAGAACTCTTTTGGATCAAGAAGACTACCAAGAAAAAGAGCTGGAGAAGCTGTGAGGAGGGACTACCACTTTCCTGTGTGCTTTGCTGTGTTCGCCTGCAGTAGCTGCTTCTGTCTTGGGCAGTGAAAGGACTGGAATGAACCTTCTGTAATCTACTTTGGGAGTTTCTCCAAGGGCTTGAGGTAGAGCTGGCCCCCTGCTCCAGAAGTCTCAGGAACAACTAAGACTTCAAGCTCTTCTGCCCACAGCACTTGGGACTGTGTGTTTTGTGCTGCAACAGAGGAAAAGTAACTCGACGACGTCTATGACGACGCTGCCGACTCCGTGTTCTGACGGCACCGCAGAGGGCACAACCAAAACCCTGATTTCACTGATGCCACCTGCTAATGCCCCCACTGAGTCGTTGCTTGCACTGCGACCTGTGGGCACCGCACTCCGCACCGCCTCACTTCACACCGAAGCCTGGGCACCGTAGACAGCACCGCCGCAATGCCGCACTGCGACCCTGGTCTCACCAACGCCACTTGCTGACGCCGCCACCGAGCCGTTGCTCGCACCGCGACCTGTGGGCACCGCACCCCGCATTGCCTGGCTTCACGATGATGCCTTGGCCTCCCCGACGACGCCACTCCATGCCAAAATCAATGCCTCTGCTTGCACCATGATTTGAGAGCACCGCTCATAAAGTTACACGATGCACCGCCCTCATGCCGCACAGCAGCCTTGGCCTACTGACCCCGCGGCACCATCGACTCCAGTTCGTCAGCTAACGACAGAGCTTCAGCAACGACGACGCAGCTGCTTGCACCTTGACCTACCAGCACCGTGATGAGCACCGCCTTCATCTCACACTGTGACCCTGGTCTCACCGACGACGCCATCTGACGCCGCCACCAAGCTGCTGCTCGCACTGCAACCTGATAGCACCACACGCCGCACCGCTGCACTTCGCACCGCAGCACACGACGCCTGCTGACACCAGCGCTCTTGACTTAATCTGAGAGGAGATCGACCTGCAACACATGAAACTTCGAGGGCCCCGACGACTCCTGCACCGACCTCCAGAACCAACGCCTGCGGATGCCGTGTTTTCGGAAGCACAACAAGAGGTCGCTGACGCCCTGCAGTTCTAAAAGGTACTGTTTGCAGGTCTTCCCGACACCGTAGCTGGCCCGCGACGCCGCGGTCAGCCAGAACAATTTGGATTTGTTTGCTCAAAACGCCGTGATAACCCCTGAGGGAGCTATCGACATCAAGTAACTATTTTTAAAGCATATTTTGATAAGTAAAAATTTTGAAGTACTGAATTGTGGATTTTTCTCATTTTTGGCCTTGTCTTAAGTGTATAAAAATATTGGATATTTTTCTAAACTGGTGTGGTGTCCTTTTGTAGTGCTTACACTGTATTACTGTTGGTTATGTGCAAATGCTTTACACAATGCCTCTAAGGTAAGCCTAACTGCTCGTTCCAAGCTTCTGTAAAAGCACAACATTTGTGAATAGGGACAAGAAGGGCACATACAAGGTTTCAAAAGAAAAATGGCTTTATTGCCAATAAGCTGCAGCTGAGACAATTTGCAGGACTGCAAAGTGATCTGGTTTTTCAGAGAGGAAATCAGTCTTTATATATGTTTTCACAGACCCCTGACACATTATTCATTAACTACTACATTGTGGTGTGACCATCTCAGCCATGTGTACATTACAACATCATGGTGCATTTCAGAAATATGTCTACGTTCACACTTTACATTATTCCTGACGGATCTGACCATGCAGATGCTGGTTAATCTTTACACCACTACCTCCTGACCCACAGCCTTTGGTCGGTTATCTTTGAAATGTCAATGTGCACTGTTTGATCTTATCAGCAGAGGCCCGTGTTTTCTGCTTTCCCCATACAAATGACGCACTTGCTATCTGTGCTGAGCAAACACTTTACCCTTTCACTTAACCGGGCAAGGGCAGAGCAAACTTGGCACGTCCTAGGTCAGCGAACCCTTTCTAGGAATTGGCTCGCTGAACTGGCTCTATACACAGGTGAGAGCTAGTGAATCATTAAACAAGTTGGAGTTACAGCAGAATGGGCACGTACATGTTCACTTGCCATTCTTTCTGGTTTCAGCTGAATTTCAGACAACTTAATTTTAACCATTTGTGCAGCATGGAGCTACCTTCCATTATGAGTGGCTCATATCATTTACAGGTAGATGTCAGACATAAATTAATATAAACTACGGTTCATTTTAATGTATTCATTGATGAAGGCCAACTAATTTTTCATCTTTTACAAAACGACCCTTTGAAGCTTAGTTTAAAATAATTTCATCACGAAGCATATCACAATTTAATAATGATATTGTCCATTCTTATCATTGTCAGAAACGTCTATGTTCATCAACTCAGTAGTGACTGTTTGCATCAGCATTCTTTCTTTTTCCTCTAATTTCCTCACTTGGCACTTTGTCAGCTGTCCCAATAGTTGACAGCACATTGGCAGGCAATTAATTAATAGACAACAGCCTATTATTAGTAGGAAAATTGTTATGAACACCATTCCTATCTTCCAACCCCATGCGCTCAACCAACTCCAAAGTGAACCTCCTATATCCCATGTACCAGAATCCTGATGTGCTTCTACACCTATATGATGCAATCTTTTTATTGCTTCCCTGACAGTAACAGAGGAGTCAGGGACATAAGTGCAACAGGACGCCCCTATAATTGCACAGACTCCTCCCCTTTCTGCTAGCATCATGTCAAGAATCATTCTATTTTGTAACAAAACTAATCTCACAGCTTGAAGCTCTACTGTAATGTTTTCCAGTATACTTGTCGTTTCATTTATTGTTGCTTCTAGTAGCCTGGATAATCTACGTATATCCCTGGAGTTGATAGCTGGACCAATCCATGGTATCACTCCTTTAAATATGTCACCCGCTATCTGTGATGCTGTATCTCTTTGATCCACACTTCTCCTGCCTCGCCGTGGTGCATGTCTTTGCATGTCCCTTCTTACTTCCTTTGTGTCTTTTATTGCTATAGCAGGTAATACAAAACCTAGGTGACAACAACCACTCCAACTTGTTGGAAGCCATGTATAAGCTCTCTCTCCACAAATGAAATAAATTGAGTCACCTACGTAAAGTGGAATGCTAATATTTCCGGCCGTCATTTCAAATGTCATGTTACAATTTGTACTATTGCCCACCTGATAGGTCCCATTACTCTTTATACAAATAATCCCATTGCGTTGTGTTTTCTTAATTTTAACTTCAAAAATTGTATATTCTTATTTGCCTCTTTTGATGGGCCTGCTATCCCAAAGCTTGTATTCTGAGTTGGAAAGAGCGGAGTAAAGATGTCAGACAGGGGGAATGTTGCATTCTGTTCTATTACCTCCGTGCAGTTCCCCAGAGTCAGAATATCTGCCATATATTTGTTATATAATGTTCCTGCAGGTGGAGCCCTAGTTGTCCCTGCACCAGCAGTACTTTTCTTTAAATTCTGCAAAACAGCTATTAGTTCTATTTTTACTATTGTTATGTAAATGGCATAACAGGATGCTGCAAAAGGCAGTGGGACTTGAACCAGGGGCAAGCTTTGGTCCACCGAAGCTGGGAATTGCAAACATATCCAGCAATTTCCCCTTGGTAATATCTTATTTGTATGATGCAACAAAGTTACAAAGGAATTGTGGTGCATATCTTCTCTGTGTATTATTTCTTCAGGTGACAAAGTGTATGCAGGTATTGTAGCAGGTGTTGTTGGTGTTGGGATCAACTGTTCCATGGGATAGAACACATCCAATAGATATACAGTAATTAATGCTAGCAATAACAGACAGAATATCACCCCAGGTATGCATATTTTAGACTTATACCATTTTTTCTTCATTTTTAGAGCTGTGTTTTCCCTATCCATACCTATCTAATCTTATACTTTCTTAAATTGGATGTAGTGCTATTGATGACACTATGTTGTGAATTATCACTGTGAATCTTTACTATAATATAAGCTAAACACACAAAAAGCATGAACACATATAAGGTGAGGCTGTAGTACAGAATATATTGCGAACTGCTATTCGTTAATATTTCAGATGGCCTCTGAGAATTTCTTGGTACTTCTCGCCTCCCAAAGATATGCATGTAATTCTTGTAATCCACGACCCTTTGGTCACGTATATCAACCGTTAGTGCAGCCTTACTTAATTTTTTACAATATTGTCCACTGTACCTCACCCTAAAGGAGCTTTTTGAAGCAGGCTGTCTTGCCAACCTGTGAAAAAGTTATTTGCTGGTTGCTGCAGCAGCACGAGTGCTCTCAGTGACAGGAGGACTCGCAAATACCTCCCGGATCAGTTCATCTACTAATTGCTGCAGTGGCACGGGCACTATGCAGTTACAGGAGGACTCGCAAATACCTCCTGGATCAGTTCATCTACTAATTGCTGCAGTGGCACGGGCACTATGCAGTTACAGGAGGACTCGCAAATACCTCCTGGATCAGTTCATCTACTCAACGTTGTACTGGCCCACTTTTTACTAAGAACTCCCTGATGAAGTGTGCTAAACTTTTCCTGTTCTGCAACTGAGCTATTACTCCTGGTGGTAGTGTGCAATATACCCTAGTTGAATTTTCTTAGTCAGAAAGTACTCTACTCAAGGCTTCTTGTAATGCTATACTATTTAAATCTCGCATTAGTTGGTATTCTAGCTGATCAAATACTTCCTCAAGGTAAATGAGTGCATCTTCGTTGTCTTCTTCACTGCTATTCTCAAAGTCAAAAATTGTTGTCAAAATATCTGTTAGGATAATATCTAATAGTAGTACTTCATCTATTTCCTGCAGAAGATCAGATCTATTTCCTGCAGAAGATCAGTTAACAGAATTACTGACATTTCATCTCCTTCTTCTTTGTAGACCTCAAATTGTACCTTTTTTCCTCTTTGATCAGTTCTGGTGTTGGCATGTGCTGCTGACCTGGGTCTTGGCTGGATGCAGTCTCAGGAGGTGCCCTCTTTATATGGCTGGTTTGCAAAAACAACAGGTGATGGACCGAATGTGGATCAATGTCACACATTCAACCCAGTCAAAAGATCTGGGTCCTAATCCATCGTTTTTTTGCACTCCACACCACCCTGTGTTAGACAATGGCGATATGCAAATCAGCTCTGACCCTGTGCCCCATGGGAACAGTCCAGTCCGAACTACAAAAGCCATGTCCTTCCCAGAACGGAATCAAGCATCCGAGGACCGGACCGGTTTCGAGGTAACACCTCTCATCAGCCCGGCTAGCTTGACTCCAGTGGTGTGGAGTGCCTGGGACCCACATCTGGGCATCCCCAGTACACTTAGAGCGAGTTTGCAAAAACAACAGGTGATGGACCGAATGTGGATCAATGTCACACATTCAACCCAGTCAAAAGATCTGGGTCCTAATCCATCGTTTTTTTGCACTCCACACCACCCTGAGTTAGACAATGGCGATATGCAAATCAGCTCTGACCCTGTGCCCCATGGGAACAGTCCAGTCCGAACTACAAAAGCCATGTCCTTCCCAGAACGGAATCAAGCATCCGAGGACCGGACCGGTTTCGAGGTAACACCTCTCATCAGCCCGGCTAGCTTGACTCCAGTGGTGTGGAGTGCCTGGGACCCACGTCTGGGCATCCCCAGTACACTTATAGCGAGTTTGCAAAAACAACAGGTGATGGACCGAATGTGGATCAATGTCACACATTCAACCCAGTCAAAAGATCTGGGTCCTAATCCATCGTTTTTTGCACTCCACACCACCCTGGGTTAGACAATGGCGATATGCAAATCAGCTCTGACCCTGTGCCCCATGGGAACAGTCCAGTCCGAACTACAAAAGCCATGTCCTTCCCAGAACGGAATTAAGCATCCGAGGACCCGACCGGTTTCGAGGTAACACCTCTCATCAGCCCGGCTAGCTTGACTCCAGTGGTGTGGAGTGCCTGGGACCCACGTCTGGGCATCCCCAGTACACTTATAGCGAGTTTGCAAAAACAACAGGTGATGGACCGAATGTGGATCAATGTCACACATTCAACCCAGTCAAAAGATCTGGGTCCTAATCCATCGTTTTTTTGCACTCCACACCACCCTGGGTTAGACAATGGCGATATGCAAATCAGCTCTGACCCTGTGCCCCATGGGAACAGTCCAGTCCGAACTACAAAAGCCATGTCCTTCCCAGAACGGAATCAAGCATCCGAGGACTGGGCCGGTTTCGAGGTAACACCTCTCATCAGCCCGGCTAGCTTGACTCCAGTGGTGTGGAGTTCCTGGGACCCACATCTGGGCATCCCCAGTACACTTATAGCGAGTTTGCAAAAACAACAGGTGATGGACCGAATGTGGATCAATGTCACACATTCAACCCAGTCAAAAGATCTGGGTCCTAATCCATCGTTTTTTTGCACTCCACACCACCCTGGGTTAGACAATGGCGATATGCAAATCAGCTCTGACCCTGTGCCCCATGGGAACAGTCCAGTCCGAACTACAAAAGCCATGTCCTTCCCAGAACGGAATCAAGCATCCGAGGACCGGACCGGTTTCGAGGTAACACCTCTCATCAGCCCGGCTTGCTTGACTCCAGTGGTGTGGAGTGCCTGGGACCCACGTCTGGGCATCCCCAGTACACTTATAGCGAGTTTGCAAAAACAACAGGTGATGGACCGAATGTGGATCAATGTCACACATTCAACCCAGTCAAAAGATCTGGGTCCTAATCCATCGTTTTTTTGCACTCCACACCACCCTGTGTTAGACAATGGCGATATGCAAATCAGCTCTGACCCTGTGCCCCATGGGAACAGTCCAGTCCGAACTACAAAAGCCATGTCCTTCCCAGAACGGAATCAAGCATCCGAGGACCGGACCGGTTTCGAGGTAACACCTCTCATCAGCCCGGCTAGCTTGACTCCAGTGGTGTGGAGTGCCTGGGACCCACATCTGGGCATCCCCAGTACACTTAGAGCGAGTTTGCAAAAACAACAGGTGATGGACCGAATGTGGATCAATGTCACACATTCAACCCAGTCAAAAGATCTGGGTCCTAATCCATCGTTTTTTTGCACTCCACACCACCCTGGGTTAGACAATGGCGATATGCAAATCAGCTCTGACCCTGTGCCCCATGGGAACAGTCCAGTCCGAACTACAAAAGCCATGTCCTTCCCAGAACGGAATCAAGCATCCGAGGACCGGACCGGTTTCGAGGTAACACCTCTCATCAGCCCGGCTAGCTTGACTCCAGTGGTGTGGAGTGCCTGGGACCCACGTCTGGGCATCCCCAGTACACTTATAGCGAGTTTGCAAAAACAACAGGTGATGGACCGAATGTGGATCAATGTCACACATTCAACCCAGTCAAAAGATCTGGGTCCTAATCCATCGTTTTTTGCACTCCACACCACCCTGGGTTAGACAATGGCGATATGCAAATCAGCTCTGACCCTGTGCCCCATGGGAACAGTCCAGTCCGAACTACAAAAGCCATGTCCTTCCCAGAACGGAATCAAGCATCCGAGGACCCGACCGGTTTCGAGGTAACACCTCTCATCAGCCCGGCTAGCTTGACTCCAGTGGTGTGGAGTGCCTGGGACCCACGTCTGGGCATCCCCAGTACACTTATAGCGAGTTTGCAAAAACAACAGGTGATGGACCGAATGTGGATCAATGTCACACATTCAACCCAGTCAAAAGATCTGGGTCCTAATCCATCATTTTTTTGCACTCCACACCACCCTGGGTTAGACAATGGTGATATGCAAATCAGCTCTGACCCTGTGCCCCATGGGAACAGTCCAGTCCGAACTACAAAAGCCATGTCCTTCCCAGAACGGAATCAAGCATCCGAGGACCGGACCGGTTTCGAGGTAACACCTCTCATCAGCCCGGCTAGCTTGACTCCAGTGGTGTGGAGTGCCTGGGACCCACGTCTGGGCATCCCCAGTACACTTATAGCGAGTTTGCAAAAACAACAGGTGATGGACCGAATGTGGATCAATGTCACACATTCAACCCAGTCAAAAGATCTGGGTCCTAATCCATCGTTTTTTTGCACTCCACACCACCCTGGGTTAGACAATGGCGATATGCAAATCAGCTCTGACCCTGTGCCCCATGGGAACAGTCCAGTCCGAACTACAAAAGCCATGTCCTTCCCAGAACGGAATCAAGCATCCGAGGACCGGACCGGTTTCGAGGTAACACCTCTCATCAGCCCGGCTAGCTTGACTCCAGTGGTGTGGAGTGCCTGGGACCCACGTCTGGGCATCCCCAGTACACTTATAGTGAGTTTGCAAAAACAACAGGTGATGGACCGAATGTGGATCAATGTCACACATTCAACCCAGTCAAAAGATCTGGGTCCTAATCCATCGTTTTTTTGCACTCCACACCACCCTGGGTTAGACAATGGCGATATGCAAATCAGCTCTGACCCTGTGCCCCATGGGAACAGTCCAGTCCGAACTACAAAAGCCATGTCCTTCCCAGAACGGAATCAAGCATCCGAGGACCGGACCGGTTTCGAGGTAACACCTCTCATCAGCCCGGCTAGCTTGACTCCAGTGGTGTGGAGTGCCTGGGACCCACGTCTGGGCATCCCCAGTACACTTATAGCGAGTTTGCAAAAACAACAGGTGATGGACCGAATGTGGATCAATGTCACACATTCAACCCAGTCAAAAGATCTGGGTCCTAATCCATCGTTTTTTTGCACTCCACACCACCCTGGGTTAGACAATGGCGATATGCAAATCAGCTCTGACCCTGTGCCGCATGGGAACAGTCCAGTCCGAACTACAAAAGCCATGTCCTTCCCAGAACGGAATCAAGCATCCGAGGACCGGACCGGTTTCGAGGTAACACCTCTCATCAGCCCGGCTAGCTTGACTCCAGTGGTGTGGAGTGCCTGGGACCCACGTCTGTGCATCCCCAGTACACTTATAGCGAGTTTGCAAAAACAACAGGTGATGGACCGAATGTGGATCAATGTCACACATTCAACCCAGTCAAAAGATCTGGGTCCTAATCCATCGTTTTTTTGCACTCCACACCACCCTGGGTTAGACAATGGCGATATGCAAATCAGCTCTGACCCTGTGCCCCATGGGAACAGTCCAGTCCGAACTACAAAAGCCATGTCCTTCCCAGAACGGAATCAAGCATCCGAGGACCGGACCGGTTTCGAGGTAACACCTCTCATCAGCCCGGCTAGCTTGACTCCAGTGGTGTGGAGTGCCTGGGACCCACGTCTGGGCATCCCCAGTACACTTATAGCGAGTTTGCAAAAACAACAGGTGATGGACCGAATGTGGATCAATGTCACACATTCAACCCAGTCAAAAGATCTGGGTCCTAATCCATCGTTTTTTTGCACTCCACACCACCCTGGGTTAGACAATGGCGATATGCAAATCAGCTCTGACCCTGTGCCCCATGGGAACAGTCCAGTCCGAACTACAAAAGCCATGTCCTTCCCAGAACGGAATCAAGCATCCGAGGACCGGACCAGTTTCGAGGTAACACCTCTCATCAGCCCGGCTAGCTTGACTCCAGTGGTGTGGAGTGCCTGGGACCCACGTCTGGGCATCCCCAGTACACTTATAGCGAGTTTGCAAAAACAACAGGTGATGGACCGAATGTGGATCAATGTCACACATTCAACCCAGTCAAAAGATCTGGGTCCTAATCCATCGTTTTTTTGCACTCCACACCACCCTGGGTTAGACAATGGCGATATGCAAATCAGCTCTGACCCTGTGCCCCATGGGAACAGTCCAGTCCGAAATACAAAAGCCATGTCCTTCCCAGAACGGAATCAAGCATCCGAGGACCGGACCGGTTTCGAGGTAACACCTCTCATCAGCCCGGCTAGCTTGACTCCAGTGGTGTGGAGTGCCTGGGACCCACGTCTGGGCATCCCCAGTACACTTATAGCGAGTTTGCAAAAACAACAGGTGATGGACCGAATGTGGATCAATGTCACACATTCAACCCAGTCAAAAGATCTGGGTCCTAATCCATCGTTTTTTTGCACTCCACACCACCCTGGGTTAGACAATGGCAATATGCAAATCAGCTCTGACCCTGTGCCCCATGGGAACAGTCCAGTCCGAACTACAAAAGCCATGTCCTTCCCAGAACGGAATCAAGCATCCGAGGACCGGACCGGTTTCGAGGTAACACCTCTCATCAGCCCGGCTAGCTTGACTCCAGTGGTGTGGAGTGCCTGGGACCCACGTCTGGGCATCCCAGTACACTTATAGCGAGTTTGCAAAAACAACAGGTGATGGACCGAATGTGGATCAATGTCACACATTCAACCCAGTCAAAAGATCTGGGTCCTAATCCATCGTTTTTTTGCACTCCACACCACCCTGGGTTAGACAATGGCGATATGCAAATCAGCTCTGACCCTGTGCCCCATGGGAACAGTCCAATCCGAACTACAAAAGCCATGTCCTTCCCAGAACGGAATCAAGCATCCGAGGACCGGACCGGTTTCAAGGTAACACCTCTCATCAGCCCGGCTAGCTTGACTCCAGTGGTGTGGAGTGCCTGGGACCCACGTCTGGGCATCCCAGTACACTTATAGCGAGTTTGCAAAAACAACAGGTGATGGACCGAATGTGGATCAATGTCACACATTCAACCCAGTCAAAAGATCTGGGTCCTAATCCATCGTTTTTTTGCACTCCACACCACCCTGGGTTAGACAATGGCGATATGCAAATCAGCTCTGACCCTGTGCCCCATGGGAACAGTCCAATCCGAACTACAAAAGCCATGTCCTTCCCAGAACGGAATCAAGCATCCGAGGACCGGACCGGTTTCAAGGTAACACCTCTCATCAGCCCGGCTAGCTTGACTCCAGTGGTGTGGAGTGCCTGGGACCCACGTCTGGGCATCCCCAGTACACTTATAGCGAGTTTGCAAAAACAACAGGTGATGGACCGAATGTGGATCAATGTCACACATTCAACCCAGTCAAAAGATCTGGGTCCTAATCCATTGTTTTTTTGCACTCCACACCACCCTGGGTTAGACAATGGCGATATGCAAATCAGCTCTGACCCTGTGCCCCATGGGAACAGTCCAGTCCGAACTACAAAAGCCATGTCCTTCCCAGAACGGAATCAAGCATCCGAGGACCGGACCGGTTTCGAGGTAACACCTCTCATCAGCCCGGCTAGCTTGACTCCAGTGGTGTGGAGTGCCTGGGACCCACGTCTGGGCATCCCCAGTACACTTATAGCGAGTTTGCAAAAACAACAGGTGATGGACCGAATGTGGATCAATGTCACACATTCAACCCAGTCAAAAGATCTGGGTCCTAATCCATCGTTTTTTTGCACTCCACACCACCCTGGGTTAGACAATGGCGATATGCAAATCAGCTCTGACCCTGTGCCCCATGGGAACAGTCCAGTCCGAACTACAAAAGCCATGTCCTTCCCAGAACGGAATCAAGCATTCGAGGACCGGACCGGTTTCGAGGTAACACCTCTCATCAGCCCGGCTAGCTTGACTCCAGATCAATGTCTTACATTCACCCCAGTACAAGGATCTGGGCCTAAATCCATAGTTTTTTGCACTCTACACATGAGAGGTGTTACCTCAAAACCGGTCCGGTCCTCGGATGCTTGATTCCGTTCTGGGAAGGACATGGCTTTTGTAGTTCGGACTGGACTGTTCCCATGGGGCACAGGGTCAGAGCTGATTTGCATATCGCCATTGTCTAACCCAGGGTGGTGTGGAGTGCAAAAAAACGATGGATTTGGGCCCAGATCTTTGGACTGGGGTGAGTGTGTGACATTGATCCACATTCGGTCCATCACCTGTTGTGTTTGCATATTCCGCCCTAAGTGCGCTGGGGATGCCCAGACGTGGGTCCCAGGCACTCCACACCACTGGAGTCAAGCTAGCCGGGCTGATGAGAGGTGTTACCTCGAAACCGGTCCGGTCCTCGGATGCTTGATTCCGTTCTGGGAAGGACATGGCTTTTGTAGTTCGGACTGGACTGTTCCCATGGGGCACAGGGTCAGAGCTGATTTGCATATCGCCATTGTCTAACCCAGGGTGGTGTGGAGTGCAAAAAAACGATGGATTTGGGCCCAGATCTTTGGACTGGGGTGAGTGTGTGACATTGATCCACATTCGGTCCATCACCTGTTGTGTTTGCTCTTTATATGGCTGGCATGTATCCAAGATTTGTTGTTGGTGCATTTCACTGCTGTCTTTGTGGCGAGCAGGACTTGCTGCGGACCCTTCCAGCGAGCTTGGAGACAGTAGGACCTCTGGAATGGCTTGATGAGTACCCAGTCACCGGGCTTGAACTTGTGCCCCTCGACCTGCAGTGGCTCTGGAAGGGCCCCCTTCACGTGCTGGTTGATAGAAGCAAGAGTGCGTGTAAGTGACATGCAGTAATCATTCAACAATTCATTCGTCATCATAGGCAGAGCATTTTTGTCCGGAACTCCCCAAGCTACCATTGGCAACCCGGTGACAATTTTGTGTGCACTGAGTTTGGTCTTGGCATCTGGTGTGCTCCTCATGCTCATTAGGGCAATAGGTAGGGCAACCATCCAGGTCAATTTTGTGTCAGCACATATTTTTGCTATCTTGCTCTTGAGCACGCCATTTTTTCTTTCTACTGCACCAGCGGCCTCTGGATGATAGGCGCGGTGTAGCTTCTGCTGTATTCCCAAGGCTTTGCATGTCAATGTTATTATTTCATTACAGAAGTGACTGCCATTGTCTGAAAATATTGTTTTTGGGACCCCAAAACGTGGGATCAACTCCTTTATCAGGCACTTGGCTGTTGAGATGGCATCATTGTGTTTTACCGGGTATGCCTCTATCCATTTTGAATACATGCACACCACCACCAGGATATACCTATACTTATTTGTAGGTGGCATCTCCACATAGTCTATCTGCAGAGCTTCAAATGGCATTGTTGGTTTTTGAAAGTGGCCTTTGGGTACTGGAGCAGTCTTACCCACATTGTACTGTGCACATACCATACATCTTTGACATATTTCCTGTGCTGTTTTCCTTATATTCTTGTTCACCCAGAACTTGCCCATACAATTTATTATGGCATCCCTGCATATGTGTGCCGGGCCATGCATGGCCAAACACATGGAGTAGACTATCCTGTCTGGTATTTCTCCTTGGTGTCATTCATCCAACATCCTTGAACAAATGACCCGTCCTTTGACCAACCCATCTGTTCTTCTGCTGTTGCTCCTTGTTGCATTAGTCTTATACCTTCAGTTGTTAGATCTAGTGACTTCACTTCATCAGGTAATTCTTGGGCCGTTAGTACTAGTGCTGAATTATTTCTTGCTGTCTGTTTTGCTGTTATGTCAGCAAATGCATTTCCCTGGCCTACCTTGTCAGTAACCTTCTTGTGAGCACTGCATTTAATTATGGCCAATTTCTTTGGAAGTGCCAAGGAGTTAAGTAATTTAGTGATCAGCACTCCATGCTGTATCTTTGTGCCTTGTGAGGTAATAAAACCTTTTTCCTTCCAGAGTCTTCCAAAGGAATGTGCCACATTAAAGGCATATTGGCTGTCTGTATATATGTTAACACACCTCCCCTCAGATAATTCACAAGCTCGTGTGAGTGCCACAAGTTCTGCTGCTTGTGAAGACAACTCAGGTATCTTACAGGACTCAACTACAGTTTTATTTGTTACAACTGCATAGGCTGCTGATGTATTTCCATCCTCTGTTCTAAGGCAGGAACCATCCACCCACAATTCTCCTTCAGCATCTGCATAGGGTGTATCAGTCATAGCTATTCTCCCTTTTGTTTGCTCCTCAGTTAACAAAATACAATCATGGTCTGAGTCCACTAGATCATCAGTGGGAATAGGTAACAGAGTGGCAGGGTTAAGCACATTACACTTGTGAAGTGTTGCATGTGCTGCAAATAAACAGATCTCACACTGCGTGAGCCTGGCACTTGTGAGGTGCTGCGTACATGTCTTATTCAGTATCAGCTCTACGGCATGTGGAACATAGACATCAACTTCATGTCCCATTATTATGCTTTCTGCATGTTGTAGTGATAAGGCAGTTGCTGCAACAGAACGTATACAGGAAGGTAAAGCCTTGGCTACAGTATCCAAGGTGGCAGAGAAATATGCGCATGGTCTTTTGTGGTCACCAAACTGCTGGCATAGAACCCCAAGAGCACTCCCGTCAGACTCATGAACATAGAGTTGGAAAGACTTAGAATAGTCTGGTAGGCCTAAAGCAGGAGCAGAGCAGAGAGCTTGCCGAATGGCAAGGAAGCTTTGTTCATGTTCTGGCAACCACTGAAGGGGTTCGGGCGTGTCCTTGTGGGTAGGGCCAATAAGGGTTTTGAAATCAAGGAGAAGTTAGCAATCCAATGTCGACAATAACTGGCCATACCTAAAAAGACTCGCACCTGTTTTTGGGTGCGTGGCACTGGTATCTGTAGAATCAATTTAATGCGCTTATCATCCAATCTTCTCTGCCCTTTCGACAGGATGTGTCCTAGGTAGGATACTTCCTGTTGAACAAATTGTATTTTCTCTGGTGAAACTTTGTGACCACGTTCAGCTAAGAAATTTAACAAATTAATGGTGTCAGTTGTACATTGTGTCTCAGAGATGCTACCAAGCAGCAGGTCATCTATATATTGTATTAGCACAGAATTAGGTGATAAATTGAATGTGTCTAGTTCTCTTTTCAAGGCCTGGTTGTAAATGCTCGGGCTTTCTGTGAACCCATGAGGGATTCTACAAAAACAGAACTTTCTCCCGCTTACAGAGAATGAAAAGAGGTACATGCTATCCTCATCTACTGGAATTGAGAAGAAGGCATTTTTTAAATCCACTACAGAAAAATATGTCATTTCTGGTGACAATGTTGACAATATTGATACTACATTTGGGACAACCGGGAACTGTAGCACCACAATTTTATTAATTTCTCGGAGATCAACTATGAATCTGTAACTTTTTTCATCAGTATTTCCATCGCCTTTTTTTAAGACCGGAAGAATAGGGCTGTTACAAGGGCTGCCTGATATTTCTATAACAATCCCTTCTTTTAGTAAGTCAGCTACTATATCCTGCAATCCGTTTAGACCCTCTCGAGCTATTTTGTACTGTGGTATTCTTGGTAATTTCACATTCTGTTTGACTGTAATTTTTACAGGTGTGATGTTCATTTTCCCAGTGTCATTTTTGTGTTTTGCCCATATCCTTGAATCTATCTGATCCATTATTTGTGCTGTAATATTTTGTATTCCTATTGATAGGAAACAGTTGCCCATTTCCTGTGCCATTGGTCCATCTACTTCCAAGAAAACTCCGTCTGCAGTGCACTTAGTTGTGGCATTCATCTTTTTTAGCAAGTCCAATCCCAACAAATTAAATGTACATTTGTCTGATATAAGGAATGAATGCGTGTCCTGAATTGGGCCTATACTGTATTTCAAGGGTGCTGAAATTGGGCTTGTTACAAGTATGTTGGTGAATCCCACTGACTTATTTATTTTTCCCGAGAGAGGAACATCTGGAAACTTTTTCTTTGTTAAGGAGGAATTGGTGGCCCCTGTATCTATTAGTAATTCCACAGGTGTACCTTCAATCTTACCCCTCACATATGGTCCAGTGGGATCTACAGGGATTACCATCCTCTGTATTAACTCTCTCGGGCCTCCCTATGGTGCATAATAGTCCCATTCCCCTTGGGGCCCTTCCTGATATATTCCATCATAAGGGTGATGCACCTGCATTTTTGGTATTTGTTCATTATCAAAGAAATTTGTGTTGGGGGGATACCCTGTTGGGCCAGGTTGTAAGTCACGTCCTTGCTGTTGATATCCAGCTCTTCCCATGCTCCTTCCCCGGCCTCTTGATCTCCCCATCCCACCCCCTCTTTGTGACTGTTTGACAGGGTGTGGGCATTGAGCTCTCCAGTAATCATGTTCCCCACAAATAAAGCATCCCTGTGTGTGTGTTTGTTCATTTGTGGTGGTATGCTGTGTAGGGGGAGCCGAAAATGACCTTTGTGGGCCTCCACGGCCTCTTCCTCTCCCCCTGCTTCTTTGTCCTCTGCCGCTATACTGGTTTGCTTGCTGAATCAAAACGTTTGTTTTTAACTCCTTTATTTTGTTATTTTTACTTTCTAAATCCTTTTTCCCTAGCATTTCGTAATACTGTGCTAATTGTAAAACGTCTGTCAGAGGTTTGCATGACCAAGTAGGGCTGTACTCTAGAATCCCTCTTTTAATTGAAGGTTTTAAATTATTTATAAAACAGTAGACAAGTGCGCTTTGTGTTGCTTCCTTTTCAGTATCTAAACCACTTGAAGCTGTGAAGACTTTCTGTATTCTAGCGAAAAACCCAGATACTGTTTCTTC
The DNA here is from genome assembly GCF_964263255.1 of Lissotriton vulgaris. Classification (NCBI taxonomy): domain Eukaryota; kingdom Metazoa; phylum Chordata; class Amphibia; order Caudata; family Salamandridae; genus Lissotriton; species Lissotriton vulgaris. The sequence goes on along the minus strand of NC_141696.1, from coordinate 815,408,186 downwards.
AGTATCTTGAATGCATGCATTTAATTTTGACCAGTCTATTTGTTTTCTGGGTACCAGTGTATTTACTTTAGCCATTATTTTTGCTGGTAAGTCTCTAATATCATCCGATATATCCTCTCCTTGTTTCCTTTTTTCTGAAGTTATATCTTCCCATTTTATTTTTAAAAATTCATCATCCTCTCTCCTTATTTTTCCCCAAATGTCTGGTGGCAATATTATAGAAAACATTTGTTCTATGTCATCCAGTGTGAGAGTGCCAACTCTTAGTATTATTTCTGTCTGTCTATACCATTCTTCTCTGTCTTGTCTAATATCTGGAAACTGAAGTGCAAATCTATGTAACTCAATGTTAGACCATGGTGTGTGCACCTTAATAGTAGTGTGTCCTGGCTGACTTCCTGGTACTTCTCTCAAAGGCATGATGTGATCAGGTGAAAGAACACAAGACTTAGATGGCTGTTGTAGTTCCCCCTCCTCTTTACTTTTCTTAAACCCTTCACATTTTCTTTCTATCATTATCTGTGTGTCCACCCATTCAGTTAATATCTGGAGTGCTTCTAATCTCTCTTTTTCTATTGCTGCTGTGTCTTCTAGTACAGTTAGTAATTTGTTATATATTTTATTAGGCAAGTTTTCAACACGTGGATATCCAGCAGAAGAGGGCCAAAACCTCTCCCAACTCTTAAATCTGTGAAACGCCTTGGTGTCCAAATCTATCAAAGCAAAATGTTGAAATGCTGGTGTGTAATGCGCTGGGAATGCGCACCTTTCATTCAACCACAATGAGGACCCTTTCTTCATAACTTCATCTACCCATGCCTGTACCTCACTCTGTTCTTTCTGTGAAAGTGCTAATTGTGATCGTAGACCCCTTTTTCCTATAGGGGTACCAGATATTTCTTTCTGTTGTATAGTAGTTGTGTATTTTTGTTCCTGTGATGCATTTTGTGATGTTTGTGGGCTATATGGAGGAGGAGTCGTTAATAATGCTTCTATTACAGGATCCTCTGTATCTTCCTGTTCTAAGGGAGCATTAGGTAGAGTTGGGTAAACATCTGGTATTGGCTTGTGAACTGTAAGGCATTTGTCTATTTCCATTTCTTTTGCCCTACAACTTGTTACACATCTTTCTTTTGCCTTTTCCCTATCATGTGCCATAGCTTTTCCTTTCGTTGTCCTAGGTTCCCCTGACCATCGATTAGCGGCGTATGACCGCCATGCATGAAATGCATCCCATTGTAATAAACGTACTTTCTTCCCTTTCTTTTCACGTTCCCTTAAACATTCTTCTAAATAAAGCATTTTAGCTCTATCAAACGTGCCATATTCTGGCCATTGTAAATCAGGATATTTCCTGGTATAATGAGTCCATTGATCTAGATGAACAGCTGTATGGTACCCTTTTTTCCGTGACACGTACCATGTTGGTGTGCCACGAGGAGGTGTCGGTTGGGTGACATCTAAGGCTGCCCTGCGGCCTTTAGTTGTGCTCAGAAATAATTTGCTAAGCATTTTTAATTTTATTTAGTTACTAATTTAATTATTTTTCTTCCTTTGTCACTTTTTATTTCTTTTCTAGAAATACACTGTTGTACACCTTACTTCAACAATATGCATATTTTTTAGACGTCTTTCAGAAGCATGCTCTGTCTTGAGGCAACCTCCCACGGTCCCTCTGAGGCAACCTCCCACGGTCCCTCTCCTGTCCTTGGGATCCTTATGATCTTTCACAGGTTGGACAGTCCTCCTCAGGCACCTATCTTAAAGGCGCCCTCAGACCTCCCCTAGAGACCCCTAATGTATCTCAGTGTGTACCCTCTGATGTATTTAGAAAAACAACATTCAATTGATAAAATTGAGTTCAGTGCAGTTAAGCACTGCTTACCTGATCATCAGACCAGTAATGCCGTTGTATGCGTCCTTCTTTGCTGTGGCAAAATCACCTGATGGCTCAAAGGAAGCTGGTGGTGTCTATTGTCAAAGGCTTATCAACGGGAGCCTTCTTGTCTGGGCCTTGCAGGAAACTATGTCCAATCAGCAGCTGCGCAGCATACACCGAGACTGGAAGGCCCATGAAGAGTCCTGAGACCGCAGTTCTTTACCCCTGCAGAGACCATCAGTTCCCAGCGAGTCACGGCTCCATCTGTAAAAGCACAAAATTTGTGAATAGGGACAAGAAGGGCACATACAAGGTTTCAAAAGAAAAATGGCTTTATTGCCAATAAGCTGCAGCTGAGACAATTTGCAGGACTGCAGAGTGATCTGGTTTTTCAGTGAGGAAATCAGTCTTTATATATGTTTTCACAGGCCCCTGACACATTATTCATTAACTACTACATTGTGGTGTGACCATCTCAGCCACGTGTACATTACAACATCATGGTGCATTTCAGAAATATATCTACGTTCACACTTTATATTATTCCTGACGGATCTGACCATGCAGATGCTGGTTAATCTTTACACCACTACCTCCTGACCCACAGCCTTTGGTCGGTTATCTTTGAAATGTCAATGTGCACTGTTTGATCTTATCAGTAGAGGCCCGTGTTTTCTGCTTTCCCCATACAAATGACGCACTTGCTATCTGTGCTGAGCAAACACTTTACCCTTTCACTTAACCGGGCGAGGGCAGAGCAAACTTGGCACGTCCTAGGTCAGCGAACCCTTTCTAGGAATTGGCTCGCTGAACTGGCTCTATACACAGGTGAAAGCTAGTGAATCATTAAACAAGTTGGAGTTACAGCAGAATGGGCACGTACATGTTCACTTGCCATTCTTTCTGGTTTCAGCTGAATTTCAGACAACTTAATTTTAACCATTTGTGCAGCATGGAGCAACCTTCCATTATGAATGGCTCATATCATTTACAGGCAGATGTCAGACATAAATTAATATAAACTACGGTTCATTTTAATGTATTCATTGAAGAGGGCCAACTAATTTTTCATCTTTTACACTACCATGGGGGTGAGCAGGGGTTATTTTAGGAGTGTAACTCCCTTATCCTGACTAGAGTGGTGGTTTCTGCCTGGCTTTGGCACATGCCCTAGCCTGCCAAAAATCCCATTCCTAACAATCGTCTATTCAATGCTAGCCTTCTTTTAGGGAAATCTTTACAGGTATATGCAGTAAGACCTAAAATAATGACATTTTTGTTGTCTATAAGATGCAGTTTTGCTATTGTAAAACCAGTGTGGTGATGAGCCTGTACTCAGCTGACCGTGTCTGAGCAGGCAGTGGCTGTGTCAGCTTAAGTGTAAGTGGTGTGTAGTTGGATGTGTCAGTACAATTACAGTGATACTGCTGTGGTTCTGGGAGCTGGTGTCTAGTCTAGTCGATGAATCTTAAATATGCCACAGTTTCAGTCTAATTTTTGTGGAATAATGTCCTATGTCAGTGCAGTTGGGCCACTTCTGGGTAGTTCTGCCATTCTTTCAGTGTCCACCGTGTTCCCCTTTGACAGCTATGACTACCAAATAGAGAGTTCAGGGACTCTAGCATAATTCTAGTTATTTGTTATAATGTTTTGCCCATTAAAAAAACCAAGTCAATAAAGTTATAAAATTATTTGTCATTCTTTGGTCCTGATATTAAGGCAAACCGGTATGTCACCAGGGAAAATAGATCACCCTTACCTGTCAGAGAAGTAACTCTGTTCATGGCTTCACACTAGAATATTTTGAGGACATATAGTAAAGTGTCATGTGAAGAAATCCACTCCTTCCTACATTGTTTACCTTGAAACCGGAACACTGCAAGCCATTACAACGCAGTCGTTACAACGACCGCATTGTTACAGCACATATCATTACTCCGCAAGTCGAAACAATGACTTGCTGTAGGGGTCAGAAGGTGTTGTATTTAAAATCCAACACCTTCCCTACTGTTGCACAGATTAGAGTTGGATGAGTAAATTATACTATTCCAACATTCAGCGCCCCACATAGAGCACATCTTTGTTCCAACTTACGGAGTAATGGCATGCGTTGTTACAATACGGTCATTGTAATGACCACATTGTAATGGCATGCATTAAAAAGCATGCAGGACAATGAGGCATATTCCTTCCTACAACCATAGCAGGTGTCCAAGACGCCTGGGCACAGTCTGTGAAGTCTGCAGGGCATAAGAGGTGCAGGGTGTACATTATTAATTTGTAATCATTTCCACCTAGCATTGCGATAGAACTTTTTGGTGTATCTTGCAGTATAGATTCACATTTACTGCCTAATAGATCTTTCTCCAGATCTGCTTTCCATTTAGACACGCATGCCCGTAGTAGAGGTTTTGGGAAGAGACCACAGTCGCCGCACTCAGACCGAGATGCATCCTCTAAAAGTTGGAGCATCTAAGGAAAGAGGACTAAACCCCCTGGACTACTAATCAACTGACCTGTCCATCTTCACCAACATCTTGGGAAATATCCGTTGGGATCTTGCTGATATTCACCAAGACACATCAGAAGCATTTGCAGTCACTCAGGTCTGGCCCCGGACAATGGGAAGGATGTCGGATTAGGGGCGGTTTGTTTTGAAACATACAGGTAACACTCGCCTTATATAGTCCTGAGGAGGCCAAAAATAAAAAAAGAATGAAACGCGTTGACTTTAACATATATAATGAGTCTACAAGAGATGACAAAGTTTTACTACACAAAACATCAATCTAAGGCAAATAGAATGTAGATCTTTTGGTACTAGTTTGGATGTTAATTGTATACACATGTGGAAGACCTACAAGACAGATCCAACATACCAAATAAGACGTGGGCTGCCAATTGGTTGTGGAAAAAATATATGAGGAAAGAGTGTACAATATATCTTTTAATGATTGTATACATTCTTCAATGGTTGATGATTCATTGTATTAAAGAATGTGGTGATAATAGAAATTAATTTGTGATAAGAGAAAATTAATTATGAACAAAGTAGAGTTTCAGCTATCTGGAACAGTTTTTTTCGCACAATTTCTAGAGTTGAGTATGTAAAGCAATTGCAATACTCCAATAGTGAATAATATTTATTTATTTTTATTTTATTTTAGTGTATTTTGTTATAGCGCACAGATACCCCAACGGGGTGTCCCGGCGCTCCTGTGTGATCTTATGCTGGATTAAGTGTCATATAGAAAGGAGATGTTTAACAGAACAGGTGAGTTTTTAAGGCTTTCCGGAAGGGTAGTTCTTCCTGGATCAACCGGATGGAATTTGGTAACTTGTTCCAGAGGGCAGAGGTACATTCTTGGAAAGTTTTTCCGCCTGAGCGAGTTTTTTTAAATCTGGGAGTAGTGATGAACTTTTTTGACGAAGAACGAAGAGTCCTGGTGTTGTTATAAGGAGTGAGACAGGTGGAAAGGTAGGCAGAGGCCTTGCCTCTCAATGCACGGTGAGCCAGTACCAGTGCTTTGAATTCTGCCCTTTTTTGTTCAGGAAGCCAATGAAGTCTGCGACGGTGGGGTGAGATGTGCTCGCGTAGGGGAATGCCACCAACCAGTCGTACTGCAGCATTCTGGACTGTCTGAAGTCGATGACAAAGACCTGCAGACAGACCAATGTACAGGCCATTAGCATAGTCCAGGTGCGAAGTGATCAACGCCTGGACTACAATCTTCCTGGTGTTGTTGGGTAAGAAATTGATGAACTTTTTCACCATTCTGATCTTGGCAAAACATGCTGCAGAGACTGTGTGAACTTGATGAAGCAGTGTGAGACTAATATCCCATCTTCTAATTTCCAATATTCTATTGTTTTTTTTTTTTTAATTTTTGAAAACCTTTATTTGAGGAAATGGATGCATACAAATACGGGCCTACAACCCGGGGGCCGGCCACGGAACAAGACTGCAAAGCACCATTATCAATTAAAGGCACAGAGTGGTTAGACGATATTACCTAACGCTGCAAGTCAATGGTACTAACTAACTGGAACCACTCGACATAGGATCGAAGGAGGTTAATTTTTATATATTAAAAGAATAAAGGATCAGTTGTATAGGTAGCAACCTGGTGTACGTGGCGGGGAACAAACCAACTGTATCATAGCAGTACAGCCAAAAAGCAATAATCAGAAAGGTCCAGAGCATGCAAAACATAGGTTCGCTTACAGTTCCTCATTGGTAGTGTCCACGCACGACCACATATACCCAGAGACAAACTGAACAGCGTTTCCGTAATAATAAAAACCATCAGGGAGACAGATAAGTTGCAATCATTATACAACCCAACCCGAGAAATAAAAAACAAAAGTACTAAAGAAAAAAGGGAGTAGGGGGGCTCCACGTTACTGTACCCGCCCCACGGTGGTAATGGCGATCAATAATACTAATAGCGAACGTGCTTGGGGGCGAAGCAACTAATTCAGGATAAACAGAGCCATGGGTACCATATTACATATAATACCTATTCCACCCCCCCAGTAACTCACCCCGCGGGATTACGCACAGTCGTGGAAATCCAAGAAAAGGACACAAATGAGCCATAGAAACAAAGAACTATCTAATAGACCCTAATCCACCCGCCCCACCCTGCACCCCTGCAGAAGGCTACGGCCTACCCCCCCCCCCAGCAGCGTGCCTGTTGCCCTAATTATGAACCCGAAATATAGAATGAGATGATATAGAGAAAAGGAAAAAGAAAGAGAAAAAAGGAAAGCCTGGGGAGAGGAACCATGTAGCAGATGGCGCGGCCCCCGCCCCCCGCCCACACAAACCATGACCGTGGCCCAAAACGAAACTGGCAAGTGTTCAGTTATACGTAAATATGAAGGAATCAACAAAGTATCACAATTTGGGGCAGTCCATAACTCCGTTCACCGATTAGTAGTCTTCCGAAGTAAGAACCGGACTCATCCTAGTCCTTTCTTAGCTAACGTCACGATGTGCGTCGATCCAGTGGGCATAAAACATGGCGATGAGAAAAGGCCGTGGAAAAGTCGCTGGACGATCAATGGAAGCAACCAATGGGACTTCCTCTGCCGATGGCAATGCAGGAGCTGTTCACGGCAGTCGTGTACACCAGTGTCAATGATCACCAGCGGTTCTACCCGCTCACGTATCGGATCATCGTTACCCCAACCAGAAAGCGGGGAACAATCAACGACCACCTCGGGCCCATCCGCGTCCTCAAGAGACGACCCGGGAGCAATGGCGGCCATCACATCGTCCTGTACACAAGAGTCCTGGGCCATGGTATAGTTCCAATTCTTCAACGCCTGCAGGACGTCGCCAATTGTGGGTTCGAGCTCACCAGTGCAGACCCAAGCGGAGCACAAGGGCAAGGAATCGGCATCCCGGGACGTTACACAGGGCATGGCATCAGCCGCCATTTTGCGACAATTGCGCCGTCTCTTCGGAATCATCTCCAGGGGTGGGCTCACCAGTAGGGCCCCGGCGGGATCCCCCTCAAGCGCACAAACCGCACCCACGGCGCTAAAATGATGACCACCAAAAGAGGGGGACCCGCCGGCGACACCGCTCCGCTAGGATCACTCTCCGCCACCGAGCGATGGAGTCCGGCACGGCCGGACGGCAACAAAGGGGGGAGCCACCAACACGGCGTCCCCCACCCACAACTTGCCGCACACCACCTCTGGAGCACCGGACGGTAGTCCCAGGCGCGTTCATTTGCCTCCGGGCTCTTCGCACATCGGAATCTTCCGGCCGGCCCCAATCCTCCACCCGAGGCCGCCGCCGACACCATCTCGCCGGCAACTCGCTAAGGGTAAGGCCCCGGTCTCAACTCCGGAGAGGCCGCACCTTCCGGGAGGACGCCGCCGCGGATCCACTGAGCGCCGGATCCACCAGGATGGATGGTAAGTGACTGCGGAGCTTTGCATATAAGTTGTTGTCCTTTTTGGATAGGATGAGTGACAGGATATTCGAGTTTAGGCAGGTAGGACGGCGGAGCCGAGCTAACGTGCGGCCATCTCGATGTCGAGCTTGGCTCCTCCCCCCCAATATTCTATTGTTGATGAAGAATTTATATCATTTATTCATCTCAGGCCGTTTTCCTTATGGTTGCTTTCCATTTTGACTTGAGTATGCCAATGTTCACTAGGATCAATGTGCGTATTGTCTTATTTTAAATATACTTTATTGGTTTTAACATTATGCCAAGTACAGTTCAATATAATAACAAATACAAATGGTAAGTATTAATCGGTGCAATTTTCAGTACATCAGTTAGAAACTGGTAAGTATGAAAGGCACACTTGTTGTTTATATTTATACTTCAATATTCGTTATTGGGATTGATCCAGACATTGTAAAAAGAAAAAACATCATATAGGTCAACTAAACACGATAAAAGTAATTAACGTACTACTTTACTTACATACACAGCATTAGCGTTAATAGAGAAAAGCATACATTTGATTGTAAAACAGGAATAGAGGAGCACCTTTACAATATCAATATGATGGCAGCTACCCAGGTCAATCATGGGTCTCGGTGATGAGAGAGGCGATTAAGTCAATGTAGGAGCAAGCAATATGATAAAGCCAGAAACATAACTGTATGGAATGCATTTTTGTTACCTCATTTAGGGGGGTTGTAAGTTGTATTTTCCTGTTTTTAGAAGTTTTAATAGGATGACATACCACTCCATTGAGATAGGGCATTTATGGAGGCCTCACATTTCTTCTCGCTGCACAGCTAGACTTCCAGCTGTCGCCCACCAAATCAAGGAGTGCTGCCATGAGGCCCAGGAGGGAGGGGCTGCTGCCCTCCATTTAAGTGTGAGACTACGTTAAGCTACCAAACACCAGATCAGCAAATTAAACTATCACCCAATCCTTTTTACAGCGCTTAAATATGTGAAGTGCTCTGGCCTCCCAAGGCCCGAATTACCTTGTGGGCGCACTTTCCCTGTTTGTGCCACAGCTCACCTTAAAACCGGTGGACTGGGGGCAAACAGGAAAAGTGCGCCCCATTATGGTGAATGTGCTGACCTCAGGACAACTGTGAAGTCACCTTGCCCTGAGGGCAGTGCATTTAGGTGAAATATGGGGTGGCTACTTCAAAATCACACTGTATTTCAGAGTGCACTTTCAAGAGGGGAAAGAGATTCCTCTGCATGTGGGTGCAGTAAGTCACTGCATCCACCTGCAAGGGGATGCCTGAGGGGTCCATGGGACCCCCTTCTCCCCCCTTCCAGAGAGCTGCCTTTAAGAGATGCATATGCATATGAGGGAACACTCTCTGATAGAACTGGTACTACATACGCACCAGTGTATTACAAAAAGGGTGCACAAGTATCGGCAGCCCCTTCTGTAATACCAAAGTGCCCTAGGGGTGCACATGCCTGTTTCTCCCCTAGGCACTCTCTGTAATTGGTCCCCATGTGTCTAGCCCTTGATATTGAGTAATCGTTTGTAAGCATCTAATATAGAGCGCCAAGATGTAGTTAAGGATGGGCACCTCTGTAGCATATGTTGAAAACCCACTGGGGGGGAGTACAGGGGGATACAAAGCAGTTGGGCATCCAAGAACATACAATTTAGCTTCTCAGGAGTGATGTATGCTTTATGTGAAATAAAGAATTCACTGTTTGAGATGCGCGCATTGTGAGAAACAATACAGGGGTAGGTGATGGCCTTATCCCATTCAGTACCAAAAATGTTTTGTTAAAATCAGCTTCCCAAGCTTCTCAGAGCTCATTGAGTGGTAACTGTTTATGATCCTGCAGCGCTCGATATAGCCAGGTGATGAGATGGCGGCCCACCCCAAGGTGAGGAGCGCCTGTGTTAATGCATGGGTGTCCGGTTCCACCAACGCTGTGGACCACTACAACTCACAGGCCAGGACAATTTGATTGTAGGTTAGAAACCACCCTCTATGTAGGTTATATTGATTTGTTAATTCATCAAAAAGCAGAAGGTGACTTTCTTGGAAAAGATCATCAACAGTGTGAAAGATCTCATCACTCCATTGGCGTGAGTCTTGCTTAGTGAGAAATCCCTTATCCTTAGAAAAGCCTAGCAGCCGGATTGCCAGGACATAGGTAGCAACATGTTTAGTTAGTTGAAAATCCCATTTGAGGCACCCATACCAGCTGTGGTAAATTGCAAACAAGTTTAGTCCAAGGCAAAAAGAGATGCAGCAGAACAGCGGGTGTCAATAAGCTTCGAGAAGTGAACTTATCATTCAGTGACTTTACAGAAAGAAACCAAAGCATCCCTTCCTACACAGCAGAGCAACCAATGGCTCTATAGGTAGTGCTGAAGGCAGAGGAGACCGGGGACAGTCGTATCTCGTCCTTCTGCAGATCTCAAATGGTTTCAATATTTGTTTACCAACTGTGGTATAATCCAATGATGTCACTTTGAGCAATGCTCTCTCAGAGAATCCTGTCTCTCTGAGGTTCTAGAATGTATTGGGGAGAGCGGATGAAGTCTTGAGATAGTGACTGTTACTAAAGCTGTGGGGTGTTTATGATAAACTCTTTGAAACTATCCAGTTTCTAAGCCCTCGCCTTGGCATCATCTGGGTTTAAAACCAACACTTTCTGGGGATCTGGAGAGTAGTATAACAGACGAGTTAACCATAGCATTCATCCTCCAACTTTTTACTAGTTCCCTAAATAAATATCCCCAGTTAAGCATGTCAAGTGCCTTTTTTCAAGTCCAATACGAGGGAAGCAGAGATGGGGAATATGGGAGGGTACTCTCCATTAATCTATAGATCATGTGAGCGTTTTACAAGGTGTTGATGGAGCAAGGATTCGCACGTAACGCGACTTGCTCTCTTTCATGAACCTCGCCTAAATCATAACTGTACTAACTCCGATTGTTTGTCATTTTATTTGTATTTCCCCAACACACGGGTGTCCCTAGGAGGCTTGCCTATGTGTTCTTTCATCATAATCACGCTTGCACATTAATAAAATGGCCGCTTTGCAGTAATCCAGTCTGCGCATGCGTCGGTCATACCCATGTGATGTGACGCACTCGCAATCTGGAGGGAAAAGTTCGCTCATGCGCATTGTTGCTAAAATGGCCGCTTGTCTTTAATCATGCTTCATGCTATCTTAAGCCGCTTTTGTATATGCATCTTTTCTGCACTAACTCTTAATGCTATAAGTATTATAAAATAAGGGATTAAGAGTAGTTGGTCATGGTGTACAGTGTATTCATTTTATTCTGTGTTATTAATTTGTTTTCGCTTACTTTTCATGTACCGCGTAAATGAGGGCCTGGAAGTAGGGACGGGAACCATATTGAAGCTGACGTATCCCTCATCACGTGACCTAAGATCTGGGACGTGCAGCAATGGAACCTGGCCAGTTGGCTATTGAAAATGGGACTGTCCTTTCCAAGCGCACCTTCGCCCTTGAAGACTTGCTATTTTTACTCTGAAAATGCAACAATGTTTCAAACCTTTACTTTACTATTGTACTTTCCCACACGTATGCCTGGGAACCCAGATGCTAGGGGGAGGGTAATGTCACGTGAAATACGTAATAGAAATATAGGTGGTGACAAATGTCTTAAACCACCTCCCTTGACCAATCAGAAGATGGGACTTTGTCATTTTGCAACATTTATGGGTGGTCTTGGGGACTTAAAACTGTATATATAGCCTAGCTTAGCTTAGAGAAATTGTCCGACTTGTCCGAGTAGCAGACCTGTCACTGACCCTACGAACTCTATAGGTGCCTGATACAGAGTGCTGCGGAGCATTCTGCCTGAAACTTTCCACAAACTCCAAGGGGTGGAAATTAGTCCCAAGTGCTAAGCGAAGCACTTTGCTGGGAGATTCGAAAACCCAATCGGGGTTATTGGCGGATTCCGTGCAGAAGAGGGGGTAACGCTGGCGTTACATCCGAAGCTGTGAGGGGGTTGGTCGTGCCTTGGCGAACCCAGTCCTGACCCAGACCTGAGGGGTATCCTGTCCTGACTGTCCATGAGCTGTACCTGCTCACCTCCTGGTATTTCCTGAATCCTTGAGGGTCCTTGTCCCGTTCTTTCCCAACTGACCCGTGGCCAGGGTTAGTCCTCATTCTCACTTAGGTAAATATTGGCATAGGTGTCTGTCTATACTATACCCTTAATTTTCCTCTTCTAATTAAAGCAATCTTGCCTGTGATATTCTCCATATCTCCTTTGAATGTAATTTCATGCAATTGATTATTAGTAAATGTTCCACTTTTACCCTTCCTATAGGACATTGTTAAACCCAACTGTTTATCTAGATTGTTCCACTTATTCCCTTTCCCTTAGTATGGTTGCCGTGAAGTTAGTAAAGATAGCATAAGGTTTAGGAATTAGTATAAAATTATTAGGTCACACATTAGGTCCTCCTCACGTCCTTGCCCTAGTTTAAACCATATTAGTTAATATGTTTATTATGATTCATGCCCTATAGTGTTCCCTTTTACTCTATGATACTCACCATTATCCATAGTTACATTTTGGTTCTGATTTTAATCATTGATGTATTGCTTTGCATTTGCCTCCTTGTAATGGCATTTTCATTTTAAACTTATACTATATAAAACCCTTAAAACCATCAAGGTGTCTGTGGTCATTATACATTAAAGTGATAATAAAGGTATTAAATGTGTAAAGTAGAATTTTCTCCCTTTTAGGAAAACCTTATCACCTGTCCACTGCTAGCTCCTGATCCGTCAGGAGTAATGTGCCTGTGGTAAGTCAGGTACATGAATAGTAAGTGGTGTAAGAGTCACCCAATCGATTACTCATAAGAGCGCGTATTTTGGAAATCACCTGGTTCACCCCAGTAAAACGTTATCATTGAAATTGAATAAAACACAATTTTACACGCCAGGGCCCAGTGCGTGGAAAGAAAATTCGGTGAGCCGGGTGACCTGCGCGATCTATCAGTAATTTCTGGTAGCAGAGGATGGTTAGGACTAGTAAGATAGGTAGATAAGATAGTTAGAAAATAAACCGTGAAAAATAAATGTGCTGCTAAAATTTTAATATTGATTATGTTACTTAATATTTTATTGCGCAACTGTTTGTAAAATATTTTAATTTGTTTTGCGATAATTTTATTTGCTGCTAAATATTATATGTTTTATTAACCAATTGTGTGTGACTGTTGAGTGTCGTCTGAAATCCCCGGGGAATTGTATAACGGATGGTGAGTAGAATCCATTCCGTTCTGAGGTCATTTGTAGGGAGGAAAGGTTAGTGCATGGTTCAAGTGGAACTGGAAGCGCTAATTAGGTCTTTTTCGGAAAACTGTATGAATGAAAGTAACGGGACTGCTGATAGAAACCTTGGTCTGATATCACCTAGTAAGGGTCACACTAAGGGAGTAATAGAGTCATCGGAGCTTGTGTGTTAGCAGAGGGAAACGCTGTCGAAACCTTAGGCTTAGTATATATCCCGGAAAGAAGTGGATGAGTCTGGGAAGTAGCAGGTTTTCTAATGCGTGCGTGATAGGGTAGGCAAGAGAAGTCTATCCGAAGTGTATGAAAAGTAGACAGAAGTGGTTTACTTGCAGTAAAAGAAGAACTTTCTATCTCTTTAGAACACTCCTACACAATGGCGAATGTTACACGTTGTTGACTAAAATTAACATTAGCACCTTAGAGAAAATACAAAGTTTCCGTTACCTTGTAAAGGAGGGAGTCAGTCGAAGGGCTGCTCTGACGTCACTCCGTGCCGCGCTGGGATTGGTTAAACCAGCGGGGTGTGTAGTGAAGCTGAAATTGTAAGGGAGGGGTGAGTGCCTGAGCGTGAGAACGCGTCTCGCGAAAAGGCCGCGCACCCATTGGTCAAGAACTTTTGCAACCTCTGTACTGATTGGTTGTTGCGAAATTGGAGTCGCGCTAGCATTGGAAGCACAAACGAAGTAAAAATTTTCCGCACCGAGCTTATAGATTGTTACGAGCGGTGTATGTGGTACCCTGATTTTCTGCCTGATCCACGAAATCTAGGGTGTCATAAAGAGTTGATGAGCAGAGGCAGACCTCACAACATGTACGGAGGAAAGAGAAAAATGTCATTTACCAGCAAAATAAAGAATTTCTTCAAAACTGACAAACCCGTACGAACTAGGGAGGGAGTGATCATTCCTCCGCCAGATACTCCCGCCTCTTTCATGATGTTAGAAAAAGGGTATCATACCTGTGTATGGTTAGAGAACTGGGTAAAGTACACTGCGGAGGATGGAGTTTTAAGCCTTTCCCATTGATGGTACTTTTAACGGGAGAGTCCTATTTAACCTGAGGACCCGAATGAATGAATTACATCCCAGACCTAGATTAACTCAGTATGAAGCTCTAGAACATGGGTACTCATAAACTTTCTCTCGGGGGCCAAATTTATAGTGTGGTTTATGTCCGAGGGCCGCACCGGTGGGGGCGGGGTCAGTGGGGGAGGGGGCGGGGCTAGAGCAAGAAAAAAAAACTGTGACCATGAGGTTGATCACAGGTCCCTGCAGCTGACGCCTTCGTCCACTTAGCAACCAGACCCGGCATACAGACATCTCTCTCTCTCTCGGTCTTTCTCTCTCTTTCTCTCTCTCCCGCTCTCTCCCTCTTCATCTGTCTCACTCACTCTGACTGTCTCACTCCCTCTCTCCCTCACTCACTCCCTCTCTCCCTCTGTCTCACTCCCTCCCTCCCTCCCTCTCACTCACTTTGACTGTCTCACTCCCTCTCTTCCTCTGTCTCACTCACTCTGAATGTCTCCCTCTCCATCTGTCTTCCTCTCCCTCACTCGGTTTTCCTCTCCCTCAGTTTCCCTCTCCCTCACTCAGTTTCCCTCTCCCTCAGTTTCCCTCTCCCTCACTCTGTTTCCCTCTCCCTCAGTTTCCCTCTCCCTCCCTCAGTTTCCCTCTCCCTCAGTTTCCCTCTCCCTCAGTTTCCCTCTCCCTCAGTTTCCCTCTCCCTCAGTTTCCCTCTCCCTCAGTTTCCCTCTCCCTCAGTTTTCCTCTCCCTCAGTTTCCCTCTCCCTCACTCAGTTTCCCTCTCCCTCAGTTTCCCTCTCCCTCAGTTTCCCTCTCCCTCAGTTTCCCTCTCCCTCCCTCAGTTTCCCTCTCCCTCCCTCAGTTTCCCTCTCCCTCAGTTTCCCTCTCCCTCAGTTTCCCTCTCCCTCAGTTTCCCTCTCCCTCAGTTTCCCTTTCCCTCCCTCAGTTTCCCTCTCCCTCCCTCAGTTTCCCTCTCCCTCCCTCAGTTTCCCTCTCCCTCCCTCAGTTTCCCTCTCCCTCAGTTTCCCTCTCCCTCCCTCTCCCTCCGTTTCCCTCTCCCTCAGTTTCCCTCTCCCTCAGTTTCCCTCTCCCTCACTCTGTTTCCCTCTCCCTCAGTTTCCCTCTCCCTCACTCTGTTTCCCGCTCTCTTCTTCCCTCTGTCTCCCTCTCTCCTTCCCTCTCCCTCCTTCCCTCTGTCTCCCTCTCCTTCCCTTTCCCTCAATCAATCAATCAATCAGTGACACTTATAGAGCGCGCTACATACCCGTAGGGTCTCAAGGCGCTGGGGGGGGGGGGGGGGGGGGGGGGGGGGGGAGCGGGGGGGGGGGGGTGGGTGCCGCTACTGCTCGAACAGCCCAGGTCTTCAGCTTCTTCCTGAAGGAGAGGTGGTCTTGGGTCAGGCCGCAGGTCGGTCGGGAGAGATAGTTTCCAGGTCTTGGCGGCCAGGTGGGAGAAGGACCTTCCTCCTGTAGTCGCTCTTCGGATGCGGGGGACGGCGGCGAGGGGCGTGGTTGGCTGAACGGAGGTGGCGTTTGGGAGCGTAGAAGTTGACTCGGCTGTTGAGGTAGCTCGGGCCTTGGTCGTGTAGGGCTTTGTGTGCGTGGGTGAGGAGGCGGAAGGTGATTCTTTTGTTGACGGGGAGCCAGTGAAGGTCTCTCAGATGTCCGGAGATGTGGCTGGTTCGTGGGATGTCGAGGATGAGTCTGGCTGAGGAGTTCTGGATCCGCTGGAGTCTCTTCTGGAGCTTGGCGGTGGTACCGGCGTAGAGGGCGTTGCCGTAGTCCAGTCGGCTGGTGACGAGGGCCTGGGTGACGGTCTTCCTGGTCTCGGTGGGGATCCACCAGAAGATCTTCCGTAGCATGCGTAGGATGTTGAAGCACGCCGAGGAGACGTTGTTGACTTGCCTGGTCATGGAGAGGGAGGAGTCCAGGATGAAGCCCAGGTTGCGTGCATGGTCTGTCGGTTTGGGTGCGGTGCCCAGGGCGGGAGGCCACCAGGAGTCGTCCCAGGCGGAGGGTGAGGAGCCCAGGATGAGGACCTCCGTCTTGTCCGAGTTCAGTTTCAGGCGGCTGGTCGTCATCCACTCGGCTACCTCTTTCATCCCTTCGTGCAGGTTGGCTCTGGCGGCGGCGGGGTCGTTGGTCAGGGAGAGGATCAGCTGGGTGTCGTCGGCGTAGGAGATTATGCTGAGGTTGTGTTTGCGTACGATGGCCGCGAGGGGGCTCATGTAGACGTTGAAGAGGGTGGGGCTCAGAGATGATCCTTGGGGGACTCCGCAGATGACTTCGGAGGCCTCTGACTCGTACGGTGGTAGGCGGACTCTCTGTGTTCTTCCGTCGAGGAAGGAGATGATCCATTCCAGCGCCTTGTCCTGGATTCCGATGTTGCTGAGGCGCTGTACTAGGGTGCGGTGGCAGACCGTGTCGAATGCCGCGGAGAGGTCTAGGAGGATGAGGGCCGCTGTTTCTCCATTGTCCATCAGGGCTCGGATGTCATCGGTGGCGGCGATGAGGGCGGTCTCGGTGCTGTGGTTGGCTCGGAAGCCGGACTGTGAGGGGTCAAGGGATCCGTTCGTCTCGAGGAAGGCGGCCATCTGCTTGTTGACGGTCTTCTCGATGACTTTGGCTGGAAACGGGAGGAGCGAGATGGGGCGGTAATTCTTGAGGTCGGTGGGGTCCGCTGTTGGTTTCTTGAGTAGAGCGCTGAGTTCGGCGTGTTTCCAGCTCTCGGGGAAGATGGTGGTGTCGAAGGATGTGTTGATGATGTCTCGCAGGTGGGGTGCGATGACAGCGTCGGCCTTGTTGAAGACGTGGTGAGGGCAGGGGTCGGTCGGTGATCCGGAGTGGATGGAGTTCATCGTCCGGATGGTGTCTTCGGTGCTGATCGGGGTCCAGGCGTGGAGGGTGGTGGTGGGGGGTTGGTTGCTCGGTCATGGTGTGCGTTGGTTGGTTGTTGAAGCTGTTGTGTATGTCCGCGATCTTGTTGTGGAAGTATGATGCGAGGGAGTTGCAGAGGTCTTGCGATGGGGTGACGTCGTTGTTTCCTGCGCTGGGGTTGGAAAGCTCTTTCACGATGTTGAAGAGTTCCTTGCAGTTGTGTGCGTTGTTGTCCAACCGGTCCTTGAATGCTGTTTTCTTGGCGGCGCGGATCAGCTGGTGGTGTTTCCGGGTGGCAAGTTTGAAGGAGGTCCTGTTGTCCGGTGTCGGGTCCCTTCTCCAGACTTTCTCGAGGGCTCGGCAGTTCTTCTTGGAGCTCTTGAGTTCGTCGGTGAACCATGGGGCCTTCTTGCTGCCGGGTCTGCTAGGCGGGGTCCTCAGTGGGGCGAGTTCGTCCGCGCAGTTGCTGATCCACTTCGTGAGGTTGTCGGCGGCCTGGCTGGGGTTCGCTGAGCTGGCAGGAGGGTGCTGGCTCAGGGAGGTGGCGAGCTGGTCTGCTGTGATCTTGTTCCAGCTTCTGCGGGCGGCCTGTTGCTGGTGTTGGTGGGTCGTCGTTCTCTTGAAGGTGAAGTGGACGCAGCTGTGGTCCGTGCATTGAAGCTCTGTGGCGTGGCTGAAGTCGATGTCTGTGCTGGAGAAGACTGCGTCGAGTGTGTGTCCGGCGAGGTGGGTGGGGGTGGACACCAGTTGCTTGAGTCCCAGGTTGGCGAGGTTGTCGAGCAGGGTGCTGGTGTTGCGGTCGTTGTTGTTCTCCAGATGGAAGTTGAGGTCTCCCAGGAGGATGTAGTCAGCGGAGGGGAGGGCATGCGGGCTGACGAAGTCGGCGATGTCCTCGCTGAATTGCGTGCGTGGTCCAGGGGGTCGGTAGATCAGGGTGCCTCTGAGGGTGGTGTTCGGGTTGGTGTGGATCTGGAAATGCAGGTGTTCGGCGCTGGTCAGGGTGTTGTCGGTGCTGGTCGTGATGCGGATGGTGCTCCTGTGGATGATGGCGATGCCTCCTCCCATCTGGTTGGCGTTTCGGTCCCTCCGGACGATCTTGTAGCCCTCTGGGATAGCGATGGCGATGTCGGGTGCTGAAGAGGCGTTCATCCAGGTCTCCGTGAGGAAGGCGACGTCAGGGGCTGTGGCGTCTAGGAGGTTCCAGAGTTCGATGGCGTGTCTGTGGACGGAGCGGGTGTTGAGCAGGATGCACTTGAGGTGGGTGCTGCTGGTGTTCGCCTTGGCGGGTGCTGGTGCGAGGCTGGTCCGGATGCATGTGAACTTGCAGGCGTGGCAGCTGAAAGGTCCGTGGGTACGTCGTGGAGTGGCTTGATGGCAATCTGGGAGTCGGCCGGTGTTGAGAGCGGTGAGGGTGGCGGCGGAGTACGTCAGGCGGGTCGGTCGGGGTCTTCGTGGGCCAAGGGTCCCGGCACTGGGCGCGGTCCAGACGCGGACAGGCGCAGACGGGCTTACCTTTGGCGCGCCTTCGGCGCACAATCGGCGCGCCCGCTGCGCGTGACCGCTGCGCGTTCGCACGGTCGCCATATAAAGGCGAAGTGCGCGGGTGGGCGGAGCAGCTGGGAGGCGGGAGCGGGGAGGGAACAGAATGAAAAAAGGGGCGGGGCTTGCGGTGGTGGCGGGAAGCGGGGAGCGGGGAGGGAAGACGGAGGTCGGCGAGGGTAGGCGGGCAAACAGGAAGGACACAAGCTGAGAAAAGAAAAATACAGAAAAAAAAACAGAGGCAAACGCTAACACGGGCAAGGAAACAAGAAAACAATTTTAGCAAGCACAAATGTCGGACAAAACAAAGTCAAAACAATCGACAGCCGAGTCGGCCGGCAGCGAGGCAGGCAGCGAGGCAGGGAAGGCTGAGGGGCACACGCAGCAGCTGGCGGCCGTGCGGCGCAGGGGTGTCCCACAAGTGGGTCACACTCACCTGTGTCGCACGGTCGCCATATAAAGGCCAAGTGCGCGGGTGGGCGGAGCAGCTGGGAGGCGGGAGCGGGGAGGGAACAGAATGAAAAAAGGGGCGGGGCTTGTGGTGGTGGCGGGAAGCGGGGAGCGGGGAGGGAAGACGGAGGTCGGCGAGGGTAGGCGGGCAAACAGGAAGGACACAAGCTGAGAAAAGAAAAATACAGAAAAAAAAACAGAGGCAAACGCTAACACGGGCAAGGAAACAAGAAAACAATTTTAGCAAGCACAAATGTCGGACAAAACAAAGTCAAAACAATCGACAGCCGAGTCGGCCGGCAGCGAGGCAGGCAGCGAGGCAGGGAAGGCTGAGGGGCACACGCAGCAGCTGGCGGCCGTGCGGCGCAGGGGTGTCCCACAAGTGGGTCACACTCACCTGTGTCGCACGGTCGCCATATAAAGGCCAAGTGCGCGGGTGGGCGGAGCAGCTGGGAGGCGGGAGCGGGGAGGGAACAGAATGAAAAAAGGGGCGGGGCTTGCGGTGGTGGCGGGAAGCGGGGAGCGGGGAGGGAAGACGGAGGTCGGCGAGGGTAGGCGGGCAAACAGGAAGGACACAAGCTGAGAAAAGAAAAATACAGAAAAAAAAACAGAGGCAAACGCTAACACGGGCAAGGAAACAAGAAAACAATTTTAGCAAGCACAAATGTCGGACAAAACAAAGTCAAAACAATCGACAGCCGAGTCGGCCGGCAGCGAGGCAGGCAGCGAGGCAGGGAAGGCTGAGGGGCACACGCAGCAGCTGGCGGCCGTGCGGCGCAGGGGTGTCCCACAAGTGGGTCACACTCACCTGTGTCGCACGGTCGCCATATAAAGGCCAAGTGCGCGGGTGGGCGGAGCAGCTGGGAGGCGGGAGCGGGGAGGGAACAGAATGAAAAAAGGGGCGGGGCTTGCGGTGGTGGCGGGAAGCGGGGAGCGGGGAGGGAAGACGGAGGTCGGCGAGGGTAGGCGGGCAAACAGGAAGGACACAAGCTGAGAAAAGAAAAATACAGAAAAAAAAACAGAGGCAAACGCTAACACGGGCAAGGAAACAAGAAAACAATTTTAGCAAGCACAAATGTCGGACAAAACAAAGTCAAAACAATCGACAGCCGAGTCGGCCGGCAGCGAGGCAGGCAGCGAGGCAGGGAAGGCTGAGGGGCACACGCAGCAGCTGGCGGCCGTGCGTGCCTCCTTCCCTCTGTCTGCCCCTCTCTCCCTCACTCTGTCTCCCTCCCTTTCCCTCCCTCCCTCTGTCTCCCTCCCTCACTCTGTCTCCCTCCCTCACTCTGTCTCCCTCCCTCCCTCTGTCGAGCTCCCTCACTCTTGGCAAGCTCCCTCACTCTTGGCGAGCTCCCTCACTCTTGGCGAGCTCCCTCACTCTTGGCGAGCTCCCTCACTCTTGGCGGGCTCCCTCACTCTTGGCGGGCTCCCTCACTCTTGGCGGGCTCCCTCACTCTTGGCGGGCTCCCTCACTCTTGGTGGGCTCCCTCACTCTTGGCGGGCTCCCTCACTCTTGGTGGGTTCCTCACTCTTGGCGGGCTCCTCACTCTCCCCTCTCCCTCCCTCTCCTTCCCTCACTCTCTCCTTCCCTCACTCTCTCCTTCCCTCACTCTACTTCCCTCACTCTACCTCTCTCACTCTCCTTCCCTCTCCCTCCCTGACTCTCCCTCCCTCACCCTACCTCCCTCACCCTACCCCCCTCACCCTACCTCCCTCACCCTACCTCCCTCACCCTACCTCCCTCACTCTACCTCCCTCACTCTCCCTCCCTCACTCTCCTTCCCTCACTCTCCTTCCCTCACTCTCCTTCCCTCACCCTCCTTCCCTCTCCCTCCCCACTCTCCTTCCTTCCCTCTCCCTCGCTCACTCTCCTTCCCTCTCCCTCGCTCACTCTCCTTCCCTCTCCCTCCCTCACTCTCCTTCCCTCTCCCTCCCTCACTCTCCTTCCCTCTCCCTCCCTCACTTTCCCTCCCTCACTCTCCCTCCCTCCCTCACTCTCCCTCCCTCACTCTCCCTCCCTGACTCTCCCTCCCTCCCTCACTCTCCCTCCCTCACTCTCCCTCCCTGACTCTCCCTCCCTCCCTGACTCTCCCTCCCTCCCTCACCCTACCTCCCTCACCCTACCTCCCTCACTCTCCTTCCCTTACTCTCCTTCCCTCACCCTCCTTCCCTCTCCCTCCCCCTCCCCCACTCTCCTTCCTTCCCTCTCCCTCCCTCGCTCACTCTCCTTCCCTCTCCCTCCCTCACTCACTCTCCCTCACTCACTCTCCCTCCCCCACTCTCCTTCCTTCCCTCTCCCTCCCTCGCTCACTCTCCTTCCCTCTCCCTCCCTCACTCACTCTCCCTCACTCACTCTCCCTCACTCACTCTCCTTCACTCTCCTTCCCTCACTTTCCCTCACTCACTCTCCCTCACTCTCCTTCCCTCACTCTCCCTCCCTCTCCCTCACTCACTCTCTCTTACTCACTCTCCCTCACTCCTCTCCCTCCCTCACTCTCCCTCCCTCTACTCCCTCACTCACCCTCACTGTCCCTCCTTCACTCACTGTCCCTCCCTCACTCACTCTCCCTCCCTCACTCACTCTCCCTCCCTCACTCTCCCTCACTCACTCTCCTTCCCTCACTCTCCCTCACTCTCCCTCTCCCTCGCCCTCCCTCGCGCTCCCTCCCTCGCCCTCACTCTCCCTCGCCCTCACTCTCCCTCGCCCTCACTCTCCCTCGCCCTCACTCTCCCTCGCCCTCACTCTCCCTCGCCCTCACTCTCACTCGCACTCACTCGCTTTCCCTCACCCTCACTCTCCCTCGCCCTCTCCCTCGCCCTCTCCCTCGCTCTCCCTCGCTCTCCCTCGCTCTCCCTCGCCCTCTCCCTCGCTCTCCCTCGCTCTCCCTCGCTCTCCTCTGCTCTCCCTCTCCCTAGCCCTCGCTCTCCCTCGCCCTTGCTCTCCCTCGCCCTTGCTCTCCCTCGCCCTCACTCTCCCTCACCCTCACTCTCCTTCCCTCACTCTCCTTCCCTCACCCTCCTTCCCTCTCCCTCCCCCACTCTCCTTCCTTCCCTCTCCCTCGCTCACTCTCCTTCCCTCTCCCTCCCTCACTCTCCTTCCCTCACTTTCCCTCCCTCACTCTCCTTCCCTCACTTTCCCTCCCTCACTCTCCTTCCCTCTCCCTCCCTCACTCTCCCTCCCTCCCTGCCTCACTCTCCCTCCCTGACTCTCCCTCCCTCACTCTACCTCCCTCACTCTACCTCCCTCACTCTACCTCCCTCACTCTACCTCCCTCACTCTACCTCCCTCACTCTACCTCCCTCACCCTACCTCCCTCACCCTACCTCCCTCACCCTACCTCCCTCACTCTCCTTCCCTTACTCTCCTTCCCTTACTCTCCTTCTCTCACCCTCCTTCCCTCCCCCACTCTCCTTCCTTCCCTCTCCCTCGCTCACTCTCCTTCCCTCTCCCTCCCTCACTCACTCTCCCTCACTCACTCTCCCTCACTTTCCCTCCCTCACTCTCCCTCCCTCACTCTCCCTCCCTCACTCTCCCTCCCTCACTCTCCCTCCCTCTCCCTCACACACTCTCCCTTACTCACTCTCCCTCCCTCTACTCCCTCACTCACCCTCACTGTCCCTCCTTCACTCACTGTCCCTCCCTCACTCACTCTCCCTCCCTCACTCTCCCTCCCTCACTCTCCTTCCCTCACTCTCCCTCCCTCACTCTCCTTCCCTCACTCTCCCTCTCCCTCCCTCGCTCTCCCTCCCTCGCCCTCGCTCTCCCTCCCTCTCCCTCGCCCTCGCTCTCCCTCGCCCGCCCTCACTCTCCCTCGCCCTCACTCTCCCTCGCCCTCACTCTCCCTCACTCTCCCTCTCCCTCGCCCTCACTCTCCCTCGCCCTCACTCTCCCGCACTCTCCCTCGCCCTCACTCTCCCTCGCCCTCACTCTCCCTCGCACTCACTTGCTCTCCCTCACCCTCGCTCTCCCTCGATCTCCCTCGCCCTCTCCCTCGCTTTCCCTCTCCCTCGCTTTTCCTCTCCCTCGATCTCCCTCTCCCTCCCTCTCCCTCGCTCTCCCTCGCTCGCCCTCGCTCGCCCTCTCCCTCGATCTCCCTCGCCCTCGCTCTCCCTCGCTCTCTCTCTCACTCTCCCTCTCCCTCGCTCTCCCTCTCCCTCGCTCTCCCTCTCTCTCCCTCTCCCTCGCTCTCCCTCTCCCTCGCTCTCCCTCACCCTCACTCACCCTCACTCTCCTTCCCTCACTCTCCCTCACCCTCTCTCCTTCCCTCACTCTCCCTCCCTCACTCTCACTCTCCCTCCCTCACTCTCACTCACCCTCCCTCTGTCTCTCTCCCTCCCTGTCTCTCTCCCTTCCTTTCCCTCCCTCCCTGTCTCCCTCCCTCCACCTTGCCTGTGTGTGCCCGGGCTGAGACAGCTTCTGGGCACACACAGCCTCACCGGAGCACTTCACAGGTCTTTAAAAGACCATTCGTAAGTTAATGAGGCTTTGTCACCTCTTAGACCCCTGCAGCCCCACTTTGACTACGACAGAAATCGTCCGGTCCCCACAGAGCAGCAGTCTGAGTCGCGCTGCCGCAGGGGTGTTTGCTGACACTCTGTAAAAAAAAAAGTTAAACACGGGTACATGTATGCAAGGTCCGCGGGCCGCCAGGGAAGGCTTGCCGGGCCGTACTATGAGTACCCGTGATCTAACTGGACTGTAGGTGCATAGTAATGACGTGCGATTTAGGGATTCTGTATTGAAACTAGATGCTATGCCCTTTGCTTTCAAACATTACTTTTTGGATTCCATTAGCCTGCTTAACTGTTTTACCCTAATTTTAAACCCACAACAAACTAGCTGCTAAAAATAGAGAAGGTGGGCGGGCAGATTGGCGCTGTGTACACCTCACAAGCCTGGTGCAAAGTTAATCGTTTTCCAACTCCTACTTTAACAAGCCCCAATGTTTCTTTCGGTCTCCTTTCCCTCCCTCTCCCTCTCCCTCTCTCCGTCCCTCCCTCTCCCTCTCCCTCTCTCCGTCCCACTACCTCCTTTGTCACCCTCTTCACCTCACCCTGCGTGTGTCAACCTGGGCCGAGACAGCCTCCTGGCACACACAGCCCCACCCGAGCACTTCACAGGTCTTTAGAAAGACCATTTGTATGTTAATGAGGCCTTGCTGTACTTAACCTCTTCTTAGGCCCCTGCAGCTCTACTATCATTGGAATCACCCGGCGGCCGGCCCCCACAGAGCAGCAGAGTCTCTCAGACTCGCGCTGCAGCAACCAGCAGTGTTTGACATTTTCATTTTCAATTTAAATACAACACGGGTTTACATTTTCATTTAAATACAACACGGGTACGATGTCAGGAAGGTCAGCGGGCCGCCAGGGAAGGCTTGCCGGGCCGCCACTGGCCCGCGGGCCGTACTATGAGTACCCGTGCTCTAGAAGAATGGGAAATTGAGGCTCTAGAGCGAGACAGACCCCGGATGGACAAGGGAGTGACCCGATGGTATCCAAAATTGGTAAAGGAAACCAAGGAGCAGAAATTGAAACAGTGGAGACAAAATATGATGGTAGAAGGGTTATTCCCCATGTTCGGAGCTAACGAAATGATGGGAGGGAAGAAATGTACTGAGAAAACCCGACACATGATGCCCCTGGGTGAATCGGAAGATGAATTTTTAGAGGACTTATTTATGAAAGGTCCCCCACCTTATAATGAAGAAACCAGATCTCAAAGCTTAACTACTCCATTGAGACCTTCAGGAAGAAGAAGTACTAGTGAAGCCGATTCCACAGGGATAGAACAGAGAAGAGCGGGAGGAGAGGGATATGGTAGACCCGACCCCGTAGTCCCGAACTACAACCCCTTTGGTGAGGAAAGACCAGTTTTGTCAACTCCATCAGCTCCAAATATTTATCCTTCTCTAGTACCCCAAATAATACAGGATCCCCCCATTAATAGGGTGTTACACGAGCAGGAAAGGGAGGCCCTGAGAGGACAGCGAAACGATCTCATACATGCCATAGCTCAGATTAATCCAAATCCTGAAGCCCTGACGATTCCAGTGACCATTGGTCCAGTTTTTCCTCTATATGGGGACAGAATGAATACTCCAAAAACTCCAGTCATAACCCCGATGATGCCCCCGCCTAGAAGGGAACCACTCATTATTGATGACCAAGCAAGTGAATGCGAGTCCATGGTTTCCTTGATGGATCTGCCTAATAAGGAACAGGGAAGTAGTATGTCTCGAACTGGAACTCAGACTAGGAACAAAGACGTACTAATAGAGTCTTCATCAGGGACTCGAAGTGCTAGGGTAGTAACTCCTGAGGAAATAGAGAGATGGACCCGAGAATTAGAAGGAGGAGACTCTCATCCGAAACCTTTAGATATCTGTAAATTAAGAATGGAATTAGAGGAATTGACAGCAAGAAATGTGGGATTAGACCGATTGAATGTCCGGGATGAAGAGGAGTTGTTGTTCATGTGCAAGAATCTCACCCGGAATGCAAAAATATTTTTCGAAAAATTAATGGACACGGCAGCATGCATGGGAATTGATGTTAGCAGATCCAAAGTACTACAAAAATCCTACAGAGTAGATTTCTCAGACAAGGATTTAGAAAACCTAAATACAGTAGGGAAGAAGATGCAGATTAAGGAACTGATAAACCTAGTACAGAAATGGGGAGATCTAGATAAGTGGAAAGCCAGGTGGGCAAAGAAAAAGGAGGATAGCAAGGAGAGACCACGGACTGCTGAGTACGTCCTACAAGAGGTGGACAAACCAGAAAAATTATGTCCCATGAGGGAAGTCCCAGGGGGAAAATATGTCCATGTCCCTTGGTCCAGACAAGATATAGTGTCATTTACCAATGACTTCCCTAAATTGAGGGAGAAACCGGTTGAGTGGTACCGACAGGTTGAACGCTTCATAAAGGTTCAGAAATGTCTCCTGAAAGACCTGGATGGGTTTTTCGACATTGTGGTACCTGTAGACCTATGGACCGAATGTAAAATTGAAATCGATTGGCCCAATGAGGAGTACGAGAGAGACTCTGTAACTGGAGCTCCCTCACCTGACGTAATGAGAAAATATAACCAAGTCATACAATACCTAAAGAAAAAGGTACCTGCAAAAGAAACTGATTGGACCCGTATAGATAGAACTACCCAAGAGCGTGATGAATCAGTCCACTCCTTTTATGAAAGGTTACTACAGGTGTTCAAAACTTACAGTGGAATCGATAATGTAGACATGAAGGATATGACCCATTTCAGTTATCGATTCGTGTTAGGATTAAGACCTGAAATATCCCAGTGGATTAGAGATAACAAAATCAGTTGGCAAGGGAAACCCATTGATGATGTTCTCAAGTATGCCAAATACTGCGAAGATGAAATCGAGAACAAAAAGAAAGCCCTAAAGGAGAAGGTGATGTGGGCTCAGGTGAAATTAGTTGAACAACAAGAAAAACAGTTAAGTAAAATGACTAATACTAATAATGCACCAAATCCGAATGCTGGGGGTGGAGGCAGGCCCCGGGTAAAAATGAGTAGAGAAGAGGCTATGGGAAAATTCCCCTGTCACGGATGTGGTCAGATGGGGCATTGGAGAAATAAATGTCCGCACTTGCAGGCTGATAATGCCCCCGTAAATGGTTTAAATCCACAGGTGCAGAAAGAGGGGATCCGAAAGACCCAACAGCAGGTAAATCAACCCCCGTTGCCACGCGCTCCTAGACAAAATTATAGGAATCAGGGTCAACAGAATGAAAGGGTCGAAGTGTGGGAAGGAGAGAATGAAAGAAATGCACCCATTCCACAGTACCTGTTAAATGATACTTTTCTCTGTGATGATCAATACTGACGGGGCCTGAGAGGGGAGGACAAGGAGTGCGTGCTTGGCGCCTCCTTACCGGTAGACCAGACTGGACCATACATTGAAGGAAAGGTTGAAGGGACAGATGTCACCTTTCTGTTGGACACTGGTGCTACCCGTTCCACTGTGAGAACAGCGGACGTTCCTAACCTACCCCTCTCGGGAGAAGCGATCCAAGTAGTGGGAGTTTCAAATCAGATAATCAGTACTCCGGTAACAGAACCTATGGAAATTTCCATAGGAAATTTCAAGGAAATGCACAGATTTGTGGTCTGTGATTCCAGTCCCGTAAACCTATTAGGACGAGATTTGTTGTGCAAAATGCGTTGCACCATCTTTTGCTCACCAAATGGTGTTGAAATTCAGACCCCAGATGAAGATGGCCTATATAAATTGATGTTACTAAGGCCCGACACAGAAATTAAGCCCATGTCCATTGAAAGTCTACCTGAAGAACTTCAATCGAGCGTAATACCTGAAGTTTGGGATTTTACTGGAAAAGATGTAGGCTTAATGGCAAATGTAGACCCAGTTAAAATAGCTATAAAAGCAAATGCTGTATACCCAAATACCAAACAGTATAAAATGAGTGCAGAAGTGAAAGAAGGAGTCGCAAAGGAATTAAACAGATTGCTCAAAGCAAATATCATTCAGGAAGTGATGAGCAGTCCCTGTATTTCACCCATACTTGGAATTAAGAAGCCTAGCGGAAAGTATAGGGTAGTGCAGGACCTGCGCAAGGTAAACCAAATTGTAGTACCTTGCTGTCCCATAGTGCCAAACCCCGCGGTAATACTGTATCAGATTCCTTGGAATGCGGAATGGTTCACTGTCATAGACCTGTGCCATGCATTCTTTTCCATCCCATTGCATCCAGAAAGCAAATTCCTTTTCAGTTTTGAATTCAACAGCCAGATCTATGTCTGGAATCGTGTCCCCCAGGGGTACACAGAAAGTCCATCGATTTTCAACCAGATTCTAAAGAAATGCCTTGAATCTTTAGTACTGCCTAAAGAGTCTGTCCTGGTGCAGTACATAGATGACCTGCTGGTAGCGTCTAGAAGTCAAGACGACTGTGTCACAGATACCATTGCTTTGCTGAATCACCTAGGAAAGGGAGGACATAAGGTTTCACCAGACAAGCTACAGTTCTGCAAAACCTCAGTAAAATATCTGGGGCACCAGATAGAGAAAGGGATCCGGAAAGTCACTACAGAAAGAATTAAAATAATTCGAGAAATGTCACTACCAGTAACCCAGAAAGAAGTAAGAATGTTCCTAGGAGTTGTTGGGTACTGCAGACAGTGGATCGTGGGTTTCGCAGCTATAGCTAAACCCTTGATTAACATGACAAAGAAAGGAGCGGAAGACCCAGTTTGTTGGAATGATGAATGCATGACTGCTTGGGTAAAATTGCGAAATTGTCTGTGCACAGCTCCTGCATTAGGAATGCCCGACTATTCCAAGAACTTTGAACTGTTCTGTGACACGAGAGACAATTGTGCGCTCTCGGTCTTAACCCAGGAACATGGTCTGATTAGACGTCCCGTGGCCTACTTTTCAGCCGCCCTAGATCCAGTGGCTGCTGGATTACCTGGATGTCTGAAAGCAGTAGCCGCTACCTGTACTAGTCTAGAGCAAAGTGAGAACATTGTGATGGGACATCCTGTCACTGTATTTGTTCCACATTCAGTTGTGATCTTACTTACCCGAACCAAGACACAGTATCTCACCCCTAGTCGGCTGACTAAGTATGAGAGGATTCTCATTGGTGCAGAAAATGTAATAATTTCCCGATGTAACATTCTGAACCCTGCAACTCTATTGCCCCTTCCCATTGATGTAGAGGCAGGAGATGAAATTGAACATAGCTGCATAGACTTAACTGAATTTAGCACAAAACCCCGTCCTGATATCAGAGAAGTGGCCTTGGTTGATGAAGACCTCAAAATGTTTGTGGATGGTTCATGTTTGAGACATGAGGATGGAGGTTTGAGTGCTGCCTATGCTGTAGTCACTTTGGAAAAGACCCTGGAAGCTTCCTATCTTTGCGAAGGTAAATCTGCTCAAGTAGCGGAGCTCATCGCTCTAACAAGAGCTTGTAAAATTGGGAAAAACAAAAGAGTAACTGTTTATACTGACAGTCAGTACTGTTATGGGGTTGTTCATGACTTCGGCCAGCTATGGTTGCAAAGAGAATTCATGACCTCCTCAGGTTCTCCCATCCGAAATGGGAAACCAGTACAAAACTTACTGGAAGCCATCCAATTGCCCAAAGAATTGGCTGTGGTCAAGTGTGCGGCTCACCGATCTGGAAATGACGAGGTGACAGCCGGAAACAGATATGCTGACCAAATTGCCCAGTACTGCGCCCGACACAAAATGTCCCTCCTAATTAAACTATGGGGAGGTGGAAGCAGCTGCCAACTGATGTTGTTTGAAAGGTTGGGAACATGGGATGAATTGAGAGAACTACAACAGACGACAGACAGGGAAGAAAGGAACAGGTGGAGGCAGGATGAATGTCGACCAAGGGAAAGGGATGGTGTTGTGGTCCATGTAACTGGTATGCCTGTACTCCCCGAACGACTGGTTACTGCAATGGCCCGGATAATACATGAACCCACACATATTGGGAGGGATGCCATGTGCCGAATGTTTGAAAAGGTGTTCTACAGTCCAAAATTCAGGAGCACAGCAGACAAACTTTGCCAGAGGTGCTTAGTGTGTCAACAATTCAATGCAGGAAAGAAGACAGTAGTGGAGCAAAGTACCATTGGGAGAGCAGAAGGTCCCTTCATTAGGATGCAGGCAGACTTCATAACAATGCCCCTGTGCAAAGGATATAGATATGTCCTGGTCATAGTTTGCTTGTTTTCCCGGTGGGTGGAGGCTTACCCAGCAAAGAAGAATGATGCCCTAACTGTAGCTAAATTATTACTTAGGGAACTGATACCCCGCTTTGGAATTCCAGAGACAATTGAAACAGACCAAGGTGGACATTTTTCAAACGAGGTCCTAAAGGAACTCTGCAGAGCATTTAAAATGGAGCAAAGGCTGCACTGTGCCTATCATCCAGAGGCTTCTGGGATAGTCGAGCAAATAAACGTCACTCTCAAGTCCAGGCTGGCGAAATTGTGTGACTCCACAAAAATGAACTGGATAGAAGCTTTGCCCATGGTGCTGATGAGCTTAAGGAGTATTCCAAACAAAAAGACAGGCCTGAGCCCCCATGAAGTGCTGATGGGAAGAGTGATGCGACAGGCATGGGTACCTGGACACAAACTGCTAAGTATTACTGATGATATGGTGCTAGAATACTGCAGGCAGTTGGGTGACCAAGTGCGTTCTATCTCTCACCAGATTGGAGAGACTGCTGTCGAATGGCCTACAACTCCAGCACACAAACTGAGACCAGGTGATTGGGTGGTGTTAAAGAAACATACCCGGAAGAGTTGCCTTGGACCGAAGTGGGGCAAGCCTCGACAAGTGATCCTTGTCACCACAACTGCTGTGAAGTGTGCTGGTGTACCAAAGTGGATCCATGCAAGCCACACGAAGCGGGTAACCGGAGAAAACGCGACTGAAGCTGAAGGTAGCCCAGCTGAGGAGACTCCAGAAAAGGGTCCGGATCTCGCTGATGGCGAACTACCGAGCACAAGTCAAGACGTTGAATGGTTTCCTGTCGACGACCAAGTTCTTGATCCAATAAGAACCAGAAAATACTCTTACCTAGGTAGTGAGTGGGACAGTGCAGGTGAGTCAGAACAAGAAGGAGAAGGTCAGATCATCAAAGCTATCATAAAATCTGATCAGGGAATAGGCCAAGTAGGGACAGAACAAGTCATCGACACTCCTCCTGAGACAGAGGAGACTGGAAAGGGATAGATAGTGGTCAAAGCAGAAGTTCATGCGGAAGAAAATCAAGAGATCGAAGAGCATGAACAGGGCCAGTTAGTAATAGACGAACATGTTCAGGAAGAAGAGTACAGTGAATCACTCACAAACCAAGATCACATACAGTCTAAACCTGAACTAGGTCAGATTAAGGACCAGGCAGAAGAAATAGATGAAAGACCTGGAACTAGTCAGACAGGAAGGGAAAAAGACACTGCTGAAGCAATAGTGCGGCCAAGGAGAGAAAAGAAGAGAGCTCACGAGGAAGGACAAGTCTCCTCGACCACTAAAAAGATCGAAAAGAGGGGTGAACCCCGGTACGTGAAGAAACTAAGGATAAGAATAAAAACAGTCGAAGAAAAACTAAAGGACCGGAAAAGGGCTGAAAGTGAAGGAAAAGAAGCCCGAGGAAAGTTCATCCGAAAGGGCAGCAGAGTAAAGAAACAGAACAAACTGTATCGAAGCCCTGAGTGGACTTATTTGGTGTTGGAAGAAATTGATGAGCCCAATCACAGTGGCAAAAGCGACGAAGAGTCCATTGCTGATCGGAGTTCTGACGAAGACCCTCCTTGAGGTGAAGCAAAGTAAAACCTCGGCTGAAAAGAAACAAAGAGGGGTTGAGAAAGCCACCTGTAAGATAAAATGTCTGATTCAAATGTCACTGGAAGGTCCAGATTTAGCTGTTGCAGAACTTGCTGTAAAATATGCATCTGTAATATAGTACTAATGATAGTGATATGGATAGGATTAACAGTGTTTATACCTTTTATGATAAGCAAAGACCCTAACATATATCCTACGGACTCGATGACGCCAGACGCAGAAGTTGTAAATACTGAAGAAACACCACGAAGAGTAGAAAGACGTGACAATTCAGTGAGTCTGAGACATACACGACCTGACTTAGAAGCATCAGATGAGGGAGAACTACATTATCACCAAATGAAGAACAGGACACACTTAAATGTTTTCGCTAATCTTTTAGTGCACTATGTAGAAGCTATGGAAATAGAAGATTGCTATGTCTGCATGATGCTACCTACTTCAGTAGCTGAAGGTGTGACATACCACCATTTACCCCTGACCTATGGAATCTCCTGTAGTATTCTAGCTAGCTTGTTCTATAGAAGCACTTTGCAGTACTATTACTCAAACACTGACGTTATCTTTTCAGAACTTCCTATTAGAGGGAATCTGAACCTTGTACATACACTTGGTGGAGTGACTCGCTACATGGGGGAATATTTCCTGACTATAGGTGACATAGACTTAAATGAAGCTAGGAAAGCTAACTTGACTTGTTCTTTACATGCACAAGAGAAAATGTTCTTGAAAATGGCAGAGAAGAGAAGGGAAAAGTTTCAGAAAAAGGCAAATGACGAGAAGGACAGAACACCTAGATGGGCAGAAAACATGGATAACACCTCACAAAGCGAAGTTACTCCTGCTCTGTTGCTGGATTTTGAACGGAAAGGGAAACTCTGTCTTCATAGAGAAAAGACTAGTTATTATAACAATGTATTCATTGGTTCCAGCGAGTGTGAACATAATTACAAGGTAATTGGAGGTTGGGGTTTCAAAAATGGGTCAGAACCTGTGTTTCCAGGAATTTATTATATATGTGGAAACAAGGCTTATTTCAAATTGCCGGATCACTGGTATGGAAGCTGCTACTTTGGCATTGTCTTTCCGAAAATATACCATGTGAACAATGCAGCTGGAAGCAATGAGATTACTAATGGCTTAGTGCGTAGCAAACGTGAAAGTGTGGGAGAAATTGTAGGTGATATTTTTAGTGCACTGATACCTGGAATGGGGGTAGTTCTGAATACTCATAGAATCTGCAAATTATCTACAGTAGTGGATCGGTTATCTACTGACACTGCTGCTGGATTCCTGATGATCAATACTGAAATGGTTGCGATCAGATCAATGGTTTTACAGAATCGCCTTGCTCTTGATACCTTATTGGCAAAAGAGGGTGGAGTCTGCAGGATGCTGAGGGCACAACATTGTTGCACTTACATTCCTGATAAAAGTGTCGAAATTAAGAAGTATGTAAGAAACATAACTAATTTGGAAAAAGAACTTAAACCATTAGAGGTTGACAGTGCCTGGAAGAGACTGACTGATGGTCTCTCCTCTGTAGGTAGTTGGTTTTCTAACTTAGGTAGAAGTCTTCTATGGAAAATATTGATGCCAATAGTTGGAATAGGTGTGATTGTTCTGATCATATTCATTTGTTGCAAATGCCAGAAATGCAGAAAATATATAGTGAATAAAAGAGGAAAGCGAAAGGCTGAAGACTTAGAATTAGAAGAATTAAGAAACCAGATATATAAGAAAGCAAAGAACAATCATTCTCACAGAGAGGCGGAGAGAAAGCTCAACAATAAGTTCATCGATATTGAAATGGATGAAATGGATGAAATGGAAGAATGAAGTTGGCATCTGTTTTCATGTGTAGTGATGATAGTAAATATCATCAAAGAGGGGATTGATGGAGCAAGGATTCGCACGTAACGCGACTTGCTCTCTTTCATGAACCTCGCCTAAATCATAACTGTACTAACTCCGATTGTTTGTCATTTTATTTGTATTTCCCCAACACACGGGTGTCCCTAGGAGGCTTGCCTATGTGTTCTTTCATCATAATCACGCTTGCACATTAATAAAATGGCCGCTTTGCAGTAATCCAGTCTGCGCATGCGTCGGTCATACCCATGTGATGTGACGCACTCGCAATCTGGAGGGAAAAGTTCGCTCATGCGCATTGTTGCTAAAATGGCCGCTTGTCTTTAATCATGCTTCATGCTATCTTAAGCCGCTTTTGTATATGCATCTTTTCTGCACTAACTCTTAATGCTATAAGTATTATAAAATAAGGGATTAAGAGTAGTTGGTCATGGTGTACAGTGTATTCATTTTATTCTGTGTTATTAATTTGTTTTCGCTTACTTTTCATGTACCGCGTAAATGAGGGCCTGGAAGTAGGGACGGGAACCATATTGAAGCTGACGTATCCCTCATCACGTGACCTAAGATCTGGGACGTGCAGCAATGGAACCTGGCCAGTTGGCTATTGAAAATGGGACTGTCCTTTCCAAGCGCACCTTCGCCCTTGAAGACTTGCTATTTTTACTCTGAAAATGCAACAATGTTTCAAACCTTTACTTTACTATTGTACTTTCCCACACGTATGCCTGGGAACCCAGATGCTAGGGGGAGGGTAATGTCACGTGAAATACGTAATAGAAATATAGGTGGTGACAAATGTCTTAAACCACCTCCCTTGACCAATCAGAAGATGGGACTTTGTCATTTTGCAACATTTATGGGTGGTCTTGGGGACTTAAAACTGTATATATAGCCTAGCTTAGCTTAGAGAAATTGTCCGACTTGTCCGAGTAGCAGACCTGTCACTGACCCTACGAACTCTATAGGTGCCTGATACAGAGTGCTGCGGAGCATTCTGCCTGAAACTTTCCACAAACTCCAAGGGGTGGAAATTAGTCCTAAGTGCTAAGCGAAGCACTTTGCTGGGAGATTCGAAAACCCAATCGGGGTTATTGGCGGATTCCGTGCAGAAGAGGGGGTAACGCTGGCGTTACATCCGAAGCTGTGAGGGGGTTGGTCGTGCCTTGGTGAACCCAGTCCTGACCCAGACCTGAGGGGTATCCTGTCCTGACTGTCCATGAGCTGTACCTGCTCACCTCCTGGTATTTCCTGAATCCTTGAGGGTCCTTGTCCCGTTCTTTCCCAACTGACCCGTGGCCAGGGTTAGTCCTCATTCTCACTTAGGTAAATATTGGCATAGGTGTCTGTCTATACTATACCCTTAATTTTCCTCTTCTAATTAAAGCAATCTTGCCTGTGATATTCTCCATATCTCCTTTGAATGTAATTTCATGCAATTGATTATTAGTAAATGTTCCACTTTTACCCTTCCTATAGGACATTGTTAAACCCAACTGTTTATCTAGATTGTTCCACTTATTCCCTTTCCCTTAGTATGGTTGCCGTGAAGTTAGTAAAGATAGCATAAGGTTTAGGAATTAGTATAAAATTATTAGGTCACACATTAGGTCCTCCTCACGTCCTTGCCCATGTTAAACCATATTAGTTAATATGTTTATTATGATTCATGCCCTATAGTGTTCCCTTTTACTCTATGATACTCACCATTATCCATAGTTACATTTTGGTTCTGATTTTAATCATTGATGTATTGCTTTGCATTTGCCTCCTTGTAATGGCATTTTCATTTTAAACTTATACTATATAAAACCCTTAAAACCATCAAGGTGTCTGTGGTCATTATACATTAAAGTGATAATAAAGGTATTAAATGTGTAAAGTAGAATTTTCTCCCTTTTAGGAAAACCTTATCACCTGTCCACTGCTAGCTCCTGATCCGTCAGGAGTAATGTGCCTGTGGTAAGTCAGGTACATGAATAGTAAGTGGTGTAAGAGTCACCCAATCGATTACTCATAAGAGCGCGTATTTTGGAAATCACCTGGTTCACCCCAGTAAAACGTTATCATTGAAATTGAATAAAACACAATTTTACACGCCAGGGCCCAGTGCGTGGAAAGAAAATTCGGTGAGCCGGGTGACCTGCGCGCTCTATCAGTGTTACTTCCAGGCACACAGCTATTTTGATCTGAATGGATCAAAATGGGAAGAATTTTGCTAAATATTTTGTAATCCATATTCAATATTGCCCTGGGTCTATAAGAAGTCATATGGGTGGGATCACAGCTAGGTTTAAAGATAGAGACCACCAGACCCTCCTGAAGGAAATGTGGTAGCTTCCCTTTGTCAATGGCAGTTGCATAAAGCTCCAATAAGTTGGAGGAGGGGTGTTAGTTGATCAGTGAAGGTCTGGTAGAACTCCTATAGGAACCCATCTGAGCCAGACAGTTCGTCTTTCTGTTCAACAGTGATTAGGAACAATATTTTTTCTGAGAGGAAAGGGTCAATTGCATCATCATCCACCTGGTCACTGCCATCATAAAAATTAGAAAAGTACTGGTGGAATATGTTTTTTTATTTCTTGTTGAGAATAAAAAAAGTGACCCTGCTGTGATAATATCAAGACTATTAATGTTGACATATCTTGCTTTGTCAACCATGCAAGCAGCCAACCCGATGAATCAGCACTTCTTAAACAGCCTCTAGGGCTGCCCTTTCTTCATGGATGTAACACAGTAGTGCAGGGTAAATTTGGTTACACATTTACACGTCACAAATACATAAGATAACATAAATGTACACTTAGCACATGTTTCTTGTGTGATCTAATGACTAAAGATAAGTGTTGCACTAAAAAACGCTGAAATCTCTGGATAATCTCTCTTCGAAAATGTAGGAAATGTGGCACCATTACATTTAATTACTATTACCCTTGTTTCCACTCGAGCGGATGGATCTTGGCCACCGTATTTTGACCAACAGAGCTCCTTTATAAACATGGGCAAATAATCAAATGCAAATAAACATTTTAGATAGTGAGAGTTGTGAGTAGTTGTAAAGGGATTTATTTTCTAATTAGTATTTAAGATTCTCTGACTCTTCATTCATTAGTCAGGTATCAATCAGGTTGCAGAATTGATAATGGAGAACTAAAGTTAGTACAGAGCATATCATAAATTCCATGCAGCGCATTCCATAAAGGAAAGAATCTCTATTCTAAGAAAATGAGGGACTAATGATGTCCTTCAGAACTCATGAAGAGTTCAATTAAAGCAAGAGTGAGATTAGCATGAAGCTAAATCAATAATTAATAATTTCAGGCTCTCCCATAAAGAGAAATAAAGCATAGAGCAAATATGCCTTGGTAAAGCCAGTTAGTCAAATCATAAAGCTTGTGTATTTTAATAAAGTCAGAATCGAACAAAATATGCATCTAATCTGCCTTCGTCTGCCTTAGTTCTGCTCTCCATCAAGGTCTGCTCTCTCCTTCCATGTATCTGCAAATCACATCTGCTCTGCTCCATTCAGTTCAGCATCGAAGTCTAAATCACCTCTGCAGCATCTCATCTCAAAATATGTCTGCAAGAGTTCGGAAACTTCTAAACTAGGAATGCGTTTATATAAAGAATTAATGTTACAAAGCATGTACCGTGAGTTTCATTCTGGATTCAACTGAAACCCAGCATTCTCCAAAAGGACACCTCCACCCCTCTGCAGTCTGCATATGTCATCCATCAGACAGGTGAAAAATCCTTCCCACAACATATTCTGCTAACCTTCCTTTAAAGAAATTTTTTATTTTTAACTAAACACATAACATTAGCTGCAAAAGAACTTATTATTAAAGCAGGAAACTTTAAACATAAAATGGTAATGCACTTTTAAAATACGTGTTTTTTCTAATCTCACTAAAGCAAAGAATTAACAGAGGCTTTGTTCAAACATTTCCACACTCAGATAAGGCTTAGAGGTTACATGCTGTAAATTATGCCAAGTGTTCTTATTTTTCACAGGGAAAGAGAAAAATTAATTTGCTTATCTCGGAGGCCAACTGAAGCTTTCAGAGCAAGAGTTAAATCATGAGCTGTTTCTGTGTTTCAACATTGTAAAATGTTGTGTTAATTCTAATACAATTTATATTCTACTAATACACACGTTTAGAAAAATTTGGCAAGTTAAAATCACATTCTATAGTGAAAGCAAAAATAAATATCAACTTAACACATTTAAGTCAAGCTATGAATTACTTGTGCAATGTTTTCCACGGGTTGTTAAGTGAAAAGCATCTGACTAAAGCCTGTGAATATCAAAGCCTCATGTTTTTATTTTGCAGCACCAAATGTCTGCGTGTCACTTTTTAAATGCAGTTTCATGTCTGAAGCCCGAGGGAGGTTTGTCATTAGTGATGCTAAATTCTAAAGGAAATGTTTACGCTCCTTCACACTTGACACTATTAAAAGCGTATTCACTGAAGGGTTAGAGACTTTACTCATACAACTGTGTGCATTAACCATATTAGATGATAAATTCTTTTAAGACTTGAATAATAAACCATCCTAACGTATTAGACCTGTACTCACTATAGAAATGAAAATGATTTATGTAATGTGTGCACTAATGTTTGACATATTTCATTCAAATGTAGTTCTTAGACATACTCACACAGTTAAGATATGACTGTATGCCACACATAAGATGTATCTAATGTACTCTTATATTCATTTGTGTTTAAATGTGCACATATATTAAATATACACTATTGAGTTAATACTTTAAAGATGCCTTAACTAGGCCAGTTTTCCATGCTGCATAAAATACTGTTTTCCATTTTCTGCTTACATGACTTTCCCATGCAGTACAATTCTAATGCTTTCTCAGTTGAAGAATAGATAAGATACTGTATTAGCGATAGAGAGAGAAAGCGGGAGAAGAACACTTTGATGAAGAACGCGGAGAGCCAGAGCATTACCTGGAAGGTCTCATTCAGCATTCTTGCAACATAGCCAGAGTCAACAAGGACAATGTCGTTCCCATGTCCAGTGTGGGATACTTTCTAAATGTTGTAGCGTACAACGTGAGATCAGGAATGGACAATGGAACCACTGATGCTGCGAACAGAGGGGTGTTGTTCATGAGACTTGTGTGTAATATCAAGTGTTCACCCCGTCTGAGTTTAGGCATTCTTCTTCCTTTGGACTTTGAGAGGTTTAGACCTCTATGCTTGCCCTTGATTCTCTGTTAAGTTTGACTTAGGCTAACACTTATTCCCCTGACCCAAGAAGACTCTTAACTGAGCTTCTGAAATGCTGAAACCTTCCAATTATTTTCCCTGCCCTGTTTTATTTTTCCCCTTCACCAAATTTCTAGAGCTGAGATTCTCTTTAGATGCAACCATCCTTTTAAATCTGGACTCCAACTTAGATGATTTTAGATTTACTCATATATAGGAGAAAGAACGGGAAACTCTTCTCTGTGCATCAAATCTTATTATTGATCTTTGATCATAGTGCTGAGATTTGTGTACCTTAATTGATTAACATGTTAATTCCCATCACCTTTCAGGTGACTAAAAAGGTCAGTCGGAGGACCAATGGTAAGAGGGTTGGCCCAGAGTGCTGTATCACAGGCATGGGACTTGCTGGAACAGAAAGAAGGTTCTGAATGGGCAAAGTGCCCATTGCAGATGGAGAGATCAACAGAAAGGCGTCATCGCCACTCTCGCTCTCAGAACGGGACTCTGCCTCAACATAGCTGGCTTGTGCAGCCTCAATATAACGCATTTTCTATTTTCCTCTAGAGCCCAAAACTGCATGATAAAGTGTGCCACAACACCAGATCAAGCAAAATGACCAGTCGAACAAAGGTCAGCAGGGGCATCCTTAGCAAACAAGAAAAGCCTGTGGGGGGAGGAGCTATGCTAGCAAACAAGATGGCCGCGTGAGCTCCCAGCTCCGCCGACCTCCGACTCCTGCCAGACGATCCTGTCATTTATCCTGATTTTGCGCCCTGCGTCCGTGTGTATGAACCGAACTACAGCTTAATGGTGCAATCCTGAGATTTCTACTGGTTTGGTGGACGAAGTTACGTCGTGTGGCAGTTTGTGGCCTAGACCAGCTTGGAAGCCGGGGTCTCGAGTACTGGCCCAGCCGGGTCTCAGTTGAACAACATCGGCTGTAGTCGTGGGACAGGGTCCGGCCTACCGAAGTGGAAGTATTTTTGGACCGAAGTTGACGGCGATTGGCCGAGTTGTTAACATCGAAGGAAGGGTGATGATGCACAACTGAAGCGGTGGGCGGGGGTCTCTGGCCCGGTGGCCCGGTCTGGCCCCGCCGGTGTTCGCTGGGTTGGGATCTCCGCCTGCGGTAGCTGAATCCGGATTGATTGAACCAATCGATAAGTCCCCCTCTGCCGTTGTCCGTTCCACATCTATCTGTTCCCCCCCGGGGAGACCGGGCTCTCTGGGGACGTGAACATGACTGAGACTGACCGAGGAGTGGTGGAACGGACTGAGAGTGACCTGTCACTACGAACTGTGCTGGCAGCCATTGGGTCACTTCATGATCGTGTTGAAGCCTGCATTCACAAAATGATGGAGCGTGTGTCTGGAATCGGGCGGAGTGGACCGGACCCTTTTCCACTGCGAGAAATGAAACGACTCAAGACCCCCAAGATGGCCATTATATTGTGGGAGGTGTCGAAGCCTCTGACCAATGTTTTGGTTGATGGAAGCATGCACGATGCTGTAAATGGATTGTCTGGCCTACGATCGTTGCCGATTAAGGAAGGTCTGCTAGGTGCTCCCTTTCCGGAGTCTTTTGATGGGAACTGTTGTTGTCTTGAAATCCCGTCTCTCCCCCGTATATCGGCACCACTAAGATGGCGGACGAAACGAAACTGGGAGTCCATAATGGTGAGGAAATTTTTTGGGACTTGATGGTGTTCTCAGCGCTTTCATCTCTCTGCTACATCTCGATTTGAACTTTGATACATCTTTTTCGTGTTCTGACTATCCTGTGGAGGCGACAGTTGGTCCGGAAGGGGCTCGCAATTCTGATCAGATGGGTCAAGGATGAGACTAAGTGACTGGGTTTAGCATCGAGTCTTGCTGGACATGGGGTTTGCTATCATGATGCATTCGGGAGGTTGGGCGGTGTTTAAAGTTTCCCCTGTTGCACTACGTATATGTGGCTTAATAGACTTCTTGACCTTAATTTTGGGATTCTTGGTTCTGGCGGGGAGGAGGGGGGACCGGGGACATGTATGAATATGCCCTCCTCCACTTTCTCTTTCTATCTTTAGAAGTTAGTTAGCTGGGGCGACAGGCACACTGCTAGTTGGGGTTAGGCAATGGCCATATGCAGGGGTGCAGGGTGGGGGGATGGTTTTTTTATTTTGTCTTTGTTTTTTGTTCTGTGGTTTCTTTTTCTTCACTCTCTCTTCACTTTTCTTTATAAGTATAGTTGGTGGAATATCCTGACTTCGATTGTCTTCTAATACCCGGTGATCATGCTTCCGTTATTATTCTGATATTTTTTTGGGTAAACAGGCTCTGAGGACTGGCGCTTAACGTGGATCTTACATTGTACTATTGCACATCCTGCTTCTCAAACGTAAGCGTAGGCGTCTCGACTGTTTTTGCATTGCTCGTATATATCCTGTTATTATGCCTGTTCACCTCATTATTGTACCGGAATGTATGGCACCCGATATGTCTATTTCTTTTTCTGTTCTGAAAATAATAAAAAAGATTTACAAAAAAGAAAAGAAAAGCCTGTGGCAATCTATTACCATGCAGCACTACAGGTGACACTCAGGTCGCGGGCGGCAGGCAACACTACCTCATTCGAAGCTCAGTCCATAGTTGTGTAAACCAGTGATTGTTCATGCAAGGCAGTTCTCACCCTGCTGTGCACATCGAGGACCTCACATGGGGGCGGCAAGAACAATAACCAGGGCAGGCGCTTTCACCACAGCCCCTTAGTCCCAATCAGGCATGGCTATAGGTCAAATCCGCCAACAAAACTGGCCAGTCCGGGACAGCCCAGCCAAGCCCCGACCAGTCCCGTCACCATGCAGTGTAGCCCCATGAGATACCTGGCTCAGCCGCCTCAATCATAGAGGCCCACTCACCACCGGTTTGAGATAAAAATCCTATGGAGTACTCAGCAGCATTGCTCTATATAGCATCAGGGTGTTTTCCCACCCCAGTGCCACAAGTTATTCAAGATAATATGGCATTTGCTCAGGGCCACAATCGTTTGGACCGTTTCTTTAGGGCACCTCAACAAAAAAAAAGCACAACTAGGAGAAGCAGCTCTGCTCTGCAGTCCACAGACGAAGGTGGGAGCTAGCTTTTGTCCAGGCAGGTCGGGCCTCCATTACTTGGCGCAGGCCCAGACACTCACAATTCAGGCTGACAGCCCCAAATGAATCTCTCTGGGCTATATTACACCCAGTCCCTATAAAGAGGGACTCCGGATGCCGGTAGATGGCCAAGGAATGGCGAACAAATATGGGATTGAGAGCTTCTCGGGACGGAGCTCTCCCAAAATGCACACCCCATCTTGGATGTCCTGACTATGCCCCACCCCACATTCCCTTTGCTTATTGTCTTATAAAAATGGGCTACTAGTTTTTTTGGCGCCACCGAGTATAAACAATGCATGAAAGACCATGGGTAGGTAGGTGAGCTGCTTTTGTCAGTGAAAGGTGCATCATGAAATGGCCATTGGGTACGTCTTTTTCCTATCTGAGTTCTGTTAATCCAAGCCAATGGGTGTCTGCAAAATAATTCACCTTCACGTATCACCTGCCACTGACCAGAGTGCTTTATGGACACCTCTGTTCCTCACCTCAGGAAAGCAATAAAGGCACCACAATAGTAGTTTGGGTGCGTAAAGTTACTTTGATGCATCCTAGTGAGGTATCTGGACCAACAGAATCCGACAACCTGCATCAAGTTGGGGTTCACACAACTTCAAGCTACAGGCTTTTAATATGGCTTCGAGTGGAGCTACCCTGATTAGGGACTAGCATTTGTATTTAGCCTTTTTTGACCATGCCTCAGATAGCCAACCCACCACCCACTTTAACTGGGCCACTAGGTAGTAATATTGCAGGGCTGGAACTTCTAGCACCCATTGTGTGATCTGGAATTGCAATTTACAGACTATGAATTTGGAATTTAGAAAACTTAAAAAGTCAAGGTCTGGAATAAATCATTGTAAGATTCGAAGCTGCCTTATTTTTTCATTTGCTACTAACATTCTAGATGGGCAGTGTGTAAGTACTGTTGAGTTTTAAGTGACAAATACAGGATCAGTTTCCAAGGCATCAAAGGATATCGCCACTGCAATTTCAGTTGTCCTGATGCACCCTTTATCCAGGTGAAAGTGTGGCTTGGATATCTGCTAAACCGTGGCGAGCCCAATGGAGTTTTTATTCTTCTCTCTGGCCTATCAGCACAGCTGAAACGTCCCTCAGTGGGCTTACTCTGGGTACCCCTGCCACTTTTAGAACAATCTATTTATAGGAGTTCTTCATCTATAGATTCTCTCACAACTGAGAACCATGGAAATTTCCATGGCCATGTTGTGAAGGCTTTTGACATTTGTTTTTAAGTCTACTGTGGACCCACGCCTTTCCAATCCGCCTGGTTTGCCACCAATGATCACCTGCGTGTTTGCCACCCAATTGGTGAGCTCTGAATTAGCCTAATACTGCAGCACAACCACGGGACAACAGCTCAAAGGCACTTCACTGGTAAAGGGTCTCAAATACCTTCATATGTTGTTTCTCTTTCCCCTTTCTTTCAGCCATTCACATTGAAGCGCAGCACATGCATCCAAGGTCTCCTACAAGACATTTGATTTTATGTGCACTCCAGAAGTCTTAAAATATTGGGTAACAGCTGTGGGAGACACCATTCTTTGCAGAGTATGATTACTTTACCACATTTCGTCAAGGAAGTAAAAAAACAGAAGGACTGGTATTATTACCTGGTAGAACATTTTCTGAACTCGAGACATTTATTTTCGAAAACTCTTAGGGCTAGTTAACAGGATATATAGCTGTTCCACTAGAATGGGGGCTGCCTGTCAATTGCACTCTGTGCACACTCTTAAAAGTGATTTTTAGAGCAATAGTAGACAAATATAAGGCAATTTCTGATTTTTCTTCTTTTTTCTTTAAAGTCACTTGTAAAAAGATATTTTTGGTGGTGGCCTACGCCGAAAGAGATCACCAAATGTATACAGATCGGTGAACCTTGATCTCAAATCACTCCTGACCACACAATTCTCAAAGAACTGTTGCAGCCTATCACCATCTCACCATTGGCATGCATTCACATTAGACTTCATTGGTGATAAGCTGCCAGATCAAGTTTAAACTGTGTTTTTGGTGGTCATGGAAAGGGTTTCCAAAAATACTCTTTTGAGGCCTGTGATCTACATCAGGTGCAGCCTTTTCTATAGTAAATCATTAAGCTATACAGCTTACCTGAGTGAATGGTCTCAGATCAGGACCAATAGTTCACGTCACAATACTGAAAGATTATATGTTCAGCTTTGTAGATATCACAGAACTTTTCTAACAACATGCATGCACAAACTGACAGACAGACAGACAGAATGAATGAATGGATGAATGAATGGCCCAGTCTTCAAATTCATACCTTTGTTATTTGATGGATGAGGCTACAATGCCCTCCCTGGGTGGCTATCCTTAAGCTGAATTTGCTTTTAATATTAATTTAATCACAAATCTACACAATATTCCCTATTCTATTGCAATTGCAGTTTATATCTATGATCTTGTTCTCTGCACACACCGTAAGATTCTAAAATACAAGCATTTGAAGATAAAGTAATTTGAAGGAGCTTAGATAGTGTTTGTGGTAAATAACATGCAAAGGCAGGCCCGAAATTCCTGTGTTTTTTCATCAGGAATTTCCAAAGTGGGCTGGAGCTTTGGGAGACAATTTTTTAGGGCAGAGGCCACTTCTGAGGAAAAAAATGATGGAAACAGTAACTTAGTCGTGAATGCGAGATGATAAACAGGATCTGGCTTTCTACCAAAAATCCAAACATGTGTTGAAATTGAAAAAATGCTGTACTGGACCACATGGCTGCAGAAACATTTTAGAGTATTGGGCAACGTGGACAATTACCCGGGCCCCCAACTTAACTCACCTCTGTCAACTTCTGAATGTAAATCCCCTTTCCTCTCTTTGCCTACCTCCACCTCTTTCTCTCTTTGCTCAGTGGCATCTTGAGGACTTTTTGAGTCCTCAGAAAGACGTATTTCAACGGTTTTTGTGCAAAATCCATTTCTTAAAGTTTGTTTGGCATCAAGCGGACTACAATTAGCGCAAAAGTGGGTAATTCAATTCAAAGTGATTGTGAGCAGGGGGCCATAAAGTATGTGTAGCAGCGTAATTTTTATCCCATCCTAAGACACTGTAGGAGTGCAATATAATCATTGTGTAGTCAGCACTTAAATATATTCTGTCA
This sequence comes from Lissotriton vulgaris, assembly GCF_964263255.1. Lineage (NCBI taxonomy): Eukaryota > Metazoa > Chordata > Amphibia > Caudata > Salamandridae > Lissotriton > Lissotriton vulgaris. Next base: position 815,363,402 of record NC_141696.1, on the reverse strand, counting down.
TTAATGTTACCAAGAAAAGATGGGGTAATGTATATTTAAAGTACTCCACGTATAACTAATGGTACCTATAAATTGTGTACATAGAAATGTGACTAATAAAGGTCTTTGCAACATTTACATATTAATATTCTAAACAAAATTAAAGTTTAGATGTTTTTCGTAGTTAATAAAATAAAGTGTATGTGTAGACTAATGTTTAAGCACTTATACGTGTAGCAAGAAATTATATTCATATTGGTGTATTTTGAAATAACATAATTTTCGTAAACGTTTACAATTTATTCATGCGTTAAGAAACTGCATTTGCTAGGTTTGTAGAAATCTGCATGTATTTGAACCCTGGGTGCTATTAAGTTGACATGATTTTAGGGCGTCAAGACTGTTTCAGTACAAGCTCACATTTAAAGTCTAACATGTAATTCGTATTTAACTTTCAATGTAGAATGTGTTTGTTTGCATTTTTTGTTTCTATTGTAGTTGTGGACGCAGCCTCATTAGTTAGAAAAAAAGGGTTTTGTTTTAGTGAAATAGCAAGGTACGAAAAGATTAATCTTGGCAAGGAAAAGCGAGGTAACAAGCAATTAGGCAAGTTCCCATGGTGGAGGAGAAGCATGGCCAAGGACAAATTAAATAGCAACTTATTGATGTCGGGAAAGGTGGTGCCAGTAACCACTTTGTGTTGGAATCGTGGAAAGTTACTGGATATTAGCACATGACTTACCTAGAGTGCAACTATTGTCTTATGCTGTAACATAGTGAGGGGCAGCAAAACATCTTAGGACTTTATGAGGCACATACCTCTGCTTCTGCTTTGTGGGGCTTCATGCTACTTGTCCCTTGGTTGGATTTCTTCTACTGAAGACTGTGACAGCTGACACTTTTCTAAAATTCATACTTACTCAATGTTTCTAATTTTAGGGCAGTCCCTTTTACGGCAATGTACGGAGAGAAAGCATGGTCATGCCTTCCTTTTAGAATCATTTGATGCAATTTAACGTTCAATTCTTTTTCCTGATTACTTGTATCGTCATAAATGAATTAGTCATATGCTTCAAATTATTAAGGTAAATCTCTTCAGGAGATTTGGACTAATTCTGTTTGTTCTATAGTTCTATATTGTGATGTTGAGATTGATTTATATCAATCTATTTTTGAACTTTCAATTGAACCTTACTAATCCCATATTTAGTTGTTGGGTAAATTATTGTGCGGCTACATTTGGTTACACTGTATTGAAATTTAAATTGTGATTCTTTCTTCCCTCTTATCTCTCAAGCAGCTAAAAATACCATCCGGTTGAGTAGAGATGTTTGAGTGGGCCTAGCTCTCTCATATCTCCCAATCAAATACTTAAGAAAATACTGCATGGGTGTTTAAATGTGGCGATTCACTAATCTGTCTTGGTTTAGTAAGAATCAGAATATATAGTTAGTCAATTGTTGCCTGGAATACTGTTCTGCCAAGCCCAGAACTCCAAGGTCCGGGCTCAATATGGTTTACGCCAGTGTCTAGAACTATTACGCAGTGTCTCAATTTGTGTTTTTTAACATCCGTACATAGTTGTTAAAGGTGGTGCAATGCACTGGGCCTTTATGGTCTTGGAGAGTGCATTCGGCCTCAAACCTTTGACCACAAATGCTGGCCCTAGGGTTAGATCCAATAATTTTTAATATAGTTACATACCGATTCCACTGTCTGTGTGTTTTACGGCATCCAGAGTGAGTGTACACATTAATTTAGGATTGGCAGGGGAGTCTAGCAGGGGTTGCGTGTCTTGGCCCCTTTTCTATTCGCCTTGTATATTAATGAGTTTGAAGGTTTTTTGTATCACAGGGCAGTATATATACCTCAGATTGGTTTAAGTCTGGTCCCCATGATTCCCAGTGCCGATGATTCAGTTTTAATGGCATGTATGGCTGATGGGCTGCAAATACCCTTCAACTCATTTACACACTTCACGGAGCGTTGGATTTACAAGCGAACTGCGCCTAATAGTTTGTGATGGCTATGGCCCTCAATCTGTTAAAACAAAGTTCCATTTAAGCAACACACCCCTGTACAAAAAATAAAAACATTTCAGTATTTGGGGCTCCTTTGGATTCTGCTTTCCATTGGGATCATCTTCCGATGGTGAGAGAACACCTGTTTGAAAGAGCGATCAAAGTAATTTTTCGATTTTCTAATAAACTGGGTTAGAAACCCCTTAGAGACATAATGATAATTTTGTAAAACAAGTGCATTGGTATTGCTACCTCTGGGCCTGATCCCTGCACCAACACGGACTTAAAGGGATTATTTGCCATGCCGAGATGGGGGGTGTTATTTGGAGGGTCACATTAGGCTCCGTCTTCCTGTACTTTATCTGGTCAAAGCAAGAAGCCAGTCTTAATCGTATGGTTATTTCTGACCACTGAGCCCTGAAACATGGCTAATAAAATCCCTTGGCTGAAATATGTAACGGGGGATTCGATTGGATAAGGAATCCAGAAGTTTTTTCCTCCCTTGATTTAAGCAATTTTCGTTCTAAAGAAAGTCTGAAATTCTCATTTTTTTTTAAAAATGCAGGGAGGCAAAGGAAGATCTGGCTCTCAGCAAGAGGATGGAGACTCTTGAAAATAACGTTAGGCGGGGGAACATTTGTATTTTGAATGTTCCTGAAGGATCTGAGGGGTCAGACATTAAGCAATATATTGTCTCCTTATTGAAGGAATCACTGAATTTGGACCATACCACAGCAGAATTGTCGGCTGACATTCAAAGGATTCACAGGGATCCCTTTAAATTGAATCCTCAGAGATCAAAGCCTCGTAAAATTCTGGTAAACTTTCACACTTATACCTTAAAGGAGCGTATATTAAATCTGGCCTTGAAACAAAAATCTTTGGCTGGGAAGGGATTCACCTTTCTGATTAGATCTGACCTTTCTAGGGTGACTCTTGAAAAGCAATGGGAATTTGGGAGGTGCCTAGATGCATTTAGGAAACTGGGTGCAATGACTCAGCTTATGTTTCCGGCAGCTCTTAGGGTAATGCATAACAACAAGATGTTTAACATCCGCTCGGTACAAGCAGCGGATGAGCTATTAATGGATCTGGGCAAGGGCGCTTCTAAGAAATAATAAGGAATAATAGATCTTTCTTAAACATCAAAAGAGACCATCTCTTTAAGTCCCTACTTTTTTGATTTGAGAAAATTAGATGTTGAAATCTGTGTTTACCTTCCCAACTCTATGCACTAGACCATGGATCAAATTCTTAGCTATTCTTTTTCTTCTTCTTTTTTGCAAAACCTTTTACTTTTCTTTTCCTTTTTCACTTTAAATTAGGCGGCTGACTTTTCCTGCTGGAGGTCAATGGAAGGGGCACTATCTACTGGACATTGTTCCGGTTAGATATTGCAAGGGTTCTTCACGGGGGAGGGGCACGCACTATGGGTGGATGAGTGCAAAGGGGTGGCAAAAACATAAAAAAGTCCTCAATAACCTAATCAGCATTCCTGGGAATGGTAATCTGTATATTATTTACAATTTTTGTAACAAAGATGTGATGGGGATCTCAAATATACTTGTATGGTATAGTATACTCATTTGCTTTGGAATTTTGGAAGTCAGATGAGTAGTATTGGTCTTTTTTCCTGGAACGTCAATGGCCTGCGCACCAACCCTCGAGCTAATAGAATCCTACAATATTTGAGAGATTTGGATGCGCAGGTCATTGTGTTACAGGAAACCCATTTAACACAAAGCGAACTGACCACATTGACTAAAAAGAACAGATGGATTGATTTTGTTGTTACCACTACTCAGACATCTCACACTAGAGGGGTTGCAATTATTTTTAAGAAAAAAGCTAAAGCAAAGCTGACCTGGCAGGCTGTTGACTCTGCTGGCAGATGGGCCATGGCCTCAGTTCTCATGGCTGGGTTCTCAGCCACCATCGTCGGTTATTATGGTCCGAACCAAGACGATCCATCTAGTTTGGAAACTGTCTTTTCGCAGTTATTAAATGTCTCAGGACCTATAATATTAGCCGGCGACTTTAATATCGTGTTGGACCCTGTTCTGGACTAGTCTCCCAACAATAGATCTCTGGTCTTATCTAAGACTAGATCCTTTTTACTGGATGCTATGAGGCAATATGGTTTTATTGATATCTGGCGACAAAGGTCTGGCCAACAACAAGGGGTTTCTTTTCGAAACCTCAAATATCATCATAAGTCAAGGATAGACTTTATCTTAATAACTCAAAGACTGGCTGACTCCATTAATATAATAGACTACCTTCCTTCTCATCTCTCCGACCATTCGGCAATTAAATTGGAACTATGTCTTCGTTCCAAGAAACCGTCAAATACATGGTCTTTTGATCGTTCTTTTCTCACCAATGATGAAGATATTTCATATCTCAAGTTGGAGACACAGAACTTTTTTCTATCAAATAACGGTTCAGCTTCATACCGAACTATTTGGGACTCTTACAAGGCTACCTTAAGAGGGCTTATAACTGCTAAATTTGCCTATCGTAGGAAAACTTACAATGAAAGAATTTCCTCAATTGAAGCAGAAATGGCCAGTGTTCAACACGATATTGACACCAACAGCATGGCCCCCGGGTCCACGTTAGACTCTCTTTCAAATCAACTCTTGATTTTAAGAGGAAACCTTGCATCAACCTTAAACTTGAGAGTTCAACAACGATGGGAAGCCAGTAAGCTGGCCCATTTTGAATATAGTGAAGGGGCGGGTAGATTAATGGCTTGGAAGACCAAAGTAGATCAGGTCCGGAACATTATAGCATCCATAAAAGTAGGAGATAACATCTTATCCTCAGATGAGGACATTAGGATAGCTTTAGGGAATTCTTTCAAGAGATATATCAGGAAGATAAGGTTATTCCACCTGAGGCTATTAAGAGCTGGTTGAATAACATCACTTTACCCTCTTTTTCTCTGGAGCAATCACAACAGCTGGATAAGCCCATTACAGAAGAAGAGGTGGGATCAGCCATTAGGAAGGGTAAGAAAGGAAAGGCTTCCGGACCAGATGGGCTGCCATCCGAACTATATAAAATCTTGGAATCAGAAATTGTTCCCTTCCTTACGATTTTGTTCAAACAAATTCTTGTAGAAGGAGTATCCCCTCCCTCATCATGGGACAACGCCTCAATCACCCTTATTTTAAAACCTGGTAAACCTAAAGAGGCTTGTGGTTCTTATAGGCCAATTTCCATCTTGAATGTGGATTATAAAATCTTTACCACAGTTTTATCAACTAGACTGGCATCTATCGCCCCCTCAGTTCTTCACTCAGATCAAAAGGGATTTTTGAAAGGGAGACAACTCTATGAGCTCACTTACGACTTGATTGGAGCTATAGATATCGCAACAATAAACAACCTACCATTGGCCGCCCTTACGCTAGACGCGACCAAGGCTTTCAACAGGGTTAATTGGGGATACCTGTCGGAAGCCTTGACTAAGTTTGGTGTGGGGGAAAGGTTCCGTAAGACGATACATCTTCTCTATAGCAATCCATCTGCCTGTCTCCTCATTAACGGCGACCTGTCGAGCCCTTTCTCCATCTCTAGGGGTACCTGGCAGGGGTGCCCGCTCTCTCCCCTGCTTTTTGATTTCTACATTGAGCCCTTTGCACAACATCTAAGGGAGGAGACCGCAATTAAACCTATTTACTATCAAGGTTGGATGAGAAAGGTAGCAGTATATGCCGATGACGTGCTTATATTAACATCCGAGGTCTCCACTGCTTTTCCGACAATCTTGAAACTAGCTAACGCATTGGGACAAATCTCGGGTTATGAGATTAATGCTGCGAAGACGGAAATGCATATATGGAATGATGAGAATGCTGTAACTGTGTTGCAAGCAGGCAATTCCTTGCGATATCTAGGCTTGACTATAGTCAAGGATATCAAGAAACTTGTCCAAATTAATCTATCTTTAGTTCTTAATGAGTGCCGTAAGCTTCTTCAATCATGGTCACATTTGTCCCTTTCATTACTGGGTAGAGTTAATCTCATAAAAATGTCCATTCTTCCTAAAATCTCTTTTTTTATTTAACACTATTCCTTTATATTTTGATCATACTACCTTAACTAAATTCCAATCCAACATCTCATCCTTTATTTGGAATAACCATCTTCTACGAATTGCTTGGAAAAAATTAAGACGGCGACGCGAGAAGGGTGGATTAACGGCACCTGAGCTAGAAGTTTATGCATGGGCCTTTCAGTTATCCCATTCACGAATGTTGCTGAAGGTTCCTTTAGGTTCTGGGGTAGGCCTTATGTACGCGGCTATGCTGGATGGGGAAAAAATTAACCGTTCTGGTTTTCTTTTCAAGTTTGGTAACCCTAAGTTCTTTAAAAAAATTAAACTGAAGATTCTACAAGGTCTGGCTAAAACTTGGGCTGAAGTCACGAAATTTATAAAATTAAACTATTTTTGTGAAAAAACTCCGTTGTGGGGGCTGCCTGAACATCCTAGCTGGCTTGATGATACTCTAGCTATCCCTCTCAGACAGGCAGGCCTTGAAGTCTGGGGAGACCTCTTCTTCGAGGGGGATTTACATTCATGGGAACACTTGCAAGCTAAGGTTGGCCCCAATCTTTCTCGCTTTAAATACCTACAGATTCATAGTTGGACTGCGGCCTATAAAACCTCTACCACTAATAGGAACAAACCTAAACTTGGAGGGCACAGTCAACTTGTTTCTGACCTAGTAGTCTGCGTGCCAGCAAAAAAAGAAGTATCTAAATGGTATAACCTCATTTTGGAGGAGTCGGATGGAGACTTTATTCTACCGGAGTCAATATGGGGCTCTGTTATGATGGATCAAAACCTACAAAATCTTTGGATAACTTCCTTTGAACTTCTGTGGAAGATTGTTAAACCATCCTGGCTTCGCAGGAACCATATCTTCACCCTTCATAGGGCACATTACTCCCCTCTTAGATTATCTAAGTTTGTAGGAGGAGAGTTAGTGTCTTGTGCTAGATGTGGATTGATTGCTGCATCAGATATACATATGTTTTTTGAATGCCCACTACTAACTACATACTGGGAGGACATCAGAAACTATCTTACAGAATCACTGGGCAGCCCGGTTACCATAGATCTGTCTTTAGTGATATTTGGTGTATCTGAAGGTCTACAAAACCCAGCTAAGTTTCTAGTATTCTATGCTATGCTGCTCGCAAGAAGGGAGATATGCAGAAGATGGAAAGACCCTTTACCCCCTACAGTCAGGGATTGGCAATCTTCAATCTTGCAGATCTCCCGTATGGATTTGGATAGATCTGGCAATCATAGCAAAAGGGCGTTTTGGTATCTACTTTCTTGGCTCCACTGATTCATCCGGGGTTTTTTCCCCGGGTCCTATGATTGATCTCCTATGGTACTTAAACATTTTGTGCCTATAGAACAGCCGCTAACCGGTTCATGCCTGGCCCCACTTGGCTGCTAAACTACCCCAAGGTTTGCCGTAAATCGGTAAATTATTGACCTCGTGCCTATTTGGAATACAGATGACAGCTGAGGGAAAAATGGACCCCAGAAAACTCATGTCCCTTCCAGTTTACGAGATAAACTGAGACAGCTGTTTTTGTAAATTCCTTTGGTACTTCGTCTATATGGTGGTTATGAGGACAAAAAAAAAATGCAGGGAGGCCAGGATCAATCTTAACAGAGGCTAGTAAATCCACAATGTGAGCTTATACTACAATTTTCTATGACTGTTAACATTAAACCGCATCTCATTTTTCTAAACGTGTACCCCAGATTTCTTTAACATGATTAAGGCTTAGCATTGTAGATGTTTTACTGACTTTTCGGAGAAGGCTTTCTGGAAGAAGGATTTGTCCTGCAGTCCCTGTGTCAATTAATCGTAACAATTAAGAACTCATTTTACTCTTTTTTTTTTCCCGTTCATAGAGTTCGGTGGAAAGTGTTTTTGTTACGTTTATTTCGAGTGTGCATTTTAGAAACCCTAGACTTCAAGTTCACGTTCAGGAATTTGTATAGCACACTACTCACCCAGAGGGTCTCAAGGCGCTCGGGGAGGGGGTTCATTATTTATCGAAAAGCCATGTTTTAAGTTCTTTTCTGAAGGAGATGTGGTTCTGTGTAAGGCGGAGGTGAATGGGGAGTGAGTTCCAGGTCTTGGCCGCCAAGTAGGAGAAGGATCTACCACCCATGGTGGATCTTTGGATACGCGGAACTGCGGCGAGGCCTTGATTGGAGGATCTTAGTTGGCGGGCGGGTGGGTGTGTAGAAGGATAGTCGAGTGTTGAGGCATTCGGGTCCAAGTTTGTAGAGGGCCTTGTGTGCGTGGGTGAGGAGACGGAATGTTATTCTCTTGTTGACAGGAAGCCATTGGAGGTCTTTCAGGTGGCCGGTAATGTGATCTTGGCGAGGGATGTCCAAAATGAGTCTCGCCGATGCGTTTTGGATGCGTTGGAGTTTTTTCTGTAATTTGGCTGTAGTTCCGGCGTAGAGGGTATTTCCGTAGTCTAGTCAACTTGCATTTTCTTTTTTACACAAATACGTTTTTTCAAAGTATTTCAGGTGTGAGTTTTATTCAAAGTTCTGTTAGAACAAGGAATTCGATGACTATGTTAAGATGAATTTAGATAAACATGTATAGTTGTATGAAATTATTTTGCATGACGCACTATTTAATTCCTTTTTATTTGTGCCCCTTACAACACTTATAATGATTTATTTAATGCACCTGTTTTTGCCTAGACTATTTACTGTAAAGTCTTTTTTCCCTCTGCAAATATTGAAAAGATTTTAATTAATCATAAAATAAACATATATAGACTGACATCGTTTATGAGTAAATGTTCATATTATGAATGTTCTAGTGATATTGGTGGAAAATGTAATTCGAATAAAGGGCGAACCTTGACATAATGGTATAACTTCCTGAAACCCGCAGTTATGATGAAATGCACTTAATTGTCCCTGGATGTATATGTGATACATTACTGGCTGATCTTTAAGTTTACTTTAAGTATATTTTATAAGTTATAAACACAGTGGTCCCAGACAAGGACATTAGGAGAAGTGGCAATAAATGTTAACGTAGGAATCAGTACTATATAAATGCTGTCCAGCCGGACAGGGTTAGTTTAATATTCCATATATTGTCAAAAAATAAAGTGGGGACACAATCCTGCGTCCAGCAAGATGCATATAAAACAACAAAAAACAAAGGCTCAGGCAGAACAAATGCTTGTGCGTCATACATTAAATAGAACAAGCATAAATGTACGGAGAAACTGTTACAGAAAAACAATAGCAAATTAAATTGTGTGTACGGTGTACAGAGAGTCGACAACGTTTCGATCCCGTGAGAGCACTTGTGGGATCATCATCAGGACCTTACATTACATGCCTGATTAAACATTGCTGTGAGAATGGGCACGAGGCCAAGCTATCCTTGGAATGGACCGCGGCGGCGTGTTCAATTGAGGGCAATTCATTACAATGGGCCAACAGCAGTAAATAAGTGCCGGTGCATCAGTGTAGACTCCTCAAAACAGGGATGTGAAAAGTTTCAGCGCTCCGTCCATCATCTCCTTGTGTTAACTCTATGCCTGTTTACTAATATTTTTTTCTAACTCCTTCTTCTGTGCACCACATTTAGATTTAGTGCCCTCCATATATTCCCAATGTTTGTGGTTCAAAGTTTATTCATGTTCCTTAACGCGGTTTTCATTTTACCATCCATTTTCGATTTCAAGATAGTTGACATAGAAAGGCCGCGATGAGCTAGGGTGACTGCCTTGTACCTTAGACAGTCCACTTTCTAGCTCTATATTTCTGACTGGTGTTCAACTCTATATCCATGATGCTTCGGAGACGCTATGCCCTTTCCAGCTTTTCTTCCCTATGGTTATCAGACCGGCATTGTGTATTTTGTGCCGACTAGCTCTTAGCTGGAGCAGGTAAGTGTTGTTTGTTGTTCTTCTTCTCTGGACCTCATCAATTTTCACTGCAGGACCTTTTAATACTATACATACCTTTTTCATCTGTTTTTCTGCGGTTTCGTTCATCTTGTGGGACCATAAACTAATATTTGGCCTGTCCCATTGGTTTGCTCGAAGACTGAGCAGGTACATCTTTTTCCTGTCTTGGAGACTGTTTTGCGATATTCGTGTGGCAACCTATTTCAATTTGTTTTGTTTTATTTTGGTTTAATTCTAGCCTTGTTTGACTTGAGGACCAGTTAATTAACTCTGGGTTATTTGTTGCTGCTATATTGTGATCTCCATCTAGAGACATACATATATATATATACGAGCTCTGAAATACAATAAATCATAGCGGATGTGAGTATGTACTGAGTATGTTTTAGACAGACTTTGGCAGGCGCTATAAGTGATTAACCCTGGCCTTTTTTGTACTTATAGAGAGTGCATCTGTATTTTGGTTCGGAGTAACTTAACTCCGAGCTAGTGGAGCCAACTTATTTCCAAGCTGTGGACTTGCCATCTATAGGTGATTGATTTTCCTGGCTATTTTCCTTATTTGGTATAGGAAATACTCTTCCTTTATATCTAATTTCGGTTTTTATCTAGCCCTCCTTTTCACCAGGTGTTGGCACTTTTCTGCTTTATTCCTTGAATCCTTGTTTATTTTATTTTTTTGGTCTTTTTGAAAGCATTTGGGTCCAGTAACCAGCTTTTTTAGTTTTCAATTATTTTGATCTTTTCTTCTCCCTAACTGCAAATTGCTCTCTCTTAGTTAATTTTTTCATCTCTTTTCCTGATTTAGTCACAGTGATTGATCTTGCGATGAATGACTAATCTGTGTGAATGTCTGTAACAGTCTATCAGTTGGTATGTAAGTGGAAGCATGAGATGGTTAGTAGCTACATGAGTGTCAATATGGGTTAATGATTGGTTGTCTGAGTACCACTATGGTTGCCTGAGTGTCTGTGTGGGTGGGGGGTGTAACTCCCCGCATGGATGTGTGAGTGGGTGATTCAGTGAGTGTATGGGTTCAACAGTGCATCTGCGAGGGGCTGTGTGAGTGAGTGAGTGTATGTATGGCTGTGTTGGAGAGTGAATGGATGTCTCAGTGGTATATGTGTGAGTAACTACATATGCGAAAGGCAATATATGTGAGTGTTGGAGTTTATACCTGACTATATGGGAGCGTGATTGTGAGAGTGTATGGATGACTATGTGCTTGTGTCAGTGATTATAGAAAAGAGTAAGTATGTGTTAGTATCTGTATGAATATGTGAGGTGGAGTGTGTATAACTGTATTCATGAGTAAATGGCACTGTGATTGAGTCTTTATGTGACTGACTGAGTGTGCGAGTATCTCTGTGGATGAGTGGCAGTACGTGAGTGTCTGTATGGGTGTATGAGTGCATATACCATAAGCTGTATTGATGAGTGACTGTATCATCAAAAATCTTTATTTCGATCTATGCGATCATAAAAGATATACAAACAACAGCATCACAGTATTTAAGAGGTGGTTTAAAACCATAACATGTTAAAAAAAACCTTTTTAAAACACATTCAATCCCAATATTACAGATTAGTTCATAAATGTATTGAGAAAAATTTTTTCACGACACAGTGCAGTCTCTTAAAAGTCTTGCGCGTACTCTCCACATAGCTGCTAAAAATTTAGCCATTACAAATACTGTCAGAGGTGAAAGATCAGTTTTGAGGACTCTATAGGCTGGGACATAATTTCGAAAGCCCATGTTCCTTAGATGTGGTTTTAGCCAAAGTTTCCTGATGTTGGAATAGGCTTTGCAGAATAGAACTACATGAACGTCGTTTTCCACTTTATAATTACAAGCTGGACATTTGGGTGAAGCATCCTTTTCGTCCCAATTTTTTGTGAGCGCCCTCAGGGGTAGAGAACCATATCTCCACTGCAAATAAATTTTCCTAACATGTACAGGGGACATTGCATCGAGGACATATTCAAAACTGTAGATGTCCTTTATTTTGATGAATGTATCAGTTAGCGAACCCTCTCGAGTTGAGGTGATAGTTCTCTGAAGCATAAAACCATAAAAAAGTTTGGAGAGTGCTTTCCTGGGAAGCCTTAGCGATGTTGCGTGTGGATCATTCCATAGCTCTGGGACTCCAAGAGTCAAACACATATCTCTAATGTACTTGAGCCATTGAATTTTGGATGCAGGAATTGATCTAAGAAGCTCTTGCAGCTCAGTTCTATAGTGGCTCAAATCTTGGCTGCTCCACAGACGTCTCCAGTAGGTCAGTGGTTTGAGGCTCACTTCTTCGCTGATTGGGCGTATGGCCAGGTCCATTCTCAGGGGGAGTAGAGGTGTACTTAGTGGAAGAGCCGTCAGCTGCCTAATAAAGTTATTCTCCGCAACTTGAATGGAATGGAGGGGTGTGTGGCCCCAGAGTTCAGCCCCGTATATAATGCCACCCCGCGCTTGGGCCCTATAAATTTGTATTGCAGGGGCCAGTGGACGAAAGGGGGATTTGTTAGCGATTCTAGTGATAGCACCCGCCCTCTGGATTAGTTTAGTGGTTGCTTTTGTTTTATGCGGCAACCAAGTTAAATTGTGGTTAAGTGTTATGCCCAAATACTCAATCACATTAACTCGCTCCAGAGGTGTGTGCCCTAAACGTGGGTTTGGGCAGTTTTTATGCTTGCGGCTTAGAATCATGAATTTCGTTTTTGTTGGGTTTATTTCTAAGCCCCTTTTATTACAGAAATCCAAAAACCCATCCAAGATCCTTTGCAGACCCATTGGCGTTTTGGACAACAGCAGGGTGTCATCTGCAAACATAATCGCAGGCACCCTGCTGTTGTTCAATAGTGGCGCGTCGATATTGGCGATTTTGCAGAGATGCTCTATCACCCCATTTGTAAACAGGCAGAACAGGGTCGGCGCCAACACACACCCCTGTCTTACGCCACGTTGAACAGGAAACCTATCTGTAAGCCTCCCTCCCTTACCGTACCTTACCCGCGCATAGTTGTTGGAGTGGAGCCTAACGAGAATCTGCAAGATATCCTCAGGGACGCCCATATCCTCCAACACCGCCCACAACCTGGTCCGAGGAAGACAACCTGGTCCCTGACTGTATCAGTGAGTGAGTGGATGTGTGTAGACCTATGAATCAGTGAGTGGGTATGTACCAACTGGTATTGGTGTGTCTATGGTTTCGGGAATGGTAGTCTGTATTTCAGAGTGTGTATGTGAAAGGTCATATTAGGGTCTGAGGAGGATGTATGACGTTACAACGCAGGCTATTACAACGCCTGCCTTTACAACGCAGTTTTTACATCGCATACCTTTACAACGCATAGCGCTTAGAGGTGCTGGATAGTGAAAAGTTGAATTTTCTATTCCAACTCCAGTCCCCGTGGACACTAGGGAAGGTGTTGGATAGAAAATTAAACTTATTCCCTATCCTAGAGCGCCCCCCAGCGCAATGCGTTGTAATGGTTTGCGTTGTAATGACCGCGTTGTAATGGTAGTGCGTTGTTAAAGTTTCGTTGTAAAGGTTGTTCACCTCTGAGGAGTTACATCAGATATTAAGTGGATGATGTTATCAGTTATGTATTTTGAAAGGTCATCAGTGATGTCATAATTGATGTTACTGACCAGGTCATGAGTGATGTAATATGTGACATCATCAGCCATGCATTGCGGGGGCATGAGTTATAGTTAGCTCAACTATCTATAACGGTCGAAATTTCTCTGGTTTTGTATGAGGGAAATGGCAGACTAACTATAACGTCCCTGAAACCTGTGTTTTTTCAGTGAATTCCTAAGGTTTTTAAAATGCTAATTTATAACTTTCATTTCATTTCATTTTCCTTTATTTCGATCAAATAGATCATAAAAGGTGACATTCAAAAAGTTAAACAGTACAAAAAGTTATTGCGAATATATCAACAATAATTAAAAAGGCTTTTTCAGTTTCCTGGTGAACAAATCAGACAGATCAGGAGTTTACCAACATATATCACACTTTCGTTTTTTAGAATGACAGAGATTTTGTGCACTGTATTTCAGTTAAAAATACAAATACATTAAAAAGGGATTTTAAAACTGTGCCAAGTCTATATCAGTGCATACAACGAGTATGAATGTACCACATCGCAATTAAAAATGTGGCTACCGCAAACACAATTGGGGGCGATGTATCCATTTTAAATATTCTGTAGGCAGGCAAGTAGTGCCTGAACCCCAAGTTTTTGAGTAGGGGAACAAGCCAATACTTCCTTGGTTTCTGATAAGCCTTACAGAAGAAGATGACATGCAAATCAGTTTCCTGTTGATGCAAGCATGATGGACATAGTTCAGGAGGGGAGGAGTGGGACCAGGTACTACTAAATGCTTTAAGGGGGAGTGTGCCATACCTCCACTGTAAACATAGTTTTCTTGTCAGAGCAGGGCTGATTTTATCAAGGACAAGTTCCCGTTGATAGGAGTCTTTGAATTTGATGGAGGAATGTGTTAAAGACCCCATACGTGAATTCTGTAATGATGCTGTAGTTTTGAATTCATAGTGGTCTTTTGATAAAGATTTACGGGATACCCTGCTGCAAGCGTTGGCTGGGTCTAGCCACAGTTCCGGCCTTCCCAGACTCTCACATATCTTTTTTATATATTTCAGCCAGGGAATTCCTAAGGTTTTTTAAATTCTGATTGCTAACTATTACGTCCCTGAAACCTATGGTTTTTTCAATGAATTTCTAAGGTTTTTTAAATGCTAATTTATAACTATAACATGGTAGTCACTTTTGCAGGGTGGTGCAGAAAGGAGGCTGGACTACTGACCAGCGCCTAGGAATTCTGCTGCATAGAACTTACAGGAGGTACCAAGAGAGCTTCTTGGCCCCCTAAAATCCCTCAGGAGTAAAGTGGACTTCATCCTCCCCACTTGTAGTGTGCCAGGAGGCACGTTTGCAGAGTAGTGGCGAAAGGGGGCATGGTCTCCAAAGAATTCTTAGCAATACCAATGTGTGGGACTTACTGTAGGTAACAGGAGGGGTAGCTGTCCCCCAGGACGTTCTTGGGGCTAACTACTCCTCCTATTCCCTCCAGTAAGTCCCCCTGAGCAGCACTGGTAAGTTCACATAGCAGGCCATGCCCCTTTGCCCACCACTCTGAAATTGCTCCTCCCTGACACACTCTTGGATGTGGAGTGCAGTCCCCTTCGCTGCGGGGGGTCCTTAGGGGCCAATTAGCCTATTTGTTACTTCCAATAAGACCCAGACAGTGGGATTGCTGAGAGTTGGACACAGGCCAATGACCCTTT
Source organism: Lissotriton vulgaris (assembly GCF_964263255.1). Lineage (NCBI taxonomy): Eukaryota > Metazoa > Chordata > Amphibia > Caudata > Salamandridae > Lissotriton > Lissotriton vulgaris. Next base: position 815,348,103 of record NC_141696.1, on the reverse strand, counting down.
CTGCACCACTCTGCAAATGCGCCTCCTGGTGCGCTCTTGGTTGGGGGATGAAGTCCCCTTGTCTCCTGAGGGCCAAATAGCCCTCCTGTTATCTCTAGTAAGTCCCACACAGCTAGATTGCTGAGAGTGGTCTGAGGCCACGCCCCCTTTTTACACCACTCTGCTAATGCGTCTCCTTGTGCACTGCTACTCGGAGAATGAAGTCCACTTTAACCCTGAGGTCCTCAGGACACAAGAGGACCTCATCGCCCCACCAGCAGTGCTCCAAAAGGTGCGTTTGCAGAGTGGTGTAAAAAGGGGCTTGGCCTCGGACCACCGCTCAGCAATCCCACTGTGTGAGGCTTACTGGAGGTGCTTGGGGAGCTAGTTGGCCCCCAGGGATCCTCAGGAGGCAAGGGGACATCATCCCCCAACCAATAGCGTGCCAGGAGGCGCGTTTGCAAAGTGGTGCAGAAAGGGGGCGTGCCTTTTTTCTCGTGACTCTGTTCAACTGAGTCACAGGATAGCTGCCAACACTTTTTGGTTAAGAGTGTTGGCAGCCAATCAGAATGAAGTTTGTGATCGGGAAGGTTCGCGGATCCACCGCAGTGATCAGATATTGATATTTTTTATTTTTGAATTTCTAAAGATCTACTTAACGGATTTACACCACTTGAAAAAAAAGTCGCTTTCTGAACCAAGAGCTACCTTTTTGCCAAATTTGGTGTAATTCTGTTTAGCAGTTCGGGCTGTAGCCTATTCCAAAATTTCCTATGAAAATTAACCTGGAGAAAATGCGTTTTGGGACCCCCCTTTTTTCTCGGCCCCCGCTTAACGAATCACTCCGAAACGTTTAAGAGCTGGCCGGAGCGCCCCATTAGTTTTGAAAATTTTGCAAAGATTCATCTCTCACACACACACACACACACACACTCTTTATCTAGTGGCAGTCGCCACTAGGTAGTTAAAGCTAGGCCTGCTTTTAAAAAGATGGATTGTTTTTTGTTTGCAAATATCTTTGGCCCCTTTTGGTAGATCTTCACAAAACCCACCTCAGGTCCTTCCTGGAAAGTTTTGGGTTGATCCATCAAGTGGGGGCCAAGACAAACAAGGGGTCCCAAAACACAAAATGCCCATGCATTTTTCATAGACTTCTTTTTTTTTAATATATATTTTTATTGAAAGAAGAAAAACAAGAGGAAATATTACACATATCAGGTGTCATACGATGGAATACATTACAACTGTGAGTAGGCGAATAAGCCAATGTGGTAAAATCAATGCACAGGAGTGTGGGATGTCAACATAAGCAGGTATATGAAAAAGGAGAAACAGTACGATCTACAACCCCGTTAAGCTGACGCCAGCAAGATCCGTTCACCCACGATTCAGGATAATTAAGACCAGAGTAGACACCCAGATATGTGAAAAGGATCGACTCAGGATAAAAGACCCACCTCTCATAAAAAGGGAAAAGGAAAGAAAAAGGCCATAGAACTAAACTAAGACAAAATAAACCCCCCCAGTTCCCCCCACCCTGCACCCCTGCAATGGCTATGGCCCAACCCCACAAGCAGCGTGCCTGTCGCCCAACAACTAAAACCTAAAAGTAGGAAAAGAGTGGAGGAGGAGATGTCATTCAGGCTCCTGGCCCCCCTAACTCCCCGCCAGAAGCACACCACCCCTAAATATAGTCAAAACATTCTGAAGCAGCAATTACAAAACAACCGGGGGAGTTTGTGGAAACTGCCCGACTCCCGCATCATTATAGGCTACAAGTCCCGTATCAAATGAAGCCTTTTTATCAAACCCAGACAATCAAACTCAACCCTGGCCACTCCGATTTTTCGTGCGAGCTCTCTCCGCTCGAACCGCCATCTCGACAGGAGAATCAAAACGTTCAAGAAAGTCAAAGTCAGTACGGTAGGATCGAATCCAAAGTATTAGTTCTCGAAATCCACAAGTCAAACGGAGATATCTGTCCACCAACAGTAAGTCACGAGAACGTAATTGAACCAACTGGGAGGAAAAGAATGATAAATCAATCCGATAGTCACTGAGGAATTTGTCCTGGAGTATAAGATCGGCTGTGTCCATCTTGGGCGGTATCGGCATTAAGTATGAAGAGTTTTTGGTAGTTCCAGGCTCGCTAGCTGTTGTTCGGGAGCCGACAAAAAACACCAGATCTGGTTTCCGAACGGGGCCCTCTGTCTCGGGCATGCCCTGCTTCGCGGGTAACACAACGTGTTTCAAATCTATCGAAGGGTCGTAGTCCGGTCCCAGACACATATTTTCAGCAGTTACAACCATTTTATGGATGATGGCGGTGACCTGCGAGTGAAGCACCTCAATGGCGGCCATTACAGTCTGCAGCGACGGCGTACCTTCCACCCGCTCCATATCCTCTCGCAAAGCGACAGATCAGATCTTTGACCCCGGAGGTCGACTACTCCGGGGTAGCAGGCACAAGCGTGGCCGATGTTAACAGTGGGCACCCATCATTATCGCGGTCTAAACACCATCGCCGCCAGCGAGGATCCAGGCCCGTCGACCCCGGGGGCTCAGCAGGGTCTTCAGGCAACGGACCCCGTCCACAGCAACCGGTGCGTCTTGCCGCCGTATCCTTGGAATCAACCTGACCACAGTACCACCATCCAAACCGGTCTGGATATTCTCCACTTCGGGAGACCGGATGCCGCCCAAGTCCTGCGACCGATGTTGTTCAACTCCAACCCGGATGGGTTAGAAATCGAGGCCCCGGCTTCCACGCTGGGTTAGGCCGAGAATGAAAACACGCATACCTTCATCATTCGAGAAGATGGAAATCTCGGGATTACACCTTTAAGCTCAGCAACACTTCAGCCACACGGGAGTCTGGTGCGAATTTAGGATAAATATCAGGATTTATGAGCGACTGGCGGAGGTCGGCCGAGCCGGGAGCTTACACGGCCATCTTGGTTGCTAGCGTTCATAGACTTCTTTAAGACCGGGCTACAGCAAAAAACGCAGAACGGAATTACACCAAATTCAGGAGGAAGCTAGGTCTTGGTCCACAGATTGTACTCTTTGTGATTTGGTGTAAATCCGTTCAGTAGTTTTTGAGCAATTAAGGGTGAAAAATAATTTTATATTTTGGTAGTTGGGCTCACAAGAGTCTCTGGGACTCTTGAAGGGAGCACCAACGTAAAAAATAGAGTATTCTGATTGGCCTTGGGAGCTGGATTTCGCTTGGGCCATCTCACACCTTTGGAGTGAGACTCCAGCTAGATCGAGTGCTCTGATTGGCAGCCAGCAATATGTGAAACATTATTTTAAAAAGTGTTATAAGCATTTTTGTCACCTTATATATACCCAAGAACACATTATGCACAACTAAACAACCCTATTAAAAACAGAATTAACACAAAAAAAATTGTTCTTGTTTTTTTGTCCATGCAATGCTGGCAACCTTGCCCTGCCTGTTCTAATGCTTTTTTGTTATAGTTTGTTTTGTTATGTTATGTCGGAACATAAATAACAGGAGGGTGGAGGTTTAATTGCAATAGGAGCAGTGGAGGGACACTAGGGGAGAATCAACAGATGCCAGATTCTGAGGGCAGACTGAGGTGTTGAGGAGTGTTGCTAAAGTGGTGTTGAGCTGGGGCAGAGTTTATGCTCAGATGATCCTGAATGATACTGAGGGGATGCTGAGTGATGATGAAGTGGTGGTCTGCTGGTGCGGAGGTGATGCTCAGTGATATTGAGGTAGTACTGAGTGATGCTGAGGTGGTGCTCAGTGATGCTGTGGTGATAAGTCATGCTGAGGTGGTGGAGCTGCACTGGTGCTTAGGTGGTGCTGAGCTGGTTCCCAGGTGGTGTTAAGTGATGCTGAGGTGGTGCAGTGCTGAGGTGGTGCTTCACTGATGCTGAAGTGATGCTGCATTGGTTCTGAATTGCTTCTGAGGTGGGGCCATGCTGAGTTGGGCTGCACTGATGTGGAGGTGGTGTGGTGCTAATGCAGAGATGGTGCTGTGCTGGTTTTGAGGCGTTGCTGCACTAGAACTGAGGTAGTGCTGCACTGATGCAGAGTTGGTGCTGCACTGGTGGTGGTGCACTGATGATGTACTGTGCTGATGCTGAGGTGGTACTGTGCTGATGCTGAGATGGTACTGTGCTGATGTTGAAATTGTGCTCTGCTGATGCTCAGGTGGTGCTGTGGTGGTGCTCAAGTGGTGCTGTGCTGATGCTGAGATGGTGCTAAGTGACGCGGAGGTGCTGCTGAGTCATGTTGTGGTGGTGCTGACTGATGCTGTGGTGGTGGTGAATGATACTAAGGTGTTGTTAAGTGATGCTTAGGTGGTGTTGGTGTTCAAGTGGTGCTGTGCTGGTGTTCAAGTGGTGCTGAGTAATGTGGAGCTGGGGCTGCGCTGGTGCTGAGCTAGTGCCGTGCTAATAATAAAGTGGTGCTGCATTGGTGATGAGTTGCTGCTGAGGTGGTGCTGCGCTGGTGCTTTGATAATGCTGAGTTGGTGCTGCATTGATGCTATGCTGATGTTGGGGTGGTGCTGCACTGGTCCTGAAGTGGTACTGAGTGGTACTGAGTGATACTGAGGTGGTGGTGTGCTTGTGTGAGGTGGTGCTTAGTGATACTGAGGTGGTGCTGAATGATGCTGGGGTGGTGCTGAGTGATGCGGAGGTGGTGCTGAGTGAAGCGGAGGTGCTATTCAGGTGATGCTGTGCTAGTGCTGTGTTATCATTCCTGTGACTGACATACATAGAGGTTGTTTGCATGTAGACATAGGGATTTGTGCGCAGTATTGAAACAAAGAAATCCTTCGCATCTAAATAAGAAATTAAATAGCAAGCCAAGATGCCTTCTCAATAACAAATAAGCACAGAAAAACATGTTACTTTCACAAATTCATTTTTAAAATAAAGTAAAAGCTCTTCAATTTGTAAGCAAGGCAGGGAAGGGCTGTGAACAAGTCACGGATGAGGAAAACAATGTAAGCATGAGCGAATTTTGCGGATCTCGCGTTCGCGAATTTTGCGGATTTGCGGATTCGCAATCCGCAAAATCCGCGAATTCCCGCGAATTTGCGGATTTTTTTTTTTTTGTGTTCGCCCGTGTTTCTGCCAGTTCGCGAGGGTTTTGTACACTTTCGCAAATTGCGAACTTACCTGTCGGGTCGCAAGTTTCGCGAACTTGTTGTTTCTACGTGTCCAGCCTGTTTGGGACACTCTTCTTCATCACTGCCACTCTCTGTCACCACTGCCACTCTCTGACTACTCATGCCACCCTCTGGCCCACCCATGCCACCCTCTGTTTCATCACCACACCCTCTGGTTGTCCAGTGTACATTATTTTCGGCAAAGCAAAGCACACCTTCCCTGCCTCAAGTGACCTGAATTAATTTGGGGCTGATTCATGTGTCACAGAATATTTTTTTAGCTGGCACCTGCTTCCTTAGTGCGCCCTGATTAGTGATCTTTTGCACTTGCTAAGTGCTTTCATTGTTGCAAAATTAGTTACAACACCTGCCCTGCCCCAACTGACAATAATGAATTAGGGGCTGATTAATGGATTTTAACTTCCAGCCTGGCTCCTGCTTGTCTCCCTTAGCTGTAATTCAGGACCTTTGTGGCATATGTGTAACTATTCTGAGGTTCAGAGCAGGGTCACATACTAGTTTCAACTGGCAACTGAACTCTGGAGGGGCCCCTCAGGAAGCACTCCAGGAAATGGCTACTAATGATGAGCCTGAACTTTTGAACCTGGTAAGTAGTTACTTTCAGTTTTGCTAAAATCGTATTTCTGCAATTTTGCACTTATTCGCGGGGCGCGAACTCACGCGAACAGTGCGAGCAGTGCGAGCAAAATCCGCTGCTCGCGGATTTGCGGATTTTGCGGGAAATTCGCAAATCTCGCGGATTGCGGATTTCCCGAAAATCCGCAAAATCCGCGAGCGGAACGGATTTTCCGCCCACGCCTAGTACTAACGCATCAGAAGGCAAAATTAAAAAGCATTGTCATTACAATACCAATAGTTTAAACTTTTACAAAAGCGATATCTAGTGTATTTTAGAGCGCCTTGTCCATCAATTGTTCTTTTTGCATTTGTCACCTCGAATGGGACAGGTATGCCCAGACGTGGGTCCCGTGCTCTCCATGTCACTGGAGTCAAGCTATCCTGGCTGATGAGGGCTGCCAAACTGGGATGGCATGGTGAGCAAAAAAACTATGGATTTAGGCTCAGATATCTGTACTGGGATGGATGTATGACATTGTTCTGCATTCTGTCCATCAACTGTTCTTTTTGCATTTGTCTGTGAAGTGGGCACCGCGCTCAGTATTAAAGTTTTTTTTAATAGCGCGGTGTCCCTGAAGCGGGAGCCACCCTCACTATTAACGTTTTAAAAAATTGAAACAGAGCGCGGTGTCCCTGATGCAAGCGCCCCGCTCATTAAAGTTTTTTCTTAAATAGTGAAATAGAACGCAGTGTCCCTGAAGCGGGCGCATCGCTCAACATGCAAGTAAAAATGTTTTTTTCAACTGAGCGGGGTGTCCCTAAAGGGGCACTGCGCTCAACAAGCAAGCTAGAGTGGCATAGTGCTCTATAAGAAAAGCAGCCGCTATTGTCCTGGGTGGGTGCACTGCAAATACAAAAAGCAACTACCATTGTCCCCATCAGTGTTAATAAACAAAATAGTTCTCACCGACTTATAATGCAGACCGTGTAACAAGCCAAGGTCCAGTTGTTATGGGAGGTAACAAATGCTGACAAGACGGTCCCAAGGAGGGACTAAAAAGCGAATTTACAAATCAGAAGCCAGCATTTATGAAGGACAATGACACAAGCCAATGACAAATATGGGCAGAGAGTGGGCGGGACTTACAGTGCATACTCTAATACAGTATGCCTCGCGCGATGTTGCTTGGCTGGACCTAAAAAAAGAAAAGCGTCCAACACTTGCCCCTTGAAAGGCATTATTTAAACAGGATGTGGATCACAGATGCCATACAGTGATTAGGTAAAACACGCAGCATAAGGCAGGTGATTTTATAGGTGTTCCTAATTCATAATCGAGATAGTCAGAATAGGGGGACACCTCCCTATCACTAATTCCCGCAATATCCCATACGTTCTGAAACTCTCCACCACTCCCTCCCCTTCCTTTCCGGGAGAAATTGATATCTCCATCTTCAAATCCGGAAACATTCTTATCCAAGCTTCTGAAAACCATTTCCACATATTTGAATACCACTTTAGCTCTCTATCCCAGTCCCTCACACAATCCTAGAACCCTTCCCTCTCACCCCTCTAACTCCTAGTCCCAAATACCCCTATCTTGTCCTGGCCCCCCTGTCTCCTCTCCTGGACTTTCCTCAACTCTCAGTTCCTCCATCTCCCATCGTCTCTCCTACCCCCCTATCTCTTCCCCCTGACGCTCCCTTCTTTCTCTTTTACACCCAACATCGTTACCCTTTCCCAACAGCATTTGACCTCATCTGCCTCCATCACGTTTACTAATACGGATTTCCTTCCCCTCCTTACACCTTTACCCCCTCTCACCATTGCACACTCCTCTTCCCACAATCAAGCAGATGACTCGCAATCTCTACTTACCACCCTCGCCATTATAACTTGTTACGAAACCCTTGTCTCCCTATCCCCTAATATCTCCCAGTACCCTATTGTCTCTCAGTCCTCCAATGTACTTGTCCCCCTTTCATCTCCCTCAACATGCGACTCTCCCACCCCCTCATGATTCCCCTAAACTGCCTAATTCCCCTGATACCCTCACACCTACCCAGGCTCCCTCTCTAACCCCGACTTCCCGATGCTCCGCTACTCACTCCCCTCCTTTTGACCACATTTTGAATAATCCCCCGTCATCCTCCACCCTATTCAACGCCTCATGGACTCCTCCAGCCTCACCTGCTTACCCCCTGATATCCCCCCATTCTAATAATTCTCTCTCCCATATCCTCCTCCCTCCCTCTGACTGCTACTCCCACACCACCTCACCCTCTGATGCTCTTCATCCTCTCCCCCCTCGCTTTACCATCTCACACACCTCCCCATCGGCTCCTCCACAGATACCCCCCTTTCACTCTCCCTTTTTCCCTCCAACAATCCATAATGCACGAGGTACACAAACCCTTACTGGCTTTCTGCCTCATTCACCTATCTGGCCTCCTAAATTGAATGCCTCTCCTATGTCTACCTCCTGTATACCCCTACTAAAAATGTTCCTCCCCCTCATTAAACCCCCCCTCCCCCAGGCTTCCCCCCTTCCACTCCCGGTTATCCCCCCCCTTGTTAACTCTAACCCTACCAATCTCCTTAACCTCTTGGCTGCTAATGACAAGGGTAACTCGTCATGGAATTTCCATTGATTTCAATGGAAATTATATGAGAAGTAAAATATTGCCTTAGCAGTAAAGGGGTTAAAATAACCGATGCACTTCACTCCTCTTTTCCTACTCAAACACTCCTCAAAGTAGAACTTCTCCTTTCAGCCCTCGTTTTAGAACTCTCCTCACTCAGAAGCGACATCTCACTCCTTTTAAAAGCCCACTCCTCAGATCCTGACCACATATCAATCACCTCACAATGCACCTTACCGTCGCACATCGACACTCAACTCAATCCACCCACAAACAGACCTCCTATTGTTGTTTCCAACACTGAAACTCCTCCCCTCCCCTGTAACTACGCTTCCCGATCCAAACACACAGATCCCTCCTTAAGCGTCCCACCTTGCATTACCAACACGACCTCCCCCCCTCATCAAGATACTTGCCCTACAATCTCAGGAGCTAACTTTTCTAGGAACTCCCGTCTCTCCCTCTTCAAACCTGCACACTACCCCCCTATCTATCAATCTTCTATCCCAGTTCTCTTAGGAACGAACCGACTCCTCCCTCACCCGACATCTCCTAGACCTCCCCAACTACTTATACCTATCCCCCCTGCCCCTCGTACCATTACCTGTCCCCTCCCCCCTCTGCTGCATGTTGATAAAGTACAGATCCGCCTCCTGCCACGCAACTGAGATTGCGGAAACCATTCTCAGTGAAAACATAGACATTGCATTCCTAACTAAAACTTGGCTCACCACCCACTCCACTCCTATCCTCGACTTGCTCATCCCACCAGGCTACTCTATCATTAAGAAAGAAAGAATCGATCAAATAGGAGGAGGCCTTGCCCTTATCTTTAAGGATGAACTCGACATCTCACTTGTCCAGCTCCAAGACCCCTCATCCTTTGAATACCTTTGCGCTGACCTCTCCTCTCCTGGCTTTCCCACCACTTGACTGCACACCATTTACCACCCCCCTGGAAATGGTCTCTCCTTCCCCGAAGAGATGACCGATCTTATTATTCAAGCATCGCTCTCTCACTCCAAGAATCTCTTCCTTGGTGATTACAACATCCACTGGAACAAAATTGATGACCCTACTGTCATCCTATTTAATGAAACCTTAGACATCACTGACCTGACCCAACTATGCCATGCCTCTACTCACACCAAAGGTGCCACCCTCGATGCTATTGTGACGAGCAAGGATCTGGCCTCTCTCTCTAATATTCTTCCTGTAGACTGGTCTGATCACCACCTCATCCTTTTCACCCTGAATTAGCCCATTACTCTCCCCTCCCCTGTTAGAACTTTTCCTATGAAACCCACTTGCAACCTTCACCTTATCCCACCTGGCGAATTGGAATCCGCAATTAAAACTTGCTTACTTCTCCCCCCTCCCTCTCATAGCACTAACGACCTTACTGACCATTACAATAATTCTATTCTTGGTGCCCTTGACCTAATTGCCCCATTTTACCCAAAAAAACTAAAAAACATCCCCCCCAAGTCCTGGTTCAACGCCGAACTCAATAATGAAAGACGGGCCCTCAGACAATCTGAACGTGCTTGGAGGAGTCATCCCTCCGCTGACAACCTGGCTCTCCTGAGAACCACCAAAACTCATTACAAAAAACATATCTTCAACGAAAAGGCATCCTTTCTCCGGTCACAACTTGACCAGGCCAGAAACCGCCCCAGAGAACTGTTTAACATCGTTAAAAAACAAACTTTCTCAGGCCCTCCCAAATTAGCAGACTCTGTGGAAAGATGCAAAGAAATTGCCAGCTTTTTTTCGAATAAAGTCAACAACATCGAACTATCTTTCTCTTCCCCCCTCTCTGTCTCCAACCTCCCCTCAACCAACACACCCTCCCGAACATTCCTAATTCACATTTATTTATTTATTTATTTAAAACATTTGTAGAGCGCGGCTGTCACCTGGCAGGTATCCTGGCGCTAAGAAGCTTACTCCTAATTTACAGGCGAAGGGAGTGATTATGGGGGATGGAAGTGGTAGGGGAAAGCTAGGGGAAGAGCCATGTTTTTATTCGTTTCCTAAAAGGTAGGAGCTGTGGAATTTGGCGAATGTCGGCAGGCAGGCTATTCCACAGCTTAGCCGCAGCTACTCTAAAAGATCTTCCCCCGATCCTGGCCTTCTTAAACCTGGGCACTATCACAAGGCAGGCGGTTGCGGATCGTAGAGTTCTGGTTGGGATGTACCAAGTAAACATTTGTTGTAGGGGTCTTGGTCCTAATCCGTGTAGTGCCTTGAAGACCAGGCAGAGAGCCTTGAAGGCTATTCGTTGCTTCAAGGGGAGCCAGTGTAGCTCGGCTAAGGCAGCAGTGTCCTCCTCTCCCTCACTTCTCGACTCATCTTAACCCCTCCCTGCTCTACCCCATCTTGACTCATCTCGGACTGATCTCCTTTCTAAAAACAAGGCCCTATGGAGCGAATTTAGTCCAATATCAAAAACCACCATCATCAACATAATTTCTAAACTCAAACCATCCTCTCACTCCAAAGATCCCCTCCCCGCCCATTTAGTTCAAGAACTCAAATACATCATTGCCCCATTGTGGACCGATATCATCAACTCCTCACTTTCCACTGGCTGTGTTCCTGCCTCCCTTCAGCTAGGTCAAATCTCCCCCATTCTTAAAAACCCCACCGCCGACCCTAATGACCTGAACAATCTACGCCCTATCTCAAACCTTCCCCTCCTCTCTAAAGCCCTTGAAAAATGTGTCCTATCTCAATAAGATGAACATATCATCTTCTTCAATCTCCTTGACGTTTTCCAATCTGGTTTTAGAAAGGGGTGCAGCACCGAAACTGCTATGCTCAATATTACAGGTGACATTCATCGCTCTTTAGACAAAGGCGAATCCTCACTACTAATCCTCCTCGATCTCTCAGCTGCTTTCGATACTGTCCACCATCCCACCCTACTTAACACCCTCAAAGATCGCTTTGGCTTTGAAGGCACTGTACTCAAATGGTTCTCCTCGTTCCTTAAAAATAGATCGCAACAAATTAAGCTCAGTCATTGCCTCTCCAAATCTCAACCTGTCTCACTCGGTGTCCTTCAAGGGTCTATCCTTTCACCAACCCTATTCAATCTTTTTATGGAACCACTCACCCTCATTCTCAAAGAAGCCAAAATCAGTTACCACCTCTATGCCGACGATACTCAACTATACTACAGGATCAAATCCCACAATGACATCCTCCACATCAATGACACGCTGATTAAAGTCCAAACATGGTTCCATCATAATCATCTTAAACTTAATCCTAAAAAAAACCAAAATCATCCTTTTCACTCCCAAAAACAATTCCCTTCCCATTCAACTCTGGATCAATGATATCAATGTACTTAATTGCTCCCTCTCCACCTCTAACTCTGTCAAATCCCTAGGTATCAGCATTGATCATAATCTTAATCTCATCCCCCACATTAAAAATGCAGCCATAAGTGCTCTTTTCTCCCTTTCATCACCTCAAAAAATTTAAACCCTTTATTCCAGCAGATGATTTCAAAATCGTTGTCCAATCTCTTGTCCTTTCCAGGATTGACTATGGTAACTAAGCATGGGCGGAAAATCCGTTTCGCTCGCGGATTTTGCGGATTTTCGGTAAATTCGCAATCCGCGAGATTTGCGAATTTCCCGTGAAATCCGCGAGCAGCGGATTTTATGGCTTGCTCGCACTGTTCGCGTGAGTTCGCGGCTTGCCAGTACAACTTCGCACCCCGCGAGTAAGTGCTAAATTGCAGAAATACGATCTTAGCAAAACTGAAACTACTTACCAGGTTCAAAAGTTCAGGCTCATCATTAGTAGCCATTTCCTGTAGTGCTTCCTGAGGGGCCTCTCCAGAGTTCAGTTGCCAGTTGCAACTATTATGTGACCCTGCTCTGAACCTCAGAATAGTTACACATATGCCACAAAGGTCCTGAATTACAGCTAAGGGAGACAAGCAGGAGCCAGGCTGGAAGTTAAAATCCATTAATCAGCCCCTAATTCATTATTGTCAGTTGGGGCAGGGCAGGTGTTGTAACTAATTTTGCAACAATGAAAGCACTTAGCAAGTGCAAAAGATCACTAATCAGGAAGCACTAAGGAAGCAGGTGCCAGCTAAAAAAATATTCTGTGACACATTAATCAGCCCCAAATTAATTCAGGTCACTTGAGGCAGGGAAGGTGTGCTTTGCTTTGCCGAAAATAATGTACACTGGACAACCAGAGGGTGTGGTGATGAAACAGAGGGTGGCATGGGTGGGCCAGAGGGTGGCATGAGTAGTCAGAGAGTGGCAGTGGTGACAGAGAGTGGCAGTGATGAAGAAGAGTGTCCCAAACAGGCTGGACACGTAGAAACAACAAGTTCGCAAAACTTGCGACCCGACAGGTAAGTTCGCAAATTGCGAAATTGTAAAAACCCTCGCGAACTGGCAGAAACACGCGCGAACACAAAAAAAAAAAATCCGCAAATTCGCGGGAATTCGCGGATTTTGCGGATTGCGAGTTCGCAAATCCGCAAAATTCGCGAACGCGAGATTCGCAAAATTCGCCCATGCTTAATGGTAACGCCACTCTTGCTGGCACCCCTAAAGTCCACCTAGCACCGATTAAATCTGTTCTCAACCTAGCTGCCAGACTTATTTCTGACTGTAAAAAATTTGACCATATCTCTCCTGTCCTCAAAAACCTCAACTGGCTCCCAATTGAAGGTCGATCCACCTACAAGATTGCCTGCATCTCGCACAAAGCTCTTCACCAAAACACCCCCTCTTACCTTTCAAGCAAACTACAAAAGGCAGGGTGCTCCAGGTCCCTGAGGAGCACTAACTCCCTTGTCCTTATCCCTCCCAGACTAAAATGTAATAAGACCCAATCTTGTGCATTCTCTGGTAACGCTCCTACGATTTGGAATTCACTCCCCAAAGATCTTCGCTGCAACCCCTCTTACCCTCTCTTCAAAACAAGACTCAAAGTTCTCCTCCTCAATAAATATTGGGGTTCTTAATGTTACTGACTTTGTCCCTGCTCATTACCTGTCTGCTCTGATTTGATATTATTACCTAACCCCTCTACCCCTTTTCCACTCACTCTCCCTCACTTCACCCCCGCTCTCTCTCTAATTTTTAACTCCCCTTGTCTCTTCTACTATCCCTCTGTTCCTTTGCCCGCTTCACTCATTTAACGCAATGTTTGAATCTTGTTTGAATTTTTCTGCTCATTGACAATTGTATATTGTATTTTAGCATGTTTATTTACCATGTAAAGCGCTCTGATACTCTTGGGTCCAGCAGCGCTATATAAAACCTTTTAAATAAATAAATGAATAGATGTGAGGCCAAAAAGCGCACGCACCAGTATAAAGAAACAGGTCTTTGACTTATGAAGACAAATTTCAAACCAGATGTTTCAATGCCGAGCCTTACGGACTGCCCAATCTACACACATGTAGCTATTAAGGAAACACATTTCATTTATCGTATTTATTCCAGGTCGCTCAATGGCTAAATAAATGGTGCCAGTTGAAAGGCTGAGTGTCTCTCTTCTAATTGTTTTTTTTTAGGAACGTGTTCTAGGGGCATCTAAAAAGCTGCGTGTCTTTTCGGTCTTATTTACATCTTTAAATTGCAAACCTTGTGTATGTAACTAAACACATTTTTGTAAACATTATGCCTACATACGTAAGGTTTGCAATTTAAAAATGTAAATAAGGACGAAAAGGCAGGCTTGCCTGTCAGATGCCCTGTGAAGCACATTCCCAAAAAAACAATTAGAAGAGAGACACGCAACCTTTCAATGCGCACACACGCACATATAAACGTGAAAGTTTAAAGAAACAAGCTGATACTTTTTCATTAGGTACAAACGTGACGTAGAATGCAAAGGCTGTAATAGTTTAGCAAACAACAGAAAGACACTCTGCCTTACACCTTGCACAAAGTAACTAGTAACACGTCTCTCTTTAATTTGCTAAACTCTTACAGTATTTTCATTCTAGATAGCGTTTATATCTAGTGTAAAAGTATTGCTCTGTTTTAATGTGCACAAATGCATTGCGAAATGTGAAAGTTTAAAAATGCAAGCAGATACTTTAACTCTTTTCATTCAAAGTTGCGTTTGTGCCTTTGCTAAAAGTATCTGCTTTTGTATTTAAACGTTTACATTAAACATGCACCATGGCTTAATTTGTCATTTTTTTGTACCACATTGTAAATTTTGATTTCGGAGAAACTAAAATATACGTAACAAAAAACACCAGAAGTGGGTTTGTAAATACCAAACTTATTTGCAGCTTATAAAGTAGGGTCATATCTCGGTGGGAAGCTTACCATCCTGTGATTTGCAGCAACTCACTGAATGTATGATGTTCCCAAACAAGACCCATATGCAGTTCAGGAGAGCTGTAGCAATCTTCACAGCTATGCCTCTCCTTTCACAACACAACTAGAAACTATTCAGACCCCTCCCTCCTGCAGGTAGCGTCTCTCTTCCCGACGAGAAACAAATTAACCAACTCGCTTTCCAACACGCTAAACCCTTTCCAATTCAAGCATTTGCAATGCATTTACTCATGCGCTGGTTAACATCTGTGAAGGTGGAGAGACATGGCGGGAGGCAGGGCGACGGGTAGCATCTTAGTCTCGCAGTGTTTGGGAGCAATTTTTAGACGAAACCTATAAAAAACCTTTATGAAGCGTGTACATACTTTTCCAAAATAAACAAAAATGTTTGCAAGCAAGCAGACACGTTTTGGGATGCATTATTGAATTGTTTTTTGTATTAATAGTAATTAATAACAAGTTACAATGCACTTTAACCCGTTCCACGCTGGTGAGGGAACCGCTCCGTCACGAGCCTCGGGTGGGCTGTGCTGGTGACGGAGCGGTTCCGTCACGGCCCGCTCGGCGCGCCTGCGCGTTGCTGATTTCGCACCTGCGCGGCGGGTTTCATTAAGCGGGCTGGGCCATGACGGAACCGCTCCGTCACAAGCACAGCCCACCCGAGGCTCATGACGGAGCGGTTCCTTCACGAGTACGGGAGCGCAACGCGGCCCCCCCTCCCCACTAGCGCTGCGGCGGAATAGCCGCCGCAGCTAAGGGGTTAAAACGAGAACGGGACAGAGTGCATGCCTACTATATTGAAAGTGTTCCGTTTTTAGGTCTCGCCTAGCAATGCAGTGCATGGGCTTCTTGCCTTGGCGAGATCTATTGTTGTCGGTTTTTCGTCGGGAGACAGGAGATATGCACGCGCCCAGACAGGCGATATGCACATCTCCTCGTGTACGGCTTGCGGCGTTTCAGCACACTTATCACAGCGCGCACATGGCACAATTTCACTTTCGCGTGCTTCCACTTTCTTCTATTTCATATTGTATTCGTGCAAGCAAATGCTTGATTCTTATGAACTTTTGATATCTTTTTATTGCGACTTGCTTTATGGGTATTTTTTATATTTTTTGATTGTTGCTCGTATGTTGGACATGCGTGATCACAGTGGCATCTTGGGTTTGCGGGGCAGCCTGGGAAGGCCTCGGGATGTTTTTTGGTTTATTTTCTTTTTCCCTTTCATTCGTGGATGTGAACAATGGTGTGGTGCACTCCTACATGATTCACAACTTTGGACAAATGAAAACGGCAGTCGTGTGGCGTCTGCCTGTTTTTATCATGGGACCCAGGTTCTTTACTGTAGTGCTTCCGCCTGTTCCTTGGTAGGCGGGTAGCGTGTTGCCGAGGAGCAGCTTCGCCTAGGCAACCAGTCTGCTTTATTAGGATAAGGTTTCCTGTGCTGGGCTGGTTTTGGAATTGATGCTGACATGCTGCATTCACTGCAGTCCTGCTTCTGGCGATATGGACAACGTCCCCTCAGTGACTGGGCCATCTTCGGGGGTTGCTGTATGCCCAGATCTCCTGGCTATTTGTGCAACAGCTGTGGAGGCTGGGTTTCAGGCCCAGGAGGGATCCTTCTTTGGAGGGTGATGATTAGGACCTTAAGGGCCTCATGGTGCAGATATGGCTGAAATCTAGCAGCATGTGCGTGATAATTTGGGATTTGCTTCTTCTGCTCAGACACAGGCTTATAATTACTTTTTCCCTCAAAATCAGCTCACGGAATCTTTGCCCTTGCATGCTTCCAATCACCATGAATTTACTAATGAATTAATGGAAGGATGTTGAGAAGTCGTCTTTTCCTCACTTTCTTTTAAAACGTTATCCTCTGGATAAGTTTGGGGAGGAGTTCCCAGCCTTTGTGAAGATTGCCAACATGATGGCTTGATTATCCTACAATGTTAATGTGGTTTCAGAATATGCATTGCCATCTAACACAGTGGTTAGTGTTTTGGTTAGCCCCGAGAGTGATAAACACTGGAGTAGTTACTGCAAGCGTCTGCCCAGCTGAGCAGGATAGGAAATCTGGGGTCTTCTGTCCCAGAGTCATGGCAGGGCTCACTACTGCTATCACTACACAACAAGCATTTGCAATGCAATATCTCTCCCTTTTGCGAGAGTTTAAGCTATTGCATTGTAAATGACAACGTCTTATATTTATTGGTTTTAAAAATAAAGACATACATAAAAGACTGTCATTTACAATGTCAATAGCTCAAACTCTCGCAAATGCGAGACCTATTGCATTGCAAATGCTTGTTGCTAGTTTGCCCTCCTGTGTAGAGAGGAGAGAAACAAAGAGATTCTCTCTACAAATTACTCTTTTAAAAATAAGGTTGTCTGGAGATTCCAAGTCTTGGAGAAGACGGCTGCTCCTTAGAGAGAAGAAATTTAAATAACCTATGGTGGTTTGTGGAGGAAAGAATCAAAGCGGCGCCATTCCACAAACAATTAAAGGCGTGCTTACAGTGGAAGCGGGATCGTTCACAAATAAATAATAAAGGCACAAGGCCATGCAGTATGGTAAACCACAGAGCTCACTTCTGCCACTCCTTACATTTCGATTAAAAGCAGCACAGTGGAAAAGAACTAGAGAAAGGTGCATTGTTATGCACTAGTTACATTTTAAGTGAAAGCAGCATTACAATGCCCTTTAAAACCAGAACAGGATAGTGTGCCATGCCTGCTACAGCAGTATATCAAACAAGCGGTTCTAGCTGAAGCAGTGCATGTCATGCCAGCAGTAAGAGAACCTCATTAAAGAAAGTAGTGCTTACAGATTAAATTAACAGGTAACGTATAACAATCGAAGTAAAAAGTCCAGTCCTCATGGGCAGTAAACAAATGGAGACAAGGCAGTATCAAGGAGCGACTAACAAGTTTCAGAATGAATCAGAAGCCAGCGTTTACAAAAGACAATGACACGAGCTAATAAAAATTATGGGCGGAGTGTGGGCGGGGCTACTATTCCATACTCTACTACTGCATGCCTCGCAGAACGAATAGTGCATGCGTGCTGCCGCTAGGCTCGACCTAAAAAAGGATATATGGGGCAAGGTAGGGATACCCTGACCCCCTAGGCCCCATGAAGAAGACCCCAATGGAGTCAAAAAAAGAAAAAAGAAAAAAACAGGCAAAAACTGCTGTGATCCAGTGAGACACTTGCAGGATTGGGGGGAAAAAAAATGGCGGCCAGGTTGCATTTTTTTATTTTATTTTTACTATAAGCCCTTGAGAGCCTCCCTGGGCCAAAAA
Organism: Lissotriton vulgaris; assembly: GCF_964263255.1. Taxonomy (NCBI): domain Eukaryota; kingdom Metazoa; phylum Chordata; class Amphibia; order Caudata; family Salamandridae; genus Lissotriton; species Lissotriton vulgaris. The sequence goes on along the minus strand of NC_141696.1, from coordinate 815,330,115 downwards.
TAATTTTTATGGGAGGGGGAGTGTGTTGCCCCTATCCCTGACCCATTAGAGGCCCAGGCAATGCCACACCCAGGGCTGATCTTATAATTTATGGGGAGGGGGCTGCGCGGCCCCCCTCCCCAAGCCTCTAAAGGCCCTAAGGAGCCCACCCCCACTGCCGAAAATGCAGAAAAATAGGAAGGGGGGCAGACAGCCACTCCCTCCCCAAGCCTCAAAAGGCCACAACGTACCCATCCTGAGGCAAAAAATACATTTCAATGGGGAGAGGGCCGTGCGGCTGACCTCCAACAGCCTGAAAGGGCCAGATGGAGCTCCCCCCAGGGCCGGCTCTGCAGGGCAAGGAAACTGGTGTAAATATTGATCCTATCCTGCAGGGAGCAGCATAAGTTGCTGCTCCATGCAGGCGGGAGCAATGACAGCTCCCTCTGTATGTGAGAACCCGTCTGGGGCCATGGGGCTTCCGCCGCAACCCCTAACAACAGTATGGTGAATGCCCTGTGTGAGCACCCACCTTTAAAGAGTGGAGGCCCCAGGAAATAGGGTCCTTGGGGCCAAAAACACCTGGGGGAGTGGTGACACACATGCAACTCCCCCCCCTCAAAAGGTTGCTGGACCCTGGGGGATGGAGTTCCCGGGCCCATAATCGCCCCTGGAGAGGGGCTGCGTGGCCCTCCCTTCCACTCATAACAATGCCAGGCACTGGGGGATGGGGTCCCTGGAGCCAAAATTGGCCTTGTGAGGGGGCCACGCATGCCCCCCTCCTCCTCAAAATAATACTGGCCCCAGGGAATGGTGTCCTCAGGGCTGAAATCTAGAGGCCCTGGATAGCCCACCCCCAATGCCAATATTTTGCAAACTGGGGAGGGTTCTCGTTTGGCAGTAGCATTTTTAAAACTCTCAGCAGGTGGTAGCAAACAACAAGTCCACTCCCAGCAGTTGGGAGCTTCACAAATGCTTCCACCCACTGTGAGCGGACTTTTCATCTGTTACCCTGCCTGCACAGAAGCAGGCAAGAAAACAGGTGAAAACATTGCTCTCACCCACAGGAAGCAGCATTATAGCTAGTCCCAGTGGGCGGGAGCAATGCCAGCACCCACTGTACGCGGGTAACCGGTTGGGGCCATGGTACCTTGGGGCTCCCACCAAGTGCCCTCCTCCCCCTGCAAAATGCTGCCGTGCCCCAGAGGCCAAAATCAGCCTGGAAGAAAGGTGCTGCATGTCCCCTTCCCCGTAACAATTTTGCTGGGCCCCGGGGATTGGGTCCCTGGTGCCCTAATTGGGAGAGGGGCTGCACGTATACCCCTCAAAAGAATGCCCAACCCCGGTGGATGGGGTCCCCAGGGCCTAAATCGGGTCGGGATTAGGGACAATGCTCATCCCCTTCTGCCTCAAAATATTGCCAGGTGCTAGGGGTCCGGGGGCCGAAATCAAGAAGCCCCAGGGAGCCCAACCTGTGCCAAAATATAGTAAAATGGGGATGAGGACCACCCTGTCACCCTCCTCAAGCCTGTAAAGGCCCCGGGGAGCACACTCCCATAGCAGATTCCTTTAAGGGAGGGGGCCGCAAGGACCACGTCTCTGTGAAATTAATTGCTCCAGGGACTGATCCCCCGGGTCCGGCTCAGATGCTATGTTTCGGGGAGCCCACCCCCGGGACATAGATGCTTCCATGTCTGCAACTGTGTGGGAAGGGAAAACTGTGTTTTCCATGAGCTAGCCTGAGCATTTTCAAAGTTACCGCCAAACAAGAGCAAAAACCAAGTCTGCTCGCAGTGTGTGGGAGCTTCAAAAATGCTTCAGCCTGCTGGGAGCAGATTTTTTATTTTATATTTTTGCCTGCCCACACTGAAGCAGGCAGGTAAACAGGTGAACATATTGTTCAGGCCTGCTGGGAGCAGCATTAGTATCTGTTTCCTGTGGTGGGAGCAATGCCTTCTACACCTATGTGTGGGGAGCCGGCTGGTGACACAGGGCTTCCACTGCAGCCCCCAATGACAGCATGGTGGGAGGCCTAGGTGAGCACCAGGACACCCACCTCTAAAAGGTGAAGACCCCGGGCTTGAAATCAGCCAGGGGTGGGGGGCAGCATGCACATAACACACGCTTGCTTTAACTATGGGGTTGTATGTATGTTAGCAGTATTGACACTTCATAATATTCTGAGATATTCTGCATTTACTTTCATAGATCTAATAGTATACCCATTTACAGAGCAATGCTTATAAAAAGAGCTTGGATGATATCATCAATTATGTAACTTGATAATTTGATGATATGATGTCATGATTGATGTCGTATATGAGGTCATAAGTAGCATGGCAGGTGCACAAATTATAATTTGTGCTGCAAACTATAACTTGCGAGTTTGTGCATTTTTTATTAATGTTAAATTTAAAACGTTAATGTCATTGATAGATTCACCTAACTATAACCTTTGTTTTTTTTCAGTGAAGAAAATAGACACATAGATAGATAGATAGATAGATAGATAGATAGATAGATAGATAGATAGATAGATAGATAGATAGATAGATAGATAGATAGATAGATAGATAGATAGATAGATAGATAGATAGATAGATAGATAGATAGATAGATAGATAGATAGATTCTTTCTGGCGACTGCCAGTAGGTAGTTGCAGTTAGGACCTAGTTTCCATAGGAAGAGAGTTTTTAATTTCTAATAACTTTGGCACCATTTGATGAATCTGCATTAAATTTTCAAAACTAGTTTTTCATTCACTTCAGCTACTTTCTGGAAAATGGGAGTGATCCATTTAACAGGGGCTAAGAAAAGGGTCAAATCCCAAAACATGTTTTCCCCGGGAATCGACCTTAACAACACGGTTAAAACACTGCAATACATCTACATATCAGCTTTTACCACGCAAGTCGTTACCACGACTTGCACTGGAGGGCGCTCTACACTAATGAATAGTGTGATTTACTATTCCAACACCTTCCCTACTGTACGTAGACTGGATTTGAAATAGTAAATCATACTATTCCTAAGTCCAGCGCCCTACAGCGCAAGTCGTTGTAACGACTTGCGTTGTAAAAACAGCGTTGTAATGTTCCGCGATCAAAATGATCACGTTGTAACATCATACATCCGTTTTCCCCTTGCAATTTCCCAAAGGAATTTTAGATACGACTACAGCCCGAACTGCTAAACGGAATTACACCAAATTTGGTAGAAAGCTAGATCTTGGTCCAGAAAGAGTGCTTTTTGTAATTTGGTGTAAATCGGTTTAGTAGTTTTAGAGTTTTAATGTACAAAGATTTATGTATATCCAGACATGCAGATGCACTGTAGATCCACCATGGTGGATCTGTACTCTAACAGCAATGGCATGATGGCTGGCTACAGCCTGAGAGAAAAGTTGAATCTGCCATTTTGTGCTTCTGGACTCAGTCACCAGGGGGGGAATAAAATGTAAAAGTCATAGAAGGGGGTCAGGGTTGAGGTACCATGACCTCCATGGGACTGATGGAGGGGTCTATGAGGGACCCGTCATGGACAAGAAATTGACCAAAAATTTTTTTTAGTGAACGAGGGTCCATGGATCCACCGCAGCACTCAGCACGACTCCCTGTGTGCTCTGTGGCAGATCTGTGGATTTAGACCCCAATTAAAAAAACAGATGCACTCACTCGCAGACCCACACACACTTACACACCTACACAACCACTCACACACCCATACAGCCACTCACAGACTCACAAAACTACTCACACACCCACTTGCAGACCCACACAACCACTAACACAGCCTCTCACAAACCTATACAGCTGCACATGCACCCACAAAACTCACACACCCACTCACAGACACAAGCAGGCACTCACAGACACAAACAGGCACTCAAACACTCACTTGCACACCCACTCCCTTACACAGCCATACAGCCACTCACAGACCTACTGATACAGACCCACTCATACACTCACTTGCACACCCACTCACACAGCCACTCACAGACCCACACCGCCACTCACACACCCATACAGCCACTCACACACCCACCTGCATACCCACAAGACTGCTCACACACCCACTCCTAGACCCACAGCCACTCACACACCCACTCACAGACCCACAAAACTACTCCCATACAGCCACTCAAACACCCACACAGCACTCCCACACCCACTTACACACCCACACACCCACACACAGGTATTGATAGACTTATAGAAATTGCAGTAACGTATGTTTGTTTTAAATGTGTTGTCGTTTTAGTACTGAATGTGTGCTTTTGGTTGAGAAGGGACTAGCAAAACTATGTAAAGGGACTAGCAAAACTATAAAATGAATAAAAAAAATAAAAAAGACTTGGTACATTGCATTTATAGACAGACTAAATAGGTCACTCTACATACATTTTTTAATTTGTAGTTTTAAAATATATAATAAGAATGAATGTGTAAATAAAATGTATTTGTAAACTTATGAAAATGCATTTTAGTAAATTGAACTAATGGGTCAAATTGTAGTCATTTATATTTTAAAAAAATCACAACAACAAAAAAACAAAGGTAAAAGAGACATTGTAGTTAGGAAATAGAATTAAAATAGCCTTAGAAATTCACTGAAAAAACCAAATGTTACAGGAATGTTCTAGCTGGATTCAGATTTTAAACATAAAACCATAGAAATTCAGCAGTTATAGGTACCTGAGCTACCTATACCATACGGCCCTTGCTATGTACTGCTTGACATCACTTAATATATCACTCATAACAAGTTCAGTGCCACAGATTAGGCAAGTAACCCTTGGCGCATTTACTTTTTTTTGGTCCTTTGGGATTGAAAAAAACTCCCAGATAATGTGCTGCTTTGGCCTATATGGGGTATTATCTTCTGGCAGGAACCTCCTTCTCTCCTCCTCCTCCTCCTCTTCTTCATCTCCACCACTGTGGTGTTGTGGTGGTCCTCTTGGTGGTGGTGGTGGTGGCTGAGATGCTCCTGCTGCTGCTGCTACTGATGCCATTTCTGAGTACAAATTAGTAATAGCTCTGGAAACAGGTCTACAGGTCTTCCTCACTCAAAGTACAAAGTGAGAATGAGGAAAAAAGGTGGGGGCTTTCATCATTAGGAAAAAAAACTGTCCTGAACCAATGAAAAGTGTTATTTTCAGGTCACATGACCAGGGCTTTCATCATTTGGAAACCAAAACTGTCCTGAACCAATAAAAAGTGTTATTTTTAGGTCACATGACCCGACGCGCTTACGCTACGCGCCCCGGGGTGCGTCGCGTAAGCGCATCGGATGGTTACGTAGCGCGATCGTATGCGCTCGAGTGCTTCCGGGTGCGCTTACACCGTGCGTATCACGCGGACGCGGCTACGCCATACGTCACAATGATGTTTTCGTTTGCGGCAATAGCGCTAACGGGACGCTCACCCGTACGCGCCCCGGGGCGCGCCGCAAGACTGCGCTCACCGGTGCGCTCACCGGGACGCGCACCGGGAGCGCTCCAAGGCAAAAAAATAAAATAAAAAAGCCATGAACAATATACATTAAAAAAATAGTATTACATAAATATACAATATAGGATTCAATATAAAAAATATTACATTTCATAGCGATAGAAATTTGCTAATAAAAAACCTTTGAAATTCACTGAAAAAAACATAGGTTTGAGGCCCTATATATAGATGGGAATTAGCATTTAAAAAACCTTTTAAATTCACTGAAAAAACCATAGGTTTCACACCAGTTATAGTTAGGAATTAGCATTTAAAAAACCTATGAAATTCACTGAAAAAACCATAGGTTTCACACCAGTTATAGTTAGGAATTAGCATTTGAAAAACCTATTAAATTCACTGAAAAAACCATAGGTTTCACACCAGTTATAGTTAGCTGGAAATTTTACTGACATAAAACCATTGAAATTACCACGTTATAGTTAGTTGGACTCACTATAACTTGCGCGCCTGCAATGCACTGCTGATGACGTCACATATTACATTATTCATGACATGGTCAGTGACATCACTCATGACATCACTGATGACACCATCCTTGTGACAGACTGACAGACCTCCTTTCAGTGTAATGTAACCCTTAAAACACATATTCAAAAATAGAAACTAACATTTTCAAAAAAATTGAGATATCCATACCAGATACAACAACCAATTCAGTAATTACACCATCTATATACACATCCTCTCATTCAGCAACAGTTCTATATAGTCACTCATACATATACTCACTCATCATATGTAGTGATACACATATACATCCTGTTACACACCGACAGTCATCCAAAAGTTACTCACGCCCATACTCACAAATGCAAATAAACTATTGAACATCCATTTATTTGCATATACAACTATACACACACTAGCACATTACTTCTAAGGAAATTTACACATACTTACTCTCTTAAACAATCACTTATAGAAACACATACTTATTTAAACAGGAACTCTTTCAATCTCTCACTCTCACATACACTCACTTATATACATCAATACTCACATATACTAGATTAAAACATATGTAGTTACTCATAACGACACTAGTGAGGCAGGCATTCACTCACTAACACACACATATACACACTCATCCACCCATACAGTCCTGCACATATGCTGCCTTCAAAACACATACAAACAGTGAGTCAGTCACCAACCCATGCAGCCACTTATACACAAAGTGAAACACTGATACATATATTTAAATATTTAAAAATTACTCGCTAATATATGTATTCACTAAGATACACTTTATAAGCCAGTTAACCAATCAATATTTTATTAAAAAAACATCCATTTACACACTTATTTAAACATTTTTTCTTCCATCGACCTTTACAAGTACATATACAAAACATATTTATTTTTCAGAAAGACACACATTCACTGGATGGTGTCATCAGTGATGTCATGAGTGATGTCACTGACCATGTCATGAGTGATGTAATATGTGACGTCATCAGCAGTGCATTGCAGGCACGCAAGTTATAGTGAGTCCAACTAACCATAACGTGGGATTATGGTTTTTTCAGTGAATTTAATAGGTTTTTTAAATGTTAATTCCTAACTATAACTGGTGTGAAACCTATGGTTTTTTCAGTGAATATATATATATATATATATATATATATATATATATATATATATATATATATATATATATATATATATATATATACATATATATGTATATTTAGAATGTCCTTTCAGTCAGCTCTCTTAACGCAATTGTCAATTCAAGTTTCATTAACATTTTGCTTTCACCCTCCATCGAGTACATAACTAGACGGTCATTTATTGGCTTTTTTGCACTGAGTGACAGCGTTTTCCCTGATCATATGTGAATAGCCACCTAAAAAATGATTGCATTTCAGTGACATGGATGTATACCTGGAATGCTAGGCTACATTTAAGTTTTATATATTTTAACATAATACCTATGGCTTTTTCGAGGGATTGTTTAATACCTATACTGGTTTCCAAGGTACATTTCCCAGAAAAAACACCAGGTGTCGCTGACAGCGTGCGAATATATATTATTGCTGTGCTTGGAAAAAGATGCACCGTTTTGAAAAGTGCTTGTTATTCAAAGCAACTAGCAGTTGCTTGATGTATTCCCTATGTTGTATATGATTCCCCGAGAATCCGGCTGTCCATTTCCATCTGGACTGTTACATCTCCAATGCCCATGATGACGACTTATGCATATTAGGGAACATGCATACAGGGGCTTGCTTTGTTTAGAGCGAATGCAGACCTCGAGAGAGTAAAAAATGTTCATACACATTCACTAGATTTGCATGAAGTGTACACTCAAGAAACAAATGCCCCATACACCAAAAATCTGCAATTGAGATGAAAGTACATCAACCTTTTCTTAGAAAGAGATACATGAGGTATGTTTATATGCATGCCTACCTTATGTATAATGCACCACCATACCACTACTTCGGTCCCAACCGCTCATGTGTAAAAACAAACGTTATTCTAGTATAGTATTAAAAAAATGCCACGTTCTGGAGATTTGACCAACATGCCATGCAATGACAATTGTAAGTGAAAGCCTTAAAGTGGTTACATTAAAGAGAACACCGATGTATCTTTACAAAAATAAATCTTAAAGAGATGGGAGAGATTTGCTCCAGTAGCATAGCAGGTACTTGTACAGTTCATAACTGCCTCCTGCCAACAAGTATGTTTCTACTATTGAATTATATGTCTCCAAGCATAGGCGGCTGGTTAACAATTCAGCAAAGAATTAAAAAATGTGATTTCAGGTCCCCGTATTACATAATTCTATGGCAGCAGTACTAGGATTTTTTTTTTTTTTACTTTGGGAGCCATAAATTAAGGGTTCGAGGTGTGGCAGAGGAAAGGAGGAGCTAAAAAAAGCAGTCTGACAATCAATTTAAAAAGGTATACATAACAAAATCTGCTACAAAGAAATTGGCAGTGATAAACACAGTTCTGTTAGAATTCTTTATTTTGTACATCCACAGTTTTGGCTCAAAGTAGTAGAGGGTTAATGTGCCTGCTGCAAAGCACAGTGTGTAGCATGCATATCACAGATTTGTATTTTAATTAGATAGGTAAGTGGGCTACTGCTTTTGACACAGAGATCATTTTATTGCTTCCAGTTAATACGTTGAAAGCTTTGTAATGTAGCACAGGGATCTCTTTTCCGGCATCAAGGAGCTGCGTGCAAACTGTACGTCAGGGCTTTCATTCCTTATGGTTTTTTCCTCAATTGGTTGTTATTCTAAGAGAGCAAAGAAGGGTTCCTTTGGAGAAAAAAAATAAAGTGTTGTTAGGACTTAAAATCGTAATCACTGCATTACGTTTTATATCCTGACTTTGCGGTTTTCCCAACCAGTCACTCCTATCACTCCTATCATATCATGTTTACAAGTATGGATGATATATTATTCCTACGTCATACCCCTCAATATATGTAACATTTGCTGTACATTGATATACATACTTGTATGATTTATTGTGCCTGTATGATTGATGTAAAGCGCTCTGGTACCCTACACTTGGACGAGTAGCGCTATAAAATAAAAAAAATAATTAAAAAAATAGGTGCCATTTAAATCAATATTTGTGTAATTACTCATACAGACAGATAAATATAAAATGTTTATAGTGCATGCACATCTGCTTAGGACGTTAAACTAAGGGCCTGATTTAGATCTTTCTGAAATTGGTCAAGCCGTCACTTTTTTGGCGGTCTTCCTGCCAGCAGCCTTGGTGGTCCACCCGCTCTATTTTAATGTTGGCTATTGTATAGATGAAAGACCGCTGCGGTTCCGCCATCACCGCCAGGAAATCTTGACCGCATTGACTGCAGAATAGCCAAAATCGGCTATCGGAGGGAGGACACCCAGTTTGTCCACCCCGCCAATCACGATGTGCCTTTCAGCCAACCCAACGGCGATGGAAAAAACCTCCACACATGAGGTGGCGGAATGGAATGCATATAATGCACAAACTCACCTTTACTCACCTTCCCACTTCCTGGACCGCCATGAACCTGATCCTACACGTCCTGCCTCTGCTGGCTGATCAAGATGCCAATCAATACTATCGTTGCTGCAATCGAAGGTAACCGCCCCCATTACCGGTTACCTTTTTCACTTGGAAGTTCACATTTGTTCAGGAATCGTGCATTAAATTACTCACACAAGCAATGACATATCAATAAGCAATGCATAGGTCTCTAATGTTGACGTTTCAGAAATTCAAAGCAACATACCTGTATAACCACATTGTGTTAAAAAATATGGTGCCAACTGTCTTCCAAAAAAGGAAACTTGCACAAAAAGGAATATCAAATCAAAAAACAAAAACTCACCATACCGGTGTGTGTAAAAAAAAATGAAAATTGTCGCAAAAAACATATGCATCAAACATCATTGGAATAAGTGCAATGTAACATAATGTAGAAATTGCACTGGACAAGCTGTAACCCTCACCTCATAGATTACCTGGAAAATCAACCGCAGTCCCAAATTTGAAGCACTATACATGTATATTCATCCATGTAATATTCCCCCTGTGTAGTGCAGGATCTGTGTGGAATACAATTTTAATCTGCACATAATATTACAAGGTGCAGTGAATATGTGTACATACTTATCAGTAATCAAGGTTAAACAAAGACACCTGTAGTAATATATCCTTAAATATTGTCTCAATATCTATTTGTTGGTGCAAGTGTTCACTACTATATTGAATGTCTGCACCTAAATCCTAATGACCATCACATACCATGTGAACCAGTGTATGCACTTAACATAGTAGACATTTAAAAATGATGTAGTAGTTACTGTCATCATGCTAAAGAAAAATAAGTAATACACATTTTACACTGAAACACCGCTAGGAATCAAACAACTGCAAAAGAAAATTGATGCCAGGACAAACTTGCGGAAAAGAAAATTGTGATTTATTCACAATGAGATTGCTTTTTCAACTTGTTTCAAACAAGGCAAAGGCCAGTCCATATTTAGGCCACAAAGGCCTGCGCACAGGTGTGCTGTGACACTCAGCTTGCCTCAAATTCCAGTGCCAGGGGAACCTCCCTGGGAAGGAGCATCTAGTGGGCAGAGCAGGCACCTAAAAGATGTTACCTGGTGGTGGGGATGGGGATGTCTTGGGTTTGAGAGGTGGAGTGTGGCTTTGGAAGGGGTGGTCCTGCTTTTGGAATGGGGCCTTTGCCTTTTTTAGGTTGCATTGGCTCGTAGTAGGGGTGGTTCCTGTCTTTTGAGGGGTGGGTTGGGATGTGAAAGGTATGGGTTTGGGGGTGGAAGGGGTAGGTGTGCATGTGGGACAGTGGGCTTGGGTGAGGCAGGGCTCTGGGAAAGGGCAATCAGAAGACTCTCACAGGGAAAATGTGTAGGATGTTCGGGAGGGAGTTGAGTTGGGAGGTAGAGAGGGTGGAAGTGTCTAATGTGCATGTGTCGGTTGTGGGCACAAGTGTCTGTGGTTCTGGTGTATGTCGAGAACGTTTGGGTGTGTATTGCTTTGTTGGCGTATATTGTATGGGTGAGTGTGGGTGTTTCTGTTTAGTGGGTGTGTGTGCTGTGGAGGTGCAGGGTGTGCTCGTGGTGGATGTGGCTATGGTGGTGGGTGCAGTGTCTCTGTTTGTGCTGGTGGTGGTGCATACTAGTTTGGGGGGGGAGTGTGGTGTCTTTGATAGTACTGGTAGATGTGGGTCTGGTGTCTCTGTTTGTGCTAGAGGTGGCCATCTGTTTGGATGTACACCTGTGTTTGTGTGTGCTGCTTGTGTCTGTGTGCGTGGGTGGGTGCAGGCAAAGGTGTGAATGTGCTTCGGACAGGTCTGGGAATAGGAAATTTGGATGTGGCGGGAGGTGGGGCACACGGTCGGACAGCTCTGGTCATTGAGGTTAGACCTTGAAAAGACCTATGTAGGTCAGACATAGCCTTTGGAGTGCCTTCCAGGTAGGCTACCATTTGACTTATTTGGAAGCCAAGCCCCTGGATGGCATTCAGTAGTGCAGTTTGGCCTACACAGATGTTCCAGAGGAGGGCAATTGCCTCCTCACTCAGCACAGCGGGATGGACGGCAGCAGGAGGTGATGTGCATGCCAACCCTTTTAAGGGTGCAGGTGTGGCCAACTGGATGGGAAGCAAGAGGGAGGGTGGAGATGGTACTCTGGGTGGCAGAAAAGGATGCAGGTGGGACAGGAGCAGTCGGGTCCACCACCAATGTAGAGGTCTCGCTGGAGGAGGCCTCCGAAGAATATGTAAAGCCACTGGTGGCCTCTGTTGCACTGCCCTCACCCTCTGCGAAACTGGCTCCATTGGTGTCAGTGGTGTTCGCATCGGAAACACAGTGGTCAGCTGCTTCCACGTCTACGTTGGCAACTTCTCCTTCGCTTGTCCTTGATGATGCTGAAATGACATTTACAATAGTGTTATTGGATCTATGTGAACAGACCTGATCATGAACTTTAATCACAAAACAGTTCTCGTTTACAAATTTCACCTGCTTCAAACCTGTCAATCTTTGGTTCTACATTAGCATAGGCTCATGCATGTAGGCAACATTTCCAGAATCCATTTGGTCAGTTATGTCATTCTCCATGATCGCTCCTATAGCATATCTGATATGGTCTCTTACCCATTATTACATTGCTCCGGGAACTGTTATACACCTCTGAATGGCTGGCCTTTGTAGTTTAGAATAGTGAACTGATGTCACCAAAAAGGATCTCAGCCAAAATTACCTTTGCACAGTGTATTCACTAGGCCCTAAAATCTGCATATGTTCAATTTTCACTAACTAAAATATGAACACATGTGTCAAGAAATACTGCAATGTTGTACCAATATTAGCATAAACTGAAAGCCGGTTACCTCAGTTTGGCCATTTCACCATGGTAACACTTACTTCAAGTCACATAAGTATGTTATTTGTCAAAAATAATAAAAATCTATTCTGCACTGAAGTAGCTTAGCAATCTATCACATACTATATAGATAGCGATGCTGTTGAAGACAGTCAGAAACAAATATTTGGGTGGATTGACAAATTACTTACAAAGCATAAATAAATACATAGCCCTTGAAACATTTCCAATACCCCTTAGCACAGAGCAATTCACATGTTCACATTTCAGTCCTTAATACCTCTTGTTATTTGAAGTTTGTTCTCTCAGTGAAATTGTCTCACTAAATATGCTGGATTTTACTGTGTCAAAAATGGGTAAAACATCACAGCCATTACTACATACACTAATTCACATATGCTAGTTACTTCAAATATTCACGTTGGGAGAACTGCCTGAGCTGGACTTAGCTGCCTTTCTGGTTCAGCGTCGTAGGTCTTTCCACATTTTGCAACAATGGACGCAGCGCCACTTGTAGACCCCCAGGATCCGCACCTTCCTGGCAATGGTCTTCCATACGTCCCACTTCTGATGGGCATTGACCTGTATGGATACAAGAATGTAAAGAAAATAATAAATGGTTCAGTGACTTGGTTTGTCTGTATTGATGTAACATAACACTAGCATAACAAATAATTTAGCATGCAACATGTATATTTTCACATGCTGACCAAAGCCAATGTCTCAATACACACTTTTGTACTGAACTGTTGCCTACCCTCATTCCATGTCATGGGCTAAACTCATCAATCTAGGCCTGTGACGCCATATAGCCCAGGGGGCTACCACATATTCTGTGATGTGACCTACTTCTGATCAGGGCAAAAGATTGAGAACTACTGAAGGCTAAACAAATACTTACGGCACACTGAATAGTGGCCGATGTGAGTAAGGGGCCTGCAGGTTGGACATGACACACTTTGAAATGGGAGAAAAAATAAAATGAAGTGTTAACTAAAGAAGTTAGCTAAATCTCCCTTTCGAATGTTGTCTATTTAAAAGCATTCAGGGGCATTTCTTTAAGTACATCTAAATTTTTGACCTGGCTAGAATATATGTTTGTGACAGATGTACCTCAGGCCTTCAGTTTGTCCCTGTGACTCAGCCCCAGACTGGCCCATTATCCTGACTGAGTACTGCTCATTGTCAGGCCCTGTTATCTGCAGCCTGTTGATCATGACGTCACATGAGCACAGCCTTCCCTTACCTTTTACATGCAAAATGAACCTTGTGCCCAACTAATTAATGACCTGACATCTGTGCGCTACTCTGAAGGGGCTACTGGTAGCCCCCATACAACTGTTTGGAAAGCCCTGATATAGGCTGAGTGATATTTGGAACCATACACAAAGCTAACATCTTTCCCATGATGTTTGTAGAGAAACATTTGTATGTAGAGTTGTGAAGACTATATCACATGTTTCCTAATTTCCATGCTGTTGGTTTACAATGTAGCACATATAATTCAAACATATACATGGGTACATCTCTCCATACACACCAATTGTAATCTAAGGCTTTAAACATACAACACATGCTAATGTTGTTTGTTAAAAGTGTGAAGTATTTTGAAATACCCAACATTATTTGTCCTCAGTAAGGAACAAAATATATGACCTTTCACATCGCTACCTACACGTCACTCTGAAACTCAAAGGGACATTGTAGCCTGTGTTAATGGGAAAAAAAACATTTGGACGGATTGACATATACATTTCAGACATGTACCTGTTCCTCTGGTGAGCCATTGAGCTGACCATAAAGGGAGAGGACCTCCTGTGCTAGCATATCCAGCTCCTTTGGCGAAAAGGCAGGGACCCTCTAACCAGCTCGACCTGGCATCGCTACTCCCAGAGGCAACACACAGCAGCAAGAGTGTCGGTGGTCTTAATGGCAGCAGTGTTAGGAGACAAATTAGCTTTTTTCCTGTGAGAAGTTGGCCTGGCATATGATGTCCACTATTCTAGTGGGTACCTTGCACCAGTCCAAATGACCCTTATTGATGGTAGGTTCAAAGTCCACCTTTATAAAAAGCTATCCTAGTGGTAGCTGTGGAGAGCAGCCTTCAGGCTAAGACTTAGAGGCGAGTTAAGCAAGTTGTTTTACCAGTTATAATCTCTTGAATGATCGAATGAAAGCACACCACACAAGGTATATAACAAATATATATGCATTTAATCTAAACACAACCCCTCTGGACTCTTTATGAGGTCAGAGGTAAAAGTACAATACAAGGAAGGCTGCTCTCCACAGCTACCACTAGGAAAGCTTTCTATAAAGGTTGACTTTAAACCTACCATCAAATAAGGGTCGTTTGGACTGGTGCAAGTTGCCCACTAGAATAGTGGACATCATATGCCAGGCCAACTTCTCACATTGGTGTGCAGTGTGTGGGATTACAGCTTGTATTATTTTACCAGATAATCTTGAGGGTCGCATTTGAAAAATCACATTAAGGTACCAGTAGGTACATATAAATCCAGCTTAAAATACATAAGTTCTACTGAATTTAGCAGTTGTAGGTATTAAGGGCCTAGCACACCCTGACTACAACTACTAGAGAGGTTTAGTAGGAAACCAAGTAGTGTAGGTAGGTACACACACACAACACCTCACTAGTCATGGCTTTAAAGGCAGGACCTAGTGGGACTATGCCAGATGTCAGCCAAGGGCAGACATCTAAGTATGACACATTCACCTTTCAAGAGTTAAGGGGTCTGTGTGCCATAAGAAAATTAAAGCAAGGAAAAAATCTCACCACCCAACACCTCATAGAAATATTAGTTTTAGATGACTTGGAAAAAACATCAGATCCTGATAGACTAGGTAATGGGGATGGGTGCAACTATCAGCAGAAGAGGGTTCTAGTGGGGTGCCCCACCAGACCTCGGATGAGGATGATGATGCAGAACAGGTTGATGTCAGTAGACTCAACCTGGGGAATCCAAGTCTACATGGAGATGAAGAAAGGCCAACATGGGCCTCCCTCCATCTCCCCACGTAGACCTGGCGGTGTGCCTAGAAGGGAAAGATCACCTTCAGTGGAATCCAACCATTCTGGCTCATCTTTAGGGTCCTCTGCCTCTGCTCTTAGGAGGAGAACTTCTCCTGAGAAGAGGGAACATGAAGCTAGGATGAGAGAAGCCAAGCTTAGGATAAGGAGACGAGAAGTAGCCTTTGAAAAAGAGACCCCAGCTCTTGAGAGAGAGAGAGAAAGAAGATGGGGCTAGAGTCCCATGGTGGCAGTAATAGCCCTAGTGGCAGTGGGCAGCAATCTTGTGGCTCTCCTTTGCAGACAAAGGTAAAGAGAAGCTCCTCACTGTAAGAGAAGAGGATGCTGACAATTACAATGTCATGAAGAGTCCTCTGATAGATGGGTTTGGCTTAACCACTGAACAGTATAGGTTGCAGTTCAGAGATACCCAGAAGACACAGACTCAGGACTGGACTGACTTTGTAGATTGTGCTACTAAGGCTCTGGAGGGCTGGTTTCTGGGCAGTAAAGTGTGTGACTATACAGGAGTGTATAATCTAATCATGAGAGAACAGATTCCTAATAACTGTCAGAACCAGTTGTTGCATCAGCACTTGGTTGACTCTGATCTGACCTCTCCCCAAGAATTGGGAAAGAAGGCAGATAAATGGATCAGAACTAGGGCGAAGCATAAGGTACAGAACAAAGGTGGTGACCAAAAGAAGCAAGAACAAAAGGGCGGGGAGAAAGGAAAAGACCAGAAGTCTTCACAAGGTCACCAAAAAGCTTCTAATTGTGGGGGTCCCCAATCTATGAAAAAAGAAGGCCCAAGAAAACCATGGTGCAAACATTGTAAGAATAATACTCACTGGAATAGTGAGTGCACCACAAAGGAGACAGCTCCAGCCACCATTGCCCCTAAGGCAACTATTCCCCCTAGTTCAGCTCCAAGTGTTGGTTCTCAACAGAAGGGTGTCGGAGGGTTAACCCTGGGAACTGAGATGGACTCTGGCCTAGTTAGAGGGTCAACTCAAGCTGTTTGATCTGTGATTGAGGGATGGATATGATCTCCTCTGTGAGTCCCAGTAACCTGGGCACGTACAGACAAACTCCTTTAATAAATGAGAAAAGGGCTCAGGCCTACAGGGACACAGGTGCCAGTGTCACAATGGTGATACCTGACTTTGTGGAACCTGGACAAATCATACTTGGTGAAACTTACCAAGTGACCAATGCCAGCAATGTCAGTACTACCCATAGTATGGCAGTTGTTAATTTCACATGGGGAGGGGTAACTGGCCTTAAGAAGGTTGTGATTAACGCAGACCTCCCTGTAGAATGTTTGCTTGGCAATGACCTAGAGAATTCAGCCTGGTCTGAAGTGGAGTTATAACTCATGCAGAGATGTTAGGAATCTCAGCACATGTCCTTGCAGTGACTAGGTCATAGGTCAAAAAGTCTAACACTGAACAGGCACTGGATTCGGAAATAATGGACCAGTTGCCTACCAAGAAAAGGAGCAATAGGGTTAAGGCAGTTTCTTTCCCCTGACTCAGAGTGAGTATCAGCCTTCTGAGGAAGCTGATTGTGAGCCTGAAGAAGAAACTGTCACAGAGAAGCTTGAACCTGATCAGATTGAGTTCTTAGGGACAAGGGGCCCTTCCAGGGCAGATCTGAGTCAAGCGCAGTTGGACTGCCCTTCTCTTGAACCCCTCAGACAGCTAGCTGCTGCTGAGGCTGCTGGGGATGCTAGTGGCACCCATAGAATCTAATGGGATGAAGGGCTCCTGTATTCAGAGAGTAGAGATCCAAGCCTGGTGCTTCCGGGAGGTTGGCCATACCTTTGGCATTCAGGGGCTTCCTTTTGTCACTAGCCCATTACATTCCCTTAGCAGGGCACCTGGGCCAGAACAAGACTTGGGACAGAATTGTCCCTCACTTTCACTGGCCCCACATGTCTGAAGACACCAAGGAGTTTTGTCGCTCCTGTGTCACCTGCCAAGCCAGTGGCAAATCAGGTGGCACTACAAAGGCCCCCTTATACCATTACCTGTGGTGAGGGTCCCTTTGAATGTGTAGGGATTTAAATTGTTGGATCAATGGATCCCCAAACTGCATCTGTGCACAGGTTTATCCTGGTGATAGTGGATCATGCCACCAGGTACCCAGAGGCAATTCCCCTTAGAACCACTACAGCCCCTGTTGTGACAAGCACCCTCTTGGGAGTTTTCTCAAGAGTGGGTTTCCCTAAGGAGGTAATTTCTGGCAGAAGTGCAAACTTTATGTCAAGTTACTTAACTGCAATGTGGGAGGAGTGTGGAGTAAACTACAAGTTCACCACACCCTATCATCCACTGTGCAATGGTCTAGTTAAAAGATTTAACAAGACCTTAAAGGGTATGATCAAGGGTCTCCCAGAAAAGCTCAGGTGGAGATGGGATATCCTGCTACCCTGCCTTTTGTTTGCATACAGGGAGATTCCACAGAAGGGGGTTGGCTACAGCTCATTTGCACTTTTGTTTGGACATCCTGTTAGAGGACCACTTTGTCTGGTGAAGGAGGGATGGGAGTTACCTCTGAAACCCTCTAAACAGGATATTGTGGACTATGTACTTGGTCTTCGCTCCAGGATGGCAGAGTACATAAAAAAGGCAACCAAAAACCGTGAGGCTAGCCAGGAATTACAGAAAACCTGGCATGACCAAAAGGCTGTACTGACTGTTTACCAGCCAGGACAGAAAGTGTGGGTGTTGGAGCCTGTGGCCCCAGCAGCTCTCCAAGACAAGTAGAGTGGACCCCACACTATTGTTGAACAGAAGGGAGAGGTTACCTATTTGGTAGATCTTGGAACTCCCAGGAGCCCCCATAGGGTGCTTCATGTCAACAGACTGAAACCATATGTTGACAGGGCAGACATGGGCTCATGGCTACTGATGAAGGACAGGAAGAGCACCAGGTTACCCACCCAGTCATATGTACCCATAGACATTCTTACAGAGAGCACCAAAAATAGGCACGAATAGTGAATTAGAGAGAACAAAGTAAAAGTGAGACCAGCCCCCACATGGTGTGTAGCGAGCGAGCGCAGTGAGCAACCACTGCTAGGGGTATTTGGGGAGTTCTCACCCAGGAAAATTTTGGAGACAGAAAGGCCAAAACAATGCATTTTTCAACATATTTTTCATTACATATTAGATTATATTAATTTTTAAAGGATAGTAAACGATTACCTAACTACATAATGTATTGTGAACTATGTCAGAATCACAAATATTTTTTTTGGGGGGAATATATCTGATACTGCCCGAAATACTATAAAACTAAAAAAAAATTAGATCCTTGATGGTAAATGCTAATTTAAATTCCAAGTTTGAGGAGTGTGAGCCAGGGGCATGAATCAGGCCTGCTGACCTGCCCATGTTGGGTGGGGTTATGGTGACAATGGTAACATCAGTACTTCCCACATGATATCGGGCATTTAAAATTGGTAATTATCCTTCATTTAATTAGTCGCTATTCACATCTACATGACACGTTCTACCAGAAACCTGCAATTTCGGATAGAAAACCAGAATTCAGGCGGTCAGCACCGGATACGATTATCTTGACAAGCATTGCCATGAGACTGCCAGAAACTTCCAAACAGCTGGCAATTGTTACCCGAATTCAGTAGTAGATACAGTCGAAAGGCTCAAATAAAAACAAAACCCTGTCAGATCTCACCACTAAAGAGCAAACCGATAACAAATCAAATACTTCCTTAAAATTAACAAGAGGGGGCTAAAAAAAAAAAATCAGATCTTTTAATAAACATTTTGGATGTTGCAAAAACATCAGAGGTTTGCTGGATCCTGCAAAAAAAATCCTGAAACACTGAGCAGTACTAACTGGATTTCTGGAAAATGTTACTATGCTCGAGCCTTGTTATCTGAGCCTGAAATACATTCAGAGAAGCTTGCCAACTATTACCACAACCATGACATGTTTTTAAGCTGCCAAACATTTAAAGAAATTATATAATAGTTTGCAACTTTCCAAATAATATATATCTTGCCAGACACTCACAATCGTTGACAGAAGTGATGTAACTACTGAAAGGCTCCTGAAGAATTCTTTAATATTTGGAACTAAACGACACATCTCTAAGAAGCGGTTTATTCAGCAGAAAATCAAACGGCAAAGCCAACAGAGCAGAGTCCAAAAATCTGTCACATTCTCAACCCAACCTTGAGAGCAAAACCGTAATATGTAGTATTCAGGACATTCCTAGAAGAACTATTCAAACAGGCCCTGGTCCACAGCAACCGAACGAAACCGGCCTGCGCCCACCTGACTGTGCCCAGCCCATGATGAATCCTGATGATGCCCCTACGCGAGTGGACCGTGATGGACGAGACAACACACAACAGACACCAGGCCTGAGTGACAGACACTCACCTGCGGGTCCGGCAGAGGAGAGCAGAAGAACTAGACTGGGCCTAGGGAAGCCAAACACAAACGTTTAATTGCACGAGCATTACCCTCGCCCTCAATGCACATGACACAATTGGTCAACAGGCAGCCCCAGCCCGGTCCCCACCCTAAAGACAGTGCGCAGACGCTGACACAGAGACTTCTGGGCGCTGTGCGCCTGCAGGGCACCTTATTAATATATCACTGACCTGCCCCAAAGAAATGCCACATGAATGGTATGTCAATCATGCCAGTTTTGCTTCCCCCCCCACGGTAATTTGTGCCGTGACTCAGTGAGTCAGTGACCTTACAATAAGGTCACGGAGTAACGGCCCGAAAATCGGCCCCCTCTGATAAAACCAGCCCCCACACCATCCGGCCAACCAGGGGATTGTTCGGTGCCCGGAATCACCAGTCCGTGCTGTACCTGGGCCATCTTGTAGGTGGAGGACAGGTTCAACCATTGCAGAGCAAAATCCAGACCATAATACAGACCATAATGGACTGGGTTGCTCCTACCACCCAGACTCAGGTCAGAGCTTTCTTGGGCCTGAATGGGTACTGTAGGAGATTTGTCTAGGGGTATGGTTCCATAATGACACCCCTGGAAGACTTAACTTCTAAAAGAATGCCTAAGAAAGTTCAGTGGACTGTCAGCTGTCAAAAGGCATTTGATGACCTGAAGCAGGCCATATGCACTGCACCAATTCTGCAAAGTCCTGACTACTCCAAAGAATTCATTGTACAAACAGATGCTTCTGAGTTGGTGGTAGGGGCTGTGCTATCACAATTGAATGATGAAGGTCAGGACCAGCCAGTAGCTTTTATTAGCAGAAGGCTGACCCCTAGAGAGAAACGTTGGTCAGCTATTGAGAGGGAGGCCTTTGCTGTGGTTTGGGCTCTGAAGAAGCTGAGGCCATACTTGTTTGGTACTCACTTCACATTTCAGACAGACCATAAGCCCCTCTTATGGCTAAAACAGATGAAGGGTGAACTTCCCAAACTGCTCAGGTGGTCCATTTCTCTACAGGGGATGGACTATCCAGTGGAACATAGACCTGGGAGTAACCATGCCAATGCAGATGGACTCTCCAGATATTTACACTTAGAACATGAGGACTCAACTGGTCAAGGTTAGTTTAATGTCCCTGCGCTGGGGGGGGGGGGGGGCGGGGGGTGCGTAGGAGAGTAGGGTCTGCTTCCTATGGTTATCCCCACTTTTTGCTGTGTTTTACTGGTTTTTCGACTTTAGTCTGGCTGTGGCCCTGCTAATAGGGCCCATAGCCCATCTGGTCTCTTTCTAAATTGATACCATGTACTTTAGGTACATACCAGATTGGCTACTGGGTCACCTTTGCGAGTCCCTGTATATGGTACCTTAGGTACCCAGGGCATAGGTACCCCAGAGGCCTACCAGGGGCTGAAACATGTATTGTGCCACCCCTGGTTAGCCTTTCAAACTGACTATTAGATCTGCACGTGCAAAAGGTGCTCGGGGCAGGGGCTTCAAATACCACAATACACAACTTCGGGATACCTCAGGAAGTAGGTGCAGTTGCAAAAATGCAGGATGTCCAGGAGTTCCGGTCCCACGTCTCTCGTGTCAGCTACGGGTCTCAGCTTTGCTGGGATCTTGGGTCAGCTTCAGAGATGTCTGGAAGTCTGTGTCCTATGTTGCAGATTCTTCAGGATCCGGTGGGAGCCTCGAAAATGCAGACCAGCAAAGATGCTTTTGGTGCCGGTTTGAACAGAGTGGCCACTCCTCAACCACAAGGAAGATTTCTTCCGTCTTCCAGTTGATATTTAATGTTGAAGGTCCAAGATATACGTTGCAGAGTTTTGTCAAGGGCAATCTAAAGTCCTAGGGACTGGGTTCCTATTCTTATTGTAGGTTTAGGGGCTGTAATAACTCTATTGCCCCCAATGGGTGGACCTGGGGAGGGGGTGGTTACACCCCTTCCCCTTTGTCCAGTTTCGCACCAGAGCAGGGGCTGAGTGCCCCAGCAACCGGATTGAACTGGGAAATGCATGGAGCACCATGTGTGCCCCAGGCAGTATCTGAAAAGCATTCACTGAATGCAACCCACCATGCCCCAATACACTAAAGCCTGTCTGGGGAGGTGCCAGCACCTCCCTGGACAGGAAACCTATTGTTCAGGACTCCCCTGCCGGAGTTTCGTCCAGCAGCAGGAGGGCAGACTCGTGTCTGTGGCAGCAGCACCCATTTTGTGATACTGGAGCTCTGTTTAACTTTAACTGGGTTTACCAGTATGTACATGTCTTCTCCCTCTAGAAGGGTGGAATGCTACCCCCCCCCCCGCCAGAACTGGTGGGGGGTAGTGTTCCAAAGTGTTTGACACCTTACACAACATGTTTTGATAAAGCCAAACCAAAGTTAGCATTAACTGCGAGGATTATAATGCACTTAAGACTATATGGTATGGCTATATTATAGAACAGCTATAAGGAGATATTTCCAAAAGCTGCAGAGGGGCTCAGCTCATGCAAGGGCACCCTCTCACACAAAACCAAGCACTCTGCCTTCAGGATTGTCAAGGCCTGCCAGA
Organism: Lissotriton vulgaris; assembly: GCF_964263255.1. Classification (NCBI taxonomy): domain Eukaryota; kingdom Metazoa; phylum Chordata; class Amphibia; order Caudata; family Salamandridae; genus Lissotriton; species Lissotriton vulgaris. The sequence goes on along the minus strand of NC_141696.1, from coordinate 815,307,715 downwards.
GGAGTGACTTATAGGTTACTATGTGTCTATATGTAAAGGTAGATATAGGTAAACTACATCTAAGTAAGGGGTGCTTACACCACCTTACCCAGGCTGCAAGTGCAGACCTGTGGTGTCAGTTTGGAAGGCTAACCAGGGGTGGCACAATAGATGCTTCAGCCCCTGGTAGGCCTCTTGGGTACCTATGCCCGGGGTACCTAAGGTACCATATACGGGGACTCACAAAGGTGACCGTTAGCCAATTTGGTATTTACCTAAAGTACATGGTATCAATTTAGAGAGAAAACAGCTAGGCTGTGGTCCTGATTAGCAGGGCCACAGCCAGACTAAAGTCGAAAAACCAGTGAAACACAGCAAAAAGTGGAGTTAACCATAGGAAGCAGACCCCACTCTCCTACATTTCCCAGCCACTTTGTACATGTACGCGGCGTACATGATAATCAGCATAGATGGACACAGCCATTCGCCGTCGGATGTTACTTTCAACCAAGTTAGCCTATGTCTGTGTCTCGCGTAGTTTACCGGCCACTACGCTGTGAACATCCACCGAACCCGCCTGATTAAAAATGTCCTATGGGTGAGGTCAGGCACCCCCTATTTTAGAAGAGTAAAATAGTGTATTTGTGACTGTTACGTGCATTACCACCAGTCAAAATGGGGGCTAGTTTGTTTGCATATTCAAACTTTGATGGACACTCCGTTTTACAAATAAACATTTATATGTACTGCGTTACTGAGCTGGTAAGCGACATTAGCACAGTGTTGTTTACACCTCCATTGACAGTGTTTTTAGAAGAAAATATTATGTAGATAATACATTTTAAATGTATTATTTACAATTGTATATGTACATTTCATATTAGCCTATAAATGTAATTTGTAAAGAATATATGACAAAAAGCTAATCTTAGACTAAAATATGTAGTTAAACTTGATATATTTTGTAGAACTACATGACTGTAGTGTTAATCACCAAATATGTTGCTGTGGAAAGGGTGTCAAATGTTCAAATGTATTTTTCAATGCAGACAATGAGCCCTGGGAGAGTAAGGAGACGTCAAGTGTTCCACCCATTTCCAGACCTTGCCACCATGGAAGAAAAGGATATAACCAAGAAGTTCAGATTGAATAGGCAGACTATACTGGATTTATGTCATCAGCTGTAACCAGATCTTCAGCCTCACAACAGAAATCTCACTTTTATTACACCAATTGTCTAACTCATGGCAGTACTTCATTCTGTGGCCACAGGATACTTCCAATACACTGTGGCAGTACATGGTAGAATGTCACAGCCAACTTTCAGTGGTGTGCTACAAGAACTTATATCTTCAATGATGAGATACATCAACAGCTTCATCCATTTTCCACAGCAACAAGTTTAGCCAATTTGAAGGGTGACTTTTATGGTTTAGTTCGCCTACCTCATGTGGCTGGAGCAATTGATGGCACACATATTGCCTTAGTGCCATCACATGCCCGAGAATAGATCAACCGGAATCTGAAACACTTCCATTCAATCAATGTGCAAGTTGTCTGCTTACAGGATTTGGACATCACAAGCGTGTGTTTGGATTTCTTCAGCTCTACCCATGATTCCTTTCTACCACGGAACAGCCCTATACCCATGAAAATGTCCCAAATGGCTTGTTGGTTAGTATAATCTTTCATTAAATAGTTCAGGCCTGCTTCAAGTTGTATAATCCGGAATCAAGTCACATTATTTGGACCTTTTTTGTCTTCCATCTAGGTGATTCAGTGTATCCCAACTGACCATGGTTGTTGGAACCGCTGAGGAATATAACAATGCCAGGTGGAGTCCACTTCAATAAGGTTAATGTAAGAACCCAGCAGCCAGTGGAACAGCCTTTGGGGCTCCTAATGGCCATATTTTGTTTCTGGACAAAACTGGTGGAGCCCTCCTCTACTCATCTGATAAGTTGTGCAAAATCACAGTAGCCTGCTGTATGCTCCACAATATTGTCCTCTGACAGAACATCCCTTACATCACAGAGGGTGGAGACCGTGAAGAGCCACCTGGTGAGGATCCTGAAATGCCAAATGAAGATGACAGTGGTGAAGAGGAAGTAGTTGACTTGCGTTAAGATGTCATTGACAACATCTTCTCATGAGTATAAGTATATGTTTATGTTAGCTTTCACTATTACACCAACTATTCATTTGGTGATGAGAGAAATGTGTAGTGGTACTTTGGTAGCCAAGGCAAGTTCAAGGAAAATCAGGTCAAAAGTGTTTGTTGATCAACGTTTTGACACATAAACTACTGTGTTCAGTTACACTGTTTATCTCGGATTGTTTTGTGAAACTATGCCCCCCAAAAGTTGACTTCATGATGTGGCCATTATGTCCAGTGTGATTGGTAATTTATTTGTTTTTATCTGTTTTAGGTTCTTTCACCATGTCATCTTCATTTGGACATTTCAGAATTGTGACATCTGCATGTATATGCTGCTGTTTCCAAGTACAAAGGAAACCTTAGTTGATCCTGGGAAAGACAGGCAAAGACTTTTGGTGTACATATCTTGTATGAAGGCAACTTACACTGTGATTGAATGGAATATTTGAAGATTATATTGGACTTGTTCTCTGTCATTTATTGGCTCTAAGGCAATATGTGCCCCATCAATTACTCAAACTACATGTGGTAAATGAAATTGGAAAAACCTAATTGTGTGTAAAGTGAATGTAGGTGTTGATGTGTCACATCATTGTGGGACATACTTCTTGTGGCCCACCAATGAAACTTGGTTGTGGCATTCCACCAGAAACTGGAACAGTGGCTTGGAATGATCCTGGGTCTACGAAATGTAGTGAGGCCATGTTTTTGTTTCTTGTTGTTATTGGTGTGGGATTCCTTATGTGAGCCAGAAGATCTGGCTCCAGCTGATGACACAAGTCAGCCATAATTTGCCTATTCTACCTTATGTTTTAGAAGCAAACCCTTCTTTCATGTTGGCTAGGTTTTGAACTGGAAATGTGCAAACTAGCACTGAGTATTAGTGTAATGTATGGATTGATATGTTAGTGCAAATGTTGACAAACAAGAATTGGTCAAATGGAATAAACATAGTGGTAGATGATTGGTATGACATTTTTGGTAGTCATGTTTGGGAACTTGAGATAAACATTACCTACTTGCAAATTAGCTAGGTTTACGCAATCTATATATTTTGGTCATTGTCAAGTTAGATAGATATATATTTATTTGTTGATTAATTAAAACAGTTACAAAAAGAAAAATACAAATCAAACGCACCCACTAATTGAACATGTATGGATACAGTGCATAGAATAAATTGTCAACAATAGATTAACATTTTCCAGTTAGGGATTACATTGCAGCCAATATTTTCACAGGTTTGATGGCAGACTGCAAAGAGCAAGTAAAGCGCAGGGTGCTCACATAACAAAGGCCAAAGTGCAATGTGCTAGCAGCAAATATTCAATAACAGTTTAACTGTTAGCGTCCGGAATACAGCCATTTTCAAGGTCAATGCTAAAGTGGCTTATGCTATCAGCAAAAAAAGTGAACAATGCATTAAGTGCAATAAGCTAACAGCAAATATTCAATAGCAATAAGCAGCAAAAAAAAAACAGTTTGACAGAATGATTAAAACTAAAACCGCCTAAAATACATTAGTAGTTCAGAATCAAAACTAAAATGACTTGTGCTATCTGCAATTGCGTGAAAGGAACATTGAATCTTTTACCAGCCGAGCTAAAGTGCCTTATGCTAGCAACAAGAAATTATTAAATTTTTTATAACAATCTATACTGTATGGCATCTTTCGGGGATAAAGTGCACAAACTGCTTACAATTATAAAATAGTAGACCTGATAAGTGGACCCCTACAATAAAAATACACTAAAAACATGCAATAATACACAATTTCAAAATAAATTAAAAAGTGCCATAAAAATGGTCCATTCACTTCCTAAAAACAGTAACATCCTTATTTCTCAGTCTTAACAAATTTAACATTAACTTTGGTTGTCAACCTTACATAGTTTCTTTTCCACTCAAAAAATAAATTGGACAAATTGATGTATAGTATAAACGCTGACACCACTTAAGCAAAATATTAATGCTGATCTACAAGTTCTAACTCCAATTTCTTTTAAAATAGGTCTTAAAATTGTCTTCCTTTCCTGCAACATTTTTGGGCATAGTGTTACCATGTGCTGCAGAGTTTCTTCATGCTGCCCGCAAAGCCTACAAATATTTGATGCCCATTTATACTCCCATTTAGGGGTTCCATCTTTGGTTGGATATATTCCAAACCTTAATAACATAAATTTCTTTTTAATTAAGGGTTTTTGATGGAACAATAAATAAGGTTGGGCAACCATTTTCTCAAAAGTATTGGCACTAGACCTAAAATGTTTTTTTTCCTCAGCTCATCTTTATCCAAAAGTTCTGATAACAGAGCAACGGTTGAGTTAATTAATTTTTTATAAGCCGTTTTACTCCTCATTTCGTTTTCCAGATTAGGGCATTCGAAATTTCGGAGACACACAACTAAATAATCATTGTCAAGTTATGATGGAAGAAAACAAATGCATCAATATAGTTGAGATATACAACACCAGTCTATGAGTTTTTGAGTTTGCTAAAGGATTGTACTAAATGTGATCAAATTAAAGAGGGTGAACATAACCAAACCAAAGCAAAATGTGAAGCAGTCAGTCATGGTGAATGAAACTATAGTTGGAGAGCCAACATTATTTGAAGTTCAATGTTCAAAATGTCCAGGCACACATTGGAGGAAATTAGTGTCAGCACTTCTTGCTGGTGGTGGCAGAGGTATTGCCATCCTCACCTCCTGGTAATGTGCGTGAACGTCCCCTCCTGCTGGGGGGGGGTGATCCACACTTGCAGGAGCTGGGCGGCTGCAGATGGTTCTTCCAGTGACAGGGCTTACCTTTCTGTGGCTGTGGTAGATGCAGATGTCTCACGTGTTGTCGGACCACAGAAAGGGATAGATGGTGCTCAGAAAGCTCTGCACATATGGGTGTAAATGTCCTGCAGCACCCCAGTCAGGGAGCCCAAATTTTGAGGTTTGAGTCTCCATCTAATGATTGAGCTCCCTCTATAACCACTTAATCTACAGAAGCTCGATGAGTACCTGGCCCATCATGTCTTTGGACTAATGGCAGGCTCCCAAGACTTGGTTGACGGTGGTCTGGCTGATGGTGACCCCAGAGGCCTCACTATGCTGGCCCACAAAAACCCTCCCATGACCCCTACCCCCACTACCCTGTGCCCTTGGCCCAGTGAGACCCATCGGACTAGTTCTTGGGTGCGCTGGAGTTGTTGGTGCTATGATCTCAACATCACCCAGGACTCGGGGGCACACAATCAGTTTCATAGTGATAGGAACATAGGAAGGGGAGTCTTTGGTTTGCTGAAGTATTACAGCTGGGGTGGGAGGTGTTGGTGTGAGCACAGTGAGTGTCAATGGAGCCGACTGCCCATACTGACCAGATGGACCAGGCTCCTTATCATCCTCCAGATTACCAGAAGTGTTGTCCTCACTGACGGCTTGATCCTGGGCTGGAGTGGTCTCTTCAGTTGCAAATTCCTACTCATGTGCACTGCCAGTTGGACCTATTGAGAACATTTATTTAAATATATCTAACTTTATTGGCATTTGAGAAAAACAGACAGGCAGTTTTAATATACTTACCCCCCCCCCCCTCCACGATCACAATAAAGCAGCAAAACAGCACCTCCAGCTTTTTCCCACAACATCCAAGAAGGGGGAGGGGTAGAGCAGAACCACATTAATCTAATGTCCTTGTAGGATCCCAGTGCTCTGCCTGTACTTGGGAATGCAAAAATTAACAGCAAATAGGATCAATTTCAATCACATTATACGTTTGGTAAGGAGATCCTCTGCTCTGTCCAAGGATTCCCTCCCACTTCCCTTCCTACTCCCCTCTTCAGTGTCAAATACCTTGTGTGTCTGCCAGATTGTAATGTTTATGTGCATCCTAGATATCCTAAGGTGTCCCTATTTTCCACCTACCATCAACCATCCATCAATCAATCAGTGCTCTGGGGGTATTAGAGTCTCTTGCTCATTTGCATCCTCAGGCTCAACCGGGGCCTGCGGTTACAGTAACTCAGACAGCATAGATGCCCATTTTCTCACAATATGCTTTTCCGCTAACACCATCCCCCAAAGGACAAATCTTGTACTCAACATCTTATTTTTGGGAGCAGGAAGTAGCCCCAGTAACACTGTTTGAACCTCTCTGGTAACCACCCAACCTGTAGCTCTTTTTAAGTGTGCAAGTATAGTCTCCCAATAGGGAACAAGGGTTGGACAGGCCGGTGTCATAAGCGGAAATTCAGCATCCGTCGCTCCACATTGGGGGAATGCTCCCAAGAGGGCTGGGTAGATCCTGTTTAGCGTCCGTATGGTAAGGTATGTCTGATGTACAAAATCGTATTGATGAGTTTAAATCCCGTATTGGAGCTTACACCCAGGGCACCCTCATGGACTCTCAGCCGCTCCCGCTCTGTTAAAGGTTTCTTAACAACAGCATCCCACTTCATTTGCACAGGTAGATTCCCATATGGAATGTCATCTCAGAGGGCCCGGCATAGATGAGACACTAATCGTTGCTCATGGGCCATATAGAGCATCATCTGCAGTACATTGGTGCAGGGGAGTTCCTCAGGGAAGAACGGCCAGACCTCCTGTGCGACCTTTGAGTTCTTCTCTTAATGTAGGAACTGCCCTGCCCTCATAGCAAAGGAGGCCACAGCCTCGCCTGCCTTATAAAGCGCCCATTTTTGTCGAGATCTCTCATCAGCTGGCACCTACCCTCTTTCCATTTCCGCACCAACAAGGTGTCAGCGATGAAAGAAAAAGGGTCTTACCACTCACAATGGCATGTCTGGGGTTTAGGGTGCGTGTCGTACCACTCTCCAAATCTCGGACTCCCATACAGCAGCCACCCACTGTATAATGTAAGGAAAGGAAGTGGGATCTACAGATCCAAGCATCAGAAGTTCTGGAAAGGAGTGGACACCATGCGTGCTTGTCAGAAGTTGCTTCTCCCAGTTATCATCATTGTCCAACCAGTGGACCGCATTTTGACATTGGGAGGCCATGTGATAGAGCTCTATGCAGGGAAACTCAAGACCTCCTACGCCCCATGCTCTCTGTAGTATTGTTAGGCGTCCATGTTTGCGTCTGGAGGCCCAGAGGAGATCCACCAGCAGCCCATCCAGTGTCTGGAAATAGTGCCTTAGGCTATTTACAGAGAATGTTGTAGTGCATATAGAAACCCATAAGGGACAGAGGGAAGTCTCTCCAAAACCATATGGAGCCACATGTACCCTCCACTACTCTCCTCTCATTGGGATCTAAGTAAGAGGAGTCCGTAGTCACCAGTCGGATCCCCAGTTATTTAGTCCCCACAGTCACCCATGGGAACCTCAACCCAGGCATCTCATCTGTCGGGCTCACTGCCAATCTCCCCAGTGGGACCAGTTTAGATTTCCCTGGGTTAATATGGAGGTCCGAGACATCACCCAACTTCAACAGCACCGGGGGGAGGATAGGCACCGAATGTGCTGGTTGGCAAAGGTACACCAGCGTATCATCAACGTATAGGGAGACCACGTGTTTAGTCTCCCAAGAGAGGTATCCCCCATGTATCCAACTGTCCAATCAAGACAGCCGCAAGAAGCTCCAGTGGGCCTGCGAAAATGAGCCACGATAAAGGGGAGCCCTGACGGGTGCCCTGGCCTCGTGCAAATGAAATAGATACCAATCCCCTAGACCGTATTAGGCCACATTAGAGCAGGTGGGCCCATTTAAGGAAACCGGAGCCCACTCCGAGTCGCTGCAAAACCAGCCAGATATATGACCATTCCACAGAGTCGAAGGCCTGCTCTATGTCAGGCCGCGCCAGGGCATAATCGTATTTCACGAGGCATGGAGCATGCCAGACATGCCCCAAGCGGCATAGATTGAGTGGTGCTACTCTTCGGGATAAACCTGGCCTGTTCTGTGTGTATAAGGTGAAGCATATGCAGAAGGAGGCAGGCTGCCAAGATCCCACTAAGGATTTTCACAGCCAAATTCAAAAGGAGATCGGCCTGTGAAGACTAGATAGCAAGGAGTCTCTGTCAGGTTATGGCATCAACACTACTTTCCGCATGGAGGCCAGTAGAGACTAAGGGCCAGCTTTACGACGGATATTTGCATGCAAAAATCCTTTTGGCCATGTATAAACCCTATTTTGCGAAGGGTGTTTTGCGACTCACTATTAGGAAGGGTCATTCCCTTCCAAATAGCACCCCCAAATTCCAGGTATGACTGTTTTGCGATGGTCGCACAACAGTCGCAGTTTACCATCCTTCACAGAAGGGTGGTAAACCACTTGCAAACTGGAAGAGGTCCCCAGGGGACCCCTTCCCCTTTGTGACTGGCTCCAAAAATATTTTTTAAGGGCAGGCAGTGGTCCCAGGGACCACTACCCGCCCTTAAAAAATCCCACAAAAACATTTCATTTTTCTTTTATTAAATGCATACCGTTTTCCTTAAAGGAAAACGGGCTGCATAAAAATAGAAAAAAATTGCTTTATTGAACTGCAGTCCCAGCTTGACGTGGAGGTCAGCTGAGTCTAGCAGGCCATCATACCTGGGAGGGCCAGCCATTCCCAATGGGGTCGCAAATTGCGAGTGCCCCATGAATATGCATAAGGCATGCAATTTGCGACCCCATTGGGAATCACAATCAGTGTTGCAGACACTGTTGTACATACCAAGTCGCAAATTTCTTGGTCGAACATCTGGACCCTAAGCCTCCAATACCTCATTATAGACCTCTGAGGCAGCCCGACAGCAGAGGAGCAAACTGTTGATAAAACTCCTCTCGCAGGGCTTTTAGCGAGATTCAGATGCCGAATGGTCGCCAGGAGTTCCTCTCTAGTGATCGAGGGACCCAGTGCCACTTCGGCTTCCGGTTGTAGTCTTGGAAGTGCCACAGAAGTTTGGATGTCCTGTATAACCTCCTGTGGTGAGGATAATTGTTTCTTATACACGTCGGCCAGATGTTCAGCCAGGACCTCAAGAATTGCCGCTGCGTATACACTATGTCCCCGTTACCACCCTGAATCTATAGTACAAGTGTCACGGGTGCCTTCCGTTTTATAAGTTGGGCAAGGAAGCCCCTGTTCTGTCTCCCTCCATGTGCAAGCGCTGTCAGTACGCAGTGTATGTAAATGTTTCTAATCTACTCCAGTTCTCCATTAAAGCCTCCACTACCCAATAACATGGGGGCTGTGGGAAGTTCAGTTTCCAACTTTCCCATCTTCCGTTCCTGAGTTCTTATGTCTTGTTCCAACTGTCGTCGTACCACGTACGTTGTTTTACTACAGATCCCTCTAAGGACAACTTCCATGGCTTCCCAGTTGAATGGTCTGAAAGGTATCTGGGTAGATAAGTTATCCCTTCCACCTCAGGAGAAAAGCTCAGAAAAGAGGAAACAATAGTTCAGCCAGCTGAAAGTACCAGACGCCGGGGTTTGACATAAAAACAATTTCTTTGTAGGGTAGTGGCCACTCCATACATCACACAAATACATGCCCTGCCAGATGTCCTTTAAAGCCCCAGTCATTCGAGGTTTAGTATGTGCTCGGGGGAGCTCATTGTCCAATGACTCAGCCAGAACACAATTAACGTCACCTCCCATTATCATCACTCCGCCTCAGTAAGGGACTCGAGGGGGTAAGCACCTAGATGGGACTCGAGGGGATGAACCCGACAAGAGAAAAAAAAATCACAGACTTTGACCAATTATTGGTATAGCCGGAGTAGCTGCCGAACAACTCAAATAAGTGCATTACTTGGGCAATAGAGTGGTATGGCCTTGCCAGGTAGAGGATGATGTAATCGGCGTATAGAGATATACGCTCTTCCCATTCGTCTGTTGCCGCTAGTCCCCAAATCGAAGGGTCCCTTCTGATCCAATGGGCCTGGGGCTCCAGCGCCAGGGCGAAGAGGAGAGGGAACATATAGCATCCCTGCCTTGTCCCCCTCCGCAGGAAAAAGGCCCTAGATACAGCCCTTTAACCCGCACCCGAGCTGTCGGTCATTCGTACAGAAGCCGTACCAAGCTACAGAAGATCGGTCCAAAGCCCAACCGCTGAAGCACCATAAACAGGAATGGCCATTGTATGCTATCGAAGGCCATTGATTCGTCCAGTGCCATCAATGCCGTCTGGGTGTCTCAAACATCCTCAGCCATATACAGAACCCCATAGAGACGCCGAAGGTTATGACGAGTGCTTTGCGGGGCATAAAGCTGGATTGGTCAACATGGACCAAATCTGTAACCACTGATAGTATTCGATCTGCCAGGACCTTGGCAAGAGCCTTTGCTTCCATATTGAGCAAAGAGATCGGCCGGTACAAGGTTTCCCTGCCTTCTGGATCACCACGATCATGGCCCATCTCTGGTCAGGGGGCAGGTACCCACGCTCTCGCGCCTCATTGAACATCCCGAGCATAGGGTCTGTCACAATCGTGGCTTGTCTTTTATAAATTTCGATTGAAACCCATTGGGACCATAGGCTTTACCCGACTGCAGGGAGTTGAGCGCATTACCGAGCTCTTGTACTGTGACATCCGCCTCCAGGCATTCACGCGTCTCTTCAGATAGACTGGGAGGCGCGAAGTCCCTTAAGAAATCCGCACAGTCCTCTTAAGTTCTAGTGCACACAAGTGAGTACACTCTCTCAGAATGAGCCGCAAAGGCATCTGCTATGTCTGTGTTGGACGAGCATAGTGTACCTACTTCGTCTCTTACTGCATACCCACAAAGGCTCCCTATCACGGCGCTCCAACCATGCTAATAATTTCAATGCCTTATCACGAACATCGTAAATCTGATGCTGTGTGGCTCTGTTTATGATTGGGCCCCTAAGGGCTGTACAAACAGGGGACTGATCAGAAATACCTCAAGCCATATGTGTAGTGGTGCCAAATTCCCCCATTTTCCCCCATCTGATCCGTGCCGGTAAAGGAATTGTCAATCCTTAAGAAGGACCCGTGTTGTGCCTAGTGGAACTTGTATTGTCTAAGTGAGGGGTTCTGCGCCCGCCACAGGTCGCCTAGCCCCATGGCAGTGACAAAGTCCGAGAGGCCCCGCTCCCCATGCCTGCCTGTTGGGGCAATAGACCGGTCAACCTCCGGGCACATAACAGCATTTGTATCGCCACCAAGAAGTAGGATTCCCACAGGGAGATTTGTCAGAAGCGTGCTCAGCTTGGGAAAGCCCTGAGAGTGAAGGCCAGGGGGGTATATAACAAGAGCAGAATACTAATGTGCATCCGTCCCATCTACCCGCCACTGCGGCAAAACAGCCCGCATCGACCACCCATGTACCTGAAATAACAAAAGGCAGGGCATTACGTACTAAGATACCCACTCCTCGTTACCCAGAGGGGAACCCCGAGTGTGTGACCATTTTGTAGCCGAAAAAATCAAGGGCTTTACATCTATTCCCCTTCAGATGCGATTCCTGAAGAAGGACCACATCCGGGGAGTGCCTCTTTATGTGTTGCAGCATCGATGTATGCTTGATTTTATTGCCCAGCCTATTAACATTCCAGGTCCAAACTTTTACCATAGCTGGGTCACCCATCATATCAAAAACCCGTCCACCCTCTCGGAGGGGCTACTGTCCCAGATGTGACCCCCAGAGCAATCTCCCAGTGCGTGATGAATATGATGGCCTTGAGCAAACTCCCCATCCCCCCAACTCCCTCGAGCCCCATAAGCACATCCCCTCAACACCCCAACCCCCCTCCCTGCCACGTGAGTCCCAAACCTCCCATCAAGTAAACTTGCAGAGCGCCTGTCGACCCGGTAATACAACGAAAACATTTATGAGGAAACGTGAGCTTGCAGACATTAGGAAGAGGTACATAACTAGTGTTGAATCATACACCCCATACTATAAATGGCGAGGTAGCTCACATACAGTAGTGCGCCCTCCCACCACCAGCCCAAGAGTCCCATAGAGAACGCAGATTGTCCACATCGCATACAATGTCCCATTCAAAGATCAGGCCGAGAGCACCGGACCCTGTCACCCAACCGCCTTGGATCCATGCCGCCCACCACACCACATTTGCAAACTCAGAGGCAAAGTTTGTTCATGGCCTATGACTTGACACAACGGTCCCCTACTCTCTGCCACTGGTGGCTCGCCCCTGATCAAGGTCCGTGACTCGATCGCCCCGGTTCAGTGTGTGGTACTGTAATTCTGGACCCTTTTCGTTTCACCAGCCTCGGCGTCCGCACACTCGTGTCACAAATGTCGTCGTAACATGACGAATTTGGTATCGACGGACCGGTAACGATTAGGACATCATCCCTATGCATTTGCGTCACGATCGAGTGATGCTGACACCCTTAAATCGTGGTTTCCGTCTCGAACCCTCAGACGCCATTTTGTGAACGGCATCCATCTTATGACTTGCCCTCATATAGTCAATTGATTAAGGCCAAGTTTTGATCTGAAAGGACACGTCCACCGTAGCCGACTTCCCCATGACCTGGCCGAGCTGACTCCACTGCCTCCAGCCAAGCCTGTTTGGGCAACTCCTCACCCAGTGGCCGAGCCAGATATCATCAAGGCACAACATGTCATAAACCCTTCACTGCATACAGACCCTGTTTTCCTATACACACACACACCTGTCCATGATTCTTGTTTATGACCCGTTTATGATGGGAGGGTGCTCGACCTTATTGGCATTTCATCGATATCTGATGGGAGTTCTGGATCTGGCGGAGTAATCCATCACTAACTTGACATCTGAAATATGTGCTGACCAGCATGACTTCGCTCTTTGTATTATTGTGGAAATATTTGTATTGCCATACCGTAAACTTAAGAATTTTTGCCTGCAGCTGTTATTCATGTATATAAGGAAGAAGGCTGGTTCTGTAAAAACGAACAGTCTCCTGAGAACTTACGGCCCGTGCTGCCGTACTTCTAGGACACATGTTACTTGGTTGCAGCCAATAAAACTCGATCCCTGACTTCAACTAGAAGACTCTGTGTTTCTGTAAGTCCAGAACAGGGAGAACCTAAAGGTCTTCGGGTGTGATCCCCTGGCACCACCGGGTCTCTAAAAACCCGGCACCTCAGTTGGCACCCAACTCGAGGCGATATCAAACGGTGACGGTCCAAGCCAGATGTTCGCGAGGAGCTTCGTCTGAAAATTCCGGAGGACGGCCAGCCACTTCAGCGACCCCTGCATGTCGACGTGGTTCCGAAGGTCTTTGCTGCGAGGTTCCCCGCGTCCCGACGGCTACGAAGGACTGCTGCCCTGACTATCGCCCTGTTTTGGACCCAGTGATCCTTGGTAGAGCGAAACGATAGACGAGTCTTCTAGTGACGTCACCGATCTTCAATACTCAGTTAAGTATAAGTGGAGCGTCTCCCAGTTCTTAGTTTGGTTCTTGTTTGGTTCTTAGTTTGGCATCCCAGAGGTACGGTTTGTATATTGGTACTTGCAAGCACCAAAACCGAGGGGTTCGTGTATTCACGACCACATCATAATTAGATAATCCCTTGAAGTTTGAAGCTGGACTAGTGAGCAAAGATGCCTGGTCTTAGCAGACTTGGAAACTTGTTTTATCTTGGTTGTAGTAAGGACTCCCGATTAGAGGATTCGTGTCCGGTTCCTCCGATTGGAACTCCAACATAGGAGTTATATATAAAGCACGGAGTAGGTCCTATCACGTATAATGAAGTGTGGATAAAATACACCCGCAAGGATGGTGTTTTAAAATGGCCCCAACATGGTAGTTTTGACTCAGAAATTTTAGATAACCTCGAGGCCAAATTGTTCAGGAAGAAAGCCCGGCCGGCGATGTTTGACTCTTTTCGCTTATGGCGCAAACAAGCCAAACAGAAAGAGATGAAACTAGCGAAGAAAAACAAAAGAGGTATGTCGATGGTGTTGAAGGGGATGATTTATTAGGGACAGGAGGGGCCAGGGGGACTCAGTGCACAGCTTTCAGAAGCCACGCTGACGAGACCGTGAGTGAAAACTAAGGGGAATAGGGTGGCTTAAAGTGCACCGGGGCTGTCCTGGACCTCTTGCTCTAAAACAGGAAAAAACATACATATGAGCGTTTGGAGACTGAAGCTTGGAGTTGTACAATTTATTTGAAGACACAGCTTCTAGAAATAATCAGTGATAACATAAAAATCATATAGTACTTGGTCCTGTACCCAGCATTCTCTTGAAAGTCACATGGACCAGATAAATTTTACAACGTACAGTTCAACATTTGCTATGGCTAAGAGAGAGAGAGATTTTGCTTGGAGTGCACCTATGAGTACTGAGGCAGATTAAAAACGGTTGTGCTTGTTCACATAGATGAATACTCACATTTGCTCATAAGTGTAATCCTGCAAGATACATTAGAATGCAGAGTACATGTTATTTATCATTAGGTACACTCAAAATGCTATATCAGTGAGTTGTCCTAAGACCACAGTATAAATGCTTAAATGTAGAGAACAAGTTAAAAAGTACATATGCAGATATAAAATGTCTTTATCTAAAAAGCAGTTTAAAACATAACATAAGTAAAATATTTACATGCACAAAAGTATGAACATTTGATCAAGGGCCCTTGGAGACAACTCTCGGTCTGAATACCTACAAACAGACGAGGAGTTGCCCGCTGATGTTCTTGCGGGGCTCCTTCTTATACTGTCTAAAACCCGTGAGACGATAATTACGTCATCCCACGCCACCACGTATCACATACCCGTCCATTGTCCATTGTCATTTACTGGACTGCTCTCTACCTTTCCCACCCATAGGGTTAGGTATGGCCTTTTTCCTGTAATTGTGGTACATACTTCAGTCTAGACTGAGACCTGCCATTTGACTGGAAGTTTAAGAATAAACTATCAATAGACGACAGAAATGTGTTAGTATTGCTTCGAGGGGTCCTATTCATGTGTCAGTCAGGCAGTCTGCGATATTATTTCGCCACCCTTAGCCTCAGTTTATCGGATATCTGGCTTGACGTAGCTGTGGTGGGAACTTCCCTTATTCTATTCATGCCTTAGGTGGGGGACGTGGGGTATGTTGCAAGATTTATAGAGGAACTTGACTTCTGCTGTTTGTGAGAAATATACAATGAGGTGGGGCCTGGTAGGGGTGCGGGTCCTTGCAGGCAAGAGCGGCTGGGTGAATCTTGGGTCAGACTTGCTTTCTGCTTCTGTTTAAGCTAAGAGAAAATGGCAGTGCCCAGGGCAATGTAACTGAGGCCTGTAACCTCTAAACAGCAGGGCCTACACAGGGGTTATGTTGTGCAGGTGACAGGTGTGTCCCTGGATAGCTGTGCAGGTAAAAATTCTTACTCCAACATTCCCCCCTTAAGTTCGAAACTCGAACTCTATCAAACATCTTTAAACACCATTCGAACTGCATATTTAGCTGGAGATGGGGGAAGAGGCCAGGGCGAGTCGCAAAGAGGCTGTTCCTCTGAATCTTTGTCCTGCACTTTTCCTGAATCTGCATCTGTCTTCCCTAAGTTATCACACATTGTCTCATAGGGACGCGTCAAGTCCCCCTGTGATGAACGTGGTGGGACTCTATGCACCTGGGCCTGATATTGACTAATTACAGGAATGTCTGGCAATGGGCGGGAGTCAGGAATGGTCAACTCCACTATGCTCATCATTGTCGTCTCTCCATCATCTCCCTTAATCCTACGAATTCCAGTATATGAACCTGAGCCTGCATAATTCATCCCTATCATTTTAGAACTAAATTTCTTTACACAGTATATCAGTACCTGTGATCCAAAACACAATAATAACAGTACACAGAAAATTGGCATTAATAATTTAAGCACTGCAGACAGCCATGAAGGCATCCAGTCCAAATTGAACCAGCCATTTAAGAGATCTGCTTCAGCACCTCCTTCCTCATGCATCTCTTTCCCCAAGTTGTCCAAATCCTCGATGGCCTTCGTGAGTGTTCCGTTGTCAGCGTCGTTCGCTAAAATAAACGTGCAGCAGGATTTTCCCACCTTGGCGCACACACCACCATTCATTGCTGTTAGCTGGTCTAGAACATATCTGTGCTCTAGAACCATAAGTCGTAGAGGTCGAAGTTCTTCTTTCACGGCGTTGAACCCATCCCGGGTGTTGTTGATAAGCTGCATTAGTTCATATCTGGTCACTTGCAGCCAGCGAGCATTGGCTTTAGTCTGGAACATGGGGATAACTCCCCCAAAGAAAAGTTCGGCATCATTGAAGAGTCTGTAATCCTGAGGTATTTTCTGAAAAGGGCCATCTGAGAAGTATTTCATTATTTCTCTCTTCCCATGATGAAGCAGGGTAACGTCATCTGCCATTGGGTGTGTGTGGATGTGGGAAATGTTCGCTGCAGGGACAACAAGATGTAGTTCATGCATTGTCACAATGGAACATAGTCCTTGCCAGTGGGGGGGCAGCTGCAGGTAGATGTGCTCACCGCATGCCCAGTAGATGTCCATGAGACTAGAGGTACCGTGCTGGAGGTCAAAATTAAACACTGTGTGACTGCAATTTGTGTTTCGGCCCACAGGCACTGTTCCGGTACCTAGGAAGCAAAGGAGAGGAGACTTAAGTTTGTATGCTCTTTTAGGTTTGTACTTTGTACCCTCATTGAGGGTATATCTTCTAGTTTCCTGTGCCCATATCTCAGCACATTCCCTCCCAATAGTTTCATTTGTATAATGCTTATGCTCCTGACCTTCAACCGGGCTACCTAAGGATGCTGCCTTGCATATTAAATCATGTGGCCCATTCCATCTGTTATTAAAATATATATTGGCCCTCAGGCGCAGAATGGGTCTCCACTGACAAGGGCATGCGTTATGGGTATGGTTAGTCTGTTGGGATTCGGGTGAGTGGCATTTTGATGGGGGTGTTGGGAAGGTGAAGTATCCTAATTTTCTAAACTGATATTCCCAGACCTGTATCATATTGGCAGGTACTCCCATTTCATGGTAAACTTCCATTCTTCTCTCAAATTCTACTGGGTCAGAAACAACAGTGAACGTAACATACTTGTTGTCCCAGTCTGAGACGTTCACAAATGCTGTATTAATTTTTGCTGACTGGAGCTGTATCTGACCATGTATGCGGCAAAGGAACAGGTGTAGGAGACATTTGGCAGTGGCCGGTGGAATCTCTTTGGGAATGAGCAATTTGTCTGCACCTACAGCATGTGGAATGTATGAGCACACAAAGCAGGAATCATTCGTGGCTTTCCTCCCCACCTCCCTCATGTCTCTGTACCACATATTATCTAACAATGCATTATGGGTACCATCATTCTGTACTGACATACCAGGGCGCTGGGAGAAAAAATCAGGCATAGAGTGTTGTTCGAATGTGTACACAACTGTGTCCTGGAGATCACTAACCCAGTTTGATATTTGTTCTGTGTCTTTCTCCTTACGTTGTGTGCGAGGGGTATATCTCCTTGGTGTTTTATTGCGACCCATTTTATACCTGACACTCCTTTTATGCTGACGGAAACGTCTAGGGACACCTTTCCCAGGGGCATTCACAGTGATATCAAGTACCCTGTCCCACTCGGTGTGGTCTACAGAGGGTGTGGAAGGTGTCGTGGGCACAGGGGTGGTGCAGCCATTGCTGGTGTATTCCTCATCTAGTATGTTATCAGGACTTGTTTTAGGCATGTGATATCCTACTGAGATGGTAGGCCTAACTTGGCTTGATATAGCCTTCTCTCTCTCTGCTTGTAATGCAAGCCAATGTAATATAGCCATTGAAGCAACGAACATAACAAATAATATAAGAGTGACTGTACATATCTTTTTAACTGAAATCTTGGTAAGAGGCGTTGGTCTGTTACTGTCTCTTATTCCATAGACCCTCATTCGATCTCCATATTCACGGTCTTGGATAGTCATAGGAAATAAGATGCCCTCCTTCCTGTTGAAGTTCAAGTCTCTGTTGGTGCCGGGTTGATCCTCACGTGGTTCAGATGAACCCATGCTTTGCGTTCGGCAATTCGGACCGCAGTGGGTGAAGAGTCAATGACCAGGTATGGTCCCTCGTACTTAGGGTCTCTCCACTTCCGTACTTGCTTCTTTATGAAGATCTGTGTTCCAGGGCGGATAGGCAAAAGTTCATCGGAAATTGTGCCGTCCTTTTTCTTTGTCTTGGATGTCTGAATGGAAAGAAACCTAGCAGCACGGGTTAGGGCACACAAATAATCAAATAATTCAGCTTTCACAATCTCAGAAGACGTTTCATTGTCTACTTTAGGTCTGGTGGAAGGAACAACCATATTCATTGATCTGCCAGTGACAAGCTGGTGAGGTGTGAGGTGATGATCAGAGCTAGGGCTGTTCCTGAGTGCAAACAAAGCAATTGGGAGGCAATAGAGCCATTTCTTTCCAATAGTGGCACTTATTTTGCTGATCTTGGCTTTGAGCAATCCGTTGAGGCGCTCACAAATACCATTGCTCTGTGGGTGATAGGCTGAAGTAAGTTTATGTTTTAGTCCTAACATGGTGGCTATTATCTCAAAGATGGAGTTTGAAAAATGCCCGCCATTGTCACTGCGGATAGATTCTGGTAATCCCCAGCGACATATGACCTCACGAAGTAGGAAGGTAGCTGCGGCCTTAGCGTCACAATGGACACATGGTCCAGCCTCAATCCATCGTGAGAAGGGACATACTACCACGATGAGGTATCGGTAGTTGTTACATCTGTCAAGCATGTCCACATAGTCAATGTGGAGTTCCCTGAAGGGACCCTTAGGCCTTGGTATTGTTGAAGCAACTGTTTTCATAGCTGGGTTGGGTGAATACTGCTGACAGATAAGGCACTGATGGACAAAGAGTTGTATCTGCTCATGTGCATTGGGGATGAACCATTCTGCCTGCAAGTTAGAGGACATGATATCACGAGGGACATGCGTAGGAAGGTGCAGCTGGGTAAGTGCTATTTGCAAAAGAGCCTGTGGCATGACAGGCTTCCCTGTCATTGTCTGTCTGTAAATAAAATCTGAGGCATCCTGTTGTACTCCCCTCTTCTTCCATAACTCTTTTTCTTCAGCTTGGGCACTTTCTTGTATCTCTCTGAGGTGCAACTGTGCAATGATGTCAAACTGCTGTGTGTCATCAATTGTATATGGAAGTGTTGGGTCGGGTGTATCTGGGAGTGGTGACTTACTGGTGTCCTCATCTGTGTTTTGCATATCTTCCTGCGCTATTGGGGGTGTATTTTTGGCAAGCAAGATGGGGGTGCAGTCAGTCTGTGTCGGGGATGGTTGTTGTGTACAACTTTGGCCTTTTGCTGCTGCTTTAGCAGCCCAATCTGCCATTGCATTTCCTCTGGAAACAAAGTCTTGGCCGTTCGTGTGTGCTGCACATTTCACTACTGCTACTTCTGCTGGCAGTGTCAAGGAGTCAATTAGTTCTGCAAGTAACTGTTTGTGCATTACAGGCGTGCCATCTGTTTTAAGAAACCCGCGCCTTTTCCATCTCAATATGCTGGAATGCGTTGTTGTGGTGACATATGCTGAATCAGAGTACACAGTAATTCTTTCATTAGCTCCATGCTTCAAGGCGGCTATCAATGCCACCAACTCAGCTGCCTGGGCTGAGTAATGGGGTGGTAATGTTATCTGCTGTACAATGTCCAGAGTGTCTGAGGAGTTATTCTGTTGTGCTCTGACTACAGCTGCCCCTGTATGCCTGATCCCTGTCTCTTGATCAATCGTAGAAGAACCATCAACAAAGTAAATTACACTGTCTGGTAATGGGTCTTCCTTTGCTGTGCCTGACTCATCTGGGCAGTATGTGGCACAATCATGGGTGTCATCGTCAGCTGTCGCAATCGGATGTGCAAAGAACGTGGCTGGATTCACAGTGTGGCATTTTACAACCTTCAATGAAGGCAATGACAGTATGACTTCATATCCTGATACTCTCTGTGTGGTAAGAGTTGTTTTAGCTTTCTGTATTATTGCAAAGACAGCATGCTCAGTGTACAGCGTCAGAGGGGAGCCCATGACTATGGGGGTGCTTTTCTCAACGGCAAATGCTGCTGTTGAAAGAGCCTGTTCGCAAGGATAGTGGCCTTTCATCACTGAGTCTAACATGCCACTGAAGTATGCAATTGGTTTGGGACCCAAGGGGTATTTCTGGGTGAGGACTGCTGTCATGACCTGTCCATTACAATGTGTGAACAGATAGAATTCCTTTGTATAATCAGGAGATCCCAACACTGGTGCATTTGTAATCTCATCTTTTAATTTTACAAAGGCTGATGTCATTTCAGGTGTCCAGTCAATCTTGTTATGCCTGTCCTTAGCCATTTTGACAGCTTTCAAGAGTGGTCCAGTTATAGTAGCATAATCAAAGATCCACTGTCTGACATAGTTCACTAGTCCCAGGAACTTTTGCATGTCCTTAACTGTCTGTGGTTCTGGAGTATTCCTTATTGCTTCTACTCTTCCTGGTGTAACTCTTCTTCCTGATGCTGAAATCAGTTGACCTAAATACTGTACTTCTTCCTGACAGTACTGTAGTTTTTGCTTGTCTACTTTGTATCCTCTATGTGCTAATGTTGTAAGCAGAGCAATTGTATCTTTTCTGCATTCTTGCTCTGTCGCACTGCAGAGGAGTATGTCATCGACATATTGCAGCAAGGTGCTGTCACATTGGAAATTTGATAAGTCATCCTTGACAACTCTGTTAAACACACTGGGGGACTCACAATAGCCTTGAGGGAGCCTTTTGTACGAAAATTGCCTATGTCTGAATGAAAATGCGAATAGGTACTGGCTTTCAGGATGCAGTGGGACACTGAAAAAAGCATTTTTCAGGTCAATGACGGAAAAGTACTTTGCATTTTGTGGGATGTTAGTAAGGATCACTGAAGGGTCAGGGACGATGGGAAACTCAGGTATCACTATGCTGTTAATCGAGCGAAGATCATGTACTAGCCTCCATTGATTTGTTTGTTGCTTCCTCACAGGAAAAAGACAGGTGTTGCAAGGTGAGATACAAGGATATATCACACCTTGATCCAGTAATGCTTGAATTGTTGGGGCTATTCCTTCTTCGGCTTCTTTGGACAAAGGGTACTGGCGCACTCTGGGAAGAATGGCGTCAGGTTTCAGCGTCACTTTGAATGGTTCTGCTGATCGAATGAGCCCCACATCATTGGGACCTGTAGTCCAAAGGATGTTGGGCACCTGAGCTAGGTCTGAGTCACGTGCTGTATCAATTACTGTGGGTTGTGTTGGTGTTCTGATTTCAACTGTCACTGACACGGGGACTGGAATCTGGTATACAATGTCTTCTCTATCACCGAATAATTCCTGATCTGTAATGTCTCTTACCCGATGTCCAGGCTCAATAAAAATGACACAGGCCCATGACTGGCCATAGTCATCACATGCTATAAAGACACCATATGTTGGTGTCATGTTAAAGCATTGTATTCCTAGGATCAAATTTTTGTCTGGGCCTGGCATGTCCTGTAATTGAGGACGGAAAAGAAATTCTTTAGGTAGCTGTACAGTGCGCCCCGCCATCTCTGGTGAGTTGGCAATGACCATTTGCACAGCTGTGAAGAATGCTAGTTCATCCACTGGGCGAGCTCTAATTTGGTCTCTCATGGAAGAGTCCACAGTGACAGCCATCATTCTTGTCAGTGATGTGCCAGGGATGGAGCAAGTCATTGTGCCTTTTTCATCAAAATGAATTGTCATGTTTAATTTGGCCATAAGATCACGGCCCAATAAATTTACGGGGGATTCTGTCGAGTAAAGCAGTCGTTGCTGAATGCTTTTGCCTCCTATTTTCATTGGTACTGGCTTGGTGAAAGGGACCCTTGTAATTGCCCCAGAGAAACCCTGTGTGTCTACACTTTGATTGGAAATAGGCAGTGCTCCCTCTGTTATACAGGAAAATGTTGCACCTGTGTCAATCAGAAATTTATACGTTTTGTTGTTGATCGTGACATACACAACTGGGTCCTCTCTAATATTTGTGAGGCACGACAACAAGGGACACACTAGGGTCTTCTGTGGGCTATCCTAGCTGGTGTACCTTCCAGCCTGATGTTGCTGGATAGTACCCTGCAGAACCGGATTGGCGGGCTGCAGTACTGTGGCTCCCTGAGGTACAAGAACCTGCGTCTGTGGCACCATTTGGTACACAGGCCCCTGTTGTTGAACCAGTTGTGGCTGTATCTGTTGGACTGGTGTCTGTAATTGTACTTGCTGCAACATTGGCTGTTGCTGTCCTGCAGACGGGTAGGTGTACACTACGTTGGGCTGCAGTGGCTGTGTCTGCTGCTGAACGTATTGCACTGGTACCTGGACTTGCTGTGGTTGGCCTCTGCCTGTTAATTCTTCATACATTTTAGTGCGGCATTCCCTTATCATGTGTCCTGGTCGCTGACAGTGGTAGCACAGTGGGGGTCCTGGCTGCTGTGTGGGTCTTTGATAGCCCATCCCCCTACCTCTTCCTCGCATTCCTGATGACCTTGTTTGTCTATTATCATAATACTGTTGTTGCCTCTGATTGTTTCTGGGGTGCTGTGCCTGTGTCTGCTGGACTGCTGCCTGCGTGTCTCCTTGTAATGCGCTCTGGGCATTTTGTGGAAATTGGGTGACAGTAGTCATTTGACTCACTGGTGTGGCTACCATTATTGTGTCCACAGCCTCCTTTTTCTTTAATTTCTGTTGCACCAACTTAGCTGCCGCATTTTCAATTGCCACCTGCCTCTTTTTCTCCTGCTCTTGCTCCTTTTTACAGTAGTGAATGATGTGATGTTGTATTTCTGCCCATGGTTTGCATTCCATTGCTACTATTCCATCTAATTTTTCTTGCACAGCAGTTGGCAGTCCCTTCTTAATTGTATGGTAGAAGAACCTACAATTACCTCCTGTTATATCCCATTTCTCTCCTAACTCCTGCTGCCACTTTTCCTTCATTCTAGTAATGTACTGTGCAGGATCTTCATTGCTTTGCATTGTCTGGGACATTAGGGACCCGATGTCTGGGATATCAGGGAACTTTCTACGCAGCTCACTCCACAGGGCAGACCTTATTGTATTAAAAGGATTGCCATCCAATTCCAAATTTGTGATGGAAAGTCTGTGATCAATGCGTGTGAACATTTCCTCTGCATCCTCTCCAATCAGGGAAACGAGCAGACTTTTCACATCTCCAGCAGCCAATGGCACCCCTGCAGTGTTTTTCTCAAAGGCTTGTATCCACTTCCCAGCACCCTCTGTGAGGGGCGGAAGTTGCTTTTTTAAATTGTCCTTGTCCATAAGGGACCAAGGGGTGTAGATGGGACGGTCCTCGATATTTTTATATAGCAGTGGCAGCTGGCGCAGCACCCCTCTTGGCCTTGTGCTGTCATACCTGCGTGCGTATTTCTGCCATATTCTCAAGCCTCTGCGCATGTAATTGTAATCCCAGTCTTCATGTCCCTCCCCCCTCAAGATACAGTCTTCAGCTGTTGCCATGTCCTCAGGGTGGAAAGACCCTTCTCGAGGCCACACCATCATTTGGGGATCTTTACTTTCTGTCCATTCTGCCAAGTCATCTGTGAATTTGTCGGCATAATAGTTACTCCCTTCTCCTAGCACCACTATCTCATACGGTGTCAGATCTTCAGGTGACACCCGTCCTGGCCTACTAACGGCCATCTTGTACAGTGCTCCAGATCTGGTGGTGCGCAGGCGTGCTTTACCTGTTACATCATATTCTTCTGGGATGTCGTCAGGTCTCCCATGGTAACCTAACACTGCGAGATTCTCTACCTCTGTCCTTCTTTGCCTGTACCTCCTTTCTGCCCGTTCAAGCACATTGGACAGTCCTAAGTTATCAATGTCTACCTCTCTGAGTTGGGCCCTGCGTGGTGCGGCTACAGGAGGTGATGCCTGGCGCACAGGTGTCTGTGGTAGTGACCTCTGGGGGTTGTAGTTAGGGAATGCGCGAGGGGCTTGTGTTATGTTAGCTGCTGTGTTGCTCTGTGGTGGGGCCTCACCCTGGGCCTCATAGTCTAATTGTATCCATGGCCTTTGCTGTGGCCTTGTTGTTAGGATCCCACCACTGTGTTGCCTTGCATCATTTGCACCTCTTGCCAATTCATTGAGTGTCGGTGGTTGTTGCCTTTCACTCAGCTGGCCCAACCCACCCATCAGTTCTGTCATTCTTTCAATTTTTCTATCATTTCGTAAGGGCCTTTGCTGATAAGTTAGTGCACTGTCAGTGGCGTTTCCTAAGCAATGCTCGAGTGGCATGTCCCCAACTGTTCTACCTGCTTCATGGTATAAGTCCTGTTCTGTCCTCCACCTAACGATATCTCTTTCATTCATTATGCCAGGGATACGTTGTTCGCCATCCCTGTTCTCTTCAAGAAACTGTATCTGGCGCTCTTCCTGTCTATTGGGACTAGTATTAAGGGGTCGCCACTCCTCTTGGAGTGTTTGTGCTTCGCTATTCTGCTGAATGGGGGTCAGAAACGGGCCATAATGTCTAATTCTGGCCTCAGATGTGCTGTGTTCCCTTCTAATGGACATCGGGGCTGGGCCGTGAGGTCTGGGGAGAGGCATGTGAGAGCTGTGCTGTGAACCACCTGAGATCCTATCACTCTCTCCATCTTCATCTAGCTGGGGGCCTGGGGTACTTGATGCAGGAGTCATCTTTATAGTAAACTGTGCATCAATCTGTCCTGCAATCTGACCTGATGTTCCAGATGTGGCACCCTGCATCACTTGTGCTTGGGGTCTCAGCGGTTGGTGCATTTGCGCACTATCTTGTCTACTTCCTTGCAGACCATTTAAAAAGTCTGGGGAGAGGGCATCACGGTCTGGGACAGAGATATCTTCATAGCCTACGGCTGCCCTATCATTTGTAGTTTGTTCTAGGTCTGTTTTAAGAACCAGTTCGGGATAAATTCGAGATTCAGAGTAGGCAGGTGGGGGTGCTGTGGGCGTTTCGGGTGTTTGGGCTGTGGGTGCTTGGGCTGTGGGTTCTTGGGCTGTGGGTTCTTGGGCTGTGGGTGCTTCAGGTGTTCGGGTACTTGTGTCATTTTCCCTAAAGACAGCCCACATAGCGAGGGTGTCCTTACGCTTTTTGAGTCTATTACCAGAGTATTTACCTTCCAAGAAAGTTCTCGCATGGTCTAGCACTATCTTGTCAAAAGTCCCTTCTCTGGGCCAGGAATGTGACGCATTTCGTGTAAGTTCATGCAATTCATTACAATGTTTTTTAATGCGCTTTTCCTGGTCTGTAAAGTTTTTTATCACGTGTTCCAGGGGCGTTGTCATTGTTACTCAGCGTGGGGTGGGAAAGTGATAAAAGGTGTACCTCCACTGGGGGCTAAAGTCAGAGTCACCGTCTGTAAATCTGTTGTGTCTATTCCCAGAGTAGATATTAGTGCCAATATAACTGTACCCACTAGGGGTGGGACCTGGGCTGAGGATACTGAAGGATCCTCAGTAATGGTAGTAACGCGCCCGTTCTCTAAATGTATTGTGATGTCAAATCTATTATTTTGTGCGGGCTGTTTGTTCATATCCTAGAGTTATCTTGGGGGGCGGGCAAGTGGTGGCGGAGAAGTCTGACAACTGTGCTCACTGCTTACTATGCGGTTTTGTAAATATGCCCACAATAAAGGGCAATGTGTTGTGAAGGGGTGTCTCTGCAGTTGCTCAACAATGCTGGGTGAAGGCTGCTGCCCCAGCTGCACGTGCAGCTCTTGGGCGTGTTGCTCACAGGCCAGGGGCAAGTCGGGAATGGACAGTCCCTGTAGGAGCAATGTGTAGAATTCGCAGTCTGATGAGGTACGGAAAACGTGTTGGTCTTCCTGTCTTCCCTGGCAGCTTGTGCTCAGGGACGATGAGGTCACCAAGGGCGGGACGGTGAGGTCAATAGTTCTGCAACTCACTAAACTTTCTATTGAATGACTTAATTCTATAGAATTTTCCTCAGCAGTATGTGGTGCTGGTGGGGACACTTGTGACACTTGCAAGGGTATGTGTGGTGTCTCTACTAATGAAGTGGAATTCTGTGACACTTCACGCACGAGTTGACTATTGTCAACGAGGGGTGTGTGAGTCTGCACTGGGAGGCACAGTCGCGTCAAATGTAGTGTAGATATTTTTATCTCTGTGCCTTGCGTGAGTGGGAGTCCCAGCAGTGTCCACGCCTTAGCTACCAAGGGGATCTGGCGTCTGTCAAGTTTAGTTATAGTTCGCGCGTCAGTGTTCTGTATTGCCACTATCTTATCGTCCAATATGTGCAGGACCACCTCAATCTGATTCTGCCCACTCTGGCTCATCTGTACTCCCTTTGTTTATATGTGTATATATGTATTAGAAACAGGCTGACCTTCTGTCAGTTGTTTTCGGGGTCGGGGCAGTTTACCACAAGCACAATGCTTCTATAATGACTGGATACCTCTTATACTCATGTATCCTATTCCTAACGTGGAATGCAGCTAAAAAAGAAACGTTTCTTATTTTTTTCTAAACGATCTGTAGTCTAAAAATAACGCAGAGCAATTCCCTGAGACTTCCCTTGTGAAGCCTGCAGTTGCTTGTAGAGGGAAGGGGAAATCCTGAATGCCAGAAGTGCACGCAGTTTAATAGCAGCAAGAAAAAAAGGAAAACAATAAATATGTATATATGTGACAACCGTGGGGCTCGAAATGCCGTAGCTTATAGACTCTCTTCAGTTAGTCAGTGGCAGATCAATATACATAGGAAACACAGAAATGCATTTACAATCTCCCTAGTTATTGAATCTCGCTAAAAGAACAGTTCTCAAGTGATGGTCACAAAATATACTAGCAGCAATTGTTACAGAAATTCGATGTTCACAGTTTATAATTAGTCAAGGAAAGATGAACGATCACAATGCACTTAGGTATCAATAGTATAGTCTCGCTATAGTCAGCCTCTGTGCCAGCCAGTGACTCCTAACAAAAAAGACTATGAAAACAGTAAGGATCACATAAGTTAGTTCTATGAACCTAGAAATATATTCAACATTTAAACACTAGGCGCTATCATACAGGTCTGTGCCTGAACAGGTATCTAAAAAAAAGAAAAAGAAAATGTAAACACTTCAACAATTCTTTTACAAAAATCACGCTCTATGGCCACTAGAGTGTGCTAGAGTGCTCTTTATACACGTGAGGCAAACCAAAAATAATTAATAAACCACGTTTAGCTTGGCAAAAAATATAATGCCTACAATATGAGCATATAAACTTCTTAGTCCCGCACAGAACTCTTCCCTTGACATACAGTAGGGGATATCACCGCTAAATTTAAGGAAAGATCAAAGGTCACGGTAGCTAATCGGACCTGCTGAAACTCCTTCTTTCTCATGGACTACTGACATGAGAGATTACCTCGTCTCTGTTACTCCTATCAAACAGAGGATCTCTTGCATGAATATACTGAAAAAGATGCTAGACGCAACCCTTTCCTT
Organism: Lissotriton vulgaris; assembly: GCF_964263255.1. Classification (NCBI taxonomy): domain Eukaryota; kingdom Metazoa; phylum Chordata; class Amphibia; order Caudata; family Salamandridae; genus Lissotriton; species Lissotriton vulgaris. Next base: position 815,280,134 of record NC_141696.1, on the reverse strand, counting down.
CCTTGACACCCTGTTGCAGATGTATCAAAGGTCCTCCCCCTCTCTGGAGAGGCTTCCCAAAAGCTGAGAGACCTGCCACGTGCGGTCCTCCTTCCCTGACACTTCAGAGGGTCACTTAAAAAAGCCTAAAATATGTATATGAAGGTCCCCTCTCCCTAGAGAGGCACCGCGCTTAAGAGTAAATATAGAATAAGCCTTGACAATTCGACTGCTACAATCCTTCTTAGCAGTCACAGAAGAAACAGCAAAAACATGAAGCTACTTTTAGCAGCAAAAAAGCACATGTATCACAGTAATTACCCAACTGTCAGGTTCAATCTCCAAATAGCACACAATCCCTTCCTTTGCGCGGAATCAAATAACAAGGTTAATAGACAGGAAACCCCTGGACCTTTGGCCGATGTACCACTGTATCACAACAAAGCCCACCATTCGGCCAAACCCAAGAGAGAGAGACAGCGCAGCGGCGGGCAGACACAATAATATGTATGCTTACCCTCAGCGCAGTGTTTCCCTCACAATGGTCCAGCAGGATGGCTGCAGAGTCGTTTAGCAGTTTAGTACTTCCTCCTTAGGAACCAGCTGCATCCTGTCAGTTTAACTCCTTATTATCACGTCGAGGTCACCACTTGTTGAAGGGGATGATTTATTAGGGACAGGAGGGGCCAGGGGGACTCAGTGCACAGCTTTCAGAAGCCACGCTGACGAGACCGTGAGTGAAAACTAAGGGGAATAGGGTGGCTTAAAGTGCACCGGGGCTGTCCTGGACCTCTTGCTCTAAAACAGGAAAAAACATACATATGAGCGTTTGGAGACTGAAGCTTGGAGTTGTACAATTTATTTGAAGACACAGCTTCTAGAAATAATCAGTGATAACATAAAAATCATATAGTACTTGGTCCTGTACCCAGCATTCTCTTGAAAGTCACATGGACCAGATAAATTTTACAACGTACAGTTCAACATTTGCTATGGCTAAGAGAGAGAGAGATTTTGCTTGGAGTGCACCTATGAGTACTGAGGCAGATTAAAAACGGTTGTGCTTGTTCACATAGATGAATACTCACATTTGCTCATAAGTGTAATCCTGCAAGATACATTAGAATGCAGAGTACATGTTATTTATCATTAGGTACACTCAAAATGCTATATCAGTGAGTTGTCCTAAGACCACAGTATAAATGCTTAAATGTAGAGAACAAGTTAAAAAGTACATATGCAGATATAAAATGTCTTTATCTAAAAAGCAGTTTAAAACATAACATAAGTAAAATATTTACATGCACAAAAGTATGAACATTTGATCAAGGGCCCTTGGAGACAACTCTCGGTCTGAATACCTACAAACAGACGAGGAGTTGCCCGCTGATGTTCTTGCGGGGCTCCTTCTTATACTGTCTAAAACCCGTGAGACGATAATTACGTCATCCCACGCCACCACGTATCACATACCCGTCCATTGTCCATTGTCATTTACTGGACTGCTCTCTACCTTTCCCACCCATAGGGTTAGGTATGGCCTTTTTCCTGTAATTGTGGTACATACTTCAGTCTAGACTGAGACCTGCCATTTGACTGGAAGTTTAAGAATAAACTATCAATAGACGACAGAAATGTGTTAGTATTGCTTCGAGGGGTCCTATTCATGTGTCAGTCAGGCAGTCTGCGATATTATTTCGCCACCCTTAGCCTCAGTTTATCGGATATCTGGCTTGACGTAGCTGTGGTGGAACTTCCCTTATTCTATTCATGCCTTAGGTGGGGGACGTGGGGTATGTTGCAAGATTTATAGAGGAACTTGACTTCTGCTGTTTGTGAGAAATATACAATGAGGTGGGGCCTGGTAGGGGTGCGGGTCCTTGCAGGCAAGAGCGGCTGGGTGAATCTTGGGTCAGACTTGCTTTCTGCTTCTGTTTAAGCTAAGAGAAAATGGCAGTGCCCAGGGCAATGTAACTGAGGCCTGTAACCTCTAAACAGCAGGGCCTACACAGGGGTTATGTTGTGCAGGTGACAGGTGTGTCCCTGGATAGCTGTGCAGGTAAAAATTCTTACTCCAACAATGGTACAAGCTGCCATCGCATACAGGGATAATGAGGAAGAGCAGGAAAGTGAACAAATGCTCAGAAGAAAGAAACTAGCAATAGATAAATGCTACCCGATGTTACCACATGGGGGACAAGACTCAAAGGGTACATCCGAGAAAGATCCACTAATGTCCCATTTATTGAATTCACCACCGCCATATACATCGAGTGTTGTGGGACCCCCGAGACGTATTGTTATACCGCGCCCTGGCGCACGAAAAGCAGCTCTTGCACAAGCACCAGCTTCTCTTCAGCTGGTTCCTACTTCTCCGGCGCAGCCTTCTCAAGGGCCGCCGCCTTTGCTCCACACTCCATCTGCTTCTACGACTTTGCCTACCGCTCCGACTATTCACTATGATACTACGTCTGCTACTGCTTCAACTTCCTCTGCTGTTGCCTCGATTTCCTCTTTACATCAGCCTGTCTTTTCTGGCGCATCTGCCTCGCCGCAAGCTTCTCCTTCTGTCAGACAGAGAGTGACAAGTACTGTCACTGGTCTATTATCACCTTTCTTCGGGTCGCCCAAAACGACCCCTAAAACAGAACGTAGACAGTTGCGTAGTCAACTGCCTGATTACGAGGAAAGAGAAGTACTAAATGAGTTAGCACGCAAATGGGTTACTGACACTGCTAAATATGATGTTCAGTCTGTTATGGAAGTTTTCAGTCAATGGGATGCGCCCACTCAAAGATACGCCTTTGAGGAAATGTGTGTATATCTTTGTGACGATTTGGAGACAAACGATCCCAAACGCAAGATGAATGAGTTATTTCGTATGCGTTCTAGGTTTTATAAGGGTATGATGGTAGGTTCCGATGTCGAAAAAGCCATAGATGTATTGTTATCTTACAGGAGTAAGGGAAACGTTTCGAGATCATTGTATGAAGATGATGTGTCAGATAGGAAAAAGGCGCGACAGTACCCCATGAGAGAGGTTCCTCCAGTATGGAGGGAAGGTGATGCGATTGCACAACCACCTGTTCCACCGCATTTCCAGCGAGTATGGGTACATGTCCCCTGGAAAAGATCTGAAGTTCTAGCACTCAAACAGACATTACCCGATCCGCGTAAAAATCCTGCAGGGTATTACAAGGAGTTATCACAAACTGCCAGCTCATGTATAATGAATTTAGCAGACATAGACATGTTGTTTGGGAATGTTGTTCCGCATCCTTTATGGAGTAAAGTTCGTCATGCAGATCATGATCAAGAACTAGGTGATTCATGGGCTAATATTACCGCTACTGAAGCTAGACAAGTCGGTGGTTCTAAACCCGAGCCTTTAATAGCAGAACTTCCTGGTAGGATTATTGCGTACATGAAAACGTTAATGCCTGAATTGCGTGTAAATTGGGACAAGCTGTCCGCATGCAAGCAGAAGAAAGATGAGAATGTGTCTGACTTTTTCACGAGATTTGAGGAGACTTTCACCGATCATAGTGGTCAGGACATGGCTACCGAGGGTGGCCAAAGACTGTTTGTAGACAAATTTGTACTTAACCTGCTTCCCGAACTATGCAATAAACTGAAAGATTCAGAGAGTGCTTGAGCTGTCTCCACGTCAGCACAGATTTTAGCCACAGCCCAGTACTATGAAAATAGGCGCAAAGACGAGCTAGATAAGACAGAGAAGAAGACTAAAGAGTTAAAAACTAAAGTTCTTCTCCAGCAAGCCTATCCGCCTCGCACGGCTAGTCAGCCCAATTATCAACAGCCACAGCAGTATTCAAGAAACGTGCAAGGAAACGAGTTTTCCCATCAGCGTTCTCCGTATGGCCCGAATCAATGTGCCTATTGCAAAGAAGAGGGTCATTTCAAAAGTAATTGTCAAGCTCTTGCACGACGCTTAAGCGGTGTTTCCGGTGCAAGAGGTAGAGGTGTTCAACAGGTTCCTAGAGGTAGGGGCTGTGGAAATTTCTCTTAGAACACCACTTCTTTTCCTCCTCAAAATTCCATGAATAGCTTTGACCAACAGAATAATGCGTCTTCCAGGACAGCTCAGTACTATGCTGATGACTATTACGCAGAAAACGAGAATGAGGGTAATAGTTGCTAGGACAGCCATGGACAAAGAGAGGGAGTTGTTTCAGTTCCAGTAGACCAGAATGGACCTTACGTTGAGGTGATTACATCCGGAGTGCCAGAGCCATTTCTGCTGGATACTGGTGCTACAAAAAGTTCGATTATGCACTCAAAACTTCCTGGCGCACCTTTGTCTGGCAAAATGAATGTTTCAGTAGGTTTTTCTGGCGCCCCCGTTAGGAACCCGATCTCCAGTCCCATGCCCCTTTCTGTTGGCCCATGCGAATTAGAAGCACCCCTCATTCTTACAACAGGTTGTGGCGAAAATTTGTTAGGCTTGGATTTGTTAAAGAGATTATATGCAACTTTGTACTGCTCCCCCTCGGGAGTACAGCTTACCCTAGGAAGGAAAGTTACTTCTCCAATGTATTTGGCGAAGGAAAATATTCCGCCCGAATTGTCATCTCTTCCGGATGAACTTTGGGCGAATGGTTCTAACGATGTGGGTCATTTAGAGATAGCACCGTATGTCATAACATTAAAAGCTAATGTTAGGTTGCCACGTATTCCCCAATATCGAATATCAAACGAATGTGAAAAGGCTTTGTTAGCGATCGTCTATGATCTGATTGCGAAAGATGTCATCGAAGAAACTACAGGCAACATTTGTAACAGTCCGGTTTTGCCTGTCTTAAAGCGTACCGATCCTTCACAGCCCCCTGTGTACCGATTTGTGATCGATCTAAGGGAAGTGAATAAGATCGTTGTACCGCAGTTTCCAGTCGTTCCCGACATTACTGCCTTATTGACAATGGTTCCAGCCTCAGCCAATTGGTTGTCGGTGATTGACCTGAAGAATGCTTTCTTCAGCATCCCGATTGCCGAGGAGAGCAGGGATATCTTCGGCTTCAATCTAGGAGGACGAAGCTTTCCCTTTAAACGCGCTCCTCAAGGCTACTGTGAGAGCTCATCAATATTCAGTCAAGCCTTGAAAACACAACTAGACACGATTATTCTACCTGGTGGCGCGACTCTAATCCAGTATGTAGACGATCTACTGATCGCTGCAGATACTGAAGAAATCTGCAAGCAAGCCACGTTGTCGTTGTTGCGTCATTTATGCGACATGAAGCGCAAAGTCTCGCTTTCCAAACTACAATTTTGGCGACAAGAAGTAACCTACTTAGGTCACATCTTATCGAAGGAGGGAAGGAGACTGACCCCAGAAAGAATACAGGCAATTGCAGAACTGAGTGCCCCAAGGACACAAAGAGAAGTGCGTGCCTTCTTGGGCATTACATCGTATTGTAGACAATGGATACCGAACTTCTCACTGTTGGCCAAACCTTTGCTGGCTTTAATGCGTAAGGATACACCCAATCCTTTGCCTTGGTCTGAAGATTGTCAGGCGAGTTTCCATGAGTTGCGTGAGGCATTATGTTCGGCTCCTGTATTGGGCAACCCCGACTACAGCAAGCCGTTTACATTATACGTCCACGAGAAGGAAGGTTGCGCATTATCAGTCTTGACGCAGCACTTTGGGGACAAACAACGCCCATGTGCATATTTCTCCGCGACTCTAGATCCCGTAGCTAAATCATTACCGAGTTGCTTGAGGGCCACTGCCGCAGCGGCTGTCTGTATTTGACAGTCCGCTGGGTTAGTCATGAATAATACTCTGACCGTTATGGTCCTACATGCAGTAGATATTTTACTAAACAGGACGAAGACACAGCATCTAACTAGTGCTCGACTTTCCAGCTATGAATTGACCCTGTTAGCAAGTCACATTCACATAAAGAGGTGTGATACACTCAACCCTCCTACATTATTAACCATTCCAGCAGAGACAGATGAGGTCGACAAACATGATTGCTGTTTTAGGACAGAGGAAGAGACAAAAGGGAGAGTAGATTTGCAGGACACTCCTCTCCCTGAATGTAATGATCATTTATGGGTTGATGGTTCATGTTTCAAGTTGCCGAATGGTGATACGACTGCAGCATATGCCGTGACAACATTACACACGATTGTAGAGACAGCTCGCGTCCCCCACAATTCCGCACAAGCAGCAGAGTTAGTCGCACTCACAAGAGCGCGCGTGTTGGCGAAAGGAAGACGAGTGAATGTGTACACTGATAGTCAGTACGCCTTTGTCGTAGCCCACAGTTTTGGAAGATTGTGGCGTGAACGTGGGTTCCTGACGTCGCATGGTGCAAAGATTCAACACGGACAGCTAGTACACGACCTTCTCGAGTCACTGACCTTGCCCCTACAGGTTGCGATCGTGAAGTGTAGCGCGCATAGAAAGATCCGAGATGATGTTGGTCGAGGGAATGCATTTGCCGACGAGGTCGCGAAAGAGACTGCAAGGAACACAATGAGTCGGATGTATGTTGTACGTCCTGCTAGATGGACCCCTGATGTGGGTATGTGTGAGGACACCATCGAGAGCGTGAAGTCCATACAAGCTGACGCGACTGAGAAAGAGGTGAATGAATGGAGAGAAAGCAAGGGTAGATTAGACGCTAATGGTTGTTGGGTCGAACTGTCAGAACACCAGCGATGGTTGTTACCGGACGCTTATGTTCTCGCAGTGGTGACAATGGCCCATGGAATGGCACACGTCAGTGTGAAAGGAATATGTAAGTTGTTGGCCCCAGTATGGCAGAATAGTGGTATCCCGAAATGTGCAGAGAATTTGGTCAGAAACTGCATGGTATGTTTAAAGCACAATCCCGGTAGAGGAACCCCAACCCCAGCTGGTCACTTTGCACCTCCAACGTATCCGTTCGAGGTCTTGCAGCTCGATTTCATCCACATGGAGAGGTGCAACAACCTGAAATATATACTTGTTGTTGTTTGCGCCTTCTCTAGATGGGTAGAAGCGTACCCCCTTAAGGACAACACTGCCTTGTCAGCTGCCAAAGCCCTCGTTAGAGAATTCTTCCCTAGATTTGGCTTGCCTAGGATTGTCTGGAGTGATAACGGAAGTGAATTCGTGGGACGAGTGATGAAGAGAGTGTGTGAGTGTCTAGGCATCCGCCAGAAGTTCCACGCTGCAAACCACCCCCAATCGGCAGGATTGGTAGAGTGCTATAATGGCACGCTTAAATTGAAACTGGCCAAGATCCAAGCTAGCACAGGTCTCAAGTGGCCAGACGCCCTGCCTTTAGCACTCCTGTCTACCAGGATGATTGTCCATTCTCGACTGGGACTTAGCCCACACGAGATCGTGTTCGGGCGCCCAGCAAATATATGGGGAGTACCGAGGCCTAGAAAGCTCAGTGAGATAGAGTACCCTGCACTGTTTAATTACCTGCACGACTTGACGACTAAACTGCATGCTTTACATCAACAGGTCCACAGCTCCTCTCCACCGGCATCTGACGATCCAGGCCATGCTATCGAACCTGGCTCTTGGATCCTGATTCGCAACTTCAGACGAGTGAAGAACGAGGAGCCTCGCTGGACCGGACCTTTCCAGGTTTTGCTGTCGACCCGCTCTGCAGTACGTGTCCACGGCAAGAAACATTGGGTGCACGGCGCCCATTGCAAAAGGGTCCCGTTGCCCCTTCCATACGACCGATGGGTCCAGCAAGGAGTGCTGACTCCGAGTCTGAGTCTGTACCACGTTTTGTCCCCTTCAGCGATGCACGACTAAAAGGAACTGGTACCAACAAAGAGAGCGATTGCATTCTGCAAGGATCTGTGCCACCGTCGCTGCAGTTGGACACTACAAAACCTGAAACACTGTTTGAAGATCACACCGTGCCTGGAAAAGAACGATATAATCTAAGGTCAAGACCAAAGAACTGACATACTCGAACTAGTGCGATCTTCCCTTTTCCCATGAACTATTTTTGATTCCACAGCTCTCTCGCCCAGGGAACTAGCTCATTTTTGATTTTCGAACCGCCATCCGGTTCTGCTGCTAAGGCCGCGGTTGAAGTCTGAGGAGTGCAGCCGGGGACGCCTAGGTCAACGGTTCTGGTCAGTCTGAGGGAATCACCCCGGATTGGACAGAGCGCACATCTTGGCAGAAGCAACCTCCCACCGCGGGCAGCAACCAGAGGATGGAGTTTCCGAAGGTAGAGAGACCTGCTAGACGTATGAATTTTGAAAAGAAAATATGCACTATAATGGCAAAGAGACTTTTTCTAGTTTTGAGCATCTCAATGTTGTGTAGTATAATAATGTTTTTAACTGGCTATGCTCTATCTATCTTTCGAGTTCCATTCATATACCACACTCCGCTCACACCTTCTCCTACCATTTCCACACACTCCTTCCATCCCCTACCTAAACACGAGTCTGCCAGAAGACTCGAATTTGTAAATAATTCATTTGTCCTACTCCTACACCAGCACCAATCTGTTATGAACAACACGAACTGTTGGATATGTGGACTCATGCCGCACACAACCGATAAGGGTATCCCTTACTTCGTCCTGCCCTTCAGTTATTACGGTTCTTTGTGGGCTTTCCAGACCATGTTCCTGTTTTCCCTTGAACCATACGTTCGGGGGGAGAACTCGAACAACAAGGCACTAATAGCAGGAATCAAGAACATGAGTAGAGATATCGACACGATCAGAGCAACTCCCAAAGATGAGTTTACCCCATACAGTAGGTGGAACGTCACCAAGTATGGGATTTCATTAAGTGAGAGCCAGAAATCAAAGAAATCATCCTCAGTCTGGGTAGTTCCCCACCGTGGTCACTTATGTCTGCAAGGTATTGGCAGGTATCCCAAAGCACAGTTGGGGAAGAGCATATGCATGGAAACATACGTGTTTGCCTCCCGAACTTCCCCTCCATTCTTGGCGGCTAAGGGTACATACTTCATCTGCCACGACAAGGCATACACTTGGTTGCCTGCCGACTTCTCGGGCACATGCTTCATCTCGTTTCTGCTGCCACCCACCTACATGGCCGGGGCAGATTACCATCGGACAAGGACAGTTAGGGGTGTCATGAGTCAAGACGACACCGCGGGTCAAGAATTTGGAGACTTCGCAAAGGGTTTTCTGCCATTTTGGGGGCCTATGGTGAACAGTAGGAACATTCGACAATTAACGAGGATAGTTGAGTCCGCCGTGACTGAAATGGCCGGTGCCCTTAGCAACCTGACAGCAGAGCTTCAGTCGGATCGACTTATGACCCTTCAGAACAGGGTTGCCCTAGATGTCATCCTTGCAGACCGTGGTGGTGTATGTAGAGTGATCCAATCTAGTTGCTGCATTTTCATCCCCGATAATGCTCCGACAGTGTACCAGGCCATCTCCAAACTACACAACATCTCTGATTCCCTTCACATGGAGAAAGGGGATTGGTCTCTGCTAGGGTGGTTCTGGGAACTGATCTCTGCCTGGGGATGGAAAACTCTGATCTTCATTGATATGATCTTAGCCGTTCTGTTTATGTTCTGCCTGTTTGTGCAGTGCGCTCCTGCAATATGTGGCCTCTGCGCCACTTCATGTATAAGGAAGCCTGTATCGAGGGACGAACTGAGCAACAAAATGATGCTCCAACAGCATCTCCACGAATTCGTCAATACAGATCTGGATTCAGATTAGAGTTATTGCCTTATATGAGGGCAAAAGGAGGGTCTGTGGTACTGTAATTCTGGACCCTTTTCGTTTCACCAGCCTCGGGGTCCGCACACTCGTGTCACAAATGTCGTCGTAACATGACGAATTTGGTATCGACGGACCGGTAACGATTAGGACATCATCCCTATGCATTTGCGTCACGATCGAGTGATGCTGACACCCTTAAATCGTGGTTTCCGTCTCGACCCTCAGACGCCATTTTGTGAACGGCATCCATCTTATGACTTGCCCTCATATAGTCAATTGATTAAGGCCGAGTTTTGATCTGAAAGGACACGTCCACCGTAGCTGACTTCCCCATGACCTGGCCGAGCTGACTCCACTGCCTCCAGCCAAGCCTGTTTGGGCAACTCCTCACCCAGTGGCCGAGCCAGATATCATCAAGGCACAACATGTCATAAACCCTTCACTGCATACAGACCCTGTTTTCCCATACACACACACACCTGTCCATGATTCTTGTTTATGACCCGTTTATGATGGGAGGGTGCCCGACCTTATTGGCATTTCATTGATATCTGATGGGAGTTCTGGATCTGGCGGAGTAATCCATCACTAACTGGACATTTGAAATATGTGCTGACCAGCATGACTTCGCTCTTTGTATTATTGTGGAAATATTTGTATTGCCATACCGTAAACTTAAGAATTTTTGCCTGCAGCTGTTATTCATGTATATAAGGAAGAAGGCTGGTTCTGTAAAAACGAACAGTCTCCTGAGAACTTACGGCCCGTGCTGCCGTACTTCTAGGACACATGTTACTTGGTTGCAGCCAATAAAACTCGATCCCTGACTTCAACTAGAAGACTCTGTGTTTCTGTAAGTCCAGAACAGGGAGAACCTAGAGGTCTTCGGGTGTGATCCCCTGGCACCACCGGGTCTCTAAAAACCTGGCACCTCAAGTGCCGGGCGTGGCTGCCTTCCCTGCCGACCAACAGTTCACCAGCCTTCTAGCCAGTCACTGGCATCCGCGGGTGTATCGAAGAAGTAGGCCTTCTCGCTGTCCAGGATTTTGAGTCTGGCCAGGAAGAGCATCATGTATTTCACGCCCTGGTCTCCAAGGGTCTTTTTCACCCCATCAAAGGAGCGCCGCTGTGATTGAATTTGAAGCGTGAAATCCGGAAAGAAACGGATGGTGGCGTTGTCGCAGTGAAGGTCTTCATGAGTGCGCGCCGCCTGTAATATGGCGTCTTGGTCTCTAAAATTCAGGATTGCCGGCGATGATCGTGGGGGAGGAGCTCCAGGTTTGGGCTTGCCTCCCAGGGCCCTGTGTGCCCGCTCGACAGAGAAAAAAATTTGACAGACGTTTAGGTTTTAGGTGGTTTAGGACCAGGTCTTCTACAAACCAGTCCGTCGATGGCCCATCCAGTCCTTCCGGCACTCCAACTATGCAAATGGTATTTCGTCTAGCCCGGCCTTCCTGGTCCTCCAGGCGAGAGTAGATGTCGGCCTGGTTTTGTGAGAGCAGCAACCTGTTGCTCCAGCCTCTTCATCTTCGACTGAAGGCCCCCAATTCCAGTCTCTGCGGCAGAAACCTTTTCTGACATTTTCTGGAAGTCTGCCTGTAGGAGATTCACCTGTTCTGTCACGGAGTCCAATTTTGGATCCAGGGTACCACGGAAATCTCTAATAGCCCTCATGATATCCTTCAGAGAGGGGTCCGGCCCGTTGTCCTCAGGGCCAGGGACAGACTGATTTGCATATAGCCAGGTTCTGAGCTGGGATGGGGCAGTGAGATAAATAACGGTGATGGATCAAGCCCTGATCTTTGGACTGGGTGAGAGTGGTCTGTTTAACTCAGACACTCTGTTCATCACCACCCCCTTTTCTAAATCGTTTTTGGCCACTATAGGTGTGGCAGGGTATACTCAGACATGAGTCCCTTTCTCACTGCTCCATCAGGATTCAAGCAAGCCGGGCCGAAGAAGGCTGAAATGCCAGAAACCGGTCCCCGGTAGCTTGTCTCCTTTCTGGTGAAGAATTGGCTTGGTAGTTTAGTCTGCCCTGTTCCCATGATGCACTGGGCCAGGGACAGACTGATTTGCATATAGCCAGGTTCTGAGCTGGGATGGGGCAGTGAGATAAATAACGGTGATGGATCAAGCCCTGATCTTTGGACTGGGTGAGAGTGGTCTGTTTAACTCAGACACTCTGTTCATCACCACCCCCTTTTCTAAATCGTTTTTGGCCACTATAGGTGTGGCAGGGTATACTCAGACATGAGTCCCTTTCTCACTGCTCCATCAGGATTCAAGCAAGCCGGGCCGAAGAAGGCTGAAATGCCAGAAACCGGTCCCCGGTAGCTTGTCTCCTTTCTGGTGAAGAATTGGCTTGGTAGTTTAGTCTGCCCTGTTCCCATGATGCACTGGGCCAGGGACAGACTGATTTGCATATAGCCAGGTTCTGAGCTGGGATGGGGCAGTGAGATAAATAACGGTGATGGATCAAGCCCTGATCTTTGGACTGGGTGAGAGTGGTCTGTTTAACTCAGACACTCTGTTCATCACCACCCCCTTTTCTAAATCGTTTTTGGCCACTATAGGTGTGGCAGGGTATACTCAGACATGAGTCCCTTTCTCACTGCTCCATCAGGATTCAAGCAAGCCGGGCCGAAGAAGGCTGAAATGCCAGAAACCGGTCCCCGGTAGCTTGTCTCCTTTCTGGTGATGAATTGGCTTGGTAGTTTAGTCTGCCCAGTTCCCATGATGCACTGGGCCAGGGACAGACTGATTTGCATATAGCCAGGTTCTGAGCTGGGATGGGGCAGTGAGATAAATAACGGTGATGGATCAAGCCCTGATCTTTGGACTGGGTGAGAGTGGTCTGTTTAACTCAGACACTCTGTTCATCACCACCCCCTTTTCTAAATCGTTTTTGGCCACTATAGGTGTGGCAGGGTATACTCAGACATGAGTCCCTTTCTCACTGCTCCATCAGGATTCAAGCAAGCCGGGCCGAAGAAGGCTGAAATGCCAGAAACCGGTCCCCGGTAGCTTGTCTCCTTTCTGGTGAAGAATTGGCTTGGTAGTTTAGTCTGCCCTGTTCCCATGATGCACTGGGCCAGGGACAGACTGATTTGCATATAGCCAGGTTCTGGGCTGGGATGGGGCAGTGAGATAAATAACGGTGATGGATCAAGCCCTGATCTTTGGACTGGGTGAGAGTGGTCTGTTTAACTCAGACACTCGGTTCATCACCACCCCCTTTTCTAAACCGTTGTCCTCAGGGTCATCTTGCTGACCACCACCCATCGCACCTTCCTCCCAGTTTACAGCGAAGGTGTATTTATATATTTGATTAGTCTGGCCCAGTGGCATGTTGCGACCCATGGCGGACTGTGAACAAGGACAAAGCAGAGCACCTGCACTTCGGGAAGCCTCGCCAGAACCTGCAACCACGACAGATGTCCCCCTCTAACACCGTCTCAGGGCAACCCACTTATCACCAGGATCAGGTGGACTTGTCGCTCACTGTGAGCTGCGATTACACCTACTGTGCTGCGGTCCGGGGGTTTCCAATCAGCAGTCTAAAACCAAAAGTCTGTTGCTTCACTTGCACACTGTAGGTATGTGCACCAGCGCGTGTATAGCAGTCCCTGCGAAGCAGTCCGGGCCCCTGCAGAATATAGCGCTCGTCACAGAATGTTGGGTCCCAGGCCTGATAAAGAGGGTTCAGGCACTCTCCCTGCGCGTCTAGAGCTGTGTGCAAAATACCGCCACCACGGCAAAGCCAATGGGGGAGGGGCCGCTCACCAGTCCTATCTTCCTCACGTCTTCATTTACCTTTAGGCTCCCGGTCGGTACCACCAGCGTCCTGTGGCCCCAAGGTGCCTACATCCCGACACGAGCGAGGCCCCTGATCCCACCAGTCTCGTTTGCACTTCCGTAGTAAATGGCGGTGAATAGCGGACGCTGTAGCACCCGCTCGCAGCCCGCTCTGCCTTTCACCCCCAGGGCCTGTATTGCTGCAGGAATGCAACACACAGCCGCTCAGGCGCTACGGGCGAACCAGAGATAGAGGGCAGTCGCCGCTCACAATTCCCCAGCAGCAGGGGCCATTTTCAGCCATCCTGCCTCAGGTCAGCGCCCAATGTCACTGCACCCACAGTTGCTCAAAACAGCTGCCAGACACCATCACGGGTCACCGTCACACTGAGCGTCCTCGGTGACCACATTGGTGCACGGATTATGCCGGATTTTAGGGGTAATCCCAGCCTGCTAGTGCAGCTCGCAAACCATGCCGCCATCTTCCGTGGCTGCGAGCCACGCCCCCTCTCACAGAGCAATTGTACTCCCTTCCAGCCTATTCACCCCACCTTTTGCATTCCCATCACCCAATGGGACTCCTCAAGCAATGCAAACATGATAGTCAGACACCTAGGCAAAGAAAACAACCTCAACCACACCTGAACAAGTACATTATGGTCAAACCCAACATCCCCCCTCTCCTTGGGCAGTACCGACAACCCTTCCACCCCAATACCAGAGAGAGCAAGGATTTGCATGTGCCGCCCCATAGCCCACCCAAATCCCGAAAAGATAACAAAAAACCACATCACCATATTCCTCAGTCTGTGTTTTGTTTCTGATCTTTCCAAGGGTATATGGTATAACAATCTCCAAACGTTGGTGCTACGCTAGTGGTTGGATAGCCGGTGGGGTTCAAGGCCAGAACCTCTAGCTTCCCACTCCGGTACCAACCTCTTGGGGATGTGTGGGGGGGGGGGGTAGGATTATCCAGTCTACAGCATTTCACTACATGATGGAGGAATAAACCCCCTATACAGCACCCATGCAGCATTTCCCCACCCTTAACATTTCCAGCTTGGATCTATCACTCGGTCTTGGGTTGCCCCATCCTAGTCTGGCACCATCTCTGAGGCCTGCAATGCCCAGTCAGGGCAGACTCGGATCCTCCCATATTTGTTGCAGGATTACTAGTGGTTTGGTCACTTCCAGTCGCAGGCGGACCTGCCTGACACAGACCATCAGGATTACTCCATCAAGAATGTCCACGGAAATCTAGCCAATCGCTCACCTCTACAGCCAAAAAAAAAAAGAACGCTTTTCCATTACATTCAACTCACAGTTCAGCTGGAAAGAGGATGCTGTACTTGAGATTAAGGTCCCGGAGATGTTGTTTGACCTCGAGGAACGTTTTCCATTGATCCTGACCACCCGGAGTGTAGTAAGGGTAGATTGCAATGGGGTGGTCCTCAAACATCAAAGGCCCCCTGGTACAGAAGGCTTGCAGGATAGTATCCCAGTAATTAAAAAGCCGAGGACTGATAGCTCTTGGTGTCACAACAGGTTTAGGTGGGGGGACGAGTGCCTTGTGCGCTCTCTCAGTATTAACATTTTTGAGTGTATTCTGGGGCCAGGATGGTTACAGTCCAGTCTTCTAAAAATAACTTGGATGAAGGCCCTTCCGCCTTCTCAGGGAAACCTATAAACCAGAAAATATTCCTATGCGACCTCTCTTCAGAGTCCTTCGCCCAGTCATGAGGCTCACCACACATTTCTGCAGCTCGAGGACAGTGTCCCTAAGATAGCGGACCTCCGTTTGTAATGCTTCCACGTTTTGTTCAGTGGTGGTCACTCGTTCTGATACTTTATGCAGGTCACAGCGCAGTAAGTTGACTTCAATGGCCACAGAGTTAAATTTGTGTACCATTGCATTCCAGGTAGTTTTGATCGGTGCCAGCACATACACTAAGGAGGAGGCCGACTCCACAGCCAACAATGTTTCCTTGGCGTGGTCAGCCATACTTGTCACCTTTGGCCTGGGGGCAGGGGATGCCAGTAATTTAGGAGTTTGTTGCTCTGGACCTCCCTTTTTACCCTGTCCTTCACCATTGTGGATCCCTACCAATGGGCCAAGCAGTCCAGAGATCTGCTGGATTCGCCCAATGGAAGCGTGGGTGTTTTTCCACCCAGATGGCTCTCTAGGGGTGTCACGTGCAGCGCCACAGGCAGCTTGGCCTCCCGAGAACTCCACATCACTAGTGCCTACAACTCCTACTAGCCAGTGGGGTACAGTCCCCTCACGTGGTTTGTCCAGTCTCTCTGTGTCTTCCCGGGGCTTCAACCAGGATGCAGCAGAGCACAAAAGTTCCCGTTTGACCTCAGGGAGCAATCGCTAATCTCCAGCAATGGTCCCCACACTCCCGGGGTACCAACCTCCAGGTTTAGGCCTCTCTCTCAGTGAACACCTCTCAATTCCAGGCTCAGTGGGCTCAACAATTCAGGACAGCCACGCCTCTTTCTGGGCTTTCCCGCTGCTACAGCCACTGCACCGTCCAACTGACAGAGGCCCGACCCACCTGTCTCCTTTGTTGGACTCAGTCCTGCAGGCCACTCAGCCTGGTACCACTGACCCTTCACTGCCACAACCCAAGTCTCCTGAATCACAGCAGGGATCTGGCTGGTAGCCCTCACCGCAGTCTTGGTCACAGCATAGTTTTAGGCCTCTTGTTTGAGTCCCCAGCCACCGCTTAAAACAATATTCTATGCTACTCCTGCAGGTCCAAGCATGAGGAAGGGTCTCTTCGGCATCCGCAGTCTATGTCCTTCACACAACACCCCGGGCAGCAACCTTCTGGGGCGCCGCAGATGCGAAGCATCACTGCTTAGCAGCAGCCGCAGGGGACCTTCAGTACTGGCCTTGCCTGCGGCAAGCTGCCTCCCAAGCACCAGGGTTCATCGGCCACAACATGCAACCCAGGGGTGTAGGAGAGTAGGATCTGCTTCCTATGGTCACCCCCACTTTTTGCTGTGATTCTCTGGTTTTTCGACTTTAGTGTGGCTGTGGGCCTGCTAATCAGACCCACAGCCCAGCTGTTCTCTCTCTAAATTGATACCATGTACTTTAGGTACATACGAGATTGGTTACGGGTCACCCTTGTGAGCCCCTGTATAGTGTACCATAAGTACCCAGGGCATAGGTGCACCTTAGGCCTACCAGGGGCTGCAGCATGTATTGTGCCAACCCTGGTTTGCCTTCCAAACTGACACCACAGGTCTGTTCACGCAGCCTGGGTAAGAAGGTGTAATCACCCCTTACTCAGATATAGTATCCCTATATCTACCTTTACATATAGACACACATACACCTTTAAGTCACTCCTATGGTAGGCCTCGACAATCCTGGAGGCAGAGTGCTTGGTTTTATGTGAGAGGGTGCCCTAGCATGAGCTGAGCTCCTCTGCAGCTTTTAGAACCAACTCCTTATAGCTGTTCTATGATATAGCCATACCATATACTCTTAAGTGCATTATAATCCTCGCGGTTAATGCTAACTTTGGTTTGACTTTATCAAAACATGTTGTGTAAGGTGTCAAACACTTTGGAATACTACCCCGCCAGTCCTGGTGACGGGGTTAGCATTCCACCCTTCTAAAGGGAGAAGACCTGTAGTTACTGCTTTACCCGGTTAAAGTTAAACAGAGCCTCAGCATCACAAAATGGATGCTGCTGCCACAGACACGAGTCTGACCTCCTGCTGCTGGACGAAACTCCAGCAGGCGAGGCCTGGACAATAGGTTTCCTGTCCAGAGAGGTGCTGGCACCTCCCCAGACAGGGGTTTTGTGTATTGGGGCAGGGAGGGCTGCATTCAGTGAATGCTTCTAGACACTGCCTGGGTCACACAAGGTGCACCATGCATAGCCCAGTTCAAACCGGTTGCTGGGGCACACAGCCCCAGCTCTGGCGTGAAACTGGACAAAGGGAAAGGGGTGTAACCACCCCCTTTTCAGGTCCACCCATAGGAGTGACCTAGCCAGGTAGTCCAGCCCCCATCCTTAGTATAAGTATAGGAGCTGTGTCCCTAGGACTTTAGATTACCCTGGACGAATCTTTGAAAGACATATCCTGGACCTTCGACGTTCCATATTGACTGGAAGATGGAAGATATCTCCCTTGTGGTCAAGGAGTGACAACCCTGTTCAAACAGGCACCAACAGCAACTTTACTGGTCTACATTTTCGAGGCTCCCACCGGATGCCGAAGAATCTGCGACACAGGAACTGGACTTCCAGACTTCTCTGACCCCGACCCACATCCACAGCAAAGCTGAGACCCATGGCGGACAAGAGAGACGTGGGACCAGAACTCCTGGACATCCTGCATTTTGCAAGCTGCACTCCTTCAACGAGGTATCTCGAAGTTGTGCTTTAGGGTGCTTGAAGCCCCAGCCCCAAGCACCATTTGCACTGAAGCCAAGGCCCCCACACTCTGTGAGTGTTCCGTGGGCCCTGCTTTTGCATTTGAGCTTGATGAGTCTTCCTGGTTCCTAGTTCGTTGGCTAGTGAGCCCCCTGAAGACCTTTCTTTGAATTTAACTTGCTTTCATGGTTGCTTCAGGCTAGCTCCAGCTTCCCTGAAAAGGAGAAGCACCATAGACCTTGCTGGTCTGCAACAGAGCCAATCTCGACATCCTGCAGGGGTTCCGGTTGCCAAGGCTTGTTGGGTCCAATACGGATACCGACACCGCAGTCATCGATATCCATCATGGTACAGCTCGAATCCAGCTCCTGGACCTCGTGGCTGAAGAGACAGTTTCGACCTCTTCACCTGAAATCACCCGACATCGCCTGGTTCCTTCCTGGTCACTGGCTAGTGACCCAGACTCTGTCCCTTCTGCTTTCAGGTTCTTCAGATCTTCGATCCACCCTTGGATCCACCCGGATACTTTTCCTCTGGTCGCCTGCAGCACTTCTTTGCAGCTCTCCATAGAAAACAAAGACGAAACCCGACATGAAGACACCTATGCACATCGCTTCCCTGGGTGAGGTAACACGAGTACTCCGGTGCTCCCGTAGATCTTGACTCTCTAAGTGTCCTAGTTTAAAAGGGTTCCATTCTAGTCCATCCGGAAGTGTCCTTACATTGTATATTTGTAACTTTTACGAAATCCATTAAAAGTCAATGGTAACCCGCACCTGTGCTTAGATACTGCACGCTGCTCCTGTGTGCCTCCTACTTCCTAACCTTTGGTCGATTAGTGTAGCCCCAGCGATTCCACAGGCCCTAGGCCTGCTTTCTAATTCTCTCATGGTACTTATACCACTTTCTTAGTATATGGTTTGTGAGGTCCCTAGGGCATAACGTATACCGTGCAACTGATCGTATTAACTGTGTGACTTGTATTGTATTTTGACCTCTGACATCATAAAGAGTGCAGAGGGGTTGTGTTTAGATTAAATACATATATATTTGGTATATTCCTTGTGTGGTGTCCTTTCATTTGGTACTCAAGGGATTATAATTGGTAAAACAACTTGCTTAACTCGCCTACTAAAGTCTTAGCCTGAAGACTGCTGGTTCATGCTACCACTAGGATAGCTTTCTATAAGGTTGACTGTACAACCACCATCAATAAGGGTCGATTAGACTGGTGCAAGGTGCCCACTAGAACTAGTGGACATCATATGCCAGGCTAACTTCTCACATTGGTGTGCAGCGGTGGGGATAAGAGCTTGAAATTGTTTTACCAAATAATCTCGAGATATCATCAGAAAGATCATATCAAGGTACCTGTAGGTACATATAAATCAAGTCTTATATATACATAAGTTCTACTGAACTTAGTAGTTCTAGGTGGTAAGGGCTTAGCACACCCTGACTACAACTCCTAGAGATGCTCTAGTAGGAAAACAAGTAGTGTAGGTATGTGCACACACCACACCTCACTAGCAATGTCCTTGGAAGCAGGGCCTAGTGGGCCTCTGCCAGAAGACAACAAAAGGTTGCCTTCTAAGTATGATACATTCTCTTTTCAGG
Organism: Lissotriton vulgaris; assembly: GCF_964263255.1. NCBI lineage: Eukaryota > Metazoa > Chordata > Amphibia > Caudata > Salamandridae > Lissotriton > Lissotriton vulgaris. The sequence continues at coordinate 815,260,632 of NC_141696.1, read as the reverse complement.
AACTGAGAAGCTTGTGTGTGGTCAGAAGACTGAGGCAAGGACAGAGTCCAACCTTTAACCACCTGGTAGATATCTTAGTGGCTCATGATGTAGAGAATGCATCAGACCCAGGTAACCAAGGTAGTAGAGAGGGGGGCCATCCATCGACAGAAGAAAATAATACTGTGGAGGATCCATTGGTCTCTGATGAGGAAGTGGATGCTGAACAGGATGAGGTTGATGAACCTGATCTGGTCAACTCAGGACTATCTGGAGGTGGAGAGGACCATGGTAGGCCCCCCTCTAACCTTCCAAATAGGCCTAATAGTGGAAACAGAAGGCTCAGATCACTTTCCAGTGGTTCTGATCATTCTGATTTCTCAGTAGGGTCCAGTGCCTCTACTCTGAGTAGGATGACTTCCCCTCAGAGGAGAGAGCACAAAGCGAGAATGAAAGAGGTCAAGCTGAGGATCAAGAGGCAAGAAGTTGCCCTTGCAAAAGAGACCCTAGCTCTTGAAAGAGTGAAGAAATTGTGTGGGCTAGAGCCCATTGGTGGCAGCATAATTGCTAGAGATAGGGAAAGGTCTCATGACCATAGAAACCTGACTTGACTGATTTTTGTAGATTGTGCTACTAAGGCTTTGGAAGGCTGGTTGCTGGGCAGTAAAGTAAGTGCCTATACAGGATGGTATAACCTTATTATGAGAGAACAAATTCTTAACAACTGTCAACCCCAGTTATTGCATCAGCACTTGGTTGACTCTGATCTGACCTTTCCCCAAGAATTGGGAAAGAAGGCAGACAAATGGGTCAGCACCAGGGTGCAGCAGAAGGTACAGAACTAAGGTGGTGAACAGAAGAAGCAAGACCAAAAGTGTGGGGAGAAAGCAAAAGACCAGAAGTCTTCTCAAGGTCCCCAAAAAGCTTCTAATGGTGGGGGTTCCCAACAATCTAAAAAGAAAGAAGGCCCAAAGAAACCATGGTGCAAGGTTTGTAAAGTAAATACTCACCGGGCCAGTGATTGCACCAAGAAGGAGGCAGCTCCAGCCACCATTGCCCATAAGGCAACTGCTCCCCCTAGTTCAGCTCCAAGTGGTGGTTCTCAACAGAAGGGTGTAGTAGGATTAACCCTGGGAATGGAGATGGATTCTGGCCTAGTCAAAATACCAACTCAAGCTGTTTTGATCTGTGATTGGGACACCATTCTGTCCTCTACTGTGAGTCCCAATAACTTGGGCAAGTACAGACAAACTCCTTTAATTAATGACAAAGTGGCTCAGGCCTACAGGGACACATGTGCTAGTGTCACAATGGTGACACCTGGCTTTGTGGACCCTGAACAGATCATACTAGGTGAAAATTACTTAGTGCCCAATGCTAGCAATGTCACTACCACTCACAGTATGGCAATTGTTAATTTAATCTGGGGAGGGGTAACTGGCCTTAAAAAGGTTGTGGTTAGCTCAGACCTCCCTGTAGAATGTTTGCTTGGAAATGACCTGGAGATTTCAGCTTGGGCTGAAATGGAGTATAGGACCCATGCAGAAATGTTAGGGATATCAGCACATGTCCTTCCTGTGACTAGATCACAGGTCAGAAATTGCAACACTGAACAGGCACTAGTTTCTGGAACAATGGACCAGTTGCCTACCATGAGGAGAAGCAGTAGGGTTAAGGCTGTGCCTTCCCCCCTGCCTCAGGAAGAGGATCAGCCTTCTGAGGAAGCTGATTGTGAGAACAAGGAGGAAACTGTCCTAGAAGAGATTGAGCTTGATCAGGTTGAGTTTCTTGGGACAGGGGGACCCTCCAGGGCAGATCTGAGGCAGACGCAGTTGGACTGCCCCTCTCTTGAACTTCTCAGACAGCTAGCTGCTGCTGAGGCTGCAGGGAATGCTAGTGGGACCCATAACACTTATCGGGATGAAGGGCTCCTGTATTCAGAGGCTAGAGACACCAAGCCTGGTGCTACCAGGAGGTTGGTCATACCTTTGGCATTCAGGGACTTCCTTCTCACACTAGCCCATGATATTCCCCTTGCAGGACATCTTGGCCAGAACATAACTTGGGACAGGCTTGTCCCTCACTTTCACTGGCCTCATATGTCAGAGGATACCAAGGAGTTTTGTCGCTCCTGTGTCACCTGCCAAACCAGTGGCAAATCAGGTGGCATCACAAAGGCCCCCCTTATACCACTACCTGTGGTGGGGGTTCCCTTTGAACGTGTAGGGATTGACATTGTTGGACCAATGGATCCCCAAACAGCCTCTGGGCACAGATTCATTCTGGTGGTAGTGGATCATGCCACCAGATACCCAGAAGCCATTCCCCTGAGGACCACAACAGCACCTGTTGTGGCAAGAGCCCTCCTGGCAGTTTTCTCTAGAGCGGGCTTTCCGAAGGAGGTTGTCTCAGACATAGGTGCAAACTTTGTCTGGATACCAGACTGCAATGTGGAAGGAGTGTGGAGTGAACTACAAGTTCACCACACCCTATCATCCACAGTGCAATGGTCTAGTTGAGAGATTCAACAAGACCTTAAAGGGCATGATTAAGGGTCTCCCTAAAAAGCTCAAGGGGAGATGGGACATCCTGCTGCCCTGCCTTTTGTTTGCATACAGAGAGGTCCCACAGAAGGGGGTTGGCTACAGCCCCTTTGAACTTCTGTTTGGGCATCCTGTAAGAGGACCCCTTTGTCTGGTGAAGGAGGGATGGAAGTTACCTCTCAAACCTCCCAAACAAGACATTGTGGACTATGTACTTGGTCTCCGCTCCAGGATGGCCGAGTACATGAAAAAGGTATCCAAAAACCTTGAGGCTAGTCAGGAATTGCAAAAGGCCTGGCATGACCAAAAGGCTGTACTGACTGTTTACCAGACAGAACAGAAAGTGTGGGTGTTGGAGCCTGTGGCCCCAGCAGCTCTCCAAGACAAGTGGAGTGGACCCCACACTATTGTTGAACAAAAGGGAGAAGTCACCTATTTGGTTGACCTTGGAACTCCCAGGAGCCCCCACAGGGTGCGTCATGTCAACAGATTGAAACCATATGTTGACAGGGCAGACATGGGATTGCTCATGGCTACTGATGAGGGAAAGGAGGAAAAGAGTGACCCTCTCCCATACCTGCTCTCTCAGAACCCTGATAATGTTCAGTTGATGGTGTAGCCTTGGCAGGCAGCCTCACGGAGCAGCAGGACTGCAGACAAGTTCTACAGTCCTACAGACATATGTTTTCACTGACTCCATGTCAGACTACCTGGTGCACTCATGAAGTGGACACTGGGGACAGCCTGCCTGTTAAAGGTAAGATTTACAGGCAACCTGATCATGTCAGGGACTGTATCAGGACAGGGGTCCAAAAGATGTTGGATTTGGAAGTCATTGAGCCCTCAGAGAGCACTTGGGCCAGTCCAGTAGTCCTGGTGCCTAAACCTCACACTCAAGATGGTAAGAGAGTGATGAGGTTTTGCGTGGATTACAGTGGTCTCAATGCTGTCACTAGAACAGATGCCCATCTAATACCCAGGGCAGATGAGCTAATTGACAGATTGGCATCTGCCAAGTTTTTGAGTACATTTGACTTGACAGCTGGCTACTGGCAGATCAAACTAGCTGATGATGCAAAGGCAAAGACAGCATTTTCAACCCATGGTGGGCATTCTCAGTTGTGGTGATGCCCTTTGGTCTGAAAAATGCACCTGCCACCTTCAAAAGGTTGGTGAACCAAGTCCTCTCAGGTCTGGATGACTACTGTGCAGCTTATCTAGATGATATTGCTGTATTTAGCTCCACTTGGGAAGATCACCTGATCCACCTGAAGAATGTTTTGGAGGCCCTGCAAAAGGCAGGCCTAACTATCAAGGCTACCAAGTGTCAGATAGGGCTGAGTCAGGTTGAATACCTGGGCCAGGTTCAACCATTGCAGAGCAAGATCCAGACCATAATGGACTGGACTGCTCCAACCACCCAGACTCCGGTCAGAGTTTCTTGGGCCTGACTGGATACTACAGGAAATTTGTCAAGGGGTATGGTTCCATAGTGACACCCCTTAATAACTTCCAAGAAAATCCCAAAGAAAGTTCAGTGGACAGTCAGCTGTCAAAAGGCATTTGATGCTCTGAAGCAGGCCATGTGCACTGCACCAATTCTGCAAAGTCCAGACTACTCCAAAGAATTCATTGTTTATACAGATGCTTATGAGTTGGGGGTAGGTGCTGTGCTTTCACAACTGACTAAAGATGGTCAAGACCAGCCAGTAGCTTTTATTAGCAGAAGGCTGACCCCTAGAGAGAAACGTTGGTCAGCTGATGAGAGGGAGGCCTTTGCTGTGGTTTGGGCCCTTTAGAAGCTGATGCCATACTTGTTTGGTACTCACTTCAAGATTCAGACAGACCATAAGCCCCTCTTGTGGCTAAACCAGATGAAGGGTGAAAATCCCACACTGCTCAGGTGGTCCATTTCCCTACAGGGGATGGACTTTACAGTGGAACATAGACCTGGGACTGACTATGCCAATGCAGATGGACTCTCCAGATATTTCCACTTAGAACATGAAGACTCAACTGGTCAAGGTTAGTTTAATGTCCCTGCATTGGGTGGGGGGGGGTGTAGGAAGTAGGGTCTGCTTTTTATGGTCACCCCCACTTTTTGCTGTGATTCTCTGGTTTTTTGACTTTAGTGTGGCTGTGGGCCTGCTAATCAGACCCACAGCCCAGCTGTTCTCTCTCTAAATTGATACCATGTACTTTAGGTGCATACAAGATTGGTTACTGGGTCACCCTTGTGAGCCCCTGTATAGCGTACCATAGGTACCCAGGGCATAGGTGCACCTTAGGCCTACCAGGGGCTGCAGCATGTATTGTGCCGCCCCTGGTTTGCCTTCCAAACTGACACCACAGGTCTGTTCACACAGCCTGGTAAAGGTGGTGTAATCACCCCTTACTTAAATATAGTATCCCAATATCTACCTTTACATATTTACACCTATAAGTCACTCCTATGGTAGGCCTCGACAATCCTGGGGGCAGAGTGCTTGGTTTTATGTGAGAGGGTGCCCTAGCATGAGCTGAGCTCCTCTGCAGCTTTCGGAACCATCTCCTTATAGCTGTTCTATGATATAGCCATACCATAAACTCTTAAGTGCATTATAATCCTCGCGGTTAATGCTAACTTTGGTTTGGCTTTATCAAAACATGTTGTATAAGGTGTCAAACACTTTGGAATACTATCCCCCCCCCCCCCACCAATCCTGGCGGGGGGTGGGTAGCATTCCACCCTTCTAGAGGGAGAAGACATGTAGTTACTGCTTTACCCGGTTAAAGTTACACAGAGCTTCAGCATCACAAAATGGATGCTGCTGCCACAGGCACAAGTCTGACCTCCTGCTGCTGGATGAAACTCCAACAAGGGAGGCCTGGACAATAGATTTCCTGTCCAGGGAGGTGCTGGCACCTCCCCAGACAGGGGTTTTGTGTATTGGGGCAGGGAGGGCTGCATTCAGTGAATGCTTCTAGACACTGCATGGGGCACAAAAGGTGCTCCATGCATAGCCTAGTTCAAACCGGTTGCAGTGGCAAGCAGCCTCAGCTCTGCCACGAAACTGGACAAAGCGAAAGAGGTGTAACCACCACCTTCTTAGGTCCACCCATAGGAGGGACCTAGCCAGGTAGTCCAGCCCCCATCCTTAGTATAAGTATAGGAGCTGTATCCCTAGGACTTTAGATTACCCTGGACGAATCTTTGAAAGACATATCCTGGACCTTCGACGTTCCATTCTGACTGGAAGATGGAAGATATCTCCCTTGTGGTCAAGGAGTGACCACCCTGTTCAAACAGGCATCAACAGCAACTTGCTGGTGTACATTTTCGAGGCTCCCGCCAGATCCTGAAGAATCTGTGACACAGGAACTGGACTTCCAGACTTCACCGACCCCGACCCACATCCACAGCAAAGCTGAGACCGGTGGCGGGCACAAGAGACATGGGACCGGCACTCCTGGACATCCTGCATTTTGCAAGCTGGACTCCTTCAACGAGGTATCACGTGCTTTGGGTTGCTTGAAGCCCCAGCCCCGAGGAACCATTTGCACCGAAGCCCAGGCCCCCACACTCCGCGAGTGTTCCGTGGGCCCCGCTTTTGCATTTGAGCTTGACGTGTCTTCCCTGTTCCTAGTCCGTTGGCTAGTGAGCCCCTGAAGAATTTCTTTGAATTTAACTTACTTTTTGCAAGCTGGACTCCTTCAACAAGGTATCTTGAAGTTGTGCTTTGGGGTGCTTGAAGCTCCAGCCCCGAGCATGATTTGCACGGAAGCCCAGGCCCCCACACTCCGCGAGTGTTCCGTGGGCCCTCTTTTGCATTTGAGCTTGACGCGTCTTTCCGGTTCCTAGTCCGTTGGCTAGTGAGCCCCCTGAAGAATTTCTTTGAATTTAACTTACTTTCCCGGTTGCTCCAGGCTTGCTCCAGCTTCCCTGAAAAGGAGAAGCGCCACAGACCTTGCTGGTCTGCAACAGAGCCAATCTTGACATCCTGCATTGGCTGCAGTTGCCAAGGCTTGTTGGGTCCAATCCGGATACCGACACCGCAGTCATCTAGATCCATCGTGAGACAGCCCGAATCCAGCACCTCGTCATCGTCGATGCCTCCTGGCTGAAGAGACAAGTTCGACTACTTCACCTGAAATCACCCGACATCGCCTGGTTCCTTCCTCGTTCCTTCCTAGTCACTGGCTAGTGACCTAGACTCTGCCCCTTCTGTTTTCATGTTCTTCAGATCCACCCATGGATCCACCCAGACACTTTTCCTCTGGTCGCATGCAGCACTTCTTTGCAGCTTTCCATAGAAAACGACGACGAAACCAGACACGAAAAGACACCTATGCACCCGGCTTCCCTGAGTGAGGTAACAAGAGTACTCTGGTGCTCCCGTGGGTCTTGACTCTCGAAGTGTCCTAGTTTAAAAGGGTTCCATCCTAGTCCATCCGGAAGTGTCCTTAAATTGTATATTTGTAACTTTTACGAACTCCATAGAAAGTCAATGGTAACCCGCATCTGTGTTTAGACACTGCACGTGGCTCCCATGGGCCTCCTACTTCCTAACCTTTGGTCGATTAGTGTAGCCCCAGCGATTCCACAGGCCCTAGGCCTGCTTTCTAATTCTCTCGTGGTACTTATACCACTTTCTTAGTATATGGTTTGTGAGGTCCCTAGGGCATAACGTATACTGTGCAACTTATCGTATATTAACTGTGGGACTTGTATTGTATTTTGACCTCCGACCTCATGAGGGGTTGTGTTTAGATTAAATACATATATATTTGATATATACCTTGTGTGGTGTCCTTTCATTTGGTACTCAAGGGATTATAATTGGTAAAACAACTTGCTTAACTCGCCTACTGAAGTCTTAGCCTGAAGACTGCTGGTCCATACTACCACTAGGATAGCTTTCTATAAGGTTGACTTTACAACCACCATCAACAAGGGTCGATTAGACTGGTGCAAGGTGCCCACTAGAACTAGTGGACTTCCTATGCCAGCCTAACTTCTCACAAGGGGCCTTCAGGTAGGACCCTCACCTCCTTTCAGAACCCAGGTCTCTCAGGATAGTGGGGCACTCAGTGTTGCCACACCGCCACTGTTGGCTTCCACACTTTGGCCCACTCATCTCAGGGTCACACTTCCCAGAGGGGTGTTTTTGTGGGGTCATAAAGAATTGTTTAAATTGTGTTTTAAGTCAATGTCTACACTAAAATTGCAAATACATGCATATTTATTTAATTGTGACAAAACAAATATAAATGTAAAAAAAGGCATATATAAAAAAAGAAAGAAATATGTTAAAAATATGGATTTTTATAAACAATAAAATACTTTTGTATGAATTAACCAGTTTGTAGGAATGTACTTTCTTTTTGGGGGATATGTCCTTTTATGAGAGTTTCTAGCCTGTGGCTAAATTAAGTGGGTTAGTTTATAGGTTTTTTCAGTTTCACACTTCCCGGAGGGACCATGGCTCACAGCGGCTCCCCTGAAGCGACAGTCCATCGGTCAGGCAGCTTTACACAGCAGCTCACCCGCATAGGCGGGGTCCGTGCCCCAGACCGTTCTCTCAACCCCTGGGCACTCTTTCCAAAGCACGTTACAGAGGCCTCTTCCCCCAGCCCGTCCTGCTAGAGCACTATTTTGCAGGAGCCAATTACACGCTCCAGGTAGTCTCTTTCAATTTTCACCAGCTGCAGGGAGAAAGCATCAGTTCACTGAGATTTAATGCAGGGGGTTTGCTGCTAAGGCACTTCAGGATGCTGCTACATTCTATTCATGCTGACACGAGCGCCAGTAGAAGTGTCTACTCGCCCATCTTGTCAGGTCACGCCCCAAACTGAGAACATTTTTATTAGTAATAGTGTGTATTGTACATTCAAATCTTTTGAGGCAAACAATGTAGATACTTGGAAGACAAAATAGGTATTGATTATTGTGAAGATAGCTTTTAGTAGCATCGACGTGAATTAGATGAAAGATAATCTATGGATCGAAACGGCAGACTTCCCCGGTGATTAAACTGTATATCAAATGCTACCTCATGGCAAAGTGAATGTTTATAGTTATCTCACATCCCGAAACCATATAACCTCCTACCTCATTCATTTGTCGAAATCGACTGATGTTAGTGTTGCATGCTTATAGCTGCTGCTTATTGTAAAAGAATAACTCAAATGGAAGTTAGTTACTTAAATGTTAGTATTGCATGCTTTATAATTACTGCGTAGTGTAAAAGAATACCTTAAATGGAAGCTAGTACCTAAGCACTCTCCAAAACTATATAATTATCTACCTCATATCTTTATGTTATTCAATGGTTATCATCCTGTTAATATTTCTATCATACTTTTATGTGAAGCGCTCTGATACCCACGGGTCTTGTTCGCGCTATATAAAACTTTTCAATAAATAAATAAATAAATTTCAGTGGTATGGCACAAATTAGCCTAAATTTTAGCAATTTCAAACAGTCCAACTTCAAATAAACAGGTATTAAGATGTCCTGAAATGTTCATGAAGTGATTAGAAAGCATACATAAACACCTCACAACCATTCAGCCAAACACGGTGGAGAGGTGAAATGTGTAATTGTCAATTCCAAGGCCTGGCTTACTTAAAAGCAGACATTTCCACAACTTGGATCGATGTTAGGCACTAGTCATCATGTGAACAGTGAAAAGTCAATTTTTGCATGTACCACTTGTTTTCAGCATAGTAACTTACATAGCTTACAAATCATCACAACACAGTTTGAAGTGTAAAAGTCATGGCATCAATTATATTGGCTGAGAACAGGACTACATTAAGAAAACAGCACAAACCATTTTCAGAAGAGAGCACTTAATAAGGATTGGTCACCACATGACACTTTACCATATGTTGAAATCTGTTAGACAAGAGAGCAGTGACAGCTGGTGAAGTTTGAGAGTGGTAAGCTGGGCTTGGCCGGGGATGAGGGAAGGAGGTGTCACGTTAGGGGGGGGGGCATGGTATTTTTTGGGAAGCTAGTCGCCATTTACCGTGCAAATGTTATTTAACAAAAATGAGAAAATTATGCAGCCAGCTGAAGTATGCTTACACTATATTCTAGCCACATATTCAATATGCACTTAAAAATATTAGGAACATTGACATGTATTCACTCTACAGTGCACGGATAATGTGCACATAAAACTAGACAAACACAATATGCATGTACAGTATGCTACACAGACAGTACAAACCCTATTAAACGTACAGACACGGAATCAAAATAACTGTACATTAATTATATGTATAAGTACTGTACACATGCACAGGACACATGCAAATATACCGAATACAGCGTGTTTGTGTGTGCAAAGTAAAAAAAACAATATTATTCTGAGCACAAACAGCATTGCCACAATATATACCCTATAAAATCCTCTACAAGTGAATACTGGTCACAATATGCTGAACAAGTAGAGCATGTAAACACACAGCATGCCCAAAACCTGCAGCATGCACACTCAGTGGAGTTAGACATTAGTGTACAGTGAAAGCATGCATGTTGACTGTTCATTACCATGCTGTTCTCGGAGAAGACAAAAGTAATCTATTTTAAAAATCAATAAAGAACATAAACTACACTAATCGAACGTCTTTATAGAAGCCTCATAAATATCCAATCATCCCCAGCTGGGGAAATAATTTAAGTTTTCTTTTCAATCGGATATTATTGCAAGGTCATAGTCAGAGGGAGTGAAAAACAATGGGACATACACTTGCTCAAATGCTAAATAGAATCCAAAACTTTGCATCACCCAGGTACATGCAAGCCACTACACATATTGCTGGGACTCTGAAGGGCACAGATTTCAGGCCATCCCTTTAAGGCTATTAACAAATGCTGCCTGCCGGCTACAAGAAAATAGAGAAGTGACATTAACATGTGTCCACTTAGAATAACGGCTGTTGGTATCACGTTCCAGACCACGAACGTCAAAGGACTGCATTTGCATTTGGCAAAAAAGGCTGAGCAACAGATAGAAATAAACGCAGTTTACTTGTTGCATTGCCCCATCAGACGAACGTCATCTGATATCCTGCTGCTTGAAATTAAGTGCAGCACAATTATTTTGCTTACATAATGTGTCTCAATGTAAAGCGGTTGAAGGTACCTGCAGGTTAAACCTTGAGCATCGGCTCAATGAGGAACATTTTTCCAATATACAAACCGTCCCCAGCCTCCCCTTGTAACTCTTAGCTGATTAGAGAGTGGAACAGTGCTAAAAATGGTCTGCTGTTTGGACAGTCACAAATATTTATCAAGTAATTTATTTATGTCATAGGCTCACTGACCATATTTTGTATGTAGAGTTCAACATAGGAACTTTTCACGTGTCTCTGTAAACCCCACATAGATAGTCCAATAGCTGCTGTCTTTCAAAACCCTCCAAACAGTATGAAGGTGGTAAAAATTATCCAAATAACGAATCGGGCATAGATTTTAACACGCCTCCAATAATTGCAACAAACCAAATGGCCCAGGCCCGATCCCTGATTGGCTTGGAGGTAAAGCGCCACAGGGCTTGAGAATTAAACACCTAGGGCTAACTTTACCCTCACGTCATCAGGGGGCGGAGACTGGCCGTGGATGCAGCGTCTTTGCCAAGCTGATGACCTCAAAGGCCTCAGGGCTGTGAGATTGTCAGCCCGGCAAATATTCTAGACTTTTGGCCCGCCCAGGGGAGCATATTTAGGGAAAGAGTCATATCACTGTCATCATAGCAACCAATAAGGTGAGTGGGAGTGTACAGCGGCTCCCAGCAAAATAATTAAATGTGTATAAACTGTGTGTACATGTTTTTTTTTTATTTAAAGAAACAGTTTTAGCATTGGTTCAAAGCTTTCCTTGGACCGTGAATGTAAAGGGGGCGGAACCGCGACGCCCTCGAACAGAAACCACATCTGCAAGAGGGAATGAGCAATATGACACAGCAATATTCTTTTGAGAAAACAGAAACCGGGCATCATGGTAGTTGTAGACATTTCAAAGACAAACAACTTACCAACACTTGCACACTGGTTAGTGGAGCATGCCTGTAGAAAATATGCAGTGGAAATGGGTCTGACACTTACAATATGACACAAAAATGGGTAATGGGTTATTTGGTGTTGTAACAATTACAGGCACCATACCATCATGTGACTTGTAATGATAAATGACACCTGTAATCCTAGATGCAACACAATGCATTCACACAAACAACCTGAATAATCTGAAACTGATAGTTTGGGTTTCTATGTTATGGAAATATGTGCAAAACACATTAGAAATAGCTGACTTCGAAACTAACAGGACATTGATATTTAGTGAGAGTTTGTAAAGTGAAACTCAGACTCCACTCCACCAGGTATTCCTGTCAAGTCGTCAGTATGTAGGATCTGAAAGACCTTCTCCTCCCAGGGCATGGATTGTAAGGGGGGCCTGGGAAAACCACCACCAGGCCTGTTGGCCTTCAGGTGATGCTTGTATTCCAGGGAATGCACCCTCCCCCGCAGGTCGTTCCACCTCTTCCTAATTTCCTACTGTGCATGTAGGTTGATAGCTACAGCATTTACTCTGTTGACTATTCTAGCTAACTTTTGCCTTTTCTGCGATAGGGGTGTATTTTTGGACTTGGGCGCCAAACAAATGTGGCTCTACTCTTATGACTTCATCCACCATGACTGACAACTGGCACTCAGTGAAATGGGGATTTTTGTGACCTGGCATTGTGCAACAAAATAATACCCCCCAAGGAGTAAAATTAAAGAAGATGAAGGGACAAGTAATAAGGAAAAAAACAAAAACACATGACTTACCTGCGAAAAAATCTGCTGGCAAGTGTTGTGGCGCAGTGGAATGGCACAGGATCACGGTCTAAAATGGAGTGTGTTTTATAGGATGGTATGCAGGTGTTTCCATATGGGCAATAGATTTCAAATGTGCTCTACTGGCATCCACAGTTAGCATGACGGACTTACTCCATCTGATAACTGTAGCCAGAAGACCGCCAGCATAACTGTGAAATCTAAGGCTCAGATATACAACCATGGCAGTTAGCGGCTCCCAAATTGCCCTCAATAGCGATTCGCAATTTGGGAATCGCTAATTGCCATGTACAACAGTGTCAGACACTGTTTACGATTCCCAATGGGGTCGCAAATTGCCTGCCTCATCAATATTCAGTAGGCACTCGCAATTTGCGATCCCATTGGGAATGGCAGGCCCTCCCAGGTATTGTGGCCTGCTGGGCTCAGGAGACCTCCATGTCTGGGACTGCTTTTAAATAAAGCAATACCAAAGGGGATGGAGGAAGCGCTTGAGCAAATCAAACACTCACCCCCAGTCAACTGATCTGTGTTTAATCCATCACCATTCTTTAGCTCACTCCACCACCCCAGTTCAGACATGGCCATATGCGAATCAATCTGACGCTGTGCCTCATGGGAACAGTCCCGCCCGAACTGCCAAGCCATGTCTTCCCTGGTCCCCGGAAACCAGCATCTTGGGACCGGTTTTGGGTTCATAACCCTCATCAGCCAGGCTATCTTGAATCCAGTGGCAAAGTGAGCAAGGGACCCACGTCTGGGCATACCCTGTCAACTTGGGGTGAACTGGGGTGGTGGAGTGAGCTAAAGAATGGTGATGGATTGACGGGGGGGGGGGGAGTGTCTGATTTGCTCAAACGCTCCGTCCCTCATCCCCTTTGGTATTGCTTTTAAATAAAGCAGTTTTTTAAATGCAGGAAAACGGGATGCATTTAAAAAATGAAAGGTTGTAGTTTAATTTTTTTAAGGGCTGGTAGTGGTCCCTAGGACCACTGCCTGCCCCTAAAAATATTTTCCCCAGCATTTTCAAAGTGGAAGGGGTTCCCCTGGGGACCCCTTCTCATTTGCGAGTTCTTTACCACCCTCTTGAAGAGGGTGGTAAATTGAGAGTGTTTTGAGACCGTGGTCGAGAAACATTCTTGCATAGGCCTCTGACTCGCTATAAGGATGGGATGCCCTTGGAACGCCCCTTCCTAACAGCGACTCGCAGTTCCTATTTAGCAAGTCACAAAAAAGTGTGACTCGCTAAATAAGGATTGTACATGGCACTATTAGATTTTGCATGCACAGACGGGTCACAAACCCATTTGCGCATACAAAATAGGGTCGTACATCTGGTCCTAAATCTTCTCAGCCAGATCCCACCGCCCTGACGGCGATGGAGTATTATTCCTCCAGCATTGTAGTCTGCCACTTCAGCAGTTGTGTGTAGGGACCTCAGCGGGAAACACTCTGTCGATGCATCTAAATACGGTGGGTGAAAGACTGTCAACTTGGAGGAGCAATAGGGACTGCAGCTAGACGGCAGTAAGACAGCCAAGATCCGGATTGGGTCTAAAGTAAAAAATCTGCCCCCAATAGTTTCTCTGAAGTACTTGTGAAGTGATATCAAGCTGTGCGCCTGTGCTTTCTTATATTATAAAGTAAGAAAGTCCCCTTGCTGCTTGTATGTTGCTGCTCAGAATGGAATACAGACAACTTGGGGGCTCTGATGAATTATTTCCAGTGTAGGAAAATGACACCAGGACAAATTCAACATGTTTCCCTGGGCCCAGAAATACCTGAACTGCCAGAACTGGAATCTGGTGGGACCCCCTTCCCCCCAAATTTCCATCACTGCATGGAAGGCTATTCTATTGCCCAATATTTGTTTGTTCCAAGCGGAAAAAGAACAGGAAATTTGGTAATTTTGGGAGGTTATCGACAGAGAAGTAAATATTGCTCCTATAGGAAGCAAAATTTGCTAATAAGGAAACGAGGGATTCGTGTTCAGTAATAGAATTTAAGGGAATTAAGAAGTGCAAACTAATTCCCTTGAAATATAATCAAATCAGCTTCCACAGTACTGATTTTCTGATCTGATGTGAAAGATCCTAACTTGTATCCTCGAAATCAGCATGCATGCAAGAGTTTTACCATCCGGCTACCTTGTCAGGATCTGGCCACATTCCTTGGCTGGAGAAAACATGGATAAAAGAATGTGAGCTCTGTCTTTTTTTTTTGTCAAATCTGTTTTTATTAATTTAAGTTTACACTAAGCCATAACAGGCATCTCATATAAGCTTACAATCATACATAGGGTTGCTCGCCAACACTTAAGTGTGCGGCAACATAGGATTCGCATGCATTCGAATGTTACTGTAACGAGGAGTGCTCACGCAGGAGCCAGATTTACTACGGTCCGATAGTCATGATGCAGTCTCGGAGGTTACAATATAAAAGCAGTGTGTTAACCTTCTGGTAGCTAGTGCGGTCCATTGTTGACCATTCACCTCGATCATTGAAACAGATGGTTTAGTTATAAAACAAAGGAACAATAACAGTGGCAGCATAAACCCATGTATACATACTTAACTCCCTCTCCCCATCCCCCACATCCGGCCCCTTATGCACTCCGCAGCCATGACCGCATTGGTGTGATTGCACTTGTGCCAGGACTAAAGCAAGAGAAAAGTGTTACCGGACTAGCTTGTCAGTGTATTGGCCTATGGCGTGTCTCCGCCAGTGTGGTCGTTATCTGCTCCCTCCATGTGTCTCCCATGTCTCTCCCTTTCCATTTGCTGAAGCGCACAAAGCATCTGCTCCCAGTGAGTCGCTATAGGCTCCTTCCGTAGCCCCAGTGTTTCCTCCCTTCGAATGGCAATCCCCTCTGCCCTAGCCCATGCCTGAAATGAGGATCTCCATGTCCTTGTGTGTGGCGGGTCCTGTGCCTTCCACCTCTTTGTGAGGAGGAGTTTTGCAACCACTAGCCCCAGATCCAGTAACCGGGACATTGCCTTGTCCTTAGGGGTCCTCCTGAAGGGATGCAACATGTACTCGGGCAAATCAAAGGGTATGGTGCGACCTCTGCAACCCTGTAGCAGCCCACTAATTGTGCGCCAGTATATACCCAACCTAGGGCAATTCCATAGCATGTGCAAAAATCCCGCCCCCAGCTCATGACACCTAGGGCACAGTGCATCGTTACGATGAAAATACCTGTTAATTAGCTCGGTGTGAGGTAAGCCCAATGGACGATGAACAGCTGGATTTGGCGGAACCGCATGTTTCTGAGGATACGCACAGGACTTTTAAGTATCCTTTCTTACTCCTTATCCACCAGGTCTAGTTCCCATTTGCGGCGGAGTGGATCTAAACTGAAAGCTGCATGCACCCGCAACAATGCCATAAACCAGCGGACCAGGTGTCTGCCTCTCCCCATGATGTGCAGATGGTTAGATGCTGACTGGGCTCCGTGGTCACGTCCCCCGATTTGGCAGTCAACCTCGCTATCACGGAGCGATGCGCTAAAAACCACCCAGGTGGGAGACCCTCCTCTGCCACCAGGGTCTCGTATGGTATGAGCTCACCATCCCTTATCAGCCTATGCCGAGCGGTGCCCCAGATAAAGTGTTGTAACATCCTATTGGGCATGTTAAAAAAAGGCAGCATGAATAAATAGAGGCAAATTAACGAAGTAGTACAGGAGACGAGGAAGCATGACCATTTTGGCGAGCGCCAGTCACTTTCACTGACGTTGGATAGAGTCCAAGGACCCTTCCAGAAGATGCCTAGGGCCTATTCCTCTTGCTCTGTACAAGTGCTTGTAGTGATCAGTGAGGGTGCAGTAGATCTCGCGCTGTGTACACTAGCGTCCATTCCGCCGTGCGAAGTGCCCCTACCCGTGCACGATTTCCCTCCTGCCGTAGTAACCAGGCCAGTAGGCGGCCAGCTTTATCTGCCCTGACGTGTGTTTGGGCCGTGTGCGCCTCATAATTGTGGCATTGCAGGCTTTCCAGAAGTTCCGCTTGCTGGGCGCGGAGATCCTCCAGGTGATATGAATGTTTGAACTCCCCCCCCTTCTCCTTCACGCTCATATTATAATAGCTCGGCTTCTAAGCGCGCAAGAGAGGCCGATAGCTTCCTACGTATATTCCGCGTGGCTCCCAGGCAGTGTGACAGCGACTTTGTGGGCGTCCCATTCAACTAATGCGTTGCTCGCCGTCCCTTCATTAATATCGAAATATGTTAAAATAGCCGTTCCCAGGGAAGAGCGAAACTCCAGTGCGCTCGGCTGGAGTCGCCATGTGGGCTCATGTGTACGGTCTGCCTCCCAGCTGATCTGGAACCACAAGGGCCTATGATCGGAGTGCGTCCGCCCCAGGTATTCGGATTGTGCAATAAGCGGGAGAAAAGACTGGGAACCCACCATCCTGTCTAACCGAACATGCAAATCGTGGACTGCTGAATAATAGGAGTAGATTCTTTCAGTCGGTTGGAGGATGCACCACAAGTCTTGTAGCGCCCAATTAGAGAGCCAGTCCCTAAGCGCCTGCGCGTTGGACATCTCCGTTGTCGCGCGGCGAGGGTGTAAAGATCTGTCCAAATTCAAGTCCAGCACCATATTAAATTCCTCGCCCAGCATAGGGGTCAAGACCTGCGTCAGCTGTGTTAGAAAGGACGGCTGGTCTGCATTAGGGGCATACAACGATCCCAGTAACATCTCTTGACCATTCAATTTCCCCTGCACAAGGGTGTACCTGCCCTCCCGATTCACCACCATCTCTTCACAGATGAAGGGAGTGCCTGCTCGTATCCAGATCAGTGTACTCTGTGCTAAAAAGGTAGTGCCATATATTCTCCCTCTTCAACACCCGCGAAGCCTGTCAAGCTCTGTCTGGGTCATGTGTGTTTCCTGCAAAAGGGAGATACCCACCGAGTAAAGCTGTAAGTAGAAAAAGATAGAGTAACTCTTCGATGGCGTGTGCATGCCACGTATATTCCAGGCCGCGATGTTAGAGCATGTCATTGATAATCTGGGTGATCAGTCGCAGATTGGGGCCGCACCAGGAGGTCGGTGCAATGGTCGGAGGAGAGCATGTCAGTGTGCTGCAATGTAAAGAACAGAACAACTAACTGCAAACAGTATAACAAATGGGGCGTATCCCCGGGGGGGCATCCGTCCAAACCTCAGAAACAACAGTTAATTGTGAGCTATCCCAGTGTAGTGCCTGGTGGGGTGCGTTCAGTGACGATGACTTGTATACACTATTCCCCCTCCCATGCCTCCTGTGTATACTGGAGGTGCATCAATGTGTCCTGATCTAGACTAGTGCGCAGGTCCGGTGTGGGTCACAGTAGAGTGCCCGTGATTGTAGGTGAACTCCGCATCAAGCGCCGCACACCCTGCCCATGTGCGGCTGACTGTCCCCTGGTGTTGCGCATGCGCCCCCATTAGACCCTGATGGCACCCCTAGTGTGCAGCGCAGCTTAACGACGTGTGTAGGGATAGACAAACAAAACAAATCTCAACTTGCGTAAGTTGACCATGTCAGAACTCAGCACAGCGTCATAATATCACATAATCTGGTCAGCAGTCTGTGGAGTCACTACTGGCAGGTTTGAGTCCTCCAAAATTACGGTGGACGGAGATGAGGAGCCACTGGTTCCCGGAGCACAGCATATGTAGGCCTCCATGGGGTCGCTGCTATGTATAGTCCCAAGAGTTGCCACCGCTTCTAGAGCTTCCCAACGTTCCATCCTGATTTTCTCCAGACTGGGCGCTACTGGGCCTGGCCTTGCAGAATGGTGCTTCCTTCGCCGCCTACGTCGTCGGGGTCTTCTCTCTGTCAGACCGTCGGTATCTGAACCGGGAGGTCGAGTTCCTGTCCACAGCCAGACTCCTCCAGACAGTCCCGCACTTCTGCCGGGGAGTCGAAAAAACTGGTCCATACTTCCGTGACCACTCTCAGCCAAGCCGGAAACAGCAAGGAGTAAGGTATCTCCAAATCCCTAAGTTGACGCTTCACCGCCATGTAGTTGCTTCTGCGTCGTTGCGCAGTAGAGGTATAGTCCGAGAAGAACATGACTCGATTGCTTCCTACAGTCAGATCACCTGACTTCCGTGTTTCGCGCAGCACCACGTCCCTATCCCGGTAATTAAGGAGTTTGAAGAGGAACAGGCGGGGCCCGGCTCCTGGCCTGGGCTTCTGTGCCGGCACTCTGTGCGCTCTCTCCACGACGAACTGCTGCGATAGCGCCCCCCTGGGGCAGGAGATCCTGCAGCCAGTGCTTAACGTACTGCTCCGGGTTTCTGCCCTCCTCTCCCTCCAGTAGTCCCACCATGCAAATATTGTTGATGCACGAGCGCCTTTCCGCGTTTTCTATTCGGTCTTCAAGCGCATGGACCGGGTCAATCATGTCTTGTAGTGCTGCAGTGTGACTCTGGGTGACGGGCTGAAGCTCTTGGATTGCTTAGCGATGTTTTGCAACCTTCTCGGCCAGCTTACGATGATCTGCGTGGAGGAGGGGGAAATCTGATGTGACCTTGTCAATCCGTATTTCCAGGGACTCGTTGGTCTGTTCCAAGGTGGTGCCAATCCTTTCTACTGCTGCAAGCACAGTCCATCGTGGCCGTGAGGGCCACCGCCCGTGGTTCCATGTCTCCCCCGTGGTGCGCTTGTGGGGGGTCCAGGCTTCCCGCAAGTGCCTGTCCTTGCTGGGTCTTGTCTTGTCTTGTCCCGCAGCTGGCCCATCGCAAGCTGCATTCAGTGGGCAATCCTCTTTGTGGGCGATGTCGTGAATTCTGCGGCCAGAACAGCCTGTCCCCCGTAATCTGGAGGAAAATCGCCCACATTGCGCCAGCCACAGGTACCAGGGACTTCACCTGCGGGCTGCAACGTGCAATCTGCTCCCCCTCCACGGTTCAGGGGTCCCCTCGCTCCTCCTCACTGGCCCAGGGGTGCCGTACTGTCACCCTTGCGGCTCGTGTACTCCTTGGCGGGACCTCTCGTGTTGTTCACTATTAGTGTTCGAGATGGTCAGCACAGGCGCAGCTCGGCCCCACCAATACCACCGGGTAGTTGCCCACCTATCTCACTGGAGGGTGCTGGGTCACTCCCTCTCTGTAGTACCTCTGCCATGCACTGCACAGTCTCTTTGAAGCTGCACCTGGTAAAGCTCTGGCCTTCCCTTCCGTGAGGATGCCACTGGTCTGTGTTCCACAGGGGCCACGCACCTAGCCCCACAAGCAGGCGCCACTCTCCTAGTAACACACGCCTGGCTGATAATCAATTGTTCCTGGGCTCCCCTATTGCTCCGCAGGAGCCCAGCACCTCTAAGGTCCTCGCCTCTCGGTGTCCCTGTTAGACCGGTCAGCCCTAGGGTGGACTTTCCCTGTTTTTTTCGCCCTTGCCTTATTTTTTCCACCCTCTTTTTCGTTGGCCTTAGGTCTCAGATTGCCTTCCCATTGCTTATCAATGCTAAGGTGCAGGTGCTCTTTTCTTCCAACATGGCTGCCACAGGCCTCTGCTACTGCGGAGTGGTCTTTTTAATAGCACCCTAGTTGCCAGGAGCTGGCTGGGACCCTTAAACAATGTTGCAACACCAGCCCACCTTTTTCCTCCATAGCTAGCCTAGGGAAGCTCCTGGAACCTTCCAGAACAGGGGAGGGGTCTGCTTTTGCCGCCTTAGAGAGGGGTCACCTGACCTGGGCATATATAAGGGAAGGAGGGAAACTTTTTAGTCAGTTGGGGCAACACTGACCTGGGTGAACCTACGCAGGAGACGTAGGCGGTAGGGCCTAGAGGGGGACTTATGCCACTGGGGTGACAGGGCTTAGGCGCTGCCCACCAAGCTGAGTGAGGGACCCTGATCTAGCCCACTGATCTGGCCCGGCGGGAGGGGAACCCAGGGACCACCTGCAGTGACCTGCTGAGACTATCCTGCCTCCAGCCTCGAACTCAAACCCCCCCCCTCAAGAAACTGCTCTAAAGGGCGCAGGAACCACCAAGCGCCGAGAAGACTACTTACTTGTGCTAACCAGGACCACTGGGGATCAACCAGGTACTGGGCTGTGTCACTTCAGCGCCTCTTTGTCTTAACCTGGGCCCCTGCGCTGTCCTGCCTAATCCCCTTTGCTGTCCTGCCTTGCCTGAACTGTTGAACTGCCTACCCTGTCTCCCCAGCGCTCTGCTACTTGGCTCCTGGAGAAGCGCTGTCATCCCCAGAACTGTGGTGCCCTTGTTAGCGCTGTGCCTGCCCCCCAAGCGCTAGGCTGCTCGAGACGGCTGGGCCACTGAAATGCCCCCCTTTGCATCTGCCTCCTAGCACTGGAGCCCGAGACTGACGGGCCCGAAGCGCCGCTTGCCCTCTGCTGTGCCCCCTACGAAGTGCCGTGTACACTCACCGCCGCGGCCTGCCGCAGCGTTAGCGGTGCTGCTGCGGTCCCCGGGGCCTCCGGAGTGCACTGAGCCCTGTTGAGACTGCCGCGACGTCGGAGCCCGCCTGGGGAGGCCCTCGCTGGGGCAGGCCCCGTTGCGGTGGCCCCTGGTGCCAGGGGATGGCCGCCGTAGTGCCGCGCTAAGCCCGGGAGGCCAGGAAAACCCGCCCCACATTACGGGAACACCCGGCCACGTCATTGGCCGCGCCCCCGCCATTGCCACCGCACATTGGAGGAAGGCTGGAACGCCCCCGCAGGCCGCGCTGCCATTGGTGGCCACAGGCGCCGCACCCCAGTGAAGCCTGTTGATTCATCCTGGGCCCAGCGAGACTCGGAAGGCCCAGGACCAGTTGCGGAGCCAGGGCCAGCGCTCGAAGAGAGCGAGAGCACCCACCATCCCCGGGAGGAGCGCCGGAGCCGCGTAGACCTCCCTGGATCGGCCCACTCCTTCCCGAGGCCTGCTGACATCACTGCAAGGGCCCGGGTAGGGCCGAAGCAAGAGGTAACCCCCCCCGGGAAGGGGGGCGGAAGGCCGGAGGAGGCCCCGAGTTTGCCCCTCCCCTTGGGAAGCTGAAGTTGGGCCCCGTTGGCCCTAATTGGCCCATTAAAGTACCGGAACTGGGCCAGAGCCCTGAGAGAAGAATGTGGGGCCTGAGTTTATTAAAGATAACCCCATGTTGGGGGACTGACTGCTCTCCCTTGCCCTAGGCCGGTAGGAAGTTTACATGCTCATCCTTGCCTGATGAATTGTTTGTTCTAGCCTAATTAAATGTTTTACCTAGGCCTGATGAAATGGTTATGCTTGATTAATAAGGGGGATGCACTGCTTATTCCTGCAGAAGGAAATGTTGCCTAAATGCCTACAGTTCTATAATGAAATGGTTGCTTTACATAATGAGATGTTGCCTGATCTTCAATGAACTGTTTTACTCCTGCATAGTGAAGTGTTTTATGCTCCTGCCTAATGCAGTGTTTCCTGAATGCCTTTAGTTACACAATGAAATGTTTCCATCGCTATCTTGATTATTAATTGCCCTGAATGACTTGCCAAATCTGAACTCTGATCTAGATAAAGCTTATTGATTTTAATCAACCTGACTGGTGTGTAACGCATAACACTTTGTATAACAACGGGCCCAAATACCTCCAAAAGAAACTCAACTGGTATGTTCCCAAAAGACCCTTAAGGTCCAGCAACAAATCATTCCTGATCCAACCATGTGTCCCGACCTCCAGATACGGTCACCGTTCTTTTTCCTATCTTGCCCCTTTGCTCTGGAACAAACTGCCTCCCCTCCTCCTATCCATCACTGAACACAAACAATTCCGCAAAACCCTAAAAACCTGTTCTTTCCTAAGTAGTCCTACCATACTGTATCTAGGCTCACATTGGGTCAACTGTTTTTGTGCTGCAAGCGCCTTGAGACCTTACGGTGATAAGGTGCGCTATATAAAAATCTTTGACATGACATGACATGGTGTCAGTCATTGCGTGCGTTTACTGGCTCAGTGGATGTGTGTGCTGTATGGTCACTTTACACCTAAGCTTTCGGGTGCCTGCCTGCTCACGCCAAGCTACCCCCTGTGGGATTGAAGACCCCAGTTCCTACATTGTTGGTGAGCGGTGGGATAAGGAACTGTGGCTCTACATCACCCTCCAGTTTGCGCCGCAAGTAGACTAGATATCTTTTATATATGCGAGCCTAATCAATTGACCCCCACTGTCTAAACTGAGTGTGCAGAGCCCTGTTTTGACCCAATACTGTTACCTACGTCCTAGTGCCTTTCCTTTGATTTATCTGGGTCCTCACCTGTCAAAATGGAGTTCCAGCTGGCCAACCTGGAAGAATATACAGTGGTGCAGCTGAGGGAATTCTGTCAGGGGATGGGGGGTGCCTGATAGGCGGAGAGCCAAAGGAGAGGAGCTCCGTACAGCCTTGAGGGCATGGGTAAGGGCCCACCCAGAGGGGAGAGGGGATGGGGACAGAAGGGGTAGGGCACACAACAGGAGGCGGGCGCACAGGAAGAGCTAGACCTACTGCGTATTGATGTTACTGAAAACCTGCTACCAGGGAGATGTTCCGGGACAGGCAGTAGTGTATCTAGGAAGAGTGCGTCGTCAGAGGAATATGAGGACAGGAGGGAGGAGAGGCAATTGAGATGGAAGCTTGCCAAGCTGGACCACAAGAGGGAGAGAGAAAGGGAAGATAGGAGATTTTCCATGGATAAGAGGAAGCTGGCGCACGAGCTTCAGCTTAAGGAGTTGGAGCTGCGAGCATTGCAGTTAGGTGCGCCAGGGAATACGAATGGTGGCAGCGTACCAGAGGCTCCACATGAGCCTAAGTTTTATTTACCCAAAGAGGTGAATGCGAGTTACACTGTGAGGGATGACATCGCCAGGTGGTTGGAGGCGTATGAGGTGGCCTTGACAGCCCATGGGGTGCCTGAGAGCTACTGGGGAGGTGGCCTGTATCGATACATACCTCCCACAGTAAGGGACACCCTCCTGTACCTAGAGAAGGCAGACCAAGTCAGATATCACCCCATGAAGGAGGCACTACTTAAGAAGTTTGGCCTCAACCCAGAAAGGTATCGCCAGAGGTTCCGTGGCAGCCATAAGCTGCCCACGCAAAACTGGGTGGATTTTTTTGATAATGCCGGTAAGGCTCTGGATGGTTGAGTGCGTGGCAGCGAGGTGCATGATTATGAGGGCCTGTACAACCTATTTTTGAGAGAGCACCTCTTGGATAAATGTTTTCCGGTGCTGCGCCAACATCTGGTGGACCGCAAGCTGACCGATCCCTGTGAACTTCGAGAGGAGGCGGATACTTGGGTTAGCACCCGGGTGTCTCACAAGGGCCCCGGGGCAAATGGCCCGAAAGTCGGACAGGGTTTTCTCCCAGAAGAGAGAGGGGGGAGATAAAAAGAAGTTCTCACGAGGCCCACAAAATAGACAGTTTGGGAGAAGAGTAGGTACCCCACTTCAGTCCAGTTCCCCAAAGCTCACTTACCCTGACAAGAGTCAGCAGCCAAGAACTGTCCGGTGCTACGAATGTGGGGAGGTTGGACACTACAAGGGGGATCCCCAGTGCCGTAAGAGACCCCCAGCCCCCACAGGAGGTAAGAGTCCTAGGGTGGCTAGTGTAGCGCTTGGGACGGAGTTGCCCCTAGATAGGGAAGGGGAGTGGACAGGCCTGACCCTGGTTTCACTCGGGGATAGAGAGAGGGTTCCAGTGACGCCCTTACCATCGAACACTGCTAAATACCAGCAGAGGGTGCAGGTTAACGGACAGGAGGTGGAGGCTCTGAGGGACACAGGTGCCAGCATGACCACCGTGGTGAGGCGGCTGGTGTCCCCTGAGCAAGTGATCCCTGACGTATTCCATCCGGCCATGTTGGCTGACGACAGTTTGAGTCACTATCCTGTGGCTCAGGTTCCCTTTGAGTGGGGAGGAGTTAAAGGCCTGTTGAGAGTTGCTGTAAGCCCTGCCTTGCCTGTGGAGTGTCTGCTCAGGAACGACCTAGAACATACCGCCTGGAAGGAAGTGGAGTTCCGAGCCCACACTGAGATGCTGGGGTTACCAGTATGGACTTGCGTGGTCACGAGGTCCTTGGTTGCCCGGCAAGGAACTCAACCCGGGTTGGAGCCTGAAACTATGGCCCAACCCAATGCTGGTCGTGAAGAAGAGAATGTTGTGGAGGACAGGCCCAGTGTGATGGATGGGGAGCTCGCGGAGGTAACCCTGGAGTCCACGGAGGTAGATGTTGTTCCCGTGGGGGACTTGCCGACCCTTGCCGAGTGGCATGTGGAAGGAGGGCCTACCCGGGAGGAATTTTGTGGGGCGCAGAGAGTGCCCCACGCTTGAAGGCATGCGGCGGCAGGCCGAAGCCCAAGCGACCAACCAAGAGACCGGCAGTTATCATGTGTACTGGGAGGATGGTTTCCTTTAGAGTGAGCCTAAGGTTCCGGTGCATGGATCCTCGAGGGTCTTAGTGGTCCCCCAATGCTACCGGGCCTTCCTATTGGAATTGGCGCATGAAATACCATTAGCTGGACACCTGGGTCAGGACAAGACCTTTGCGCGGTTGGTCCCGCATTTTTATTGGCCCAGGATGAGAGTTGCCTCTGACACCTATTGCAAGACCTGCAAGACTTGCCAGGCGAGTGGCAAGACTGGGACTAAGGTAAAGGTCCCTTTGGAAACGCTCCCGGTTGTCGGGACCCCTTTTGAGCGGGTCGGAATTGACATTGTTGGGCAGTTGGACCCTCTGACCTCTTCGGGACACTGGTTCATTTTGGTGTTAGTGGACCACGCCACCCGGTACCCAGAGGCTATTCCTCTGAGGACCATCACTGCACCTGTGGTGGTGTGGGCCCTGATGGGGATTTTTACCAGAGTGGGATCCCCAAGGTCTTGGTGTCAGACAGGGGCACGAACTTCATGTCGGCCTAC
Source organism: Lissotriton vulgaris (assembly GCF_964263255.1). Classification (NCBI taxonomy): domain Eukaryota; kingdom Metazoa; phylum Chordata; class Amphibia; order Caudata; family Salamandridae; genus Lissotriton; species Lissotriton vulgaris. The sequence continues at coordinate 815,235,405 of NC_141696.1, read as the reverse complement.
ATGCAGGCCATGTGGAAGGAGTACGGAGTGATCTACTGGTTGTCCACTCCTTACCACCCCCAGACTAACAGGCTCGTAGAGCGCTTTAACAAGAACTTGAGGCGGAAGTGGGACGTCCTCCTCCTTTGTCTGCTGTTTTCGTACCACGAGGTGCCACAGAAGGGAGTCGGTCAGCCCCTTTGAGCTGCTCTATGGCCACCCCGTTAGGCGGCCCCTCAGCCTGGTGAAGGAGAGGTGGGAGAAGACTTCAAAGAAGCTTCCCCGAGATGTCGTTAGCTACATGCTGGCATTCCGCAGACAGATGGGCAAGCTGTCGAAGGAAGCCTCATACAACCTGGAGGCTAGTCAAGCCGTCATGAAGGAGTGGTATGACCGCAACGCTCGGACGGTGGAGTTGAACGCCAGACAGAAGGTGTGGGTCATGGAGCCTGGGGAGCTTAGTGCCCTCCAGGACTGGTGGACTGGTCCGTGCGAGATTTTGGAGAGACGAGGCCAGACTACCTATGTCGTTGATTTGAAGACCCCCGATAGCCCCATCGGGTGCTCCACGTCAACCGCCTGAAGCCACACCATGAGAGATCTGAGCTTGCTCTCCTCATGGTAACGGATGGGAGCGAGGAGGAAGAGAGTGAGCCTCTTCCTGACCTTCTGGCGGCCCAGGAGAAGGATGGATCGGTGGAGGGAGTGGTCCTCTCCCCGTCCTTGACCCCAGAGCAACAGAGGGACTGCCGCCAGGTGTTGGAGCAGTACGCCTCGTTGTTCTCCCTCACGCCTGAAATCACCCATCTGTGTACCCATGATGTGGACACAGGGGACAGCCCACCTGTAAAAACCAAGTCTTACTGGCTGTCTGATAAAGTCAAGAACCGCATCCAGGGTGAGGTGGCCAAAATGCTGGAGCTGGGGGTGATCGAGCCTTCCAGCAGCCCATGGGCTAGTCCGGTAGTGTTGGTGCCGAAAGCGGCCCCACCGGGCACCACACCAGAACTTCGGATCTGTGTGGATTATCGGGGATTGAACTCGGTCACCAAAACAGACGCTCACCCGATCCCACGGGCAGATGAGTTGATCGACCGGCTGGGAGCAGCCCGGTACCTCAGTACCATCAACTTAACATCAGGGTACTGGCAGATTGCCATGGCCGACGGAGCAAAGGAGAAAACAGCGTTCTCCACCCCCGAGGGACACTTTCAATTTAGGTTAGGATGATGCCCTTCGGGCTCCAGAATGCTCCGGCCATTTTTCAGCGGTTGGTGAACCAGGTGCTGTCTGGCCAGGAGTCCTTCTCAGCGGCGTACCTGGACGACATAGCTGTCTTCAGTAGCACCTGGGAGGACCATCTGAAGCATCTCCAGGAGGTGCTACAGGCTCTGCAGCGCGCTGGCCTGACCATCAAGGCTAGCAAGTGCCAGATTGGACAGGGATCTAAGGGGGGTAAGGTGCAACCCCTCCAGGCCAAAATTGAGGCCATCATGGCCTGGGAGCCCCCCAAAACCCAAACTGAGGTCTGAGCTTTCCTTGGCCTCACTGAAATTACAGCCGGTTTGTCAAGGGGAATGGTACCATCGTACTCCCCTTGACGGAGTTGACGTCCAAGAAGCAGCCACGAAAAGTGATCTGGATGGCTGCTTGCCCAGAGGCATTCGAGACACTGAAGCACAAGATGTGCACCGCTCCGGTGCTTGCAACACCTGACTTCACGAAATAATTCATTGTGCTGACGGACGCCTCTGAGCACGGCATAGGTGCTGTGCTTTTGCAACTGAACAACGACGACCAAGACCAACCTGTGGCCTTTATTTCCAGAAGGCTCCTCCCCAGGGAACGACGGTGGAGTACCATCGAGCGAGAAGCCTTCGTTGTGGTCTGGCCCTGAAGCAGTTGAGACCATACCTTTTTGGCTCTCACTTCCTTATTCAGACAGACCACCGACCCCTTCGCTGGCTCATGCAGATGAGAGGCGAAAATCCCAAGTTACTAAGGTGGTCCATTTCCCTACAGGGGGTGGGCTTTCGGGTGGAAGATCGGCCCGGAGTTGACCACGCCAATGCGGATGGTCTCTCCCATTTTTTCCGCCTTAGTGACGAGAACTCCCTAGAGGTTGGGTAGCTCTCCCAACTTTTGGCTGGGGGGGACGCATGTTAGACCGGTCGGCCCTAGGATGGTCTTTCCCTGTTTGTTTCGCCCTTGCCTTATTTTTTCCACCCTCTCTTTCGTTGGCCTTAGGCCTCCAAGCGCCTTCCCATTGCTAATCAATGCTAAGGTGCAGGTGCTCTCTTCTTCCAACATCGCTGCCACAGACCCCTGCTACTGCGGAGTGGTCTTTTTATTACGACCCTAGTTGCCAGGAGCTGGCTGGGACCCTTAAACATTGTTGCAACACCAGCCCGCTTTTTTCCCCCATAGCTAGCCTTGGGAAGCTCCTGGAACATTCCAGAACAGGGGAGGGATCAGCTTTTGCCGCCTTAGAGAGGGGTCACCTGACCTGGGCATATATAAGGGAAGGAGGGAAACTTTTTAGTCAGTTGGGGCAATACTGACCTGGGGGAACCTACGCAGGAGACTTAGGTGGTAGGGCCTAGAGGGGGACTTGTGCCACTGGGGGTGACCGGGCTTAGGCGCTGCCCACCAAGCTGAGTGAGGGACCCTGATCTAGCCCACTGATCTGGCCCGGCGGGAGGGGAACAAAAGGGGGTGGTGATGGACGGAGCATCTGAATCAATGAAACACTCACACTCAGTCAAAAGATCTGGGTTTAATCCATCACCGTTCTTTAGCCCACTCTGCCACCACAGTTCAGACATGGCTATATGCAAATCATTCTGACCCTGTGCCTCATGGTAACAGTCCAGCCCGAACTGCCAAGCCATGTCTTCCCTGGACCGGAAACAAGCTTCTGAGGACCGGTTTCTAGCATTCCAGCCGTCTTTAGCCCGGCTTGCTTGAATCCAGTGGCAAAGTGAGCAAGGGACTCACGTCTGAGCACTCCCTGCCACACTTATGGCGGCCAAAAGCGGTACAAAAGAGGGTGGTGATGGACGGAGCATCTGAATAAATCAAACACTCACACCCAGTCAAAAGATCTGGGTTTAATCCATCACCGTTCTTTAGCCCACTCTCCCACCCCAGTTCAGACATGGCTATATGCAAATCAGTCTGACCCTGTGCCTCATGGGAACAGTCCAGCCCGAACTGCCAAGCCATGTCTTCCCTGGACCGGAAACAAGCTTCCGAGGACCGGTTACTGGCAGGGGAGCCCAGGGATCAACTGCAGTGACCTGCTGAGACTATCCTGCCTCCAGCCTCCAACTCAACCCCCCCTCAAGAAACTGCTCTAAAGGGCGCAGGAACCACAAAGCAAAGAGAAGACAACTTACTTGTGCTAACCAGGACCACTGGGGATCAACCAGGTACTGGGCTGTGTCACTACGGCGCCCCTTTGTCTTAACCTGGGCCCCTGCACTGTCCTGCCTAATCCCCTTTGCTGTCCTGCCTTGCCTGAACTGTTGAACTGCCTACCCTGTGTCCCCAGCGCTCTCCTACTGGGCTCCTCGAGAAGCGCTGTCATCCCTAGAACTACAGTGCCCTTGTTAGCGCTGTGACTGCCCCCCCAAGCGCTAGGCTGCTCAAGACGGCTGGGCCACTTTGCTTCTGCACGCTGTCTGCCTCCTAGCACTGAAGCCCCAGAGATTGACTGGCCCGAAAAGCCGCTTGCCCTCTGCTGTGCCCCCTTCGAAGTGCCGAGTACACTCGCCGCGGCCCAGCGCAGCGTTAACGGTGCTGCTGCTGTCCCCGGGGCCTCTGGAGTGCACTGAGCCCTGTTGAGACTGCCGCGACCTCGGTGCCTGCCTGGGGAGGCCCTCCCTGGTGCAGGCCCTGTTGCGGCAGACCCCGGTGCCAGGGGAGGGCCGCCGTAGTGCCGCGCTAGGCCAAGAACACCCGCCCCACGTGACGGGGGGCGCCTGGCCACGTCATTGGCCGCGCCCCTGCCTTTGCCGCCGCACATTGGAGGAAGGCTGGAACGCCCCCGCAGGCCATGCTGCCATTGGCAGCCGCGCCCCCCAGTGAAGCCTGCTGATTTTTCCTGGGCCCAGCGAGACTCCGAAGGCCCGGGACCGGGGGCGGAACCAGCGCCGGCGCTCGAAGACCGCAAGAGCCCCCACCATCCCCGGGAGGAGAGCCAGAGCCGCGCGGGCCTCCCTGGACCAGCCCACTCCTTCCTGAGGCCTGCTGACATCGCCACAAGGGCCCGGGTAGGGCCGAAGCAAGAGGTAACCCTCCCCCCCCGGGGAGGAGGGCGGAAGGCCGGAGGAGGCCCCGAGTTCGCCCCTTCCCTGGGGAAGCATGAAGTTGGGCCCCGTTGGCCCATTAAAGTACCGGAACTGGGCCAGAGCCCTGAGAGACGAATTTGGGACCTGAGTTTATTAAAGATAACCCCAAGTTGGGGGACTGACTGCTCCCACTTGCCCTTGGCCGGTATGAAGTTCACATGCTCATCCTCGCCTGAAGAATTGTTTGTTCTGGCCTTATGAAATGTTTTACCTAGGCCTGATGAAATGGTTATGCTTGATTAATAAGGGGGATGCACTGCTTATTCCTGCAGAAGGAAATGTTGCCTAAATGCCTACAGTTCTATAATGAAATGGTTGCTTTACATAATGAGATGTTGCCTGATCTTCAATGAACTGTTTTACTCCTGCATAGTGAAGTGTTTTATGCTCCTGCCTAATGCAGTGTTTCCTGAATGCCTTTAGTTACACAATTAAATGTTTCCATCACTACCTTGATTATTAATTGCCCTGAATGACCTGCCAAATCTGAACTCTGATCTAGATAAAGCTTATTGATTTTAAATCAACCTGACAGGTGTGGTGTCAGTCATTGAGTGCGTTTACTGGCTCAGTGGATGTGTGTGCAGTATGGTCACTTCACACCTGAGCTTTCGGATGCCTGCCTGCTCGTGCCAAGTAACCCCTGTGGGATTGGAGACCCCAGTTCCTACAGTCCCACAAGTGTCTCACCACCTATCTCCAAGGTTGCCCCCTGCACCCGGGTTTGTCTCTTATACTAGGGGCGCACCACACAGGTCTCTGTCCATTCAAAATGGTGCAGCCCCTAAGATGGCGCCCACTCACTGCTTCACCAGTCTTCAGTGTCCCAGGTCACTGCAGCAAACATTACCCATCAGCTCCCAGCCAGCTTCCGCTTTCTCAGGGCACACCAGGCACACCGTCACCCAGTCTCCTTCACGCTAGGTTACTGCTCATAGGTTTGTCCACGTTCTCCCAGGCCGCTGCACTTCATCCAACTTACTTTCCAGCTGGGGACGACTGTCCGCTCTGTCCCGTATCCCGTTCCTGACGTGCACGGGCCCGCGATCTGCAGTAATGTTCCGCGGATGCCAGTCTCTCCTGTCAGCTTCAGAAGCAAGTCTCCCGGGTGCCGACCAGGCCGCCTCCGCTCGTGTCCCACTTATTCTGCAGGCCCGCGCCTCGCCCGGGCTTCACTCCTCACCGCAATGCCCACAGACGGAGCCAATCAGCCCGGGGCTCCAGTGCACAGCGGGCTGCGGTGCCCACCGCATACACATCTACTCCAGGACTCTGTACCTCTGCGGGGGCGATACAGGGCCAGGCCCCCACCGCGCCTCCAGCAGGCCTGTGCTGTACCAAGGATACAGCCTCAGGCTCCGGCGGCAGCCGTTACAGCGCGGGGCACTTTGCGCGCCTTCCCCTCCTGGGACTCGCTGCTCTCCCGGGCCACCGCCCCCCTTCAGCGCTCAACAAGCGGCAAATCACCAGGCTGCTGAGACACCTCTCCGCTTCGCCGCACCGGTCCTGCACAGTGTGGGCACAGATGGCACCTCAGTAAGAGAAATCCCAGAATAAACACGGGTTATCGGCCTGAACGCTAGCAACTCCAACCGCCATGCTGGCTGGCTAGCCACACCCCCCTCGAATGTGAGCTCTGTCTTGTCAAATTTCAAACTGATCTGGGTTGCAGGGTACATTTCCAAGCATATGCATGTTGTAGTAAGTGCTATATTAAGATAACCAAACTTGAGAATATCATCACTGTAAATGATTACCTCCAGAAAAATTCTGTTGTTGGCAATATTCTAAAATTCAATTGTTTAGCAGTATAGCCTAGATGTGTAGAAAAAGACGTAATGTACCATGGCTGTACAGTGAGTTCAGGCAAAAATTAAACAGCAGATCTTATCAATGATTTGTTAATCTCTCTCTCAATCAATGTATTTGGGACGTGAATATTAAAGCTCATACATATCTTGTCTGAGCGTCTCTTCAGGACTGCAACTAAGAACGTTGCGTGCAGAGTTGAACCAATGTTTGGATATCCTGATCCAGCAAACACAGCAGTTCTTGTTCCACCTCGCAATTGTGGACCAAGGTACGTGAGAATGCAAGAGCAGTGACAGCATTATTCCCACAGTTGAGATAGTGCAATCATTTCATCTTCGTCCTTTACTGTGGTGGCCATCTGAAGAAATTGTGCAATGTTCTCTGCCTCTATGATGGCAGTATGTGTTATCGCTGAGACATTAGTTAGGGCCATCTTTTGAAGTTTAGGAAGGGACCGAGGTTCTGTTAACAGTTTTGTACAAAGTCTCCAAAAAGCAGCAGCCCTCAAAGTTGTGTTATGTCACCTCTACATTGCTGAACTTGTGGAAATGATAGTCTATAACTTACTTTTGTATATCTGTTGCAAAATCACACATGTAATCCTTAGGATTTTGGCAGATCATTTTGAAAACCTATGTTGCACTGGGAGTCAAACTTTTCTATCAGGCATTTCATCCGTTCTCTGCAAGTTAACTCTTCTGGAGAAAAGTGACAAAAGGATTTTCAACATCGACCTCAACCACAATAATGAGATGATCCGAGGCGTTCTCATTAGTATTCTTCATTCAAGTGGCCAGCAGCAAATTCTCAAACTTTGTGTCCCTTCTCCCATCTAAGGCCAAATGATTGGAAGTTATACAAGTCGAAAGGGGGTAAGCTGGGCATGATGGCACCTGAAATTAAACCATCAGCAGACATAAATTGATACAAGTTGTCAGACACTTTTGCCCTATACATCCTGAATTCCCATACTGACCAATTGTAGTAACAAACTGACAATATGGTAAGTTTCCAGGCAATGGGTACCAAACCAGAATCACTGGCAGGAATGAGACCGAGCTGGAAATTTTCAGAGGTTGTTGCTTGTGATGCACTTTTAGTAGAGTTTTAATAGAATTGTTGATCAGATCAAGACATTGGTCCACTCATCCTATGGGTATCTGGTCTGTTCCTTTTTCAAAGATGTGTCAACAGGCAACCATTCCTGACTGGAAATGTTCACCCCAAAGCAAGATGGTATTATTTGTGCAGAAACAGCGCCCAAACTAAAGGATCTGGTAATATAATGTGTGAAGTTCTAGCCTCCAATGGGGGTAAGGTTTCTTGGAAAGATGTGCCTAGAAAGATTGTACTATGCAATATTGACAACACAAATATTGCCATACAACTATCAACACCACAATATCGTAGCCAATAATATCAAAAATACATTCAGTGTATGTAAAATACATGATTGAAAGTCACAATATTGATTAAAAAAAACATCGAAAGTTCATAATATTGTGGTAATAAGTGAAGGAATCTACAACATGGACACACCTATATTTATGATTACACACATTAAAAATAACATACCACAATATCAAACGAAATGTAAAGAATTATACATATATACACACACATTTGACAAATATAACACAAACATATTAATAACACATATAGACAAACATACATTATCTCGTGGCACCATGCTGAAACCGTGAAGCTTCCACGAGCTGAAAAAAAATTACATGCAAACAGCCTCCTGATATGCCTGCGATTGACATACATGAAAGCGGCCGCCGTGCTAAGAGGCGAAAGGCGCTCCACATCTACAAGGAAAGAAAGAAAAAAAAAAAAAAAAGGACCACACCTATTCATTCCTTTTCATCTAAACAAAAAGTAGCTCGAAAAACACATGTTCTAATGGTAACTAGTGAAGTGATATTGTACTTGGTCCCTGCTCTTTGGGAGGGATAAACACTGAATGAGGAATGACAAATGCATGCTATAAACAAATGGGAAGAAAGAATAAGAGAGTGAAAACGAAGCCAGAAAATACCAAGCCCATGGGTGGGCTGCAAGTCCACAGAGTGAATATAGAATGTCTTGAAGAGACAGTGCATGCCCTGCCTGGCTCAACCTTAAAACACTGTTATTTGCTTTACTACCCAATAAACAAACACATGCTTAGAACTGATTAACACAGTAAAGGAGAAATTATGCACCCAATAAAATAATTTTTAGTTTGCTTTGATACACATAATATCAAAAAAGTACACAATCACACAAAAGGGTGTTAATTTCACTGTAATAGAACCAAATGGCAGCACTTAAGAAATTCACCATAAGCATTTGCTACTCTGCAAACAGCTCAATCAAACTCCAAATTAAACAGTTATTTGCAGTAGCATTATAAAAAAACAACAAGGATAAATTAACCCCAAACCTATATTACTTTTAAGACTCCTGGTTTGGCCACCTGCATTTCTCTGAAACAAACACCAAGTCAGGTCCCACATCAACTGGTGAAATGTATATGAAAGAAACCCAAATAAAAAATCCAAGTCGAACAATGGAGGAGAAGGTTGGCACAAATCTTTCTAATACTAACCAGGCAGACACCGCTGAAGCTTATCACAGTTTTTTGAAATACTCCAAAAAAAAGAATACAGTTACCATACCCGAATAATACCACAATCCCTATCACAAACCTTTATTTTATTTATTTTATATTCTTGTATAGCGCAAGAATCGACCCCTTACGAGGTATCTCCGCGCTTTGCTCGCATGATGGAATGGCTGCTGTAGACCAGAGATTGAGGTTGTAGACTGATGTTTGGAATGTTTATTCTTCCTGGAATAAGACGGTTTTTAGTTTCTTCCTGAAAGAGGAGTGATTAAGGGTTTGTCTTAGGTCAATTGGAAGATTGTTCCAGAGCTTGGGCCCTACCAGAGAAAAGGCTCTGCCACCTTGTCTGGTTTTTTTGACAAGAGGGGTTTTAAGTAGCAGTTGGTTGCTTGACCGTAAGGCTCTGTCAGGTTTATAGAAGGGTAGCTTTTGGGACAGATAGTTAGGGCCTTTCCCGAACAAGCATTTGTGGACAATGCAACAGATCTTGAACTTGGTGCGTTGTCGTATTGGCAGCCAATGCAGTTCTCGCAGCAGGGGTTTGGAGGGGGTTCTGGGGGGGGCATTCAAGACCAGTCTTGCTGCTGTATTTTGGACTACCTGGAGGCGATTAATAGCGCTCTCGTTGGCTTGAATAAGGAGTCCGTTGCAGTAGTCAATTTTGCTTATCACCATAGTCTGCACTAGGGTCTTTCTATAGTTGTCTGAAAGGTAGGGGAAGACTCTTCTTAACAGACCGATGGTGTGAAAGCATGCCCCAGCGACTGCGTTCACATGTTCCTTCAAGGTAAGATTTTGGTCCAGCTTCACCCCCAGATTTTTTACTGTTAGTTTTGGGGTGGGTACTGGTCCCAAGTCAAGGGGCCACCAGTCGGGGGACCATAGTAAGGACGCTTTTCCAAAAAGCATTAGCTCCGTTTTTCCAACGTTGCATTGGAGGCGGTTGGCAGCCATCCAATTGGAGATGGCCCTCATGCCTTCCGCGAAGTTGTCCCTAACGTTGGAGTTGAAGGAATGGAAAGGGTAAAGAAGTTGGGTGTCGTCAGCGTAGGACACCGGGGTGAATCCATATTTTCTCACAATCTCAGCAAGGGGGGCCACGTACACATTAAACAATGTGGGGCTTAGGCATGAGCCCTGTGGCACCCCCTTCGTGAGCATCCTGGAAGAGGAGCGGTATGGTCCCAGGCTGACAGATTGTGAGCGCCCGGACAGAAAACTCTCCAGCCAGGAGAGGGCTTGACCTCCTATGCCCACTCCCTGTAAACGGCTCATGAGGATCTTATGGGACACAGTATCAAATGCGGCCGACAGGTCTAACAGCACCAGAATCATTGAGCCTCCTCTGTCCTGTGACATCTTGATGTTATCGGTCACGGTGAGGAGAGCAGATTCGGTGCTGTAGTTGGGCCTGAACCCAGATTGGGAGTGGTCCAGGCCCCCTGTCGCCTCTATGAACCTGGACAAGTGGATGTTAACATGCTTTTCGGCCAGTTTACTCAGGAGGGGCAACAAAGAGATGGGACGGAGGTTAGAGAGCTCTGTCCATGGGGAGGTGGCATTTTTCCGAATAGGATTCACCACTGCCTCTTTCCATTGCTGGGGGAGTTTACCTTCTGTATAAGAAAGGTTCAAAACTTTTTGGATAGAGGGGCAGAGGTCAGTGCAGAGCATGTTCATCACTCTGGGGGGGAGGAGATCGAGGGGGGACCCTGTTTTTGTGGTATTTAGTAAAGATTTTATCTCGTCCTTAGAAATTTCAGGAATCTCAGTGAAAGTTTCAGATTTGGTTTGTGAACAGAGAACGTCAACCGTCTCTGTATTGTTGGGGTGTTTGGCCAGTATTTTATTGTAGATGGTATCAATTTTATCCTCGAAGTATAGAGATATTTTGTTGCTCAGATCCTGCGAAAAAGTATCAGGACTTTCGCAGGCTGTGGGATTTGTGAAGCTTCTTAGAATTTTATAAAGTTCTCTGGTAGAATTGTCTGCTTCATCTATTTGGGACTGTAAGCTAGTTTTCCTTGCCTTTTTTATGTTATTGTAGTAGGAGGAGGCAGCTTGTTGATAGAGCTCTTTGCTTTCACTGGAGTGGTTCTTCCTCCATTGTTTCTCTAGCTTTCTACACTTTTGTTTTTCAGTTTTTAGAGCTTCAGTGTACCAGATTTCTTTTTTGTTATTAGTCGTAGGTAATTTGACCAATTTTTGAGGAGCTAAGAGGTTTATTGTGTCAAGGAGGGAGTTGTTAAGTTTGGCCAGGGCCGAGTCTGGGTTATCAGAGTCGGAAAAGGTTGGTGTTTTCCATGTTTCTACGAATGCTTCCGGGGATATCTTGTGCCATGGTCTACGTTTAATGCTCCTGGTAGCAGAGGGTTCGGAAGGTTTGGTTAGTTGCATGAAGGAAAATTCCAGCATGCTGTGGTCAGACCAGTATACTGATTTGGGGGGGTGACAGTAAATTGAAGGATCGTTAGTGAAAATGAGGTCTAAGGTATGGCCACCTCTATGGGTGGGACCACTATTTCGTAGGTGTAGGCCAAGTAGAGCAAGGTCCTCCAGTAGGAGCTTGGTATCAGGGTCCTCTGGTGTATCTGCATGGATATTAAAGTCACCAAGTAGGATGAAATGTTCTTTAGCTTTCATGTGAGGAGCAAGAATTTCAGTGAGGGCCAGGGTAAAACTAGTGTCGGTGCCAGGGGGGCGGTAGACTAAAGCGCCCTTCCAGTGGTGTTTGTTACTAGTATTTATTTTGAAAATCATAATTTCCATAGAGGGAAGTAGAGCTTGTTCTAATATGGTGATACGGAGACTGTCTTTATGTATTATGGCAGTGCCGCCACCAGTTTTTATCGGGCGGTCTTGCCTCAGGATTTTATATCCTGTGGGGATTCCTGTCAAAACAGATGGGATAGTGTGGGGCTTTAGCCAGGTTTCCGTTAGGAAACATATTTCCGGTTGGTGGCAGCGAATTGTATCCCATATTTCAATGCAGTGACGTGGAAGGGATCGAACATTAAGCAGGAAACTTTTCCAGCCTTTATGTGTGGCTTTAGGAGTAGAAGAATGCCCTGGTATGATTGTATTGAAAGTGGTTTGGAAACCGCACTCACGACACGAGAAAGGTCCTTCTGGGTAGGGCCTGCCACTATCTAAACATTGGTAGTGATCCTGTGGGCGAAGCGAGTGTAGGAAATCAGAAGAGTACCTGATAAGAGAGTCTGTAGAGGAGACCGGGACGGGGGGGGGGGGGGGGGGGTGGTTGGACATGTGAGCAGGGTGGGTGGCCCCTGGTCCCGTCCTGTCGCGGACGGGCGCAGACGGGCTACTCTTTGGCTACTCTTCGGCGTAGCTTCGGCTCCACTGCGCGCGATCGCTGCGCGCTCAGGGGAAGGCGAGGGCTAAGTAGCCCCGAGAGCCCCAGCTGCTAGAGCGCTAACCGCCCAGCAGTTTGGGAACAGGAAGTGGTGTCCTCCCTCTAGCTTCCGCGGGAGGACGAATCAGAGAGCGTGTCCTCTGCTGGCTTGCACCAATCAGTAGGGTGTTGTGATGGTGAGTGTGGGCAATGCGGAAATCAATTTTAAGTTAAAAATTCCGTTAAAACCAAGAGTAACCAAACAAATCATATAGATTCAGGAAATCCTGTGTAAAAAGGTAAACCTGTATAAACAATGACTGCTCATAGACTGGCTAGAATCCATAGGCTATTCACTACTACATAGTCCTACACAACACCTACAAAGCATACAATGATGCATTACACACATTTTTTTGTGAGCAAATAAAATAAACATTACTCAACCCAAAAACATCATCTATCAACACAAATTAATCACATTGCACGGAACAAATCATTTAATTAAAAACCAATGCATATGTTAAAACATTGCCACCCATTAAAAACATAAATTAGAAATAAAACTTCGGATTTTACAGCAGTAAGGCAACTTAAATACTCCATCACTATAATATAAATCTACAAAAGAAGACCAAAACAATTCAAATATTTTCCAAAAAGAATACATATAAAATGATACGCCATAAATTAGTTACTTTTATGCAGGTATACCATCAGTTAAAAATCCTGAAAATGTAAATTAAAAAATTGCACAAAAATCAAATAGAGATATTAAAAAATCTCTTTAAAATAGTTTAACAATAAAAGACATCCAAAATAAACCACCTTTCAAAATGTGTTTTTCTGTGCATGAAAACAGAATCTGAGAAATACATCATCACCCCAAATAATATTATCTAAAACAATTAACCAACTTACATATCACCAAAATTAAACATATATTAAACATAAAAACACCATAAACTACATATCAGTATGGGAATATGAAAAACATATGTACACAAATTAACCTGGTACTAACCAATATCACCCTAGCTACACAAACTAACCTAACACATATTGCATTCTAAAAACAATACCTATTTTAAAGTGAAATACATTTCACTAAATAAAAATATCTACTTCAAAAACCCAACAAACCAAACTACGCAACTTGTACAAACACTAAATACTAGCAATAACATTAAGGTATAGAGATACAAATTAACAAGTCTTACAGTTACCAATAAGATTCGTAATCCCCTCCAATCGAGACAGCACCAGATCAGAACTAAAACAAAAAAACTAAAATCCCATGTACGAAATAAAAACAAATGGTGTCTTAATAAAATTAACAAATATACTAAGCATCCATATAATTTTATTGAAATAAATAAAAGATTTTTGGATTACATTTTGGACTACAAGAAGAAAACAGCTATTGTATAAAACAAGCATAAACATGTTATTTTTACTGTAAAAGATGCCGTAAAATTGTCAATTGTATTAATATGTATTCTTCTTGTGAAATAATGGAATGTGAAAATGTTATAAAAGGTTTGTCAGTACAAATGTGTAAAAACTGTAAACCAATGTGAAAACATGTTAAGAAATGCTATGCATAAAAATGTCAAAAAGTAAAAATGTATCAATGATGCATAAGGGATCAAAAATGATTACTTGTAAAATATATGTTAAAATTATATTAATATATACATTTACTTCTTTCAGTGTGAAGTGTTATACAAATATATATAAAAACTATAAAAATGTATAACAAGAATAAACTGTACTTTAGAGAAAATTTACATTAACTATAAATTATTCATTAATAACAATAACATAAATATTAATACTGTTAGATGTGTACATTTCTTCAACTGTTAATACATATAAAATGGTTAAAAAATAACCACATGTTATTCAAATACAATTAACTATATTATACATGAAAGAATGTATGCGAGGTGGAGGTGGAGAGGTGTGGCTCACTGGTTAGAGGCGGCAGACCCGAGAGCAGAGAACGGTCCGGGACCAGGGTTCGATTCCCGACGCGGCAGGGTCTTGGACCAGGATCAGCGGACTGATAATTCTCGCATCGGTGCCTACTCCGACCAGAGATCACACTCGGCAACTCTGGGCATTAGCTTGCCTCATCTCCACAACGGCCCCACACAAACGCCGGGGATGCCTGGTTTCACCTTGGAGACCCCCAGGAGGGACTATCTCACAGGGAAAGCCAGGACGGGTTCCCCAGCGGTCTATAGCGCTACGAGGCCTGCGGTGCGGGTAGCAGTGCGCTTTACAAGACACAATTTACAATTTTTTACTATTTTACAAAATATATGACACTCAAATCCACAATATAAAATAATATTTACACCCCAACAGAAACTTTAATGTGACAAGTTTTACACCTAATGGGGTACTAATTTACTATCCACATTCCAGTCTAATACATATCGGAGAAACTCTTAAACTTGATAGGTTTAGATTGACTATTTACATTCCAAACTAAGCTACTTAGGGAGGAGTGAAACATTAAGGGGGTACAGCTGTACTATTGCAACTGCACTTTATACCCCGTGGGGGAAATAATTTAAATCCAAACAAACTACGTACTTCCAAGCGAGCATAACCCACACAAAACATTCTTAAAAATTGAACAACAATTATTGTAAAAAAAATTTAAAAAACATTTTTATCAAAAAAAGTGCAGTTAAATAAGAATGCTCAACAAATTGAAAGAATAATAATTTTTAGTACAAAACAACTCATTTCTTTACAAAACAAAATTATAATAAAACAATGTATAACTTTTCAAGTAAAAATTAAAAAACAAATGTATATACATACATCATGCCAGTGTTTGTTTACAAAAATGTATGAAATATAAAGCAATATAACTAAAACATTAATTAAAATTTAAATTATGTTACTACCCATAAAGACAGTTTAAATGTTTTTAAAAGAAACATTTTAAACAACATTTAATTAACCTTTCCAGTAATATTTAAATATATTTAACATTAAAATTGTTTAAAACAAAACTATACAAAATAAACAATGTGAATTTAAACGTGTTACATACATTATAAAAAATAAAACAAATCTAAAATGTTTATGAACTTTAAATGCAAAAAAATCAATAAATTAAAATAAAATTTAAGTTTCACAAATTTGAAACACAAAAATTAATGTTTTCAAATAAAATGCTATTTAAAAAAATGCTTAGACAATATTAATTACAATAATCAATTATACCATAACTCTATGCTTACTAATTTAAACTGATACCCAACCTCTATCCCACCCTAAATCCCTATATTTACCACCGTGAAATAAAAAAACTTCCTAAGCATATAAATACAATAATGAATAAAATGTAATTTGATATTTTGGTTTATACAAGGAAACACTTTTTCTTTAAAAAATATACTACAATTTAAAACAAATATTATTTACAGTACTACCCCATATAACCCAAAAAAAGGACATATTACATAACTATTTTAATTAATAAAAATGTGCAATCGTTTTAATTTAGACAAAATAGTTATCTAATACAATTAAAAAATAATTAAATTAAATAATTTAAAATACTGCTCCCTCTAAACCCCAATTTATTCCCAAGTCCCTGATATTAAAAACGTGGAAATTAATACAATTATAATTATTAAAAATCAACAATCTATATAATTTTTTAAAAATGGCAGCAAAACCAACATTAAGACAATGGCATTTCAAACTTCAATAACATTAAACTAATCATAAAAACAATATAATTTACAATGATATTACTTAACTCCATATAAATATACTCCCAATATTCTGTCTTCTCTATTTAGTACCACCGATATTCTGACTGATGTTCAGGGTGCTCACCATCTGGATGTTATTTCTAGCATTTTAGCACCAATAGTCTCCTTTATAAAATGTATGATTGAATTAATGCTAGCCTAGATCTCTTGACCTTGTCCTAAAAGAATATGGAAGATATTGGAGTTAAAACTAAGGTCTGCTGTGTCTCCCAGGGTCCTAAATAATTCCCTATTTGAATTAGCTGATTTTTTAATCTGGTCTATTAGGTTTTTTGTAAACTCTAGTATAATGGCTACTCTATATAATTTCCAGGGTTTTTTAATGATTATTTTATGCAACTTATTTGTGCTTTCCTATATTGTACTGTATCATACCTTACATTTACCTTATATTTGCTTTCCTAGATGGCCACTCTCAAAGGTGCATGTCTGTATTACTAACTCTAGTTTATAATTATTTATTACACCCTCAATTTGGCGGCCAGTGATATACTTAAAATCACTACTGAGTTTCCTTTATGTTCTAGTGCCTTGATACAACATTATATTGACTCTCTTGAGAGCTCATCCACGATTTACATTCAGGGAGGGGTGTCAACTAGTTAATGTTTCTATTGACTACTAGAGGACATGGAAAATGTAGAATTCTGGGCCTGGATCAGAAGCCTAAGTTTGTGATCATGGGCAAGGTATTCTGGCACAATCGAATCTTCCAGTTATTGATAATTCCACAAACTAAGGGGCTCATTATGATCGCGGACGGACTTGAGTCCGTCGCGACCATCGAGGAGGAGGGAAACTCCGCAAGGCCTGCGGAGTTCCCTCCTGTCCAATTAGGATGTGACCGCCACCCTGGCGGTCACATCCTCTATTTTTAACATTGCGGCGGGTGCGGCTTCAAGCTGCATCCGCCGCAATGTTAAAAATGCATACATTGCATTTGTATGCAGAAAGCGGCAGGCACCGCGCGGTGCCAGCCGATTACTGCATACAAATGCGGGGGGTACCATAGGTACCCCCATGTGCACCCCCCACCCCCCTTCACCCAGGGGGCCCGCAACGGGCCCCCGCAGTGAAGCTCTGTATGCTTTTCCACGGAGGAAAACCCGCCGTGGAAAAGCATTTCTTTTTTGGCATCCTAATATGGCTGGCGGTGTCTGAGAGACACCGCCACCATATTAGGGCTTTTCCGCCGCGGTTGTAAGCCAACCGCGGCGGAAAAGCTGCGGACAGAAACCAGGACCCACCAGCCATCCTAATGTGGCGGTGGGTCTTTGGTGGGTCCGCTACGGTTTTTCCGCATCCTCCGGGCCGGCGGTGGCTTCCGCCGGCCCGGAGGATGCGGAAAAACCGCAATCCTAATCTGCCCCTATATCTGTGCCTTTTCAGTTATCAAAAAAGGCATCATTTGATGGGTTTGCCAAAGCAATTTTCTTGCAACCCTTGTGTTGAGTAGGTGGGTGGGGTTACCGAAAGCCTTCTTTGGTGGATACATACTTTTTTTTTTACAAGATGTTGTATGAAGTTAATCTGGGCAAAGACATTTTTCTGCCAGTTATTTGTGTCCACTCACAGGACAAAAGAGGCGGAGGCAATTCATTCCATCTATGTGTGGTGGACTACTACTGCAAAGCAAAGTAAATATATAAAACAAGTAAAAAATGTTGTTTTACTGAGGCAGACGACAAAGATAAGAAATGACACTTCTACATAGAAGAAAATAAGTGTCATTTTGAAATCTGTGTTGTACCTTAAAGACAAGCCTCCACAAAATTAAAGCTAGTTTTCTTGTGCAAAGCTTTAGCAAAATTTGAATAAAATGCAGTCCTGTTTGAAAACTCTTATACGCCCAAATTCTAGTCATGCATGAACTAAGCTTACGAATTCAGAGATTGAAAGAAAGCTTGAGGTATTTGCCCTTCTACAAGGAATAATATCTAATTCTGATGTGAAAAAGGTCAGATGCCCTTGAGACATCTGAAATCGATCAGAATCAGTGCTGGGCCTTAAATAGAGTAATTGTAACAAACACATTGTGCGCTCTTACAATAAATCACTTGATTCTGATTTCGATTTTATGTCGTCTTTCAGATCTTCCTTGGGCTCATTCTTTTTTTCTGATGAAGATCTTACATTTGCTATAGGATCAAAAGGTTGTAGACTTAGGTGCCCCAAACCATTACACATTGAATTTAACAGGCTGTGCTATTCTTATTAATTTATTGGATAGCGCAAATTGATCACCTTTAGAACATGTATCACACTTAAGATAGCATTGAGAAAGTTTTTAACTTACACCCAATTCTTCACGTATTTTGCATTGTATATTTTGCATTAAATTGCCATTTGGCTCTAATTATTGTTTGTTTTACTCACTGAACTAGGGACCATTGTTTGCCTACTGTTTTATAGTCCCAAAGATAGTCATTCTTTTTGTATATATATTTGAAATAAACTGAAACTGGTATGGTATTGCTTGTGTTTCCATCTAGACTAGACATGGCCTGAAAATTTGGGCTGGCCTGTTCCTATAGGAGGAGGAGGAACAAGGCTGCTTTGCTTTTGGCTGATTCTGGTCTGAAGTGGTATGGTGGGCTAAATTAAACGAGGAGTTGGAGTGTGGCCCAGATGCACTGTCAGTAGCTAAGATTACTTCAGGCAAGCCACACATCCCTGTTTTGGTTACCTCAATTTCACTACTCTTGAGGCAACATTGTTAAGCTGCCGAGGTTATTCAATAACTTCCCCTTACATGAACGTTTACTAGATTTCATGAGCTGGGCCCCTTTGTCAAGCTGAGTGACTCCTCCTGCTTCTTTATGCCAACCTTAGTCTGGTTTTACATTTTCTTCTTCTGGAAGAGAGACAACATGGCCATATGACCTACTGCACAACGTTTCAATAAAACTTACATGAAGGTCAATCATTTGGAGTCTAATCAAGCAAAAAGAGACTTCTAGCTTTCCAGAAACGTAAACTACAAAAACACTTAACTTTCCAGAAGGTTGTTAAAACATGACTCTTCGAGTTTTTTGAGGCTCATCATTTGGCTAATATAAACACTCAATACTACACCTACCAGCCTCAGAACTTCTGGACCACGTTAAAACACAATGTAAGCCCTTCGAAAGGAGTCAACAATTCAGGTATGTTTGAATAAAGTTACTTGAAGCATGATCTGTCACAACTCACATATGACCATACATACTAGTAGGGCCATGTATACCACAACATGATTAGAACATGTGTCACAACCTCACCCTACTCTTCCCATATAGGTCAAACTAAAATAAAAACTCTCTAGCCAAACATTCAAGTCAGCCAGTAATTAGTACAGACATTTAGAGTGCCATACTAGCGGCAGTTGCTCACTACACAAACGAGATAACCTCTTGTAATATTATTTTTTTGTATCACACCACGGTTCCCACCCCGCCTTTTTTGTTTCTTTGGAAAGCGGTGGCAATGCAACACAGCAATTCCTCTCCTTTTCGGTGCATAAACAAATCAGTGGGGATTTTTGAACCACATGTATATTTATTTGCAAAGTTTTATATATCTGATCTGTATCCTGAGTGTAGAGACAGAAGGCAAGTATAGGTTTGTAACAAGTATAGGAACAAGTGCTAAAATGGTATCAGCAAAGGGCAGGCTTCTTTAACAAAACAGTGAGCACTGTAACCCACCATTAAATACATTTAGGCAATTGCTCAATTGTAAGACCAGCGTATCTGCATCCTTGCAGTACAGTAGACCTGGTCCATCGGGTATAGGTTCAAATAGCTTCAAACTCTAAGGTCACAGAATTACAATAATTTACATGCATTCCATTCCCTTAGTGTATTTATTAATAGATAATGGACAACAATTTTTGCAAGTTCCTGTTGCTTCTGTAGGGTGAAAAACATTAAAAATTGATTCATACTCACGGAAATGAAAGAGAAAGCATATTTACTAAATCTTTTTATGCATATTTAGGTTTTTTCATTTTTAGGACTCACCCAACAGACTGCTCTTTGTTGTCTGTAGATGAACGCCTCTCTTGGGCCAAACCAAAAACTTACAATGAGTCGGCACACTGTTTAACGTTGGCTATCTTTAATGCCACTCTTATTTGCTTGCGTCTTATTCAATGCCTTTCCTTCCTCTGCTTGTATTTGTGCCTCCCCTGGAGCATATCCTGTTTACCATTCTTTTAATTGGCTGACTTGTTTCCTTCCACTGCTCAGATTTAGGGAACTACTTTTAATCAGAGTGCATGTGTTTTCATAACTCTCTCGTGTGCCGTTTAATCCCCCTTCAAATACCTGCCTGCCACCACTGCTGCCCCTTCACCTGCCCTTCTCTTGTTCCCTCACCCCTTTGGGCAATGAAATACATTAATCTGCAAGCCCAACAGCGGCCATTTGCTGATGGGTGCTCTGTTAGATATTACGTGCTTTGGGCCTCATTACGATGTCGGTTGGAAAGGCTCCGAATGGCAGTCGGATTCTCCTAAACCGTGTCAAAACCTATGTTTCCGACCAACTGAAAGTTATCCGGACGACCGACTACAATGGAAAGGTAACCGTTCCGCTGTCCGAATCAATTCCAACCGGCATTCGGAGACTCCGAGTTGGTCAAAGGCTAATCATACAGCTCTATGAACCGTGTTTCCGACCGACGTATTACAATGTCGGCAATAATCCCATTGAACCATATGAAGTACCCACTTGTCCAATGTTATGGACTGCCAGTGGAGCAGGTGATGCTAGCTATTTCCACCAACTGGGTAACAGTGATGGTATGAGGGCAAACTAAAGTGGTTTGGATGCTGAAGCTGCCAGGGGCAATGGTGGACTGGGTAAACCTCTGGCTTGTTGTCAGACTAGGCTTGTGAGAACTGCATTTTCCGGACATGAAAGAAATGGGGAATTTATTGGCCATGTGGGAATGAATGCGGTTGGTAGTCCCTACCATAGCCAGGGAAGGAGCGAAAGGCAGAATGGGGTAGCATGGGGCCATGGAGAGGACCAGGGACCTTCCAGTGGCTAGGCTGTATTTAAAACCCTCCAGCGCTGATCCGGTCTTGTTTCAAAGAGATGGGTGCCACTGAAGGGTAACTCCATAAGGGAGGCCTGGACATCCCCCGAAAAGCCCGCTAATCTCAACCAGGAGTAGATTCTAAGTGCCACTGACAACACAATCGCTCTGCCTAGCTAGTCGGTCATACCCAGTCTGCAGCAAATAGTAAAAAGTCTGTGACGATAGGCGGCACTTGCAAAACTGAATCCCAAACTGTGTGATTTGTATTCTCAAATCCAATAAAAGCTTATGACTTGACTTGAATCCCAAACTGTGTGGGTGTATCAGCCCAAAAGGCAGGTGATGTTTACCAATCAAAGTGCAAGGCTGGCGGAAGGGAACATCCTCTTAACAAAGATGTCAAGAATCATGTGTTCCCCATCAGGCGGCGTGGTTGGTAATGCGGTAGGTTTGACTTTGGAGGTGGAGACCTGGACGTCTAGGCTCTCTAGGGTGAAGTGCTGGGTGATGAAAGCCAGGTGCCCAGGAGTGGGTGGTGGCAGCAGGCAATTGTCCTGTGCACAGGTGCCATGTGCAGGGTTTGGCTCAGTCCCCAAGCAGGACATCAATGAGTGCTGCATTAAAAGGGAGAAGGTGTTCTGAAGGGATGACTCCTGGCTAAAGCACCTAGGCCAGGACACCCATCTTGACTGAAACCAAGGAACTCTGAAGGTAAGACAGCAGGAGCTTCAAGGAACACTCCATCAGCGCCTTGGGGTTCATAGAACGGCAGGCCTCACAAGTATTGGGAGTTGTGGGGCAGCTCAAAGCACCACATGCAAACCAGATGGGGATCTGTGACAGGATCCACAGTTCTCCAACCCCAGTGGTTCCTTGGGGGACAACTCTACAACACCAAGACAAGTTCTCAAGAAAATGAATCCTGTCAAAACATCAAAGAAAAGTCAGTCAAAAAAAGACTGGAGGTAGCTCTCTCTGGATCAGCACGGACTGGAGTGGAAAGAAAAAACTGAGGTCAGCCCATTGGTGTGGTGCCTATTTAGGCATCGCACACGTCAACTGCTGTTGGTTGCTCAGATATTATGTTAAGCATGCTAGGGCTGTCCCTCTAATTCCAATAACATTTAGTCTGGACAGCAGAATATTGTAGTCTATTTTCTCAAATGCAGCCAAATGGTCGAGGAGAACAAGAGCCTTTGGACCTCAGGCATCCATTATCCTGCACAAATTAACTAGAACTGAGACAACCACCAGCTGTGTACTACTGAAACCCTGCTTGCTGTGGGACAGTGAGGAAAATGCTACTTACCAGTATGCATCTGTACTTGGCATGTAGAGCTGCAGAGTTACACACTATGCATAGATGCCCACCTAGTGTTGGGCCCAGATGTTTGCAGTTTGTTTCGTTGTAGAAAAGTCTTTGGGAGTCAACGGATAGGTGACTCCTCCGTTGGATGATACTGCGCATGGGCATCGGCTCCATCCCCAGATTGTTTTTCGCCATTAGGTAAGTGATGGAGCTGTACAAGAGGTAGTGATGTCCATGTGATTTGTATCTAATTAAGATAATACTGAACAGATATAGGTAGCCGGGGAGGCATGTGTAACTCTGCAGGTCTACATGCCAAGAACAGATGCATACTGGTAAGTAGCATTTTCCGTTCGAGGCATATGAGCTGCAGATTACACACTATGCATAGATTGTATAGCAGTACCCACACCTAGCGGCGGCCACCAGTATCTGTTGCAGTTGTTTGAAACAGTGTTTTAGTACATCCTGGCCCACAGTGGCTTGTTGTTTAGTTTCCACATCTACACAGTAATGCTTTGTGAATGTGTGCAGTGTAAGCCATGTAGCTGCTCTGCATATGTCATCTAAGGGAATGTTCCCTAAGAATGCCATTGAAGCCCCTATCTTTCTTGTTGAGTGGGCTTTTGGAGGAATTGTTAACGTAGGTTTTGCTTTTTGATAACATATTTGAATGCATTTAACAATCCATCTGGCGATCCCTGATTTTGATATGGGGTTGCCTTTATGTGGCGGTGAAAAAGACACAAAAGGTTGTTTTGTTTTACGAAAAGTTTGTGTCCTTTCAATATAGTACAGCAGTGCTCTTTTGACATCTAAGGTGTGAAGAGCTCTTTCTGCGACTGTTTGAGGCTGTGAGAAAAATACGGGCAGCTCAACTGATTGATTTAGATGGAATGGTGAAATGACTTTAGGAAGGAATTTAGGATTAGTACGAAGAACCACTATGCTATGATGCATTTGCAAAAAAAGTTCTTGAATGGTAAATGCTTGTAGTTCACTAACCCTTCTGAGAGAAGTAATTGCTACTATGAAAGCTACTTTCCAGGTTAGGAATTGCAATTCACATCTATGTAATGGTTCGAAGGGAGGACCCATTAACCTTGTAAGAACAATGTTCAGGTTCCACACTGGTTTTATGGCGTTCTGGGAGGAATTATTCTTTTGAGTCCTTCCATGAAAGCTTTAATAGCTGGTACTCTAAAAAGAGATAGATGTTGTAAGTATGCTGCAATGGTAGCAAGGTGTTGTCTGATAGACGTATAGGCTAAATTACACCTTTGAAGGTGTAATAGATATCCTATGAGGTGTTGAATAGACACGTCTAAGGGATTTATTTCGTTGTTTTGGCAGTATATGACAAAGCGTTTCCACTTAGCAGCATAACGAGCTCTAGTAGTGGGACATCTAGCTTCTTTAATGATGTTCATGCATTCTGGAGGAAGGTTGAGGTAGCCAAACTCTATGACCTCAGGAGCCAGATCGCTAGGTTGAGCTGAGCTGGGTCCAGGTGTCTGATCTCTCCATGGTTCTGTGTTAATAGGCGTGGAGATAGGTTTAGTTTTTGATGTGGTACTACATACATTTGCAACAGCGTGGGTTATCATGGTTGTCTGGCCCAAGTTGGAGCGACTAGAATGAGCGTCAGGGAATGTTGTTGTAGTTTGCGTACCACTAACGGAAGTACAGAAAATAAAATTTTATTTAGGGATTAAGGCAAAACGTTTGCAGCACTATTTAAGTACCGTGACTAGGTCCAAAACGAAGGTGCTAGATCCAGGAATACAATCCCTATACAGACCCAACAAGGAAAATAAGGAAACCCTACTTCCTTGACTTACTAGACTTTCAAAAAATGGACAGCACCCTTCAGAATTAAATACACAATTTAAAATGAATGAGGTCTCAGCATTTGTTAAATGACATATAACATTGTCATGATTGTTTCCCCAACAAATATATAGACAAGAGACTTTGAGTCTTCAGTTTTCTGTCCTTTATTCAGTTTTTCATTTTCTTTACAATAATCGCTGATAGCCAAATAGCCAACGCGTTTCGTCCGTCACCGGACTTCTTCAGGGCTGAATAGAGCGTATAGTTTTCAAATTCATAAATGCTGCATGATTTAGTGTCCAATAGTGCATAACATTTATGAGGTAATCCTTTCTCATTAAGGAGTATTGGTAATTCGTAACGGAGTCTTGGAAAGGTATAGCAACGGTATTGATCAGGCCAAGGTAAGCCCAAAAACACTGCAACGACTAGCATAACAACAGGTCTTCTGGTTGGACCCGAAGTAGATGTATCACTAGAGAAAATGAACCAGTGCAATGCACTTTTGGACACTAAATCATGCAGCATTTATGAATTTGAAACTATACGCTCTATTCAGCCCTGAAGAAGTCCGGTGACGGACGAAACGCGTTGGCTATTTGGCTATCAGCGATTATTGTAAAGAAAATTAAAGACTGAATAAAGGACAGAAAATTGAAGACTCAAAGTCTCTTGTCTATATATTTGTTGGGGAAACAATCATAACAATGTTATATGTGATTTAACAAATGCTGAGACATCATTCATTTTAAATTGTGTATTTAATTCTGAAGGGTGCTGTCCATTTTTTGAAACACTAACGGAAGTAGTGAGCGAGGAGAAAAAGCGTTTGCAAATAGTTTTGATCAGTTCATCCATATCGCATTGCCTTTGGACAATGGGTGTGGGTATCTGGCAGCAAAACTTGGGCATTTTGCGCTTTCATGGGTGGCAAAGAGGTCTATCTGAGGTTGTCCGTACATTTGGAGGAACGGATGAAGAACTTGCAGATGAAGTTCCCACTCGTGGATCTGCTGTTTGTGTCGACTTAGCAGATCTGTGATAGTGTTTTGTACTCCTGGGACGTTTTGGGCTAAGAGGAAGATCTTTAGCGGTATAGCCCATCTCCATATCTACTGTGCTAACAGAGAGCTGCAGAGAGTGTGTGTCCCCTTGTTTGTTTATGTAGTACTTAGCTGTCATATTGTCTGTATGTATGTCTACCCCATGATATTGTGCAGCCCTGTGAATTAATTCAATAAACCCTATAGTGTCTTCTGGTGAGGAAGGCCTTGAGGGGTATATGTCACCCTGAGGGACATTTGGGACATCTGGGGTGGTATAATCATGCCACGGGTCTGGGGATCCTGTAGGCGTGGCTGGATCAGGTATTTTATTCCCCATATCATCAGAGCTATCATCCCTGTCTGGTATGATAGAGGATGCTGGGGAATACTGTGGTATGGGAGGATGTGGTTATGGTACAGGTGAAGGAGAAGGAGAAGGGGAAGGCAGTCTTAAGGGAGAGGTAGCCATGTCCTTCTTTGAATGCGGAGCTGGAGCTGGTGTGTCCAGTGGTCACTTTTTTGAAGCCAAAATTAAGTGTCCAGTGATTGGATCCTTAGCTAGAGTCTTTTGAGCAGGGTCTGGATAGGGTAAATCCTCTGCAGGAGGTTGATCTTTTGGTGCGGAGAAAGGCTTGGGCACCGAAATGGCTTGTTTTGGTTTCTTGACAATGTCTTTCACTGGGGAAGCAGAAGTCTTTTTCGGCTTCAAAGCTTTTTTCGGTTCCGAGGATTTTTTCGGTTCCGGTATGGTTTTTGGATCCGATGGCTTTTTCGGTTACGGTGGTTTTTTAGAATCCGAAGCGGGTTTGCTTGGTTCCGACCTGGGTTCCGGTGCCGAAGGAGTAGTGGTATGTTTCGGCGCCGATCGTTTGGATGTCGGTGCCGTTGTCTTTTTCGGTGCCAGTATATGTGCACCGGCACCGTGTGAAGGTCGACTCGAGCTTGAGTCGCCTGAAGGCTTAATTGGCTACTTAGCCGGGCCCGAAGGTGGGGCAGTAGAAGCAGAGTGACGATGTGCACCCGAGCCCGAGGGCGAGGGTGTGACTGGGGCCTTCTGTGTCTAGGAAGGGTCAGGGTCGACGGTCTTACTTATGACCAGCTGCGCTGGAGTGATGTCCTCGACATCGGAATCTTCTGCCTCGGAGCTGCTGTCAATGTCGTGCTGTTCTGGGACATGACGCCTTCCTCGAAGATGTCGTCAGGAATCAGAGCTGAAGATCTTTGAGCCATTGTTCTCCTCGCTCTTTGGTCCCGGATAGTCTTTTTGGAGCGGAAAGAGGCACAAACTGACCAGTCTTTCGCCTCGTGCTCCGGAGAGAGGCAGAGGTTACACACCTCATGAAGGTCGGTGTGGAGATACTTCGACCCACATGGAGGACACTTTTTAAATGGTGTCCTTTCCAGGAGCTGGAGTCGAGGCCTAGCTAGACTCGAAGGCCGTCGACGGGAATCGAGATCCTCGATGTTGAAGAGTAGCGTCGACTGGAAAAGCGTTTAAAACTACGTTTTGTAAGTTGGTTAGGATTGCGCGTCGAAGGAAATTGGTTCCAACACGGACCGCTGGAAACACATCCGAGCCCGGTGGCGGAAAAAAACTATCTGGGGATGGAGCCGATGCCCATGTGCAGTATCATCCAAAGGAGGAGTCACCTATCCCGTGACTCCCAAAGACTTTTCTACAACAAAACAAACTGCAAACATCCGGGCCCAACACTAGGTGGCCATCTATGCATAGTGTGTAATCTGCAGCTCATATGTCTCGAACATTATGTTTAATGAATTCTCAAATTTTGCGGAAAATAAAATAGCTTTAAAAAGGTAGGGAAGAAGGGGTATTTGCTAGACATTACTTGGGTTTGTAAAATCTAAATAAGATATATATAATTATTATTTTTTTACTCAAGTTTGATTAGTTTTTTCCCATCTATATTTCATGAGTTTAGTGGGCCATGTGTATAGAGAACAGCCTGAGTGATGGTTCTGTTTTATGATTCTGTTTAAATGTGATTCAGAGGCAGCTACACATCCTGAAACTAATATAATGACAGATGCGGAACTACGAGCTCAACTAAAAGAGCTCATCAAAATCTAAAGACAATTGGTTCAATATGTCATAACAGCAATAATGATTCCACAACACTCCCCTCACCAAGGGAGCACAAATAAAATTACACTACAGACTCTACATTAGGTCGTTGGGAAATTACCCGCAAAACAGGAACAATTTCCATTCTTGATAGAACAAAAAATTACTCAAATCGAGGCAGAATTTCCTAATACTACCCCTCATGAGAAACACAGAATTTTAACAATCTGCTTACCAATGGGGAATCGCACCACATCTGGAGGACTGCAACACTTGGGGTTACGCCTATGGCCCGACGTCTTGAAACAGATTCAAAATGATTACGGGGCAGAGCCTGCTTTAAATCTAGGTATGAAATTACTGAAAGATTTCAAACAGGTCTCAACAATAATATTAGCTATTATTAAAGGTGACGCAGCATAAGCGGCGATCCGCCAAAAGTTCAGTGAATGTGATGTAACTGAGCAACCACAAGAACTGGCCAGAATAATTGAAAAATCCTAAGAAGAATTAGGCAGAGACAGTTTGGGTGGGAAACCAGTTAAACCCCAACTGTCTGAAGGTCCTGAAAATGTCTTTAATAAAAACACTCCTACTCCTATTAAAAAGAAGTAGGAAAATAGCAAACAAACTTCTAATGAGAAGCGTTCTCAATCCAGAGGTAGGTCTCCTCAAAAGGAGCCCTCTGAAAGGAGGTATAACCTCAGGAATAGGGGTAATTTGAGAAAACCTGATAGATATCACGATACTGTTACACGTTCCTCTCATACCTTTCAGACTTCGTCACAGAAATCCGAAAAAAGAAGACGGTCGGAAAACAAGGAAGAACGCGTGAAGTCCAAGGACGATCAACACAGTCAGAAAAACAAGAAACCTCAATTCACCAAGAAGAAAGTAGCAAGTCTAAAAATCAGACATGCCGAGGATCTTGACGACACAACTCAAGAACGGGGAATGGGCTCAGACAATGTTGGACAGCGCAGCAGAAGTCACCATAGCTCGCAAGAACTTGAAGAATCATCTGGACAGTGGACTTTAATGAATTCATTAAAGTTGAAACTGCAGATACCAGGGTTAGTTGTCCACATAGGTTATATGAAATAACACTCCGGATGGAGGGGGACATACCAAGAAAAGTGAAAGCACTCTTTTGGGAGCGACTTTCAAAGGGTTATGACATTCTTCTAGCTGAACAAGACTAGCCGCCACAATTTGACAGGGAGTGCCCACAGAGAAGACATCATTATGCCAGCCTTCTCCAATCGCATTCCAATTCATTTAAAATATACCTATGCCAGGAAATGGGCAGTGGCCCAGGCTCCTGCATTATATAAAAATCATGTAGGATGGGATGAGGATTCTCCTCACCAAAAATTCCAGTTAAAAAATCAACTGACTGCACAAAGGCAGTATCCAGTTAAGCAAGAAGCTAAAAAACAGATCAGGGAGATATTAGATCAACTTGAATACCAAGGGGTGATTAAAACATGCACCTCATCAATGAACAATCCTTTGTTTCCTGTCTCCAAACCAGACAATACATATAATCTAGTATTGGATTACAGTCATTTAAACTCTTGTTGGAAAACATTTGCAGTACAAAAAGCACACAGTGCAGCATTAATGAATAACATTATGCGTAAAAAATATAAAACCACATTAGATATTTCTAACGTTTTTTTCTGTCAAAACATTGCACCAGAAAGTAGGTATTTGACCACTTTCTCAATTATGGTGACACAGCATCAATTCTGTGGTCTCCCTCACGGATTCAAGAATAGTCCTGGGTTATTTTCAGCAAGGGTAACAGAGTTACTGCAAACATATGATGATGAAGCACTTTCACATATAGATGACATCTATTTAACAGACAATGACTTGGATAGGCACATGAACAGGGTAAACACCATTATACTTGGATTCGCCTCAGAAATTAAAAAAAATCTAGAATTGCCCACCTCAACGTCCTTTTTCTGGGATATGAATTATCAATTGATGGTAAAAGCCTAGTAGCCAGCTAAGCTGCTCCAACCTTCAAAAACAGTGAAAAACTTATTAGTTTCTAGGTTTCCTGAATTTTGGAAGAACATACATTCTAAACTACGCAGAAAGGTTAAACCTCTCTACGAATTAATCAAACCTGATTTTAAAACAGTAAATTGGACTCAAACACACACAAATTTTGCGTTCATTGCAAACAGACATGTTAGCAACAAAACATTTGCAAACATGCGTAAACACATGCAACTTAGTGATCCGAATCATTCCAGGACAATGCAGATTCTCGTTCTTAACTTTTAACAAAGGTGAAAAAGTACCAATAGCATACAAATCACACTTGTACACACAAGCAGGAAATGAAATTAACTTCTACAGAAAAAATTCTTACAGCGGTTCAAACTGCAGTAGCAAAAGAGAGCCCTCGCACAGGGTAAACTAATTATGGTCGTTACACCTGTACCTGCCTTAGAAGCAGTGACAAAAGCGATCATTACGAATGCTAAAGCTTTACATCCAAGATGGATACAATGGGTTAATTCTCTTGCTGAAAGAGACGTTGAATAAGTTTTTAATCCTTACTTGAAAACACAAGCATTTCTACAATATGAACAAGAATGTCCTCTGCCTATTGAAATTCTGCCTCTAGAGCAGTATGAATGTATAATTTATACTGACAGAACAGTTCAACCCGCTAAGGGGGTAAACAAGCCTATAGTGCGGACTGCGTGATAGTTAAAGGTAGTTGGCGCAATGGCAAATTCCGACCAATGGTCACTAAAACACAATCTTTAGGAGACTGTACAGCTCAGCGAGCTGAACTACAAGCATTCAACATGGCGCTTGAGAATACGGAGCGCGAATTTCCCACACTCAGTGTGCGATTCGTATTATTGTGTTCAATCTTACAATGAATACTTGCAGAACTGGATTCAAAACGTTTACAAAGATGCAAACGGTGGCACAATCAAGCATAAATTGCTTTGGGAACGAGTAGTTCAGTTACGACAGGAACTACAAAACACGTGATACATACACTGAGTCATCAACATGATGGCGTTCACGTTGCAGGGAATTCATTGGCTGATGAAGCAGCGAAGGCAGCAGTGCAAACTGCTTCCGTAGCTGTAATCACTTGTTCAAAAACGAAAATAAACAGCGAAATAATGCAGGCTGTTAATGCTTCAAGCAAAGACAGTGGTAAAACATTACCTAGATGGTTTCCACTCAAATGCTTATATATAACTGATGCCAACAATGTTCCGTTTGCTCGAATCCCTGGAATGGGGGATAGGGTAATACCAAAGATGGAACATAGATTAGGACTAATTTTAGCAGCACACGAAGGGCTTGCCTCTGCACACACAGGTGTTTTCGCTACAGTGTCATTATTAAAACAGAGATACAGGTGGCCACGCAGGAGGAAACAAACCAGAAACGATGTTTTGGAATGTGAAATCTGCCAAAAGATGAAAGTCTCTACAGTGAAACGCCCTGCGCAGACGCCCCTGTTAATTTCAGATAAACCATTAGCTTGCGTTTACCTGGACCACTGCGGTCCCTTACAGAGGGATGGTAACTATAAATATATCATGGCCGCAGTGGATTCGTGTTCAAGTCTTTATCGGCACATACGTAGTCGGCACGCTACATTCGGACCAGGGTCCTGCGTTTAGCTCTCGAGCTTACAAGGAGGCCATGGCCAAACTGAGCATTGCAGTGCGGTACTCTAGTCCATTCCATCCTGAGGAAAATTCGGTAGTGGAGAGAAAAAACCGGGACATAAAGCAATCTATAACAGCTAAGGTATTCGGCTCGGGTGATGGGTGGGTCAAACATCTAATAAATGTCCAATTAGTCTTAATAATCTGTCAAGAAGTTCTCTAGGG
This sequence comes from Lissotriton vulgaris, assembly GCF_964263255.1. Lineage (NCBI taxonomy): Eukaryota > Metazoa > Chordata > Amphibia > Caudata > Salamandridae > Lissotriton > Lissotriton vulgaris. Next base: position 815,204,310 of record NC_141696.1, on the reverse strand, counting down.
GGTATCACTCCATATGAAGTCCTTTTCGGGACCAGAATGTTAATATCGGATCTCGATTGTCAGACTTCAGTGGTAGACCAAAAACCCTTTGATATCAAAGACCGTTTGGCTGTTTTACAGGACTTAAATGAAATAAGAACGAAACAAAGTAATGTGTTCCTGAAGCCAACAACCACTGAAGAAAAATCGACTGTCCCAGCAAGGCCTGTCTGGATTCCTACGCTTGAGGGTCTAGTCAGAGAGAAGATCGCGGACAAGAAGGAATTTGGGCCTTCTTACAGACAACCAGTACCTGCCCTAATAACCCACAGATCAAGAACAGTGTTACTGCTGCCCCTTGCTGGTGAAAAGGAGAACAGGTTTGTGTCCATCGACTTGATTAAACCACATTATGTGGCCGATCATAAGCAGTAGGCCAAGTGGACTCCGCCAATGTAGCAGACGCCCTAATCTGGCTACTATCCAAGAGGTTTAAACTGAGAGACTCATCATCTGCAGTGCGAAATGAAGGACTATGCAATAAAGCTATGGAACTTATACCTCTTGAGACTCAAATAACAGTTTGTCAAGAAACGCCCGTCTACAATACAGTATCATCGGAATACACAAATGTAACAAGTGATCGTGAGGTTCCAGCGATTTCAACGAATTCTGATGCAATACCTTCAATTGACAGAACTGCCTCTCGGTATTTCATTAACTTTGATGCGTTTTCTGAGGCTTCAAGTGAACCTGAAACAACGCCAGTAAAAAGAACTTTCAAAGAACAAGCAAGAGACCTTTTTCATCACCTGGAAAAGACTTATCGGATTTCAACATGGATTGCACTTTCGATTGTGTTAGGTGTGCTTTTTCTTCTACTTTGGTTGACTCTGGTAATAACTTTGGAAATGCTGATAAATGGAAGATATATTAAAATCGACATAGCTAGTAAGAATATCAACTTACTCCTCAAGCCACACAAATCATCTCATTGTGAACAAAGAGACTTGTCATCAGTGAACATCACCGCCATTCCTATTCCGGGTGGTATAGCTTGGGACAGAACTGATTATGAAATTTTTGGCCCGGAAAAGCTGTTGAAGATTCCACACCAGTTCAAGATTTCCTTGAATGACTTTGTTTCATCTAGTACCTTTTCTGATGATTGGGACTTCAAGACTGGTAATAATATGATGTCAGACTTAGAAATGTCTGCAAAGTTTACAAATCATGAATATTTAGAAGGTTGATCGGATTATTAACAAATGTATTGTTATTATCACTATGGTCGTCATATCTTGGACAAATCTGCAGATCCTAGAAATGTACTGATGTATAACCAATGGGAACATTGTCCAACGCCACCAAAGGGTAGCTCGAAAACATTTTATGGCAAATTTCCATACTTTTCAGGTTTTAATGTTTCCAATCCAGAGTCATTTTACTTAAAAAATGTTAAGACAGGAATGAAACGTATGTTGACAAATACCAAGCACATTTATTCTGCAGCATTTTATGCTCAGCTGTCTTCACTAGGTTTCCACTTTTGGAAAGACAACATTGAGACAAAAACTGTCTGGGGCACAAAAGATTAGCAAGTACAGGAGATAGAAGCTTTATATAGAGCCTGCATCATCCCAGAGCAAATTATGTTTTTGAATGACAATATCCAGCCAAGATAAAAGACCTAAACAATCCGTCCATACCTACACCTACGCCTGCTAGTGTTAACACTTCAGAGGGGGAGGTCGACGTACATACTATTTTGCATCACAACAGAACAGATCCAGATTGTAAAAAATGGTTAATCTGGCCTACAGACACAAACAACTGTCAATATAGATTCCTGAATAAAACACAAGGGTTCAAATTCACTAGGCCAGATCCAAGATATGTTGAGAGACAGCATGCAGGAATAGTAACAACATACAGTGTAGGGAAACTGTGCCTTGAATGGTGAATGGTTACATAGATCTACACTCAAGGCTGTAAAACAACACTTGTCTTTACTTAAAGATGGCGCTGATCTTAGGGAATTCTTGCTAGGACCAAGAAAACCGCGTCAAACGTTTTATATATGCCGGTATCTATGCTTCTTATTATGAAGCATGGAAGATTATGCAAGCAGAGACTGCAAAAAGAATACAAGAAATTGATTGTATTAACTTAGAGAAAACTCTCTCTGTAGTGGACAATGGGTTAACAACTCTGTCGTCCAGGATATATTCTTTGGACAGCATAGTGTCCTCTGCCATAGACATCATGGAACAGGACTTGGTCATGTTGCAACATGGTCAGTTGCAATTGTCGCTGAAAAGCCAGTCACAGAATGGATTATACATGGAACAATCACTCTGCCTGCTACAATTTTCAGTATTGCCTAAACATATACCAGTAGGCACATATCGAAGGTTGAGTAAAGAATACATCAAGACATCCTGGGAATTACCATACACACACAGATGTTGGAGAGGGGGGAAATAAGTTTTTCTTAGTGGTATTAATTGAGAAAAACGCAGTTGCCTCCTTTGTCAGGGTATTAATTTACACAGGCCTGCAATGGTTCCTCTACCAACTTATCCTGCCACCTGCAAGGTTCACCAGCTGCAGTGATTGATCCAATTTTTGGGCAGCTTTCTAATGGACGTTACCTCATGTTGAACGATCACAGCTGCTGTGGCATGTTACCAGGTTTACCCTATCTCGTAACTGTAACTGTGTCAGCCAGGGTCACTTGCTGTATGCAAGTATGGTTTCCTAAAACCATGACAGACCGAGAGTCACCTTTATGGCCTTCACTGAACATCTCTTCTATACAAATTGATACTTTAAGGAGAATCCATTCTTTTACAGAAAACTGTGCCACTGACCTTGGCCAAAGAGACCTATGATCTGCAAGTCACAAGGACTTCTGCAGAGATACATGCCCTCTTAACTACAAACTGCCCTTTACATTTCTCAGAAATGTTAAGTCGTATCTTAAACATGTCTGATGCAAGTGGTATTGTGCATGTACTTAAGACAATTTTTTCGGGACTGTTAGCACCCTTTGAAGCAGTCCTAGGAATATTTCCAAACGTTGTGCACTCTGTGTTTGGCGGATTGCCTCTCATTTTGGGACTCGCTGCAGGGATACTATTTTTGCTCCTACCGCTGCGATATGGCAAGTCAATCCACAAGTGACACACAGATCACCGTGGAGACAACTCTACTGGCGATGAAGTGTTGTGAGTGCATCGTCCAAATTTTGGGATTAACACCTGTCTCACACTCCCATCAGTCATGCTGAGAACCCTCCACTGGTTGCCCTTGCACAAAAGGATCCTTTTCAAGATCCTAATTGTTGCATTCAGGGCATTTAACAACACTGGCCCCAAATACCTAATTAGACGCTACCCCCATTACAACCCCCAGAGGACTCTAGATCCTCCAACAACAACCTACTAAAACTAACCAATTTCAACTTAAAAACTAAAGGGGGTAAAACACTCACCCACCTATCCTCCAGAGTATGGAATTCCATGCCCCAGCACCTGAGGTCCCTGACCAAGGAAATCCACTTCAGGAAACAACTAAAAACATGGATCTTCAGCCTATCAGATGAGTATGTGCTGGACGCCATCTAGTCCTGCCTGACTTCTACCTCATGCACATTTTCCAGTTAGCACCAGGATGCTCCTTCCGGAGCGACAGTCGCGCTCTACAAATACCAATACCAATACCAATACCAATGCCAACGGATACTTTGCTTGAACTAGTAACGGCCCTTACACTGTGTTGTCCCCAGCGGCTACCAATTCTGATGATGGCATTCATTGAGATCTCACATACGCAAAATTCTGACGGTGAGGTACGAGAGGAAACAGGCACAAAGGTACCATCCATTACGAATATTGCTAATGCGATCAATGCTGACGGCGATGCCTCACATCTATGTGCAGTTGATCTTCTTAAGAGGTAATCCAACTCTCCCCTACAATGGTAGACAAATTCTTTACAGACTTAGAAGATTTGAGATTTTTTCCAAACAATAACACTAACTTTTGATTTGGCACACAGTGTTCTGAGAAACTCTGAATTCGACCTTCATTTTTCAAAACAAAGTTCCAACTTTGGGACTCTTTTTTTCTATGAATAACTTTTTCTTTTTCAAAATGTGTATTTTTCATTTTTTGGCACAAAGTAATCTGCTTAAAGTAGAACTATTCATAGAGAACTAGAATTCTTTGAAAACTTCCAGAGACAATATTTGACCTTGTCCACATTCAAACAGTTTATGTAAATCTGACATGTAATGGTTTTGGCTTTTTTCTTCTGTATTTACGAGCCATTTTATAAATGTATTTTCATGATTCATTCAGACAGACAGCCTTTACAAATGTCAACATATATGCTTAGAATGAAACATTGCTTTAAATGCATACAGCACAAATGCTCTTTTTGTGTACAACCAGTACCGTCGCATTTTCATGTGTTTGGGTGGGTTTCTAACATCATGTTTAGATACGTTTAACGTGTTTAGAACTAAGTAGAAGTCGTACATAAGAAAGAGGAGTGGGTGTTGTATGGCGTTTTAGATTCAGAATGGATTTTCCCAATTCATGTCCTTACATAGGTACAATTCATGCTGCCCTTATATAGGCATAGAAATCAAGCCCTTATTTAGGCATAGCCCAAATACAGGCATGGCTACTTCCATCCGTTCACCAAACATCACAACGATTTCTTGGAAAACCAGCTTAAGCCGTTAGGGACTTCCCCTTGCTTCAATATTGATTTCTCCAAGAACTCAGTTACTTTACAATAAACAACTATTCCCCAGGGGTTCATTCATGACGTTCATATGCCCGACTTTACGGCAAACATGGCATTCCTAAACACCTTCAAGGTATAAATATATCTTCACTTGCTATAGCAAAGCACAATGGTTCGGAGAAGTTAGACAACCTACTTGCCCGACGCAGCTCGCTACAGCAAGTGCCGAAGAAAGCAAGCCGACTCTCCAGTTGACGCGCTGATCAGGAAGCTGCCCTTCTCTGCCGAGAACCCAGCTCCAGTATTTCTGACTCCACTTGCGGGGTGTTGGGAAATCGAGTCCGGAGAAACAGATACCAGACCTCCTTCATTCTAACAAGGTATGGAGCTGATTATAACCTAGAGAAACCTTTGGTAGATTCTTGGCAAAACTAAACCTATGCAAAAGACCATACTTACTTCCTCCCTCGTACTAGACTTAGGTTAGGTACATTGGGGTAGGCGTATTTTAGAAGCACCCGTTGAGTATTTTAGTCTATGTTATTTATGTATGTATTTTTATATGGCTTAGAAACCATACAATGCTCTTACAGTATTACTTCATAACACTATTCGCGTTGTACGCATTATACTTTGCATACTGTCTAATAATTGTAGCAGTTCACCTCTCTTGCATGAGAAAGAAGACTGTTCAATAAACCTTTTATTGAAAACGCCCGTCTCTCTATTTCTCTGCAACTCTGTAGAAAAGAAGCATGCACGATTGACTGAGTGAACTAGTTATCTATTGTTTCCACGACTCAGAGATATATTCTTATTCTTGGGAAACAAAGTTTTCATGTTTATGCGGTTGTCAGAAACGAATCCCTTCTTGTGTATTGGAGAAAGTGTCTAGTGACCTCTGAGCTAGCTGGCAGTCACAATTAAGTTTAGTATATTCGAGAGACCTACTCACCTAAGTCCTACGTCATATCTATAGGATATATTATTCCAATGCGCAGAGCCTATTGGGAATATAGGAACTAAACAACAGTATGTTGGTGTGTGAATGTGTGTCTAGGTGTTTGTGTGTATGTACTAGAGGGTTTGTGCATACGTTTGTGTGTGTGAGGGATTCTCTGTGATGGGCTATGCAAGGACATGGTCAACATGTGCATTTGGCACACCACAAACAAAGTTCCTTTGCCTCCAAATAAGTGACAGAATAGACAATGGATATATATATTTGACCAGACATATCTTTCAACCTGAAACACACTCATATGTAGAGAGTGTATATGTATTTACTGGTATGGGGGGGTTCCTCTGTAACAACTTTATTTTAGTATGATAAAAATGAACATAATGTCCTTAAAGGCTGCACTAGCTCCCAAATGTGAAAGCATAAAGATTATAGATCTTCTGGTCATTGTAGTGAAAGTTCTTGATATGTGGTTTTCTAGGACCAAATATTTATGTTCACTTAATTTAAGGGTGTTATTTTTAATACCTATATTGAACAAACAGTCTAGAAAGTGTATTAAAGTTATTAGACATGTAAACGTTGAATTTAAATACGAGCACCAATGTTTTGGAAATATTTTTAGTGCAGTTAAACAATGATAAACAAAAAATATAACATACAACTGCTTCATTTAAGGATTTAATTTAGACCACAAATACTGTTTTCTTTTTGTAAGTACAATATAATACAGTTGTTATTTAACTGCTGGTGTTTTACCTCAAGCCATAAACTCAATGGCATGCTGTGCTGTCAAATCTTTCTTTCTTGCGAATAAAATGGTATCTCACCACTCCTCTCCAAAGTATAAAATCATGCAAAATCTACATTCTCTATGAGACAACCAATACAATAGTTGAAGCCAACATCCTACAAACAGCCAGAGCTATTTTGTGAGTACTGTCTTGCAATGTCCATCTTTTAGCCATTATTTTCCATAAGCTGAACAAAAATGGGACTCTCATTTCGGTCAACGACTAAGCCCCATCACTGTTGCAACCGCTGACGCTGAGTGCTCATGTATTGGCCAACAATGTCTTCGTTCCCTGAAGCAGTTCATATTGAAAGCATAGTCCGGTTTAAAATGTCTTTTTAAAACATTTTACGCTTTCCTCCAGAAATTAACGGTCGAGCATATTCCACAAAATCATCTATAAGAACAGGCCATGCTCCTGAAAAGTGAAAAAGATATTCAAAATTACAAAAAAGTATTTTTACCATGAATTTGAGTAGGTATACAAATAAGGAAAGTATTGTATTTCAAACGCTACATTATTAACCCTTATGTACCAAAGTAACACAGATCGCCTAGGAACAACAGTGGCAAGAAGGATCTAGTGCATACAGCTGAATAAACTACAGCAAAATAAATTCGGGGTGAATAATTACAGGCCAATCATACACTCATTCATGTAGTTTGGGATTTTAAGTTGCTTCAACTACCAATGCTTTAAACAAGGATAATCCAGAAAACCTCACACACACAAATTGGAGGCTACTTGGAAAGGAACATTATCATGACACCAGCCCTAGTTTCAACATGCTTGGAGCAAGTTTTAGAGGTAAAATGAGCAATGTGTGACAAAAATGGTCACCTAAGTGTACACAAAACAATTAAATTATTGGGCAATTACGAGAAACAGCCATGGCACAACAGTAAAAGGATAACTGCTAACATTCAAGATGTTAATCATAAACCAGCAACATCATAGACAAAACTCATAAAACTCTATACTGGATGCCACACTTTTCTTCCTTTTACAATTAACCCGAACATGGGATGTGAATGAGCAATACAATGAAAAATGTCAAGAAGGAATAATATATTGCATATATAAACATTTATAAGTTTGTTTACTTTAACACGCCACAAAGTTCTTAAGCATTCTGGGAATCCATATTTCTTGCTCTCATCTTAGTTCCATTTATCTATTTGGATAGATTTCTACTTGCCAACTTAGACCACTTTTTTGTGCAGCCCCACAACATAATTTCTACTTCTCACCATACAAACCACAGTAATCCACCAGATGCCTGCTTCTGCCCAGTGTTTCATTTGTGAAAGAATAAGAGCTGATGCCCAAAGTATTCCTTAAGAGCCTGCTGCCTGTGGTGCTGAGTGTCAGAGTTGCCATATAACAATGTTTTCTAGTATTGGCTCCATCCCATGCCTCTTTTATCCATGATCATATGTTCCTTGCCCATTTATATCCCTTTTACAGGCTCTTTTTCATCTCGACTTTCTCCCTTTGCCATGGTTTCTCCAACTTTCTCTTTCTTCCTCCACGTCTGCCTCTCTCTCTCTTGTTTTGGGTCAAAGTCGGATGATGAAAAATAAGACCCAATGCTACAGAATGAGCATTGTGGGGTTCACCTGCAACTACTGGCTCACATTAAGCAATTCTAATACTCTTTAAACATAGCAACACTTAATTGAGAATTGAGTCAAACATCCAACGTTCCACCTTGTACGATGCTGTTAAATCACGGTCTTGCCGCATGACAGTCAGCATAGGGTTAAAATTTGCCAAGTGTCCATTACACGTCCAATGATGTTTCTTCAGTTCGACCTAGTCATAAACTTGCATCTGCATTGCTCTTTCCCATACTTCATTTACTTTTCAATATATTTTCTAGCGTCATTTTCCTTGCTGCAGGACAACATTCAACACCAAGTGGTGATGATGCAGTATTTAATGGGACCACACAAAACACAAGTACAGAAAGAACACAATGTGACAGTTTTCCCGCAAAAGAAATCTAGCTTTTTGGGGGAGGGGGGAGGGGGGGGGGCTCGGGATGACACAAGCAAATGTTGAGATATGACTCTCAGCTTCTGGGGCCTTTCAGTCCTTTCCCGAAGTCATTAAAAATGTGTAAGAACTGGAGCCTCATTGTCTTAATCTTTGTAATAACTGTAGTCAGAAGACAATGGGATGATAAGAATTAGGACGAGCACCATTAGGAGGGTCCACCTTCTTTAAGTTGGACATGTTCTTTCTAAATGTGCATGGCGAGGCCTGTCAGGCCGGTCGTCTGAAGTACGCACTCTCAGTGAAGAGTAACCAAACAAAATGTTCTTATATCATATATAATATCATAATTTCCAGGATGTGGTAAGGGGGTCTTATGACTATAAACTCTTATAGGAAGATAACTGTCTACCGACTGGGATTGTGTGGTATACTTGAACGTGATACAAACAAATGATCTCAATTAACTTGCTCTTGGATACATTGAATAATCGCCACTTGGGGGATTCACTGTACACCGAAGCTTTCAAACCACATCAGATGGCCAGGTTGACTCTTACATGACATTTACAGGGGACAACAATGTAGTGTTTCTCTCTTGTCTAAATGAGTTGTTATCCTATCTTGTGTTCAAGAAAGAGAATCATACCCGTGGGGGATTTACAATCCCAATACACCCCAAAGTGTGCGACATCCTACAGATAAAATAAAAGGATTGAGCTATTCAAGGGGGTAGACAGAGGGATGATTATTTTTGTAGTTCGCTTGCTCAGCGAGTAAAGAATAATGAAATAATTGAAGAATACATTGGATTGATACGACAAAGGAATTACGCATCTGTAGCGACCACGACAATCATCAGAACCCCTGTGTGGGTCGGAATTATAACCGCACGTACAGAACTACTTGCAGAATTTCATGGCCTTGAGAAAGTCGCAGGATCACACCCTGTTGCGACGAAACGCGTTGGCTGTAGCTGGCTGTTGCTGGAAAAGATCTGAATAAAATGTGAAAAAGGAAAAAACTACAAGGAATATTGTTATTATGTCAACAAATTAAGATATGTATGTACTGATAATTGGGAAACCCTGCTTTACTAAGGAGTAAGAAGTACTTTTAATACCAGGATGGGAACAGCCTGTCCCTAGTGACCTGGACTTCTGTAGTGTCTATCCTTTTAATACCAGGACTGGAACAGCCTGTCCCTGTGACCTGGAGTTCTGTAGTGTCTCTACTTGTAATACGGGTGCCGCTCGGAGGCTCATTTTGTGGAGAGACTTCTTTTAGGGCATTGTTGTAGTACCGGCGGGACTGCGAGGACCGGCAGCCCGCGCGGCAACGTTCCGTCCTCTTCCCGCCCCCACCGCACTTTGGAGCTTAAACCAGCGCGAAGTAGGGGCCACTCGGAGGCTCATTTTATGGAGGGACTTCTTTTAGGGCATTGTTGTAGTACCGGCGGGACTGCGAGGACCGGCAGCCCGCGCGGCAACTTTCCGTCCTCTTCCCGTCCCCGCCGCACTTTGGAGCTTAAACCAGCGCCTCGGGCCCCCTCTTCGCGGGAGCCACTCGGAGGCTCATTTTGTGGAGAGACTTCTTTTGGGGCATTGTTGTAGTACCAGCGGGACTGCGAGGACCGGCAGCCCGTGTGGCAACGTTCAGTCCTCTTCCCGCCCCCACCGCTACTTCCCTATATCAATGGGTCTGCATCCCGTTTCGCGGGACGCGCGCACCGAGCGAAGCCCGGGCCAAGGGTGGGCCCGTTCTAGCCCGTTACAGACCGAGCAAGACCGGACCAGGCCTCTTGGTTCCTGCTTCTCTGGCTGGCGGATCTTCGTGGATTAAGGACCATGTCAACTCGGGAATTGAGAAGCAGAGCCACGGTGTCGAGTACCATGGTGGCAGGTACTTTGGACAATTTTTTGATTAGAGCGAACTCACTGGTGACTAATGAACTAAATATTTTAGAAAGACGCCTCTCGCAGGGAATTGAAAATGTTAGAAGATCTTCATTGGGCCTAATTGCTAATGCTAATTCTCCTGAAACGCTTGGGGAATCTCCTATTGCTCTTCTTAATACCATTGACCAAACAATAACTGTACTTCAAGAGCTTCGGAGTAGCCCCGTTACGCATAGAGGTTCCCTTGTGGTTATCCCTGAGGTTATTCCTGTGCAACCTAATGATAATAGTGTGTCACAAGGGGATAGGCACGATTCCAACTCTCCTCATCTACAAGGAATCCAGGAAGGGGCTGTCCCAAAAAGAAAACGTGGGCCACAGGCAAGGGGTGGAAAAAAGGCGAAATTAGATAAATGTCCTACTAATAAAGATTCTGCAGATGCCATGGAAGATAGCATGGTCCCTCAAGCTAACTTTATTCCTAATCCGCCATCCAAACTATTGCCAATCGTACAGCCATCTGCTTTTAGATTTGGGGATGTCGCTCACGCCGGGGGTGATCAGATTATTCTCGCCCTCGGAAACATCTTGAAATCTTTGATTGACCCCCTAGTTGCTAGACTTGATTGAATTGACCTTAAGCTGCAAACCATAGAAACGGCCACTGAGGCTATGGCAGACCAGCTGAAGATACTGGAAAATATGCAAAGGGTTTCCAATGAGACTAGGGGGGGTTCCCTATCAACTAATCCCCCTCCTTTAGTAAATATTCCTACGCAAGCAATCCCCATCGTTCCTGTACAGAACATCGACTCTGTTGCATTGACTAATTCCCAAAGGCCGGTCAACAAACCTACTGTGAATGATGAGCGAACTAAGGTTGATGGTAATAGAGAGAGGCAAAAAAAGGTAGTAAACCTACCGCCTGAAGCTGCTCCTCATGTAGTGGTTCTTGCTGGTGTCCCTGAGCTTAGTGACTTTACGGAAGAATTTTTTCCATCTTTGAGGAATAAAGTTGCTAGCTGGTGGAACACATTCCGACCCCTTCCCCCCATGCCTCAAGTGAAATTGTAATGGTTAGAAGGCTTCCGTGGGTGGGTTATACCAACAAAACAATCAAGGGTGACTGTATCCTGGTGAATTTTAGGAACCCATGGATTGTCTCCCACATCTGCAATTGGCCGGCCAGTAGTGAAGACACGGCAATCCAGTCTGTCCCAAAAAGTGTGGGCCATCACTAATCTTTTAAATAAATCTGCCGTCAAACCAATTGGTCCTCCACTGGAAATCTATAAATTGCAGGCACGGGGGCTGTAATCTATGGTGGCGAATTGTGGGGTCACAAGTGTGCACCCGCGATTGCCACCGTAGAGAACAGATTCTTAAGACTGTTGGTAGCATTGCCCCAAAGTACACCTTTGTTGCCGCTCAGGCTGGACCTGGGCCTTAGACCCATAAATGAAGAATTGGGCTTCAAACCTCTAACTTTCTGGAGGAGACTCTGGGTTACCCCGGAGTAAAAAATTTATAGGCAAGAGCTTTCGGATGTTCTAAGACTTCCGAATGCTCGGAAACTTTAGTGGATAAAGTATATTAGAGAGGAATTTGAGAGACTAGGCCTTGCGCTCATGTGGACCGATCCGGAGCGCGCTTGCAGAAATAGATCACGCAAGCACCTGACCAATCTGTATCATGAAACCAACTTATCTGCTTGTCTAGCGAACGCCCAAATTGGTACCTTGTCCGCCACGTTTTTAATGATTAAAGACTCTTATAAATTTGAGCCTGTCTTTGATGATATTAGTCCTGTTACCTCCAGGAAGTTGTACTTTCAATGGAGACACGGCTCTCTGCCAATCAGAGACTTTACGAGCAAGTGGTGTCCATTGTCACTGAAAAACTGCCCTGGATGCACCTCGGAACTTGAAAATGAATTGCAAGTCATGTTCTTCTGCCCTGTCTATCGAAAAGCCAGAAAGAAGTGGATTATTCCACTGTGCAAAAAATTTGGGGATCATGCACTGTCTGCATGCATACAGAATACTTGAAACAGATCTCGCTCCTCAAATTGTTTTTGCTGTAACTAAATTTTTAGCAGCTATGTAGATAATTAGAAGGAAATTTGTGAACTCTGTATGAAACTCGGTTCAGTAGAAATAATTGCATAGATCCTAGGGACCATGATCTCTGATTTTAGATGGGCAGGGACACTTACTGTTGGAAGGAGGGTCTGTGAAGGAGGCAATCTACTGTACCAGCGCTCTCTCTCAGCACACGAGGCTCCCAGCGCCCAGTCAACTCCTCGCCGCACCCGCTCCGCGGGTGCCGCTTCGCCGGTGAGCCCCGGTCCGTGCAGCTTCGTGGGAGCACTTTGAAGGTCCGTGGCGGCAAGGCGGTAAGGGGCGCGAGGCACCAGCGGGGCTGCGAGCGTGCAGGGACTTCATTTCCCAGAAGTCCCTGCGAGACCAAGGAAGAGCTTCCGGTCCGCTCTCCCTGCTGGCCCGCCCCCCGCCCACCAAAGGATTTTAAAAAAGCGTACCTGCACTTTCCATTTCGTGGGACACTTACTGTTGGAAGGAGGGTCTGTGAAGGAGGCAATCTACTGTACCAGCGCTCTCTCTCAGCACACGAGGCTCCCAGCGCCCAGTCAACTCCTCGCCGCACCCGCTCCGCGGGTGCCGCTTCGCCGGTGAGCCCCGGTCCGTGCAGCTTCGTGGGAGCACTTTGAAGGTCCGTGGCGGCAAGGCGGTAAGGGGCGCGAGGCACCAGCGGGGCTGCGAGCGTGCAGGGACTTCATTTCCCAGAAGTCCCTGCGAGACCAAGGAAGAGCTTCCGGTCCGCTCTCCCTGCTGGCCCGCCCCCCGCCCACCAAAGGATTTTAAAAAAGCGTACCTGCACTTTCCATTTCGTGGGACACTTACTGTTGGAAGGAGGGTCTGTGAAGGAGGCAATCTACTGTACCAGCGCTCTCTCTCAGCACACGAGGCTCCCAGCGCCCAGTCAACTCCTCGCCGCACCCGCTCCGCGGGTGCCGCTTCGCCGGTGAGCCCCGGTCCGTGCAGCTTCGTGGGAGCACTTTGAAGGTCCGTGGCGGCAAGGCGGTAAGGGGCGCGAGGCACCAGCGGGGCTGCGAGCGTGCAGGGACTTCATTTCCCAGAAGTCCCTGCGAGACCAAGGAAGAGCTTCCGGTCCGCTCTCCCTGCTGGCCCGCCCCCCGCCCACCAAAGGATTTTAAAAAAGCGTACCTGCACTTTCCATTTCGTGGGACACTTACTGTTGGAAGGAGGGTCTGTGAAGGAGGCAATCTACTGTACCAGCGCTCTCTCTCAGCACACGAGGCTCCCAGCGCCCAGTCAACTCCTCGCCGCACCCGCTCCGCGGGTGCCGCTTCGCCGGTGAGCCCCGGTCCGTGCAGCTTCGTGGGAGCACTTTGAAGGTCCGTGGCGGCAAGGCGGTAAGGGGCGCGAGGCACCAGCGGGGCTGCGAGCGTGCAGGGACTTCATTTCCCAGAAGTCCCTGCGAGACCAAGGAAGAGCTTCCGGTCCGCTCTCCCTGCTGGCCCACCCCCCGCCCAAAGAGCCGCCTACAAAAAGCCATTTCACTCCCGCAGCGCGGGACGCAGCCAGGGCTAAGACTGGGCAAAGACAGGGCCGTTTTAGGCCGTTAGAGGCTGTTAGAGACTGGGCTGGGCCACCCCATTTCGATGTTCAAGTCGACCTCTAAACCACAACCCAGCATGGCTACCCGAGAGTTCAGAGACAGAGCAGCCAAATCAAAATTAAAAAATGGCACACTGGACGATTTCATCACCAGGACCCACACTGCAATCGATAATGAAATATCCAAGATGCAACACAGGGTGTCATTAGAACTCGAAGCTGCCAGAAGACTGTCAGTCGAGTTGACTGCCGCTAAAAAATCTTCCCTTGGCCCTATTGCCTGGGCGAAAAGTCCAGAACGTCCGCTAGGTCCTACACCCACCCTGATTGTTACCAATGCTGACATTCACGATACAAAAGCAGCAAGATCACCCTTATCACAGGTGAACCACTCAGACAAATCCATCTCCCCCCCATATACCCAACTGGGCGAGAATGTAGATCAAAAGGAAGGCTGTGACGAGGGTGTTCCCTCGATAGTTGAACCCTCCCCTGCCTCACAAGAAAAAGATGGTAGCTTATTCAAAGCACAAAAGCACACACACAATAAAAGGAAACGCAACCCTACCTCGGCATACTCTAGAAAAAAGGCTAAAGTAGCGAAGGCACAGCTACCAACCAAGGCACCTCCCCTTGATAAATCGTCAACACTGCAATCCGCAACTCTAGTAACATGCACAGAAGACACCTCCCTTCATACAGCAGTTATACAGGAAAACAACGATCTCACCATAGAAAGCGATACTGCAGGAATCCCCCTATGCTCTATCAAAGGGAAGGATGTCGAATTTCTCACTATTGTTTGGGAAACATTAAAAAAACTACTCACCCCAATAGAAAAGAGATTCACACACATAGAGACGCAGCTACTAGAAATTGAAAAAAGTATAATAAACTTGGCAACCGTCACTATGCAGAATTCTAATTCCACATGCACAACTGGAACCCTGCCCCCAGCCGTACACTTGGACTCTACCACCGAAGCAGCAGTAATCTCGCGGCCTCCCCCTAAAGCTAAGAGACTAGGATCGACTAACACACTTCCAACTGCCGCATGCTCTTCCCTTAACACTTCCAATACTATACCTAAGGTCAAACCAACACCCAAACCCCGAACTAAGGCTAATGTCAATAATCCTCCTAGTGGGGCAATACCATCCCCCTTAGCCGCACCTGCCCAAAGTATATCTGTCCCGACCGAGCAACCTAATGTTAGACACAATGGCCAGAGCACTAATCCTCCAACATCGCAGAGAGCTAGTACCAGTTTCATCCGATCAAGGGGATTTGTAGATCTCCCCCCAGAGGTCAGCCCCTATGTTGTGGTGCTAACTGGGGTAACTGAACTGGTATATAATCAGCATGAAAACTTTGCCTCTCTCAAGAACAAGGTGATTCACTGGTTGGAAACCAACAAACCAATCCCCAACCATCTAAGGAGCAAAATCCTTATGGTACGGAGGGTACCTTGGGTAGGGACCACACAAAAGACCTCCCCCGGAGACTGTGTGATACTCACCTTTGAAGACTCTAACACTGCTCACGCCATTTACTCATGGACCAACCATAGCTCAGCTACAACAATAATAGCAAGACCACTCACCTTTTTCTACCCACCAAGTCCCCCTATAGCTCAGGGGGGGAACTGGAGCAGGATGCAGGCGAGGAAACACACTTGGGGAGCACAAAGTAACTGGTGGGCAGATACCCCTGGAGGATGGAATGGGATCCCGACCTCCAATAGATATGGATGTCTTGAGGAGGTGGACTGACTTCCACATCCAGCAAACACTACACCCCCCTCACCCATTCAAACCAGTAATTACACTCACTCTCCAGACAATGCACCGATAACCAGTACTTTAGACACACCCACGATTGGCTCTTCTCTCCCATCAACACCAGTACACACAGTGTCAAGTGATCTTAGTCTAGGGGCAGATAGACATACCAAATGCGCTGCTATGGGTGATACTGCTGACTCCAACCAGGGGTTGAATATTAAACTCCCCATTCCACAGAGCCACACACCAAACAGTGCTCTACTGCATACCGCCCAACCCAATCAGTGTGGGAAATTTGTAGCTTTAGGGCACCGGGGAACACCAAACATCAGAAGTACAACAGAGGCTCACGGCACACTCTCTATTCTATCCTGGAACGTGGCTGGGTTAGCAAACAAACTAGACACCCCTGACTGGAGAGACTTAGTAGAGAGCTATGACATCTGCCTCTTACAAGAAACTTGGGC
The DNA here is from genome assembly GCF_964263255.1 of Lissotriton vulgaris. Lineage (NCBI taxonomy): Eukaryota > Metazoa > Chordata > Amphibia > Caudata > Salamandridae > Lissotriton > Lissotriton vulgaris. The sequence continues at coordinate 815,188,012 of NC_141696.1, read as the reverse complement.
TAGAGAACAACCCAGCCCTCAGGGATTTGCGACCTTTAGTATTGAAGCAAAATGGGGGGGCAAAGGCCGTCCCTCAGGAGGCCTTTCAACCTGGGTGGGGTCCCACCTGGCATGCAGGGCCACACCCACGGAAACCAACTCTTGTGACTTCCAATGTGTCTCCCTAGAATGGCCATGCGGAGGGAAACTTGTAGTGATAAACTTTTATTCGAGGCCAGTTGGGGTTGCTGCAATATCAGGCACAGTGGAAGACCTAGCATTTTTTCTCGATACACACAACTTTTCCTCCCCTTTAATAATAGGTGGCGACTTCAATAATCAATTCGAACCACTCCCCGCCTACGTGGAAGGTATATCTGCCGAGGAGGATGAACTATGGGATATTCCCTCCTTGGCAGATGTAGTCACAAAGACATGCTCCCCCCTTGCTATTCAGATAATGTCCCTCACACTCAGTCACTCTCTTAGGGCATGTAACGGCCGGATGGAGGGTGATATTCCGCCCAAAAACACCTTCAACAGGCTGGGACACGAATCAAGGATTGACTACATAATGGTACCCACCAGAGACTGGAAGAGGGTGAAAGACTTCAGAATCATCCCCAGACATGATAGCGACCACAATCTGCTCACACTAAAGTTCGAGACCCCTTATCGTCAACTAGAAAAGGTAGATCCCAATGCACCACCCCAGTCCGACCTAGTGCTAACCAGCAACAGACGCAAAATTAAATGGACCAAATTGTTGGAAAACCAATCCAATGTTGAAAGACTCTATGCTCTAATCGCACCTGCCCTGGAAAAAGTAGAGTGCTGTGTGAACTTACTGGGGAGCGAATTAGAGACTAACATCATGGGTAGCCTGAACCCTCAGGTTCACCTGGCTGCACTCGAGAACATCCACTCGGAGCTATGTATCAACCTTGCAGATATATTGAACCCAGTGGCCAGGCTTCGCAAGCCCAAAAAGAGAAGAGCGACTTGGTTCAACTCCTCCTGCAGGCAAGCAAAAACTCTTCTTCTCGAATCACTGAAAGCCCGAGAATCCCCAACCGAAATCAGGGAGAAACGTCTTTCCTATAAATCTGCCCTCCACACCGCAAAAATAGAATGGGATGAGGAGAACTGGTTAAAGATAACAGCCGCCCTCGCGTGCCAAGACTCGCGGACATTCTGGCAAATCGTTAGGCATGGCTCGCCTGAACCACTTGCAGCTGTCGAGGCTTGTATTGCACCTTCTGTCTGGGAGGAACATTTCAAAAACCTATATCTCCCACATAACAGCGACAATGGAAGCAGCAAACATGGTGGAGAGTCCTCCTACTTTACAAACAGGACAACTGGGATTGAGGGCTTCACTTTAGAAGAAATCACCCTGGCAATCTCCTCCCTGCCTGCTGGTAAGGCGCCGGGCCTAGACAGGCTACCAGGAGATCTTTACAAACATGAACCCAGTGTTTGGGCCCCCTATCTAGGGGTACTATTTAATGCTATCCTGAAGGGCCTGCCAATTCCTTCCACCTGGCCAGGGGCTGAAATTGTGCCAATTTTTAAAAAGGGTTCGCCCCTTCTTCCTGCAAACTACAGGCCCATAAGCCTAATTGATGTTTCCCAGAAACTCTTTTCCAAACTTTTGCTAAACCGTCTACATGAGTGGATCAGGGACTATAACATCTTGAGTCCCTTTCAGGCAGGTTTTAGGGAAAAGGTCTCCACAGTGGACCAGGTCTTTCGTCTGTCCATGATACACTGGAAAACAGTACTACTGGAGGGTGGCAGCCTCTACACGGTATTTGTGGACCTAAGGGCAGCGTTCGACTTGGTACCAAGGAACAAGTTGTGGGAGGTCCTTGATAATTTGGGGGTCCCTGATGGTCTCTTGAAAATGATAATACGCCTCCACACTAGAAACTATGCCCAGGTTAGATGTGGTAGGATGGGAGAATTGTCTGCGAAGTTCCCCGTTGGCAGGGGGGTGAGGCAGGGTTGTGTCCTCGCACCAACCCTGTTTTGCCTCTACGTCAATGGGGTAATTGCCCATTTAGCAGGTGTAACCAACTCTGATGCACCGAAATTGGCCTCCGAGAGGGTATCAGCCATCATGTTCGCTGACGACACACTGCTTTTATCCAAGTCGGCAAAAGGTATTCAGTGTACCCTTGATGGTTTTGTGGACTTCTGTGGAACCCATGGGTTAGAAATTAACGCTACAAAGACTAAATTCATGGTCTTCAACCCTCCACAGAAATTCCACTTCTGTCCCAGCATTTTACATACTAAACTAGAAAGGGTAAACACTTTTGAATACCTAGGAATCATTGTGAACGACAAATTTACCTGGAGCTCCCACCTGGAAAAAGCGGCACTGAAACTGACCCAGCACTCGGGAGGTGTAATGAAGCTCGTGGCAAATAATAAATCCTCGGTTAGGCCGATTGGCCCCCCACTACAGATCTACAAATCCCAGGCCAAGGGGGCCGCCCTCTATGGATCTGAACTCTGGGGCCACGTAAACACATCTAAATTGCTGATGGTGGAAAACAGATTCATTCGTAACCTTGTAGGGTTACCACCGAGCACCCCCCTCGTTCCGCTGAGGATGGACCTTGGCTTACGACCGCTTAACGAGGAGCTAGCTCTACGCCCACTGGCCTTCTGGCGTAGACTATGGTCAACCCCTGAACTGGACAGCTATAGAGAAGGTCTACGAGAGATTCTAGCCACACCAGGTGCCGGAAAAATCAAATGGCTCTCCCACATTAAGCTTGAACTGGTGGCTGCAGGTTTCTCAGGTATGTGGTCCGACCCCCAGAATGAGTGTCAAACCCTCTCTAAAAAAGATCTAGCCAGGTCTTATCGAGAATTTAAACTCTCACAGACTCTTAACCATCTAGATCCTGGGTCCTTGACAGAGTCCTTTTTCTCCCATAAGGCGAACTACAATATGGAACTGACTCTAGATAAAATTTATCCCAATGTACTGAGAAAATTATACCTTCAGTGGAGGCATGGCTCTCTTCCAATTAAATCTTTTACAGCCAAATGGAACCACGATCCCAGCAGTACATGTCCTGCTTGTAGAACCACCGATGAAAGCGAGCTCCACATTCTCTTCTTTTGTCCTGCTTACCAGGGGATTCGCAGGCACTGGATTCTCCCCCTATGCAGGAACCTCGGATTCTACAAGTGTATGCAGGCTTATAGAGTTCTAAAAACTGATTTGTCAGACCAAATTGTATTTGCAATGGCCAAATACCTGGGCGCCCTTTGGTTCACCAGAAGGAAATATCTCTAAATTGTAGGCTGAATACGGATCTGTCTTATTACATGCAGGTTTCTTTCCAGTAATGTTTTTATGCGTTTTTATGCGTTTTACATTTCTTTGTACAAATCATTTTAACATATGTGTAACGTGATTGTCTTTTATGGTAAAATTCTTACCGAAATAAAGGTTTTTCAAGATGGGCAGGGGGGTTTTTAGCTGACAATGTACCTATTTATGTTTTTTAGTATTTTTTAGGCTGTGATGAAATAGTTCCCTGGTTACGTGATTACATTGATTCTATTTTTATAGTGTATTTGAATGTATAATAGCAACTTTCTTTTTTAAATTGTCCAATCAAATGTGATTTCTTTTATGACAATATTGTCGAAATAAAGTTGGAACGAGTTAACCATTCATCCATCTGATAGTTAAGTTGTACGCTTGTTAGAAGGGTTTAACAACTTTTTACAGATGTGTATGGTTAAGTAACAGGGCGACGCTAGGGGAACTGCGCACAGCAGAGGTATTCCTCTGGTTACAGGGAGGAATCATGTCAGTGTATTGAGATGAATGTGGGCGCGCGCGTTCATTAATCTTTGATGGAACAATTGGGCTCCTAAGAAACAAACTGTGCAGCTGGGCTGGCCCACGTTGTAAGAGGTAAAATTCAATATGGGAAAGGTTTTAAATCCGTTGCCATTATTACCATCTGGAGCAGAAAAATGGAAAGGTTGATTACTGGATGGGTGATGCCTCTTTTATGCTGACTTTCAGCGGACACCTGATGGCCTGTAAATAAACCCAGCCTGTATATGTTGAGGAAGTTGTGATAACTAATATGCATAAAAAAAATCTGTTGCCTTACTTTTTGATTCCTGTTAAACACTGTAACATATTTATAAACCTTTAAATTAAAACTGCACATATGTTTTTACAAACGGATTAGATTAATTCATAAACTTTAATTAATGTACGTTCTGTATAAAAAAAGGCTGAAACCCACATACAAGCTATGACAAAATCATTCTCATCCATCAATGTGTTCTTTTCCTCTTTACCAGAAGCAGCAGCAGCAATTTCTAAGAGCGAAAGTGGTTGGCTATTAAGCAAGACCCTTGCGAGGTGGCTGAAATGCTACATTGGTGTTTAAAGGAGGGACGGTAACCCCTGTACTTCAGTCAAATACAAGATGGCAGGTGGATGTCCCACCAAGCATTGAAAATGAGTGATGGTGCTGGACCCAGACTGCATGCACAAAAGAGCATGAACCATATGTAAGGAAAATCAGATGTGCTTGCATATGACGTACGCCTATGGGTCTCGTAACGGGCCCTTGATCTATATTTAAACATCTGAACAAGTAGTTTCCCAACGCTGCACCACTCGGGGTGAAGAGTGAGCACAATAAAAAATGTGAAACAGTCAGGAGGAGCATACAAAGAAAAGGAACTTTAATGCATGACGTAACCAGTGTATTGATTTAACCAAACCCTTTGGTAACAAAATATATGTCTGAACAGAATTTTGAAGTCTAAATGTATTTTCTTGTAGTTTGTACAGGAAACTCTCAAATATTAAAGTGGGTTGACGCCCCAGAAAATGTTAATTGAAAGACAACTTAAATTTTAAACCATGTCCAGCTTTCCACAGTCCCAGATTCTGGCAGTTGCAGGGACAACCAAGCACTGTCAAAGGTCAAAGTGATGTCCTTCCTCACTAAAGCGTAACTAGGATTCTGGGTACTCGGTCTGCGACTGCAAGTGGGGCTCCCAATCCTCCTCTACTCTTGCCCAAAGGAAGCAGAGTCCAAGTACAGTACAACAGTCATCACAGCTGCACTAAAAGGGTGGACTATCCATTCAGGGCTTTGAACACAGATTATTAATATATAAAAAAGATCTAAATATATTTGAAGCAAGACAAAGTCAAATGGTGAAAAAACTCACACACACATTATTATGTGTGATATACATGGCAACTCAACACAATACAGTGATCGGCCAGGGCCCCATGCCTATGAACACTACACATCACCTGCAATCACTAGATGATCTTGAACACCCAAACACTCCTGAAATAGAGAAATAAAACACAATACCTGTGTATATATGTATATGGTATTTTTGCAGCGCAAACCTATCTAAAATGGAAGCAGATCACTGTACGCAATCCAAGGCTAGCATAAAGTCAATAGGTAAGGAGAGGAAGCTCTGGGCTCTAGATGGTTAATATGTTGGGATTAGGAGTGTTCTTAAAAGTGCAGTCTTCAACCATTTCTTAAATTGGAGGCAATGTTGGGATGGTCCTGATGGATATGGGGAGGCTGTTCCAGATATGGAAAAGACCAGCTCTCTTTTTAAAAAAAAAATTTGTTTCACACTTCCTGTACGCAGTCTGATGGGTGTCCTGGCTGCAGGTGTGCCGGAATGATGAATGTGTCGGCAAAATAAGCGTGTTGTTGGTTGTGATTGCTTTCAGTGTGGTTATCAGTGAGAAGATCTCCAAGCGGCTCATTGTAAAGGTTTAACATAGCAGACCGTATTGAACCCTGAGGGACAGTACAGGTGATAAAGATCTTTTGCGCCCAGAAGGCGCCCTTGAGAACAAACTGGTGTGTGTTGGAAAGGCAGGAGAAAAGCAGTGAAGGACATTGCCCGTGCGTTTCATTTAAGACTTCAGGGTACGAATGAAGATGGGATGGTTGACTGTGTTAAAGCCAGCTGAGAGATATAGCAACATCAAGAGACAGGGGGCATCCCCATCTATGCTCAAGAGGGCATGGTCCACGATGTGCAAAGTAGCACTATCCATGTTACAGCTTGACTTGAAGCCAGACTGTTTTTCGTGGAGGAGATGGTTAGTACTGATGTGATCTTGGAGTTAAGCATACATTGATTTTTAAATGATCATACCGATGAATGGAAGGCGAGTGATGAACTGGTAGTTGGCAAAGACATCAGAGAATAATGAAGGTTCCATTAGGAGGTTCTGGCCTGTCGTGTGAGCTTCTGGGAAGATGCCTTAAGTGAGGGAAGCACCGACAGTAGTAAGTGTGGATAAGAAATCATCCCCAGATAGAGCTTAGAAAAAGGTTGATGGTAAGGCATCATCTTCATAAACGTGGCTTTGAGGGTGTTGTGTATGTGAGCAAGATGTGGGAGAGCTAGGGCTTTCAAGGCTGACAGTTGCCGGATTCTACCAGAAGAGGTGGTTAAGATATGAAGCAGACTTGGAGTTGTCGATATGCTGTCGGACCTTCTGCATTTTTTCACTTAACAGGTTGACGGCGTTGCACATTTCTGTGGAGGGCGGAACAGGTGGGTCTGGTGGTGGCTAATGCAGTGTTTGATTATTTGAACAGTGTTCTGCTTCTGTTGGTAGCTCCAATAATGATGTTAACATAGTACTTTGATTTGGCTGATGTGACGAGGTGTCTGCATATTGAACTGTCTGTAGGACTTCAGTATCAAGGGATCCTCAAGAGTTCTGTTATGCTTCCATTTTCTTTCCTGTCTGTGGATGAATAGTTTGTCAGCAAGGTCTTTAGAGTACCAGGGTGCTGCAAACTTTGGCATGCACTTGCATGCTGTAATTAGGGTGTGGATGTGCGCATGGCTTTCCAAATAATTGTTTTAGTTGTTTAGAAGGGTGTTTGCATCGGACATGGAGTAGATTGGATGAGTTGACTTCAAGTATTAGTATGTCTATGTCAACGTCTTTGAAAGATCCGAAGGATTGGTCTTCTTTTTTTGGTTGACCTTGGTTTGCTTGTAGGACACTGAGCAGGGAGATGGCAAAGTGATCAGGCCTGGGGTATGCGTTGTTTACAAAGGATTGTTGATGTTGAGAAGACAAGGTCCAGGATATGGTCTTTGGAGTATGTTGGTTGTTTGACATGCTGTACCACGTTGAGTATCATGAGGCTGAAGAGGGAGTCTTTTGAGGGTGTATTTTCTGGGAGGTTAAGTTATCCAAGAGAGAGAGATGCGGGTACGTCGGATGGAGGAAGTGGTGAAGGGATTTGAGACTTCAATGAGTCCTTGTTCTGCCCTGGAGGCCTGTATATGAGATACAAGGCCGTGGCAAGAGCTGCAGAGAGTGGAAAATGGCATGCCAGAAGCTGAGTGTACATGCTTGATGAGAGTGCAGGACGCAGAGGACTAATGGAAGGCAGTGAGGTCTCCTCTCTTATGTACTCAGTCCACACAATGGATGCTGTAGCCTGTGGGAAGAACGACGCCTAGGATATGCAAATAAGTGGTTGTTAACCATGTTTCTGTGGTGAAGAGCGAGTCAAGCTTGTGACAGGTGATGAGGTCTGTGATGTCTGGTGTGAGAAGTACTGCAGTGTGAGCAGGAAGTGGAATATGTACTTTATTTTGAGTGTGTGTGGTAGTTAGTAGAATGTATACGAGGTTGAGTCTAGGAATTGTGGGAAAGCTATGTTATGGTCTGGGTCATCTACATCTGGATGTATTTGTGGGGATTGGAATAATAGGGTACTAGATCATGCACAGGTCCATACAGGCAATGCACTTGTTTATGTAAGCCCTTTGCTAAAGGCACCCAGGCGACACTACACCCTTAAGAGTGGACTGAAATAGGAAGAAGGTAGGAAGTGATGTATTTCTGAGGGAGATGCTGATGGGAAATTACGTTTTGGAAGGAAACTAGTGATGTCACTTCCTGTGGATATGGATGATAGGAACTGCAGTTAGAAGAGTAATTAAATGATTCAGCATACTGGCAAGCATGTAGCATTTGCAGTTGCCTCCTAATTGCCAACAGGGCACTGTATAATGAGTCACAGTACTGCTGCCAAAACAAAAATTATTTGATAGCGTTTCAGAAGCATTAGAGATCACGATCCTAATTAACAAAGACATAGTACTTTTCTTTAGCAAAGGAAAACAGTGCAAACGATAAATAATGCAACCAAAGCTTGAAAAGCGAAGAACCCTGTAGTTAACGGAGAGGAGGGGTAAGAGGGACTGAAGATAAACCTATCGCCCAGTTGAGGATTATGTGGTGATACTCGCTTAAGGTGAGGAGATCTCCCGACCTGGGGGAACTATAGGTTCCATGTCAGTGGATCCATACTATGATTGGGAGAGGGGAGGGGAGAGAAGGTGTCAGCACAGGACAACTACTGAGGGCTGGACGTCTTCATGCAAAGCAGGGTAAAAAAAACAGTAAAAGGTAGTGCCCAGAGAGTCACCCTTTAACTCACCTACACTTCTAACGGTTGGCCCTGGAGACTCTTTCTCCAACCTTTGGGAAGAGGTAGAGAAAGTTATGGATAATACAGCGGTCTCTTATGAATTGTTGGCCTGACAGAGTTTCTACAAAGATACGATCAGACGCAGGACAGGTAGCACAGCTTTAGAAATGCCATCAGGCTGATTCCGAACACCAATGAAACATGCAACTACATGATCTGTAATCACCAAAGCAGTCGGGCCCACACGGGTCCGTAGGGTGCTCCAGCTTATATAGCCAAGTTCAGGTAGTTGGACAGCAACCCACTCCCAATTAGCAGCAATGCATTATTTTATCTCAAACATCCTACAACCCAGGTTTTAGAACCATTAACCTCCTCAGAAAGGTTTTTAAGAAGAGTACCCTTTTCACCGAATGCATTATGATCAGCACTGCCAATGTGTATACTAGTGGTATAACCTCAACTTGCCTGCTCTGACAACAGACCATGTATATTCATCAATCAGGTCCGTGAAAAATATGAACAGAGGGTGGATGTCCCAATCACTGGAATTAATTTACGTGGGGAGGCCAGTAGGTGGTGCAGCTTCTACAACCTGAAACCTTTAAATGTTGCCAGTAGCCAAGGATAACCAGAAAAGGTTGATGGTGCCAACACCACAAGACTACGAAATGGGGAGAGCAATATAGGTTTGCTCAATTTCACAGAACACCTAAATATGTCACTCATAAGCAGCAGTTTGAGGGGTACCTTAGGATTTCGTGTCCTACCACCTGCAGCTGCTAGGAGAAAAAATAGACAGAAGCGTTTGTAGAGACAGAGAAAATGGCAGTGCAATTATGCTATATCTGCACAGGCAGTCATGGATCTTTGTTGCCACGCCATCTTAAAAAACATCATGTAGAACAGGCTCCTCAAAATAAAATCCAAACTACGGATTGACTGGTCATTCTGGCTCTCTGCCGGTGGGCTGCAGGCTGGATGGATGCTTTCAGAGATGGATGGGATGCCAGGCACCAACCCTGAACTCCCCATGGATCCATTCTAGTGGCGGTCTCCTGCAGCTCGAGTCTGGTTTGTACATTTTTACCAGGGCTAATTTATGTTTCCAATGAGGCTCTGATGAAAACACAAAATAGACCAAATGCAAGTAGAAAGCCAGAGAAGGAAACTAAATATAATCATACCTGTTACAGCATGTAGAGCAAAGCACAGATTAGATGACACTGGCGTACTGTATCTCTGTGGTTATATTGCTACTATGCTTAGGCAGCCTTTGCTTGAAAGAGTATGTTATGCTCTTGCTCAGAAGAGTTCAGATTTTAGTGTGTAGCATTCATACTCATCAATGTAAAAGCCTTGGAGTAAGTATTATATGACTATTCAGCTAAAACATAATTACTTGTGATAGGCGGTAAAGATTAATTTTGAAGTTATCATGCAAAATAAACCGGAGAAAAATGTTACTTTACTTTGATAATGATATTACTGGAAGATAAGATTATCTATCTGATTCCTAACTTGTTGAATATCCGCAGGTGCCAGACTGGATCTGGGAACTTCCAACAACTCTACCACGCAGGACGTATCACTACCATTCTAAACATAAACATAGCAAACATGTCAACGCCACTTCTTTCTGTTCAGGAATTACCCCTTAAACACATATAAGGGAATTTCCAATGCTAGCCTATGAGAGGAGTAGGCCTCAAAGCAGTGGAAAACAAAAATGGTTTGTTTGTCACTACCAGGACATGTCACACAATGAAGACACATGTCCTGCCTTTTACTTACACATCACCCTGCCCAAAGGGTTGCTTAGGGCCTACCTTACGGGTGACCTATGTGTAATAAAATGGGAGTTTAGAGCTTGTCAAATGCTTTTAAATGTCAAGTAAAAGTGGCAGAAAACTGTGCACATAGGCCCTGCAGAGTTCTAAAGCCAACAAAAAGAAGCTCCGAAAAATAGGTGGAGGAAGGCAAATAGTTTGGGGATAACCCTGCAAAAAGGTTCAGGTCCAACATTTCCCATGCATGCTTGGAAGATAAGACATGGTTACAGTAAAAGGATATCCCTAAAGCTCTACAGGGCCCACCACCCACTGACATCAATTCCCTGTCCATTTTTTGTGTGCCTGTAAAAGGGAAGACGAGTCACTGACAATCAATATGAGGGCATGAAGTGCAACGATCTAAATTGGCACTTTTTTATTATGGCTTTAACCACCTTTCAGAACAGGAAGGCAAGTGGTATTGCGAGGAAGCAGCTGATAGATAGAGTGTCCACCAGAAAGGTTATTTCTGAAGGTAAGTACCTTTTTCTTCTGAAGGATACAACTGCCTCCAAATTCCTCACCTGTTCAATAGATTACAAAGCAATACGTCTCCTAGGGGATGGATCTGAAGAATTGGTTAAATGAGAAAATCCTGGTGCATGAGTGTGAGATACGGCCATCCCTTCTCACATTTGAATCCAAATGACAATGCCTAGCAAAGAGACGCTTACGTTGCTCAGCAACAAATCTCAGCTACACAACACCCCTTTGAGGGAGGAGGTGGAAGACTTTGCTCTGGTGGAGTGACCCCAAATTACTTCCTGAAGATCCCTATTGGCATGGGCATAGCAAATTACAATACAGATTATAATCAACAAGGGCACAGTCCTTTTCAGGGCTGCCTTGGATTTCTTGCTACCTTTATATACTCCAAAATAGATTATCGCCAAACCTGATCTCCTAAGTGCAGCTCATGTAATCACTCCTCCAGCCAGTGTAATCACTCCTACTCTTTAGTAGGGTGAGGGAAAAGCAGGGAAGGTAAGGTTAATCCAGAAGTTTTGGGAGTCACCAGCGTAGGAATAATTTGTCCGGGAAGAAACATGTGTAGGATGGACACACAACTCAATAATAAGCCTTACTGAAGTAATCGCCACTTGAAAAAGTAACCTAAACTTTAACAGGTGCAACTCTCAAGTGTCTAAACAGGAGCACCCGTTAGGAAAGTCAAAACAATGTTCAAACCCCTCTGGGGCATTACAAAGGTCAGCAGAGGGAATATGCGAGTCAATCCTTTAAAAAATATAATCATAATGGGTGACTTGAAACAGGATGGCTGGTCTGGAAGGCAGAGAAATGCTGGCAAAGCAGCAATGTGTCTCTTGAGGAGGCCCACTGTGTTGTCCTGCGGGGCCAATGACAGGGCAAAGCAGAGGACCTCCTATTGACAAGCCTTCATGTGATCCATGTTCTGCTCTGCACTTCAGGCGAAAAAAAATATTCCACCTTCTAGAGTAGACTGTCTCAGTGGAGGGTCGATGAGCTGACAGTACTGCACTGACCACTACAAGAGGTGGCTGCAAGGAGATCAGCTAGCCAGCTCAATCTATAATCATAAAGGTTGAGGCAGTTGAGGTTGGAGTACAGTAACTATCCCTCCGACTGGAGGTCCACTCTCAAAGGTAGTCAAAGTGGGAAACACTGCTAGATTCACAGGAGGTCTGTGTCCCATACGCTTCTTGGTTAGCCTGGAGCAATGAAGAGGACAGTTACTGATTAATCTTCCTAATAACCTGAGGAATCAAAGTTATGGGAGGAAATGCGTAGTGAAGTGGAAACTTCCACCTTATTGTAAACACGTCCTCCAAGGCTCCCTGTGGCAGATACTGGAGGGCAGAGAACAGTGGTCAATATGCATTCTCATGAGTGGCAAAAAGGTGTGACTGAGGTATGTCCCACAGGGTAAAAGTTATGCTGAATCACCTCCAGACACTACTCGTGATCAACAAGGTAATGTCAACTGAGATAGATGGCTCTGGTGTTCATAGAGCCAACCATATGGATGGAGATTATCAATATCTGGGGTGCACAGCCCAGAGTTTCAATGATTCTCAAAAGAGGGGAGACTCCACTCCTCCCAGTTTTTTGATGTACTAGATTTAGCTCATAATGTTAGTCAAGATCTGGACAGTGTCAGCGAAGGGAGGGAAGGAAGGCTTTGACCGACAGCCAAACCAATCACCCTCATTTTGAGCCATCTGTCGAACATAATCTGCTCTTCTGGAGACCAGAAGCCTCTCATCTCAATTTCTCCCACAAGAGCATCGTTCCAGAGAGCGGATGCATCTGTCACCACAGTAGTCACAGCTGGGGGTATAGAAGGCCATCCCTTGCGACAAGTACGCCTTAACCGGTCACCAGTCCAGGTTCATTGCAGTGTCTTTTAAGATTGTGATAGAATCCAACAGATCTCCCGTGTGGTGGAACCATTGTCTGGAGAGGAACCATTGGTGAGCCCTCATGTGCCAGTCTACGTATATGACTAGGAGGAAAGAGGAAGCTAGCAGACCAAGCAGGCGAAAAATCATCAGGACTGGAACCCAAGCTTTCTCCTGAACCATCAGAGTCACTACCATAATGCCCTGGATGCTCAGAAGAGGAAAGAGTGTCTTTAACATTATGTCCAGTATTGTCCCTAGGAAGAGGCGGCACTGAAAGGGGTCAAGGTAAGACTTGGGGTGTTGAAGGATAAAAAACTGTTTGAACAGCAGCACAGCTGATTCCTGCAGCTGATGCAAGACCACATGCAGTGAGCTGGCAATCCTCTAGGTACAGAAACATAGTGACTCCTGACCTTCTTAAATGAGCTTTAACCACATCCATCACTTTGGTGAATACTCAAGGTGCTGATGTTATCCTAAATGGCACGATTGTGAGCTGGTAGTAAGTAGAGCCTACCACAAAGTGCAAGTACCTCTTGTGAAAGAACAGGATTGGTATGGTGAAGTCCTGCAATCTTAAAGCACCATCCAGTCTTTTGCTTCAAGTGCCAATCACACTTGAGCCTTGTGAAGGAACAAGGTCAATATTCTGAGGTCTAAGATCGGACGAATACCACCATCTTTTTGGGGGACCAGGATGTAATGAGTATAACACCACTGTCCAATTTTCAGTTCTAGAACTAACTCCACTACTCCTTTCCGAAGCAGGGCTGCACCTCCTGCATCGTCTTCTGTCTGAAGGGACAGAGGTAAAAGAGCTGGGGAAGCCTGATGTAAGGGTAGGGCATACCTGCTTTCTGTTGTCAGACCCACTGGTCTGATGTTGTGAACTTCCAAGCCTAAACAACAGAAGGAAACCCATCCTCCCAAGCCCAGGACATGCTACTTAAGGGGGAAGCTATAGAGGTTTTTGATGTGGTACAGAAGAGGACAAGGAGGATGACGGTTGCTGGGTTTTTGCGACCCCTTCCCTCTGCTCCTACACCGTCAAAGCAGCAGATTTTATTATTCAGCTGATTGGGATGGCTGACGTTGGCAGAGGGTAAAACCCCTTAAGAAACCACAAAACTTTCAAAACCGTTTATATCTCTGGTAGGTAACTTCAAACCCAAAGACTAATCTGTTGCCCTGCCTACCTAAAATCTCTCTAAGGAACGTCAACCTGATCTTCAAAGGGACGCATCCTGCTGAAATCACATATGTACGTGTAGACCACACATTGCCAGAGAATCTGGTTGATCGGACTCATGCATTTCTCAGTAATGTCCCTGAAGAAAACAACAAATGAGGAGTGTTACATTTTATGAAAGATAATCTGTTCCAAAAGTCACAGATGATTATGTATTTCTCAAGTAATAGATCAAAAAGTAATGATGCGGTCATTCAGGAGTCTTTCTAGTTTCTTTGACTCCACTTGTATTCAAAAAATGCAAACTTGAAAGAAGCAGTCTTCAACACATGCAAAATTGACAGGAGCAGTCCATTTAGCTCAGCCAACAAGTTTCGTCCCTTTGGGACTTCATCAGGGTTGATCCATATCTCAATGTTGCATTTCACCTGCTGTTGTCTCCCGTTATTGTTCCATAAATCCTCATGGATACAGTCTAGTACCACTAGACAATGTCTCTTGTTACCATCCTGTCTTCTTCACTTCTGTTCCCTGGTACAAATGTCCATCTAATCCGCGGCTGAGGCTGAATGGACTGTTCCTGTCAATTTTACATGTGATGAAGACTACTTTTGTCAAGTTTGCATTTGTTGAATACACGTGGATTCATAGAAACTCACAAGACTCCTGGATGACTGCATCATGACTTTTCGATCTATGAGAAATACATAATCATCTGTAAATTTTAGGAACAGATTATCTTTCATAAAATGTAACGCTCCTTTTCATTTGTTGTTTTGAACTTGTGTTGAGGTGGCTTCTTGGAAGTGGGGCCACAAAAGTAGAGTGTTAGAGGAAATTGAATTTGAAATAATCACACACCAGTGCGCCTTTTTGAGCCCACATTGCCAGAGTGCTGTTTTTTAATGTCACTGATGAGTCCCTGGCCACAAAGGCAACCATATCTAGACATTCTCGAATTATATGTTGGGTGGTGCTGCAGGGAACATGCAAGGATTCTGGTTAGTAATGAGCAAACTCTATACAACTACGCTCTCCGCAGATGAATGGGCTGAAAAAAGGCTGGTTAGCCGTGTGCTGACCTGTATCCGCTTGCTATCAGGCAGTTTTACCCAGGGCTGATAGAGCGTTCTACAAGGGAGTCTTTACTTGTTTCAGAATGGCTTACTAAAGGCTCCATGGATTCCAACAATGATATGAACAGCAGCAGTACTTCAGTCAGTATGTTCCAAGTCCCACAGTATGTAAGGGCAAGTTGCAGCACCTCAGCTGCCTTCTTGAGGACAGAATGAAAAGAAGACACCTCCAGGGAGGCCAGCCTTGAGGGACACTCTAATTCATGGGACCTGTTTAGTCCACTTACATTCTGCAAAACAAAGAAGTCTGCTATGTTGGAAGAGACGGATGGCAGAACGTTGCCTGCTTCAATGCTCCTGTTTGCATTGTGCTATACCATCTCCAGCGTATGAAGTGGATTCGAATCAACACTGAACAAATTGGCCATCATCTGCCAAAAGCATTGGAGTGAGGTGGTGTCTTGCTGTTCTTACCTGTAGCTTTTTTTCTCCACTATCACTGGCCTTCCCTTGGACCTCATCATGGTAGCTTTTGGCTTCATAACAGGCTGCTCTGTGGGAGGCACTGGTGTTTGTTCAGGAGCTCCTGGAGAGTTTTTGAGCACTAGATGCGATCCTGTGATAACATGAGTATGTATGGTGCCAAGGGAGGACCCACCAGTGAGAACCAAAACAGAGCCCAGAAAGGACGCAAGGCACCCTAACAGGCACTGATGCATGTTGGAGGAACATCGTTATCACAACATTGAGAAAGAGGGCTGGATAAGCCCAAGAAGTGAAAACTACAGATGAGGTCTTGGCATAAAAGTGATTGGTGGAGCCTCAGTGAGAATTTCCTTGGATGGGTTAATGTCTCCCAGTCCAGTTCCAAAGGTGACTTTGCAGGGGGAATAGTGTGCCGAGGGGACTTACCTACTGACTTCAAGCAAATTCAAGGTGATTAATCTCAATACTTCCACTTCTTATAGGGCATCCTTTTTTCTTCCTCAGAAGACTATGACAAAGTAAAGGAGCATGATTTGGATGGGACACCGAAATCATGACTGGCATCAAGTCCCAAACTCGCCACGGGCCATAATTATCGTTTTGGGGTGCATGAGGATGTACTTCTCGTACTACCTTGAGTAGTTTGTCGACACCAGGCGCCACATACAGACTTTATGGGGGTCCGAGGTGGACAACTGCTCATTAAGTATGTAAGAGGGCTTAAACCATGAATTACTGAGAGGTTACTACATTCATTAAGCCCAGCACTGGGACCCGCAGCTAAGAGTGCGGAAAAAAGGGAATCGACGTCAGTGCACTGGACTCCATCGATGTTGGCAGTTGGCATCAATTTCAGTGCCAAGATAGAGCCAGCCCCTACACCCGCCCCCCTACAGGCATGAAAGAGCTATTGAAAGTTTCTGCATGTAGTCTGATGCATGACAATTTTAAATGAGGAATCTTCAGGCAGAAGCATTCATCAGAAAATACTTTTCAGTGAGATGATTTTTTAATGTGAGAGGAGAGCCCATGAAAAACGATATGCAACCTGCAAGCCAATAGAATGAATCCTTGGATGGCCCACAGCGACGTTTAAATTATTGAGGTCAATAAAATAAGTGATACCAAGTAGGTTAACCCCTCCCCTTATAATTAAGCACTAAGAGACAAGTAAAGTGGTGATGTGCACTACTGGTAAATGTTATAGGGTGAAACTGGCCTAGATATATACATTTATCCAGATTAGATGATCCTGCTAGCTGGGATAAAAACGGTAATCTATAAACTTTTGTTAAGGTAAAAAGAATCATTACAAATGCAACACAAGTCTGTCTACATGTCAACAACATCACTTTGCAGCACGACTGGGGAAAACAGTAGCTGCGTCACTCACGAGTAATGCCACAAAAACCATAACTACTTGAAACCTTATAAACCATGGAGTGACGATAAGAGTAACAATATTTTTATGCTTCACAAACTGAACTGTTTCAAGCCAAATGAACAATCGGGGCGATTACCAAACTCTGGTATTAACTTTGCAAAACAGATCAATGAAAGGCTGAGTGGGCCCTGTGGCATTTCTAATCCATGACCCTCACATTACCTAACAGGTATACAACTCAGTGGTATACTGTACCAACCAGTAGAAAAAAAATTAAAAAAAGACTCCTCAAGTAGCATTTTCTACAGACTGTACTTAAATAGAAAGAGAAAGGCAATTGCAATATAAAAGAAAGCCCCTTTCAACAACGCTTGGCAAACTAAAGCATTAGCTGAAGAGATAACCCATAGTTGAGCAAGGCAAAATACTGAATAGTACAATGACAGCTTAATTAAATCATATTTCATTATTTACCCGTTAATGAGGTTGCACATTACCTTCTTCATCATAGTTCGACATATCATCTGCAATTATATTTCCGAAGTCTAAAAGAAGATTCCACGTGTCTTTAGGAATTGACCTTTTATGATGCTCCTAAATAACAAACACAAACACACAGTAAATATTTCAGAGGGGGACGAGCAATAATGCACAGCGGCAAAGAAGGAAATGGGCTAGCGCTTTAAGTATACTTTGTTAGGGCTCATCACGAGTGCCGAGGTATCAAGCCTGGTATTGCCCGCCATCAGAAATGAGGAATTACAGGAGAATCGGGAACAAGGTATACGATTCCCACAGTTATTCATCATTTCAAACCAGTTTGCATCATAACATTTATGCTGCCATTTGGACCCAGCCCATGTGCAAAGGAACCGCAAAGCAGCAGTACCATGGTCAGTAACCAAATCAACTAAGGACAGGAGCTTACTTTCAACTCCAGGAAGAAAAATAAATTACACCTATATGAAATTCGGTTTGTGAAACATGCAATTGATACATAAAACACATTTTTTATAAACCTTTGAAACAATACCATAGGACTGCAGAGCGATTGTGTAGTTGTTTAATAGACAACATTATTTATAGTGTGCAGCTGGATCCCTAATCGTATTTCTATAGTGCAAACCTAGCTAAAAGTCAGCACAACGCTGTACATGGCCAAAGAAAAGCATAAAGTCAACGACTAATAGAAATACTAGAACTTGGGTTGTGGATGGTGAATGCATTGTGATGTAGTGCTCTTTAAAGAGAGGACCCTTCAACTCTTTCCTAAAATCGACCAGCATTTGGGCAGTTGTGATGTATACAGAGATGCTGTTTCTGACCATGGGTACATAGATGGAAAAGCCCAGTGTTTTTGTTTTTTACACTTCTTAGCCTGCAGTCTGATAGTGTCCCGATGCACAAGTTACTACTCGTGTAACGATATATCTGCAAGAGACATTAGTTAGTGATAGATTCCTTACCTCCGAATATTCCCAGGCGTCAGACTGGATCCGGAAAATGTTGCATAGCAATACCCCTGCGCACCGGCAGGCGTCGTCCGCGGCTCCGCGTCAGTCGTCGGCGTCGTTAGCGCCGGAATGACGTCGGAGTACTTAGATGCCGCCCATGCGCGCTGACGTCAGTTCGGATACACAGCCTTTCCACGCCAGATACGTAGAGCCATGACAGAACCAACATTGGTGCCATGAAATTAGGGCCCTGAAAGGGGATGACCTTAACCCTAGATATCGGTTCACAGAACGAGGAGGATGGGTGGGTCGGTAAGGAATCTATCACTAACTAATATCTCTTACAGATATATCGTTACGCAAGTAGCAACTTGTGCATCTGAAAGAGACACGTTAGTGATAGATTCCTTACCTTAGGATACCCCAGCAATACCAACCCCGGTGGTGGGTCTGCGAACCAATAATCACACCAGAAAGTCCTGGAGGACAGAACGGCCAAAGAAGTCATCCCTCCGGACTTGGCTGTCCAGGCAATAATGTCTTGCAAACGTGTGCAGCGAGGCCCACGTAGCTGCCTGGCAAATATCCTGCCAGGGAACTCCTCGGCCCAGGGCAGTGGTAGTCGCCGTGGCCCGGGTAGAATGAGCCCGTAGTCCCACAGGGGGTTCCTTCTTCGCCAAGGAGTAACACGCCTGGATACACAAGATGATTCACCGCGAGATGGTCCACTTTTGCACCGCTTTTCCCTTCTTGGCGCCCACGTAACCAACAAAGAGTTGGTCATCCACCGGGAACTGGCGTGTGCGATCCAGATAGTAAGAGAGCGCAGGTTTTGGGTCCAGCCGGTGGAGCCTCTCTTCCTCTTTCGAGGGATACTGAGGCAGAAAGAAGGTGGGCAAGGTAATGGACTGCCCGATGTGGAAGGCCGTGACAACCTTGGGCAGGAAAGAGGGTCTGGTCCGCAACACAATCCTGTCCGGATGAACAGAGAGGAAAGGAGGTGTAGAAGAAAGAGCCTGGAGCTCACTCACTCTCCTGGCAGAGGTGATGGCAACCAGGAAAGCAGTCTTCAAGGTAAGAATGCGGAGAGGACAGTTATGGAGCGGCTGAAAGGGAGCACACATTAGGTAGGTAAGTACAAGATTCAAGTCCCACTGGGGCATCACGAAAGGAACAGGAGGGAACATGTGTGTGATGCCCTTCAAAAACCTATTTACAATCAGGGACTTGAACAAGGAAGGCTGATCTGGGAGCCTGAAGAAGGCAGAAAGGGCAGAAAGGTAGCCCTTGATAGTGCCCTGAGCAGAGCCCTGATGGGCAAGAGAAAGAAGGAAGAGGAGAACCTCAGAAAGGGGTGCAGAGAGTGGATCCACAGCCTTTGCTGTGCACCATGCCACAAATCTGTTCCACCTGCAGGCGTATACCGACTTTGTGGAGGGACGCCTGGCTGCCAGAATGACATTACAGACTTCGGGAAGCAAGTCAAATGGCCTCAACTGTCGCTGCTCAATCTCCAAGCTTGTAGGTGGAGACTGGACAGGTTCGGGTGGAGGACCGTCCCCTGCTGCTGCGACAGAAGGTCCTCCCAAAGAGGCAGACGAATCAGGGGATCGACTGACACGCTGAGTAGCTCGGGATACCATTATCTTCGTGCCCAGTCCGGAGCCACAAGGATAACCTGGGCCTGGTCGCGCCTGACCTTCTTCAGCACTCTGCGCAGAAGTGGTATAGGCGGAAAGGCGTACAATAGACCGCAAATCCACTCGCGTCGAAAAGCGTCTCCGAGCGAGTGCCGCCTTGGAAACTCCAACGCGCAGAACTGATGACATTGCGTGTTCTCTTCTGTGGCGAATAGATCTAGCCAAGGCTCTCCCCACTGCTGGAAGAGGCCTTGCGCCACGTCCGAGTTCAGACGCCATTCGTGATCCATCATGGACCGACGGCTGAGTTTGTCCGCCCTGGCGTTCAGGGAACCTGCCAGGTGTTGAACCACCAGGGTCACGCCCTAATGTTCCAGCCATTGCCAGAGGCGCAGAGCCTCCTGGCATAGGGTCCACGACCCCACCCGCCCTGTTTGTTGCAGTACCACATGGCGGTGGTGTTGGCCGTGAACACCTGCACTACACTCCCCCGGACAGAGGGGAGGAATGCCTTCAGTGCAAGTTGGATCGCCCGCAGCTCCAGAAGGTTGATGTGGAGCTGGGACTCCGCCGGAGACCAGAGACCTCTGATCTCCGCCTCTCCCATGTGGCCCCCCCAACCCAGGAGGGACGTGTCCGTCACAACTATGTGCTCCGGGTGGGGTAGGGAGAGGGGTCTGCCACTGACCCAATCGCGGTCCGTGAGCCATCACTGCAACTGTCTTGCAGTGCCCTCCAAGATGAAGACATGGTCGGACAAGTTGACCTGATGCTGGGCCCACTGAAACTTCAGGTCCCACTGCAGAGCCCGCATCCGCCACTGGGCGTGATGCACCAGAAGGATGCAGGAGGCCATCAGCCCCAGAAACCGCAGCGTCCACCTGACCGAGACCCGGGATAAAGGCTGAAAGATCGGAATCAGAGCCTGAATATCCCGAACCCGCTGTTCGGGTGGAAAAACCCGAAACTGCGCAGAGTCCAGAACCGCTCTGATTAAGAGGAGCTTCTGAGAGGGACACAGGTGTGACTTATGTCGATGGAAAACCCCAGCAGATGCAGGAGATCGGCCGTAGTCTGGAGGTGGCTGACGACTGTCTGGGACGAGCCCGCCTTCAACAACCAGTTGTCGAGGAAGGGGAAGACTGAAACCCCTAACCTGCGCAGATGGGCTGCGACCACCGCCATCACTTTGGTGAACACCCGTGGGGCGCTGGTAAGGCCGAAGGGGAGCACGGTAAATTGAAAGTGCTCGTGGCCTACCGTGAACCTGAGGTAACGCCGGTGGGCCGGCAGGACGGGGATGTGAAAATAAGCGTCCTGCAAGTCCAACGCTACCATCCAGTCTCCTGGGTCCAGGGCAGCTTAGACCTGAGCCAGAGTCAGCATCTTGAACTTCTCCTTCCGGAGGAAGCCGTTGACGTTCCGTAGGTCCAAGATAAGGCGTAGGCCCCCTTTGCCCTTCTTGGGTACCAGAAAGTAGTGGGAGTAACAACCACACCCTACTTCTGGCCCAGGAACGCCCTCGATGGCCCCCTTGGCCAAGAGGGCCGGGACTTCCTCTTGCAGAAGTTGCAAGTGATCCCCCGACACGCGGTGGAATTGCGGTGGCATGGCTGGAGGGGTCGCCTCGAAGGGGAGGGAGTAGCCCCTTCGGACGATTTGCAGCACCCACCTGTCTGACGTGACGGTGCGCCAGTGGAAGAGGTGATGGCGAACCCTGCCCCCCACTGGCGTCACATGGGCCTGAAGGAAACGTACTAGGAGGGGTTTGAGGCAGGTGCTGCAGGGGAAGGTGTGGACTGGCCGCGCCTTTGTCCCTGACCGCCGCCACGGCGGTTTCCACGGCCGCCACCGCTCTGTTAAACATTCTGCGGCGCGTGGCTGGCAGCACGTGTGGAGGCATCCCTTCCTTGGCCACGAAAGGAGCTAAAGGCACCCGTTTGCTGGCGTGGGGCCGAGAGGCCCAATGACTTGGCCGTAGCCCTGGATTCCTTAAAATCGCTCAAGCGCATGGTCTGCCTTGTCGTCAAAGAGACGACTGCCATCAAACGGCATGTCCAGGAGAGTGGCCTGGACATCGGCTGAAAAGTTGGCGGACCTCAACCAGGCGTGGCATCGAACCGCCACCGCCCTGCGAGTCTGTGGTATCCAGCCCACACCGGATGGAATACCGCGCTGCATCTTGACCCTCCGCAAGGGTTTGGGTGAGTTTTGCTAGGACCTCCTCCGGACATTGAGGCAGCACGTCCGCGACCGCGTCCCAAGAGGCATGCAGTATTGACTGACCGCAGGCCCAAACTCAGGGACGAGAACACCTTCTTCCCGAACTGCTCATACCTCTTGGATTCCCGATCGGGCGGAGCCGTCGGGAATGCGGTCTGGGAAGTGGAGGCCTCGATGACCAAGCTCTCGGGGGTGGGGTGGGTGGACAAAAAGCAAGGCGGTAGCGTCTGGCCACGTTCCTATCCACAGGGGGACCTGTGGCAGGCTTGGATCAAGTGCCCACGAGAACGTCACACAAGGCCTCATTAAATGGCAGCAGAGGCTCACTGGAGCTTGCCTGTGGTTTAAGCACCTCAGTGAGGAGGTTAGTCCTCACGGCCGCGACAGGGAGCTCAAGGTTTAAGGCCTTGGCTGCCCGCGTCAACACTACAATATAAGCAGCCCCCTCCTCCGTAGCCACGGTGGGAGGGGAGACAAATCCAGTGTCTGGCGAAGTGTCAATTCCACTGGCCTCCCCAAGCTCATATGTCCAATCCTGTGGTGTCTGGCACTCCCGTGCCAGAGGGTCCTAAGACCCCTCCCAATCACCCATCTCCTGTAGTACAATTTCAACAGATGGGTCCTGTTCATGGAAATAGAAATCTCCAAATGCCGTCGGTAGCGGCGCCCGTCGGCGCCGCTCCGGCGCCAGAACCTGACCGAAGGTAGGATCAGGGATGGCGCCCATAGCAGGCGCCGGGGTGACACCCGCAGGGCCGGCGCCGGTGAAGTCGGCCGGCGACGACCTGGATCCGGAAGCGGATCCAGAGAGGGCCTGCGGCACCGGGACCGAAGTCGCCGGCGGGGCCGAAGCACCTGACGGCGTCGGAGCCGAAGCACCCGACCCGCTAGACCCTCCAGCCGGGGCCGTTGGGCCCGGAGGCACCACGGAACCCGGCTGAGGAGGGAGGGACCTCAAGGCTATGAGGTACCGCTCGATCTCCTCAGGCGTTGCGTCTTGCCCAGGGACCCGAAGGTGTGGGACAGGCGGCGACGATTGCGACTCAGTCGGAGCCGCGTGGGTGGTGTCACCCGAACCCCCCGGCCGCATCTCGCAAGCGTCTGGGTGAGTCGGAAGAACGATGATGTCTCTCCGACCTCTCATGCCTCTTACCTGAGGACTTGGATCCTGACGACTGATGTCCACTCCCGGAGCTGCGAGGGCTCCGACCCCGTGACCGGTCCCTCGACCTCCCGTGGGACCGGGACCTGGAGCGGCCCGGGGCCGACTGCCGGAGTGCCAGTCCCTTGCGGGACCGCTCCTGCCTAGCTTTAGACATCAGGGCCCGGCAGTCGGAGCAGGTGCGGTCGTCGTGGTTGAGGCCTAAACACTTGAGGCACCGGCGATGGGGGTCGGTAACCTACATCAGTCGGTCGCACTTGGAACAGGGTTTAAACCCGGGCATCAATACCGGCACCGTTGAAGTCGAAGACTCAAGTAGAGAAATGATCAAAAAGATCAAAAAGTTTAGTCAAAAAAGACTAAGGGGTAGAACTTCTCCGGATCTGCGCTAGAAGAACTGACGTCAGCGCGCATGGGCGGCGTCTAAGTACTGCAACGACA
Organism: Lissotriton vulgaris; assembly: GCF_964263255.1. NCBI lineage: Eukaryota > Metazoa > Chordata > Amphibia > Caudata > Salamandridae > Lissotriton > Lissotriton vulgaris. The sequence continues at coordinate 815,164,255 of NC_141696.1, read as the reverse complement.
TCATTCCGGCGCGAACGACGCCGAACGCGGAGCCGCGGACGACACCTGCCGGCGCGCAGGGGTATTGCTACGCAAAATTTTCCGGATCCAGTCTGCGCCTGGGGATATTCTAAGGTAAGGAATCTATCACTAACGTGTCTCTTTCAGATTACAGGCGTGCTTAGAAATGCTAGAGATGGTGAGCTTGCTTGAAAAATAAATGTGGGAGCTATTCAAGATGGCTTTGTAAATGAAGAATCTGGCTTTGATTATAGTGTGCACTGACAATGGGAGCCAATTGAATTTCTAAAGGTTGGGAGTGATGTGATCATATTTCTTCATGGCCCGCATAAAATGTACTGCCATACGTAGGCTGACCCCAAGACCTGCCAGTGTGGAGTCTTGGAGGTTGTGTTGTAGGGAAATCCCACCTTCCAGATACAGGAGAATGAGGGCTTGAACAGTGGTCGGAATTCAATTACTGGAAGAAATGATTTGGTTTGCTTTAGAAAATAGAGCTTTTATCTGGTGTGTTTGTTTTTTGGCAATGTGTTTCTTGAAGGTGAGGTTGGTGTCCAGGGTGAATCCAAGTGACTAGGCATTCAGTGAAAGATGGAGTGCGAAGCTGACAAGATTCAGGTCATTGAGACAGGTATGTACTGTGTCATATTTGTTTTTCTTGGTTAATTATAGTAATTTTTCTTAGTAGGATGAAGCAGCAGGTAGGCGCTGGACATCCGGGCCTGGATGATATTCATGCAGTGTTGGATGCCTGAAGCAGAGGTACCTTAAAAGTAGAGTTGTGTGTCATCAGCATAAAGCTGAATTTTGCCTGAATCGGTGAGTAGAGCACAAAGCGGCTCCACGTAAAAGTTGAAGATGACAGGATACAGTATGGAACCCTGGGGGACTTCGCAGGTGATTGGGATCTTTTGTGCCCTGAACGTGCCCATGTGAACAAACTGGAGTAACCTGGAATGGTAGGAGGAAGACCAGTGAAGGACACAGCCAGTGAATTCCATTGAAGACTGGGTGCGTAGTGGGGAGGAATGACAGACTGTGCCAAAGGGAGCAGAGAGCTCCAGTAATAACAGTAGGCAGGGGCCATCTTCATTACTGGTAAAAAGCACATCGGTCTCTTTGCTGCAGCATGATCAGAAGCCAGACTGGTAGTCGTGCAGGAGATAGTTGCACTGATGTGTTCGAGGAGTTGAACACAGACTGCTTTTTCAGTGCTGTTAATGAATGGTAGGTGAGTAATGGGCTGGGAGGTGAAAAGGTCATCAGGGTATAGGTCACAATTCTTTAGGAGTAGCAGTATCTAGCCAGTCTTGAGTGCATCAGAGAAGATGCTTTAGGTTAGAGACACCCTGACAATACTAAGTAGGGGGTAAGAAAGGGTCCCCCTAGAGAGCTTTGATGAAGAATAATGGTAAGACATCATCTTTATAAGTGACTATGAGGGAGTTGAAGAGGTCAGTGAGATATGGGAGATATAGGACTTTGCATCCTACAGTGGTCAGCCTTCAGAGGTAAGAATGGGAGGACCTTCTTTAGGTTTTTTAAACGAAGGAAACCTAGGGAGACAGTTTTAGAAATGTGCTCTTGAAAAGAGAGATCAATACCTAGACCCCTCGCAGCAGGGATAGGAGATAACGGAGAGGCAAGCTTTTCTGGCAAACAAGAAAGATTCCGAAGGCTGAGATAAAAAAGAAAACTGAATTTGTGATCTAGGATGAGTAAACCCTAAGTGAGTTGGAATGTTTCAATTGAGTGCTGGCAGACATACAATGCTTGAAATTAGTCTGGAGTAGGGTCAGGTCACAATCCAATCTCAGAATGAGTTGGGTATGGTCAACGTAAAAAAAGCAAGTAAGGCCAAAGGAATGAGGTTAGTAAGTGATGTCATATAAAGAGTGAACAATACATTGTGGGACATTGCTTGAGATCTTTCTAAAACTGTATTTAAACAGTGGCATATGTCCTGCTGGAGGCTGTCAGAATGAATGAATAACAATCTAAGACCAGATGGTGCCACCCAATCGAAATTTAGGGAGAAGCTCACAGAGTATACGGACGCGGCTCGTAGAGAGTTGCGATTTCGGGGACGGTACTGGATAGCCCGCCGATATAGTGAGGGGGAAAGACCAGGTAGGGCGCTGGCTGAAACAATTAGACGGGCGCGGGGCTCCAATGTGATGATGGAAGGGTTGGATGGACTGGTGTACAGGGACACTACGAACATACTGAATGCCTTCACAGTGCACTATACTACACTATACACTACTACACGGATTGATGTGCTCGATCTGGAGACTTACTTGGGTGACGTTACCCTGGGGTGGCTAAGTGATGTGCAGCGACAATTCCTATGCTCCCCGTTTGAACTGGATGAGGTGAGGGGGGCAATTATGCATATGCAATCGGGGAAGGCCACAGTGACATTTGGCATTCCCGTAGAGTTTTATAAAACCTACATAAACCTGATGGCGCCCATACTACGAGAAGTGTATGAGAATGCGCTGGAAGTGGGACATCTGCCTCCCTCTATGAGAGAAGCCCTCATCACCTCCCTTTTAAAGCCAGGAAAGCCACCACAGCACTGTGATTCTTATAGGCCCCTGTCACTCCTCAACTGTGATGTGAAGATACTTGCAAAGCTCATTGCCACGCGTCTCAGTCTCCTTATGGAAAACGTAATCCTGCCTGACCAGTCGGGCTTTGTGCCCGGTAGTGCGACGTCCCACAAACTGAGAATACTTTTTACGGTCATGAATAATGTCTTATCGGAGCTACCTTTGTCAGCTATTTTTTTGGATGCTACAAAGGCGTTCAATTCTATTGAATGGGACTATGTATTTGGTGTGATGTCACGCATGGGATTTCCTCCCCTCTTTCTCTCCTGGATAAAATTGTTATACTGCTTACCAGCAGCCAAAGTGACTATTAATGCTAAAGTCTCCCCAGGATTTTCAGTCACAAGGGGCACTAGGCAGGGCTGCCCCCTGTCGCCCTTACTTTTCGCGATAGCTGTGGAGCCGCTGGCAGCCAAGCTACGACAACACCATAAGGATAAAGCATTGCAGTGTAATCTGAGACAGATACTAGTCTCCCTGTATGCTGATAACATCACGCTCTATATTCGTGACCCCCAGCAGAACTTGAACCCCGTCCTTAGGGAATTCATACTTTTCGGGAGACTCTCTGGTGTTCAAATAAATTGGAGCAAATCTTGTATTTTCCCCCTTACTGATGCGACGACTCGCTTTCCACTGGACTATCCAATGGCATGGTGTGAGGATGAACTGAAATACTTAGGTAACAGCATCACAAGGGACAGAGATGAACTGAGGCGTCTTAATTACGAGACCACTATGGTCCGTATCTCGGATAACATATCGCGTTAGATCAATCTACCCCTCTCCATGGCGGGACGAGCATCTTAGATTAAGATGGTGATATTTCCCCAATTACTTTATCTATTTCTAAATATCCTGTTTCATCCAGGAGCGTATTTTTTTAAACGGTTGCGGTCAGAATTAACACGCTTAGTGTGTGTGTATGGCAGGGGGCGGGGGAGGAAATCCACGGTTACAGTGGAACGTTCTTACTAGGACGTATTCCCAGGGGGGATTCGGCATCCCCAATTTCGAATTCCGCTCTATCACCCCAGATTTTCCTACAGAGCCCCTGGGCCTTGCACCACTACAGCTCATAATCCAGGGCGCGTCAGCCAAGCGCCTGGTATCGGTAATATACAGGACAGTCCACTCACAGAGAGAGGAACCGGCTGCACTAGCAAGAACTAGATGGGACCACGAACTGGGCATGGCTTTGACGGACAGGCACTGGGAATTTTGTTCACAACAGACTGAACGGGTCTCGGCCAGTAGTAGACTTAGGTTGATTCGTTATAAATTCCTCCACAGAATGTACTACACTCCAGCTCGCATGCACAGGTACAAACGAAGGGACACCGGCTCATGTGACAGATGCCGAGCCCCTGGAGCGGACTTCTTACGCCTGGCTTGGGACTGTGCCGGGGTGCAGATATACTGGGTGCAGGTTTTTGCTGCTCTGTCCACAATGATAAATGTCCATGTAGAGCTGTCGCAGCTGATGGCTCTGTTGGGGTACGTTGCGCCATTATGGGCGGAGATTTGTGGCCTTGGCACTGTTACTGGTTAAGAGGAGAATGGCATGCAGATGGGGCAGAGGAAGAACACCCAAATTCAAGGTGTGGATTGACGATCTAACTTATTGTCAAGAGCAGCTCGCGACTTATGCAGAACTGTTACTGGTTACGTCCAGACCTAATGATATATGGGCCCCATTGCAGTGCTACTTGTTGTCCCACTCACGGACAGATCCCCTGCAGGCTGATGGACCTGCTAACACAGAGTAGTACATTGCAATCGCACACTTGCACTGTGCCTGGGGATGCATGGGGGAGGGGAGTGGCGTGTTGGAATGGTGGGCGGAAGGTGAGCTGCTTGCAGCCGTTGGCTATGCCCTGATTTGCTTGAACTGGAATGGGAATAGACCTCTCTTACATCGTGCGTGTTGGTGCTATATGTTGCTTATTTTATTTATGACCCTTCCTTATCGGGCCTAGTCCCACACATACCCCCCACCTGCTGTTTCTGTGCTGTCATCTGTGTCTGTATGCCTATGCTGTATCGGGAGACTCTCGATCCGCCGGAACCTTGCTAACCACTATTTTTGATGGAATGTTATCATTTGCAGATGAATAATATTATGTACTGTACCCGCATATTGAACTGTTCGAACTGTGTATGACTACATGTGTACCATGTTGAGATTAAGAAAACTAATAAATATGTATATATATATTTTTTTAAAGTAAGAAAGAATGTGTCAATTCCAGTTTGTAAAGTGCCAAAAACCCTCTCTCCCAGGTCACAAACATTGTGCCTAATGTAACCCCCAAACAAACTTTTGGTTGGAAGAAGTATATTTATATTAGTGCTATGCTCGCTTCCAACACTAGACATGGACTCACTGAGCACTAGAGACATCCGGAATAATGTTGCAGAATAAGATCAAGATGTCTAAAAAGTCTACATTTTGATAATGCGGATAAAGCTATTTGCATGCATTAGCACACCAAAGACAAATGTATTGGTTATGCCAATACTAGTTTCACCACAAGTGTCCCAAGCTATGTGATATTTTTACATTTGGTTTCCGCTAGCAAACAAGACTGAGACAAGCTGCTTTGTCACACTAGACCTAAATAGAAGACATCTCCGCAAATATAAATCCTTTCTCTAGGGCAGCACATGCTCATCTAAACCTCTTTGAGTTTACACCGCAGTGCTGATAATCTTTCTGGTATTTGGGAACCCAAGGCGCAACATTTTACACAGTGACAAAATTAACCTTTATTTCAAGTGTCTCTATCACTGTGAAATACTTAGAAGGGAGCCCCGAAAAATCAACGCTTATTTTTATGTATTCTTTTCTAATGATTTTACACTGCAATAAGACTGCAGCGATATAACGATATACCTTTTTATCAAAATAAAAAACAAGCAGGTTCGGCGTTGCCGCTGCAATATCCTTTGATTCTGGGCAACTCTCTTAAATGAGTGACTTTCGTAGCCCCATTCCAGAAGTATTCATTGTTATGTTTAGCATGTGTTTACTTCCCTAAGTGAACACACATTCTGAATGTAGCTGAAACAATTGTACGAAAAAAAGATTTTTTTTTTTTAAAGTGCAAATGTTTCAGATGTGGCTTGCTCAGATGAAGTCAATGACATTTTAAAGTACAATCACATCTTTTCGCTGCACTTGAGCGATATGGATTCGGAAGCCGATTCTGGTCTTGGGTGCGTCTGCTTTACTCTGAACCCCTGGCTCGAATTTCAGTAAATGGAGCGCGTTCTGGGTCCTTTGCTTTGGGGAGGTGTACGAGACAGGGTTGCCCGCTCTCGCCTCTGCTTTTTGCCCTAGATCCGGAACCCCTGGCGATTTGGATAAGAGGGGAACCCACTTATTAGGGCCTTAATTGGTCGCCTGAGTGGTCTGACAAGATTTCTCTCTACGCCGACGATATCCTGCTGTACCTGGCCAAACCCCCCTTTTCACTTTAGCATGGCCTTCATATCTTTGATTTATTCCAAAAATATTCCGGATACACCATTAACTGGGACAAATCCTGGATATATGTGTTGAGTGGGGTACCTCCGGCTCTACCGGCGGATTGTAAGGTCCGCATAGTGACTGACGGCTTTCAATATTTAGGAATGTACATTACACCAGATTCCTCTGTCTTTTATGAGCGTACCTTACTGCCCCATCTGCTTCGCCTCATGGCAGACATATGTCATTGGAAAACATTACCCCTTACATTGTTAGGTAGAGTGGCCATCTACAAAATGATGGTCCTCCCACGTTTTTTGTATGCCCTACAGAATGCGCCATATCCAGTTCCGCCGCAATATTTCCAATTAAATGACTCGGAAGTCAGGGCACTGGTCTGGGACCAGAGTGCCCCTCGTATTGCCCGCACAAAATTGACGAAGTGCTGGTACGATAGTGGCATGGCCTTACCCGACATCAGGTCTTACTATTGGGCCTAGCAACTAGTTGTTTTAAACCGATGGGTCCATCAAACCATTTTGGACCCCACTTACAGAATGGACCGACATAATATGCTGCCTGGCACTTCTCAGGGCACTCTACTGAGGTTCACGATACACACCTAGGTTTACTCCTACGTCATCCACAGTAGATTCATGGCACAAAGCAACATGGGCTCTGGGGTGGAAAGATAAAATAACACAAGTCACTCCTCTATTGGAAACAGGCCGCCTGGGTCTGCTTTCCACGCAACCTGGATTTGGTAAAGGAGACTTGATCGGTATTTCCATAATCAGTGATATGTGGGCGAGGGGAAGGGTGATTACATTTTCTGATCTACAAAGGGACAACCAATTGCATGAACTAGAAACCTTCTGCTACTTCCAGCCCCGGAACGTTTTGTATAAAGTCCTCCCCGAGGCCACGGAGGTGCCGGTCTCTTAGACTCGCCGTCCCTGATCTTCATGTAGCTTTTCCCCCAGAGTATAAGGTCATACGATATGATAGGAAGGCCTCTAGAGGAGGTGGGCTATTGATCCCAGCAACTCATAAAAATTAACATCGGCTGCATAGAAAGCACTGTGATTGACCGCACCGAAATCGCAGTATTTAAAATAAGCGGTCCTTTAAAAGAGGTCTTGAAGGGGGCCTTGCTTTATCAACCTCCCGGTATTAAGGGAGAGTTTGCGAATGTCTTGCTAGAGTTTATAGCCCTTCATGCAATGACCGCAGATACATTTCTTCTGATTGATGACTTTAATCATCATGCAGACGAACAATCAGATGCTGACACCGAAAAATTAATCTCCAACATGTGCACCTTGAATCTCAGTCAAATGATTGTTGGCCCGACCCATCGGGCAGGCCACACCCTTGATCTCCTTTTCACCAACTCCCCTGATATCAGGACTAGCCCTCCTATTCCACTGCTGTGGACTGACAACTATCTAGTGAAATTTACCATCCCTATTTCCACCACAGTGCCAGCCTCCAAAGAGGAAACTAAATTTTGTAGATCCCTGAAAAAAATAACATTACCTTCTTTTGCTAAGCATTTCCAGCCAGAATCCAGATATGTGACCACAAGTGTCAGTGCAGCCGCACAACATCTCAAGGCAGCTATTGAAAAAGCACTAGACAAAATAGCCCCCCGGCGTAGGGTCAAATATAAGGCGAAGTCAGCCCCCTGGTTTACGGAATAGCTAAAAAACATCAAGAACCGACGAAAAAAATGGCGGAAAAATAAAGACCCAACCAACCGTAATACATATAAAACTCTGCATACTAATTATATGCGAGACATAAGGTCGGCGAAGCGGGCGTATTTAGCGGAGCGCATTATTAAAGCTGAAAACTCCTCTAAAGAACTGTACCATATTTTAAAAGAATTTACCACTCCTAATAATCCATCATCCATCCTCAACTCTACAGAATGGATCGAAGCCCTTTCGAAATTCTTTGAGGATAAAATAACCACGATATACGAATCCTTTTCTCAGTGTAAAATCCCAATACAGTCTCAAGATCTAACATCTATCCCTGATGACTCACCTCATACCTAGAACACATTTGAAATGCTTGATAACAACAAGACCCTGGCAGTTGGGTTAAAGATTAAATTGGGCTCCCTGACTGATCAGGTGCCCCCTAAACTGTTCACTATATTGGCCCCTGCGCTGGTAGAATGTCTAACCAGCCTCCTCAACAAATCTCTTTTGGAGGCAGACTTCCCCGTAATATGGAAGGCGGCCAGAATAAGGCCAATATTGAAGAAACCTGGAGCCGACCCGAATGTTCTTCTAAACTACCGACCAATCTCCCTGTTGCCTTATTTCAGAAAGATGTTGGAATCCTTTGTCAATGGACAATTGGTAAACTATCTCGAGAATAAGGGGCTGCTGGACCCTTCTCAGTCGGGCATTCGTGCCGCCCATAGCACTGAGACGGCACTGGTTGAGGTCGCAGACAATATCAGGCTCGCCATGGACAAACATCAAGCAACCATTCTTGTCCTCCTTGATTTGTCTGCGGCCTTTCACACCATCTCCCACTGCATCCTTATTCAACAGCTATGGGAGGGGGAAGGTCTTGGAATGGTTCAACAGCTATTTATCCAACCGCGCAACTACTGTACAAGTTGGTTAGAACACAGCAAGCACCCGGCCTGTCAAGAGAGGTGTTCCGCAGGGCTCCATCCTGAGCCCTACGCTCTTTAATGTCTATATGACACCCTTGGCCAATGTGATCAGAGCGTTCGGCTTCGATGTTTTATCCTATGCCGATAACACTCAAATTTCGGTCACTCTAGGCCCTGACATCAATGAGACAAAACTTCGCTTCAAAAGTTGTATGATTGAGGTTAAGAACTGGAAGGGTCTGAACCATCTGTAGCTTAACGGCAATAAATCAGAGGTCGTGTTGTTTGGCAAAGCTGACGAACATTGGACCCATGACTGGTGGCCAGTACAGCTTGGAGAATCGGTGCGGAACTTGGGTTTCTACATGGATAAACTCTCCATGAAGACCCAAACAAACCACATTGTTGGAACCTGTTTTGGACTTGTGCGCAGCCTGCGCAAAGTTTTCAAGTGGATTCCAGCAGAGGCGCGAAAACCCTTAGTGCAGGGTCTAATTATAAACAGGCTGAACTACGGGAACGTGCTACTACTTGCGATAAATGAACACCATCTGAAGAAACTACAGGTTCTGCAGAACACCGCAGTGCGGCTGGTCTTACATCTCCCCAAAAGGTAGACGTCTGCCCCATGCCTCAGAAACCTCCATTGGCTTCCTGTGAAGAAGCGAATTGTGTTTAAAACATTATGTTTGGCTCAGAAACATATGTACGGTAACGGCCCAAAATACTGGTCCCGCAAACTTACTTGGTATACACCCTGTAGGCAACTTAGATCAAGCACTGAGTCATTGCTCACTCCGCTGAGAATACAAACCGCCAGAAATGGGGGCCGTGCGTTTTCTTTTCTGGCCCCCTCCCTCTGGAATAAAATGCCCCTGAACCTGCATACGACGTCAGAGAACACCTGTTTTCGCAAGAAACTGAAGACTTGGCTTTTTTGTTAACTCGGCTGTCCACCTCTTGTCAGGCGCCATGAGACTCTTTGGACGTGATATGTGCGCATTACAAATGTTCTGACTTGACTTGACTAGGTTGTTGGATGATTATCTCCGGAAGAAAGCCAGTTCGCTGACTTACCAGAAAATCCTCCATTATACTCCAGACGCCCAGGAGAAATTGTGTGTTAAGTGGGCTGAAGATGTGGGAGATCTGGACGATGATGATTGGAGAGAGGCATTAACATTCCCACGTGAAGTAGCTATCCGATCACGATTTAGACTCATACAGCTTAAATTGCTGCACCGGAAGCATTTTACCAGCTCTGTACTGGTCAAGATGGGTGTGAAAGGTTCTCCTGCCTGCCCCCGTGGATGTGGCCAGGATGGTACCTATATACACCAATGGTGGCATTGCCCTTTCCTTTGGAGGTATTGGGAAAAAGTTGTCGCTGGTATGTCTTGTGTCTGTACTTCAACTGTAGCAGACTCCCCCGGGCTGTGTCTCCTTAATATCTTGGATGCCACTGACTTGTCACGGACCAAGAAGATCTGGGTTACTCTGGACTTTATGGTGGCTAAACGCAATATACATGGAGGGGTGATGTACAGTTGAGCTATAAGGATTGGGAGTCAGAAATCGACTGGTGCATGCAAGCGGAGAAGGGGGTTTATGAAAGTAGAGGTTGCCCACAAAAATGGACCACAATACGGGGCCCTTAGAACGAAAGTAGAGGTCTGTTATGCACTCCTATTCTCCTCCCTCCCTCGTGGGGGACGGCTAAGATATTTAACTGCTTTAAATATGTAGCGATGAGGAGTCTCTTTTGTAACACTGCCTGACGCCTCTCTATGTAATTGTACTGTGTAATGTGCTTTTTTGAAGTCTAGATTAATGTAAAGTATTGTTTTTTGGTTTTTGTAGTTTGTTTCATACTTATCTTTGAGCAAAAAGATTTTATTAAAAAAAAGTATTAAAAAAATTACAATCATTGAAACCAACAAACATTTTTTTTGTTTTTATTTTATATAGCGCAAACTCGACCTGAAGGTATCAGATTGCTTTACATGAATACCAGTTAAGTTACAGACAGACACATTCATTTTGTTAGGCAGGGGGGGATTAAGTGGTTTACCCAGAATCACAGGATGTTGAGCGTCCCGGACAAGACTTTAACCCGGTTCCCCAGCTTCGAGGTCGACCCTCTAGCTGTTAGGCCACATTAGATAAGCCCTTAAGTACAGTGTGTGTTATAGAAAATCTTCAACTGCCGCTCCAGGGCATTGTTTTCAGACTGCCCTTGTGCTGTAATTTGTATGTGCGAAGGGTGCTCAATTAAAACGACCCAAATAATATTGCAACTGTGCAAAACCATACCAATATAAGCTTCATTATTCAAAGTTTGTTATCGTACACAGTTACTCAGCCATTATGCTTATTCTTTCACTCCTTGTAGTATGGCTACATTTTGCTTTCTGTGAAATATTTAACTTGGCTTTTTAACGAAAATATAAGTTTACCTGGTATTCCCTTTAAAGGGAACACTATTTAAGTACTTAAGAGGAAAAAGAGGAGCAGGCGGCAGGGGTCGACTGACAGACTAAAAGAAGGTTCCTAGCTTAGAGGGGAATCAGGACAGAAAAGCAAATGAGAGCAGGAACGAAAGAGGGCAGCTGGGTGGAAAGAGTAGAAGGTGAAGCCCCGCAGAAAGGATGCACTACACAGGACACAAATAGCAGTGAAGAAGGGTGGAGAGTTTTGATTATGAACTGGATAGAGAGCGGAGTAAACTAGGGTGGCGAGCGGAAGGAGGGGGCTGATGGGAACTGGAGAAGAGGAGGGCTTGGGGGATCCATCACCTAGTCGTGCAGCTGGAATGTGTGTGCTGGCCATGTCTGCCAAGTCTATGGCTGACACTCTTCGCAATGCGAGCCTTGTACAAGTATCTGCAGGGCAGACAAATACAGCGCAGACGGTGTTTATTTAATAAAGAGCTGGTGCAGTAACTGCAATTGATTTGTCAGTTAACTAATGCATTGCAGTCCTGTTTCTTAAAGCTCATTGTTTGGGCTGTGAAAGGAGTTAAGTGGCCAGCTCTGCCAGACTCCCGGAGAGCACTGCACCGGCTCCTAATATGACCGTAGAACCTTCTGTTTATCAAAAGCTCAGAGGGGCAAGGGGCTCCTCCCCCACATTGGGGTTTTGATACAGAATGCAGAACGGCCTTCTTAAAAGCAGCAACTGTCTGACAATCGTCTGGCATACACTGAAGTGCGGCAACTGTGAATCGGGTGCCTCCCTATGTTAACCAAAAAAGTTCCAAAGACTGGACATACAATAGCACAAGTGGAAGAGGACAAGTCTTGTGGGCGATTCATGAGTCAACAACTGAGAAAAAAGGTGGGGCAATCAGGAACCATTATCCAATTTGAAGCCACGCTTTTTAAAGGACGCTGAGAAAAAACAATCAGAGGCTGGAGGCCCCTTGACTAAATACAGCATGTCAAGAGACAGCACATATGCGGTCTAGGCTCAACCTAGAAACTTGCTGGTAGACACACTGAAAGCTAGATTGGCTTCTAAGGCCTCATGTCTATAATAAGGGCTTTACAACTACAACTTGAAAAATGTACTGTGACATCTACTTTATTTGGAACTCCAGTTGCAATGGGGGTGATCGTGAAACTGAAGCAAAGTGACTAGCTTTCTGATAACAATCAAGGCTCCCTCCTGACCTTTTTATGTACAACTGTAAAAGTCTGATTCTTGCTAAGCCTAAGGAATTACTGCAATGCAGTTGACCACGAAGCATAGACAGCGCAGAGAAATGCATTCAAAGTTATTCCAGGTAAAACAACAACAAAAAAAGAACGAGACACTCTGGAATCTTTCCTCTAGAAGAAATACTATATGCAAAGGAGTGTCTAAACAAGTTCTAATGGCAAATTCCTTTCAATGCAGAGGCACCAACTGATTTTTTTTGTAAAATTTTTATTTATAGTTTGCAAAGGTGAAAGTAGAAAAAGAGAGGAGTAGAAAGAAAGAACAAGAGAAGGGAGACGGAGATAAAAGGAACAGGCGACATTCTGCCACATAACCCCACACAGGGGGCGTTAAAGAGCATGATTGCAAAAAAAAAAGGATAAAAGGAAATCCAGATTGTGCATCAAAAGGGACGGCAACCAGCCGAAACAACAGGAGTGCCAATGATATGGGCCTATTGTCCGAAGTGCGCATTGAAGTCCCAGCGGTTGGTGCAAAGTCCCCAGCAGGAATAGAATAATCCAAGCATGATCATAATCATAGCGTCCTCTCGCAAAGGCATATCCAGTCGCAACAAGAGAAAAACAACAACCCCAACGACCACCCCGCCTCCCCCCTTCCCTCCCCATCCCCCACCCCCCTCCCAGTGGTGGCGACCAGCACTCATGCAAAACAGCAACACACACACCAGTGATTAAATTTGAAAGAGATGAAGTGCTCGTAGTGCTGAAGGGCAAACTGCCGAAGGCAAACCACGTGACAAAAATCTCACCAAGGGGCCCCAATTGAACATGAAGTTTTTAAAATTCCCCAGGAAGATATCTGAGAGTCGCTCCATACTCAGCAGACGCCATAGCCGTGCATGCCATAAAGAAACAGCAGGAGCAGCCGGGCTTTTCCAAGCGGCAGCCAAAGTCAGCTTGGCCGCCCCCAAGCATAGCCACATAATGCGCTTATCAGCCCTAGTCTGGTGTTCAAGCAGCGGGTCTCTGAGGCCCAACAAGACAAAGTCCATTGAATCCGGGAGTGGGTAACCCAGCACATCTTTAATGTGAGAGAGAATCTCGGACCAAAATGGCCGGATGGTGGGGCAGTCCCACCAGATGTGTCTGAAGTCGCCCAACATCCCGCAGCCCCGCCAGCACCTATCCGAGGTAGTCGGGAATATTCGGTGCAATTTGGACGGATACAAATACCAGTCGAACAGAAGCTTCATATGGGCCTCCCTGAGATCAGTAGAATGGTTATGTGCCGTCACATCCCGCCACAAGCTCCTCCATTCGCCGTCGGAAATGTCCCTCCCAAGAGTACTCTCCCAGTGGTCCATGTACCGAGGCCGAGGGGGCACCGTGGTGTCTAATAGCATCCCATACAGAAAAGAAATCGCCACCTTCATGGTGGATGTGCGAAGGATAAAAGTTTCAAATTTCGTCAAAGGCCTGGTAGCTGCGTCCACCACTCCAGGCGACGTCGCCCAGTGCAGGAGCTGAAGATGACGAAAGCGCTCCGTCGGCAGAACACCATAATCCCTCATACAATTATGGAAAGTGAGGGGCGCGGCACCATGGAACAGGTGGGTGAGGGCCCTACAGCCACCCTCCCTCCAGACTTCAAATGGACCCTCCGTCAACGCCGGAGGGAAGGTCGGGTTGAAATGGATCGGGGTGAACGGGGACGGGAATGTGGTCCACCGATCATCGCTACTGACCGTTTCCCAGACCTTTAACACCGTGCTGGTAGGGGTGCTAATGTACGCGTTTCTGGGCCGGTCCACCTTAGGTTTCCAAGCCAGGTCCCAGATGGAACGTCCCGCAACGCTTCGATCCATATGGAGCCAGTGCTTCTCCGAGAGCTGTTGGGACCATTCCACCAGAACTCTCAATTGGGCAGCCTTGTAATACAAGTGCATGTCCGGGAACCCCGCCCCCCCCTCCAGCCGCGGACGTCGGAGGACCGCATACGGAAGTCGCGACCGACCGCCTTGCCAGACGTATTTCAACATCAAGGTCTTAAGCCGACGGAAATAATCCACTCCTATCGGGATGGGCAAGGCTTGGAAGAGGTACAGGAGTTTAGGCAGGAGGACCATTTTAAGCGCATGAATCCTACCCAACCACGAGATATACTTGGGTTTCCACCGCACTAATTCCGCACGGATCAACGCCAGCATCGGAGGGAAATTAGCCTGGAATAAGGCGCCTATGGTAGAGGTCAGCCGTACGCCCAGGTATAACAGGGAAGAAGCTGACCACGAGAGTGGAGTAAGCGACCGGATCTGGTGCACCTCACGGCGGTAGGGTTAAATTCAAGATGTACGACTTATCAAAGTTAACTTTGAAGCCCGCCACTGTTTCATACTCAGATAGCACTGTATGGACATGGGGTAACGACAACGCCGGATCTCGAATGGACAACAAAACGTCATCAGCGAAGAGTGAAATCTTATGTTGCTCACCCGTGAAGGGGAGACCCAAGATCCGCTCGTTCTCCCGGATTGCCAGCGCCAACGGTTCTATGCTAAGCGCAAAGAGAAGGGGCGAGAGCGGACAGCCCTGGCGTGTCCCTCGGGAGTGGTGGAAACTCCCGGACCTGTGACCATTAACCAACACCCGAGAGGTGGGACTGCTGTAGTTGGCCTCAAGCATTCGTATGAATCAGGGCGAGAATCCGAAGGCCACCAACGTGCGGTGTAAAAACCCCCAATAAACGCGATCAAAGGCTTTTTCCGCGTCAAGCCCTACCAACACTGCCGGTATGCGAAACCGCTCCGCTTTTTCAATCAAATGGATGACGCGCCGCAGATTGTCGTGAGTTTGTCTACCTTTAATGAATCCGGACTGATCTGGGTGGATCAGAGCTGGCATCAGGTCTTGCAGTCTGCCCGCAAGAATGGAGGAGTACAATTTAGCGTCCAGGTTAAGGAGCGCTATCGG
This sequence comes from Lissotriton vulgaris, assembly GCF_964263255.1. Taxonomy (NCBI): domain Eukaryota; kingdom Metazoa; phylum Chordata; class Amphibia; order Caudata; family Salamandridae; genus Lissotriton; species Lissotriton vulgaris. Next base: position 815,148,898 of record NC_141696.1, on the reverse strand, counting down.
ACGGTAAGAGGCGCAGTAGGTAGGGTCCTTCCCCGGTTTGGGGATAATAGTAATCATGGCCTCGGCCATGGTGTCCGATGTCCTACCCTCAGAGGCCATCGCGTTGAAGAGGGAAACTAGGTAGTCGCAGATATCGGATGCAAATGTTTTGTAAAATAGGGCCGTGTAACCGTCAGGACCGGGGGCCTTATGTAGTTTGAGCCTTAATGGCGTCCAGCACCTCTTCCCTAGAGATAGGGGAAGACAACAAATGGTTCCATTCCCTGGAGACCCTTGGTAGAGGCAGACCACTCAAGAACGCAGACTGGGCTTCGGGATCTAGAGCGTCGCCCGAGTAGAGATCCTCGTAGAAGCGACCAAAGATGGCCGCCTTGTCCCCATCCTTGTGTTGAATAGAACCCGTACGGTCCCGTATACCCCCGATGTAATCCCTCTCGCGCTTATCTCGAAGCTGCCGGGCAAGGTGGCGTCCAACCTTATTGCCCTGGGAATAGGAGACACGTCTAAGACGTAGAAGGGTGAATTCTGCCCTATTGTTGTAATGGGCTTTCAATTTCCCTCGCACCACCATAAGGGGGCGAAGGGTCACCCTGGAGGGGTTCGCCTTGTGCGCCTGCTCCAGGGTCGCAAGCTCCGATTCCAGAGCTTCCCTCTCCTTCCGGCGAAGTTTGTTAAGATTCGCGTTAAGGGCGAGGCACGTACCCCGTAAGGAGGCCTTGCACGCATCCCACGTGGTATACACCGACGTGTCAGAAGGCGGGTTAAGAGTAAAAAAGTCTCCAATAGCCTTCCGCAGCTCCTTACAGGACACCTCATCCTGCACCAGTGCAGCCGGGAAGTACCACTTCCGCCAGCCGCCCCCCCCCTGCAGCCCAATGCAACCCAAGTACCACTAAACTATGGTCCGACAGCGAGAGCGGGAAGATATCAGCCATTCGAACATCCCCCCTGAGAGCCTGGTTAACAAAAATGTAGTCTATGCGGGAGTACGAGCGATGGACATGAGAAAAGAAAGTATAATCCTTGGCCTGAGTGTGGACCAAGCGCCAGCTATCCACCAGTCCCAGTTCGCCCACTTGACGTTGCGTTTCCTCCGAGAAGACACCAGTATCTGCCCTGCGCGCCCCTGAACTATCTAAATCCCTGTCCCACACCATGTTGAAGTCCCCCAGCAGTATCAAGTTCCCGTCTACAAAGTCCCCCATCTTGTCCATCAAACATTGCAAAAAACCATTTTGGCCCGCATTCGGAGCATACACCACAACAAAGGTACATAAGCGGCCATATAACGTCCCTTTCACCATTAACCAACGGCCTTCCTTATCACCGCTTACCCCCAGGGGTTGAAAGTGGAGAGAGGCCCGAAAGAGGAGGGCCACCCCTCTATGCTTCGCTATGTTCGTGGGGGCAGACGCCCTGTAGATAAGGGGGAAATGTCTATGGCGGAGTCTCAGTTCATCTCTCCTGGCCAGGTGCGTTTCCTGAAGGGCAACCACATCCAGGTGGTGGTCTGAAAGATACTTCCAGAGTTTCTGCGGGGAATTGAGGCCTTTCACGTTCCAGGTGCCTATACTAACAGGCATAATGAGGACCTGAGACTCCATGCTATGCGTGTGCTAAGGTATCCAGAGTCCAACCCCCGACCCCCGCCATCCATCAAACCACACTCACACCGAAGATAATTATACAGAGACAGCCAGAATAGAGCCCCAAGCACCCTCCGGCCATGGGGGACCACACCCCCCCTCCCCAGCTCCCCAGAGAGGCCTCCCCCCTGCAAATCACAAAAAATGGAGAGGTAACATCGTAGTGCAAAATAAGAAGTGCAGAGAGTAACATCATTAGCGTCCACAACAGCACACAGACACCATTCTCGGTCGCCACCACACCCCCTCTCCCCACCAAACCCAACCCCAACAACCCCACCATAGTACCAACGTCCAGAACTCCCACCTTCCCACCCCCCTCCAGCAAACCAAGAAACAAGAAGACAGAGCACAAGGCCCTAAACCTGAACCAAGCACTCAGCAGTTCCAATGGGCCACGGGTCACAAGGTCCACATCAGACTGGAAGCGGGGTGGGGGCACCAGTTCGGGGGCCCCCAGGACCATGGCCCGGGCTGTCTTCTCCAAAAGTACCATAGTACCCCGGGACCGTAGGGACAGAGACTCTCCGGCGCCCGACCATCAAGGAAGTCAGGGATCATGCTGCTCCAGAGCTCTGCTGAGTATCTGCAAGCGTGGCCGAGGCCACCGACGCCACCGCAGATCCTCTCTCCTGCAAGCAAGCAGCGTGGTCCGGACGCCCCTGGTCCGGGGAAGGGCCAACACGATGCCATGAGGGAGATCGGCGCCGGCGCCTCGATGGGGAGGGATGCGCCGCCTGAGAGGAAGGAACGTCCTCCAGCCCCAGAAGCTCTTTCGCGGCCTGCAGGGAGCGGATCTGCACCAGCCTGTTCTGCCATCGGAATATTATACGGAAGGGATGCCCCCAGGAATACGAGATGTTACGCTCCCGCAAAAAAGCAGTCACTGGGCGGAAGTCCATCCTCTTCTGGAGCGTGGACGCCGCTAAGTCCTGAAATAGTTGCGGCCGATGGCCTCTAAACTGTAAGGAGGTGATGGCTCTAGCTTTCCGGAGGATACGCTCCTTCGTCTGAAAGTCACGCACACACACGAGGATGTCCAGGGGGGGGGCCACCCCCTCGCCTGGGCAGGCCAACTCTATGCACCCTATCCATTTTGATTTCCTGCACGTCCTCCTCATCCAATATCTGCAGGAATAGGGCCTGGACATACTCTCGCAGGTCTCCAGCCTCACCGTCCCAAGGAACCGCCCTGATGCGAATGTTGTTTCTCCTGGAGCGATTCTCCAAGTCCTCCGCATGGGCCTGCAGGTCCAAGTTCTGCTCCGTAAGGCGAATAATATCCTGTTGTAGTTGGTGCACATCATTCGCCACACTTAAGTCGTGCTCTTCCAAGGTTGCCATTCGTTCACCAATGGCGTCTACCTCCCTCCGGACATCCCTCCGACGCCAGCTGGGCGCGAAGCTCGGAGATATCCTCCTTGATAGAGGCGAACAGCTCCGTCATGAAGGCCTTGGTGGCGGGCGCCTCCTCGTCCGATTGCCTAGACGAACCACTAGCCCCTGGGGAAGATGGCGGCTGCGATGATTTAGATGCTCCGTCCTTTACTGTCCTCCCCTTGCGCTGCAAATTAGACATCACGGAAGCTCGGCCGTGCCGTGGAGTCAAGGCTATCGCTCCCCCACCGGGGATGAAGAGTGCTCAGGAGCAACTGCGTAACGAACGGTTGTCGCCTGATCAAGATGGCGGCTCAGGAGCTGCCCGCCAGAGTCCAAAAGTCAATGCAGGGATAGTGTCGTCCGGCAATAAGGCCCGGGTCCTCCGCCTCCATCAACCGGGTCACTAAGGCAGCCACTTGTCCCCGCCAAGCCTTAACTCAGTCCACCACCACCGGAGAGAGGACGGTGCGGGCCAGCCAGTTAGCCCGCAGGGTAGAATAGGCCTCAAGTTCCGCTCACATGCCAGACCTGGGTCCACCGCACAGGGCCAATGCCTTCGACCCGTAGTCGTTGCACGCCACGGGCACCACCTTTGAGTGTTAGGTCGCTCGCAGGGACGAGGAGGACACTCCGTCTCATGAGTGGACGCAGACAGCCGTCTCTGCGCCGCCCAGTAGCAGCCGCGCCCAGGCCGTACAGCCTCGCCGAGGATCCGAGGCACACCCTCCACGTGGCCAGTCGTCCGCCGAGGTCTTCGGTCCGTTACAGCAGAGCACCCATGGTCATCCCAGTATCTCGATAGTGCGGAGCCACACTGGCGGCGATAAGGGGGCAGAAGTGAACCGTTGCTCCGCGATGCCACGCCCAGCCGGCGCCGGCTCCACTGTATTCACAGGCCGGCCTCTCCCTCACGCAAAGCCGGTGCGTAGTAGGCCGGGTGACGAACTGTCCGTAGTGGCGCTGTACGGTCACCCAGGGTCTCGCCGGGGACACCGGGCCTCTCCGCTCGATGCCGGTGGTCTCTGCGAGCGTCTCAGAGTCAATTGGCACCCCGAAGGCGATGCTATACAATGCTTAACAGGTCGGGCGCCGGAGCGACTCGAAAGCACGTCTTACTCCGACGCCATCTTGGCCACGCCCCGCCGCACCAACTGATTTTGTTTAAGTAATTAGGCGAAGAAGAGAGTCATTTTCAGTACACTGTGTATATCTCTGTGTGCTTTTACCAGAGTTACTATATTAGATTGATTGTTTAGTAAGTTATTTAAAAGGGATGTCTTTAATCAAATTCTTAAGTTGACTGGATTCCACAACATTCTTGAAGCTGAGTGGATACCAACAGAGAACACATTTAATATGGAGCATGTACTTGCCACCCAAAAAATCAGTTAAGTTCTGTGGCTGCTGCTTAATTAAATGCAGCAAACACCCAGAACCCAACCCGAAATTAGACTTAGTGAAGGGGTCTGTGGTCTAAAATGGGCCTAATTTATCGTTTACTGGTTAAGGAAATTCAATGTAACTCCCTCATATTTCATAGGCACCACATATCCTGCAACAAACTGCAGCTTAATCTGTAAATTGCCTACAGAAAAGTGAACATGAAGATAATAAAAAATTCCCTAGGTATCGTAACGGAAAGTTTCAATTCTATTAAGGACTTTGGGCGAGGATTATGCCTTCTTTCGTCACTTTATTCTCAAAAGCAGCCATTATTCAAAACGTGATCATCGACTACATTTCCCATGGACACTTGGGAAAGAAGTAGAAAATAACCTCCAATGGGGAGACAGCCCCACAACATCCAATCCGTATGAATAGTGTCCAAACATAGTCCCTCTTTAATGCCCCTTCTTCTTTAGTTGCGTGAAGTCAGCCGTTGGATCAGCTTAATGAGTCCTGTTTATTAGCGTCAGTCCCTACAATGATAAAGGGAAATTCCCCACGTAGCACCGTAACCACCATCACCTGCGGAAGAACAGAAGTGTAAGCAGTCAGAGTGCAGGATATTAAATCATATATATCAATAAAATCTCAAATCCAACAAGTTGTATCACTTACTCTTCACGGGGAGGGGGAAATCTTCATAGAAAATACACAGGGTGGGACAATCCTCGCCTCAGAGTCTTTAACAGAATTGAAACTTTCCGTCACAATAGGTAGGACATTTTTCATTCTAGGTCAGGAACGGAGGCGAGGATTATGCTTGTTTAAAGCTTGCTCACCACGAGGTGATCCATATCCAGCACCGACTTGAAGTAAAACGTCTTGAAGGTAGAGTCCTAAGACCATTCTCCTCTAAACGGGCACCTAAGCCCGTTGCCTTAGAGGCCATTGCACCTCATGCCGAATGGGCCCCAAAAATCCGAAGGTCAACCCCTGCTTCCTGCATTACCCACCTAACCCATCTAGTGGTGGTCGGGGAGGAAACCGCCTTAAATAGCTTACACACGGCAATGAGGAGCTGACACTCCCCCGGGGGACGAAACTCTTCGGTAACTTCCTCATATGCCTTCAGGCATTGGAAAACACATAGCTTTGGAGATTATAGAAATTCCAGGTCAATTTAAAACTCTTGTATGGCACTTCGTTCGTCTGTGGAGTGTGAACGAGACTGTTCGGAGAGAAGATCCTGCCTGTAATGTCTAGTGCCCTCACGTCAGACGCAACAGCAAGAGATGAGGCAGAGGAACATAGCTAGCTTGGCAAAAAGTTCCTTCCTTGAAAGGAAACAGTTAGGTTGCCAGGAGAGGAATAGGTAACAGGAGAAGAATAGGTTAAGCACCTGGTTCACATCCCAATGAGCTGAATAGCAGGGCTCTGGTAGAAGGAGAGTCTGATTCCCCACAACAAACGGCACAGGAGGGGGTGCTCCCCAACCGCCACATCATTGAGCGGAACGTGGCCGGCTGAAATAGCCGACCAAAAAGTATTCACCGATCTGTAAGCTAAACCACTAGAGGCCAAGAAAATTAAGAATGTGCACTACATTTGCATCCACAGGATTAAGACTCCGTCGTAAACACCAATTGGTCCTTCTACCCAATGTGGACCTGTATCTGTCGACTGTGCGGTCAGCTCAGGCCTTGGACATGAAGATTTCAGCCTTTTCCCAAAGGCCCAGGACCTCCCATCATCCCCTGTAATCCTCCACACAATGAGAGACAAAGAGCCCTCCTGAATCAATGAGATTCAGGAGGAGAGTTGGAAACCGGGGGAGTGGGATTGGAGAATCCCGGGAAAGTTCTAGAAGAACTCGAAACCAAACTTGTGCTCTCCAAATGGGATTGATCCGAACCACTAATGCTCCGTGTCTCCTGACCAGCGCGGAGATCCTTGTGATAATTTGGAGCGAATTTGTAACCCTTCTCCTTGCTCCAGACCTTGAGAGAAGCATCCGTGGCCACTGCCAGTGGGTCCGGTCTTCACTGACGAAACAGGTAAGCGGATTGTCTAGTTTTGAGGCAAACAGGTCCACCGAGCAAGGCCCCCATCAGTTGTGCAGGATTGCAAAGACTTCTGGGTCAAGAATCCAAAGACTGGAGTCCCGGAAAATGAGGGACTGGAAATCGGCCACCTGGTTCTCCGCTGTGACCGATATCTATATACTAAGAACAGGAGTATAAACCCATCAACCAGTTGGGATTGGGGTATAGGTAGTTGTATATAAAACAATATCCCAAAGGGTGTAATTCAAAAAACAATAACCAATAACTAATAAGGATATCTATACAGTATTATCCTAAAAGAAAAAATAAGGAGTCAATAATTTTGTTCATGATTGTGCTAAACAAGCATCAGTTTATGATTTTTCAGAAGTTATGAAAGGCAAATTGAGTAAATACAAACAGTTACAGCACTGTGTAAATAAATTAGCCCAAATGGTATGTACAAGGTGCACGAGTGCAGTGAGTGGTGACACTACGGCAGCGCAAGTGACAAAGAATATATACAGCGTGGTCGGCGCAGAGTGCAAAGTGCAGATATATACAGTGAAATTCAATGGTTTCCAATTAATTCAATGTTTTGGTTCAAAGTTCATTTGGGTAAAACCACTGAAGAAGCGCCTAAAGTCTGGCTGTGAAGTCGACGGCGTTTCGATCCGTATCACTATGGATCATCTTCAGGACGGGAAGGGCTGGGTGCAGTGCTGTAAAGGAGTGAGATAATAACGAGGCATTAGTCCTCATGGTAAGGGGGCTGGGTGGTGGGGAACGTCAAGGGGGTGGGGGCAGGATATGGGACAAGGACCGGAGTGAAAGGCTTACCTAGGTCCAGTGAATTCCTGACCAAAGTGAGTAGCCTTGAGATGAATCAGGTAAGGGGAGATCTTGATCGGGGTCCTGGAGCGCTAAAAGAGATTACGCCATTTTTATTCATCTGGGCGGTAACATGGGAAAGGTGCTGGTATAATAGGAAACAGACCTTTACTTACCAACAGAATCTTGGATGGTCCGGGGGGGGGGGGGGGGGGGGGGGGGGCACAAGGGCCGTGAGGTGGCGTGAAAACGTCCACTGCGGCGTCACGAAATTCAATTATCTAAGAAGTAGATAGGGATCAGTGGTATCACCCGTAATGTCGGGTCTTTAGGAACAAATTGAAAAAGCCACATGGGTGAGACATGGCGTCTTACCTTCGTGTTGGGAGTGGCGTGTCCAGAAGAAGGAGCAAATCTGCGGAGTTAACGGAAAGCGGGGATAAGTAATTGTGTGGAAAGCAGGGCGAGAGATAAAACGGGGAGCAAGAGTAGCGTCTTACCGTCTTCTCTCTACCCGATAGATCCAATGGCAGCAGTCCGTTGCTATGGTAATCAGCCGTGTGGTTGTATTACCTATATGCCGGTTGGTTCAGGGAGCAGGGAAAGCCCCTTGTTGAGAGAGGGGCCGTGATTGGAGAAAGCCACGGGTGACGTGCGGCGTCCCTAGCTACTCGAGCGAGGGCTGGGAGAGGAAAGTTCATTACGTGCCGCGTAGGTAGTTGCCTAGGTGAGGGTTTTTTTTTAGAAATTATTAGGCGCGCGCTGTCAGCCTATTGACAAGTGAGGAAATTGGGGATTACCAATCATCGTGTAGTTTCACGATAGAAGTGTCATGGTGGGAGGGGAGGTATTGCGGGAATGATAGCTAGATGAAATCATGAGTCTCAAAATGGGACTGAAGAGCGCAAGTGACTTGATTGTCAATAGTGACACAGAAGGCATGATACAATCAGGGAATATATTACAGGCATGCAGGTGTTATTTCTGGAAAAAACACATGACCTAATTGGCTCAGAGAATATATTACAGGCTTGCAGAAGTTATTTCTGGAGAACACAAATGACCTGATTGGCGGTATTTACAAGGAAGACAAAATACATTTCAGTAAATATATTACAAGCTGGCAGATGTTATTTTTGGTATACAGTGGTACATGAATATTAACAGAAGTGCCCTGATTACAACTAAGCTTGGGGTGGATAGATATTCAATAAAGTTACTAATAGTAGATAAAGGGAACACAGACAGAGAACATTTTACAGTGGAGTGGTCATATCAGAATGGTGCTATTCCATTCATCAATAGTGTTCATCCCTTGATGTACTGAGTCACAGAGTGTAATCCATTTGCTTTCACTTTTGTTAAGTAATGCATGAATGTTGCCCCCTCTGGTTGGTAAAGAGATTTGTTCAATGACCTGCCATTTCAAGTCTGTGTCTTTGTGGTTCAATAACAGGAAATGTGGAACCATGGGTGAATTGGCCACTTCACAGTTAATACGGCTTTTGTGCTGTATGATTCTGTTTTTAATCATTTGTGTAGTTTGGCCAATGTACAGGAGGCCGCATGGACATTCAATAGCGTAAATCACGTTTGATGATTTGCAGTTGGTATGACTCTTAAGTATCTGGGTCTTTCCGTTGTACTGGAATGTCTTGGTGTTCACGGTTAATTCGCATACCGAGCAATTTTGGCATTTATAATGTCCCAAGATCGGGGGCAGACCCCATGCTGCAGTGATGCTGTTTTTTTCAGATTTTTTCTCCGGCCAGGTGATGGCTCGTACTAGATGCGTGGAGAGATTGTTGCCTCTTTGGTAGGAGAACAAAGGTTCATCCTTGAAGGGGGCAAATGGACGTAAGATGGACCAGTTTCTTTTGATTATCTTTTTCCTGGGGTTCGAGAAGATGTTCCCTATGCACGCAAGAGAGCATGGTACTGCCATAGGGAACATCTTCTCGAACCCCAGGAAAAACAACCTCTGAAGAGAATTCCATTTGTTTCTAAATTCTCCCCTAACAGCAATTTGATAGCTAAGATAATCAAAAGAAACTGGTCCATCTTACGTCCATTTGCCCCCTTCAAGGATGAACCTTTGTTCTCCTACCAAAGAGGCAACAATCTCTCCACGCATCTAGTACGAGCCATCACCTGGCCGGAGAAAAAATCTGAAAAAAACAGCATCACTGCAGCATGGGGTCTGCCCCCGATCTTGGGACATTATAAATGCCAAAATTGCTCGGTATGCGAATTAACCGTGAACACCAAGACATTCCAGTACAACGGAAAGACCCAGATACTTAAGAGTCATACCAACTGCAAATCATCAAACGTGATTTACGCTATTGAATGTCCATGCGGCCTCCTGTACATTGGCCAAACTACACAAATGATTAAAAACAGAATCATACAGCACAAAAGCCGTATTAACTGTGAAGTGGCCAATTCACCCATGGTTCCACATTTCCTGTTATTGAACCACAAAGACACAGACTTGAAATGGCAGGTCATTGAACAAATCTCTTTACCAACCAGAGGGGGCAACATTCATGCATTACTTAACAAAAGTGAAAGCAAATGGATTACACTCTGACTCAGTACATCAAGGGATGAACACTATTGATGAATGGAATAGCACCATTCTGATATGACCACTCCACTGTAAAATGTTCTCTGTCTGTGTTCCCTTTATTGAATATCTATCCACCCCAAGCTTAGTTGTAATCAGGGCACTTCTGTTAATATTCATGTACCACTGTATACCAAAAATAACATCTGCCAGCTTGTAATATATTTACTGAAATGTATTTTGTCTTCCTTGTAAATACCGCCAATCAGGTCATTTGTGTTCTCCAGAAATAACTTCTGCAAGCCTGTAATATATTCTCTGAGCCAATTAGGTCATGTGTTTTTTCCAGAAATAACACCTGCATGCCTGTAATATATTCCCTGATTGTATCATGCCTTCTGTGTCACTATTGACAATCAAGTCACTTGCGCTCTTCAGTCCCATTTTGAGACTCATGATTTCATCTAGCTATCATTCCCGCAATACCTCCCCTCCCACCATGACACTTCTATCGTGAAACTACACGATGATTGGTAATCCCCAATTTCCTCACTTGTCAATAGGCTGACAGCGCGCGCCTAATAATTTCTAAAAAAAAACCCTCACCTAGGCAACTACCTACGCGGCACGTAATGAACTTTCCTCTCCCAGCCCTCGCTCGAGTAGCTAGGGACGCCGCACGTCACCCGTGGCTTTCTCCAATCACGGCCCCTCTCTCAACAAGGGGCTTTCCCTGCTCCCTGAACCAACCGGCATATAGGTAATACAACCACACGGCTGATTACCATAGCAACGGACTGCTGCCATTGGATCTATCGGGTAGAGAGAAGACGGTAAGACGCTACTCTTGCTCCCCGTTTTATCTCTCGCCCTGCTTTCCACACAATTACTTATCCCCGCTTTCCGTTAACTCCGCAGATTTGCTCCTTCTTCTGGACACGCCACTCCCAACACGAAGGTAAGACGCCATGTCTCACCCATGTGGCTTTTTCAATTTGTTCCTAAAGACCCGACATTACGGGTGATACCACTGATCCCTATCTACTTCTTAGATAATTGAATTTCGTGACGCCGCAGTGGACGTTTTCACGCCACCTCACGGCCCTTGTGCCCCCCCCCCCCCCCGGACCATCCAAGATTCTGTTGGTAAGTAAAGGTCTGTTTCCTATTATACCAGCACCTTTCCCATGTTACCGCCCAGATGAATAAAAATGGCGTAATCTCTTTTAGCGCTCCAGGACCCCGATCAAGATCTCCCCTTACCTGATTCATCTCAAGGCTACTCACTTTGGTCAGGAATTCACTGGACCTAGGTAAGCCTTTCACTCCGGTCCTTGTCCCATATCCTGCCCCCACCCCCTTGACGTTCCCCACCACCCAGCCCCCTTACCATGAGGACTAATGCCTCGTTATTATCTCACTCCTTTACAGCACTGCACCCAGCCCTTCCCGTCCTGAAGATGATCCATAGTGATACGGATCGAAACGCCGTCGACTTCACAGCCAGACTTTAGGCGCTTCTTCAGTGGTTTTACCCAAATGAACTTTGAACCAAAACATTGAATTAATTGGAAACCATTGAATTTCACTGTATATATCTGCACTTTGCACTCTGCGCCGACCACGCTGTATATATTCTTTGTCACTTGCGCTGCCGTAGTGTCACCACTCACTGCACTCGTGCACCTTGTACATACCATTTGGGCTAATTTATTTACACAGTGCTGTAACTGTTTGTATTTACTCAATTTGCCTTTCATAACTTCTGAAAAATCATAAACTGATGCTTGTTTAGCACAATCATGAACAAAATTATTGACTCCTTATTTTTTCTTTTAGGATAATACTGTATAGATATCCTTATTAGTTATTGGTTATTGTTTTTTGAATTACACCCTTTGGGATATTGTTTTATATACAAGTGACCGATATCTGGCGCTCTGGGCAATACTGCCAAAAGCTGTCAGCAAGGTCCGAGAGCGCTTTGGAACGAGTGCCGCCTAAATGATTGATATAACAGACAACCAAGATGTTGAAGAGAACACAGGCCTAGATGGAATCATTTGTCGAGCAACAGACTGCGAAGGAGTCTGCCAGTAGTTCTAAATAGTTGATATGCAACCTCTGTTCTTTGCAGACCACAATTCTCCAGTGGAGAAGGTGCCGCATTTAGCACCCCTGCCTGCCCTGATGGCATCAGATTCTATGACCAGATCTGGGGAAGATGAAGATTGCTTGACCGTTCTAGGAGTCCATGTGGGCTAGCCAACATTGGATCTCTTCTCAAGCTTCTTCTGATAGTAACACTCTGTGAGGGTAGGGAAAACCCCCGTGCAGATATGCGAACTTCAGATGTTGCAGCGCCCGATAGTGAAGGGGACCTGGGAAAACGGCCCGAATTGAGAGGAGGCCCACTACCCGGGACAGCTGCCTGAGAGAAACCTGTTTGGCGAGAGTGTGTCTCAATTCGTGCCGAATCTTCGACACTTTTCTGGAGGGCAGACTTAGAGTGGATGAGGTTGAGTCTATGACGAAGCCCAGGAAAGACAATCTCTGAGCCCGAGTCAAGACCGACTTTTTCTCGTTCACCACGAACAGGCTCTGAAGGAGATCCACCCCCATTTGGAGGTGGTGGGGCAGTTGGTGAGGCCACTGACTCATCAGGAGAAGATCTTCCAGATACACTATAAGATGTTTACTCCGGGCTCTCAGGTTCCTCCACCAGGGCTTTGAGGATCTTTGTGAAGAACTATGGTGTTGAGGAGAGACCAAAAGGCAGTGTTGTGAACTCGAATGTCTGTTGCCGCCACATGAACTGAGGGAACTGTCTGTGAGGTGGGAAAAGTGGAATGACTGGGTAGGTGTCCTTGAGGTCAAGATGTACCATCCAGTCTAGGGGTCTAGGGACATCCCGTAGGAGATGAATACCCTCCATTTTGAAGTAGCGGTAAACCAGCCACTTGTTGAACTTGTGGAGGTTGATCACTGCCCGCTGACCTCCGTGGATCTTGCCGACCAGGAAGAGATTGCTGATGATCCCCTAGGGATGGGGGGTTGAAAGAGAAACTGCGCCTTTGGAGAGGAGAGAGGCAACCTCCTGGTCCACCAGATCGGCTTCTTGACCTGGGAACTGAAAGGGAGGGTTGACACCTTGGGAAGGTTCCCCCGAAAAACTCTTATGTGAAACCCTTGTATTGTTTGAAGGACCCAAGCATCCCCTGTGATGGAAGTCCAGGTCTGGAAAAAATGTGCCAGTCACCCTCTACCATTAAACAGGAAGAAGTGAGAACACTCCCCAGGACTGGAGGAGGCTGCGGCTCCCTGGGATACTCTGCCACGTAGACCTCTCGTAGGGTAGAAGTTCTCAAAGCAGGACTGATCTTGAAACTGGCCTTGCCGGAAGCCTTGCCCTCTGGGAGGGTATTGATTGGGGCAGCCCCTACCTCGACTGGCCCGTGGAAAACAGGAGAGGGGAACACTTTTTAATAGAAGCCTGGGCTTTATCTAGGGAGGTAAATGCTCTACCTGAGCAATGGCACCCGCTTCAGAGTCTTCCAGATCCCGCAGTTTGGGGTCTACCTTGATGAGGAGGGAGCAGCGATGCTCGTGCATAATTTGTGTTGCCCAAAAATAGGATTGCCCTTTGTGCCCACCCCAAAAGTGTTTCCTGAGAGATCAGGGAACCCGTGAGTTTGGCCTCTTCGGCCATATCCAGAATTTTTGTGAGGACCCAGGGTGCCCAGATGCTTGCCCTGGCATGCCCCCCAGTATCTAGCAATTCCTTGTTTTGGGGTAATTTATGAACTTCTGGAGGAAGGTGACCATGCATGCGTCAATTTCTAGAGTGATGGCCACTTCCCCTCCAGCGAGGGGCGTGGCCACTCAGCCCGGAGGCAGTTACGGGACTCCTCCAGAAGTCTCAGAATGCAGCCTGCAACATAGTTTGCAACCTTCTTGGCTGGGGCCCATTTTGAAGACCGAGGGTGGGTGATCTCATCAGGGACAAGCCTATCCAAGGGAGTACTCTGAGCACCCTGAGTGGCCTGGGAGGGAAGCCATGGTCTAGAAGGGCCAGGCTCATCGTCTGCATCTTGTCTGGGTGGTTTGGAGCAGAAGCATCAGGAGTTGGAAACCCATCATCCCCAAGGGGCAAGGGAGGAGGCTAACTGGCCAGAAACTTGTCAAAGGCGTTCAGGTCCACTCCGGTTTCGTGGCAAGGCTTCTCTGGAATTGGATCTTGCACAGCCGGGGGTGGGAGGGGGATGCCCCTGGGCTCTCAAGAGGGTTAGGTGTTGTGAAGGACTCAGATATCTTTGCGCAGGCCTGGGCCAACTGGCGGGACATGTGCTCCTCTAAGGGAGCCATAGCTTCTGACACTGCCCTGTAAATCAATGCCTCCACCGCATAGTTGAAGACATCATCTCATGGAAGGACCGACAGTGAGTCCTCCATCCCCAGGGGATCCTCCTCAAAATCCATTACCCAGTAAAGTGGTGTGGGTGCAATGAGGAGACAATATGGGGGTAAAGCCAAAAAGTAACTGAGAACCTGGGAGGGTTCAGTAGGGGGGCTGGGTGTCAGCCACAATCTTTTCTTGAAAGCTCCTTGCTTTTAGGTGGCTCTAAACTCTGGGGCACTTCACCCTAGTGCAATTTACAGATTAAGCTGCAGTTTGTTGCAGGATATGTGGGGCCTATGAAATATGAGGGAGTTACATTGAGTTACATTGAATTTCCTTAACCAGTAAACGATAAATTAGGCCCATTTTAGACCACAGACCCCTTCACTAAGTCTAATTTCGGGTTGGGTTCTGGGTGTTTGCTGCATTTAATTAAGTGAACATGAAGATAATAAAAAATTCCCTAGGTATCGTAACGGAAAGTTTCAATTTCATTAAGGACTCTGGGCGAGGATTATGCCTTCTTTCGTCACTTTATTCTCAAAAGCAGCCATTATTCAAAACGTGATCGACTACATTTCCCATGGACACTTGGGAAAGAAGTAGAAAATAACCTCCAATTGGGAGACAGCCCCACAACATCCAATCAGTATGAATAGTGTCCAAACATAGTCCCTCTTTAATGACCATTCTTCTTTAGTTGCGTGAAGTCAGCCGTTGGATCAGCTTAATGAGTCCTGTTTATTAGCGTCAGTCCCTACAATGACAAAGGAAAATTCACCACGTAGCACCGTAACCACCATCACCTGCGGAAGAACAGAAGTGTAGCAGAAAAATTCTTTCTGATGTTATCTAGCCTTCTCCCGTCCTGGTCAGAAAGGAGGAGCGAAACATGGTGTTACTGAGTTTTTTGGCCAACATTGTGCTGCCTGTATAAACATCGAATCTGGCTTCGGGTGACCTATTAGACAAGCTTGGAAGTTGTCTGTGGCCTTATATTTTTGTCAAGCTTAGGTACTACAGGTGCCACTGTAGCAGGGTTTTTCATGAGTTTAAGGCCTTCTGCCTAAATATACTCCACAATAGGTAAAGATCTCACAGATTTCCTTGTGGTTTCTTCGAAATCGTATAGGAAACAGTCTGCTTGCTGAACATATACTGATAGATCAAGCCTTTTAGCAGTACTTTCTAAGAGGGCCTCGAAGACCCCAATATGATCTGGCCGCTGGAGGCGTTGGGAGGTAGTCTATACTAGTGCAATATAGTCATCCCATTCGCTTCCAGCATTTGTAGTCTTATCATTAGGTATTTCAAATTTTTCAGGTTCTTCATAGTAGTTGCCCTGATCGACATAATTGTGAAAAGTACTTGGTTCCAAACATCTGGGTTTTGGAATGTCTCTTTGCTGTGCAGCAGGGCTCTTTTTCTGTGTCCTTATTACAGAAAAAGGTGACGAAATAACAACTGGAGACATCAGAGTTTGTTGCTGCTGTTGGGCTGTAGTTTCCTTTTCTAGAAATCTCTTATAATAATTCTTAAGCATAATGTGAAGGCTTGTGACAAGGCTATAGGAGCCTGCATCATTGGTTTCTGAAATGTCTGTTCTTCAGAAGTTTCCTCATATAAGGATAATCCTTGTGAAACTTCTCATATGATCTTCTTTTGTCATGGTGCCTTTCCCTAAAATATAAATACCCTTACAAGTAAGGTCCTGATCAAATTTATTATCTGTTTCTAGGCATTTTAGATGCATCTGTGATCGGCTACTTGCAGCCCCGAAAGGTCCATCATCTTCATCCTCGTCTGAACCTCCAATTTCTAGAATGTATATTAGTAGCAAAGGGGAATCCACGCTTGGTGAGCTTTTCTATGGTCTTATTTAGGGTTCAGTAATGGCAGTTGATGAAGCTGGCTTCAAGGTTAGAGACAAGGTTGTCATTGGTATAGCTGGAGCAGTTGTGGACAATGAAACCGACTTATCATCCGGACAGGTTCAACGACTGTGAATCAATCTTTATGTTGAAGATGCAGTTGAAACAGTGGTAGAAGTCGTTGTCGATGGAGACATCATAGCCCTCTTGACAGTGCTGTGATGGGTATGATCTGTTAGGTGGATCTGAAGCAGGCTTTTATACATCGGCAGAGGCTAAGGCTGCTTAAAACGGAGTGGAAGGTTCGGACGTTGATTTGTTTTGTTGAGCCTAGAGTTGTTGTATGACCAGACTTCTCTTGTTCCGGACTCCTGTAAGCAAGTCTTATTTCTGTCCCTTTTGATAATTTCTTAGGTGGCTCCCACCCAACTCCTTACCATGTCCTTCTTTCTTCAAGGCCATTTCCTCTGGAGTTAGTGATCCTTCCTCTCCAGATACTGGATTTTCAGAAGTTTTCTCTTTAAAGTCATAAAAGAAGCCTTGTTTCTCTGTCTTTTAATGTTTTGGTAGAAAAAGTCCTTAGGTTAGGGATTAGAGTATAAATAATATAACCCTCTTTGTGAGGAGCATCAGAAAATAGCCTTCTCTTACCACAAGCCTTACAGGGCCTAAAGAGGCAAGTTGAATTTCTGGCAGATTAGCTACAGGCAGAGGAAGGGGAGTGGGCTGATAAGAGAATCCTAATGAGTAGGGCCGGGGTGCTGGGTAAAGAATATTTTTTTACCCGTCGGTGTAGTTTTGCAGCTTGTAGATCTTTCTGGATTCACTATACTATGCTGTGCATTATTCCACGGTCTAGTGGTTGGGTCCAGAATCGTAGTCTTTTTTTTCTTTTCTTTTTTTTCCATAGCCCAGGTGGGCATTGACGTCCCATCTTTTGGTGTGCTTCCTGTGACGTCGTCACACTTCTTGTGGCAGCTCCCACCCTTGGGCACCATCTTCGGATTCTTTTTTCTTGTTTATGTGTTCTGTTTGTGAATCCTTTGGCAATGTTCTCTATTTCTTTTTCAAGTAAGTGATTATTTCCCACTTTGTCCTTTAAGGTGTCTGTTTCTATATTGACCTTGTATTACCACCTTCTTCTCCTGCCTCATCTTTTTGGCGGAGGTGGGTGGGTTCGCTAGTGAATCCAGAAAGATCTTCAAACTGCAAAACTACACCGACAGGTAAGAAACTATTCGTTTTGCAGCGTGAATCTTTCTGGATTCACTATGCTGTGCATAGACTTTGTAGCGGTTTGTTATGTTTGTGGCGGCTGGGTGGAAGATGAGCGTTGGTTGTTGAATATATGTTGAAGCACCTTCTGTCCTACTTGTGCTTCCTTGTTCATTTTTATATCCACACAGTAGTGCTTAGTGAACGTGTGCACTGAAGCCCATGTTGCCGCCAGGCATATGCCTTGAATGGGTGTGTTAGCCAGAAAGGCTATTGTTGCTCCCCTTTTCCTGGTAGAGTGGGCTTGTGCCCCTTCTGCTAGTTCTTGGCCTGCCTGTTTGTGGCAGAATTGTATAGTTTGCGCAATCCATCGTGCAATGGTTCCCTTTGTAACTGGTCTACCCAGGAAACTGCTTGCGAAGGACACAAAGAACTGCTTTGTTTTCCTGTGCTCTTTAGTTCTTTCTATGTGGTGCATTACTGCTCTTCTAGCGTATAGAGTGTGCAGTGACCTCTCTGCGCTTGTGGTGGGTTTCTGAAAGAAGCTTGGTATTTGTACTGTCTGGTTTATGTGGAACTTTGACACCACCTTTGGCATTAAGTGTGGGTCGGTTCTCATCACCACCCTATCATTGTGTATTTGGATGCAGGGTTCTTGTAGTGTTAGCTTCTGTAGCTCGCTCACCCTGCGCAGCGAGGTGATTGCCACCAGGAATGCTGTGATCATTGTCAACATTTGTAGGGAGGCCTTATGAATGGGTTCAAAGGGCACTTTCATGAGTTCTGTTAGGACTAAATTAAGGTTCCATGCCGGTGGCAGCATCCTCTTTGGTGCTGCGATCCTCTTCCAGGAATCTCTTTACTATCTGTGATGTAAAGAAGCTCTTCCCTGTTTCTCCTGCCTGATTTCCCGACTATGTTCGGAGACTTATTGTCCCAGGTAATTATCAACAATTCTAAAATCCTAGTCCTCGGAGACTTCAACTACTGGCCCCTGGACGAGAAGGAGAGTGCCTGCTCTGCGGCCTTCTCTGACCTGTTAAGCGGCCAGAATTGCTGTCAACATATTAACACAGCCACGCACACGAAAGGCCACATATTGGACCAGGTCTGGACTTCCACCTTAGAGATCTCGGCCCCCCTTATACTGCCCTGTGCATGGTCGGACCATTCCCTTATCTCTTTTTCCCTCAAAGCCCCTACCTGCCCCAGTAGATCTCTGGAGGCTAACTTCTCTGCCCACAACTGGAATAAAGCTGACATCAGCCAATTCCTCGACCTACTCAGCACCTCCCCTCCCCCTGAATCCGACTCAATCGACACTCAAGCCTCTGACTTAACCCGCTGGCTCGAATCGGCCAGCGATATGGTTGCCCCCCTCAAACGGGTCAAACTTAGGCGCCTTCACGATGCCCAGAAATGGTTTACAGAGGACCTGAAAGCGTTAAAACTCGGTCTTAGGCAAGCCGAGCGCCGTTGGCGTACAAACTATGCCCCTGAAGCTAGGCTAGAAATCTTAACCCTACTTAAAGGGTATAAGTCTTCCGTTGTGCGAGCCAAAACCCTGCACTTCTCCTACAAAATTGTGGAGTCAGCCAATAAAGCAAAAGACATCTTCTCGATCATGGAGGAGCTATCTCACCCCGACAGGGTCTCCATCAAACTCCTCCCTTCACAGGGACTCTGTGATTCTCTCAATCACATCTTCGTTGAGAAGATTGGAAAAATCAAAAACAGCATCTCGGTACCGCCCTCATCTGACTCTTCTGGGTCCCTCGCTAACCCCCATGCTGACCCTCCTAACCCCCACTCTCTCACTCAGATTCCCCTCATCCTTGAGGCGGACCTCTCCGCTCTCCTAAGCAAAGTCACCTCAGGGTCTCCAACTGATTGCTGTCCCCCCAAGATTCTACGCGAGGCCTTCACTGCCTGCCCAGCTCCCCCCCTGGCACTCCTGAACAATTCCCTCACTCTTGGCCTAGTCCCCAGTACTTTTAAGGCAGCCGAGGTAGTACCCATCTTAAAGAAACCTACAGCCGATCCCACGATCATGAGCAACTTCCGTCCCATCTCCCTCCTCCCCTACCTCAGCAAGGTGCTCGAGTCCCACGTTACCAACATCTTGAGCTCGTTTGTTGAGCAGAGTTATTTTCTCGACTCTCAGCAGGCCGGGTTTAGACCCGCTCACTCTACAGAGATGGTCATACTCTCTGTCATGGAAGAACTACGCAGGGGGGCCGACTCGAACATCAGTCAGACCCTAGTGCTCCTGAATCTGTCGGCCGCCTTTGACACGGTCGACCATGCCATCCTGGTCGACCGTGTCAGACAAGCTGGGATCGGGGGCACTGCCCTGGATTGGGTCGCTCGTTTCTCACCAGCTCCCAACAAGCGGTCCGACTTTCCCAGTTCTCCGCGGACAAGGTGGGGTTGACCTGCGGCGTGCCGCAGGGCTCTTCTTTGTCCCCGCTCCTTTTTACCTTATACCTTACCCCCCTTCTCAGATCTCTCTGAGACAGGAATGTCACCGCGTTCAATTACGCGGATGACATCCAGCTAGTCTTCAACATCAACTCCTCGGACCAGTCAGTCTCAGATTTCCAAGCCACCCTCTGTCACATCAGCAACTGGATGGGGGCAAATCATCTGAAGCTCAACCACGACAAGACCGAACTGGTTCTTGTCGGAGGGCCTTCCAATCCTTGAAACTCCAACTTCTGGCCCGCCAGCTTGGGCCTCCCTCCCCGTCCAGTTGACTCTGCCAAAAGTCTGGGAGGTATCATCAGCAAGGATCTTTCGATGAAACTCCAGATTAATGCCACTGTCTCTTCCTGCTTCTTCCAACTGCGAAAAATCCGGAAAATCGCACGCTTTCTCACCACCGAAGCTCTTACTCTGGCCCTCTTGGCGAGTCATCTCCAGAATTGACTACGCCAACTCCTTGTACACAGGCATCCCTGATTACCAACTCAAACGTTTGCAGCTTGTGAAGAACCAGGCGGCACGCCTCATCTTCCATCAACCGAGGCACAACCATGTCCGCCCTCTGCTAAAATCCCTGCATTGGCTCCCTGTTTCTGAACGCTGCAAATTCAAGTTGGGATGCCTTGTCTTTAAAGCTCTGGCCGGCCATGGTCCTACTTTCATCTCCTCCCTCATTCTCCCCTACGTCCCCTCTCGTAATCTTCGCTCGGCTCACTCAGCTCTACTCAAAGTCCCTAGGAGGCTTAAGATTTTCATTCCTCGCTCCATCTTTCTGGAATGCCCTCCCTTTGGACATAAGGCTGGCTTCGCCTTATACCCACTTCAGATCCCTCCTTAAGACCCACCTGTTTCGCATTGCCTGTAATTAACCTGCTCCCCCCCCCCCCCGGTCCATCTTATTTTTCTTTTGTTCCTGTTACGACTTTGCACTCCCTGCACTGTCCAGGCAGCTGCCTTTTGTCCTTATGTTCTAGTGCCAAGAAACTGTATAGTGTACGTTGCGCTTTATAAATGCCTTTCACATCACTTCACATCCTCTTGTGTAGGCTACTATCGCTGCTAGGTGTACTCTTAGCGAGGATATACTTCGTTTTGCTTTCAGCAGGTGCGTGAGATATCTTAGCACCGTTGATTCCCTTGTCATCTTCTTGTGTAGCTTCTTCTTGATGCACCATTGTGTGAACCTCTTCCATTTTACCACATAGCACCTTCGTGTGCTAGGTCTCCTTGTTTCTCATAGCACCCGCAGTGTGCTCTCAGGTAACATTAGGTGTGCAAACTCTAGGTCTTCAGGAGCCATGCTGCTAGGCTGAGGCTCTCTGGCTCTGGGTGTAGTACCTCTCCGTTTTGCATGGAGAGTAAGTCTTTCCGAACTTGTGGGGTGCACCCTGTGCCATTTCCATTATCTGGGAGTACCAGGTCTGCCTGGCCCACTGTGGTGCCACCAGTATCAGTGTCATGTTGCTGGTTCTGCCCTTGTTGATTAACCTGGGTATCAGTGGTATCGGGGGGAAAAGCGTAAGCAAATGTTTTTGACCAGCTTATCCATGGGGCATTCCCCAGGGATCCTTCCCCTGGTTGCCTGGATGCAAAATTTCGGCATATTGCATTCTGGTGGGTTGCAAATAAGTCTATTGTCGGTGTTGCCCACCTTCTGAATAGCCTTTGCGTTTTCTGTGTATTGAGCTCCCACTCGTGGGATGCCGATGTCTGTCTGCTGAGCCAGTCTGCTTCCACATTGTCCTTCCCTGGTAGGTGTATGGCTAGCAGGTCTATTTTGAGTGGGATGGCCCATCTCCATATCTCCTGTGCTAGGTTCGATAGCGGGGCTGATTGTGTTCCTCCCTGCTTGTTGATGTAGAACATAGTTATTGTGTTGTCTGCCTGGATCAACACTCTCTAGTTGTACAGTCTTTTCTGGAAGGCCTTCAGGGTGAGGAACACGGTCTTTAGTTCCAGGTAGTTGATGTGTTTGACCGCATCCGCTGCAGTCCACAGACCCCTCACCCTGTGCTTGCTCATGTGTGCTCCCCATCCCTTCTGGGATGCGTCTGTGGTGATGGTCACCGTTGGGGTTGGTGGTGTTAAAGGCTTCCCTCTGTTATGTTCTCCTTGTTCCACCACAATATCTCCTCCTGCACTGCGTGCGTTATAACCACTAGATCTTCCCAACTTCCTGTAGCTTGTGACCATTGTTCTTGCAGCCATTCCTGGAATTGTCTCATGTGGAGCAGTACATTTGAGACCAGATGTATGCAGGAGGCCATCATGCCCATGATCTTGCTCGCTGTCCTCACTGTCAGAGCTCGCCCCTTCTGGTAGAGGTGCAGTGTTGTCTTGTTGTTGGGGAACACCTTGCTCTGTATGGTGTTGATCTGTGCTCCTAGGAAGATCTTCACTTGTTCTGGTTCCATTGAGGATTTTCCCCAGTGATTGGAGAATCCCAGGTCCATCAGTGTACTTGTCACGCGTCGTGCGTGTTCTTTGCATGTCCTGTGTGAACTTGCCTTTATTAGCCAGTCATCCAGGTAAGGGTATACGTGGATCCCTTCCCTCCTTAGGTGCGCTGCCACTGCTGCGAGGCACTTGGTGAAGACCCTTGGCGCGGATTTTAGTCCGAAGGCTAGGGCTGTGAACTGGTAGTGTTCTTTGTTGATGGTAAATCTTAGTAGAGGTTTGTGCTGCCTGTTCATTGGGATGTGCAGGTAGGCATCTTTGAGGTCTCTGGTGGCCATGAAGTCCCTGTCCCTTATTTGAGGGATGACCTCTTCTAGGGGCGTCATCTTGAACTTTTATGTTTTTATGTACTTGTTTAGGAACCTTAGGCAAAGCTCTGTAAAACTGTAAAAATCTCGGCGAGCACGCAAAAGTTCCGCTAACGCGCGGAATTGCTTGTTCCGCCCGTTGGCAATGCTTTTTTCCTGTTCACGAACGCTGTTTGTGTAATCGAGGAGAAATATCTTGCGAACACGCATTTTGAAAGCGCGAACAAGCAAAAAATTCCGCGAAGCCGAGGATAGTGGAATTTTTTGGCAATTCCGCGTTCTCCGCCGAACGCGAAATTACCCAAAGTCCGTAAATTCCGCGAGCAGAACGGAATTTACTGCCCAGGCCTAGATCTGACACAAATCAAACAGAATTTCACCACAAAATATAGATCGATGAAAAAGCTGTATTGAACGAACTGCCTAGCCATTCATTGAAGCCCACCAGGGTGCATTGATGGAAGTGAGATATGCCAACAAACGAGACCACTTTACTGGTAGAAGATAGATTATTAAAGTGAATAAAAGCAGACAGCCACCATTGCAAGACTGTCCACAATTAGGGCGAAAAAGAACAACCCAACAAATGCGGTTTAACTCTGCTCGGTTCCCTGGAAAAAGTAGCACAAATACTCGAGTGATCGGTAAGACGTTTTCAGGATTATTTCTATTAGAGAAAGGATTTTTTCTAGCACAGATACATGGCAAAACCACTAACGTTTTACAGTGAGAGAGTAGAATGTTTGATTAATGTGGAATATTTTCGATTCGCATTAACTTCTGCATTAATACGGTTTTAATTTGTAAGTTGAGGCGAGTCATGATGTACACGTCTATGGTATATAAAAAGCAATTCATATACAAGTATATTTGTATAAGGTGCATTATTTAACTTTTTTTCCAAGTCCAAGTCTAAAATGTACCAATTCCCCCAAAATATTCAAGAAAAATATTCCACTAAATAAATATAATTAAATAACAAGCTTTGGCATAGCCAATAGGTCTCGCTTTTGGGACCTTCTAAGTATTTAGTTATGCAGCACAATATCCTTGGGGCAACAACATCAACAGTTGCGTGGCTAAACACTTATAAGGTTCCAAAGGCGAAACCTATTGTCTATGCCAATGCTTGTTATTTTTTGTTCTTGGGGGAAACTGGGCTAGTGCCAGGAGGGTCAAGGGTGAGTGGCAGGGAGGTGAGGAGTGAATGCCAGGAGCGACAAGGGTGACTGTGAAGCCATGGGGGTGAAGGGTGAGTGCCAGACAGGTGAAGGGTGAGTGCCAGAGAGGTGAAGGGTGAGTGCCAGGGAGATGAGACGCACGAGTCAGGAGGGTCAAGGGTGAACGCCAAGAAGGGGGAAGTATGAGTGCCAGGGGTGAAGGGTAGCTGCTAGGCCGGGGGGGGGTGAAGGGCTAGTGCCACGGAGGTGAAGGTTGAGTGCCAGGTCAGGGGGATGAAAGTTGTGTGAATTTCAGGCAAATGTTTAGGTTTCCTATATTTCTGTAGGTTTCCTGGAATATCTAAGGAGGACGAGTGGCAAACCATTAATCCTTCTTCTCTCCTTTGTTTAGAGTTTACAAAATACCTGTTGACAGCCTGTAGCACACTGATAAAACCAGTCATTAAAAGTCAATTGGCTTAATACAATAGTTCCGCGTCCTGCCTTTGCCATAACTTTTCATAATGGATAGATCAGACCAATAGTATCGAACATTACTCTTCCCAGTGAACCATTCAAGCTTGTAGCCTTTATCATTGGTTTGTCACCAAAATCAATTCTGGCCTACAGTATTGAGCATAGGCTTTCCCACAAGGTATCTATTCATGAGACATAAATTTATAAAATTACAAATTATACAAAATTACTGCAGACAAAGGAAAATACTATCTCTCCTAAGAGGGCCAAAACAACGAATGTCACAGTGCAAATCATTTAACCCAACACTTTGTCAGAGGGTATAACCAAGCCCAAAATTCTAACCTGATATGGTGATCTGTGAGATTCCATGTAACAAAATATATCTTTCGGAAAACTTTAATACAGAATAATAACAATACACTCCGAAATGGATGTTGACTTTAACATATGCTTTTCTTTATTATAACTTTTCATAATAAACAGATCAGGTCTACAGCCTTCATAATTTGCTTGCCACCATAATGTTATGTCCTCCATACTGCAGTCCGGAGCATAAACTTTCCCACAAGGCAAAAAGTGCAATACAAGCACTCTTTTTGACTGGAAACATACAACTTCTTCTCAATCAAATGATACCAAGGTAACCAACATGTGGGTGGAGCCCAAGTGCTTTTCAGTAGTACTTCTGAAAGTTCATGTTCTTTTATCACATAAGGTCACACGATAGCTACGCAATCAAGCCATACCTAGGAAAGATAACACTTTCATCAAAATTAGATAATTCATCAAGGAACTGGCCTACAAGGAAAACCTGGATGCCAGTGATCCCATCACCAAAAACGAAGGCCACGTTACAGACCCGACAGAATGTTGGTGCCACGACGACTCGGAGGAGACATGGCGGTGTTTGTATATAATGAGATGGTAAGCATAGGGCTCCAGGCAACAACATAGAAATCAAGTATTTTGTCTGAGGAAGAGTCGAAGTCAAACAAGTGCTTTAAAATAGTAGACATCTACCAAATGAAAAAATACAGCAAATCCTTGTTGGAAGCGGTCCTTAATATGGCACTACATCTGCAAACCTTGGCTCACAAAATCTTGTCTGTACAAGGCCTTACTCTATGAGCATAGTCTTTCCAAGAACAGCAGCTTCGGGCTGGCATTACCATAATACATGATGACATCAGCACAGAGCTAAGGACATTGAATTCTCTTCATACGAAACAATGATGTAGTCATGCATTAGAAAGGACATGGTGACATCCCATATGGTACAGTGACCTCAACATAGAAAACAATACATCAACATAGTAGAATAACATCTAAATTATGGATGTAGGATTTGATTACAATTTTTTTTAAAAGCATATAAATAACAAATGCAGCACATATAACCTATATATGGATATGCTTCATTTTTAAGGTACTTAGAATACAAAGTCAGAATAAGAATGTTAGCACGGCATGTGTTTATGTCCACCTGCTATAAGATTATATATTTGTGTTTATGTTCTTTTTTGTGCGCTAGCAGTGTCAGACCCAGGCATCTTAGACATGTTCATGTTGTTTACAATAGAATCGAGAGTGTGCCGTACCATGCAAAGACTTCATGTAATATAGCGATGTCATTCAACACTATGCTAAGGTAATGGTAGTAGAAAGTGGCATAATGACCTGAGGCCACTTTGCAGCAGTAAGGGCAATAGATCAATAATGTGTTGTCATTCTGCCTACTCTGATGCATCGGGCTGCTTATGTCACTGTATGCCACTTTGATGGCAACACAGCGAAGTTACCATACTTCCAGCAAGCTACCCTCCTCTGCTCACCCTCTAGCTCTGCCAGAGCCTCCAGCTCCTAAGCGAACTGGCTCTCGGAGTCATCGTCCTCCACTCCGTACAGATCATAATGATCCATGGCTGGGTAAGTGCTGCTGTCACGGCCCTTACTGCGCGCGCGCACAGCTCATGCCGGCGCGAGTGCACACAACCAAAGCACCCGCCAAAACTCACACAATGAACATGGAAAGAGGGCAAAGCCATTGATGTACTAGAAGCTGATGTGAGTGTTGCGTGCTAATGCGGCCTTATCCAACTGGGAAGTTCCGATGTACTGTCCACTGGAATCCTAGATACGCTGAGTAATTGTTCTAATGCAACAAAAAGGGCATTATTCAAGTATTATTCTAAATAAGTAAGTATAGGCGAAGCATGCATGTTAGCGCTCTACATTTATATACACTTTCCATTAGAATAAGCCTCAAAATAAAAACAAGCATTGGTCTACTGATGCGCGCGCTGCAACAGCACAAAAAAGTGAAAGCGAGTGTGGGTGCGAACTGGAGTTGTGATCACACACGCGTAAAAGAGATCGTGCGTAACAGTAAGCTGGTGGCTGCCTTTGGTAGCACTTTTAAAAGCCAGTTACTTAATGTCTCGCAGACCAGCGCATGCGCGCTGGCTCTAGCAAGACATAAAAACTGGTTTAGGCTGGTGTGGGCAGTTTAAAACTAAACAACATCAACATTGATCTTTTAAATACATGTTACACTGAAATAGACTGCCAGTGCCTTGACTCACTGGTCAGTGATATGTTTTCTCGGGTTACACATCAGATATGACAAGACCATTCTTGCTTTACTAATCAGTGGGACGATAATCCAAGCCAATTTCAAAATAAAACATCAATTACAAAAGAAACCATTACATCAACAATTCATGATATGTACAGTATGTCAGAAACACTGACATATTTATATCCTCAATTTCCCTAACCAGAACAGAAAAGTGGCAGACAACGCTCTCAAATTATTTTTGCTCTCAAACTTACCACAATGAGGTGAAACAAGGCAGGTGAAAACGAAAAAACCAACAAACTAAACGGCAAGTCTCCACATCTGCCTGGTGATTTAAATCCTTAGTACAATTTGCATTCCATAATACACTTGCCCGAGTCCTCACCCCTACAGATTTCAAGCACTGGCAGTAGCATTACATTTTTACTTACCAATAAAAACGTATTCCAGAGATCTAAAAATTTAAACCTCCCCGACAAAACTAAATTCCAATATGCAACTGCCATTTCTAAATCTGAAAAAAAGCAAAGAAATGTTTCAGACAGAGCATTTCAAATAAAAAAACGGTGTTGTGTACATGGCGGATTAATATTTATTTTTTGCATTACACATCTGGCATTCTGTACAAGTATGTTCGGCACTTTTAAATATAATTGTAGTCGCCACCGCAAAACCTGCTCAGCAATATCATAACTATAATTTTGTCATTCAAATTGAAATTCACACATACCTTTACTTATACGTTTTAACCCATGTTTGGTTCAAACAGAAAGTGAATTTATACTCCGGTAATTGCTCGTGAATAATATTACTCTATTTGTTGGCACTCCAGGACAGGGATGTTTTCTCAAGTTGGTTAGCGCCCACTAATTTGAAAGTTGTGGGCAGTCACAAGCATTAAACTTGCAAATTCATTCCCCGAATACAAGTGAAGGTTCCTTCCAGTCAATGGTATGAGTAAGTTTCTATACAGGGTGGGGCTGTCACAAAAATGATTGGTGTCGGTGTAATGGCAGGAGCTTCTTCAAGAAGAAACAGTTTTCTCGCAGAGATATTAAAGAAAAGATTCTACAGTCCAAATGCCCTTGCATTATTTTTACATACGTATTGCAAAATAGTTCCATCTATACATGTTTAACACTACGCATGCGAGTAGTCTTGGAAAGCTTCTTTCTCAGCAGTAATTCTAGAAACTGCCATGTATCGCCTTCTCCCCAAAAAGGAGTATGTCAAGAACACTGAATCAGACCATGTATATCTACCAATGAAGCAGCCACACAGAATCGGGAATACAAATATGTACACACTTTGAACACCAAAACTACTTTCCAAGCATAGCTGAAGATGACAAAGACGGTGGGGGATTCTAGACGGAAGATGGAATCATTGGGGTATAGCATGTGTGTATCCCAATACTGGTAATGGTCAAATCTTATGGAATGCAGGAGTTTTAAATGGTTTTAGTCACTAAACCTACACTGATATGGTAATACTGCCCTTTAGTAAAATTGATAAAATTAGATTATTTACTTTGGACAACTGAACTAGGCTGCATTTTTTTTTATCACTTGTCCAATTCCTTTTCCTCAAAGGAGCTTAAGTAATGACCATATGCATGGGTGACGTTCACCATGTATCCATATTAAGCAAGGTTCTACTCTTTTGTAGTAGCCACCAGCGAAAGGACAATCATTTGTAGAAAATAGGGTAGAACAGTTTATCAACTTCACAGATTGTCAAAGGTTGAACCACACAGCCCTCTACGTAAGGTATTTGTACCTTTTAGAAACTAAGCTGCATGAAAAGGTGCTTAGCCAAAACTAGTTGCCATGCTCACCTAAATAAAGCAATTCTTTTCTTCATTTCAATCTTTTTAACTTAAGATAAATCGTTAAAAAAACACTTGTGTAAAAACAGGCCTATTACAGTTGAGTTGACATGACTCAACCACTGGGCATTTGAGTCAAGTAATCTTAACGAAGTTTAGGACCATTATATCTACTAGCAAATGTGTTTCGTGATTCAAACAACGGTGGTTAAATAGGCACAGGCAGAAGAACAATCTTAAAACATGGATGTATTACGGATGGAAATAACCGTAATATTGTGTACATTGATATCATATTACACATGGTAAACCTTAACAGAGTAACAGAAAGCTGAAAATTCAGATGCTTAGCAGGACAGCAAAACAAATTCACACAAAGGAACATTTTAGAAATATTCAGAATAAGGTCAGAAAAAGACGTTTGGCAATATGACGAGGTTTTTGGAGTAGACACATGAAATATAAATGTATGAAAACCCACTGCAATAGAAAACAGTTGACTAAAGTGGCTCTGACATTAGGACCTACAAAAAAAAAAACTACAAGGAGCAGGTCCCTGATCAAAGGGTACACATTTCAGTGATGTCTGGTGAACTCTGAAAGCGGTGCAATGTAAATAAATACATGAAGTAAAATTTGACTAAGCGGGCAGCCAGCTAAGATTCTACTAGAAGAGTTGGGGGAAAGTTCTCCCTCTCTCAATCATCCAGAGGAAATTTGGGGGGGGGGGGGGGGCAAATTGAGATAGAACTTCACAATTTACAGCACATATTATCAGACATATCCTTCCAAGTACCACCGTTGCATAAGACCTACTGATCCGTTTCACACATCACCGATGACATAATGGACTTGTACAAATGCAGTATATTAATTGCTTGTATGTCTTGTTTCATAACTTGTCATGCTCAAAATATAAAATGCTAATAAAAATAAGTTTAAACAATATATATATTATCAGACATATCCGATCTTCACATGGTAGCCCTGACAACGACCTAAAATTAAATAAATCTAACCTGGTGTGCTAAATGAAAGGCAGATTTATATTTCAATGTAAAACCATAGAATCATAAAGAGCTGTATATTTTCTCACATCAATGTACTACTTTTACACAAAGCCATAGTCTGACTTTCATATCTACTTATCTTAATGAAATACCAGTAATGACTCAGGAATTGTCAGTGTTATGCAATAGATCATCATGTCCCCGCCAAGAAGGGGCACAATGTTATCAAGGTTGTGGTACTATCACGTCTATCAGAGACTGCCAATATGGATGGCCACATAATGTCAAAGATAGGTCATTATTATGCTGGACGTGACCAGAATGTTTTAAAAAAAATGCTTCAATTAAGTCATAGATGGGCTAATGTTATACAGGGAATAATCTCAATGTTACATTCACACACAAAGGATCTAGGGGGAGAGGCCCAACCAGATATGAACTACTCCCTGTCTAACAGTTAGCTCACAAAAAAGTACGTCTGGTCAATAAAAAGAGAAAGCACAGAGTACACTTATAGTCGTGTATGTGTGTGTGTAGTGTGTTGCGTAGCTGCCATAAGAGATCTTCTTAAAGAATGAGAACACTCACTCACCAGTGGATGACATGCTAAAACACTTTTAACACACATACACATATGACTAGAAGTGTGCTTTTTGTGAGTTTAATAGCCTTATTGTTGCCAAGAAACGGCAACAGGATAATGTCAAGGATGGGCACCTATGATGTCTGGACTAGGTAGAATTTCACCCAAAATGCCCATAGTATGTCAGAGATCATAGTCTAGGAAGCATGGGATGGCCAATATATCACTATGAATGCAAAGCCCACAGTACGTTTGTTGTGGATACCTCTAGTCCACGTTAAAACCCACAAAGCCTTCATACTATCCCCCACCGCCTAAATCACTCTCCTACATACATGTACTCATAAAATCACACAAGCACACATGTACACACACAAATGCACAGTATCCAGACTGACCTAGGTCCAAAGGGTGCTGCAGGAAGCTCGGATCTGGCTTTAATTTGGCGAGCTCCTGGGAAGCAATAGGGAACAAGCCCACACTATCAAATGATCCCAACATAGCCACCAAACAATTTCAGGATTGGCTGGGTTTTGCCACAAATTCGCTCGTACCCCTCAAATATACATCAAGAAACAGACTGACTCCCTCTGCTCCTTGGTTTACCGATTAGCTCAGGGATCAGAAACAAATTTGCCGGAATAGGGAGAGGCATTGGCGTAAGTCTTATGACGAAGAAAGCAAAATCCGTTATAAGGAGATGCTAGTTAAATATAAAGCTATGATTACTGAGGCCAAGAAGAGGTACTTCAGCGAACGGATTGAACTAGCTAAAAGTTCTACAAAACAGCTTTATGACACCACTAAGTATTTAGCTGGTTATGCTCCAGACCTAAATCCTCCCCCCCCTCTCAATCTTTTTGTGAAGCACTGGGAACCTTTTTCTTTACTAAGGTTAATGAAATCTACACTGCATTCTCCCCTAACACCAATACCAATAACCTCGTAACAACTACTCCCTCCACATCTTCTGCTACCCTATTCACACAGTTTAAAGACATCACTGAGGTGCAAATAAAGGATATCATTTCTTCGATTAAAACTGGATCAGCCTTAGATCCATGCCCTATCAAAATTCTCCCTCCGGTAATGGATATTCTATTACCAGCCATTACGCAAATCTGCAACAGCATGTTCAGATCAGGAATCTATCCGGACATCCTAAAAAGAACCCTCCTTAAACCCCTTTTAAAAAAGCCACATCTTGACAAGGATGACCCAAAAAATTATCGACCGATAGCCAGCCTTCCATTCTTGGCAAAAGTAGCAGAAAAAGCGATGAAACAACAGCTATCACAATTTATTGAGGAGCATCACCTACTGGATAATTCCCAATTTGGTTTCCGCAAGTACCACGACACCGAAACCGCCTTGATTATAGCGGCGGATGACATTAGAGTCATCCGAGACCAAGGAGGAACAGCAGTACTGGTGCTACTCGATTTATCTGCTGCTTTCGACACGGTCGACCACTTGATTTTGGTCGACCGTGTCGAAAAAATGGGCATCCAACAAACAGCCAAAAATCTACTGACCTCCTTATTGGCAGGTAGAACTCAGGCTGTTACTCTGGGATCTTTTCAGTGGCTAACTTGTCTCTGCCATGTGGGGTCCCTCAAGGCTCAACCCTGAGTCCGACACTTTTTAATATCTATGTGTCTGACCTAGCCAACATTATTCGAGCAAATGGGATGAGCCTTACCTCATATGCGGACGACACGCAGTTGGTCCAGTCTATTAAAAACAATGGACACAAGATCGCCAAGAGTTTTAAAGAATCTATGATGGCAATCGGAGATTGGATGGCATCCCACTGTCTAAAACTTAATTCCGAAAAGACGGAGGTACTTATTCTTGGACAGCTCACACCTAGCTGGTCATTAGATTGGTGGCCTACTTCTTTCGGAACGCTGTCTATACCCACTTCCAAGGTAAGAAATCTGGGAGTAGTTTTTGACGATCAGCTCAACTTTGTCGCCCATGCCAATCAAGTAGCATCTTCGGCGTTCCATAAATTACGCCTAATAAGGAAAATTATCCCTTTCCTCCCTGAAAGTGACGGGAAAACTTTGGTTACTTCCCTTGTGTTGTCCACTTTGCATTATTGTAACAGACTCTTCTCTAATGCCCAGAGTAGGGTACTTGAGAAAATGCAAACAATACAAAATGCGGCAGGGAGACTACTTGCCAGACTCCCTAAATATAAGTCTGCCACAGATACTATCAGAAAACTTCACTGGCTTCCTATCAGAAGCAAGGTCAAGTTTAAAACCATCTGTATAGTATATAAGGCTCTGCATAAACAGGGACCCCAGTTTCTCAGAGATCAACTGATTCTTTACGGGCCCTCCAGGGTACTGCGATCCGCCACCCTTAACAACCTAGTGGTGCCCCGCACCAAGACTGTATCCTGGGGAGACCGGCGGTTCCTGGTGTCGGCCCCGAAACTGTGGAATACCCTGCCTCAGTCAATTCGGACCTGTACTTCTTTCTGGTCCTTTCGTAAACAGTTAAAAACCTGGCTGTTTAATCAGTAATTTACCAGATCACACACAACTAGTGGAGAATCTTATGCAGATGTCATAGCGCCGAGACGCCTACGGGCAATTGTTCGCGCTTAATCACATTTCACAAATAAATAAATAAATAAACAACTGGAAAAAAGAGAAACATGGAGCGTTTCCACTTGCGCCACCCATATTCATAAGCCTGTACATCTCTAAAGCTATGAATCTGCACAAGCAGAAGTCAGAATAGGGTTGAAGGAGGGCAATCGGTCTATGCCTCACTCTTTTCTGGCTTTTGATAGGGTCTGTAAAGCATGATGGACAAAGTCCTGTAAGGCCGATTTAGAAGCAATGCCGGAGGCATGCGTGGCGTCATCTACATATTATGCCAGTTAAAAGTGAAAGAGACTATGATCGCCTATCACACACAACTTTTTTACGCTGCAGGATGAAGGAGCCCTTTTCCTCCTCCTACTAGCACACTATACATGTAAGCAATCTGGTGAGATAGTTCCTTTACATTTATAGAGTGAAAGGAGATTTGGCACAGAACTGATGGGGTGGTACTCTGAAGCACTCAATAGCAGAAATAGTCACAGTGGCTTGAGGAATGCAGACCAACTGGCCAAACCGCAACAGAGCTCTGGAATCCTTCAAGAAATTTTAGTAATGATAGCTGCCTCTTTCCAGAAAAAAGATTAGTGAGCGTTTTGGGATCTGAATTTGATAGAACGATGTCAGAATCAAAAGAAGACTTTTTTTCTTTTCTTTTAGAAACTTTATGCGGTTATTATGCTAAAGAAGAACCATAAAAGTACAACTGGTAAATCACAATTTAAAATATATAAAAACAATTATGGTACAATAAGAATAAGCTTGTTAAATTTCATGCATGAATTGATTTTTGGGATCTAAAAACATTTTTTTTAAACGCAGAGACAGATGCAACAGTTAATATATTGTCTAATTTCTGGATAGCTAAAAAAGCAGGGCGACACTGATTAATTCCATGCTCTTCAATATGCGCACGATCCAACTTTTCCTTGGAATTGTATAAAGTTTGCAAAATAACAGGATATGCATATCCGATTGATTGGACATTTACTAAGTAGCCCTGACCAGTCATTCATATCGGGGAACCTTAAAAGTCGAAATAAAATATTTAGCCTAAAACGCGTTAATAGAAACCTTTCAAAATCACTCATGTGCAACTTAACATATGGTTGGATATTGCTATTGGTCATTGTTAATTGATGGGCAACCACTGTTTTTTGTCATTTCAATATTGGTTCTGAGATCTCCCAAGTGCATCACACAAAGATTTCTAAGTTCTTTTCTGGGAACATGACACACCAATAAGGGATCATCATAATAATCTTGGTGGCCTATTTGTGTGAGAAACGTCTTTACATAACCATCCCATCTTGCTGACGTTATCAACGCTCATCACATCCCTTAAAATAGAACGGTTAAAAACGCATTCCTCAGTAGTCCATACCCCCTGCCACAGAAGAACCGGTTGTACCTTAATGTCTTCTATATGCGGTTGACAAAGTTCAGCGTGACAAATATACGTGGAGACACTGTCTGGGACTGCTAAGAGGTATCTCAAAAAACAGTTTTCCGCCACCTGCAATGATCTCACATTTGCATATCCCCATATTCCTGCACCATATATGGCAGTTGCTACACAAGTCGCTCTATAAACGCATAAAAGTTCCCCAGTCGTTTTTTTACCCATTTTTTTGCTAAAATTTGTCAGGGCCACAATGGATTTACAGAACAGCAGCCTCCTTGTCTTTATTGCAATATTCCATAGACCAGATTGATCGAACAATATACCTAAATATGGGAATGTTGGGGTAAAATCCAATGGTTTTGAATTAATGTACATTACTTTTTTCTTTTTATCTGCCCCGGAGCCACAATACATACAGAACGTTTTCGTACAATTAATTCTCAAATCCAGGTTAGTCATAAAATGAGAGAAATATGTAACCATCCTTTGCATGGCCAAGGGCGTACGGTCCAGCAAGACCGCATCGTCCGCGTATAATTGTGCTGGGACATATCTATTAGCTATCATAGGCATGTCCCTGCACTCCCACAGCAATGTTATTTCCAGATCATTGATGTAGATTGTGAATAAGAAGGGGGCAAGAACGCATCCTTGCCGCACTCCTCTTGCGATGCTAAAAGGCTTAGTGCACTCTCCATTCTTAACAAATCTAACTGTGGCCAGTGCCCCCGTGTAAAGCTCCCTGAGAAATAGGATTATGTTTTCCTCCACCACCAGTTTCTCCAAAATCAACCAAAGCTTGCTGTGGGTGTCGCAATCAAAAGCTGACGTTAAGTCAACAAAGGTTACAAATATGCGACCTCCCTTGGCTTTGGTGTATTTTTCTAAAACAATGTGCAGATTAAGGCCCTGGTCAATAGTGCTGAGGCCCTTCCTAAATCTATATTGGAGATACCCAATTATTGAGTGTTCCTCAGCCCATATTTGTAATCTATTTAAAATCATGCAGCAAAAATCTTAATGGTTGATTCTAATAATGATATTGGGCAATAGCACGAGCAACTTGTTCTATCTCCCTTTTTAAATATGGGTACAATATTAGACTCAAACCATGATGGTAACAGACCAATCAAACAGGATGCATTAAACAGTTGCATGAGAAGTGGGCCCCATAAGTCTATGTTATTTTTATACAAGTCAACCGGCACCCCATCGCGCCCGGGGCCTTTCCTCCCAAACTACCTTTTATACCTAAGGTCACTTCATTCAAGGTAATACCCAGATCCATTTTCATATTAGTATGTGAGGTCTCCTCATCCACTACATTCACAATTGGTATTTGCTCCGGTACAATCGAAGCACTATATAAATCTGCATAATGCTTTACCCATTCGGTCTCAGAAATGGCTATTTCCACCCTTGCCTTAGATTTGTCATTTTAAAAAGGGGCATTAACTGCTTTCCAGAAAGCTACAGTGTCTCTATTCAAATAAGACTCACACAAAGAATCCCATTCATCCTTTTTCAGAGCGTCCTTTCTCTTTTTCAGCGTCTTATTATAAACCTTTCACAACTCGCTGATTAAGATCTGATCTTTATCTGGGGCATTTAGGGCATGCTTGAGATTGGAATAAGCCTTAGTGCAAGCTGTGTCAAACCAGCTCGCTGTATTTTCCTTAGGGTTTTTCGTTTCTACCCACAGGCTATTTTTAATATGCGAGGCAATAATTTTTAAATAATTACAGAATTGTCTGAATTTTTGTCCAGGCAACCATCAATACTAAATTCACATTTCTTAATTAAATTATGAAGGAAATCCTCAGAAACCACTTTAGTCCATTTTAGGGAGTACCCATTTTGTCTATTCAAGACAATATTACCTATAGGCTGCCTTGGTGTACTATCTCTAACATGTTCATAATGTGGATTTAAAATTTCCACACTTAGAGGAAAATGATCGCCTAATGCGATATCTAGAGAAATAAAGTTTTTAACCTGACCTCCAGATCTAGCCGATATCAGTATAAAATCGATTGTTGAGAAGACACCTCTGCCATTAAAGGTGGGAGAAAAAGGGACCTCAGATTGACAAATTCTATTGGCAAAGCTCATATCACAAGAAAATATAATTTCATTCAAAAGGTCCCCACATACAGTATGTTCAAAATGCGTTAAACTGGCTCATCGTTCAGCATTATACCGCATGTCCCTTGCTCTCCTCTTTTACATAACGAACAATTAAAATCCCCTCCCCAAATGACAAAAACTTCTTTAGATTTCCCTCTTGACAAACATTTAACATCTGTACACAATGCTTTCAGCATTTCTTCCATTGCCTCCGCGAGAGCATTATTATATAAATGTACAATATTCAAACAAAACACTTTAGCAATATATATCCTAACCATGTGATAATATCTATGTTGAAAGCTATCTCTATTTTCTCACATTTAAACAGGTTTGATACACAAGTACACAGCCCCCCTTTACTGAGCCTATTGCTGGTGAAAATAAAGTTTTAAAACCGCACAGATGATGTGCCTCTTTAACCCAGGTTTCTTGTAGACTCACTATATCATACTCATTTACAAGATTAACCCAGATTTGATTGGCCACTTTAGCTTTCAAGCCTTCTACATTCCAAAACATTATCGACCACTTGCCCTTATTGGCTGTAATGTCCGCCTGACCAATAGAGCCAGAATTATCATTAATATTAGTAGTATTTCCAGTTCAGATATTCACAACTATACCACTTCCCTTCAATGCTCAAGTCTCTTCAAAGTTAGTTATCCCAGATCTTGCACTAGGATCTACTCGTAAGCAGTTTACTCCTTTGCGGCCATCTCCAGTCAAAGGTATTACATTTAAAGAGTTAGACACCGCTTTAACAGTAGGGTTCCCAGTTCTAAGTCAGTCTACCCCCTCAAGCCCATAAAGCGTGTCGAAACGATTAGACGTAGGGATATTAAATTGATTTTTATGCACAACCATAGAACCTCCTCGCTGTACCCCAAAAGGATACAAATCTGATGGAGCAAAAAAGGAGGGAGGATAATAATAACTTAGATCAAGAGTTTGTATACCACCCTCTCCTCTTTGGTGGTACCAATCACAAATATGACAAACCTCCCGTCTGCCCCTAAAGATAACATTGATGCAGTCACCAGTTAGGTCCTTTGATCTATGACCCACCCAACTTATTCTTCGAACGTACAGGATTTCGCCATGTATATTAGATGGGAGGGGTCTATTCTTATTTAGCCAACAGGTTACCTTATTTTTTTAATTCGGGATAAGTTTCTATTTTACCATTGTCCAACTCAGGGACCCCAGATAGCACAACAGTATATGGAAAAGAATCTGGTGGTAAATCAATGCGTGGGGGGAATACTCTTTTGTTTTAAGGTGTTTGAAGTTTCCTTAGCTGTACATGTAACTTTTTTAACCTGTCCCACAACCCCAGATTCCTTTACCAGCCCCCCCCCCCCTTGTCGTCCCACCCCTTCAGAAATCAGTATCCTGTTTTCTGTGGTTTTATCAACTTGACTAATTCCATTTGATGACAGGGAGGGTGTATTAGTTATAGTCAGAATGGGCAGTGGGGCAATTGTACTTGTGGGTTCTCCTGTTGTATTATGTCCCACTACACTTTGATTGGGTAAACTCTCAGCAAGTTTTTTCAGTATATCGGAATTAACTGTAGTTGCCTGTTCAAGTTTTCCCAATCTTTCACTGATCATTTTTATCCTCTCTAACAAAGGTAACATTAGGGACTTAATCAATTGCTCAACTTTCTCCATAAATCTCTCTGTAATTTGAAACGGGGGCAGCGGAGGATTGGCCGACTTTACAGACGATACCTTTAACGAAGGGATAGAAGTCGGTGAAGGTGTGATGGCTGGTAGAGCCGGTATCGACATTACAGTGTTCTTGGTTATTTTGGACGTTTGTATTATCTTTGAACACCTTTCCTTCTGAGAACCCCCTCCACGTTTCCTCTTAATAGTAGGTCTGATCCTAAAGGTTGTTTTAAAGACTGAGGGTTAGAATTATGTTTAGCTGTGGACCTTGTAGGAACCACGGAGTAATTTCATTAGATGTATTATCCGAAACTGAATCATTCATTGAAACAATGAAACTAGCCTCTGTTGTCACGGGTAGATTCATCATTACTGTCTCCCGCTTTAATATCATAGTTGTGGATTTGTTTTTCCGATTGTTCTGGCGTAATGACCTTAAACCTTCCAAGGATGATTGTTTAGTATACATAGGTTCTAATGAGAGACAACGTTTTGTCAGAGCTATTTCATGCTCTAATACGGATGTAGCCCTGGTTATAAATTGGTCCAATGTCCCAGTAACACTCCTACCGGTCACTGCCTTCCTCCCTTTCCCTACACGTGCCGCCATTAATCCTATATACTGCACTATATGACGTTGCCAGACTATTCATCATCATCTACACCTCCTTCAACACCGCCACCTTCCCGGAGAGCTGGAAGCACGCTGAACTCAGCGCCCTACTAAAGAAGCCATCTGCCGACCCCACCGACCTCAAGAACTACCGACCCATCTCGCTGCTCCCGTTCCCCGCAAAAGTCATCGAGAAGACCGTCAACAAGCAGCTGGCCGCCTTCCTCGAGACAAACGGATCCCTCGACCTCTCACAATCTGGCTTCCGGGCCAACCATAGCACTGAGACCGCCCTGATCGCAGCAACCGATGACATCTGAGCCATGCTCGACAACGGAGAAACAGCGGCCCTCATCCTCCTAGACCTCTCCGCGGCCTTCGACACTGTCTGCCACCGTACCCTAGTACAGCGCCTCAGCAACGTCGGAATCCAGGGGAAGGCACTGGAGTGGATCTTCTCCTTCCTCGATGGAAGGACACAGAGAGTCCGCCTTCCCCCGTTCAGCTCAGAAGCCACCGAAGTCATCTGCGGCGTTCCTCATGGTTCCTCGCTCAGCCTAACCCTCTTCAACGTTTACATGAGTCCCCTCGCAGCCATCGCACGCCAGCACAACCTCAACATCATCTCCTACGCCGACGACACCCAGCTGATCCTCTCCCTCACCAACGACCCC
Organism: Lissotriton vulgaris; assembly: GCF_964263255.1. Taxonomy (NCBI): domain Eukaryota; kingdom Metazoa; phylum Chordata; class Amphibia; order Caudata; family Salamandridae; genus Lissotriton; species Lissotriton vulgaris. The sequence goes on along the minus strand of NC_141696.1, from coordinate 815,109,555 downwards.
GCCACCGCCAAAGCCAACCTACACGAAGGGATGAAAGAGGTAGCCAAATGGATGAAGAACAGCCGCCTGAAACTGAACTCGGACAAGACGGAAGTCCTCATCCTGGGATCCTCACCCTCCGCCTGGGACGACTCCTGGTGGCCCCCCGCCCTAGGCAGCGCACCCAAACCAACAGACCACACACGCAACCTGGTCTTCATCCTGGACTCCTCCCTCTCCATGACCAGACAAGTCAACGCTGTCTCCTCGTCGTGCTTCAACATCCTACGCATGCTACGCAAGATCTTACGGTGGATCCCCACCGAGACCAGGAAGACGGTCACCCAGGCCCTCATCACCAGCCGACTGGACTACGGCAACTCCCTCTATGCCGGAACCACCGCCAAACTCCAGAAGAGACTCCAGCGGATCCAGAACACCTCAGCACGACTCATCCTGGACATCCCCCCTCGCAACCACATCTCCGGACACCTGAGAGACCTGCACTGGCTCCCGGTCAACAAGAGAATCACCTTCCGTCTCCTCACCCACGCACACAAAGCCCTGCACAACCAAGGCCCAAGATACCTCAACAGCCACCTCAACTTCTACGCTCCCAAACGCCAGCTTTGATCGACCGGCCACGCCCTCGCCGCCGTCCCCCGCATCCAAAGAGCCACCACAGGGGGAAGGTCCTTCTCCTACCTCGCCGCCAAGACTTGGAACTCCCTCCCGACCCACCTCCGCCTGACCCAGGACCACCTCGCCTTCAGGAAGCAGCTCAAGACCTGGCTGTTCGAGCAGTAGCGGACCCCCCCTACCCTAAGCGCCTTGAGACCCTCCGGGTGAGTAGTGCGCTATACAAATGCTTTGATTGATTGATTCTGTTTCACAAAACAAGGCAAATGTCAAATGCAGTAGTAAGAATATAAAATCCAGATTATAAATGGTCTTACAAATGTATCGATGTTCGGGGGGTGGTCCAGCCCAGCCTCCTCCAGTCTCTGACGTGCTCAGACGGGCCCGGTCTTCGCCCGGCACGCCCCAGCGCGGGTTTTACGCAGCGGGGGTGACAATGTTCTCTAATAGCCAACAGACGATGTAGGGCAGGTGTGGCGTGTCCTATGGCCCCCTGGGACCTGGAGTCCCTCCGCAGTTCGGTCCGTTCCTCACAATCAGGCAAAACACAACAGCGCAGCGGCTGCCGCAAAGTGGGAGCGGCAAGCTGTTGTTGTGGACGATGTAGGGCAGGTGTGGAGTGTGCTAGAGCCCCCTGGGACCTGGAGTCCCTCCGCAGTTCGGTCCGGTCCTCGCAATCAGGCAAAACACAACAGCGCAGCGGCTCCCGCGATGCGAGAGCGGCAAGCTGTTAAGTAACTGTTGTTGTGGACGATGTAGTGCAGGTGTGGCGTGTCCTATGGCCCCCTGGGACCTGGAGTCCCTACGCAGTTCGGTCCGGTCCTCGCAATCAGCAAAACACAACAGCGCAGAATTAAAAAGAAAACATTAAAATGAAACAGAAACAATTTATTTAAACAAAATAAAATACTGTCAGAAATAAGTGAAACATAAATTAAGTACTAATCAAACAGATTTGAATGCCGATTAGCAAAGAAAAAAGAGAAGTACCATCAAAAATACATGCCTGATCTTCACATGAAAAAATGAATTGGAATATCTGAAGAAAGAAAATTAAGAAAATCCCAATTTTAGATCTTAGAAAATCCTCACAGTCCAAACCTACGAAAATGGACTGAGTGCCAAAGCAAACGTAAACCATTGCAGATGGGAAGAAAATAGAAAACATTTCCAAGAAAGTTCTGAAGAATTAACGAGAGCATGGTGAAATGTCAGACCCTGGAGATAGTACAGACTTTTATCCCAGTAAGCATAATGAGTACTTCTTTGAATTTGATCTAGAATTCAACAGGGAGCAACTGGTGAGCTTTTATTGCTGGCTTAATGTGGAGCCCTGTGTCTAGGGATGAATTAGGTTTACAAGTATATATTTATAAACATTAGGAAAAGTTTTTTCAAGTATTCTTAATCTGGATTAATAATCTCAGTCTCGAGTCTATAGCTACTTATTTTTCAGATATCAAACAAGAAGAGAGTAAGTTTCAGGATGCATGGAGGTCTCACTACAGACAGCTCTCACAAAGTACACTACACAACAGCATAAGAAATTATGGAAAAAGGCGATCTTTTTTCTATTTCTTTGGCCATTGGCTTGTCTGGGTGTGCCCCTTCAGGCATTGGCTCATTGGGTTGTCCATCACTCTGTGGATCAACCCATGCCCTTTTGAGGATGTTCACATACTGTTTGCTATACCTTTACACTGGAAAGGAAGCCAAAGTAATAGTACCTCTACGGCACAATGTGACCTGTATAAGGAGGCTGGTCTCTCCGCTCAACCATGTTCAACGCTTATATGATCCACTTCACCAGCATTCTCTGCTGACGCAGCATTAATGTCCCCTCCTACATCGATGGCACTCAACTCATACTCTCTCTTTCTTGTAAAAGACTCCCAAGTCTCGGACCAAGTTCACTGCCTGCATGAATGGAATCACCAACAAGATGAAAACTAACTGTCGGAAACTCAACACCGACAAGACTGAAGTCGTGATCTTCGGAAAAACACCTCGCCAAGGGACTCCTGGTGGCCATTCGAACTAAGACATACATAGCCAACCAAGCACCCATACCAAGAACCTCTCGATTATCAACAGCAGGAAATAGGGCATGACCATGCAAATCAATGCCGTCACAGCCTCCCACTACCACACTCCCACTACCACACCTTGAATAGGTTGAAGAAAATCTTCAAATGGCTCCCAAGCAACACCAGCAAAACTGTCACACAGGCCCTTGTCACCAGCAAGCCTGACTACACGAACTCCCTTCATGCAAGAAGCAACGAAAAACTCATTTGAAGACTAAAAACCATCCAGAACTCAGTAGCCAGAATCACCCTTAACCTCCCACGCACATCATGCTGCACAACAAGGAGCTCCACTGGCTCCCTATACACAAGAGTGCACAGGCTCGCCCTCACCTTCAAAGAACTACGTAGCACTAGCCCTGCCTACTTCAATCGCTGTATCTCCTTTCATAAACCTTCCAGACTCCTCCGCTCAGTCAGACTCCTACTCTTACACAGCTCACGCATACACAGAACTAGATCTGAAGGTCGGGCCTTCTACAACATCAGTCCTGCTTCGCATCAGAGCTTCCTCCTCTCTTCTTGAGTTCCTCAAGAAACTGAAGACCTGGGTTCTCGAGGCGTGGCTAGACTCACACCTGCTCAGCTCCAGAATATCCTCTGGGTGATAGTGTGCTCTACAAATGCACATAACATAAAAAAGGATGGCAAGTAGGCCCTCGGCTGCTTCCACTGCCTTGTGGCATTGACATGATTGCAATACATTATATATGTATAAAAAAAGACAACTAATAGCCGAGAGAACAGCGAGCCGCTAAGTACTTCATCTGCAGCAGCACAATTATTGTAATAAGGGTTTAAAGTAATTTTGACAGAGGCCATCTTAGAGTGGACATAAAGCATATACATTAAATTACATGTAATCAATAGTAAAACACTTTGTACTAGAAAAATGAGTTTAATTGCATATGCAATGTCGCACAGTAAAATTAAGGAGATGGAGAGAAAGTTGGGGGTGTGGTGCCTTTCATTCTTAGAAGTCACTTAGGAGGGACACCTTCAAGGGCCAAACAGTGACACAAACTAAAACGTACTCGAGGAAGACCGTAAACATCATTTACAGATGCCCTAAGCCAATTTAAATATGGCCATTAAAGTCAAAGCTTCCTGGAATTAATTAATCAAATATCCTCAAAGATATGCTTTTGGAGGAACAGCAGTCACACAATGGGGCTAGAGTCATTTTCTTTTACTTAAACTACAGGACTAGTTCAGGGCCTCTTCGCTTTCATGTCACTTAAATAATCATGGAACTGATGTAACTTCTCCTAAATTATAATTTTAAATATAGCGATGTCAAAAAGATTTAAAACAATGGTGCCACTGTTTTAAAATATGGAAAACGTAGTCTCTAATGCGTCTAATGAAACAGAGATGGTTCCCACCAGAGGCAGTGGCAAGGTACAAAATGGTGCAGCACCACACAACCACTAAAGGAATCTAAAAACACATGAACATTATTGAAGCACATTACCTGCTCATTTACTACTACCACTACAACTACTACTTCCTCAATTACCAATCTCTGTACCAAGCTCTAAGACCCCCCCTGTTCAGTGACCACAATAAGAGTGAAACAAGAGACCTTATGACTTTCAGGAGACAAGTAAAAATCAGACTTCATTCTAACCTGATTTATTGCGTATTCTGAGCCTTGGTTTTAGCTCTTTACAAATATAGAAAAACTTTAAGACTCAACTGATTATTCGGACCTACTCTAAGTCACTTATGTCTAAAAGTTTACAAATTTACAAAGCTAAGGAGAAATTTTGTCATTTTGGTATTCTCATTTATTTGCTTCCAAATACAGCAGCATGCTTCTATAATCACTTGAAACTTTAGACAATACCGCCTGTAGCTTTCGTTGTATGCTTTTTACTCACCTAAACCTTTCTGTCCAGGATTTTTAGCAAAATTAAATGTAAACTGATAGAAGTCTTTGAACTTTAGTGCATCCTTTAGTTCTTGTTCTAATCTTGGCAATACAGACTTCAGCTTTTCCGTGCTGTCGCACCTGTTGAATAAGAGATGCACAATAGTGACAATTTTGTGACAGACATTACCCCACCGTTTACTTGGAGCAAACACATCTTTTAAAAATGGCAAAATTGTGAGAAGTAGCAGCCTTTTTCCCAACTGACGTATTTCTTTGAAATAGCTTAAACGATCTGCTGTGCAATCTTTTCACCACCCAGCAAACCTGAGAATGGAGCCCTCGGGTTAAGCCATCATACCTCATCAACCACATGCCAGACACACCTATAACCCACTAGGAAAACAAACGCAACGCCATTAAAGTATTGTTTGCTGGCAAGGTCAACAAGACAACACAAAGCAAATCACCAGACAAAATGGTAAAATAGCCCAGCTTTGAGAACCTCTCAAATGCAGCCATTGCTGCTCTCAAGGTAACTGCAAACCAAGATATTTTCCCATCGATCATCCTGAAATGCCTCACCGGAGAACTGCCCACACAATTTTTCTAGACTGTAAACGACTCACTCACAGGAGTGGTCATGGCATTCACAAAACATGGGAGATTCCCACTGCTTAAGAAAGCCAACTCCCAGCCAGACAACTTAGCATCCCAGCAATCTATCCCCCACCTAACCTTCATCTGCAATACGATACAACCAGCACTGAAAAAGTCAAAGGTTTAGCTTCTGCACAGAGTATACATAACAGACGCATACAAATAGACACTCAGAGAAATAGGCGACAACACACAGGGCAACTCAAAAATAGGCACCCAATGCACACAAAAAAAACACTTGCAGGTACTTTTAAAACGTAACCAATGGGCATACAAACACCCTTTTCACACATCCACAGACCCACAGGCACCCAGACAAAGAAGACATAGCAACTCATACACAGATAGGCAGCCACACAAGCAGTTATTCACAACGGACATAGAAGCACACGATGAGCGTGGAACAGGTCAACATGCAGCGAGCTGGATGGATGCCACACAAATTTAAAACATGCATTTGAAATGCACTAGGTCAATCATTTGTTTAAGTTAGAGCAGTTGGCTTTGAAAATAACAATGTTTTTTACATTTGTTTTTTTTTTATTTGCAATGGATTTATTATATTTGCATAGCACTATTGCCAATGGTATGAAAAAGCAAAAATAAAAAATATTGGCATTTTCAAAGCCAACAGCTCCAACTTTAACCCGTTTAGCGCGTCGAACATTCCGCCCCAGTGCGGACGTTCGATCGCGCTAACGGGATTCAGACGTCCAACGGTCGTGCACAGCACTAGCGAGGTAGTGCATGCGACGACCGTTGGACGTTCGCAGCACTTAAAGGGTTAACAAATGCAAGACCTATTGTATTGGAAATGCAAACGGTCTTGCATTTGTTTGAGTTATTGGCATTATAAATGGCAATGTTCTTGACCTAGCAATGTTGCAGGGTGCATTACCATATGTTTGCAAAAGAGGTCCTATAGGACCTATTTTGGCCACATAAAGTACGGCACCCTGCAAAGTTGGAGTTATTGGCATTATAAATGCAAATGTTTTTTACCTAGCTATGTAGCAGGGTTCAGTACCATATGTGGCCAGAAGAGTCCCCTGGGACCTTTCTTGGCCACATATGATACTGCACCCTGCAAAAGATATGGTATATCCACCCTACCCATAATGCATTACAAGCAAGACAGAACTACGAGGACATTCAAATAGCTATGTCCATATACAAATTAGTCGCTTTGAAATGTGACAAAAGAATTATTATATTAAATTCTGATTAGGTTGTTCTCTGTATGGAGCTGATGAAGCGGAATTTATAAAGGTCTCATAAAAATGTGAGATGTGCTAGTGAGTAAAGTAACCACTGCCAGCCTTGCTTAGGACCAACGTGTGTCCTGCCTGAAGCCTTTTAAGAAAATAGTGCTCTGAGGCTGTAATTAAAACCTAGGGAGTAACAACACATGTAACATGGGGTGTTCTCATTGGAGGTTATAAGAAGAGACAAGGCGGTACTAAGGAAGGACTACAAAGCCTATAAAACAAATGAAAAGCCACCATTTACAGAGGACAGGGGCAGGAGCCAATTAAAAATATGGGTGGAAAGTGGGCAGAGCTTCATGCCCATATCCTGAATCCTTTTTATCAAACAACATTGGTCCCCAACATTGAGAAATTTCAGCAAAAAATAAAATATAGACGGAGTCAATCTATATTTTTAGAAAGGCATGTCCAGCCGGACAGTGGTCTTTCAGAGTTTTTACTCAGAATTCATGTATTCAAATCACATAAAAATACCTTCCAACAATCAACCAGTGTGGACCACAAGCCTGTGTCCAGTACGAACAGAGCAGGTACAAAGGGTTGATATAGACAGCAAAGAAGGGCTTTGTAAGGCGAAATCAGGTTACTCTATTAACAATACAAATGTACAGAGTATTTCAACTACTATCTCTGAACTAAATGGTCTTTTGCATTGGCTGAACCACAATTGCAATGGCCTTACCTTTACTATTACTCACAACCAAAATAGTATCTCCTTTCTTGATCTAAATATTCAACACCAAGAGGGCATTTTGTACACTTCCCTTTTCCGCAAATCCACGGAGAGGAACACATTGCTACGTTATGACAGTTGTCACCCCAGGGCCCTGAGGGACAGTTTACCATACTCTCAGTTCTTGAGACTGAGAAGGAATTGCTATAAAAAGGAAGATTATTTCTGTGAGGCCAACATACTATCAGGGAAACTCCAGTTCAGGGGGTACCCACGTCGCCTAATTAAGAACTCTATGAAAAGAGCCTGGTACTGTCCACGCGAAACCCTCCTTGAGCCTAAACCCAAACAACCAACTGAAAAATTGGTATGTGTTACTACCTACTCCCCAGTTTCCAACCAGGTTAAAAAATGTGTAAAAAAAAGAACTGGCACATTTTAAACTCAGGGGTACTGAATTGGGACACCCCCCTGTTTGCCTTTAAGAAGAATAAAAATCTTAAGGACCAATTGGTGAGGGCAGCATTACCATCTACTAGAAATGTAACTCTTAATGATCACTGGCAATTACCCCCACTCCTTGGGCACTCTCGTTGTGGTTCGTGCGTTGTGTGTGATTTTTCTATTGATGGCAAGGAATTTGTGTATAACAATGTAAGAAGTGCACATAAAACATTTACCAACTGTAATAGTCAGAACATTGTGTATGCCATTTTCTGCCCCTGTAACTTGATATACGTGGGCCAAACTAAGCAGAAGGTCAAGCTGAGGATCTCTCAACATCGTAGCCGCATCAGGTGTAAAACACCCAACGCCCCTTTGGTTGAACATTTTTTGGAGAAAGGACCCTCGGAAAATGACATCCGCTGGACTGTTATCTCACAAATCATCATTCCACCCAGGGGCGGTGATCTCACCCGCCTCTTGAACAGAGAGGAACTTAAATGGATTTTGAAGACTGATAGTCTTAACTCTGGACTCAACCTTCAAGATGAATGGACTGCCCTTATTTAGAACTAGGTGCTCCCTGCAGTCAGACCTGTATTCTGTTGTAAATATGCATTTTAAACTGCACTGTCTATATGCTTTCTGTCAAGTTTGTCACTTGTTTAGAACTCGGGCTGTGTGAATTCTGCTGTAAATAGGCATTTTAACCTCACTATTAATATGCTTTTTTAGCATGTCACTGTCCCTTCACGTCACCACTTATACCATCACTCCCTCACTGCCCCAAGATGGCGCCTATGGGAGTCCGTCATCTATTTTTATGCCCTCCCCTTGGACCAATCAGAAGCTATTATATTGCCGGCTGAGCTATTCTGCTCCGAGCACGCCAGGAAATTGAACCTTCAACCGACTAACCCGGTAAGCGGATCCCCATCTCCCTCGCCACCCATGCTGATCGTTGATGCACTTTAGTAATTCCCTCCTCATTCCCAGGTTCCTGGCTGCCGACGGATTCCACTTTATTCCGCGGCTCCCGCCACCCGATTGGGGTAAGTTATACACCCACACGCTGTCCGCGTTAATTGTTTCCAATCCCTATACGCTGACCGCGTTAATGCTTTCATTCTCTTCCTTCGCCGGTCCAGGGTGTACGTTTATTTATTCCGTTACCGAGGGACGAGCCTTTACACCATGAGGTGCTCCGGTAAGCTTGTGTGCTAATTTTACTCCCGCCGTCGATACTTTACCAACCACCACGGATAACATCACGCATTCCGTTTTTTAAACCATCTGTCACTCACTTATTACGGTATATTCCCCCCTTTGAGCGATGACGGTCTCGACCGCATTTGTCCGCTTCACTGGGCACATTCACTACCGTGTTGCCTTACAACATTCACTACCGTGTTGACCTAACCTCCGCCCTCCTCACAGCACCATGGCTGTTCACTAGGTCCTGATCTTAGAGTATTCATGCACAAACCACCGTAGGTCACGTGATAGGATGACTAGTGCTGCGCTGCTCACTGGGCACACTGAAGTCACTGGTTCCCTATCATGCTCTTTACTTTGTTATCACTGAAGTCACTGGTTTCCTATCATGCTCTTTACTTTGTTAACGCTGTTCCTGTACTTAATGTGAACATTTCTTCTCTCCCCCTTTAGGCATTTAGAGGCTTAATTGCTTAAAGGCTTTTCATTGTATCTGTCCTGATGATGGACCCTGAGATTTACTAGGGGTCCGAAACGCCGTCGACTTTGTATGCACTGAAACCGAATTTTGATTACTATTGGATGCCTAGTGCATGGTTGAAATACTCTGTACATTTGTATTGTTAATAGAGTAACCTGATTTCGCCTTACAAAGCCCTTCTTTGCTGTCTATATCAACCCTTTGTACCTGCTCTGTTGGTACTGGACACAGGCTTGTGGTCCACACTGGTTGATTGTTGGAAGGTATTTTCATGTGATTTGAATACATGAATTCTGAGTAAAAACTCTGAAAGACCACTGTCCGGCTGGACATGCCTTTCTAAAAATATAGATTGACTCCGTCTATATTTTATTTTTTGCTGAAATTTCTCAATGTTGGGGACCAATGTTGTTTGATAAAAAGTATGCTCCCCGAGGTCCCTGCTGACTAATTTTGGGGTCCCTTGTTGTTGTTGAATTAATCATATCCTGAATCCAGCATGTCTCAATGAAACTGCGCAAGCGCCGCCTAGGCAAGACCTAAAAATAAACAATGGCGTGTCAACACTCATTCAGCTCTTGACCTCTCCTAGCACCAATCATTTTCAGTACAGTCCACTCAGAATACCCATTTCATTATATGTTTCCTGCATAAAAGGCTCCATGGCAAGAAGACAGAAATATACCCTAAAATACAATGTAAACACCTTAACAAAAAAAATAAAAGTTTTTATAGCATGACCAGACCATTTTCGAAATCTCTCAAACTGAGATGGGAGACTTCTCTGAAGCTTAGAAGCCAGATATCGGCAGGCACACCTTTCAGATCATTCCGTCTCGAGTGGGACACAGTAGGCACAGATTTTCAAAGCACAAGGATAGGTGTGGTCCACCATGTTAAATGCAGTGTAGAGATCCAAAATGAGCAGTCCTGTAACAGCCCCACTAAATCAAGTATTTCAACCATGACACACCCCAGAGAGAGATTTTCTGTTCCATGTCATAATCGTTTGGTAGTTAGTTATGGATGCCACTAGGGCCAAGGACAGGCTTTCAGGAGTGGACAATCCACCCCTCCCTAAAACTAATCTGGTACCACCTCAGATCATACGCTAGAATTACATAGCTGTGCCACATAGCTCCTAATGCAAGCCCCAGTGACAAATTAACTACTACAGGGCAGGGATCCACTGGGGAGAAAATTTGGCTGCTTGTAATGAAGGCTAGAACAACATAATATGAGCTAAATTAAGATATGCAGGAAGGCTCCAACCATTTCTCTGGGAATGGATAAGTGCACGATCCGTCAGAAGAGAATATGTCCCTAAAGTGTTATAGATTTTGAACTTTCAAGAGAAATAGGAAACTAGTTACCTATGAAATATATGTCAGAAGAGACACAGTTTGCTAAATGTCTACATGATATAACAGAGAGAGAGGAGTTATCGGACAGATTGAATTTTTCAAAAGAGACAGCTCAGTTTGGCCTATTTGGGACCTTTCAAACAACTATTTATTTGGACTGATTTTAAAAACTCTTTTCGCACATTTGGGTTAAGAATTTCTCCAGGCCCATTCAGCCGGTCTAGTTTCCAATATAATCTCTCTTAAGCTATGCATACACTAGATATTTTGGGGTCTAGAACTTCCAGATGAGGTTTTTGTTTTGTTGGCATTCTATTATTTAAGGTGTCACGAATTACTTCATTCAGCGTCTCCAGCATACCATCAGAGTTGCTCGGATAGCCTTCAATCAGGCATTCTTAAAATTCCCTTATGGTATATCCAAGACCAACTTACTCCACAGATTAAAAGGGGGGGTTGGGGAGGTGTTCGCGTTGGTCCTAAACTGAAAAAGAAGGCGGTCAGTCCACCAAAGGTGAGGAGGGATTTGTTCCAAAAATATCTGCAGGTGAACTCACTGGAAGGAGCAAAAATTTCCAGGCTGAAAATGGAGAAATTTAAAAAAAAAGCAAAAAAAATGCCACACAAATAAAGCCTTCCTAAGCTAGATCTGTGTACGATCCGTACAGCATTTCAGAAAAGAGTTCCCTTCAAGGAATGCCTCATCCATCATCAAGGAAGTTCTCAACACTCACCACCTACTACACTCCAAAACAGAAAAACCTTAACCCTTCTTCTTTTACCGCTTCTTTAGGAGGATCACAATACATCTTTCTCCGGGCTCAAACTGAGGAACTGTGTTGCTTCAGAGCTATGACAGTGATTCATGAGCACCAGCACATACATACACGCACATTTAAAAAAAGGAACTAAATAACTTAACGCCAGTTCACTACAAACCTGAGTCACACAACTGTTCAATTAAAAAGGAACAAATGTCAACTAAGATCATCTCAATAGCAGGGCTTCTGAATCTGCAGATTCATGACTGATGTAGTCAATGCAGACTCATTAACAGGATGCTGAAGCATTTTTGTGATGTGCATCTACACACTGGTAGTATATTGCACGTTTGAACAACAACAGATGTCATTTATCATAATGATCACATTCCATGCCACTTTTTTGACGATGGCTCTTAACCACTATTTAGAGTAAAAACAGGATTAGACCACTTTTTTTTTTTTTTAAAACAAACCCTTTAATTAAGGCGGTGTTTTCTACTGTGAGGTCAGACGGTTCAAGAGAGGACATGTGCCTGTTAAGTTTATTTATCTTGCGAACAGCACTGTTTCAAGTGAAAATTGAGAGCACCTCTGTACTGAGTTTTCATCACAGACAGTAGGAATGGCAGCAGTATATCAATAGTTACTGGACACATTCAGTACATTAGCCAGTGACCAAAGGAAACCACTACTCACTGAGAAGAAAACTCGATTTTCATACTTACACTCCATGTTACAGTAGCAGTATTAAGCCAGTATAAGAGACTGACCTCCAGGGGCCGCATTATACATGCGACGCGTTTTCCTTAATTGCGCTGGGCATACCTTTTAAAAAGGTGCGCCCAGCGCAATAAAGGAAAATGCGCTGTATTAAGATGGATGAACTCAGAGGGTGCAGCTGGGAGACCAGTTGTCTGGGATTAGTGATGTGACATGGGGTGTGCCCGAGGGGTCGGCACTATCCCCCCTGCTCTTTAATATTTATTTACAACCGCTGGTGGAGGAGCTTATGCGTAGGAATTGCAAAATCTTTAATTACGCAGACGATACCCAGCTATTGGTTCAGCTGGAAGACACCAAAGAGGCCCAGGAATCAGTGAGGAACCTGCTCAGTTTCACGGTCAACTGGATGACTAACAATCTGTTGAAAGTGAATGCTGACAAAACGGAGGTGCTGGTGATCAGCAACCGAGGGAATCCCTGGGGTGACCTGTATTGGCCCCCAGAGTTAGGAACTACTCCCTCTCCTGGGATGGTGGTAAAAAGACTGGGTCTGAGGATCGATGCAGACCTCTCGATGGCCCCTCAAGTTTCAGCTGTGGTTGGCTCTTGCACAGGTGTGTTGAGGCAATTAAGAAAGCTAGTCCCCATCTTATCAGCCTCCACCCTGCAATCGATCGTATCTGCCACAGTTATCTTAAGACTCGACTATGGCAATGCCCTATATCTCGGCTTGCCACAGAAGCTGTTGAGGAAGCTGCAGGTAGTACAGAACGACGCAGCAAGGCTGATCTACTCCCTGCCCAGAAATTCGCACGCAACCCCCCTGCTCCAGAAGCTGCACTGGCTTCCGGTGAAATTCAGAGTTCAGTTTAAGTGTCTCTGTGTGGCCCATAAGGCACTCTTTGGGAAAGCCCCAGAGTACATTACGCAACGTCTGAAGAGATATGTTCCTGGTAGATCTCTGCGCCCAGAAAAAACTTTCAATTTGATTCAACCCAGGTTTAAGCTTAAAACCAGAGGAGGTAGGGCCCTGTCTGTGCTTCTCCCGCAATTGTGGAATGAGCTCCTGGCCACTCTGAAGGAAGAATCACAGCTACTACCCTTAAAAAAAAAAACTGAAAACCCACCTATTCAGAAAGGCAATGACTCCTGCTTAATTGGGGAGACAGCAGAGGGTGTGGGGTAACAGTGTGTTATGTTCTTCTGTTAAGCGCTTAGAGACCGGCGGTGATAGGCGCTATATAAACAATTTATAACATAACATAACATAACATGTGCTTCCCCAGGGCAGCCATGAACTCGCACTGCCCCGTGGGCAGCGCATTCATGTGAAAAATGGAGCAGCTGCTTTGAAGCCGCTCTGTCTTTTCACAGTGCAGGCGGGAAACCGGCTGCACTTTTAAAGAGGTTGTCTGAGGGTCCACGGGACCCCCTCGTCCCTCTCCAGAGGGCTACTTTCAGGGGGAGCACCGATAGTGCACCACCTTTTAGGTGGCACACTGTCAGTGCGCCTCCGGAGAGCTACTTTGCCTCTGCATCTGTAATAGGGCGTGGGCACAGAGGCAAAGGGATTCCCTCATTTGCATGGGGGATGCCCCCATGTAAATGAGGAAACACCCCCTGAAGATAAAGTTTGCACTTTATGTGCGCCAGCACTATCGGCGTTACAGAAGGGGCCGCACAAGGGTCTGAGGCTCCCTCTGTAATACCAAAGTGCCCCGGGGTGCGCAAAGCAGCTGCAAACGCCTGTTGTGCCCCCTGGGGCACTTTGAGTAATGCAGCCACAGATCTACTTGGTGATGTCAATCGCTCACGCGTGCACCCTATTCTTACCTCTCTAGGAGTCTCATTCTGTGTCCATCTACAAATGATTACTTTGTAACTTCAGATCCGTGGTGCAACTTTACCAGAGTTGTGGTGGGTTGCTATGAATGGAAAGAACTCCATGACTAAAGCAGAGAAGATATTTCATTGATGAATATATGGTTTTACCGTACATTCACCTTTCTATAGCTTATTAACATTTCACAGAAGGAACCAGGCAAACAGTAGCAGACCAGTTGTCTGAATTCAAAAAGGCATCTTTTCAATGGCTATCCCAAATGAACATGAGGTCTGAATCTGGAAATTATGTAATTAGCCGGGATTACTTTCAATATCCTTCTTATATACAAGCAGGGGGTACTTTATTCAATACACTATAAGGCCATATCATCACCCTTCCCAAAACCTGCTTAAACCCTAGGTGTCTTGATCTTGATGTTCAATGCAGACAAAAAGAGTAAAAGCAGAAGCCGTACTGTGAAATGAAACACGCCAAAAAGCAGTTTGTTGTTTTTGCAAAACTTTTATTAGAATCTTATTGTACGACAGGTTAAAGAATGAAAGAATAAAAGCTAACACCCAGAATGCAATATAAGCTCTGAAGGTTTGTGTGCCTGGACAGGCTGGAAGAAGTCCCCATATCTTCTAGTTCGGAAAACCTCTAACAAATGTAAGCCTTGACTGATGAAAAAGAGTAGAGTTTACTCTCTAAACTAAAGTGAGACTTCTTTTTTGCAGTTTTAAATAACGCGAACTCACACCAGAGGTATTTGAATGCTTTACATGAGCACCAATTGCACGGGCACCTTCGTTTTTTGTAGGCATGGGGAGATTATGTGATTTTCCCCGAATCACAAGATGTTGAGCCGACACGAGACAAGAACCTGGCTCCCCCAGTTCCAAAGTCGGCAGCTCTGGCGGTTACACCACATTTTCCCCCAGAGAAAATGATCTCTTGATTAAAGTAAAAATCCTAGATATACTTTAAAAGGAAGAAACGGAGTGTGTGGAGTGCAACACTTTCATAAAAATATCACTACACAGAAGGAGGCCTGGTACTAACTGCTGCTTTTGGCTATTGTGAGACTATCTTACAGATTGTCCTCAAGGTAATAAACTTCACTATGACGGCATAAGGTATTGCACACTTTGGTGTCAATTATGGCTAACACCGGTCTGAGAATGCTTCTTGCCTTCAGTACAGCTTCAACAAATTAACAGAAGGGAAAAATGTATCAAGGAGCTTTGCAAACCAGTTACCAGGAAAGCATTGACTGTAAATCCCTCACTGTAGGAGAGTAGGGTCTGCTTTCCTATGGTCACCCCATTTTTTGCTTCACTGGTTTTCGACTTAATGTTGCTGTGGGCCTGCTAATCAGACCCACAGCCCTGCTGTTCTCTCTCTAAATTCACAACCATGTACTTTAGGTACATTACCAATTGGGTATTGGGTCACCATATCAGCCCCTGTACAGTGTACTATAGGTGCATCCAAGGCCTACCAGGGGCTGCAGCATATCTTTTGCCACCCCTGGCTGGCCATCCAAACTGACACAACTGGCTGATCACTCAGCTGGGGCAGGGTGGTGTAATCACCCCTTGTTTAGATATAGTATACCTATGTCTAAACCTATATCTAGACACATATACACCTATAAGTCACTCCTATGGCAGGCCTTAACAATCCTGGAGGCAGAGTGCTTGGTTTTACGTGAGATGGTGCTCTAGCATGAGCTGAGCCTGTTCAGCTTTCGGAACCATGTCCTTATAGCTGTTCTGGGATATTGCCATATCATATACTCATAAGTGCATTATGAACCTTGCGGTTAAATGCCAACTATGGTTTGGCTTTATCAAAACATGTTGTATAAGGTGTCATACACTTTGGAATACTACCCCATCGCCAGTCCTGGCGACGGGGGTAGCATTCCACCCTTCTAGAGGGAGAAGACATGTTACTTTCCTTATACGCAGTTAAATCTAACCAGAGCCTCAGCACCACAAAATGGAAGCTGCTGCCACAGACACAAGTCTGACCTCCTGCTGCTGACCGAAACGCCGGCAGGGGAGGCCTGGACAAAAGGTTTCCTGTCACAGGGAGGTGTTACACCACCCCAGGAGATGGTGGATTGGGGCAGGGAGGGCTGAATGAAACTAGACACTGCCTGGGGCACACAAGGTGTCCCAGGCAAAGCCCAGTTCAAACCGGTGCTGGGGCACTCCAGCCCCAGCTCTGGCGCGAAACTGGACAAAGGGAAAGGGGTGTAACCACCCCCTTCCTGGGTCCCACTCATAGGAGGGACCTAGCAGGAGATCCAGCCCCTTGATTTGGAATAAAGGTAGGAGCTGTGCCATGGCACAGCAGATCATCCTGACTGAAACTTTGATACGAAACTCTGGACCCTCCGACATCCTACTCGACGTAGAAGACTGAAGAATCTCACTTGTGGTCAAGGAGTGGCCACC
Organism: Lissotriton vulgaris; assembly: GCF_964263255.1. Classification (NCBI taxonomy): domain Eukaryota; kingdom Metazoa; phylum Chordata; class Amphibia; order Caudata; family Salamandridae; genus Lissotriton; species Lissotriton vulgaris. The sequence goes on along the minus strand of NC_141696.1, from coordinate 815,093,095 downwards.
CTGTGCAAGCAGGCACCATCAGCGCTCAAAGGTTTTCTTTGTCGTTGCTCCCGCCGGAGCTCGAACAACAGAGACCGACAAGACCTGGACTCCCAGACTTCCAACAGCCCGATCCACAGTCCTAGCAAAGATGAGACCCGTGGAGGCGACGTGAGACCGCCATCTTGGAAAGCCAGCGAAGTGCTTCCTGTGCAGCTCCCGAGGCTCCCTCGAAGCTGTGCATTGGGGATTGAGAAGCCCCAGCCCCTTTTGCATTTTTCCTGCTCAACGCTTTGTCCGGCCACTTGCCCGTTGGCTAGTGGCCTCTGTGACGACGATCCTTCGACTTTACACTACTGATCTGGTTGCTTCAGACAGGCCCTAGCTCCCCTGAAAAGGAGCCACCGATCTGACCTTGCTGGTCCGATCCAGAAGCCATCTTCGATTCCTTTCCTAGTTACTCGAGATATTAGTCACAAAAAGGGCATGCAAATTGAATGAGAAGACACCTAAGCAACCAGTAACAGTCTTCAGGCCTGAAGCTTCAAACCAGCAACTCACTATGTCTGGCACACTGATTTTAAAGAGAAACACTCTTTTACTCACTAATTGCACATCTCCACAAGCACTTTGGTGTGCGCTAGAAACCTCTGAATCGGCGAGAAAGTAATCTCAGGACTACAGAATGTGCTGCTCAGCCATAACAAAGTCAGTGTGCGCTATATTAACGACACAGAACAAATACAAAAAGTCATTTTCAGAGAAGCTGCTTGTTGCTATGTGGAAGAGGAGACTCAAACTGCTTTCCCTTTTTTTTACTCTCCGAGCCTTACACCACTATCCATTGGTTTGACTGAAAATGCCTGTTGGGACACAAAAGATATCTGAAAATCAGCAGGCTTCATGAGGCACAAGATGGCGGACTTTGATTGGGACCCAGACCCCCCAAATCCCAAATCGAACCACACTAAGAAGACAAGAGACAATGAAAGTACAAGAGATCCTATGTGGAGGTACAAGTGTGTAGGTCCATGGGTGATGCTGTACTTGGGAGGCTAATGTAAGAAGATAAAGCGTTTTAAGACTTGTAGTGGTTGATGTTACATTGGCATGTGAGGCTGTACTTGTCTATGCTCATTGAACGCTGGCATGCAATACTGTAGAAGAACAATGCATGGTGTTTTTGTCATATAAAGACGGTACAAGAGAATATTGGAGGTATATGCACTGGCCATAGGAAGCTGTTGCTGGCATATGATCTGAGTAGGTAGGTATATCAGACTGATCACAGGCGTATTAAAGCTGTTACTGTCATATGGCACTGGTACCCAGCCATAAGGGTATGGGATAATCAAATGCAGTGCATAATGCTTGCCAGGAATATGACAGCATCACATGGAAATACAAGAGCGTACATGGCCATGGAACAGTGAACCTAGGCATCTTTTTTGGGAGGGTTTGAGGAATGATGTATTACATGGGCACATAAAGTAAAGCCTGTGAACTAGTGTGTAGGCAAAAACGTATGTAGGTATATGGGCATTTGACTTGGTATATAAAGCTTTAAAATAGCATACTGAGTGACAGTATGGGTCAAATTCAGTATATCCAAAATAATTTAAGATGAAAGTTGAGTGATTATTCATTTTGCTTTCAGGAAAAAAATTGCTGATGTTACAGCTTCATTTCCTTGGTCCGAGAATGTACATCCCGATTGTTATAGTTACCATATTGCCTCGTGGGGGAGCATGGTTCATGCAAATAGCTTTTCATTACATTATTATTCCTGTTCTTTACTTTGCTATCTAAGGCAAGAATGTTTAAGATCAGTGTAACCTTGAGGATATAACTGTTGTCTAAACCCGCTTCATCTCTTTAAACCTGCTATAAGATCTGTATAGCTGTTTAAGTTTTCAAGTAGATTTTCAGTTATATTATACAAGTGACAATATACTACTATGGGGAAACAAAAGAAAGTGATAAGTTACACATAACAAATTAATGGAAACATGACAACTCCCATCCTGAGACTATTTTAACAATCAGGAACACCCACCACATCTCAGACAAATGTGGGTAAAACGCTGAATTAAGTCATAATTAAGTAAATACAAAATATTCATTGAGTGGGGGCGGTGATGCGTTCCAGGGAGACAAAGGTCTGGAAAGTATGGGACAGGGAAAAAAAGAGATCTTGCACCCACAAACATCTACTAGAGAGAGAATATGCCTGCTCGATAGACCCTAAAGAATTAGAAAAATTCATCAAATGCCCTCTGATCTACTGGCAAAAAAGCATATGTCTCGATGTGTTTCAACTTCTCCTTTAGGAAATCTGTTGCCATTCCTGCTGGTGTTTGTTGCATAACACTAGGTGAGTATTTAAGAAGCACCCAATTTTAAAATTCAATTGTTGCCACTGGAGTAAAAACTGCAGAATGCACATGTGTATTTATATCTCTGATGCTAATGACTGGTTTCTCTAGATTCATTATCCCTTAAACTTAAAGAATGTCTCATGTTCAAGCTTTTTAAAATCACTAAGCCTAATAGAGGCTAACAAAACTACAATTAAAATGCGAACTGTCTCAGTCTGATAGCACATGCAACCCGGTATAAGTAAATGGTATTTTCAGAATGTGATGTACGTGAACATCTGCCAAATGTAGGCAAACTTGTTAATTTATGCTACTTGATATCTATCCAGCAGAAAATAGTAAGTTATTGTTATAAATGGGTGTCTCTCGTTGTCAGGTTGTTACCCTGTCCAAGTAGGGACCTTGCTTCCTAGTCAGGATAAGGGGAATACACTACTGAATGACCCCTGCTCACCCCCTTGGTAGCTTGGCACGAGCAGCCTGGCTTATCTCAGAAACAGTGTGTGAAGCATTTGCACATAACCAAAAGTAATACAGTGAAAACACTACAAAAGGAAACTACACCAGTTTTAGAAAAATAACCAATATTTTATCTGTGTAAACAAGACCAAAAACGATCAAACAAATCCACCTTACAGTTTTCAGGAATATCAGTAATCAAAATAGACTTAAAATACAGTTCCTTGAAGTGGTTTTATTTTAATTTTATTTATTTAACTTATATAGCGCAACAGCTACCCAACAAAGGGTTTCCCGGCGCTAATGATTCAGTAGTAGATGGCTGGTTAGCTTCGAACAGGGCTATCTCGGCGTTGTGAACAACAAATCCAAACAGTTCTGGCTGACCGTGGTGTCTTAGGCCAGCTACGATACCAGGAAGACCCGGAAAACAGTGCCTTTAGAAATGAAGGGCATCAGGGACCTCTCGTTGAGCTTTGACTAGCTTGCATCGGCAGGAGTCGGTTTCGGAGGTCGGTGCTGGAGTCGTCGCGCCCTTGAAGTCACAAGTGTTGCAGATCGAACTCCTCGTGGTTGAAGTCGGCTGGTATCAGGGTTGCGTGTGAAGTACAGCAGAGCGGCATGCGGTACCCGCATGTCGCGGTGCAAGCAGTAGCTCAGTAACGGTGGTACAGCGCCGTCGGTGAGACCAGGGCTATGGTGCGAATTGATGTGGTGCTCATCGCGGTGTTGGCAGGTCATGGTCCAAGCAGCAGTGTCGTCCTTGCGGGAGCTCTGTCGAATGCTGGCGAACCCGAGTCAATGGCGTCTGTAGACCAAGACTATGGTGAAGGATGAGGGTGGTGCGTCGAGTAACTTACGAGCAGTGCCCTCAAACCACGGTGCAAGCAGCGGCGTCCATGTCGGTGTGCAGTGGCATCTTCGGGGATACCAGGGCCACATTGTGAAGCGAGGCGAAGTACAGTGTCCACAGGTCGCACTGCAAGCAGAGGCTCGGTAGCAGAGTTGAACATAGTCGTCATCAGTGAGACCAGGGTTGTGGTGCGAAGGGACCCTCTGCAGTGCCTTAAGGGCACAAAGCCAGCGGCATCGGTGACGGCATAAGGTTACTTTTCCTTCTGTTGCAGCACAAAACTCACAGTTCCCAGTGCTGGTAGCTGATGAACTTGAAGTCTTTGCTGTTCCTGAGACATCGAACAGGGGGCAATCTCTACCTCAAGCCCTTGGAGAAACTCAAACAAAGAAGTTGAAGAAAGTTCAGTCCAGTCCATTCTCTGCCCAAGACAGAAACAGCAACTGCAGGCCAACACAGAAAAGCACACAGCAAAGTAGTAGTTCTGCCTCACAGCTTCTCCAGCTCTTCTTCTTGGCAGGTTTCGGAGTTCAAAAGAGTTCTCTGAAGTCTTTTATCTCCCAGAGACTTCCAACAGGAGGCAATCTCTACTTCAAGCCCTTGGAGAAAACTCTAATAACAGGATGCTGAAAGTACTATCCAGTCCTTTCCCTGCCCAAGACTGAAGCAGCAAGCAGCAGGCCAACACAGCATAGCACGCAGCAAAGTGGTAGTTCCTCCATACAGTTTTCCAGCTCTTCTTCCTAGAAGGTTCCTTAGTTCAGCAGTAATCTAAAGTTCTGGGCCCAATATTTATACAGCCTTTTCCTTTGTTCTCTTGTGGCAGAGTGTCTGTGCTATTCTAAAGCAGTTCATTCCTCTCTGGTTTAGATTCCTGGCAGGAAGTGGAGACAGCATTGTGTAAGGCAGACCAGGTCTATTCAGGTGCAAGGAAATCTCCTTCCAATACTCTAAATGCAGCCCAGGTCTTATTCAGCCCAGCCCGGACTCATTCAGGAGAGGCAAAACACACCTCAACCCCTCCCCCCACCCCCACCCCATTAGGTGTCTACAATGAATGCACATCCCCAGCCTCTGTCACTCCAAAGTCAGAAAGGCAATCCACAATCCAGCAGAGGCACACAGGATGGTTAAGCAAGAAAATGCCTACTTTGTAAAAGTAATTAAACCACCCCCTGTTGTTTAATTACTTTGTAAAAGTAGCATTTTCAACCACACAATATAAAAATCACCTTTATTAAAAGATGCATTTTTACATTCTGAGTTTAGGCACACTAAACTCCATTTCTCTATCTTGTCCCAATGAAAAGTTACACTTTTAAGATGTTACAAAGTATCCCCCCATTCTATCCTATGGGACAGGTAACCTTTCAATAGTAAAAAACGAATTACGCTATATTTCATGATCAGTAAATTTCCTACCTTTCATCTACACTGCACCCTGCCCATAGGGGTACCTTGGTCCTACCTTAGGGGTGACTCAAGTGATAAAAGAGAAGTGTGTGCAGACACAGCAGTGGCAGGTCAGAGACCCCTTGGAAAGGCTGCTTGTGCAGTGCTGCAGGCCCACTAGCAGCATTTGGTTTACAGGCCCTGGACACACACATTGCACTGTAAAAGGGACTTAATATTAAATCAAATAAGCCAAACATGGAAACACTAATCCATTTACATAATCTACCAGGAGAGCACATGCACGTTAGCACTGAATAGCAGTGGTAACGTGCCCAGAATCCTAAATCCAACAAAGCGGGGTCAAAAACAGGAGGCCAAAAAGCCCAGGGGTAGCCCTGCTGAAAAAGTCAAAACTAACAGTTAATCATACATCACTGTTTTACTGTAGACAGATCAGCAAAGACTTTAATGTGAAAAAAACAGTATGGCAAAAAAGCCAACTGCTTTGTGAATGCAAAGTTCTCATTTGCATCGTGCCAACTGTGCAATGCAACTGGGAGATGCAATGTCTACATTGCACCAGTAACACAGGGAGAAGGGGGTTGAAAGTAAGTGATCTTCATGACTAGCAAGATAATCTATCAATGTTTGAGAAGGCTAATGTGAGCACAAGGCATTGAATGGTTAGCTTCAGCACAAAGCAGGTAAGATGTATTGTGGTGCAGGTACGGCCCATGACTGGATACTTTCACTGTGTCTGAAGTTGGTTACTTAAATTAAGGAGCACACAGCCATATTATGGGACCATTTCATGATGCCCAGATATGTAGTTTCAAAATATGTTACTTTCAATGTGGCATTGTGACTGTAATCTCTAGAAAAAAATGGCCATATCAATAAGGGGCCATTTCAAATGTTAAGGAAGGTGTAGAGGTCTAATAACTCTTCTAGCATAGTCTACACCTTCCGAGGAAAGCACAAAGAGGTATACAGCAAAAACATGTTACAATAATGTTTATAAGATGGGCTGTGTGCACCAAACTGTAAAAATCCCTTTTGTTGGGAGTCCTATTAGGAGTAAATTATTTTTTACGAACTTCAAAGAAAACTTAAAGGGCATGAAATAGCACCACAAAACTCAAAAGCCCTGTCCAACACTCCCCTCATCACACTCACAGTTACATATCAAACTTAACAACTTTCACACAATTTGTAATTTTTGTTAGCAATTAACAGGTGGTAAAACCACCACATTATAAGTGAACTCAAGGGGGGAAAGGCCACACACAAAAGCAACATGAAGGAATAAGAATGGACAAAAAAAAAATCTTTTGAGGACCACTTAATCCTGGGATCTATTGTCATCTGCCTACACCGAAGAACAGAAACACCATCCCTTAAGTGCATTTCCATTACAGACTACAAATGCAACTAGAAATTAAATCTCTAACATCAACCAGCATCTCTACGCCTCGGCCCTTTTAAGAAAATCTGCATCCTCCTGGGTGAATACATATGGTTTACCCAGTTCGAAATATTTAAGCTTAGCTGGGAAATGGAACATAGTCTGCAACCCCAATAAGTTCAGTTCTTCCAATTGAAAACAGCCTTTTTCCTCTTGAGTTTGTCCTTAATACAGGGACAGTAGAATATGTTTTCTCTATTGAATACTTCCTTTTTTCAGATCACGCACCTAAAAAAACTGTTCAGTTTTTAGGTCTCGCTGAGCCAACGCGCATGCGTTGCTCTGCGAGAGTTAAGTAAGGGCTTTCAAAAATGCTCCCAAAGTCTGCAGGCAGATCGGGCACAGTGCATGTACGCCGGGCGTGCGCACCATTTGTCTGCCTGCAGCCTTTGGGAGGACTTTTGCGGCCGCTTTGATGTTCTCAATGAGCAGGGCGGCCACTGAGAACATCAAGGTGGCCGCAAAAGTGCACACCATTTACCACCTTCTCCCCTATCCCACTTCCTGCTTACTGTCTTAGCTCTTTTATCGCACACGTTTTGATACTTAATTGAACTTGTATGCCGAAACTTTTTTCTTAAAATCGGTCCCTAATTTGATGACCGATGCTTTTCAAGCGCATACGTTTATCACTGTTGCTCCTCTAATTTTACTAATCGATTGTGCTCGTTCTCGACATTATTCTATGTTTTATGTCGTTATTCTCATGCAGAGACTTTTCTAAAACGTGTGATACAGTAGAATACCGTAGGGGGCAGTAAACTGTACAGAGACTGCTACGAAACTTTTTACATTTGACAGTATGCATGCTATTTTTAGTTTCCTTTTCACTGCCCAACCCCCCCTCTCGGATGGGGTGGAGTCACCAAGGGCAGAGCAGGCCTCTCCCCAAGGTCCAGCTTGTACATACCAGTCATTCCAAGCACATTGACTTGTTTTTATTAGAATCACTTCATTTTCTCATCTTGGGCATGTATGCTTCCTTGGTCCCTTCACGGGGGTGCCTTAGAACCTGAGAATCAGGAGACACTCTGCATAGTTATTCCCATCCAAAAGACCCCCAAACTACCACATACATTTTGGCTTGAAAGGGATCTGCAGGGATCACAGAGAGGACACTCAAAACCCTCAGTTTGGGCTCCGCAGAAAGTGTTTTTAACGTTTCCTCTCTTGTGTCCAGCTCTACCACACTGTTTACTATGCAGCTATTGATTTATTCCACTTCTGCCAGGCAGGACCCCCTTAAAGTCAAACATTTTCAGGACACCAAGTGGATTCTAAAACCAACAAGTCTTTCAGTGAGACTCTCTAGCATATTATCCTTTGTACTGATAGATGCAACAATTTTCTCAATTTTACAACTTGAGTAAATAGCAGTTATGAATTTTTAACAGGGTCTGCTCGACTCCTATTAGAGACTCTTCTCCTTAGTCCTGATTCTTGCCACTTGTATCCCTTAAAAGATGTGGGCCCATCTGTTTTAAGAGCTGCTACCATGTACCGTTCTTCTTTTAGGTCACCATGCTGCTTTCACAGTAACTGAAGCAGAGATACTCTTACAACTATCAGAGTTCCACTGCAAATGTCCCGGCACACAGCTTGTCTCCTTCATGTATGAGTGAATTTCCAAATCATTTTCTAGTTCTGTGAGTGAGATTCAATGGGACAAGTATACCCAATCTCTCAGGGACAAGCTTATAAACAGGAGCGGATCCAAAACCTCGAAGGGGTTGGAGAAGGTTTACCCTCTTGTTGCTTCCCCTTGGACATGCCTAAAGTCTGATCAGCACCCTCAAACTTTGATGGTGTCAGTTTCACTATGGGGTTTGTCTCTCACTCCTATCCTAGCCTCAGAATACTCAAGCATACTGCGAAAGTCCACAAGTGTTTGCTACTGCCGAATCTGCATGCTTTGTCGCTAGCCTGCCGCGGTCAGGGGTTAAATTATTCCGGGTACCAAAGGACCCTGGGGGAATATGGAATAACCAAACGTAGCAGGGCCCTCTCCAGACTCCATGATATACCTTTGGGACTGCGTGCTCACTGCTAGCGACAAAGCATCTAGCCCTCTCAGAAGTCTGAAAGCTCTACTAACTCCAGTAGACTTTTGGGAACAATGCACTGTGAAAGTACCACATTATACATTTGATCCTTGGTGAGTGAACGTTGGAAGCTGACTCCATGCTAAAAAAATCAGCACAAACTGCTCTATTCAGCTTGACCGAGTGCGTAGCTCCTTGAGTTGATTTTACCACCGCTCAAGCGGATTTTCTACTCAAGTGGCAGCTTTCAGAAAGGGTTGCGACTGCCCACATTGAAGAAACATCGCCATATGCCCTCCTAGCAACTGAAAATCGAGGTAGAGGATGCCAAATCTCACTTACACTCGTCAACTTACCGTTTTTGAGCCACATGAGAGAGTAAAAATCTACCACACGGCGGTTGGCGGAATGTGTCTGAAACACTGTGTTACAAGCATAACACTGAGTGGCCAAAATTCTGCCAAATGCGCCGGGGGAGCAGACTGTATCGCCCACCCCTAATTTAAAGGTAGCAGCAGCCACTAGACGCCTTTGCTCCCCATGCGATTTAACCAATATGACTACAAATCGTTTAAAAATATGCTAATTTTACTCACTGGTTATTTAGATCTTTTTGCATATTTCAATAAAGATTGTTTGAAACACTTCAGTCATGTCTCAGGAGGTTTGATTGTCAAAAGGCATGGTCTAGGCCCCGTTTTCATAGTCAACAGCTGTCGAACTATACGATATCTAAAATTAAACTATTGAAATATTGTGTTATATAAAAACAGTGAATGGAAAGGCACTCATATATTCTTGGGATGGGCCTGCTACAGCATCACCAGTGTGTGTTTCCAGTAAAGAACACACAATTTCAAATTAAATTGTGCAATGAAGTCAAGAACATGATTTTCTGCGTTAACAAATGCTGCCATAGGTCGTACTATAAGCACATTGATTGGATGTTACTTTCACGCTATTCAGTTTAAGGAAACATATTAAACTGGTTCTGTTAAGGTACTCACCCAAGTTCCGTCATGCCGTCCACAAATTCCTTTTTACTAAATTCACATTGCGTGGCTGCCCTGAATTTCCATGCTATTACCAAGACACTTATACTGGCTGGGTCTAGGTTTAAATCGTCACAAAACTGCTGAATTCCATCTATACCTATTTTATTATCATCGTGAGGATCTGTTTAAAAATGGAGAAAAATAAATCTTGTCAATACATCTGCTGAAAAGTGAAAAACAAAATCATATGTCACAACATAACAAACAAAAAACTAACAAAAGGGGGAGTACATAGGATAAGAAGTAGTATCTACCCCCTGTATAATAATAAATAAACAATATGATTCTACTTTGTCTGAAAGTGATGTTATTATTTGTTTGGTTTTTAAATAAAGTTTTTACTGCGATTATGGAAAAAATCATATATATATATATATATCTCAAGTGTTGCTGCTCTTTGAAGTGTCAAAGGGAGCACTTAGTGTTTTTTAAAATACCCCTCACACACAATGAATCCCATAGTGTCATGCTTCATCATAGGGGTCATCCCGTCCCTCTACAGGGCGGGGCGTGCTACTACCTACGACTAATCGGGAGCACTTGTTTTTTTTTTTTAGAATAGGTCTATGTGAGGTGAGTGTGAGTGGTAGGGTCATTGAAGAATTGCTGGTTTGAGGGTACTTAAAAATTCCCTGGCTAGTGGAAAAAACAAACTTTATTCACTTCCCTAGCTGGGAATATTAAACCCCATTTTTAATATTCCCAGCTAGGGAAGTGAATAAAGTTTGTTTTTTCCACTAGCCAGGGGTATTTTAAAAAACACTAAGTGCTCCCTTTGACATTTCAAAGAGCAGCAACACTCACTATATACATATATATATATAGGACTTTTTCCATAATCAAAGTAAAAACTTTATTTAAAAACCAAGCAAATAATAACATCACTTTCAGACAAAGTAGAACCATATTGTTTATTTACAACATAACAAACGTCATTGCACGTTTGTTCAATGCTATATATATATATATATATATATATATATATATATATATATATATATATATATATATATATATATATATATATATATATACGATCTGCATTTAAACTAAAAACGTTGTAGCACGCATCAAGTGTATCCATCAAATAGTTTTGCTGATAAGAATAGATTTAAGGAGCTTAATACTGTCGTTTTTTTATCATCTGATTTTGTAATAAAAACGCTGCGAACAAATTAATGTATATCGATGAAAACAAGTTAAAGCAATTTCAAAAGAGTTTTCAATAATTTAAGAGTGATGCCCAGTGCTCAATTTTTGTAGGTGGTGAGCACTCACCCTCAATTTAAGCAATTGTTACCAAAGCAACAAACTGGGTGTTTTTTGTCCTTTATGACGAAAAATGCAGGTTGTGGATAAGCCTCATCATGTCACAATAGAAGAATAAGACTCCCTCAGACAGTAGAAAGTAAAAAAGGAATATGCTACTTACCAGTATGCATCTGTTCTTGGCATAGAGGGCTGCAGAGTGGTACATTATGAATAGATCGCCATCTGGTGTTGGGCTCGGATGATTGCACTTTGTTTTTCTCTTGGAGAGTCTTTTGTATCTTGGTGACTCCTCCCTTGGTTGGTAGTGCGCATGGGCATCGGCTCCATCCTTAGATTGTTTTGCCATAGTAGGGTTAGATGGAGTAGTATAGTAGAATACAGATAAGAGTGCCCATGTAAGTGTATCTAAATAAGATAATGTTGGAACAGACACAGGTTTCCGGGGAGGCTGGGAGGGCATGTACCACTCTGCAGCCCTCTATGCCAAGAACAGATGCATACTGGTAAGTAGCATATTCCGTTCGAGGCATATGGGCTGCAGATGGTACATTATGAATAGACTATACAGCAGTTCTCTCCCTAGCGGTGGTCGCCCGTGTCTGTTGCAACTGTCTGAAACAATGTTTTTAATACTGCTTATCCCACTCTAGCTTGTTGTGTTGTGTGCACATCTACACAATAGTGTTTTCTGAAGGTGTGCGGTGTAACTCAGGTAGCCGCTTTGCATATGTCATCTAGTGGAATGTTTCCCAGAAATGCCATAGATGCTCCTAGTTTACGTGTAGAGTGAGCTCTAGGAGGAACAGTTAATGTTCTCTTTGCCTTTAAGTAGCATATTTGAATGCATTTTACAATCCATCTGGCAATGCCCGCTTTGGAGATGGGATTGCCTTTATGTGTAGGAGAAAACGCAACAAATAGCTGTTTTGTCTTTCTGAAAGTTTGTGTTCTTTCTATATAGTACAATATGGCCCTTCTAACATCCAATGTATGTAGGGCTCTTTCAGCTACGGTTTGTGGTTTTGGAAAGAAAACCGGTAATTCCACTGACTGATTGATGTGGAATGCTGAAATAACCTTCGGTAAGAATTTTGGGTTTGTTCTAAGAACCACTTTATTTTGGTGTAGCTGCATAAATGGTTCTTGAATCGTAAAAGCCTGCAGTTCACTTACTCTTCTAAGTAACGTGATAGCTATGAGGAAGGCCACCTTCCATGTGAGGAATTGTATTTCACACCTATGCATAGGTTCAAAGGGTGGCCCCATTAGTCTGGTAAGCACTATGTTGAGATTCCAGACTGGGGAAGGTGGTCTTCTTGGTGGAATGACTCTTTTGAGTCCTTCCATGAAAGCTTTAATTGCTGGTACTTTAAACAGTGACAGATGTTGCCTGTTTTGTAGGTACGCCGCTATGGCTGCGAGATGAACTCTGATAGAGGTATATGCTAGGTTACATTGCTGTAAGTGTAATAAATAGCAAATGATTTGTTTAGTGGATGCGTCCAGAGGGTTGATGTGCTTACTGTTACAGTGTATAGCAAACCTCTTCCATTTTGCTGCATAGCATGCTCTGGTGGTAGGACGTCTTGCTTGTTTAATGATTTCCATGCATTCTGGTGGTAAATCTAAATACCCAAACTCTATGACCTCAGGAGCCAGATCGCTAGGTTCAGTTGTTTGGGATCTGGGTGCATTATTTCTCCATGGTTCTGTGTAAGATGCATGGGTAATAACCTTAGCTTTTGATGTGGTACTTGTGAGAGTTGTAGCAGCGTGGTGAACCACGGCTGTCTTGCCCACGTGGGTGCCACTAGTATCATTGTCATTGAGTGTTGCTGCAGTTTCCGAACCAGTAACGGAATTAGTGGTAGAGGAGGGAACGCGTAAGCAAATTTGTTGGACCAATTTATCCACAGTGCATTGCCCTGGGACCGTTGGTGTGGGTACCTGGATGCGAATTCTTTGCATTTTGCGTTCTGATGATTGGCAAACAGATCTATCTCTGGTTGCCCCCATTTTTGGAAGAATGGCTGTAGTATTTGGTCGTGCAGCTCCCATTCGTGTACTTGTTCTGACTGTCTGCTTAGGATGTCTGCTATTTGATTTTGAACTCCTGGTAAGTGTTCCGCTAACAGGTAGATCTTTTGAGGAATGGCCCATCTCCATATGTCCTGTGCTAGTCTGGACAGTTGGAGAGATTGTGTCCCCCCCTGTTTTTGAATATAATACATTGCAGTCATGTTGTCTGTTCTGATCAGGACTGCTTTGCCTGTTATTTGCATTTGGAAAGCTTTTAGTGCTAGAAATATTGCTAATAGTTCTAGGTAGTTGATGTGCAGTTTCTTTTGCTGCACACTCCACTTCCCCTGCACTGTGTATCTGTCCATATGCGCTCCCCATCCGGAGAGCGATGCGTCCGCTGTTATTATCACTTGTGGAATTGGCTCTAGGAACGACCGTCCCTTGGAAATGTTTTCTGTGTTCCACCACTTCAGAGAGCGATACGTCCGGTCGTTTACCAACACCAGATCTGTAATCTGACCATGAGCCTGATTCCACTGTGTCGCTAGACACTCTTGTAGTGGGCGCATTTGTAGTCTGGCATGTGGTATTAGCAGTATGCAGGAGGACATCATGCCTAATAGTTGCATAAACACTCGTGCTGGTAGTGAGTGTTGTGGTTGAAATCTTTGTATTAACCCGACCATTGTCTGTACTCTGATTGGGTTGGGGTATGCTATTGCCTTTTCTGTGTCTACTGTAGCCCCCAGGTATTGCTGAATCTGGTTTGGTTGCAGGTGTGATTTTTTGTAGTTCACCGTGAACCCTAGGTGGTGCAGCAATTGAATTGTCTTCTGTGTGTTGTGAAGACATTCTTCCTTTGACTTGGCCTTTATTAGCCAATCGTCCAAGTATGGGAAGACATGTATTTGTTGTCTTCTTAGGTGTGCTGCCACCACAGCTAGACATTTTGTGAACACTCTTGGTGCTGTTGTGACACCGAACGGAAGGACTTTGAACTGATAGTGTTGTCCTTCTAACACAAACCTTAGGTATTTCCTGTGGGCTTTGTGAATTGGGATATGAAAGTAAGCGTCTTTTAGATCCAGTGTAGAAAGAAAGTCCCCTTTCTTCAGTAAAGGGAGTACTTGTTGGAGCGTGACCATGTGGAAATGCTCCGAGTTTATGTAAGCATTGAGAGGTCTGAGGTCTAATATTGGTCTTAGGGACCCGTCCTTTTTGGGGATCAGGAAGTATAGAGAGTATACTCCTGTTCCTTGTTGATCTTTTGGGACCTTCTCTATTGCATGCTTTTGTAGAAGTGCTAGAACTTCTTCTCTTAACAATGTCAGATGATCTTGACTCATTGGACACTGTTTGGGGGGGATGTTTGGTGGGGTAGCTGTGAGTTCTAGGCAATAACCATGTTGGATAATTTGTCTCACCCACTTGTCTGACGTGATGTTTTCCCAGACAGGTAGGAACTGTGATAGACGTCCCCCGACCAGTGTTATGTGGTCTGGGGGGAGCTCTATGAAGTCACTGTTTTGGTGTTGAGGCGTTGCGGTTGTTATTATTTCCGCGGCCTCTACCCTTATTGTTGTTACCTCTGTAACTGCCTCTTGAATTACCTCTGGGTGATGTTGGTGTGAAAGATGTGGATTGCTGATTCGTTCCTGTGTTCTTTGAGCCCCCTCTATAGGTGGATCTACGAAAGGAACCTCTGTGTGTTGGCTGTTGCAATGCTCCCATTGACTTAGCCGTTTCCGTATCTTTCTTCATTTTTTCTAATGTCTCGTCTGTGCTTGAACCAAACAATGTCTTCTGATCAAATGGTTTGTTCAGTAGGGCTGTTTGTACTTCTTGTTTGAATCCTGAGATTCTAAGCAATGCATGCCTTCTTAGCATGACACTGGTGTTAATAGATCTTGCTGCAGTGTCTGCTGCGTCTAATGCACACTTAATGGAAGTATTGGTTATTATTTTACCTTCCTGTATTAATTGATCTGCCTTTTTCTGATGTTCTTTTGGGAGATGTGTGAGAAGTTTTTCTAACTCATCATAATGTGCCCTGTCGTAACGTGCGAGTAGTGCTTGTGTATTGGCTATACGCCAGCTATTCGCTGCCTGTGATGCTACTCTTTTGCCTGATGCATCTATTAACTTCGACTCTTTATCTGGTGGAGGAGCCTCTCCTGTAGATAATGAGTTTGCTCTTTTACGAGCGTTTGAGACCACCAGCGAGTCTAGAGGTACATGCCCTCTAATAAATATTGGGTCCTTTGGAGCCGCTTTGTATTTTTTATCAATTCTTGGGTTTAACACCCTGGCTCTCACTGGGTTTTCGAATATTTACTCTGTGTGACTAAGAAGACCCTTCAACATAGGAAGAGTACCTGATGTTCTCTGTGCATTAGGTAGAGTCTCTAACAAGAAATCCTCTATTTGAGGTTCTGTATGCATATCTAGTTTGTGATATTTTGCTGCCCTATTAATGAGCTGCACAAAACCTGTGTTATCATCAGGTGGTAAAGGCTTTGAGGGATATAGCTCTGGGTCGTTGTCCTCATCTGACCCTACATCATAATTTTCCCATGGGTCCTCCTCATCTGGGATAGTTTCGTCATCCCCTTGAGGTTCTCCCTCCCCTAGATCACTGTCTACATCTGACTGAGGTGTAGCTGGTCTTGGTGTGGAAGGTGTAGGAATATTTGGCCTATTGTGAGGAATAGGAGAAGAGGGTGTGACTCTAGGACGAGGAGAAGCAGGAGGAGTTATATTCGTCCCCATTGTTCTCTTTTTTGAAGGAAGAGGTTTATCTTCTGACTGTTCACTCTTTCTCTTCTTCGTGACCACTTTCCCAGTTTGTGGATCAATAAACAAGATCTTTTGTTTGGGATCTGTCTGTTGCTCCTGAATCGGTACCGAAGGTCCTGGTTCCGAGAGGTGCTTTTGTTTTCGATCGCCAGATCTTGTTGTTTTCGACACCGAATGTCTGCTCGATTCCGACTTTCTGGGTATCGAGTGTATCTTGGGCGATAAGTCATATTTATGTTTCGACATGGAATGTTTCGATACCGAGCTCTCCTTTGTATGTAGCCTCGGTGCCGAAGTCGATGTCGCCCTTTTCTCGGATCCGACATGGTGGGAGTCCGAGTGTTTCGGTTTCAGTTTCGGTTTCGTTGCCGGGCCCGAGGGCGGGGCGTCAGAAACTTTTTTCAGCAGTTTGACCGGGCCCGAGGGCGGGGTCGTTGCCGCACGGGGTCGGTTTTTCGGTAAGGGGACGTCGTCACTCACGGTTTGTTGCTCGATGAGTTCTTCAACCTCCGACTGGTCCCCTTCCGACCCCGACTGGTCCTCTTCTTCCTCGATTTGCTCGTCTCCGAACAGCTCCGGGATCGCTTCCGCCTGCATTCTGGAAACCTCGTGTCTTCGAGCTCGACGATTTCTAATCGTTAGCTTGGAGGAGAATGCTGCACAGGCTTCGCAGTCCCTGGATTCGTGTTCAGGCGATAGACAGAGTTTGCACACCTCGTGTAGGTCCTTGTGTGGGAACTTAGCACCACACGTTGGACATTTTTTGAATGGAGTCCTTTCCATGGACTCCGGGCTTGACTGCGTCGAGAAAGGCCTCCTGTTCTTCGACGTAGATCCAAGTTTTTCTCTTCGATTTTGAATTTGCAACGCGTCGGAATGGAAATGAACGCGTTCGATAACAATACCGTCGAATTGGAAAGGGAATACGCGCCGATAAATCACTTTCTTCTGAAGTTGATCTGGAGCGTCTCGATCCTCATCCGAACCCGATGGCGGAAAAAAACAATCTAAGGATGGAGCCGATGCCCATGCGCACTACCAACCAAGGGAGGAGTCACCAAGATACAAAAGACTCTCCAAGAGAAAAACAAAGTGCAATCATCCGAGCCCAACACCAGATGGCGATCTATTCATAATGTACCATCTGCAGCCCATATGCCTCGAACATGATAATATCACAAGGACAATAGTTTCCCCTCTTTCCGCCTGTTTCTCCTAAACACATTTCAATGCTTATGATAGGAGTACTAGTTAGAACTGCGCCTACAAAATAGAAATCCTGGTTTACAGTTTTAAGATCACTTGGCTGACCTGCACTAACTAAAATGGAAATGTCTGTCTGGTAGAATTTTGGGTTTGTGTAAGTGAAGGAAAGGGGGAGAAACTCATGGAAAAACAGGATATGGGGATTTTTTTTTTTTTACAATGGAGCTAACTTCAGAGGATCGTGCCCCTTCGAAAAATAATAAAAATACAGCCTAGGAAATCTGTTTTAAGAGGGGACACAGAGAGATTCATGAACCTTAAAAGGTTGTAATGACTATGATACACTGTTGGGAACTTCCACAAAGTCAGAACTTTGTGGGTTTCACACAAATTTTCAGCTAGACCCCGCCTTCTAAAGGGCCATCAACAAATGGTTAGTGTACATGTGTTAGCAGACAGGCAGTAGGACTGCCTCCAAATTCAGAGTGAGTATCAAGCAAGTGGTTTATCCAAAGACTAAATAGGTATCCTAGCAAACCTAGTAGACAGCAAAGAAAAAAAAATACCAGGTTCAAACAGTAAAAATTAACAAATTCACCTAGACCAGTCGATGGACCACTAGCAGACTATGTACCAGAATATCTCCATTTAGAAATATGAGTGTGCTATAATTTTCAAGGTGATTGTTTTCCAGAATAAAACAAAAAACAACAGCTAAAATATTGCCTATCTAACCTTCACAACTGGATGTTGAACAATTTTCTTAAACCCCAACAAGACTGAATTCATCCTTTTCCATGACCATTTTGAAATCAAATTTGACCACTCTTGGCTACCTGTTCACACTGATGACTTCACCCCAACCCTCATCTCAGAGGTTAAATCTCTCCTCACATGGCTAGCTCCACTTTCTTCAAGTGTTCTCATAACGAGCACACAATATTAAAATCCTCAAAATGTATTCTTCTCCGCTGTAAAAAAATGAAAAACCCTGCAATCTAAGATTTTTGTTCGGTTGTCCAAGAACTTGCCATATCATGCATGGATACAAGTCTGCTTTGGCAACCTAAAGAAGTTAGAATTAAATTCAAGCTCGCAAGCATCATTTTCAAATACAGCCAGTTGAAGAAGCCAATCTGCTGATCTTCAGCTTTACAAATCTCTGGTGGTCAGAGAGAGATTATCAGACTTGAATAGGAGAAACTCAGATCTCATATGCTTGCCACCTAGTGTTTTCTGGTGATGAGCCCCCATCCCGTCCGACTTCTTTTTAATGTTATAGCTTAGGAGATTAGATGGCAATAAAACCTCAAAACATCAGTAATGTCCCCAATGTACTTTATAAAGTATATTGGCAGCTGATTTGGGTAGAGGAGAGTTAGACAAAATGTGGACTAGATAAATAAAAAGTAATGCAGAACAGGCATAAGCTTTTCTTGTTTCGGTTTCCTGAACAGGGCCCAAGATGCACGTAAGAAATATGTATTCCTTAGTTTTATTTACTGTATGGATCAAATGCACTTAGTTTATTAATATGGGGTTCACTGAAAATAAAAGATGATCCAAACTAATAATAAACATTGCCCACTAACACGACTGTCATTCTTGATGCAATGAAAATTAAAAATGTCCTTTAAGAAAGAACTGGTAAACTTTTCAACATTTCTAGGACAGTCAGAGCGGTGGTTATTAAGTCCTGTGATCATGGAGTATATTTCACAAAAATATGGCAGCAATACGAGAGCACTGGCTCTCAAGAGTCACGTGGGTGGAAGGACACTGAACGCACTTTTCTTAAAAGGATGCTGTCAGCCCTTTCACCTATGTTAGCCATGGAGCAGCATGGCATGTCAATGTACTGAATTACATTCCTATATCATTAATTACTGGAATAGAAATGTAATTCTTAGGATTGCTGCAGACATCTTACTTGAACAGTTGAGAACATGGGGTTTGCTATGCTCGCAGGAAATAATACTTATACGTAGCTTATACTGTGAGGCATGCTCAATCATATCATGTGGCTTGCAAGTGGTTCAATTTCAAGGCTAAACATGAATAGGACCCGATGGGCCTACTGACCAATGGTTAGTTAGTTATGACGCTGTGTGTTCTGATGAGTGGTACGTTGCACAAGTACAAGAGCCTAATCCACGCAGTACTCTCACTCCCACAGTCCTAAAACAGGAAAAGATCATCCCAACTGATAGTGTCGAAGGCTTTCTCCATATCAATGGAAACCACTGTTGATTCCAAGAAAGTCTTAGAAACACAATCAAGGACATGAAGGAGTCTCAGCATACTTGTAGAGGTACTTCTGCCAGGCATGAAACAAGTCTATTCTGGATGCACGAGATCCGTTAATATCAGCAGAATATTTTTAGTCATTACTTTGCCCAAGACCATACAATCCAGGTTAATCATTTATAAAGAGTGATCAGAGGAGCAGCCAAGTGAATCACAACTGGGTTTTGCAAGAACCACAATTATAGCTTCAGAGGTAGTAGAAGGTAGGAATTCTTTTAAGGCCTGCTGAAAGGCAGAAAAGGGGAACATCCACATAGAACTACAGTAAAAATGTGCCCGCCAATACATTGGACAATCTTAAAAAAGCACAGAGGCTTAACAGCAATCCCAAAACTTACAAGAAAAAAAAGAAGAGAAATGGTGCAGCACAACAAACTCCAATAGAAGGATATATCCAATGAGACAGTCAAGAGCAAAGGAAGGGAAGAGAACTGGCACAAAAGCAGATGTCGGCATGCAGGAAAAAATATCTAATCCCTGCTCAGGGATACAGACCGAGTCCGAAGGGGAATAATAGGGTAAGAATATGAGAATTAGCTCTTGAGATCAAAGAACAAGGGCTGTTGAGAAACTGAATGTTCCAGAATCTAGAAGATATACAGCATGGCAAGTGTTATTTGTTGAAGACAAGCAAATACCACAAGTCTGGCACTCATGCGGTAAGAGACAACAACATAATTGTTTATAAAGGGAACAAGAAAAGATCATCCTACTAAGAAGAAAGGAACAAAGATAAGAGGGTGCATTTATGGAGTGGCAGAGAAGAAAAACAATAGAATTGTATATGAAGAAACAAAAAAAGATCTACATTAAGAGCATGCAAGGAACCAACAAAAAAGAAGGGGAACAAAGGGCAACAACATGGGATATTCTCTTCATCCTAACTTTAAGTAGTAGAAAAAGGGGAAGCACACTCCTTGATAAAAGCACATATGGTCCAACAACAAAGAATGGTGTTGGACATGAACAAAAGATGTACAGATATTTCACGACAGGGCAACCAACAATGCACTCTAGAGGCAGATATTTGCCCGCTGTGATTGCCCAGTGTTATTTTGTATTTACGGTGGGTGCCCCAGTTGCTTGTTCCCACCCTGATGAGCATTTTGCCACAACCTGCATCTGCAGTCTTTTTTGCTATTCAGCGCATGTGGCAAAATGCCCGCAGGCTGGAAAGACTTGGAAGAAAGGTTGCATACTGATCAAAACTTTACTCCCAACAATATTTCACAGGATAAATTATCCGTAAACTCAAGCCAGAACAAAGACTTAAAAAATGGAAAAGCAGTAAGTCGGGTCAAACAGCCGCTAAGTCCAGCTTCAGAAATTTGGAAATCTGAATACATAAGAGGGTTCTTTAAGAAAAGCTAAAACGCAGACATGCAGCCAAGACCGACGCCATAAATTAATTAACTAACTAAAAATAGCAGATAAAGTGAAGTGTGATAAAAGTAGCTGTAAGAGTTTAACCAGAGACCAAAAACAAGCCCACAATCGTGGTGTGTCATAGGCTGCTGTCTACCTCCGGAAGTACAACTTAACAACAATAACATCTAAATAAAGCAATAAGTAAAACTGCAAAGAAAGAAAATGTGAGCAAGAAAGGTTACAAAAATACCAATGAGAAGCCTACAGTAAGGCACTGCATAACGTACGCAAAATAGGTAAGAGCGCTTAGACGTTTTATGAAACAGTCACTGTTGACTGAGCACTTTCCAAACGAAACACACCAATCCACCAATGGCACAAATTTGCCGGCTAAAATACCTATTTCTGGCATAAACGTTAAGCAATGGAGCCGCAAAGTGGAACTCACACTCAACAAGATTGTATATAAAGTTGCCTGAATGGTAGTATACTAGTCAAATGCTCACAGTTTTTGCAGAACAGAGGCACGTCCGCAGGAAGAAAGTCACAGTTGGATTGATGCTAGTGGCTAAAAACGATCCTTGCGGCGTCTGATCTGGTGCAGCCGACACACGCAGCACCCCCTCTGTGGCTGCATTGGAGGGAGAGACCTTCTGCTTCCCACACCCTGGGCCAACGCGAATGGGACCTTGCCTCCGGCTGGCGCTGGCGAACCGACATGCCCGACAGCTTGAGCCAGAGTGAGCCGTGGGCCGCCTGTGCGGAACCCGTCGACTCGAGAGACTGTCACCTGCACCAGAAACGACACATACACTTGTTGCACAGCGCCAGCGGCCCCTGGCAAGACAACATCTTTATTGAAATTGGCACTTGCGCAGCAGAAGTGGAGGCGTGGATGGGACTGTACTGGTGGCGCGAGACCTTGTGAAGTCCACTATTCTGGCTGGCACAACAGACATAATCTAAGGTGAACGCTGCAGTGCAGTGGGGCTGCAGAGTGTGACACCGGGCCTGGCAGATTGGCACCCTCGGGCGGACCTGTGCGCCACACCTGCATTAGTGCAACACCGGCTTCAGACCTCCAGCACTATTGCCATGGGCAAGCATGAAGGACGGCAAACCAAAGTCTCCTTCGAGAGAAAACGAAGTGCCAGACAGGCGGATCATACAGAGGGCAGTCGAACAGTGCCTGACCGTGCGGAGGACTTGGATGAAGAAGATCTGGACTTGAAAGAAATACTCCTGGATGTCAAAACAAGCCTCAAGAATATTGACGCTAAGCTGGACCTACTCACATCGAGCCTCGACAAGGTCAAAGGAAGAGTGGATTAGCATGATATCCGAATAGACCAGCTGGAAACTCGAATTTCAGACACCGACGACATTCAGGCAGTAACAAAGGAACAACTTCTGCGTATGGACAAGGTCCTGGAACTTATTAAGCTCAAGAATGAAGCCCTCTAAGCCCGTTCGCGACGAAACAACGTCTGCATCGTGGGGAAGCCAGAGAGCATGGCGATCCCCAAAACTGAGGATTTTTGTGGACTCCATGCTCAAGGATCTCTTTGGCAATGACCTGTCACTGGTCTTCATCGTAGGAGGGGCCCACAGATCCCTTGGTCCCAGGCTCCCCTCGGTGCACCCCAGTGGCCCATTGTGGCGCGCCTGCTGAACATTAAGGACCGAGACATTGTACTTAGGCTGGCCAGGGAAAGGGGTCAGATCCAGTACAGAGGTGATAAACTGTCCTTTTATCCTGATTTTACGGTGGCTGTACAGGCTGCCCGGAGGGACTTTCTACCTGCTAAGCGCCAACTACAGCAGGCGGGTGTGCAATATGCCCTTCTATATGCCGCCAAGCTCAAGATTACGCACAATGGCAAGACACATTATTACACAGACACAACATAGGCCCTCAAGTACGCCAAGCAGAAAATAAAACCAGCGAGATCCCTGGCGGCCTCACCACAATCCTCGGAAACACGTTTGAGTGACAATGACTAATAACTAAGTTCTGAATCCACTAGAACCCGATACAAAAAAAATAGCTAGCATAATGTCACAGCTATGTCGCTTTAATGACTGCTTAGCTCTATGTAGCCCATGCTGAATACATCTAGGCTTTTGGATGCATCGTCTCGGGCGGGGGAGCGTCCCCCTGGGCTCTCGAGTCTTCCCAGGACAGTGCCCACGTCTCTTGTTTTGACATAATTGAGATGCCTCAATATGCACAAACTCGGTCACACAGCCTTCACGATGGGTAGTTAGTTCAGTGGTGCCATGTTCCCAAGGGAT
This sequence comes from Lissotriton vulgaris, assembly GCF_964263255.1. Lineage (NCBI taxonomy): Eukaryota > Metazoa > Chordata > Amphibia > Caudata > Salamandridae > Lissotriton > Lissotriton vulgaris. The sequence continues at coordinate 815,070,203 of NC_141696.1, read as the reverse complement.
TATTCCCAGATAAAGTTGTTGAGATGGAGGGAGGGGGATCACAACCTGATTGGGGGGGTTGATGTGGGAGGGGGGGATTGTGTTTCTACTGTTGCTAATTTGTTGGGGTGGGAGGGGGTAGATAGGCTTGTTATTTGTGGTTGGCCTATATTTACAGGTAGATGCCTAGATATTGCTCCCATTACAGATCGTTATTTTATGTAACACCCACATATATTAGAGCACGATCTCACTGGCGTAGAGGTATCCTTTCAACTCCCCAGCGCTGAAATAAATGGCCACGGTTAAGTTCCTCAAGTGGAATATACGCGGGCTAAACAACGGCAGGAAGGTACGGCTTGACCATGCATTTTTGATCAGACACCGCATAGACATATGTGTACTTCAAGAAACACATTTATCTAGGGAGGGTCTTCCTTAACCTGCTGACACAGGTGTGGGGGATGACGTCCACTTCTACCTATTCCAACTATGCAAGAGGGATCTGTATCCTCATACGCAAGGGCATTGCCTGGAAAAAGTCCCAATGTTATCAGCGATACTGAGGGCAGATATACTATATTAACAGGCACATTGCACAACCACCACATAGCACTGGCCACGGTTTATGGACCAAATGTAGAAGACACTGAGTTTTTCACCAAGGTATGGCACTAGATCACTGTTACAGGCTCTCAGACAGTGATTTAGGGTGCAAATTTTATAGTCCCACGAGATGACATGGTGGACAGGCGGGGTTGCACGAGCACCCACACCCAGCAGCAGCATCCACTTTACATGCAATCATCACGGATAATCATCTAGTTGACATCTGGCTGGCAAAACAGGGGGAACCGGGAGGGCACCTGCTTATCTCTACAACATAAAACCTGGTCGAGGATAGATTACTGGTTAGCTACTAAAGACATACAACAATGGCACAATCGGTCACACATCTTCACATGCACTCTCAGATCATGCCCCGGTGTTGCTGACCATACAGCCTCCACTTGCCCAACTGCACGCCTTTACGAGGCGCCAACCTACAGGTGCCTTAAACGATACCGCCTTCAGAGCAGAAATACTTGCAGCTATATGTGAATATTTCGAGCTAAACACAGGATCAGTAGACTCTCTCTCTGTGTTATGGAACACATTAAATCTGTCATACGTGACGTCTGCATAGCTAAACAGCACAGTATATTAAAATACATGTGGGTGCGCAGTCAAAACTAGAAAATGACATTACAGCCTTAAAATCATACTTCTTCCATACTGACTATCCGCACACGCTGGCCAGTATCTGGGAAAAATGTCTACTTTTTAGGAAGAAGTCATTTGCAAAACACATTTTTTAGATAAAGACACCCAGGCCTGAAATTATGGGGAAAGAGACGGGCTAGACAGAACCCTAGCACGCCTCCTCTAGAAACTGCACGCTTCTAATTGTATCCCCGCCCTTTCATGCTCCGAGGGCCAATGTCCTTCATCTCTTGCTGACTATGGTCCCTTTTTATGAACAGCTATACACCACCACTCCCACGGTGGATACAGCAGATCTCCAGGAGTATCTAGTCGCTGCAGCTGGTTTGGCTATCTGATGCGCATAGGGAATTTTTGAACTGCCCAATCACGATAGAAAAAGTGCATCAAGCAATTGCGGGTCTAGCACCCCTGATAAGGCCCCTGGCCTCGAAGGCCTGCCTGTCCGTTTTTATAAAGAATTTTCCCAAATTCTCGTGCCCACGTTACTAGACATGTATTTAGACTATGGATTCAGGCGCCAGTCTCCCCTCCTTGAGAGAAGCAGTCAATCACACTAGTTAAGCCCAGTAAACGGCAGACCAATGCCATTCATACTGGCCACCCTCATTAATAAACAGGGATAATAAAATATTTGCCAAACTACAGGCTAACCGCCTCCAACTACTGCTGCCTGTAATAGTCAAACTGGATCAATCCGGCTTTATCCCCGGCAGGCCAACGGCTCACCATCTCCGTACGTTATTTGCAGCTATGCACTATTTACACCCAGACATATCCGCAGCAGTCACACTCCTAGACACAACTAAAGCCTTTGATTCTCTAAAATGGACTTCTCTATACCACTTATTGCAGAGGCTTGGACTGAGTCCGTTACATAGCGCAAATACGTTTATTTAACACATTACCTACTGCACAAATACGCCTCAACAACCTATTATCAGACCCCTTCCCAGTGGGAGAGGGACGCGGCAGGGCTGCCCACATTCACCCATATTTTTTGCCATCGCCATGGAACCCTTGGCAGCATGGCTACGTCAGCACCATGCCAATAACGGGTTGGGATTTATGTCCCAGGGTCTACTTATATCCTCTATGCTGATTATGTCAACCAATACATTAATGACCCGGTGACCAACTTGAATCCTCTGATTCAGGTGGTGGTCCGTTTTAGCTGCATCTCTGGAATCCAGGTGAACTGTTCAAAATATAAACTCTTTCCACTCACAGAAAAGAAGACCCCTTTTGCCACAGATTCCCCATTACAGTGGGATATGGGTTCAGTTAAATACCTAGATGTAGTGATATGTAGGAACATCGAGGAGTTGTGGTGGTGCAACTTTGGCAGGGCTATGGACTGGCTGTAGGAACGCATTCCAATCTGGTCTAAACGTCCCCCATAAATGACAGGGCAAGTTGGCAGTGCTAAAATGGTAGTGTTACCCAAATGTGTCTATCCGTTTGTGAACGTTCCACTTCGGCTCACTGTTAGATTTTTTAAGCGGTTCAGTTCTAACTTAATTACACTAATATGGGCTGGCAGGCAGCCATGGGTGAAGTATAAACTTAACATTACAGCAGTTGCAGGGGTGACTAGGCGCTCCGGACTTTAATCTCTGCGCATTATGCTCCCAAGCACATTTTCTACATTACTTGACACACCCCACACCCTTTCAGCCACATGTCGTGATTGAGAGGGCAGAGCCTCCCCTTGGCCTCTTACCACAGCGCTGTTCCTCCCATATAAATCGCCTGTCCCAGATATCGACACTCAGAACGTCAGGTGGCTATGCACTGTGGAAGAGTGTGGGCTCCCAGATCTCAAGAGAGGCTAACAGATATTGCATATTGGCAAGAACAATTGACTGCATATTAGAAACTTCAGTCACAAGGTAGATGCCTTCATGATATATGGGAACCATTTATAACTTCTCAGAAGCTGTTACTCTGGACCAGCCATAACACCCATAGATACACTACTCTCTGGCACAATATAGGCATAGATTGTGCTACTGCACCCAGACAATGACCACTGAACATGATAATGTGCAGACTACTGAGTTCAGATAAAAAATTCTTCAGGGATTTGGAGGGGGTGGGATAGTGGGAGATGCAAACAGCCAGGTGGGAGAATATGCCTTTTGAGATCGTTGTATTGTACAATGTTATTACATTGGAGCACTTCAGCAGAGTATTATTACTGATCGTCCATGATTGGACAATTGCATGTAAAAGGCCATGTTATATTCAACTAAATAAAAACTTAATTAAAAAAATCTAAAAAAATCTAAGTGTTCATGGAGTGGTGTGGCTCACTGGTTAGAGGCGGCAGACCCGTAAGCAGAGGACGGCCCGGGACCAGGGTTCGATTCCCGACGCGGCAGGGTCGTGGACCATGGTCAGCGGGCTCGATAATTCTCGCCTCGGTGCCTACTCCAGTCAGGGACCACACTCGGCAACTCTGGGCATTAGCTTGCCTCATCTTCACAACGCCCCCCCCAGACCGCCGGGGATGCTTGGTCGCACCTTAGAGATACCCATTAGGGACCATCTCTCAGGGTGAGCCAGGACGGGTTCCCCAGCGGTCGAAGCGCGGAGATACTCCCCCGGGAGTCGATTCCTAGCGCTATATAAACCCGCAATTAAATTAAATTAATGAAAAGCAGAGAAAATAACGAAGAAGCCAAAAATGAAGAGTGAGTCTGAAGATCCTATTTTCATACCTGGCGCTAGCTTTGAAGAGGAAGAAACTTCTGGAGTTTTGCTTCCCCCCTGTCCAAGCTCCAAGGTGTCCCAAGTAACAAAGTGCTAGTGGGTCGTTCTTTATAAATGTGCTGATGAATCTCCTTTGAAATGTAAGTGGGGCAGGGAACAGCTATGTCCCACACATCCTGGCAAGATGGCCCGTCCTGCCAATACCTAGTCCCACTTTGTCTCACTGTTTGGGAGGGATACACAAAGGTTAACTGCCATGTTAATCACAGTCATGAGACCCAGGACACGAACTTTCTAAAAGTGGCATTTTCAGAATTGTGAATTTAAGTTACAATTCCTCAGTCATCAAAACATGACATTTCTAACTCTTGCCAAACAAAAGCCATCCCATATTAAATGCCATCTATTTTGAGCGTACTTCATTATATATATCTATATCTATCTAGCACAAAAACAATTCCTGCCGCCATTGCCGGCGAGCCGCGAGGCCACGCCCATTTTGAGGCCCCGCCCCCCCGCCCTAGCTGTATAAAAACGCTGACTTCAGATCCATGTACCCTCCTGAGGCGGAAGCCGGGAGCGAGACGTATTGTTTTTAAAATTTGTGTGTCACTAAATCCTGTTGTATTTTAACCACGTACTTCACTTCCTGGCACCTCAGGACTCTGTTGCCTGATCCTCAGCTCACCACACAGCGGATTCAGCGCTGCTGCGGACTCGAGCACAAAAACAATTCCTGCCGCCATTGCCGGCGAGCCACAAGGCCACGCCCACTTTGAGGCCACGCCCCGCCCTTTTCACCCCCTTGATAACATGTGCATTCACCGTCCGCGCAGCGGGCGGGCGCAGCGGGCGCGCCGTTTGCGCGCCTAAGGCAAGCCCGTCTACGCCCGTCATCGCCAAGACATCGCCTCTCGCCTGTCCCCCTGGCTAAGTTACACGGGAAGCCTACCATTATGACTGAACTCCTCGCCGCCCTGAACCCTGGAAAGAGCTGCGAGATGATATCGGGACATTTCGGACAGACATGCCTTCAATGTAAGTCATGTCACTTTTCCACAACCAGCCGCTGTCTACCTAGGCACCTCTCAGCTGCGCACAAACCCCTCTCACCATTCTCCAACTTAACGTGAGGTCTCTCTCCAAGCACCACCTAGAGTTTAATACTCTCCTACTCGAAGAGAACCCTGACATTCTCTTTATATGCGAAACCTGGCTCCATGACGATATGATTAGTGTATCTAACCTCACGCTACCAGAGAGCTACCAGAGAGCTACCAAATGAAATCGATAAATAGAGACACCAGAGGTGGTGGCATTGCGGTCATCTACAAAAAGCAGTTTCTCTGCTCCTTTACTAAAGAAAATATCTCGAGCTGTGAAAGTGCGCGCTTTAAGATCACGACGGGCCCCCATTTCTCCCTATCTGGCCTTTACATCTATCGGCCCCCGGACCTACGTCTACATTCACTGAAGCTCTCCTTGAAGTGGCGAACTCCCTTGTGGTGGGCTCGGCAAACTTCACCATATTAGGATTCCACCATTAAAAACCTTCGGGCCGATCTGTCAGCCCTACAACTTTACCCTCTGATTCAGGACGCTACCCACTCTGCTGGACATATACTAGACCCTGTCGTCACTAACATCCCAGAGACTATAACAGAGGCACCCAAACCCATGGGATGGACAGATCATTACTTAATTAAATTCACCATATTGATTAAGGAAACGTTCAATAGGGCTGAGCCTACCCGCCGTCTAAAAAGATCGTGGCACAAACTCTTAACCAGTGACCTGCATTCCACCCTAGGAAAATTCCATCAAGAGGCACATATGGACATCAATACAACATATGCTGCCTTCCATGACTGGATCACTAAGGGACTAGATGCCCTCATCCATCTCAAATGGACTAAGGGACGCTGCTCTCCCTCCAACCCATGGTATAACGACACCCTGAAATCCATGCGGAAGGAATGTGAGAAAGCCGAGAGAGCCTGGAGGCGAGAATATAATGACAGAGACAAAGCTTTCTATCTGTCCAAACAAAAACGATACCACAAAGCCATCTGTTCCGCACGCGCCGCCTTCTATGCTGAAGAAATTAATTCCAGCCCTAACCCCGCTAAAGTTGTTTTTAAACTAGTAGAAGAACTGCAGAGTAGCAGATCTCCCCCCTCCAGCATTACTTCTGCGCAGCAATGTGAGGACCTTGCCACATTCTTCACTGAAAAAGTGCAAAAAATCTATAAATCCTTCCCACAGCACTCCGCTACACCACCCAGCTCCTCTATACCCATCAGCAATGGCACCACGATGATGCATATACCTGAAATCTCTCATGAGGACCTCACTAAACTATGTAGGAAGGTCAAATCAGGTTCTCCAGCAGACCCAATGAGACCGGCCCATTTCATCGAATCCCTTGACTTTTTTTCTGCCTTCCCTGGCATTCATATTAAATCTTTCCTTCACCTCCGCCAGTGTCCCGACTGCTTGGAAACAAGCGTGGGTCTCTCCCATCATTAAAAACTGACCCTTGATCCCTCCAAATTGGAGAACTTTAGGCCCATCTCATTGCTCCCATGGCTGTCCAAACTCGCAGAGGCCCATGTAAACATCATCTTGTCTAAACACATGGATCAAAATAACATCTTAGATCCATCCAAAAACGGGTTTAGGCCGGGCCACAGCACTGAGTCTGCCCTCCTAGCCACGTTGGAACATCTCCGGATGATACTTGATGCCAGTCAAAGTGCTGCGCTGGTCCTATTGGACCTCAGCGCTGCCTTTGACACGGTATCTCATAACATTCTGTTAAATCGTCTGGCCACTGTGGGAATCTCAGGCCTTGCCTTGGAATGGTTCCGTTCCTTCCTGAAAGACAGAACTTTCCGGGTATCAGCCCCTCCATTCCTCGCCCAGTCCCATTCCATCGGACAGGGAGTCCCTCAGGGCTCTGCACTCAGCCCATCCCTTTTCAACCTATATGTGCAACCACTTGCCGCAGAGGCCAGAGAATGGGACCTCACGCTGGTGTCATACGCTGATGACACGCAGCTGGCCATCACTCTCACCGAAGGTCCCTCTACTTCAGCCGCAAGATTCAGAGATGGGCTGGCTGCCGTGGCCCAGTGGATGACAGACAACTGCCTGCAGCTTAATGCAGGCAAGACGGAGGTGCTGCTCCTCGGAAAGATAACTAGCCACTGGAACCAGCACTGGTGGCCTTCGTCGCTGGGCACCATTTCACCTCCCAAATCCTTGGTCAAAAACCTAGGCGTCTGGATGGACTCCTCACTTAACTTCCAGACCCACACAAAAAAAGTAGCGGCCACCTGTGAGGGCCTGTTGAGGAGCCTCAATCCCATACTCAGCTTCTTCGACTCCAAGGTTCGCCAAGTGATTGTCCAAGCCACAATTCTCTCCCGCTTGGACTACGCCAATGTCTTTCTTCTGGGCGCCAACAAAGCGGAGATAGCACGATTGCAACGCGTGCAGAACACTGCGGCAAGAACCTTGGTCGGTCTTCCCCGCAGATGCTCAGCCAAAGCCACAATCCGAAAGCTGCACTGGCTACCCATCGAATCTCTAAATCCAGTTTAAAACTCTCATCATGATTTATAAAATCCTTAAAACTGGACGCCCTGAACTTCTCCGGCCACTCCTCACACCTTATGTGCCACAGCGCAAGTTGCGCTCTCTAGTGCAACACCTGCTGACGGTCCCCCGCACAAAGCTAGCCCGTACCGGTGGACGTTCTTTCAGGGGTCTGGGAGCCAAACTTTGGAACACCCTGCCAGTGAACATCCGCTCACTGGAAAATCTGTCTGCCTTCCGGAAAGCCGTCAAAACCCACCTTTTTCCCTCCCCTTAGGCATCCCAGCTGTTTCCTCTGTCCTCCGTCGAGTCTCCGTGGCTCTTTAGCGCCGGGACGCCTCTTTGCTGGGGCAGCTGTTGCGCTCTATCAAATAAGAACATAAAATAACATATATATCTATATCTATATCTATATCTATATCTATATCTATATATATATATATATATTACCTACTGGCGGTCGCCAGTAGGTATATATAGTTAGGATTTTTTCTCTATGGAACTTTTGAAAATTCTATGTCTAATAACTTTGGCGTTTGTGGACGGAATCGGCTGAAATTCTCAGGAAAATGGCACATTTTGTTTCTGAGCAGCCCCTGAAAATTTGGGGGGGTTCCGTCAAGGGGGGGGCCGAGAAAAAAGGGGGGTCCCAAAACGCGTTTTTCCCATTCATTTTTTCATAGGGCCTTTGGCCTCACTTTTAGCTCGAACGGCTGAATGGATTTACACGAAACTTGGCAAAATTATAGGGACTGTTAGCCCGATGTGCCTTTGCTGGGTCTCAATATATGTGCTCCAGTGGATTTTGAGAAATTAACATTTAAAAAAACAGATATATCTGTGACAGCGTCCTAGATAGCGCACCAGATCGCGTACTTTTCGCGTAACGGAGCTTTGCGTAGCGAAGCTGATTGGCTCTCCGGTGTCTGTCAACATTCTAAACAGTCCGTTGCGGCCGCCATCTTGTCTCTCGGTAGGATCGAGAGACAAGAGGAGGAGAAAAACGAAGGGGGAATTTAATGAAAGGGGGCAAGGTATATCCTTCTTGACCCCCTAGGAATGATGTTGGGGTTATTAAAGGGTCCCGTGGGGCAAATAATAAAAATTTGATTTTTCGCGGTAGAAGCGCTTCTCGGTTCGCGAACCGGGTCGCAAACTGGTAGCGAAACGTGAATTCGCCATTTTGTGTTTCGATTTAATTAAATTACTAGGTATAAGGGGGTACGGGAGACGTATCCTGACCCCTTATGTTTTCTGAGGGTGGCTGAGGAGGCTCATATATGTTGATACATGTCTTCCAGCGGCTGTGCGTGAGCGTTTTTTTTTTTGCCGCTTGACTTCTGTTAACGTTTGATTCGATGGAAATCAGGAGCTGTTGACCGCCATTTTGTCACTGCGAGTAAATATTTTGTTAAAAATAATTGTTATAAATTAATCCTTATTGATAAACATTGTCTGCGCCATCTTGCCTTTTTTGCAATGCCACACTTTTGTCGTGCACGGCAGCCATTTTAGATGCCTTGACCAGACCCACTCTCTGAACGCCGCCGATCCTCAGCATGGCTCCCCAGCCTTGCAAGCATCTCCCCCACGCACTGATCACCCCCGCTCTCTCTCTCATGCATGGGCCATAAACCTCCCCCCATTTGCGCTGCTCTTCCCTGAGAATCACTCTGTGCCCGCCCGACACCTCCCTTTCACCCTATTCACTACCGCACCCTCTGACACTCCTCTTCCTCTGTGTCCGGTTGTCCAGGCCGGTCCCAGGCTATCACCTAGCCCTGCAGATGTAGTTTATGGCCCCAGCTGTAAAGAATCACCCCTCTTCAAAGGAGTTACAGTAGATCAAGGCCCCCACCTGATGAGATCCGTCACACCACACGCGTTCCTACTATCTGATAACCATCCTGTATTGTGCTTGGGGAGGGGATTCTCACTGTGAGGGTGTGTGGGTCCGAGCCTGAAGCGGAAGATTCCAGGGATGCCTTTTTGTACATCAAAGTCTTCACAATTATGTGTCACATTAAAAATATATAGCACTCCAACAAAGTTGTAGGATTATAACACTGTAATAACTTATAAATATATACAACGCTCCAACAAAGTAAACACGTTAAAAAAAACTTTTAAAACAACTATTTACATGACATTGCTTTAACCAGGATAGACAAAGAAATGACACACTGATGTAAAAGTTTCTGAAAGAAATGCCAAGAACGTCCCATGTGAAAGTGAATTTTATCTGGCAATTTTTTTCTTTTCCTTCTCATGAAAAGAAAGTTAATGCCAGGTTCGTTACCTGCCTCATCTGTAAGAAAAAAAAAAAACTCTCGAGAGGGACAGAAAAAAAATATAGTAGTAGTAATAAGCTTTATTCGATTTTTAAATTAAAAATCATAAAAGCATCAACAATACAGAAATACTAACAAAAAAATACAAAAACCATGAACATTTCATTTCATAGACACAATAAAAAGCCATCATTCAACAATTATTGTGCATAATTCAGTTACCATTAAAAAACTTAAGAGTTTGTCCTAAGTAATGTGAGGGGAGCTCGGGTAAATATCATATAGATCCCAAATGCGAATTGTGCCTTGTCTTTCACTTTCATTGGGTGTACAAACTCGTAAAAAGGGGGCAACAATGGTGTTTTTAAATTTAATAAGTACCAAATCCCCAGCAATGCATTTGGGCAGCGTCCCTAACCATCCCACCCTCCTGACACTCAAGATACCCCCGTCTAGCCCCGGCGGCAACGGTCTATTCTTATTTAGCCAATAGATGGCCTTATTTAACAAATCCTGCTGGGATTCGCGTGTTCCCTGAGTGAGGGCAGGGACCCCGGAGAGGACAGAGACATACGGGGCGGCCTCAGGGGGCAGGTTGATGTGTGGCATTCTTGCCAGTGCGGATCTAGCCACAGTATGGGTTTTTGGTGCAGGTTTGACAGATACTTTGGGGCCTATTTGAATAGGTGTGCGTAATGGCTGTATTTGGATGGCCCCATTGCCAGATTTATACGTTTCGGGGGCGGTGGTAGGGTTAGGACAGACGCATGTGGCCATAATGGTAGCTGGAAGCGGGAGCTTTCTTATTACTGACTCAATATTGGTCAGCCTTTCCCCTAAATCACTCATTTTAGTGACCAAGGGAGAGATAGTAGCAACCAGCAATTGCTCAATTTTGGCCAATAAAGTCGTGTTGGGAGAAAAAATAGGTTCCTCTGGTATGTCCGCGGCCGGGTCCTCGATAAATGCTATTGGATTAGCAAGTGATGGTATACTTGTATTGTTCCCAAAGTTAGTTTCGATGTCATGCTTCCATCTGTTGTAGGAACCCAGGGGCGCGGCATTTACTTGGCTATGAGCTTTGTCAGTGAGGCCATTAGCATTAAGACAAAAAGAGTCCACAGTTGGGGAGGTTATAAGATCAGGGGCGTACTTAGTACCACACAGGGCGTTGAGATCCTCCCATATGGACATCGTGTTTGTAATAATATAAGGAATGTCGGACAACACAACGATTAATAATTAGGCACAATACCTCCCTTTATGATGGATCCAAGCGGGGTGGCCCGTCCCGGCCTCCACAGGCCTCGGAGGGCCACAGAGGGCCCGCCCTTGTCCCGGGCTTAACCCACGCGCGGTCCCGCGACGCGGGGGTTCGCGCTGGCCTTAAGCGCACCTCCGGGGGCGGGTCGACAAACAGGATGCGCGCCTTCCTGGGCGCAGGGGGTGCAGGGAATTGTAGTTCCCGATCTACCGCCTCGTCGCGGTGATCGGGATACAGCAGGCGTCAAGGTCCGGTGACAGGAAGAAAGCAGCGCTCGGGCTGCTGCACACGGCAATCCCCCAAATGACCTCCCAGGTCAGTGTTTGTGCAAAGTCCCCCGCTCCCCCGGGGCTCGCGCTGGCCTTAAGCGCACCTCCGGGGGCGGGTCGACAAACAGGATGCGCGCCTTCCTGGGCGCAGGGGGTGCAGGGAATTGTAGTTCCCGATCTACCGCCTCGTCGCGGTGATCGGGATACAGCAGGCGTCAAGGTCCGGTGACAGGAAGAAAGCAGCGCTCGGGCTGCTGCACACGGCAATCCCCCAAATGACCTCCCAGGTCAGTGTTTGTGCAAAAAATATAGATATGGTAATCATACCATGCATCGGCACATGGAGAGGTGGCACTCTCTTAATTATTCTAAAGCACAACTTCGAGATTTGGTGGATAATCCCCGACCGGCAAAAACATCCACCAATGACTTAGCAATAAGTGAGTCAGAGGCAAGGGAAACGGTCCCAAATCTGTAAAAGAACTTTAGGCAGATGAGATTGACTTGTGTAGCATGTGGAAAATTAATTTCATGCGGAGAGATGAGTATTACTTTAATAAATAGATCATATGAAAATCATCAATGTCCAAAACGTTCTAGAAAGTAATTTTTGTCATTTTTGAGGAAGAGAGATAACCTACAGTGGTACGGGGTCGTTTTCGTTCGTACTAGGGGGGCCAGGTTACATTTGTTCGGGGTGGCTTAGGGGCATTTAAAACAACTTCCCTGATACAGGTAGCATATAAAGTAGAGGCTAAATACCAGGATCTTTATCGAATGCTTTATGCTGTAGAAAAATGAAAAACACACAAGCCTGGACCATTCATATTTTCAATGTTTCTGCGTACTATACTTTTTAACCCTTAACTAATTGAGCTGCTTCATTTCACCTGCTTTTTTTTAAAAAAACAAAAAAACTCGGAAACAGTGGCCATTTCTTCGAAACTTACCACTCTACGCGTTACAACTACGTTTGCTTTTTCAAAAACCTTTAATAAAAATGTTGGTGCCCAAATACGGGTTTATAACCCCGTGGGCCACGGAGCAGGCTGGAACTGAAAATTGGGGGGGGGTATTTATTTGTGGAAAACATAACAGAGTAAGTGGTCGTTGATTTCATAGTAAAAAGTGCGTCAAGTGCAACAAAATCATATCGATAATTCATTGTGAGCAAGTACCACAAGTGTCGACAATTCGAACCTTCAATAATAAATACAGTAATCAATGATGCATTAGAAGTTAATATCAATTCATTGTTCGAAAGTGTAATCAGTACCCGTCCCATGTCAATTCATTGTTCGAAAGTATAATCAATACCCATCCTGGATGAATTCATTGTCCGAACATATAATCAGTCTTTTCCCATATCAATTCATGTGCTAAAAACTGCATACATATCTCATGATAGCAAGGCTGAGCAATCGGGGCACAACAAGGAGTTGAGAGTTTCATTTGTACCGGCGCCATTTTGGGTGAGGTCAGGAAGGTTTAAGTATAGTCAAAATGTCTCCACCAACTCGTGGTTGGACCAGGACCTCTTTTGGCAGTCCAAAAGTTTTCGTTGAAGGGTAGCAGAGGGGACTGGTGAAATGAACCATCAGTGAAAATGGGGTGGGAGGAAACAATCTCTCCTACCGGGTCATACTGGTGTCCCACCGGAACTGATCAAGTTGGTAGTCTTGCAGGATTTTGGTGATTTCAAGACTGAGGCCGGCGCCAGCATGAGCGCGCCGACGTTCCGCGGCTACGTCGTGGTCGTTCCGTGGGTGATCATGGCAGTCATTCCCCATCGGGGGCCCCCGTGGCTCTTATAGAATCTTCAAAGTTGAGGAGAACGTTTCTGGATGCAGGAAACTAGAAGCGTCGTTGCACCGCAACAGTGGACGAGACCCCCGCTGGGTGAGCGGAGCACCATTGCCTCACAATAGTGGACGAGACCTTTTGTCGGGTGAGTGCAGCGCCGCTGCATCGCAAGAGTGGAGGAACCCTTTTGTTGGGTGAGTGGAGCGTTGGGAGTGCAGCTGAGGGGCCCCCACCTGTGGGGGTGGGAGAGGCTCGTTCGCGCCGCCTCTCCCTCCCAGCGCACCCCACACCGACACCTGGCGTTGATATCCGTGATGTCCGGACCAGGCGATAAGAGGGAGGGGGGGGTGGGGGGGGGGGGGTCTGAGGCAGAGGCAAGACATCCCCCCGTGGCCTGCAGGGCGCCGCTTCAGGACCGAACGGGGAGCTCATATCAAGCCGGGGCCAGACCAGGAGATACGAAGGGAGAGGGGGGGGGGGGGGTCGGTGGCATGTGCAAGACATCCCCCCCCAGTGTGGTCCCAGCCATTATTGAAAAAAGAAGAAGATACCGTCGGCCTCGGCTCCTCTCCTGGTCCACCTTATGCGACGACCCTTTTGTTGGGTTAGTGGAGCGTTGGCGGTGCAGCTGAGGGGCCCCCGCCTGTGGGTTGGAAGAGGCTCGTTCGCGCCGCCTCTCCCTCCCAGCGCACCCCACGCCAACACCTGGCGTTGATATTCGTGATGTCCGGACCAGGCGATAAGAGGGGGGGGGGTCGGAGGCAGAGGCAAGACATCCCCCCCGTGGCCTGCAAGGCGGCAGAAGAAGGGAATCGGGAGACCAGTACATTTCGGGCCATCCACCCCACGGCTGCCCTGCACGTGTCGAGGCCTCATCTTCCGGATGGGCGTAACCGTGGCCCTGTTGCACTTCGGGAGTTTCCAGAATGGGGGTAGGTATCTGCTGATTTGTATCTATTTCATGTTACCGTTAATGGGCGTGGCGGGCGGTGGGACAGACATGCTTGGAGCAGGGGGGGGGGGGGGGGTGGCGGAGCCTAGCTACCTCGTGGCTGCCGCAACGTCAAGCTTGGCTTTTTTCACCACTTCCATGTTTCTTAAGGTATTGGTGAATTATACTTCTCCGGAAATTTAAAAGTCACAAATGTTTTACTTGTGTAATCGTTTCAGGTCAAACGGATTGTGGGACAATGTTCAGAATGGAAGAGTCACCAAAAGGTGAAATTGTTTTTGATGGTAAAATGATGTGACTCCTGCAATGTGTCGCTTTTGCGGAACAGATATATGATGTAATTGTGTTGTTAATGTTACGGTGTACATGTAAAAAATGAGGCATAAGTGTTGCACGGGCATTGTAGATACTCTCCTATGTGTGCTTAGCAATTTCAAGTCACTTCCCCCGGGTTCAAGGGCCTTGTAAATACGTCCCCATGTGTGTCTGGTCATTTGAAGTCATTTTCCTTGTAGTGTAAGGCCCTTGTAAATACGCCCCCATGTGTAAAATTAATTAATTTGCCCTTAAATGTTGTTTTTTCGGTAATTTTATCGAATCTGTAATTTTATTGATTCGGTAATTTTACCGAAAATGCAAGATTGAAATGTGGGTAGCCAATTTTCCAGTGGCACATGGCTTTCAGAATCGGTATTTTACCATGGAATACAAATCCATGGTAAAATACCGATTCCTGTGTACATGCACATCTGTGCATGTACACATATGCCATGTGACAGACAGACGTGTCCTTAGGGCATGTCTGTGTGCCACATTGCACACATGCCCGTTTTGGGGGTGCTAGATGGTGTCAAAGTGATACCCCTTGCACCCTTGACAAATTCGGTATTTACCGATTCGGTAAATACTGAATCGGTATTTGAATTGAATCCTATGGGCTTCAAGGCCCATAGGATTCAATAGCAAATATCGATTCGGTATTTACCGAATCGGTAAATACCGAATTTTTAAGGAATCGGTAATAAATCAGATGTTGGTACTTACATCCCATTCACCGATTTTGAAATACCGAATCTGTAAAATTCGGTAATATTCGGTATTTCAAAATCGGTAAATGGGATTTACCTACATCTGGCACTAGGTGTATTATTGTTTTACATAAAATGTTTTAAAACTTTGTTTGAAATCAAATGCATGCACACTTAGGGCCAGATGTAGGTGGTCGTTTCAGGCCATTTACCGACCGGTTACGGCCGTTTTCGGCCGTTTCCGATCGTTAAATGGCAAATCGGTATGTAGGGGCTTAAATCCAAGGCCACGTGTAGGTAAATCTACATTTATAGAATCGGAAAAATTATTTGTTCGGTAAAATACCGAATCGGTAATTTTACCGATTCTGTTAATTTGTTATGTAGGGGGGAGTCTTCCGAGTCCCAAAGACCTTAACGAATCGGTATTTTAGCATGAAATCAAACTTCATGGTAAAATACCGATTCCGGTGTGCATGCACATGTGTGCTCGCACACCTATGTCATGTGAAAGGCAGACCTGCCCTTAGGGCTGGTTTGCTTGCCACATGGCACCTGTGCCTGTTTTGAGGGTGTCAGAGGGTGTCAAAGTGATACCCCCTGCACCCTTGTGCATACTTTTATTTTTTATTTTTATAGCATTGTCGTATCTAGTTCTTACTGTTATTGATTTACTGTTTGGTAATAGTGGTTAATAACATTTTTTATTATATTTCACCACAGATTCAACTGCAGATTATTTGGGAATTAGACAATGCAGTCTAAGGATAGAATTCGAAAGGCTACAAAACGTCAAAGACAGCTTGACCCCGGGAGCCGGCCGCCTATGTCGGGTGCGATCTCAGGCTACACCAGGGCTATAAGACTTGGGGAGGGGGTCGGAGCCAAGCGTCTTCTCCGAGTCCGTGCCATGACACCGCCCCTCGGGGGCCTCCGTCAAGCGGTTTAGGGAGGTACCGTATCACATTGTTTTCAAATGCAGTCAGGTCCACAAACGGCCCCCACTTACTTTGAGAATAGTGAAGTTGCAGCAGGTGCAAATAAGCTTTAGACAGTGTTACAAGCGCTGCTCAGAACTCTGAACTATGGCAACCAACATCCAGGACTTATGCCATTTGTGCAAGGCAGTGACATTGAAGCAACTCAGGGACCAAAACCATGAACGAACACTCAATTTTACTATTGATGCTTGACTGAGGCAAAGGAGATCAGTGTGCATGAGTCTCATGCTCGATCGATTGAGCTAGCCGGATCGGGCAACTAAAAGTATAAAATAGTTATGTAAATAGGTATTTAATAAAATGTGCTACCTTGTTACTTTGCTGGTGTGTTGTATATATTTATAATATTTGCATATGGTTTGTCGTTATTTTGGGTGGGGTGGGTGGCGGAGCCGAGCTGTCTTGCAGCCATCATTGTGTGGAGCTCAGTTCATCTCACTAGTTTCGTATTTCTCATGAGGGGTTGTTTTTAATGTTTCTATTTTAGCTAGGACAAAAAGAGATCCCATTAGTGGCCTACTGATTTTGCTCGATTCCTTTTGTTTTTTAAAACGATTTTTCACTATCTGCAAAGACTAAACAGAGTATTGCGACTCTGTGCTTGTTTGTAAATAGAGAATGAACCAAAGAGAACCAATTCTAAAACAGTAAATGCTTGGATAACAATCAATCAAATGGAGAGAGAAGCAGACACGACGGATTAGAACGGAGGCAAAGGCCTGCGTTAACTACCCTTCACTATCTGCAAAGAGAGAGTACTGCTAAGAGAAAAGAGGGGGGGGGGGCAGCGTTCAAAGTACATCAGCGTGCATAAATACGAAAATGTTTGTACCCATCACGTACTTCACATTTGACAGCTTTTGATATTTGCTATTAAAAACCATTGAAATTCACTGAAAAAACCATAGGTTTTAGGCCATATATAGTTAGGGGTTAGCATTTACAAAACCTTAATTTACTCGCACAAAACCATAGAAATTCGCATATATAGTTAGATGCAATAACTATATATCGCGCACCCGCAATCCACTGCTGATGATGTCACATATTACATCATTAATGACATGGTCAGTGACATCACTGATGACATCACTGACAACATCACTGATGACATCAATCATGTGATAATATGATCAACCTCTTCAGACTCTAATATAACCTTAGATACAATCAGTGTAAACAGACACTCACAGACTGTCACTCATCCATGGAGTTACTCACACACCTAGTCAGTCATGCACTGAATCAATCACACCTCCATTTCATCAACTATACAGTTATACACACCTTACTTATTCAAACATATACTAACACATATTTACTCTCTTATACAATTCCTGATACAAGTTCTCAATGATCCATTCAGCCACTCACACATTCACTGGCTCTTATACACAGTAATTTATATATGTGAACTCTCACATGTACTGTGTTTTACATATGTACTTACTTTGACATGTAGCACTGAGATATCCATTCACTCACCAATACACTCGTACACAGTCAACCACCCATACAGCTGTTTCAACATGCAGTTTTGAACCCATAGATCGAGTGAATCAACTGTTCACACATGTATACACGGAGTCACACACCTCCCAGCCACCCCCACACACACACTTACTCTCCCATAGAAATACTTAGGCAACCAATCAATAACCCATATAGTTACTCATATGGCTACTGATTAACGCACAAGTTACTACTTGTGTAACGATATATCTGTAAGAGACATTAGTTAGTGATAGATTCCTTACCTTAGAATATCCCCAGGCGTCAGACTGGATCCGGAAATTTTTGCGTAGCAATACCCCTGCGCGCTGGTAGGCGTCGTCTGCGGCTCCGCGTCCGTCGTCGGCGTCGTGAGCGCCGGGATGACGTCGTTGGAGTATATAGACGGCGCCCATGCGCGCTGACGTCAGTTCTGATAACACAGCTTTTCCGCGCCAGATACGCAGAGCCATGATAGAACTAACACTGGTGCCATGAAACTAGGGCCCTGAAAGGGGATGACCTTAACCCTAAATATCGGTTCGCAGAACGGGGAGGATGGGAGGGCGGTAAGGAATCTATCACTAACTAATGTCTCTTACAGATATATCGTTACACAAGTAGTAACTTGTGCATCTGAAAGAGACACGTTAGTGATAGATTCCTTACCTTAGAATAGATACCCCAGCAATACCAACCCCGGTGGTGGGTCTGCGAACCAATATCACACCAGAAAGTCCTGGAGGACGGAACGGCCAAAGAAGCCATCCCTCCGGACTTGACTGTCCAGGCAGTAGTGTCTTGCGAACGTGTGCAGCGAGGCCCACGTGGCTGCCTGACAGATGTCCTGCAGGGGGACACCGCGGCCCAGGGCAGTTGTTGTCGCCGTGGCCCGAGTGGAGTGAGCCCGCAATCCAGCCGGGGGCTCCTTCCTCGCCATGGAGTAGCATGCTTGGATGCACAAGATGATCCACCTTGAGATGGTCCTTTTGTGTACAGCCTTTCCCTTCTTCGCGCCCACGTAACCAACGAAGAGTTGGTCATCCACCCGGAATTGGCGAGTGCGGTCTAGGTAGTAGGAGAGCGCACGTTTTGGATCCAGACGGTGGAGCCTCTCCTCCTCTTTCGAGGGATGCGGAGGCGGAAAGAAGGTGGGCAAGGTGATGGACTGCCCGATGTGGAAGGCCGTGACAACCTTGGGCAGAAAGGAAGGACGTGTACGTAACACCACCTTATCAGGATGAACAGACAGGAAAGGTGGAGAAGAAGAAAGAGCCTGGAGCTCACTCACCCTCCTGGCAGAGGTGATGGCAACCAGGAAGGCCGTCTTTAGAGTAAGTAGACGAAGAGGGCAGTTATGAAGTGGCTCAAAAGGAGCACACATCAGATAGGTGAGAACCAGATTCAAGTCCCACTGGGGCATCACGAAGGGAACAGGAGGGAACATGTGTGTGATGCCCTTCAGAAATCTACTCACAATAGGGGACTTGAATAAAGAGGGTTGATCTGGTAGCCGTAAGAAGGCGGAAAGAGCAGAAAGGTACCCCTTAAGAGTGCCCAGAGCAGAGCCCTGCTGGGCAAGGGAGAGAAGGAATAGAAGAACCTCAGAGAGAGGGGCATTGAGGGGATCCACAGCCTTTGCTGTGCACCATGCCACAAATCTGTTCCACCGGCAGGCGTATACCGACTTTGTGGAGGGACGCCTGGCTGCCAGAATGATATCACAGACTTCGGGAGGCAAGTCAAATGGCCTCAACTGCCGCCGCTCAATCTCCAAGCTTGTAGGTGGAGACTGGACAGGTTCGGGTGCAGGACCGTCCCCTGCTGCTGCGACAGAAGGTCCTCCCGAAGAGGCAGACGAATCGGGGGATCGACTGACATGCTGAGTAGCTCGGGATACCAGTATCTTCGTGCCCAGTCCGGAGCCACAAGGACGACCTGGGCCCGGTCGCGCCTGATCTTCTTCAGCACTCTGGGCAGAAGTGGTATAGGCGGAAAGGCGTACAACAGACCGCAGCTCCACTCGCGACGAAAAGCGTCTCCGAGCGAGTGCCGCCTTGGAAACTCCAACGAGCAGAACTGCTGACATTGCGCGTTCTCTTCTGTGGCGAATAGATCTAACCAAGGCTCTCCCCACTGTCGAAAGAGACCTTGCGCCACGTCCGAGTTCAGACGCCATTCGTGATCCATCAGGCACCGGCGGCTGAGTTCGTCCGCCCTGGCATTCAGAGAGCCTGCCAGGTGTTGAACCACCAGGGTCACGCCCTGATGTTCCAGCCACTGCCAGAGGCGCAGAGCCTCCTGGCAAAGGGTCCACGACCCCACACCGCCCCGTTTGTTGCAGTACCACATGGCGGTGGTGTTGTCGGTGAACACTTGCACCACGCTCCCCCTGACAGAGGGGAGGAATGCCTTCAGTGCAAGACGAATCGCCCGCAGCTCCAGAAGGTTGATGTGGAGCCGGGACTCCGCCGGAGACCAGAGGCCTCTGATCTCCGCCTCTCCCATGTGGCCTCCCCAGCCCTGGAGGGACGCGTCCGTCACAACTACGTGCTCCGGCTGGGGTAGGGAGAGGGGTCTGCCACTGACCCAGTCGCGGTCCGTGAGCCACCACTGCAGGTGCTTCGCAGTGCCCTCCGAGATCAGGACATGATCGGACAGGTTGCCCTGATGCTGGGCCCACTGAAACTTCAGGTCCCACTGCAGAGCCCGCATCCGCCACCTGGCGTGACGCACCAGAAGGATGCAGGAGGCCATCAGTCCCAGAAGCCGCAGCGTCAACCTGACCGAGACCCGGGATAACGGCCTGAAGACAGGAATCAGAGCCTGAATATCCCGAACCCGCTGTTCGGGTGGGTAAACCCGAAACTGTGCCGAGTCGAGAACCGCTCCGATGAAGAGGAGCTTTTGAGAGGGACACAGGTGTGACTTCGGCACATTGATGGAGAACCCCAGCAAGTGCAGGAGGTCGGCCGTAGTCTGGAGGTGGCTGACGACTGACTGGGGCGAGCCCGCCTTCAACAACCAGTCGTCGAGGTAGGGGAAGACTGAAATCCCCTGCCTGCGCAGATGGGCTGCGACCACCGCCATCACCTTCGTGAACACCCGTGGGGCGCTGGCAAGGCCGAAGGGGAGCACGGTAAACTGAAAGTGCTCTTGGCCTACCATGAACCGTAAGTAACGCCGGTGGGCCGGCAGGACGGGGATGTGGAAATAGGCGTCCTGCAAGTCCAACGCTACCATCCAGTCTCCGGGGTCCAGGGCAGCCAGGACCTGAGCCAAAGTGAGCATCTTGAACTTCTCCGTCCGGAGGAAGCCGTTGACGTTCCGCAGATCCAAGATAGGGCGTAGGCCCCCTTTGCCCTTCTTGGGTACCAGAAAGTAGTGGGAGTAACAGCCACGTCCTACTTCTGGCCCAGGAACGCGCTCGATGGCCCTCTTGGCCAAGAGGGCCGAAACTTCCTCTTGCAGAAGTTGCAAGTGATCCCCCGACACGCGGTGGTATTAAGGTGGCATGGATGGAGGGGAAGACTCGAAGGGGAGGGAGAAACCCCTTCGGACAATTTGCAGCACCCACCTGTCCGAAGTGACTGTATGCCAGTGGGAGAGGTGATGGCGAACCCTGCCTCCCACAGGCGTCACATGGGCCTGAAAACTCGGACTAGGAAGGTTTTGAGGCGGGGGCTGCTGAGGGAGGTGTGGACTGGCCTCGCCGCTGACCCCGACCACCGCCGCGGCGGTTCCCACGTCCGCCACCGCGCTGCTGGACATTTTGCGGCGTGTGGCTGGCGGTCCGTGGTGGGGCGCCCCTTCCGTGGCCACGAAAGGAGCGAAAGGCACCCGATTGCTGGCGTGGGGCCGTAAGGCCCAAGGACTTGGCCGTGGCCCTGGAGTCCTTGAAACGTTCCAGCGCATGGTCTGCCTTGTCGCCGAAGAGGCGACGGCCATCAAACGGCATGTCCAGGAGGGTGGCCTGGACATCGGCCGAGAAGTTGGCGGACCTCAACCAGGCGTGGCGTCGAACCGCCACCGTCGTTGCCATCGCCCTGCCCAGTGAGTCCGTGGTATCCAGCCCACACCGGATAGAAAAACGTGCCGCATCTCGGCCGTCCGCAAGGGTTTGGCTGAGTTTAGCCCTGACCTCCTCAGGGCATTGTGGCAGCACCTCCGCAACCGTGTCCCACAGAGTGTGGGTGTAGCGGCCCAAGAGACAGTTGGTGTTCACTGACCGTAGCCCTAGGCTCACAGACGAGAAGACCTTCTTCCCGAACTGCTCATATCTCTTGGATTCCCTGTCGGGCGGGGCCGACGGGAATGCGGTCTGGGAGTTGGAGGCCTGGATGACCAGACTCTCGGGGGTGGGGTGGGTGGACAAAAAGCAAGGGTCGCCCGGTGCCGGGCGGTAGCGTCTGGCCACGTTCCTGTCCACAGGGGGGCCTGTGGCGGGCTTGGACCAAGTGCCCAGAAGAACGTCACACAAGGCCTCGTTGAACGGCAGGAGGGGCTCCGCGGAGCCGGACTGCTGTTTGAGGACCTCAGTGAGGAGGTTAGTCCTCACGGCCGCGACGGGGAGCTGAAGGTTTAAGGCCTTAGCTGCCTTCGTCAACACTACACTGTAAGCAGAACCCGCCTCCGAAGCCACAGTCGGGGGCGACGTAAATCCAGCGTCTGGCGAGGTGTCAATACCACTGGCCTCCCCAAGCTCATATGTCCAGTCCTGATTCGACTGGCAATCACGTGCCAGAGGGTCCTCGGACCCCTCCCATTGCTCCTCGTCACCTGGCTCCTGGAGACCAGGATGAGCAGCCAGGGCCTCCTCGTGGAGATAGAACTCTCCGAAGGCCGACGGAATCGGCGCCCAGCGGCGCCCCTCCGACTCCTGAGGAGGACCGTAGGAAACATTGGGGGCGGCAACCACATCGGCTGCCGGGGACGACACCTGAAGGGACGGCGCCGGCGAGGTCGTAGGGTCGACCGGCGAGGTCCCGGATCCGGAGCCGGATCCAGCGAGGTCGTGCGGCGCCGGGACCGAAGTCGCCAGCGGCGCCGGGCCCGAAGTACCCGACGTCGTCGGGGCCGAAGCGCCCGACCCGGAAGGACCTCCAGACGGAGCCGATCGGCCCGAAGGCGCCACGGGAACCGACTGAGGAGGGAGGGCCCTCATGGCCATGAGGTACCTCTCGACCTCCTCCTGCGACGCGCCGTGCCCAGGGACCCGAAGGTGTGGGGCAGGCGGCGACGCTTGCGACTCCCGCGGAGCCGCGTGGGCGGTGTCGCCCGAGTCCCCGGTCGCATCGTGCGAGCGACGGGGCGGGTCGGAGGATCGATGGTGTCGCTCCGACCTCTCATGCCTCTTACCTGAGGACTTGGAACCAGACGATCGGTGTCCACTCCCGGAACGTCGATGACTCCGACCTCGCGACCTGTCCCTCGACCTCCCGTGGGACCGGGACCGGGACCTGGAGCGGCGCGGGGCCGACTGCCTCAGCTCGAGACGCTTGCGGGACCGCTCCCGCCTAGCCTTCGACGTCAGGGCCCGGCAGTCGGAGCAGGTTCGATCGTCGTGGTCGAGGCCTAAGCACTTCAGGCACCGGCGATGGGGGTCCGTGACCGACATGAGTCGGCCGCACTTCGAGCAAGGCTTGAACCCGGGCATCCCTGGCACCGATAGTCGAGAATCGACTAAATAGAGGATCAAAAAGATCAAAAAAGTTTTCAGTCAAAAAGTGACTGGGGGTAGAGCTTCTTCCGGATCTGCGCTAGCTGGCGCGGAAAAAAGAAGAACTGATGTCAGCGCGCATGGGCGCCGTCTATATACTCCGACGACGTCATCCCGGCGCTCACGACGCCGACGACGGACGCGGAGCCGCAGACGACGCCTACCAGCGCGCAGGGGTATTGCTACGCAAAAATTTCCGGATCCAGTCTGACGCCTGGGGATATTCTAAGGTAAGGAATCTATCACTAACGTGTCTCTTTCAGATACATGCAGCACTTCATAGAACAACAGATATAATGATGCACAAATTAAGACAGTTTAGTCACTAACCCATGCACTCAATGAGACACATTTAATCACTCTCTCATACAGTCAGTCATGCACCTACTAAATCCTTCATCCAGACACTTATACATCCACTCATTCTTCAATATGTAAGACATATTTTGACTTTTCAGAAACATACAGTCACTGGATGTTGTCATTTGAGATGTCATCAGTGATGTCATCAGTGATGTCATTTGAGATGTCATCAGTGATGTCATCAGTGATGTCACTGACCATGTCATTAATGATGTAATATGTGACATCATCAGCAGTGGATTGCGGGTGCGCGATATATAGTTATTGCATCTAACTATATATGCGAATTTCTATGGTTTTGTGCGAGTAAATTAAGGTTTTGTAAATGCTAACCCCTAACTATATATGGCCTAAAACCTATGGTTTTTTCAGTGAATATATATATATATATATATATATATATATATATATATATATATATATATATATATATATATATCTGCATTGCACTATGGGAGTTGATGTTTTCAAGCTGAGTCATGTGATTAAAAATAACTTTGAAATAGCACGCCAAAGCGCATGTCAGTGTCTCCTTCCTCCTGTGATCAAGGCTACC
Source organism: Lissotriton vulgaris (assembly GCF_964263255.1). Taxonomy (NCBI): domain Eukaryota; kingdom Metazoa; phylum Chordata; class Amphibia; order Caudata; family Salamandridae; genus Lissotriton; species Lissotriton vulgaris. The sequence goes on along the minus strand of NC_141696.1, from coordinate 815,045,909 downwards.
CAGCCGAAACGTTAGGGAAAAGGGAAGATGGCACTGCAGGACTGTGCACAAGCTTGAATTGCAGTATTGGGCCTCATAACTTTGTTTTGCATGGCAAGTGCGTTTGTGGGATGTTCCGTGCCCATTCTTAATGAGGCCGCACTGAAGAGTCTTGGGCTCCAGAAACGGGAAACTGTTTTTGGATATTAACTGAGGAGCCTGACTCACTCACGCTCCCTACCTACGGAGGTGATGCTAAATCAGCGAAAATGGGATGCGTGTGGAAGGGATTCGAGCAGGATTACTCCTGCAAAGATCGTGCTGCAACAGAGATTTCCTGCTGGTCGCACACAGAATAAAAACACTGCTGCACATTTCACCTGACTGCTTCCATATTTTAAAACCACTTGAACATCAGTGCAATATCCAGCATATATGTCCAACAAGGCTCTGAAGTAAGGACTTCCAGTTTTTACATCCTGTGACTGCATTGCACTATGGGAGTTGATGTTTTCAAGCCGAGTCATGTGATTAAAAATAACTTTGAAATAGCACGCCAAAGTGCATGTCGGTGTCTCCTTCCTCCTGTGATCAAGGCTACCCAGCCGAAACGTTAGGGAAAAGGGAAGATGGCGCTGCAGGACTGTGCACGAGCTTGAATTGCAGTATTGGGCCTCATAACTTGTTTTGCATGACAAGTGCGTTTGTGGGATGTTCCGTGCCCATTCTTAATGAGGCCGCCCTGAAGAGTCTTGGGCTCCAGAAACTGAAAACTGTTGTTTTTGGAGATATATATATATATATATTCATTCATTCCTTGGAATCTTCTCACCTCGCTCCTTGCGATAGAAGTCACGGCACAGCAACAGGTAAGTTTCAAACAAAAGTATTTATTTACACACCATGTGCAAAAGAACGTGCAACGATTAGGACGGCCTACGCGTTTCGGCTACTACAAGCCTTCCACTGGACCATAGAGTCCCTGATGTCTAGACCCTTTTTAAAGTGCTATGATCAGTACAAAAATTAAGTTCCCTTTTCCATTTCTACTAAAGTCTAGACTGTCAATCTTGCTTTTACTTTCAGGTACAGAAATGGTCGCCATTTTGTAGGTGGTATAAAAGTGCGTTGTGATAATGCTTTGCAAACCAATCATTACTGTAAAGTACTCATTGTTGGATTTTTACATTATATACACATTGCACTCAAATATTTACAATCTATATACAATATACAATTTTCTACAGATAGGGGTGAATGTTTTTCTCAACTCCAGGTTATTAGTATCCAGTCAAGTACTGTAGCCCCTCCCATATGTATATATATTCAAAATCATTTTTATTGGGTTTTAGTAGATAAACAGAGCGACCACAACAGACAGTGCATGATCCATCAAAGTGAATAACAAAAAATACAGTTATATGTAGAGGTCATAACATATGAGAACTCTAGTACTCTGTAATGCATCAAGCCATTTTATAACCTGGAGGTTGGTGCCTACATATGGTCTCAGATGTGGTCGATGTTGTGAGGGGAATAATGAACAGTGGGTAAGAATGCAGGTGGAGGGGACGTGCCAACATGCGGCTGCATTGGCGGTGTGACTGGAACTGAGATCGAAAGAGAGAGGTGGACAAGTGTTGGGGGATTGATCCGCACGGAGGGAAGGGTAGAATGACATCAGATAACATGTTAGGCTGGGCCCACCATGGGGGAAAGGGATGGGTACTGGTTTGACGTGCAGTGCATGGCAGGGAGTCACAGGGGTAATTTGTTGTTGCTGTCTAGTTGCCAGAAACGCATGAGGAGAGTGGCCCACTGCGGGGAGATAGGCCTCCAGTGGATTCATCGGCCCTCCTCATAGTGAAGGGTATCCTCCTCTGCAGTGCACCATTTACAAAGCGTGCCTCTCCATGTCTCTGTCGAAGGTGCCGCCAATGAGTGCCACTAGGATGCAATAGTATGCTTAGCCAGTAATAATGCAAGGGCTGCGAACAGCGTCTGCACTTTGTGCTGTTTTTACCTCTTGAAGACGCAGAGGGAACATGCCTCCCATGTGGCTATATCTGGGAGCCCCCATGACTGCCTGCAGTGCGGCATGTATGGTGTGCCAATAATCCTGAAGGGCTGGGCACGACCAGAACATATGCATAAGCACAGCATCTGTAGCTTTACAGTGGGGAGACACAAATTATGTTTCGGGGAAGTAACCTCGCAGCTGCATGGGCATGAAGTAGGCTCTGTGTAATATAAAGAACTATATGTTCTGAAACCTCAAATTGCAGTTGATCTTCTTTGGGAATTCGAGCGCTCGTTCCCACTCCTTATCACGCAGTGCCATTCCAAACTCATCTCCCATTTGCGGTGGAGTAAGGCGAGTGAGGTAGCAGTCAGCCCTGGAATGGCTTTGTACAGCCAGGTAATAAGGTGGCAACCCATTACTTCCAAGTGGCTCTTTCCCCTCATGTTGTATGACCATAATGATAGCATTTATGGCTGCACCCCTTATCTCTCCTGCGTTAGCAAAGTACTTGAATACTGCCTCCAGGATTGAATCCTGACATTCTTTATAAAATCTTGCGAGGAAGCCTTCCAGGTCAGGAGTCTTTCAAGTCTCAATGCGTTTATAGCTTTAACAATTTTGGACCTCTCTATGAGTCTATACATAATTTTTACATTCTCGAAGTTTAGAGAAGGGAGAAGAAGGGCCTTCAATTATAATTTGCAATCCAATGGGGAGAGAGGTTTACTACAAGTGTAGAGGGAATCATGGAATTTATGGAACGTGGTAAGGATTGGTACTTTTACGTATTTTTACTGACCCTTATGCATATTCAATAGGAGTTATGCATTTGCCCTACTGAATTTCAATTAAGAGGCAGTCATTTTGCAATGTTCTAAAGGAGAACAGATCTGATTAGAGTGACTACCTGCAGGAGTCTTTCAGGAAAAAGGATAAACATACAAGTTCTTGAGCATTAATTCATACATGGTGGAGACATGAACTGAGGAATTCATATGACACTGCATGGAAGGTAGAGATATTCTGCCTGCATCTAAGATTATCCTAAGACCATCCATGACTGAGACCAAAGCCCACATGCTGGGCCATGGAGGCAAACCAGACTGTGATGAACCCAAGATCAAGTTATTTTCGAGGAAAAGCTGAGAGAGAACCTAACACAGGAATTTATGTAATCAATCAATCAAAAACATCACTTGGAAAGTTATGACTCATTTATCCATTAAGTACACAGGGGACAACTTATATTCATAAGTAGCAATCCTTTCAATTAAAGAAATGCTCACAGTTATTTTAACAAGTTAAGAACTCACTATGATACTTCACAACAGCAACAGCCAGTTAAGTGTGTTCACTTCTACATTCGTAGCGCCATGATAGTAAACAACTACAATGAGTTAATTTAAAATAGCACACTTGGGGAAAAGGCTTGAAGGATTACTAAAAGAACGCTTCTTTTGAGGGCATCAACGTGGCTCCATTCCAGAGGACAGGTGAAATGGAAATGGGCCAAAGCAAGATTCAGTTGAGGAGCATTACAGCACTGAATTGCTGGCAAATAATCAGAGCACATGTTGAGAAACCTAGGCTATTCAACAACAGGATTCAAAATCAGTGTGCTCTGGTGTCCAACTCTCTTTGATGTCGGCAGCAATGTCAGCATAAGCAGCGATGCCACTGTCAAAGCAAGACCTGAGGTGAGGGTGGCAATAATCAGCAATCCAGAACTCAACACACACAGAGATAGTGATAATCAGGGACCCTGTCACAGAAAATACTGACCCTGCCCCAAATGATGTTCCACTGCTGAGGGGCTGGCCCCAGAAGCTCACTTGGTATGGCAGCTTAAAGAATGGGACATTTAGGACAAAAGTGAAGAGATTAAGTTTCAATCTTGACTGGACACAAATAGGGTTAGCTGCTCAAGGCATTTCTGTCAGGAGGAATGCACTCTGTTTGCAACAGATTCCCCCATCTTTGGATTGGACTGAAAATGTATATACCCATAGGGGAGAAAAAAAGCATGGCAGTTTTCCACTGATAATAATCAAAGTCTAAAAGGGGGAAAGAAGATAGGTACTGCCGACAAGCTTTCTTTGCCTGGTCTCACAGATGACCTGGAAAAAACAGAGGCCACGTGGGCACAAAAACTGGGGGACCCGAATGTGTATTTAGACCTTGCTTTAATATTAAGTAAGAAAGTATTTCGAGCATCAAATTTAAAGTCTCAACATTATAAGACTTTGTTTAACCTATACTATACCCCTGCGAAATTGTATGGGTGGGGACTAAGAGAAGATGATAAATGCCCCAAATGCAATTTAGGTCCGGCAGACCTACTGCACATGTTTTATTACTGTCCCAATTTGGTCTCAATACGCAGTGAAGTAACTCTATTCTTGGAGGGGCTGCTAGGTATTAACATCAACCTATCCCCTACACTGGTTATTACAGGGACAGACAAACATATTGTGGGGAGAAATACTCAAGCGTTATTATTCATTGCAGTAGCGGTCTTACGAATTCTTATCTCGGCTGGATGGAAGGATACCGCAGCCCTGTCATTTCAAATGTGGCTGTCTAGATTGTTAGGTATGCATAATCTAGAGGCATGTCTATATGAATTTAAGGGGAGGACAGCGCGAGAACTTGGTAGAAATATTTGGGAGCCTTTGAAGAAATGGAGGAATTGATAGAAGACAAGTTTTATCAATACATTATTTATGAGTGTTTTAAACTTATTAATGTGTTTATAATAGTAATATGAATTACCCATGAGTTATGAATGTATGTATTTATACCACTTTCGTATTATGCTGACTAACTTGAAATTTTATATATGTATAATGTATTTACTGAATATGCAATGGTTCTCAATGGAATTACACCTTATTTATCAATAAAAAAAATTAAAAAAAAGATAATAATCAAAGTCCATGTTGCTGAAAGGAAATCTACACAGACAGCCCAAAGAGATGCAAGAGTTTTTTTACATCCCTGTCAGTCTGCCACCCAGCGGCCTTCAAAGGGCGCCAACGAAGTTGAAGATCAACGGGCCGCTTGTATGACCCACAGGGAAGCCTTCTGAAAAGACTGACTAAAGGATAAGAGTGCGACTGCAAAAAGTATGGAAAAACGTTCGGTGGAAACGGCTCTAAATGAGCTTGTAAAATCCATGTCCTGTGACTAGAACAGAAGACCCAGGTATATGAAAGCCAAGCTCAAACACCATAATGAAATGCGGCACATTGACGCAATCAGAAAATGTGCTTTGAGGTGTAGGTCTTAATGACTTGCATGGATAATGGAGTAGAAAACTTGGGGAACACAGCAAGAACATTAGAATAAGTGGGCTTCATTTTATCTGAAAAAATAGCAAAGCCTTATTACTATGCTTTCCGATATTATACGTACTCACATATGATCCCACACGTGCCCCTCCCGCAGTCCACCCTGCCAACCCATTCGCCAGACATCCGGAAAACACTCCTTGTCCCAAGAAGAGGCTCTGGGACAAGGATTACTAATGCTGGAGCTATCAATGTGGACTTGTACAACTCACCAAAACACGCTGCAACACAAGCTTAGGCCCAGTTTTCACAAATTTCCAAGCTCTGATTTGTTGTATAACACAGGGGAGAAGCCATTTATTTCAATACATCAAAAAAAATAATTTGCAAGATGATTGCAACGTCTGCATTTTATATTTTCAGAGTTTTTTCTGTTGCAATTATGGGTCAAAAATAAAACAGATAGCTCCAGGGATACCACAATGCTTCAGGCAGCATGTCATAAAAATATAGTAGTGCATTAATATATGTTGACTGCTTTCGGTGAACGGACATTAGTAATGCCTTCATCAATGTAATGATGAATTGTAAAAATAACAGACATTACTAATCATACAGAATATGTATGAAAGAGCGATCATGGTAGTCGCAGGTCAGGTGGAAAAAGGAGAGCATTAGCAAGTAGCTGCCAGTCAAATAAAACATTTCTCTTTCTAATATGTTGTGATATGCAAGCCCTCAACCTCTGACCTTTCTCCCTTGGCTGATTGTGGGTGGATGCTTAATGAGCTGTTTAATATCAAATGGCTTCTTTGCCGGTACTAACACCAACAAAGTCATTTTTTTTATAGTTCTATTTCTAGGTACCAACCACAATAGGAAAGTGTTCTGATCCTCATTAAATAAATACATACCAACACTGTGATCTTGGTGTGCCCATAATCAGGTTAAAAAAGGCTAAGCATTCCGGTTTAGTTTTGGGGCATTCGTCACCTTGAATACTAAATTTCTTTTGAATTCCCAAGTCTACTCCTAAGACATCGGTCATAGGCACCTTATAAAGTGTTGAAATGTGCCTGCATTCACCCAAAAACGCAAAGTATTATTCTCAGGGAGCTTATCTGGCAAAATGTCCCAAGTAACCTTTGCAGCAGTTCTCAGCTTCTGATACCAGTTGGAGTGGTCAGCCAGGATCTCAACACCGTCTTGGCTTCTTAAACATTCCAAAACAATCTATTCTCAAATAGGTCCCCACTCCTCTTGCAAACACTCTTATCCATTTCTGCATGTACTTACCACATGACTTTGTATTTAAATAATGGAGAATTTATAGTGGTACATGTTTTGCAAACTGTAAAAAGCTTGCCCTTTGGTGTTCGTCTACAGCTTACCCCTAGCTCTCTCCAATAACGAAATTACCTACATTCACTAGTCAGCTGTGTTAGGTACAGAGAAGGCCTAACTCCTGATCACAGGCCACCTAAATGCTCCTCCAAAGGGCTTCGGACATCCATGTCTTCAAACAGAGTTTTGTCTAAGCTATTCACAGCCTCAATTTAATAAGGAATATACAGAATATGGACTGTTAAGAAATTTTAAACGTAATCAGGCAAGCCTGGACGCCATAATCATAACTAATTTTTCGAAACTCTTGACCTGCCATTATAACCGGCTCAAGCCAACTTTCTAAGCAATTGGTGGAATGGACAATGTATTTTGGTTGACTTCCCTTTGCATTGTACGATTTAAGTTAGCATTAGCGGCACCATTTTGCATTCAGCCACCATTTGTACTATGACTGAAACTAAGCTTCTGTCTCATTCTGTTTCCCTTAGCAGAACGCAGTCTCAATGTGTTTGTTTCTATTTCTCCAAGGTTGAGCTTCGCTGCACTAATGAATAGACTGTTTTGTCATTACAAACCTTTCTCGTTAGAACAGGCCTGCTCCCACCCAGAGAGTGGCGAGCACGGGCAGAGTAACCTTGAAACTGAGATAACATGTACCCAGTCTTAGGACTACATCTCATCCTTCTGTTTCTCCTTTGTTCACCAGCTACTAACTGGAAAATTCCAGTCTGTGTGTGTCTTTGAGGGTATTGGAAATGTATATTACGTATTAGCATGTTGACAGGGGTCAGTCCCTCTGCAGCAATCCAAGGAGGCTGGTCAGACTGGACTCCACTCGAGTGTGTGACTACTAAATACTTTTGTTTTGTATTCCCTACTGTCTGACTGACTCTTCATTTGTTTGGAAGACTGAGAGGTGGTCATGAGTGACCAGGGTGACCTGATTTGGTCACTTCCTTCAGTTGGCGCCTGAACAGAGACCCCATCGAGTGTGGCCCTTCCTTGCCCACAGACGGGTGAGGAGGTCAGGGCCACGTCGGGTCAGACAGCTGGACCGGGGATCTCTGCACAAGAGAGCTGGTACTCGCAGCTGCCCTGTCTGACGGGGCAGAGCCTCGCACAGTGGTCATCCCGGCTGGGGTCCTGAACGGCGAAACACTTGGATCTGACCGTTTGATTCGAAGAGTCGGCAATGGAGAATACATTTGTTTGTCTAATAAAAGAGAGAGGGACCCCAGAGCCAAAGGGAGGGGGTTCCGTAACGACTATAAGTCAAAAGAGAAATTCCCTTTGGGCAAATAAACACAGAATATCTAGTTCTTGCGGACCAAACATTAAAAAACAGCAATATATAACACATGAACACATATACACATGGGAAGCAATGTAAACAGAATTAAAACCAAGTGAAAACACTCAAGTAGAATTAATCTAAACAATTTATTAGTGTACACTATATTAGTAAAAAAATGGGAAACATAGAGAACCGGAAAACATATACAATTAATTAGTAAAACATTCCAGTAAACAAAAGGAGGTACAGGTTGAGGACTAAATTCAAACAATGATACTGAAATGTCCTCTCTTTCTTGACCATGTATAACTCCTTTGTGCGTCGACGCGTTTCGGTGGTGAGTACACAGTTAAACCACCTTCATCAGGACAGAAGAAATAGTTGTTTCCCATAAATTCTCGATAACGGTCAATGGGTTAGAAAAAGGGGTATTCAGCCTCCTTTCACACTAGGAAGATATACGTCCTGCGAAATATCCTCCTACTTATAAAGATTTAAAAAGTCGTGAATTTTAAAAACGTAAGCTTGACACGCGGTATGAATGACTGTTATGACGGGACATTATTAATATATGATTAAAAATAAGTCCGACAAAAGGCAGTCATCGTATATATAATTTCTGCTTTCCTGGCTTCTTATGCGAGCGGTATAGGTGAGAGCTTTAATGCAAAATTTTTTAAAACCGGAGCCTTCAGAGAACAGAGCCCGCCGTGATTCAGTCGTGCGTCTCCTGTTTGCAGTACCGGAAAAAGCGTCCCGCGTGTCTCTCAATACTGATACTCTGCAACATTTGTTTGGCCTGTGTGCAACGGGTGAGTTTGCTTTGCTTCTTTGTGGCTATGGCGCCTTTTTGGTTTGCGTTTGGTGCGGTCTGAGTATTGTTTTTGGACAATCGCTTGAATTTGTTTCAGGTCCTTGTGAACATGGTACCACTTTGGTTTGTATTTGATGAGGTCCGAGGACCAATTTTGGTAAAATATTTGCAAATATCAGCTCGGCAGCAATAGTGAATTTGCTTCTATGTGAACAATGCTATGTTTAAGCAAATTGTTTTGTCTGGGCTATCGTTGTGGTTCTACTGATGGTCAATTCGAAGAAAGACAACCAGCGCCACCAGAACGCACCCCAAAATCTTGATATGTATGTCAAGCATGGGCTTGGCCCTATTATGTTTAGCACGTTATGACACAAATATACGAGGGACAATGCCGAGTTGAAACGGCCGTTGACAGACACTTTAGATGAATAGAAAATTAATTTTCTGCAGGATAAATTGTTTGCGAAAAGAAGTAGGCAGTCGATGTTTGATTCCCTAAGAACATGGCAAAAGGAAGCTAAACATAGATGAATGAAAACGGAGAAAGAGGCCCAGAAGGGACAAATGCAGATGGTGACTCAGAAAGCTGTAGCGTATGCTTAGGACAAAACTGAGAAGGGAATAGTGTGTGTTGAGAGGAAGTTTTGATTGCAATGTGAAAAGTCTTAGGTTGCTCGAGTAGAAAATGATACATTTGTGGAGAAATTGTTAGATACTCAACCCCCAAACCCATACGCCCCGCAGAAAATATATCCTGCCATCCCACAGCCTCAATTGCCCGTCTATTCTAATTCTGCTGTTTGTTTCCTCTGCTGTTGACCCACCTGCTTTGGCCACCGCGCCTTCTGTCCTTTCTTTGGCTTTGCCTTCTGCTCCTGCAATGACCGAGAGTCTTCCTTCTACACTTATTGCTTCGGCATCTCTCCCTCCAACTCTTACACCTACGACACAGAAATTGGGGACATTGGTGCCCGTTCCCTCTGTTACCACCCCTTCATTCCCTGACGGTACTGTGTATTGGAACGCCTGTACATGGATTGGGAGATGAAGACTGGACGACAGCTAGGGAGCGACTGGGGCGGATATTGATACGATCGGATGTGGGCGAGGAAGAGAAGGAGGTAGTAGCCAATCAGGCTGCTTAGTGGGCTCATCACCCCATTTACAGAGTAGAAGTTGTGTGGAGTGTGATGAAAGATTATGAGCCTTTTGTGTAGCAGCATGCCCTAAAGCACATATCGGCTACTTTGATTGGACAGTGTTAACAGGGTTTCAATAATGTAGCACCCCAGATTATTTATGATATTAGGGACAATGTGTACACTGCTGGTATGGCACCTGGTGAGGTTTTTGGTCATCTTGCAACGTTAGTCACTTATCGAGGTAGGCTGTTTGAGAAGAGCCCGAAGACAGTATCCCAGTTTCCGATGAGGGAGATCCATACCATATACCATCTTGAACTACTAGAGTTGCAAGATCAGCGGAATACTGTTGTTAGGCCGAGTGTTGAGGCCCGTTCCCAAGAACAGTGGGTTTATACTTCATGGAAAAGGAGTGAGGTTTGGGCCATTAAGACTCAGTTACCCGACCCTAGGAAGAATCCTACTGCGTATTATAAGGAATTGACGGAGGTTACTTCATCAACAGTGATGACACTTGGCAGATATTAAAATGTTCTTTGGTTTACAGGTACCCGTTGATATTTGGAGGCAGGTACACACACACAGGACCACGCTGCAGAGTTGGGTGGTACTTGGGATCAGATTAAAGCATGGGACCAGGAGAGGAAGCCTGGTGAGAAGCCCAAGGCATAGATACTAGCTTTGCCTGCCAGAATTATTATCTCTCTTATTCCACCACGAAGGGTAAATTGGGACAAATTAACGGCATGCCGTCAAAAGAAAGATGAAAGTGTGTCTGATTTTTTCACTCGATTTGAAGGTGTGTTTTGGGATTTTAGCAGACAGGTCTTGTCGTTGGAGAGGTGTCCGATTGTTCGTTAACAGATTTGTTACTAATCTGCTTCCCGAGATAGCGAACCGGTTGCAGGCTTCGGAGAGCACTTGGACTACCTCCTCCCCTTCTGTAATATTAAGTATGGCACAGTATTATGAACATCGGGAGAATGAGGAGAAGGAGAAGGTGGAGAACAAGCACAAAGAATTGAAGAAGGTGTTATTTAAACAGACTTCTCGAGGGAATGGAAGAGGACGTGGTGGTCCGGACCGACCGCTTTCGCGTACTAGCAGGAACACTACGCCAAAAGAACCAAATCAGTGTGGGTACTATAAAGAGATGGGGCACTGGAGCAGCCAGTGTCCGGTGCTTTGACAAAAAGTGGCAGGACAGGGTTCAGGGTGCTGGGACATCAAAGGATCACGCTGACCAGAACTACTTTGACGACCCTAGGGCCAAACAGTATTACCACGATGACTATGATTTGAATGAGGTGACGGACATGGTGAGAGACCAGTCCAGATACCTGTAGATCAGTGTGAACCATACTTTACTGCAGATTTGCATGGCTCAACTAAGGAATTTTTGGTGGATAGCGGTGCTATGCATAGCTCTATCTCCTGTTCACTGGTCCCCGGGGTAGCTCGGTCTGGCCATAATAATGTTTCAGTAGACTTTTCTGGTGTACCAGTTGTAAGCCCCATTTCGAAGCCTCTTACGTGGACTATAGGTCCTTTTACTGTGGATTTACAGTTCTTGTTAACATTAAATTGTGGAAAAAATGTAATGGGCTTAGATTTGTTAAAGAAGTTGCATGCAACAATTTATTGTTCTCCGGAACGTCTTTACATAACAATGGGTCCGAATGTGGTCAACACAAAGCAGTGTGTATCCAAAGATGCACCCCTCCCTGCTGAATTTAAGGATGTGCCGCCCACGATGTGGGCAACAGGTGACATGGATGTAGGACTATTGAAAATTTCCCCGGTTTCCATTAAAGTTAAAGACAATGCCATTCTGCCTCGTATTCCCAAGTATAACATACCACAAGCAGGGGAGCGAACTTTGCTGCAATTATACAGGATCTAATTGAGACGGGGTTGTTGAAGAGATGACTGCAAATGTGTGTAATAGCACTATTCTGACCATTCTTATGAGGGCACCTTCAGGCTCCTCTGATGATCACCCATATGTTCATCGTTTTGTGATGGACATGCACCAGTTAATAAAATAGTTGTTCCTCGGTTCCCGTTGGTCCCGGACATTACTGCCCTTCTGAAGAGGATTCCTTCCTTTGCTAAATTCTTTTCTGTCAGTGATCTGAAGAACGTATTCTTTAGCATCCCGACAGCAGGCACTTGTTCGGTTATACCCTAGCTGGCAGTAGTTTAGATTCTGTTGAGCTCCTCAGGGCTATACTGAGAGCCCTAGCATATATAGCCAAGCCTTGAAAGCCCAATTGGACTCCCTCACGCTTCCCTCAGGTAATGTATTGATTCAATATGTGGATGATATCCTTATTGTTTCTGACACTGTAAAGGGATTCAAAGACAGTATGGTTAAGTTGTTGCTGCATTTGGATCACCAAGGACATAAAGTGTCCCTTTCTAAATTTCAATATTGTCGACAGGTCACCCATTTAGGTCACTTACTGTCGAAGGAAGGTATGAGATTGGCCCCTGAGCGCATCAGCACCACTGTTAAAATGTTTATCCCTAAAACTCAGAGGGATGTGCGTGCTTTTATTGGCATAATTTTCTACTGTCGGCATTGGATTCCTAATTATTCATTACTAACAAAACCCCTGCTCGGCTAACCACTAAAGATGTGCATGAACCCCTGCCTTGGACGCCTGAATGTCAGCAGTCGTTTGAGCAATTGAAAGGTGCGCTTTGCTCTGCACCTGGGCTTGGTACGCCTGATTACATGAAGCAGTTTGTGCTGTATGTACACGAGACGGCCGGTTGTGCTCTGTCTTAACACAGGCATTTGGAGGCAAGCAACAGCAGTGTGCTTATTTTTCTACTCTTCTTGACCATGTCGCAAGAGCCCTCCAGAGCTGGCTAAGAGCAGTCGCTGCAGTGACCATCTCTATAAGGCAATCGCCTGGGCTCATACTAGATACCGACCTCACAGTCCTGGTGCCCCACGCTGTGGATACACTTTTGAATAAGACCAAGACACAACACCTCACCAGTGCATGCCTGACCGGTTACAAATGGACCCTTTTTGCACCACATGTTACTAATAAAAGATGGGCCAGTCTAAACCCAGCCACGTTGCTACCCCTCCCTTCTAAGAGTGAAGAAATTGATATACGTGATTGCATTTTTTTGGACAGGGGAAGAAACGAAGGGACGGGTAGACCTGACCTATGTTCCTTTATCTGAACCTCAAGGAGAACTATAGGTCGATGGCTCATGTTTCAAGTTACCAGATGGCACTACAACTGCTGCATAAGCGATCACAACACTGCATACTTTAGTTGAGACATCACAAGTTCCGTATCAGTCGGCCCAAGCAGCGGAACTCGGTGCCCTTATACAAGTCTGTGAGTTGAGCCAGGGACTAGCTTTCAATGTTCATACTGACAGCTAGTATGCATTTGAAGCGGCCCATAATTTTGAGCGACTTTGGGCAGAGAGGGGGTTTCTCACTTCCCATGGGATGAAAACACAGCATGGCCCTCTTATACATAGGATGTTGTCGGCTCTGACACTCCCCAAGAAATTAGCTACAGTGAAGTGTAGTGCCCACAGGGCAATTCCTGATGAAATGGGTAGAGGGAATGCATTTGCAGATCAGACAGCTAAGGAGACAGCCCGAACAAAGATGAAAAGGATGCTTTTAGCAGGTCCAGCTAGGTGGGTGCCCGAGGTTGCTATGTTTGAGGATAGGTTGGCAAATGTCAAGTACATTCAGAGCGAGACAACAATCGAGGAGTTATCAGTATGGCAGGGAAGCTCAGCACGTTTGGATGAAGAAGGGTGTTGGATGGATAAGTCAGGGAAACAGAGGTGGATGTTACCAGATGCATATGTCCTCCCTGTAGTCACTATGGCACACTCTATAGCACAATAACAATATCCCAAAGATGGCCGCCCATCTAGTCAAATATTGTATGGTGTGAATGATGCACAATCCTGGTAAGGGTACCCCTACACCACCTGGCAATTTTGCACCCCCTACTTTCCCTTTTAAGGTCCTCCAATTAGATTACGTATAAATGGATTGAGTCAACAATTTGAAATATGTGTTCGTGATAGTTTGCGCATTCAGCAAATGGTTGAGGCTTGCCCCACTAAACAAAATACAGCCATAGCAACTGCAAAGGTACTCATGAAAAAGTTATTTCTTCGTTTCGGCTTTCCCGTTTGATTTGGAGTGACAATGGAAGCCCATTTAATGCGAGAGTCATACAGATGGTTTGCGAAGGACTCCAAATCAAACAAAAGTTTCAGGCTACAAATCACCCCCAGTCAGCAGGTCTAGTTGAGAGGTACAATGGTACTCTCAAAATGAAATTGGCAGAGATTCAGGAGAGCACAGGGTTGCAGTGGCCAGATGCTTTACCATTAGCACTCTTGTCTACACGAACAACTGCTCACTCTAGAACAGGGTTGTCATCCTACGAGGTCGTGTTCGGGCAAATGTCTGGGGCGTCCTCGAACAATTTCTGAGATTGAATATCCTCTGTTAGTGGATTATTTGTATGAGTTAACTAAAAGTCTGCGTTCTATTCACCAACAGATTCAATACACACTTCTGCCAGCACCTGAGGGGCCCGGACATAACATTCGGCCTGGGGACTACATCTTGATGCATAACTTCCAGAGGAAGAAGGCTTTGGAGTCAAGGTGGAAGGGGCCAGTTCAAGTATTCCTTGCCACCAGCACAGCAGTCAAGGTTCCTGGCCGAAAGAATTAGATCCATTGCCAGCACTGTCGAAAAGTAGCTCTTCCTTTGCCTTACGACCAGTGGCTCTTTGACGGCAGAGGGGATTCGGAGTGGGTACAGGTGCCCGCTTTCTCCCCTTTTCGGATGTCCAACTGACGTGGACCCAAACACAGGATGAGAATGATGCAGTTTGAATAAAGCAGTGTCCCCTGAGGTCAGGGCCATTCAGGAGCCCCTTTCTACTGGCCTGTCTGTGCTCGAGCCCCAGTCCATTGGCCCCTCTGTGTCTGAGCCCTCCGAGTCCCTTTTTCCCGACCCCTCTGTGCCTGGAGCAGTTGGGTACAAAGTGCGCCCCAGACGGAGGAACAGTGCACCAAAGGAAAAGTAGGATTAGCAGGGATGGACTTGATAAGTCAGGCAACAGTAGCTTAGGGAGAAATGAGATTGGTGCATTGTTTGGACACTGGACAGGATAGATCGAACGTGCTCTCCTGGAGGAGGGGGGGGGGGGTACCTTATCCTGAGCAATGTGGGATTTCTTCAAGAGCTGGTTCGACAGCTCCACCACCGGTGCTCAACAGCGCCATCCATGATGAACATTAGGAGTCTGCCAGCGAGGCTCTAACGGTCGCTGGAAACATTTGCTTTTTGCCCTTAGATTCCTTGCAGTATTCCCCCCTTGGTTCCACAATGTATCTGTATGGCTGCCCCATCGAGGAAAAGGAGCAGCCATTTGCTGCACCGAGTTTAGGGCAGGATGGATCTAGCTGGTCTGCATGGTCCACAAAGAGTAAAATAGTTTTTGTAGTGATCAAAGTGATTTTCTTAACAACAGTACTTGGGGTAGCATGGTTCCTGGAGGAGAAATACCCAGTACATGCCCTGATTGGTACAACGCTTCTTCTCCCTGAGCACGTTTGTTACTTTGGCTCGCCATATGAGAGAGCATCGCAAAACATGTGTAGACATTGAGTTTTCGCAAATGCTCCCTCAAGCCCATGATACGTCTAATGTTACTAATTGTTGAATATGTGGTCTACTCCCCTCAGTTACACTTAAGCTTGATATTCTGTTGTTAATGCCATTATCCTATCTGGTGAGCTGCGAGTGGTGGTTTGAACGGTTTACTATGGTGCATTATCACTTTATTCCTCTGCTATGAATAGGACATCTGCTGACTCTCGCACAGTGGTAGAATAGATACACTTCCACCAAGGATTAACTTGTACGGGGTCAGGAGGAAAAGAGACTCTGGACACATTGACCCAATCAGCTTGTATGAATATATATGAGAAGGTAAAGAACGAACCATGGCTTTGAAATTAAATGTTAGATTTCAGGGGGTTCAATGCCACTGAATATTTTCGATCCTTTCAGGTATGCAATATTACTAAGGATGCGGTGATGCCGGTGTCAGTAGTTAACACCACAGCTGGGTTTTGTATCCAGGGTGTAGAAGGGGTCATTAATACCACAGCTGGAATACCGACAAATATTACAGCCGAGCTTCAGGCTACGAGGGTTGCTGCTTTACAAAACAGGATGGTGTTAGACGTCATCCTTGCTGATCGGGGGAGGGGCTTGTTGCATCATTGGCAGTAGTTTTTTCTGTTGGAATGGACAATGTATTTTGGTTGACTTACCCTTGCATTGTACGATAAGTTAGCATTTGAGACACCATTTTGCATTCAGCCGCCACTTTGTACTATGACCGAAACTAAGCTTCTGTCTCATTCTATTTTCCTTTGCAGGAACCAGTATCAATGTATTTTTTCTATTTCTCCAAGGTTGAGCTTTGCTGCTCTAATAAATAGTCTGTTTTGTCATTACATACTTTTCTTGTCAGAATAGGCCTGCTCCCACCCCGACAGTGGGGGGCACAGGCAGAGTAACCTTGAAACAGAGATAGCATGCACCTGGTCTCAGGATTACAGCTCATCCTTCTGTGTCTCCTTTGTTTACCAGCTACTACTTGGAAAATCCCAGTCTAGGCTTGCCTTTGGGGGTATTGGAAATGATTCAAAAACATAGCTGTCCGTGCAAAACATGTCAAGTTTATGTCAGATTTATAGTACATTAACAGTTTCATCTGCACAATAGACCTATCTGCTTTGCACTTATTTGTAATATTAAAAGGTTTGTTCAATCTAAAAACTTGAGCTAGTTTCTAAATCTCTTATGGATTTTGGTAGTGATTAATTATACCGTACGAATGTTTCCAAAATACGTTTATAATACATCAAATAAGATATTTTCGAATCCTGGTTCTGGCCTGTACTAATGCATGAACTAGCTCCAGAACCTTCACTGTCAAAATACCAATATGTTAACAATTAGAGCTAAAGCAACTTACACTGCCCTAACAAAAGAGATGTAATTATAAATGCAACTGTAAGGGTACTGATGCTCTTGTTGATTCTTAAAAGCATGTAAATGTAATCAAAGGATTTGGGGGTGTGTGGGAAAGTCACTTCAACTTGCCTTGACATCATGAGGGATGCGTTTTTGAGATACTGGTTTAATCATATATGTGAATATTGCAACGTTGTTAGCAGCTTCAATGTCTGTAGAAATAATATTTTTTGTTTTTTAGGTGTTATGGTACTTTTTTGGTGTGTAATCTTATTAGATATCATATCATGCAGCATCTCGTGATATATTCGCACAGTTTGTGTACATACATGTAAACCATGTTCCTCCTGTAAAAGCTTGCATCCCATAGTCATAGTAACAAAACTAAAATAAAAGGCAAACTCAAGTCAACATTAAGTACATTGCAATCACATAGCCCCAATTCGAGCCCACCTGGGTCGCATGATGGTCATATATTTTTTGCTTCACCCCAACATCATATCTACTCCATGTAGTTTGCACCCAACTACACTTCTATACATGTTATTTCCAAAGCACCATCAGGAGTACTTGACAGAGTACACTGGCCTACATGTCTAATGTATGTTGAAATAATTAATATAAATATTAATCTTTTTACAGAATTTAAAACCGAATTGTACTAGTATACCTAAAATGCTTGTAAAATAGCATATATTAAAAACAGCATTGATATATGAATTTCTGTTTGTAGGTCCTTTGTCGAGGTGGATATTGCTGAAGAATAATTTACTGTAACAGGGCAAAATAAGAGGAAAAGTGTAAAGGCTGGAAATAAAGTCTTTATCAGCAATGTGAAACAAGTGGTGTCCTTCATACAAGATACCATCAGACTAATGAATGCTGTCTAAAAACCTCTGAAAGCATCCTGTAGATGGGCCAGGAATCTATTAAAAAAACGTAAAGAACCTGGGGTGTATGGCGGCTAAGAGTAACATGGACATGGAAAGGACTATCCGGGGCCAGATTCCGAGACTGGGAGGCAGGTATGGATTGATGTATGCAGGCGGAGAGGGCAGTTTATGATGGGAGAGGTTGCCCACAAAAATGGACCAGGATCTGGGGGGGGAATGGAACAAAAGTAGAGGGATGATCTGTTTGCCGTTTAACTACCCCTCCACGCAAAGGGAGTGATGGTACAGAATTATATTTGTGTGTGGCTGAGTAACTCAGCATTATTACTGTTCATAACATCTACATGACTCCCTCATAGACAACGACAGATCACATGGACTCAACATAATCTCCCTAAACAGACTACACCCAACTGATCCCTATGCTCATGAGGACCCCTCCAACCCCAAAATCGACTTCTGCAACGTTGACCAATGTAGTCAAATGGATGAGAAACAACTGCCTCTAACTCAACTCCGGCAAAACAGAAGTACTAATCTTCGGCAAGAACACCTTCGCATTGGACCACAGCTGGTGGCCGCAGAACTCATACCCACACCTATCGACCATGCAACCAAGCTCGGCATCATCCTCTACAGCCAACTGAACATGAAACGACAAGTCAATGCAGTGGTCTCCTCCTGGTTCCACACATTCACTTTGCATGCTCTTCAGATGGATCCCAACAACAGAAAGACTGCCAATCAGGCCCTCGTCACCAGCCACCTCGACTACGGCAACGCACTCTTTGCCGGGATCTCTACCTAGATCCTCAGAGGACTCCAGACCATACAGAACACAGCAGCCAGACCCATCCTTGACCTCCCCCAAACGAACCACAACCCCCCCCCCGAGAAACCTCCACTGACACCCCATCCAGAAGAGATTCCAGTTAACGCACACCTACAAAGCTGTCCGTGACCTAGAACCTGCCTACTTTAACAATCAACAACTTCCACCAACCTGCTAGACACCTGCGCTCCTTCTTATTTTCCCTCGCACACACCCCATGCATCTGTCGCAGATGCAGAAGTGGCTGCTCCTTCTCCTACATTGCTGCAATGACCTGGAACGACTTTCCCATCCAGCTCCGTACACCCTACGTGGTGGTAGGCTTCAGAAAGACTCAACACCAACTCTTCGACGGAGACACCGCACCCAGTTACCCTAGGGGTGACAGTGCTGCGCTTTACAAAAGAAATTTGATTGATTGACTTCTTTAACACAGGTTTTAGGAAACACTGCTGAAAGGAATATCACCAAATTTCGCAAAAGGAAGATAGATTTTTGTCCTCAGATTGTGCTTTTTGTAATTTGATGCACATCTGTTCAGTAGCTTGAGATATTAAGGGTAAAAAATAATTTTATATTTTGGCAATTGGGCTTGCGAAAGTCCCGCGGGCGACCCATGAAAACGCAAGATCAAAAATGGACCCCTATGATTGGTCAAGAAGGCAATTTTTCCTGTCACCCATTACGTTCTCACAGTAGCAAGAGGCTGCCGGGAGTCTCGCTAGAGGGAGTGCTCTGATCGGCTGGCTGTTGGAATGTTAGAATTGAAATGGCCAACATTACTGTTTACTATGAAAAATTGGAGCAGTTGTGTAAAGTAAAGTAGCTATGGAAGGGAGCAGCAGAAAGAACAACAACAATAGAAGGGGGCTCCCCGTAGGGTTTCTTAGAGATATAAAGGCAGGCCAAGGGGGAGAAAACAACTGTATAGAGAAAAATAGAAGGTACCCTGCCAATTATTTATAAAGGTCCCAGCTAGAGGATCCTGCTATGATAAAGAAAGGGGGTGGTTAACCCAGGGGCTGAGGCTGCACAGGACAAAACTAAGTCATTCCAAACAGATTCAACAACATGTTGTGAAAAAATACATATTTTTTTATTATTTTTCTCTTCTTAAATATATTCAAATGACATACATGTATAAATTTATATATTCACTGATATTTCACAAAACACAAAGACAAAATTTCCTTTCACGATTAAGATCTGCCCACACTTCATACAAACTACCACACTCATTCACACAGGGATTTTTCTAACTACGAAGGAAGCATTCAACTCTCATTTATCCATTTCTCTAGTCCTGGCGCAGACAACAGTAGATCTTAATTTAGTTGTCTAAAGCGGGGGGTTCAACCAGGAAGATGGTATTGATACGGGTCCTGGTGTACTTGGAGAGGATTGCCGTATTCCTGGGACAACGTGCCGACGCGCGTTTCGGTGGGAAGCCAATAAGGCCACACCTTCGTCAGGACTAGAGAAATGGATAAATGAGAGTTGAATGCTTCCTTCGTAGTTAGAAAAATCCCTGTGTGAATGAGTGTGGTAGTTTGTATGAAGTGTGGGCAGATCTTAATCGTGAAAGGAAATTTTGTCTTTGTGTTTTGTGAAATATCAGTGAATATATAAATTTATACATGTATGTCATTTGAATATATTTAAGAAGAGAAAAATAATAAAAAAATATGTATTTTTTCACAACATGTTGTTGAATCTGTTTGGAATGACTTAGTTTTGTCCTGTGCAGCCTCAGCCCCTGGGTTAACCACCCCCTTTCTTCATCATAGCAGGATCCTCTAGCTGGGACCTTTATAAATAATTGGCAGGGTACCTTCTATTTTTCTCTATACGGGAGCAGCAGAAAGGCCTGCTGTCCCCCTAGATTTATAGAGTTGTTGTATAAGGAATAGCTACTGTGAAGATAGTACTTCGCGAGAGGCGAACAGAAAGCACAGACCCCTCACACTCTACGCAGGGGATTGTGCATCCTGCTCCTGCGAGCGTCTCGCGAAAGCACTTTAAAAAACAAATTTAACCATATTTTAATGACTATTCTATTAAAGATTAGCATTAAACATTAACTGAAAACATGATACAATTGCGTATACAATTGATTACAAAGAAATGTAGAACTCTACGATCTTGAGTGTCCCTTGTGAGCGACTCACGAGGCTCTCGCGAGAGTAATGACACCTCAAAAATAGATTGCTGGTAACATGTCCCAATATGAGTTAGAAAAACTGAAGAAATACATAACCTCCACTGAAATATTGCAATATTAATCTGCTTAATACTCACACATTTTTTAGAAACATTATACAAACTGTGAACCATATCATGCTCATCGACAATAAAAAACAGACAGTAGCATAGGCAATAGATCTTGCCGTTTGGACCTTATAAGTGTGTAGGCACGTAGCATTATCTTGAGTGATGTGCTGCCAGGGATTGAAGAGCTTTACAACTGCTACACATTGTTTTTAACATGTACTTTAGACAGAGTGTCAACTGATATTGTAATATTGCCCATTAGCAGAGTTTGCCCCCAGGTTCAGAATGAGTTTGGATAGGGTACTGAAAGTAATCACAGTCTTGCGGCACGTTTATGTGACACTTTCAAACAGTCCTGGTTTTTGAGTCAAAAGAACATTTGTATTCTGGGACATGTAGTTTTGGTTGGCTCGTCCTAGTTTTGCTTCCCCCTGAAATCAAAGCATGTCGAGTGTTAGCTAAAAATACTGGCTGGGCTGGCCCACGTAACAGAGGGGTTACCAGCACCCCTTGTTTTGCAAGCACTACGAAGCCACCGATCTGTGTCAGCAAGCGCAATGATTAACAAATAGGAGCAGATATTTAAAGCTTGTACCAGCACAACACTTGATCAATGTGGAAGCTTCAGTAATAATCAAGTGCAAAACGCCACAATCCAGCTACTTACCCGTGAACAAGGCTGCCGAGTCAGCTGAAACGCGTTGGGTTTTGTAAAGGACTTGCTGCAAACTGCCACTTTGTTGTAATGAAGATTAAACCTTCGTGTGCCTGAAAGTCCCGTGAGCAGTGCTTTTCTTTCAAGAGAGTGGAGGAATGGTGTTTGTTGTGTTAATAGGGGTGCTCCGTCCCCTAGCACTGCCTGTCCTGTGGGATTGAGGCTCCTTCACGGGGAAAAGGATATAGATATATATATATCTATATCTATATATAAGAAAAAAGGTGGGTCCCAAAACGTGTTTTCCCCATGTTAAATTCCATAGGGACATTCTGACAAGGCTACAGCTCGAACAGCTGAACTGAATTACACCAGATTTGGCAAAATGGTAGGGCCTGGTATGCAGCAGTGCCTTTTGTATGTGTGGTGAAAAGCGTTCCAGTAGTTCTTGAGAAAATTGAATTTGAAATTTTTCAAACAGCATTTTCTATGGGACCTTTAGACACGGCTACAGCCCGAACGGCTGAACAGAATTACACCAAACTTGGCAAAATGTTAGGGACAGGTATGCAGTAATGCCTTTTCTATATTTGGTGAAAATCCCTCCAGTAGTTATTGAGAAAATTGAATTTGAACAAATTATATATCTATATGCGCTCAACATTCTATTGGGAATAACTTTGGCGCCGATTGAGGAATCTGTGTGTACTTTTCCAGAATTTTGGCCAGCTCCGCTCCTTCCCTGAAAGTTTCGGGGGGAATCGTCAAGCGGGGGCTGAAAGGAGGGTCCCAAAATGTGTTTTCCCCATGTTAATTTCCATAGGGACCTTTAGACACGGCTACAGCCCGAACGGCTGAATGGAATTACACCAAACTTGGCAAAGTGGTAGGGCCTGGTATGCAGATGTGCCTTTGCTATGTTTGGTGAAAAGCCCTCCAGTAGTTCTTGAGAAAATTGAATTTGAAATTTTTCAAATGGCATTTTCTATGGGACCTTTAGACACGGCTACAGCCCGAACGGCTGAACGGAATTACACTAAACTTGGCAAAATGGTAGGGACAGGTATGCAGTAGTGCCTTTTCTATATTTGGTGAAAATCCCTCCAGTAGTTGTTGAGAAAATTGGATTTGAGCAAATTATATATCTATATGCGCTCACCGTACGAGCACCGTACGCGTACCCTTACGTGCGCGAGCAAGTTTCTGATTGGCTGGCAGTCGACTGGCAACATTCCAAACTGTCCAAACCAGGAAGTGATGGCCACCATCTTGTTTTTCAGGAGAACTGAGGCACAAGAGAGCCCAAAACAAGAGTGGAAAACACAAAAAGGGGGCTGGGTAGAGACCCCCCAATCCTCTAGCCCTTCTCAGGGGGTCCCAAAAGGACCCCCAAGGGCAAAAAAAAATTTCTTTTTTAAATTGAAGAAATCGCGGGGTACGCGCACCGTACAAATTAAAAAAAACAATTGCACTTGGTGGTCCTTCTGGGATCCACTGAGCAGGGCTAGGGGGTCAGGGGGTCTCAACCCTGCCCCCTTTTCGCGTTTTCCACTCTTGTTTTGTGCTCTCTTGTGCCTCACTTCTCCTGAGAAACAAGATGGCTGCTCAGGTGGTCCCAGAAGGATAATAACATATATAAACGTTATCCGCTAATAGAATTAGCATTTACAAAACCTTTGAAATTTATTGAAAAAACATAGGTTTCACACCTGATATAGTTAGGAATTAGCATTTAAAAAACCTTGCAAATTCACTTAAAAAACAAGCATTTACAATGCAATGGTTTTGCCTTTGACAAAGTTAGAGCTATTGGCATTGCCAATGACAAATTTTGTATTTATGTGTTGGTTTTGAAAACAGATAAATTAATGGCATTGTCATTTAAAATGCCAATAGCGTAATCTCACGCAAATGGACGATGGTTAAAAATATTTTTGAAAAGTGCTCTATAGATTCAGGAGGAGTCGGGGAAGGATAATGAATAGAGATAGAGCCAAGAAGGAAAAACAAATTAGGTTGAAAGAGTGGTGCATTGGAGAGAGTTAACAGTGTGTTGAAGGGAGAGTGAGTGACGGGATGAGAGTATGAGCTGAAGAGAGAGAGGCAGTGAGAGAAGGAGAGTGCGGTGAAAGGGAGTGGGAGGAGCGAAGAGGAAGTTGTTCATGAAGGTGAGGACTGAGCAAGTGACGGGGTTGTCTGGACAGGAAAGGCTGGCACAGGGCGGACAGACGCATGGAGACACAGGTACTAGGGGGAAGAGGTGGGAGAAAGGAGCATGTGACACTGGTCCCGGGTGCAGGGTTTGGGACTAGCGTGTAGAGAGGATGGACAGCGTGTTATTGCACGAACAACAACAGTCGGCAAAAATCTAAGTAAAGGTCTGCTTTTAACGTGAAAAGGCGCAACAGTGAAGGGATCTGGCCAGAACACATGGCATGTCCAGCATTACGTGGGGGAGGGTCAGCCGCCAACAATGTCTTAACTTCAAGCCGGGAAAATCCGAAAGGGGAGGGGCATCCAATTTAGCTAAGCTTTTGGGCAACCCTGTCCACAACATGGCACATATGCCTCGGTCTTTTCATGGAGGTAACTCGCGCTGAAAGAAAAAAACATCAAATACAATATTTTTATATTCACCTCCCAAATAAACGTTGTAAGAACTAAGTGCCTGGCGCTGGCGCTCACAACGATCGTGCTATGCACACTTTGAAAGGTCGAGACAAGCAATGGCGGGAGCGTGGCTAGAAGTGGAACTTAATGGCCAGTTCGATCCAGCCCTTCATGGTACACCGAAGGTCAGGGAATAGCACATTCCGGAGCTAGTTAGATGTTGCACGCGAAGTATAGTACAACTCCCTGCCACCAAACTACATACACACCACAACGTGCCTTCCTTCCTGCAGGCGCCAAGCTCAAATCAGTATAACAAATCAGTGTTTGTTTGTTTTTTTTTTTTTTGCAGTATTATCTATGTACTTGTGTTTGGTACCCTTTTGTAACATTCACGCACCACTTTGCCCTTGTAACACACGGTTTGCTACCTCTCACATGTTTTTACCTTTGATACTTGCACAAGTGCCACCTTTGCCTAAGTAACGTTTGTTCTTGTGCTTGAGTGTCTAGCACATATTGCAGTATTATACCTCCAATTATACCTTGTTTTCTCTTGTAACCTGCACACTTGTCACTTTGTCCTCCTGTACACTTTTTACTACCTCTTGTATTTTATTGGTTGCTCACAATTTTTACTACCTCATGTATTTTGTTTGCTCACAATTGTCACTTTTACCTTTTGTAACTTAACGGCTGATTTTGTAATCTGTTTTTGTGTAATGTTCTCATCATGTATTATTTCTGTTCCTATTGTGAAGCGCTCTGACGCCTTCGGGTAAAGTATGCGCTATATAAAAATGCATAAATAAATACAATAAAATAAATACACCACCACTATCACGCGTTCATCCGATATCATAAGCAAAGTGATGCCTGCACCGCAAATGGCGGCTGCGCTGCCGAGGGTGCTGCTTACTAGACCAGGAGGAGGAGGAAGAGATCAACCTGGTAATAACTCCTGCCATCTATGATCCAGGGTGGATGTATTCACTCCTAGCTCTGGGGCACCTAAGAGCTTTATGGACAGCTCCAGACTTTGCAGTTATGCCACATGTAGATGTTTTGCTGGACTTCTTGTGGCACCGATCTGGAGGCCACTTAGGGAATAACTTGTGCACAGGCAGGCGGTGATATCCGACAGTGCCTTCTCAGTATCCACCACCAGAGACCCTTTGAAAGGCAGGTGCTTGGTGTATGCATTCATGCAGCCATCTTTTAATCAGAGCCAGGTCAGCTATGTAAAAGCTCACAGTCTGGGCTCAGTTATTTTCGCCTGAGCTGCACGCTCATTCTGCCAGTCAGCAAGCATGCAAACACGGCTCCTGTAAACCTGAATTCCAGAAATACGGACACGAACAAGGCATACGAATGAAATTTACGGGCAATTGTATGGAATGCTGGGTGCAAAAGCTACCACTGCATGAAACTGAAATGTAATCATAAACTACTCTGCATCACCCCACAAGTGACCACTTCCGTCGACCACCCTCTGCAAACAGAAGCATGGCACTGAGAAACACAGGTTGTGCAACACATTGCTGCACCAAAGTCCTGCATCCAACAACTGAAAGCAATTATTTTCACTCTTATCTTGGACACACACACACGTTTGTCGCAGGATACACACATGACAGACAGGCACCCAGCAGCCAGTGCTTAATTTGAGCTGGAGGTTCCGGTGCTCGGCACTAGCACTTAAATCTCCACACCGTCACTTTTCACAGTCTGCCACATAGTGGCGCTGATTGTGTAACAGTTGATTAACTTATACCTGCCGCCCAAGTCATTGTTATAGCTTTGGGGGGCCTGAAATAGTCTGAATTGTCAGACTTGAAGCAGTGTGATGGTGAGCGGTTTTGCTGATTCTGCGATGGGCAGTGCTGGCAGGGGTCGGTGCAAGCTGTGGTGGTCTCCGAACGAGGAGCCCGGCACTTATTGTTTCACAACTTAAGCAGTGCCAGCGGCAGCAGACAGACTAACCCCACAGGCCCGACTGGAGAAGGGAAACATACAGCCGACACCCCCACCACAGGACATAACGGATCAGGGGTACAGCGGGGGTCCCCGCAGCCCTGCAGGGTGGGGCGGGGCGATGGTTTCTTGTTTTGGAAGGGGGGCATCATTCTCTAAGCCTGGCAGACCTCATGCGGTGGCATGGAAAAAGAAACATTTCAACGCCCAAAAAAAGCCAGGCTGACTTCCCAAGCGGCAGGAAACAGGAAAGCACCGCCCTTTATGTGCTCGGACTGGCAGGTATAGGGCCCGCTAAAGGTACCCCATGGCACTGTGTCCATGGCAGAGGCGTAATGCAGGCCCCTGCGGCGTGGGGGTGGGGTAAAAATAAACCCACCACTCTCCCTCCAGTGAACCAGGACCACAGACCCGCAGAGGGCGCCCAGATGCCGAAGGCGCTATGCAGCCAGACACTTGGTAGTAGGCGCTGTACAGAAGCAGTCCTTTACCAGAAGATTGTACATAGAAATATCAAATTACATACATATTTATGTCCTAGATAACGTGTACAAAAATATCGTGCCATTCAGCGTAGATTTTCTATTTTCAATAAAAAATTTAGGACACAATATTGATCCCGTACAAGAGTCTGGAGCACACCTAAACCCGGCCATTTACAGCGCCGAGAAATGAAAGTGAGCCGTGAAGTCCTGTATAAGAATCAAAGTATTGTCGTGTAGAAGCTGGTGGGGGCACAAGAGCGAACCTCAAGCAGCCCCATCCGCTATGCCCGGCCCGCACACTCCGAAATCGCCGAAGGGCGGCTGGGAACGGCGCGGCGCTATATGAACACACTTCGTGACGTAACAGAATGTGTTCAGCTGTGGTGCCGGCAGGTGTGTGTGGAGTGACGGCTCCCTGCTGCGGGGGTGGGGGTGGGTGCAACCTGTGCAAACAAGCACCACACGGCTAGTGACTGGAGAAACGAAGCATTCTGCATCTAATGTGCCACGGACATTGGAGGGCACTGCACTCAGAAGCCTGGGAGAGCCGATAGCAGGAAGACGGGCCTGTCCGTCAATCCCGGCCCAGATTCGGGGGCGCTCCCGAGAACAGGCTTTCGGCTGACGTAGCAAAAAGCGGAAAATTCTCGGGAACGCCCCCGAATCTGGTCCGGGATTGACGGACAGAGCCGTCTCCCAATGGCTAGCCTCCATTTATGGAGCTAGCCAATGGGAGCAGGGGGCGAGTCCCTGTTCCCCACTGTAAAACAAGGTTTTTCTAGTGCATGCGCACTTCGTGCGCATTTGCTAGGCAAAACCTAACCATAGGTTTCAGGCCTTATATAGTTAGGAATTAGCATTTACAAAACCATTGAAATTGCTCCTATATAGTTAGTTGTACTAACTATATTTCGCGCATCCGCAATCTACTGCTGATGATCACATATTACATCATTCATGACATGGTCAGTGACATCACTGATGACATCACTGATGACATCTCATTTGACATCACTGATCACATCACTGATGATATATTCATGTGATAATACGATGCACCTCCTCACACTCTAATATAACCTTTGATACACCCAGAGTTAAATACAGACTACCATTCTTGAAACCATTGAAACACCAATACCAGTTACTACATACGCACTCACTGATTCCTAGGTCTACACACACATTCACTCATTCACCCATAGATTCACTCATACATACAGTCATTCATCAATACAACACTATCATATGCACTCATACACCTATACAGACACTTACACACTGCCACTCATCCATGGAGTTACTCACACACCTAGTCAGTCATGCAAAGAATCAATCACACTTCCATTTCCTCAACTATACAGTTATACACACAACACCTTACTTATTCAAACATATACTAACACATACTTACTCTCTTATACAATCACTGATACAAGTACACAATGATCCATACAGCCACTCGCACATTCACTGGCTCTCATGCATAGTCATTTATATATGCCAACTCTCACATGCACCGTGTTTTACATATGTACTTATTTGGACATGTAGCACTGAGATATCCACTCACCAACACACCCATGCACACAGTCGACCGCCCATATAGCTGTTTCCACATGCACTCTTGAACTCCTACACCTAGTGAATCAACTGCTCACACATCTATGCACAGAGTCCCACACCTCCCAGCCACCCACACACACACACTCAGTCTCCCATTCAAATACTTGGGCAACCAATCAATAACCCATATAGCCACTCATATAGCTACTGATCAACATATGCAGCAGCTTACACAACGACAGACATACTGATGCACACATTCAGACAGTTTAGTCAATAACCCATGCATTTAGTAAGACACATTTAATCACTCACTCATACAGTCAGTCACGCACCTACTAAATCCTTCATCCAGACACGTAAACATCCACTCATTCTTCAATATGTAAAACATATTTAAACTTTACAGAAACACAGTCACTGGATGATGTCATCAGTGATGTCAAATGAGATGTCATCAGTGAGGTCATCAGTGATGTCACTGACCATGTCATGAATGATGTAATATGCGACATCATCAGCAGTGGATTGCGGGTGCGCGAAATATAGTTAGTACAACTAACTATATAGGAGCAAGTTTTAATGGTTTTTTAAATGCTAATTCCTAACTATATAAGGCCTGAAACCTATGGTTTTTCAAGCCAATATATATATATATATATATATATATATATATATATATATATATATATATATATACATACATACATATATACATATGTACATACATACATATATACATATACACACACACCGAAACAATCAGAATAATGAATCTAGTGGTTACATATAATTCCTACCCACTACTATCCGCACTGCTTCCTAATAGAAATAGCTCTTCTAATAAAGCTTAAATACGCTGAACAACTATCCAAAGGATGCAAAGAGAGCAAATATTTAAAACCATCTATATAAGTGCATGGAGGGAGTAGTCTCAACACTGGGAACAAAAATGTAGCTCTTACATTCTTATACAAAGTGCAACACAAAGTGCAAAGTACTGCAGTTTGTAATATTATTACATGGACACATGACAAGGTTATCAAACCAGCTGCGTTTCTATGGAAAAACTACCAGAAAAGTGCACCAAAGAGACAAAATATAGTCAAGTAAAATCTATGTTGCTGATTCCTAGTAAAATTGAGATTGGTTTGTTAGTAAACCCAGATTCAAGTGAGCCACGGAACACTGCTGACTCAAAGCTTGTGTATGATATGCACTAGCCCTTACTGCAGAAGAGGTTTTAATCATTGGTTTTACTTGTTGGGGCACTGTAGCTGGATTATTAATAACATTAATTAATCCTAAATCTTGAAAGGTTAATTTCAAATAACTGAGCCATCGAATACTTTAGGAATTAAACATGGAGAGATGATCTCGGATAATTGCTCTTGTGAACTCTAATTAGGGAGTGGTCCAAACCTTTATCTAGAACAGCTGGATGCACCAAGTCTGTCCTCCATTATTTCCAAACCCATTTCTGAATGCCAAAAAAGAGTTGATGTACCTTTCGGGACCATTAAAGTCTTCTGATAAAATTATTCTCCACTAATTGGAGCTTTGAACAGTTGCTGTAGGCCCAAACACCTGCTCTAAATGAAGCAATCGATTAAACATTTAGCTTTGTAGATGGTTAGCAATTCTTTTACTGGCTTCTGACCAAGTTATGCAGCAAAGTGAAAAATTGCCTTAATCACCCTAGATAAGTGCAAAGAACAAACACTAAATAGGGTGTCCCATGATAACTGAATTAAAAACTTGTCCCAAGTAAGAAAAGCTACTGACCTTAGTAATTGTATTTCTCTGAACTATGAAGGTTCTGGACTTCGTTCGTTTAGGGCCACAGATCATAACATACAATTTTTTAGGATTAACCTTCAAGTTAAGAGGGGGACGTGGCCAACAACTTGGCCGAGTGAGAAACGCTTTCGCCGAGCTCTGGCAGAAAGCACCTTCCAACATGGAATCCGGCGGTCCATTAGCACTAGAACACCTGCATTTGCCCTCCAGGGAGTGCTAAATAACCCAGCCGCACTTGTGAGGGAATCCCGGACCCTCCCTCAACCTCCTCCGCGGCTGTTCCAAGTCTTAAACACCGACCGTGCCTGCATGGTCACAATGGTGCCGACACGGAGCTGAGACGGCCTGGCGAGCTCCCCGATCCAGCGTGAGCTGTGGGGCCTTGGACACCCTGGGACACAAATCGGGAGGACTTTCGGCCTCCGTCCCTTCCAGGACCCGACGGGAGTGTGCAGAGGATAATTTGCCTGGAGCCAGTCCGGCCGTGCAGGCCTGCGTCACACCCATGAACGCAGAGCCCCCGGCCTCCTGGTTCAATAAGGAGGGAGTGTCCGGTCGCGGAGTGCCTGTGATCCGTGAAGTGAACTGCTGAGCGGTACCCGGAGCTGCGACCCCAGGTGAGCCGGGCGTTTGTTGGTTGCTGCGCCGCCCGGTATCGAGGCCTGGGGGTCGCATTCTAAGAGTGTGGAGGATCGAGATCTGGCCCGCCCGGCACGGTGAACTGCGGTGGTGATCTAGTTGACCGTGATCGCCGGGGAGCCCTTCTACATCCTGTGGCGGTGTCTTCGCCCCGCCTCCCCCTCTGATCTGATATGGGAGCTGGACTGGCAAGGGTGCTGGCCGCATGAGACTGCGGACTTGTGGGCATGCTGTGCGGGCCTGCCGGGGCCTCAGAATCTGCGTAGGTGACTGGAGGACCATCCCCGCCTACCTCTGCTCTGCTGTACCAGAGGTGAGCCTGGAGGGGCTGGCCGGGGGCTGGGGCTTGGTGAAGTGGGCCCCCTCAACCGCTCTGCAGCTGTAAGTTTTGGCTCCGGTGGGACCATGCTGGCCCAGGCCGGTCCTAACCCTGAGGTGCCTGTTCGAGATCGCCCCTGAATAGCCCCCATCAGCTGGAGAGCCTGGTTTCCTGCTGGCTCAAAGAGGGCCTAGAATACTTTGATGGGAGGGACTGCCCCTAAGCGCCACGTCACGGACAGGACCTGTGGAACCTGGCGGCCAGTGTCACGCAATCAGAGTCCAGAATGGGGGAGGCTGAGGATACTCTGCAGGAGCTCCGCAAAAGGTATGGCAGATCTCCAATCCGCGAATAAAGACCTTCAGTGGCGCATCAATGATGCAGAAAATAGAGCAAGACGCAATAACCTTCGATTCGTGGGCTTTAGAGAAGGAAATGAAGGGACATATATGTCGGACTGGCTCCAGCACACATTCCCAAAGGATAAATTCTCTGCTTGCTTAGTCATTAAAAGACTGCACAGGGCGCTGATGGCCAGGCCACCCCCGGGGGAGCAGCCGTGTCCAGTTATAGATCGCTTTCTGAATTTCCTTGACAGACAAGATCCTCAGAGAGGCCAGAAAAATCGGAGATATCAGACACGAAAATGCACGTATAGTGATCTTACCGGATTACAGCAGGAAGGTCCAGAAGCAAAGGCGTAACTTTGACTAGGTGAAGGCAAATCTGCGAGAACACAAGATTCAATACATGCTTCTATTCCCCGCAAAACTGAAGGTAATATTCCTGGGGAGGACTCACTTCTTCCAGACACCAAAGGAAGCATGGCACTGGATTGAGGAGAGGCCCGTGCTGGAGCGGCCGGAGGTCCCATTGCGCTGTAGCCAGACATTGATGGGGAATGTCCCTCGAACCCCTGGTCCTCAAAGAACACTGCAACCCTGGGGTTATCGGAAAGACCATCTGCAGGGGGCAACGCCATATGTATCGCGGGGTGCTGGAAGGGTCCGACGTTGCAGTGGTTGCTCGCTGGACTCTCGCCCCTGACTCGCACTCCTGAATATGAGCTTATGAGATGGACTGTGGAACCGGACTACGATATCTAAGTCTGTTAATTGGACATTCCCCCCCTGCTACTCCAACTACTAGCCATGCGGAGCAGCTGGAGACCCCCATTACATCGCAGGCAAGAGTCCCGGTGTAGCCACTGACTTGGGCTTGGCATAGCCCTTTCTCTCCCCTTCTCTCATTCTTGCTTTTCTTCTTTTCGTTCCATTCTTTCTTTCCCTTTTCCAGCACTTTTGGTTCTTAACCTTTATTTTGTCTTTTTCTGTATGTGGAGGGTTTTTTCTCTAGGAACTTTTGGGGTCGCTGCAGGAGTGTGAACTTGTAGTGTAAGTTGGGATTGGGGCGGGTGACAGACCCCTGCCACCCTTATGCGCATCCTCGAGCGTCTAGCGAGGGGTGTGACAACAGGGAGGAGGGAGGTGCTATGGGAGTGAGGGGTTACAATCAGTTCAATTATTTATTTTGGTTCATTATGTTTTTGTTGAGGTGCAGTCACAAATTCAGGAGGGCGTGTGCAACTACCAACATTCCCTGTATGGGGCATTACCTAATTATTCATACACATGTGTCCCACCATCACACAACAGCCAGTCGTGATGGGTCCATAGGATAGCCCCTTTACAGTGCTCACTTGGAATGTTAATGGCCTGGGGGACAAAATTAAAAGAGAGCTGGTGTCGTCATTTATAAAACACACCCGCCCGGATGTGGTGCTACTGCCGGAAACCCATCTTAAAGGCACAAAATGCGGGTTCCTTGCAAGGGGGGCATAGACGGTCCTGGCACATGTGGGACACACCTCCGGTTCTAGGGTAGTCGCCATCCTGATTAAAAGGTCCCCACCCTAGAAGGTGAAACATACATGGATAGATCCTCAGGGAACCTATGTGGGAGTGACAGGGTCATGGGGTAGAAGGAATGTTACCATCCTATGAGTTTACGCCCCACCGAAGTTGTAGATTAGGACCCTATACGGGGTAACCAACTTTTTGCTGGGGACACAGGGACCAGCGCACATTATTGGAGGTGACTTTAACAACGTAATGCATGTCCCTATGGACCGCTTGGGCGAACATGCTCATTCCCCTTTGACTACACAATTAGCTCGACTGGTAGATACTCTGGGCTTGGTAGATGTGTGGAGACACTTGCATCCGGGGGACTGATAGTAGTCGTATTACTCAGGGGCACACAGGGTCCACTCTTGACTAGATTATGTGTTGCTCCCTCGGGCGTCAATCAGGACATTTATGAGGCAGAATACGTGGCCCAGGTCTTCCTCCCCACTCGCCCCTGTACGTTAGAGTGTGTGAAAGATCCTACACCCGGTGAGGGAGCTGGAGACTATTGGCATGGGATTTACAGAATACAGAGGTTCTCCAAAGCCTCGGAGCTGACAAAGTCTTCTTTGCGAAAATCTAGGATCGGCAGCCTGGGAAAAGAGGAAGGCCCAGGAAGAACATGTCACATTAGAGGCCCAAATCCTTAACCTGGAAAAGCGACACCTCGCATGCAGAGACCCAAATTAACGGATTTGCAGCATCAAATCAGGACTCTAGCTGTGCAGTAGGCTAAGGCACAGACAACCTTACATAGGCTGTATGATGGGGGGGACAAGTCGGGAAAGTTATTGGCATGGCTTAGCCGTAAAGAAATGGAATACCGCTTGGTGGCGAGCGTGGTGGTCTCCCAGGGAATAACACAGACGCAGGATGAACAGATAGTTCAGATGTTCGTATCCTATTATTAAAGTTTCTATGAAGCCCGAGACCTGAGGGCCCCCCCGGACATAGTAGAATATCTAGTGGAAATTCATACCCAGTCTTTAGATGATGATGAGAGGGAGGGTTTAGAATTGGATATAACGCTGGATGAAATCAAACTGGATATAACCTGATTGTTGGAATTGCTACTCAATAGCTATTGTGTAGCAATTCCCATTCTTGAATTTTTTTTCTGGATTTGGATGGTATATTCGTTTATTTGAATTATTTAGATCAGTATTGGCACTTTTGTTCTGTTATCCAGTTATCCGGCTCAGCCTTACTGATTAGAGCCAGCCCCCAATTGTTTCTTGTTATAACCTAATTGTGTCCTGGAAAGACCCAGGCCCAAACAGCCTCCCTGCGGAATTTTCTAAGAAATGCGCAGACCTTTTGGGCACACACCTCCTGGAGCTTTTCCAGATTGCATCTCAGGAGGGAATCCTGCCCCTGGACCTCCGCATGGCCACGATTAGCCGTATCCACAACAGGGGAAACCCCCCAATGACTGTGCTTCCTATCGGCCCATCTGCCTCCTTAATATAGAGGTGAAAATATTGGCGACTATTTTTGCTTTGTGGCTTCGTCAAGTCATCACTACTCTGGTGCACCAGGACCAGACGGGTTTCCGACCTGGCCGGGCGACCAGACTGAATCTGCGTAGGACCCACAATTGGCTCATGGAGGCACAGGACCGAAAGGAGCCGCATTTGCTCTTGTCCTTAAGACGCGTAAAAAGCGTTTGACACGGTGCATTGGACCTTTATGAGGCATTCTTGGTTAAATTTGGCATCTGCCCCAAGTTTAGGCACTGGATGGGTCTCTTGTACAAGGATCCACGTCCAAGAGTTAAGGTCAAAGCCCAGGTCTTCAGAGATTTTCCTATTAGAAGGGGCACCCGTAGGGGTTGTCCGTTGTCCCAGATACTCTTAGCTCTCACGATAGAGATAGTGGCTTACGTGATTCGGCAGTGATCAGAGTTTCGGGGGTTCAAAATTACACTAACAGATACTAGGGAAGAAAAGATTTTACTCTATGCGGATGACATATTGCTATATATTACCCACCAGACTACCACGATTCCCGCCTTGTTTGATCTTATGGGCCGCACTCAGGATATACTATAAACTGGCACAATTGGTCATCTATAGTCCAAGAGCCATGTAGGCTTGGCCCACTCTACCAGGGGCCCTACAGATAGCACAGGCTGGGTTCACATATCTAGGGATTTATCTTAGCACAGATAGGAGGCTCTCATACCAGAGAAATATCCAACGGGTCTTCACACTTCGCAGCAAACACACTGAGGTGGAAAACTCTCCCCCTCATGAAGCTAGGTCGGGCGGCAATGTTTAAGATGATTACTTTACCCTGTTTTCTTTACGCCCTCCAGAATGAGTACTTCCCCCGCTCCAGGCAGAACTTCCGGGTGGTGGGTGCGGATCTACGTTCCCTCCCATGGCTCAGGAAGCAACCGAGACTTGCATTGACTACATTACATCATAATCAGTACAATGGGGGGAGGGGGGGGGGGGATCTCCTAACCGGATATTGTGGCCTATTACAGGGCAGAGCAACTAACCCTGGTGAATGAATGGATACATGCCACGGCAGACCACCCCACCTAAGGGCTTGAAAGGGCTACTATGACTAATCGCACATGCATGTATTATCTCTATGGGGGACGGGGTAAGGGACGCCTTCTCCCAGCCACACAAGTCAAGCTAGAGGTATGGGACAGGGCGTCAAAGGCACTGTGATGGGCCCGCAAACCTAGTAAACAGACACCCCTCTGGAACTGTCCCTGGTTAAAGGAACTCCAAAAATTGAGGGGCTTTGAGGGGTGGGACGCCATAGGCATTTCCACCAAAGGGGACATCGTGGCCAAGGGTAAACTTAAGCTTACGTGCGCTGCAGACAGACTTTGGGTTGGAGACCTGACAGTTTTTAAGAATGCGCAACTGCGACATGCCTGGCAGGCGGAGAGCTCTCCATCAAGCTCACTACTGGAGTATGCTCCACTGGAGGGGCGCCTACTGCAGGAACGCATACTTACCAAGGCAGTATAACTGACATACCGGACCCTGAATAATAATGCGCCAGACAGGCTGGGGAAACTGATGGAATCATGGGAACTCAATCCAGGTACTCTGGAGAACGTTGACTGTGAAGCAGCCCTAATGCACCATCGGAAAGTGGCCATTAAATCCCACCTTTGTCTTATTTAATATAAGATACTATACAGAGTTTATTATGATAGGGCCGAGCTTCATCGTATGAGCCACGCCAGTGACCCGAATTGTTTGTGATGTGGCTAGGCACAAGGGGACTTCTATCATACCATTTTGGACGGCCCAGACATATAGACATACTGGGAAACAGTGCTGGGGGAACTGAGCAAAATCTTAGAAGCAACATTGCCACTGGACAGGGGGCATGGCTTGGAGCTCGGCGAACATGGCCGCACTGTAGTGCTGCTACGCCAGCCATTGAATATAATTAGCTAATATCCTGTCTCTATATCCCTTCGAGTGCCGAGTGGCGGCCACCGGAGAGCATTGCTGGGACCCTGCGATCACCGGAGCGAGGTTTGGTGCAGCTACGTCCGCCCTGAGTCACTGCTGCTGACCAACATCGTAAGAACCCGGTCTAAGGACAAGATGGCGGCGATCCGGTAAAATGCGAATCTGACCGGAGAAAACGGGGATCAGGGCTTGTGGAGTCTCGGGTGGCTGCCCGGTGATTGCTCTTGACATCGCCTGCACCCGGCGGTGAAAGCGGCTCTGGCGGACGCGGATCTGGGCCGAGCCTGCACGGAGGAGATAGCGCAGCGGATGGTGGGCGAAGCTGGACGGAGTTGCTGGGCCTCATAATACGTGAGACTCCGGCTGGAAAGGCGGGAACAGGCCGCGATTGGAGCCCAAGTTCGCCGCTGCAGGAATGACAGAGGTGAAGACGGTGCTGCACCAGGCTTAGGCTGCGCAACCCGTGGCACTACATCTCCGGCGGGGTTGCTCGCTATTGGACACTGTTGGCAAAACTGCGGGCTGGGCGGCAAGAAGAACGCGCAGACGGAAGAGGTCCGACATAGGTGGCGGCTGGGACAAGCTGGGCGGAAAGGGGCTGCCTGCACACGGCTGCCGTGACGGAGGTGACTAGCGCGGCGCTGCCAATACTGGGGCTGAGGCAACTGCTGTGGACTGTCTCTCGGGACCTCTGACACCGCGCACCGCATGGCATACAGGCCCTAGAATTACTGCGAAATACACTGCCCTGCACAGCCCGCGGTAGAAGGAATGAACCGGAGGCAGGTCGAGCATTGAATAGGAGGCGAGGGTGCTGGGATCTGCGGCGTGACCACGATACTGTGCAGATGCTACAAGAGGAGCACTGGGCCTGTAAAGAGACTGGCGATCGCTGTGCCTGCAGACTGCTGGGGCACCCTGTTGTAAACTGGAGGGCGAGTCCTGCATGGAGATCGGGAGGCATACGTGTTGCAGGACACGTGATAGCCACCACTACCTTTATTGATCTAGAGAAAGGCTGCGACCGCGAGGGACTACTAGCGCTGCACTAGAGATAGACTCTGCTCTTTTGGTACGCACCTGTACAGAAATAGTACCGAAATGGGGAAGCTGGACAAAACTCAGCCTAAACTCACGTTTGACCTGAGAAAAGGGGGACGGCCGGGAAGGACGGCGGCGTCTGACACGGAGCAGGACGCAGGTGCTGCGACTCCTACTGCCCTGGAGCGGACACTTTCTGCCATCCAAAACAGTCTTCAAACCATAGATGGTAAAATTGAAGTCCTTACGGGCAGAATGGACCAATTCTCGTCCAAATTAGACAAGCACACGGCACGGCTGAATGAGTCGGAACAACGGATTTCTGATGCGGAGAATGGACTTCAACAAATCGCGGAGAAGACGGGGGAATTTGCCAAGCTGCTGGAGGTAATACAGGCAAGGAGCGAGGACAGTGAAGCGCGGTCCCGACAAAATAACATTTGCCTACTAGGCCTGCCAGAATCGACAAATGTGGGGAAAATGGAGGATTACATAGAGACACTGCTACTGGACATCTGCGGAAAGGATGAGCTGTCCCCTTTATTTGCTGTCAAAAGGGCGCATAGATAGTTGGCGGCGCGGCCCCCACCTGGTGCGCCACCTAGACCAATAATAGCCAGACTACTAAACTTTCGTGATCGGGACACTGTGCTATGCATCTCTCTGCAGAAAGGAACCATCACTCACCAGGGTAATACACTAGCGTTCTACCCGGATTTCACTCCTGCAGTGCAGGTGGCGCGCAAGGAGTTCCAAACTGTAAAAAAAATCTTGCAGAAAGAAAGCATACCTTACGCGATGCTCTACCCAGCTAGACTGCGCATCGGCTCCTTTGAGAAAGGGAAAATATGTGTGACACCAAAGCAAGCTATGGATCATACAAAAGGGATACTGCGCCAGCACTTCCGCCCCGACGTCGGACATTGAGGAATGACAAGTAAGGGTGCGGATATAGTTGGGTGAGAGTCAGAGTGTTTGCAGTGAGGCTCTGAGCGATTGGAGGTTTTGGTCCCCTTGTGGCACGACTGGCGGTGACCATGCTGTGGCTGGAGTGGACGCCGCCGATGGCGAAGGTGGGATATTAGACACTGAGAAAGACTCAATGGCTCCCCTCCCAATAGGTGATCCGGAGTGGTAGTAGCTGCCATGACCCCCAATGGGTGTTTTCCAATTTGAGCGTTGGATACCTACACTGTTATTTGTTGGGGGGTTGCAGGGGGAAAATGTCTTTGGCGATTGGGGTATGCTGAAGTGGGGTGGGGGGGGGGGGGGATGTTTTGTTGATTTGTTGGAATGGGGGCGTCTGTGTTCCGATGCGATTTGCCCTGGCAGACTGTTAAATATGTGCACACACAAGTCGGCTCCCACGTTAGAAGAACTGCTAGATCACGGGTACTGTCGTAACGGGTACACCCATTAGGGCAATGACTTGGAATATACGCGGCCTTAACACACCGAAGAAGATAAGACAGGTACTAGAATTCTTAGATAGGAACAATGTGGTTATAGCCTTGTTGCAAGAAACCCACCTCACTAGGACTTCTGAGGATAAGGTAGCTAGGAAATGGGCTACGCACAGATTTGCCTCTTCATATTCGTCGTATACTAGGGGGGTTTTGATACTCATAAAGAAAGGGGTGGAGTTTCAGGTACTGGACTCAGCCAAGGACGGGGAGGGTAGATCGGTGATGGTCCTGGATAAACTAGGCCCGGTGCAGCTAACAATTGTCAACTTTTTTGGGCCGGTAGTAGATGACACTGCGGCTAATGAAAACTTGTATCGAACCCTGATAGAATGGCCTGCCACAGCAATACTATGGGGTGGAGATTTAAATACTCAGCTGGACCCTAAGTTAGATAGGTCTAATCCACAGGGGGCTAGGATGGTCAAGGTGGTGACATGCGTCACCAATGCTATGGTGGAATTTGGACTGGTGGATGCCTGGCGACACAGGAATGGGCAGACACTGGCAGGCATACATGTTACTCCGAATGGCTGGGCTAGACTGGATTATTGGCTAATAAGTGAGGATGTTAATGCATGGGTGAATGAGGTGCGGATATTGCCGAGAACGTTGTCGGATCACAACTCAGTGTTACTGACGGCTACACTTCAGCAGAATCAGAGGCCGCCGTTCACGTGGAGATTCCGTGCGGAGGCACTTCTAGACCCCACATACGCAGAGACCTCAGGGTTGCTATAGAACGTTATTTTGAAGAAAATACAGGATCAGTGGAAAGCCAGGGACCCTATGGGAGGCCTTCAAGGTCACGATTAGGGGTACCTGTATTAGTACGACGGCGGGAATTCTAAAAGACATACGGAATAGGCTGCGCACTGTGGAGAACAGATTGAGGGACCTCGAAACCCAATACGACATGACACATGATACGGAGACACTGGCAAATATACACAAACTGGTAGAAGACTACAACGAACTGGCAGACACTGAGGTCAAATATGTTTCCAAACGATATATTGCTAGACGATATGGGGAAGGCGGACGACCCGGCAGGTCACTAGCGGCTAGGCTAACATGCAGAGCTATGCAACCACTGATAGATTGTATAATTGACAGTAATGGAGAGAAACATCATACAATCATGACTATCTATGCACACATTTAACTGTTATATTTGTATTATTGATGTGCTGTACTACTTATGTGTAACCCCACTCTCTTGCTGGCATTCCCAGCCGTGTAAAGCGCTCTGATATCTGCAAAGATCCTGTTCGCGCTATATAAAACTTTCAAAATAAATAAATAAATAAACCAGGGACATTTTGGAACAATTTCGCACTTTCTACGGAACATTGTACACTTCGGGGGGAGGCACAGATGGTCGGGAGCTAAACAAATACTTAGATGATATTGCCTGCGCCTGGCTATCAGACGATCAAAGGAAATACCTTAGTATACCAATAGATGTAGAGGATGTGGAAACAGCCATCAATTCACTTCCGAATGGGAAGGCGCCAGGGCCGGACGGACTCACAGCTGAGTTCTACAAGGCATTTGTAAAGGTTCTTGCGCCTCACGTTCTGGAGATGAACGCTGAGGCTTACGAGACTGGCAGGTTACCACCAACTTTACGACAGGCAATGATTATTACACTACTAAAAAAAGACAAGTCCCCGGAGGACTGCAAATCCTATTGTCCCCTGTCCCTTATTAACATAGACGCAAAAATCCTAGCGAAAATCATGCTACGAGGCTACAGCCGTTGATGCCTCTGCTGGTGTTACCTGATCAGTCTGGGTTCATCCCTGAGCGTTCCACAACTAAGAATCTACGTACCATATTTTCTATGTTACATGTCCTGCCCCCAGACCTACAGGCCGTCGCGGTGCTACTTGGCGCCGCGAAGGCATTAGATTCAATTGAGTGGAGTTACATGATACACATACTGTACAGGATAGGCTTCCCTCCCATGTTTGTTAACTGGATTAAATTACTATATACCGAACCCACTGCGAGAGTGCGTATAGGGGGCGACACTTCGGATCCATTGCGGATTGAGTGGGGCACGCGTCAAGGGTGCCCATTATCCCCGTTGTTGTTCGCCATAGTGCTTGAGCCGCTAGCGTGTAAAATCCGACAACTTCACAAAACTGCGGCGCTAAACTTTGACAATAGACCAGTGGTAATTTTGCTGTATGCGGATGACATGGTGCTATATGTCCGGGACCCCTCTACGCAGCTGTCCCCTCTTCTGCGCAAATACGTGAAGTTTAGTTTGTACTCTGGGCTCCACATAAATTGGGAAAAAAAAAAAATAAATAAATAAAAAAATCGGTGATCATGCCGCTAACTGCGTCCACTAGGGCTCCGTCGGTAGAATACCCGTTGCTGTGGTCTGTGGAGCCAGTGAAGTATTTGGGTGTGTGGGTGCACAGAGACCCAACGGTAGTCGTAGCGGAAAATTATGGGACGGCCTACGCCTTGCTGGTCACGCAGGTGGACAAATGGTTGTGCCTTCCACTTTCGCTGGCGGATCGAATAGCTGTTATAAAAATGGTGAT
Source organism: Lissotriton vulgaris (assembly GCF_964263255.1). Classification (NCBI taxonomy): domain Eukaryota; kingdom Metazoa; phylum Chordata; class Amphibia; order Caudata; family Salamandridae; genus Lissotriton; species Lissotriton vulgaris. The sequence continues at coordinate 815,004,489 of NC_141696.1, read as the reverse complement.
TCTACCTACATTTCTGTACTTGTTCTGCAATATCCCGATCTCCCTGACGATGCATTTTTTTAAAACTGTTCAAACGCAATTGCGGAGGCTGGTTTGGGGCGCGAAACAACCAAGAATTAGCTGGGACACGCTCACACTTCCATTCGAAAAAGGGGGGTTTAAGGCGCCTGATGGAATATGCTACTTACCAGTATGCATCTGTTCTTGGCATGAAGGGCTGCTGACATTCATATCTGTGCATAGATCGCCGCCTAGTGTTGGGTCCGGATGATTGCACATTGTTGTCCTGGAAGAGTTTTCGAAGTATCACGAGATAGGTGGCTCCTCCCCTGGACTACAGTGCGCAGGGGCATCCTCTCCATCCCCAGATTGTTTTTCGCCATTGTGGCAGAGATGGAGTGTAATACTGTAAGTGATGACCATGCCTGAAAATGCTTCTGAGAGCTGCAGCTGCGACAGGCACCGGGGAGGAGGGCGGGCGATATGAATGTCAGCAGCCCTTCATGCCAAGAACAGATGCATACTGGTAAGTAGCATATTCCGTTCGAGGCATGAGGGCTGCTGAATTCATATCTGTGCATAGAATAAATAGCAGTTTCCTCCTTACCGGCGGGTGCCCGTGCCAGCTGCAGCAGTCTGAAAGAGAGTTCTGAGAACAGCCTGTCCTACAACAGCTTGCTGTTTGGAGTGTACATCTACGCAGTAGTGTTTGGTAAATGTATGTATGGTGGTCCATGTGGTTGCTCTACATATGTCCTCTAGAGGAATATTACCCAGGAAAGCCATGGAAGCCCCCAACTTGCGTGTGGAATGCGCTCTAGGGGGAACTGTTAATGTGTGCTTAGCTTTTTGATAACAGATCTGGATACATTTAACAATCCACCTGGCTATTCCTGACTTGGAGATAGGGTTGCCTTTATGTTGTGGAGAGAATGCAACGAACAGTTGTTTAGTCTTTCGAAAGTCTTTTGTCCTGTCGATGTAATACAGGAGAGCTCTTTTGACATCCAAGGTGTGCAGTGCTCTGTGTCACTGAATCTGGGTTAGGAAAGAAAACTGGCAGTTCTATATTCTGGTAAAAGTGGAACTGCGAAACCACCTTTGGCATGAATTTAGGGTTGGTGCAAAGCACCACTCTATTCGCATGAATTTGCAGGTAGGGTTCCTGAATTGTGAGAGCTTGCAGTTCACTGACCCTCCGCAGCGATGTATTAGCTATTAGGAAGGCCACCTTCCAGGTGAGGAACTGTAGTTCACAGGAATGGAGTGGCTCAAAGGGCTGCCCCATGAGTCTGGTGAGAACGATATTTAAGTTCCAGACTGGTGATGGGGGATTGTATGGGAGGGATTACTCTCTTAAGTCCTTCTAAAAAGGCTTTAATGGCCGGTACCCTGAAAACGGAAAGTTGCTGCCTGTTTTGAAGGTAAGCGGCTATGGCCGCCAGATGGATCCTGATGGAACTGTACGCCAGGTTGCATTGGTACAGATGCAATAAGTAACATATGATGTTTTGCGTAGATGCGTCCAACGGATTAATGTTATTGTTGGAGCAGTAAATAACAAACCGCTTCCATTTGGCTGCATAGCAGGCCCTGGTAGTCGGTCGTCTTGCCTCCTTGATGATGTTCATGCACTCAGGAGGTAAGTTCAGGTATCCAAACTCTATGACCTCAGGAGCCAAATCGCAAGGTTCAACTGTTGGGGATCTGGGTACTGAATGACGCCATGGCTCTGAGTGAGGAGGCTGGGAGTGAGGCGCAGCCGTTGGTGAGGCACCACTGAAAGTTCCAGGAACGTGGTGTACCAAGCCTGCGGTGCCCACGTTGGAGCAACTAGTATGAGTGTCATGGAGTGTTGTCGTAGTTTGCGCGCCACCAGAGGTATGAGGGGGGCTGGCGGAAAAGCGTACGCAAATCTGTCTGACCAGTTCATCCATATCGCATTGCCCTGAGACTGCGGGTGTGGGAACCTGGCGGCGAAGTTTGGGCATTTTGCGTTCTCGCTTGTGGCGAAGAGGTCGATGTCTAGATGACCCCACTGTTGGAAGTACGGAAGGAGAACCGACGGGTGGATCTCCCACTCGTGCATCTGATGACTGTGCCTGCTGAGCAGGTCCGCCATCTGGTTGTCGACACCCGGGAGATGCTCCGCCATGAGGAAGATGTTACTTTGAATGGCCCACTTCCACATGCTCTGGGCTAGGTGAGACAGCTGCGGGGAGTGCGTGCCTCCCTGTTTCTGGATGTAATACATGGCGGTCATGTTGTCCGTCCGGACTAACACGACCTTGTTGTACAGGTGCAGCTTGAATGCCTTCAGTGCCATGAAGATTGCCATGAGTTCCAAAACATTGATATGCATCCGTTGCTGTTGTGCTGTCCATAGTCCCTGCACCGTGTAGTGGAGGACATGCGCTCCCCAACCCTGGAGAGATGCGTCTGTCGTTAGCACTATTTGTGGGACAGGCTCTTGGAACGGTCGGCCCCTGCAAAGGTTTTGTGGGTTCCACCAATGCAGAGAGCTGTAAGCACGACCGGTCCCCAACACTAGGTCTTTTAGATGGCCATGAGCCTGGTTCCACTGACGGGCTAAGCATTCTTGAAGGGGTCGCATGTGCAGCCTCGCGTGCGGGACAATGAATATGCAGGATGCCATCATGCCGATCAGTTGCATGAAAACTTGCGCTGGGAGGGATCGCTGAGGTTGGAACCTCCGGATGAGCGTTTGCATGCTGTTGACCCTGGCTGGGTTCGGCTGCGCCGTGGCCAACTGGGTGTTTATTGTTGCCCCCAGGTACTGCTGCACATGGGATGGCTCTAGGTGAGACTTCGCGTAGTTGAAAGAGAAGCCCAGACTGTGAAGGAGGTGAATGGTTCGCGACATGTCGCGGCCGCACTGCTCGGCAGATTTGGCCTGCACGAGCCAGTCGTCCAGGTAGGGGTACACGTGAACACCTTCCCTGCGAAGGTGTGCTGCCACAGTCGCTAAGCACTTGGCGAAAACTCTGGGAGCAGTAGTGACCCCGAACGGCAGAACCTTGAATTGGTAATGCTGACTGTTTATGTGAACCGGAGATATTTTTTGTGACTTGGGTGAATGGGAATGTGGAAATACGCATCCTTGAGGTCCAGGGTGGCTAGGAAGTCGCCCTGATGGAGCAGCGGCAGGACTTGTTGTAAAGTTAGCATGTGAAAGTGCTCCGAAAGGATGTATTGGTTGAGGGGTCTGAGGTCTACAATGGGCCGCAGGGACCCGTCCTTTTTTGGAATCAAGAAGTACAGGGAGTAAACCCCTGCACCCCTTTCCTCGGCAGGCACGAGTTCTATGGCTCCTTTTTGCAGCATGGATAGTACTTCTTGCTGCAATAAGAGCGAGTGCTCTGCAGACATAGGACGGTTTCTTGGGGGTATGTTGGGGGGAGTGGAGGTAAGCTCTAGACAATAGCCGTAACGGATAAGTTGTCTCACCCACCTGTCTGCTGTGATGTTTTCCCAGAGCGGCAGGAACTGCTGGAGTCTCCCCCCCGACAGGTGTTAGATGGTCGGGGGGCAGTGACATGAAGTCACTGTTTGCTGGGAGTGGAGTACCTGGCGTTGTTATTGCCGCGGCCTCTCCCTTTGGTGTTGTTCCCACGGTATCCACCTCTGGTGTTTTTAGTGTAGGCAGATTGCGTGTTGCCCTTGGCGTACTGTGAATGCTGTTGAGCCTGTCCTCTTGTTGCTCCCCTGTTACCGGAGCGATGAAAGGAACCGCCCCGAAATTGCTGTGACTGGAGAGCCCCCATGGATTTTGCCATCTCAGTGTCTTTTTTCATTTTCTCAAGTGTTGTGTCAACTTCAGGTCCAAACAGGAAGTCCGGATTAACCGGCTGATTGAGAAGAGTAGTTTGGATCTCTGATTTAAACCCTGAGATGCGCAGCCATGCACGGCGTCGCAGCATCACGCTAGTATGGACTGCCCTTGCTGCAGTGTCTGCTGCATCCAGTGCGCATTTGATTGACGCATTGGAGACCAGTTTACCCTCTTGTATAACCATTTCCGCTGCCTCTCTGTACATGTCAGGCATGTGCTGCATCAATTGTTCTAGGGTGTCGTAGTGCGCCCTGTCGTACCTAGCCAACAGGGCCTGTGTATTGGCTATTCTCCAAATGTTAGCGGCTTGCGCTGCCACACGCTTCCCTGACGCTTCAAAGATTTTGGACTCTTTGTCCGGAGGGGGAGCGTCACCAGTTGATTGAGAATTAGCCCTCTTGCGTGCATTAGCCACCACGAGGGAGTCCAATGGGAGCTGGCCTTTGATATAGGTTGGGTCCACTGGAGCAGGCCTATATTTTTTGTCGATCCGGGGATTGATAACCCTGGCTTTGGTTGGCTCCTTGAAAATGGCTGTGGCATGCTTGAGGACTCCCTTAAGCATGGGCAGAGTCTTGGTGGTGCGTTCAGATGTGGAGAAGGTATCAAACAAGAAATCCTCATCCACTGGCTCAGCATGCATCTCGACGTCATGGTTGAGGGCTGCTCGCTCTATTAATGCATTGAATGCTGTAGTGTCCTCAGTTGGTGATGGTTTTACAATGTAGGACAGAGTCTGGAGCGGTATGGGGGTCATCAGGGTCATCGCCTCGATCTCCCGCTCCTGACCATTGATTTGAGACATCTTGATCAGTGTCAGTATTGTAAGAGAAGCCCATTTGGCTATAGTCCGCATTCCTGTCCTCCTCACTTTGTGTTGGAGATTGAACAGTATGGTATGAGTAGTCCTGAATAGGTTCAACAAGAACCGGAGAGGTGGTGGAGACCATCTTCTTTTTGAGGGGAATCCTGTAACCTTCTAAGGGATGTTCAGGCGCGATCTTCCGCTTGTGGACGATAAGCCTGCCCGACTCAGAGTCAATAAACAGTTTTGCCTGGTTGTCGTAAGAAGGTTCATGATAGACGACCTGTGCATGGGAGGACACCTTCGCCATCTTGGAAACCTCAAGCTGCTTTGGACGGGCCGTGGGCGGAAGGCCAAACTTAAGCGGTGCGCCTCCATCCTTGGGCGTCGACGACAAAGTCGGGGCGTCCTTGGCTTCGACCCTTTTCGCCAGCCCAGTCTTGAGTCCTGAGAGGGGTGGCTGAAGACCTTTTGCCAACGGAAGTCCTTTGCCCTTCTCGCCATGTTTGGTCGTTGACGCGGGCACCGACGCCGAGGCCGTTGAGGAGACGTTCTCGGTGGCTGAGCCCTGCTTCGAAGTCCCCGTCCTGGCGCCGACAGGTGTCTTCGGCGCCGAAGGATCGTCTACAGCCTTCGAGGAGGTCTTTGATGTCGAACCGACCACCATTTTGAGTAGTTTCGGCTCCGTCTGTTTCGGTTTCGATTTCGCTGAATCGACCGATGGCTCCTTCGAAAGGGTCTTAGCCTGGCTATGTCCCGGGTCTGTAGACCGAGAGGATGGATCTTGGCTAAGGCCTTTCGGCGATGCCTCGACCGGAGCCGGAGAGGGCTGAATGTTAATGATAGGCCCCGGAACTGCGGGCGGACTCGGTTCTCCACCGGAGTCGTCATCAACTGCCGCAAGGGCCTGATCGTCGTCCCCTACCTCGACGACGTCCTGGTCGTGGGCGAAATCCTCATCTGGCTCGTCCATCTCGAAATTGGAGTCCTGCTCCGACGCCGGTTCCGACACTTCTTCGGGAACGTCGTCTTCCACCTCTTCCTCATCCTGGAAGAGTTCCTCGTCCCCGGCATCGAAGATGTTTGCAGGTGCTGGTGCCGACCGCTGGGCCGACTGTCTTGCCGCGCGTCGAAGTTTAATAGTCTTTTTTGAGCGGAACCTTGAGCAGGACTCAATTGGATAGAGTAATATTTTCAGGAAATGCCATCCACTTCCTTCCCCACTCCATGGTGAGAGACTGTTACTCAGCGCTGAAATAAATTCCCCTCCCCGAGACACCCACAAGGTGTGCTATGCTCACCTCTGAACAAACCAAAATGCTATCAATGCTCCTCTAATCTCCTGCCGCTTCAGCCTCTTGCAGTAAAAAAACAAGCATTTACAATGCAATAGGTCTCCAGCATTAAAGTTTGAGTTACTGGCATTGTAAATGACAATGCTTTGCATTATTTTTTTTTATTTATTTACAATTGGTATATAAACATTGTTTGTGAATGGTTAGCTGTGAGGTGAGGTGAGGTTAGAGGTGGTTGGCAATGAAACACAACACCTGTCACTACTTCCTGGATGGGGAGGAGGGAGTATAGAAGCCCATTTGGTAGTGAGATGGAGGGTCATAAAGCTAGGGAGAATATTTTCTCCTTCCAAAGACCATGACAATTGATTGTGCCAATGTTTGTTTTTAATGAGCCTGTGTGACTACAAAAGTTATCCAAACGTATGCAAATGCGCCAACCCCACTACACTGAGGCATGTTTCCTGTGCATTACACGCAAAAAAAAAGCCCAGGCCGATTCCTCGCCCTGCTTATTTCTTATTCAGTTTATTTTGTCCATTCTTATATCCTGCGAGCCTTTAAAGGTGTTAAGGCAGAACTATCATAAATGCACCAGGGCTTTTTCCAATGGGCAAGGCAAGGGTTCATTTCTTTCCAGATGTAAATATGGAGGGCGGTTTTTATTTTCATTTTTCAGTTTAAGGCGATAGTTCAAAAAAAGGAGATTCCAGGGGACATTGTTGATCCAACAGCAGGTGGTCAACAATTCTATTCAGTCTTTATCTTCCTGGTTCTTTCTTGCCTCCCATGTGGCATTTAATGAAGGCTTTCCAAAGTGATCTAACTTCTGAAGCAGTGGCATCATCTGTACTTTTGTGTAGTAGCCCATCTCTTTATTTATTATGACATTCTTCTAACACAGAGATTTAGTGTACTATTGTTTGATGTTCGACCGTTGCATACCTTCGGTAGGGTACCCTAACATGGGCACAGGGCTATTTGATAAGTGGTTCTGAAATTGCTGCCAAGCGATTATATCTGACTCAGAGCTACTAGGCATCACAAATTGCCTCTTCCATACTTTAATGCAATTTTTAGCTTTGAAACCCCATCTTATTCTCCTCAAGCTGCCCAGCCCTTCATAGGAGCCTACTGCTTGCAGCTTTGCCCTTGGGTGCTTCAAGTTACTGATACCTATTGTCAAGGGGAAATCCTTGCGTTCGCACCTTTTCAGTACGCAGTTCACTGCAGATTACTCCCAACTGAGGATGGACCCCAAAGGCACACAAGAGGAATTATTCGGCCACTGGAATTAGTGAGTCTAACAAAAACAATGTTTGTGTGGCAGGAAATGCCCCCGGAATCCCGCCGCGGCCGCACCGGAAGTCAGGCAAGGTCGCCTGTGACGGGGGCGGGGCCGCGTCCAGACCGGAAGAGGAGGCAGGCGGAGTAAATGCATCTTGCGGCCCGGGGCTCATGTGAGAAGTGGAGAGCCCCGGGGCCGCCAGCAGGAGGTTGCGCAAGTGTTGCGGGGCTCCCTTGACCAAGAGGGAGCCCCGGGAAAGGAGCTGGCAAGAGCCGCAGCGTCAACTCTGCGGAGGGGGCACGAGGCACATGCCGGTGCCTGCCCCTGCCTCGTGCTGAGAGCGGAGTCCCCCAAGATTGGCCCAGTAAGTTAAAAAGGGCTGGGGGGGGTCTCAGTGCACTCGTGTGTGTGCTTGTGTGTGTATGTATGTGTGCGAATGTGGGAGGGGGGCCTCGATGCACTCGTGTCTGTGTGCGCGCGTGTGTGTATGTGTGGGAGGGGGTGTGCTTGTGTGTGTGCGCATGCGTTAGCAGGGGGAGGTGTTGGTGTGTGCTTCTGCTTCCCAGGAGAGGAGACAGGAGCTGGCCACAGCGAGCGCGTTCGCGTGGCCCGCTCCATTCCCCAGCGCGCGGCCAGCTCCTGTCCCCTCTCCTGGGAAGCAGAGTCGCTCACAATAGGTCTCTGGCGAGACCGCGCTTCGCGCGGTTAACGCCGGAGACCTAAAAAACAAGCGATATGTCCCTTGAAAACAAGCCTGAGACATGCTTGGATTGCAAAAAGATGCCCAAAACTAACGCAACACCACATAAAGCAAACAAGTTGTTGGAAAATATTCACCGGACGAATGAAATGTGCATATTTATTGACTTTAATGTGCAATTTTAATACAAGCGGGTGGCATGCAGAATAAAAAGAAAGACGTGCGGCCTCCCGCAGCAGCCGTCATACTTCAAGATGAAGCTCGGCGGGCGCCACTCTGATAAAGTGAAACATAACATGAACATTTGTGTGAAGTGCTTTTTCAGAATAAAAAAATAATAAGCCAGAGCCAGTAAATAAAATGGCACGAGTGGAAGGCTATAACTAATGGGGCACTGCATGGTGGGAGTTAACAACCGACAAAAAGAAGGGACAAATTAGAAAGATTAATCACTTGGAAGTAAAGCTTTTACTGTACTATATCCGTGTACAGGTATTGAAGATTTTCTAAATGTTTGCATTCAAGAGTAACTCTGTGTGCAACTGACAGGTGACTTACATTTATTATGCTACAAAATAATGTTGGCTGTGCAGAAAAAGTTGCCAACAGAAGAAAAATTCTACGTAGTTCTTCAAGAGCAGCAGTTCAGCAGATTGACAGTCCTTATAGCAGCACATCAGTTCCTCTGACAGATGCTCTTCAAAGCTCCAAAAGCGTCTGAATTGGTGGGGTCAGAGACCCAGTACCTACACCCAGTGGTCCCTTTAAAATGGGGCCGACTTCAAAGAAGGTTTAAAAAAAATAATATATTGACATTTAAAGCAATGAACATCACAAAAGGCCATGGCCTTAAATATAGTAAACACTGAAAACTACAGCAACAAGCATAGGGGGGTGGGGGGTGAGGGGGGAGAGGAGAGAAAAAGGCAGAGGGAAAGGATGCATGTCAGGGCAGGACCACAGAACAATATAATGTCCCCTACTGACAAAAGCTGGAAGAAAAACAGATTAAGTTAATTAAATCTATAATGAGAGGAAGACTTCAGTGCCCAAACATTTTAATCGTTAGGGCGTGCTGTAGTCAACGAGTACTGGCTTATTCAGGTGAAGTGGGGGACGACATGCAGTCCACATCAATGCGTATACGCTTACAGGGATGCCACCACAGATTCGGGAGCTCGGGCATCCAAAGCAGAACTTGTCTCAGCAGGCTATCTAGGAGGGGAATCCTGATAACATAAGTATGATAGCCACGGTTCGCAGATATCTTTGGGGCGAGATGTTGGTGCCATTTGTTCCCAGTAATTGGCAGGTTGTTCCTGACCGTAGACCACATCTTGTAACCAGGACTTAGCTTTGGGCATAGGTCTCCTTCCCCAGTGCACAGCAACTTAGCGATTTACCAGGAGCAAAAGCATACCTGCCAGGCAGCGAGAGTCAGGAGGGATATCTTTCTCATATCACAACAGGCATACCAGTGGGGTCTGCGTCACCAGGCGTTCTGTGATCTTTTGCAGAATATGATGTACTTTCTGCCAATATTCTTCCACCCGTGGACAGTCCCAGGAATGAGGCATGCAGAGCCAGGCATCGCACATAGAATGCTTCTGTCACCAGTCCTATGAACTGCATTTGTGCCGGTGTATGGCAGAATTGATGAAGGAATTTAAAGTGGATGAGTCTCAGTCTGTAGTAGAGCGGCAGTCTGCAGTTGGGCGAGAGAGCGGCAGTCTGCAGTTGGGCGAGAGAGCGGCAGTCTGCAGTTGGGCGAGAGAGCGGCAGTCTGCAGTTGGGCGAGAGAGCGGCAGTCTGCAGTTGGGCGAGAGAGCGGCAGTCTGCAGTTGGGCGAGAGAGCGGCAGTCTGCAGTTGGGCGAGAGAGCGGCAGTCTGCAGTTGGGCGAGAGAGCGGCAGTCTGCAGTTGGGCGAGAGAGCGGCAGTCTGCAGTTGGGCGAGAGAGCGGCAGTCTGCAGTTGGGCGAGAGAGCGGCAGTCTGCAGTTGGGCGAGAGAGCGGCAGTCTGCAGTTGGGCGAGAGAGCGGCAGTCTGTTTGCAGCAATATATTCATTGCTCGTCTGTGATTAGTGGGCCCATGTCTTACTCAAAGAAGGGTCTTTGAAGTGCAAACATGGGCTTTCTTTCCAGCCCTGGAAAAAAAATTATAAGTATGTGGGAGTGCTTGCAAAGTCGAATTGATGGTAACACATGCACCTGTTCTTTATCTTTTGGTTTTAGCTCTCTTTCCAGGTCCTCAGGATAACCCTAAAATAGAAAAGGGTTTGAAACGCGTTGACTGTTTATGTCCAATTGAGTACTTTTGACAAATATGGAGTATGAGGTCCAAAAAGTTTCATATTAACTAATGAAATTAAATTTCCTATGAACTGAATACCAAACTGTTTGGCCAAATCTCTCCCTGAGTCTGTGTTGCATCCTAGATTACTACTTTGGTGTACCTTTTAACCTTTCCCCAGGGTTCTTTCACTTCTCACCTCTTTTTTCCTTTCCAGTGTTTGATGAAATTTGAGCTTGCTCATTTTTGTAGAATGCTTTTAATCATGAAATGTAAATGTAATGTCTTATTTGTAAATGTAAAAGTTTATGTTACATATTTGTATTGTGCTTTGTGGTCTGGAAAACGTCTAAAATGTTCATGAAAATAAAAACATGAACGGGTTCTTTTTGAAAAAAGATACAAAACTATAGTATTAACACTACAAAAACATTAAAAATAAAATGTCAATTAATGAATTAATGTTTTCAATCACTAGGAGTGTCACGTGAAATTGCTAGAAGTGAAGCGGTGAATATTTATCAGTATTGGCAGTTGTTTTGTTGTATTGATTATAGATTGGTCCAGCCTTACTGATTAAGGGCCAGAACCTTTTATTGATTAGTACTAATAAATTACAGAACCCACTGATCCATCCAGCACAGAGAGAGTGTAAAACTTGGCTTTGGGCCTTCCACTGTAGCTTCACTGTAGCAGTATAAAAACTGAAATTCGCATACTCAAAATAAACCCATTTGACTGATTAAAACCACCCTTTTCATATTTAATCAGAAACTACTATGTAAGTTTTGTTGCCTAAAAGGAAGGATGCATGGTGTTTAAAAGTAAGACATGTACAAATGTAATGTTAATAAGTCTTTACATGGACTAGCACCCAAAAGCTATTTTTCACTGAGGGAGTTCTAGCTGTTCAATGTAGAAAATCAGAATACAGATGAATATCCCAATATTGTATTTCACGAAGAGGACTAGCTGGAAAAATAATTAGACAACTGTTTTTAATGAATATTATAAACCTAAATCAATGGTAAATTCATATTTTTGACAAATCTTAAGGAAGAGTAACTTTAAGAAAGTTACCTTTTGCCTACCGTTCCTGTAGGCTAATTTGCATTTGCTCTCTAACTTCCCCCAGCCAGTGATTAGCATTTGAATAGGTGTGATGTACGCAACAGGACATGATCGGACAAAATGAGCAAAGGTGGCTCCCCTGAATCTCAAAGATTATGCAGAGTGAGGGATGAGAGCATCGTTTTAACATTATATTGTCAAATACTGCTTTAGCGCGAAATCCTGCTAGACAGATCAGCTCGGTTTTACATATACCACTGAAGGCGCACTCAAAGGGCGGGGCAAAAACAGGGCGCCAAGACAATTATCGTGTATCCACTGTTAAGATACTTGAAGTCCTTGTTTTTGTCTTATCAGAATTCGGTCTCTGGGTTTTAAGTATAACGCTTAGGGAGCACTTCAAAGTTGCTGCATCCCCCTGCTTTTGTCCTACCAGACTTCTGTCTTTGGGTTTATGGGGGTGGGGGGGGTACAGTGGCTGCCTTAAACTGAATTTTAGCTGTGGGAGTATTATTATAATATGCTCTCCACTCAGCCTTAGCTCTAAAATTTAATGTGATTGAAGACTTATGACATCTTGAAATTGCCCACATTGAATATATTTGGTCGCAGAGACTTGTAACCTGTTTAGAGCATGCCCAGGAGGCATTCCTACCCACTAGCTTGTGCTAGGCATAAATGTGACGGCGCCAGGCATCCTCTTCAGAGGACCTGTGGACCTGAGGAAGAACAGAAGAGGGCTGGGGCTGCTATCTGCGACCTGAAAGGAACTCAGAAGGACTGGACCAGTGCTCTCTTGTACCCAGTAGAAAGAAGAAGATTTAAAGGGTCATAACACAACCCACCTGTTCAAGGTGCAGGGATACAACAAACAACAAGACACCTTGCATGCAATTACCCAGCTGACAAGTGGCAACTGGTCCTGAATTGGATTTTGCAGTTTCCCTCTGCCTGAAAACCTGTGAGTCTTTATGTGCCTCCACTGAGGCCATGAGAGCCTTTAGGAATCTACTCCTCTAAAGATTGGGACTTAAAGGACAAAAGTCAGAAGGTAAAATCTTTGACCTGGACAGACATGGTTGATGAATCAGACCCATGCTCCATCGTGGGTAGCTTCAAACTGCATACAGGTCCTCAATCTAGTGCAACCATTGATTATTATTAGCACCTTGAGCTTTTTGAAGCTATTTCTATTTAAACTGTTTCAGAATACTCTATCTGCATTTTGAGGTTTAGGAATGTCACTAAGAACATTTATTTATTCTTCAATTTTTACCCTCCAGCCCTTGTTTGCTTGGTGCATTATTTTTTTTAAAGAATTTTTTATTGTTTCCAAAACTTCAACCCCCCATCGTTCAGTTATCTCTTGTATGACTATTACGCAGGTGGGCCGCCAATCGTGATATATACCATACAACAACATCCATGCACATCAGCTTTGGCCTACTAAACTCAGCCCCCCTCCCTCTCTACCCCCACCCCCCCTGTCAGTGTGCCCTAGCCTAACCCCCCCAGAATAGGTCTACTAAACAGTCCCATCTCCGGCCTATACAACAGGAACAAGGACAAAAGGGAAGGAAGAGACATAAGGGTCTGTTGTCTAAGTGTGCTCTTCTGGTGTCTCTGCCCTGGCTCGCTAGTGCTCCCAACCTTGAATGTGCGGATTTGTCCCCTCCCACGCTGTTATCCGGAACTCCATCCCCATCCTCTCTCTTCATTATTATTCTCCTCTCGTCCCTCATCTTGACCTGGCTCTGCATCCTCCTCACCCTCCTCTTCCTCCCTGGTAGAGATTTGGAGTTCTGTTACCAAAACCCCCACGCCCTTGCTGCCTCCAATGCCTTTTCGTTAGCAGTACGCCTAGCTAGTTGAAGACGAAGTGTCCCCTTGCTACTCGCCCAATTTAGAAAGCTTGCTCTCCACCTCTGAAAATTAGGTCCTACTCTCGATTTCCAATGCATGATAAACTCCCTCTTCGCCAGTATCCACCCCAATTCACAAAACTTGCTGGAGACTTTAGTGCTGGGGGTGTGCGGGAACCAAAGCAAGAGACAAGCCCCCATCTCTGCTTTTATCGCGCGCCCAGTCACCTGATTCAAGCACGCCTCCACCTTGCCCCAATAGGATCCCAACCCTATGCAAGACCAAAACATATGTCCAAAGTCCGCCCTGTCCGTGTTGCACCGAGGACACAGCGACTGAGACCCCCAGAAAACTGTAGAATTTTAACCAGGGTCAAATAGGCCCTGTGTAATGTAAAGAATTTAACCAATTGGAACCTGGCATTGCGTGTGCCCTTCCAGGCCCTTCTCAACAACTGTGGCCATGTCGTCTCAGGTATGGGCTTGCCTATATCCGTCTCCCACTTGCCTTTTAGGGAGTCTAGGGGTTGGAGCTGCTCGGTCGATAGTCGCCTATACAGACACGAATTCGCTTTGAACGTGACAGCCGCCATGGGGATATACTGGCAGCCCAGCGAGGTCGGGGGTTCCAGTAGTCCCATCTTCCATTGCCTCCGAATTCCCGTCACCAGAGCTGCATGCAACAGATAGTCTCCTCGTGACAGGTCAAAAGCGCTCTGCAGGTCATGGAAAGATAAGAGGGCCCAATCCCTATACAGGTCCCCCAACATTTGGACACCAAGCTCCTCCCAGCCAGTCAGCGCCGACCAATCCCCTCCATGTGGGAGGGCAGTGCACATGCCCAGCGGGATCTCCGGGGCATAGGGGCAAGAAAGCCCTGCTCGTTTCTGGCACCGGTACCAACATGATCGGAGAGTGCGCTCCTCTAGGGTAAGCTGGTCGAGACTAATTTTCTGTTGGAGGACTGTGAACGATAACACATGGCGAGGAATTACCCTGCTCTGTGGTCCATCCGGGCCTCTAAACTCCCGAGCTACCGCCTGTGTGAGCCACTGCAGTTGAGCCGCCAGATAATACCATTCAAAGTCGGGGACCGCTAATCCCTCTTCCGCCCTCGGTCGCATCAGGGTAGACAGTGCGACCCGCCGTCTGCCCGAGCCCCAAATGAACCCTATAGTCAGGGCCCGAAGCATCCCTGGTAGTGGGTGGTAGTCTACCCAGCTCCCACGCCTCTCTGTACACTGACTGCAAGTGCGGTGCAAGGAGATCCACATACCTTGCGAAAAACTCCACCGGTAGGCCATCCGCGCCCTGTGTCTTCCGCCTGGCCATATGCTTTATCGCAGTACGGATCTCTCCTAGTGAGATGTCCTCGCCCAGCGTAGTCCCCTGCTCAGGGTCTAACCGCGGGAGTCGCGCTGCCGCTAGGAAGTCCTCAACACCATCCGGCAGTTCCCGCATCGCGCTCCGATAAAGCGACGTGTAATAGGCCAGAAACTGATCATTAATCTCTTTCTGTGAATAAACTAGTTCCCCCGTCACCGCTGTGAGCGACACAATCGGGGAGCCCGTGGCTGCCGGGTTGGCCAGCCCGGCCAATAGCGTCCCCACCCTATCCCTTTTCGCGTGGGCTCGCACCATATATTCTTTATAGTCAAAACAGCGTAGCCGTTCAACTTGAGTAGCCACTCGTTCTCGCACCTCCATAACTGCCTCCTGACCTGCCGCGCTCGCATGGCTATCCTTCTCTGCCTGCCGTAGGCGGTCTTCCTCTTGCTCTATCTCGCACAACAACGTTTTGCGAGTTCCCGTAGTGGTGGAGATACACACTCCCCTTACCACATCTTTAAAAGCGTCCCACTCTTAGGCTCTACTCGATGCCGTCCTTGAGATCTCTAAAAAGTAATGTTCAATACCCTCTCTGATCTCTGCGCTGAAAACAGGGTCCTCTAGTGTCATCGGGTTCAAGCGCCACGTGGGAATCGCCTGACGCTGCCTAAACCACTGTACCATTATCATGCAATGGTTGTGACCAGATATTGGCCTCGCCAAGTACTCACTATGCCGGATCAGTTCCTGAGCTCCTGGGGAGCACAGAATACCGTCAAGTCGTACGTGTAAGTCATGTGGTACTGAATAGAACGAGTAGTCCCTATCCATGGGATGGTGTGTCCGCCAGGCATCAACTAACCCCCAGGTATTTTGCCACTCTCGCCTCACCTTCGCTAACCTATGTACCGCAGACTGGGCCAACGGGGGATGGGAACGGTCCAGATCTACATCTGTGATGGAATTAAAATCACCTCCCAGGAATACCGTGCCTGTTAAGAATGACGCTAGCTTCCCAGATAGACGTGAGAAGAACGCAGCCTGATCTACATTCGAGCGTACACACTGCAAAATGTAACATCTCTACCATACAACCGCCCCAGAACTGCAGTAAATCTCCCCTCCGGGTCTATCACCTTGGTCAGAGGCTGGAAGGGAACGCCGGATCGCACCCAAATCAGAGTCCCCCTGGCAAATGCTGAATAAGTGGTGTAAAACAGTTGGCCCCTCCATCTTCGCTGCAGTGCCCGCCCCTCAGCCTGATCAATGTGTGTTTCCTGTAGCAGGGCCACCTAAATCGCCCTGCGGACTAAATACACATGCACCTTGTAACACTTCCTCATAGAGTTCAACTCTCGCTAATTCCAGGTAATACACTTCAATTCGGTTCGCCATGACGGACCATACAACAGAGCAAAATCCCATTCACCCTAAAGGGCACACTGACAAACCCCTTGAATCCACAACATACCCAACAAACCCTCATCCCTCCCCTCCCCAGAACTGGCGCTAAACCATAGTTACCCATCAAAACCCACTCCCAACTAAAGGGAGTACTCTGGTGGCTACCAGAGTCTCACAACTAATGTGAGGTAGAGGGGGTGACTCTACACCGCCAAGCAGAACAGCGATCCCACTGCATTTCCAACTACGCTCAGCCTCCAAAATGGAATCCCCCTAGCAGTGCCCTATCCCGAAGGAACCCCCCTCCAAGCAATCGCCGCTCCCCCCCCCCTCCCCCCCGGACCCCGGAACCAGTAGAGTTGGCCCCCCGGCATCTGCCCTCGAGCTACAGCCGCGCGCCCCACCACCTCAATACACCACCACGAGTCCACCCTCTTACTGTACACAAACCAGGGCTGGGAATAATCATTCGTCCAGTAAGCCATCAGCAGTCCGCGGGGTGACATGAGGCCCGGCCTGGGAGCCCCCGCCGGAGCCCTTCGACAACTCCTCCTTGGAGCCTCGCTGAGAGCTCGAGTCTGTCTGCGGGGCAGAAGCCGTCTCCCCGGATATTGCGGAGACCGCTTGAAGGGCCGCCTGTCTTTCCAATTCCGTCTGAGAAGTTGACGGCGTCTGGCCCTTTGCTGCATGTTTTCTAGTTCGTCAGCTCCTGCGGGGCTTTGCCGTCATCTCCTTCCCCTGAAAGCCATCAGCTCCAGCCTGGTACTCTTACAGATAATGCCACGCATCATCCAGTGCATCAAAAAAGGACGTTTTCCCGTCAACCATCCCTTTCAGACGAGCCGGGAACAGAAGAGAGTATTGTATGCCCTCCTCACAGAGTGCCTTCTTGACTGCTAGAAAGGAAAAGTGGCTGCGTTGAACCTCATAGGAGTAGTCAGGGTAAATGGAAACAGATGCATTGTCCACCCGGTAGGGGCCCGACATCCGGGCCTTCTGTAGTATAGCGTCACGGTCCTTAAAGTGCAACAGGCGTGCCACCACAGGCCGAGGGGGCCGACCAAGAACCGGCGGGCCGGCACGCGATTAGCCCTTTCCAACGTGTAGAATTGCGATAAGCCCTCGGGGGCGACCACATCACGCAGCCAGGTCTCCAAATACGAAACGATGCAGTCCCCCTTAACTTTTTCGGGCAGCCCCATCACTTGTATGTTGTTGCGCCGATTGCACCCTTCTGCGTCCTCTGCCTTTTTCTCCAGCTGCTGCACCCTCCGTAATAAGTCTCAAATCGTTGCATCTGCTGCCTTTTGAGCCGGCTCCAGCACTTCCAGGGAGAGCTCCGTGTTTTTGACGCGATCCGCAAACTTCCCATTGTCTGCCCTCAGTAACCCAGACTTGTCGACACTTGCGCTATGTCATGGCGCAACGCCTCTTTCGTGTCCGAAATGGCCTCCAATATTTGGTCCATCTGCTGCTGTTGTAACCCCAACGCTGGAGCCCCAGTTGAGCCCTGGTCGTGGCTCTCAGCGGGGGCCCCCGCAGCGTCAAGGGGCGGCGCCCCGGGCTTCGGGCCCAGTTTCCCCATATTTGAGACCCCAGTACCCAGCAAAGATGACCGTCAACCAGGATTCAGTGGTAAATGTCTCCGGGAGCCCAACAGTAGGTATAGGCTGCCCACCGCCGCCACTCAACGCCGACCGGGCCCAGACAGCCCCAGGCACCCCACTGTCCGTTGGTCGTGAGCAGGCTCCCCAAAACGCCAGGCGCCACGGTTCCGAGAACCTGCACCACAGATGGGGCTCCCAGCACTTCCAGAAGTGGGGCTTCCCCGGCTGGGCTGCCTCCCTCTTGGTTTGGCGTGTCAATAACCCGGCCAAATCAGTCACAGGCGCCGCTGGTCTGCGATCTCAGCCCCCCCCTCTGAAGTGCGGCAAATGACTTCCCTGGGTGGTACGACTCTGCCGCCCAGCGTCGCAGTCTTCCTCTGTTCTGAACGCTAAGGCCCGCCCTCCGGCTCGCTGTTCCTCCGGCGCACCCCCACTAGGCCCCATGCATCACCGTTCCCCTCAAGGCTGTCCCATCAGCGTCGGCAGATCTTGGCCATGACGGCCCAATGGAGTGAACAGTCCTACACTCTCGCCAACCAGCCCCGGGGTATTGGCACCTCCACCTCTCACGGTGCCTCCGCTCAATAAGCACTCCGTGTCACGGAAGGCTCCCATGCCGGACGGGGGTGGGGGGAGACTCCAGCAATGTGTCATAGCGCTAGTCCGTTAGCTGCCGCTTCACCTCAGGTCGCGTCCAGCACAGGGGCCACCTCCGGTCACAGACACCCAACGAGGCAGAGTTCCCGCCCTCGGGCGGCCGTCACAGCAGGTATGGTCCGCCCTTCAGGGGTGGGGATGCCGCTCCCAAGCCAGCCAGTCCACCCTCACCAAGGCTGTAGCCGCTCCGGCAGCTTAACAGTCATTCGCGGTGGGCTCCGTACCCCTCCACAAGCTCCTCGATGCGCCACAGTCCATCAGCCAGGGTCCTCGTTCTCCCCTGAGGCAGCAACACCAACCGGCATATAGTTCGCCGTATCTCCGCCCCAGCTCTGAGCTCCGTCGCGGCCGCCCCGCTCCTCCCCTGCGGTGGCCTCCAATCCACTCGAGGCCGAGGATGAGGGTCACGACGTAGGCCCCGCCAAGATGGCCAAACCTTCCCTCAAGGGCCGGTGCGAATCGTCGGGTCGGCGGTGTCACCAAGCCACTTCCCGACCTCCGGATGACTCGCGGGGCACTCCTCAGCCCTAGGGAACCCCCTCAAGCCACGGACACCACCAGGGAAGCAATAATGTCAGGATAATTATCGAGGCAAGCGCAGAGCTCTTAGCTCATGCGTCCATGACCGATGGTGTCCAAGCCACGCCTCTTTTTGTTTGGTGCATTATGATGCAAAGATCATGTTTTTTCACATTTTCTAATTACTTTGGAGAATCAAAAAAACAAGAAAGCACACTGTGACTATATGCCCACCTTTATCATTATTCCCCCTTTTGAATTTAAAACTATGTCATTGTAAACGTTTATCGGAGCCAACAACTCCAGACCATGGGCACTTTGTATAGGTTCAATGGAGAGTCCTCAAGGCTGTCTCTGTCCCCCTAGATATTTAGTGTCTCCTACACACCTGACGCAATCAAAGGCAACAGATGCAGGAGACCACACTAGCACACAAAAACCTAAAAAGTTAGAAGTGCAATGGCCCGTTATCCAACATTGTGAAGAGTAGTTGTCTGCTGATAGAAAAACGGTCTAGATCGTAGGACTGTCTGATAAGAGTGTGGGTGTACGTAGCAGAGAGTCTCTTAAGTGAGTTTAATTTTAAATCAAAGAGGGCTCATGTTCCAGTGAATTACCCCTTGTTGGTTGAACCCTGCAATAAAATGTACTTAAAAGGTACTCAATTGGCAGCTTAGAATATCGAATTGGAACCTGCAGGACACCTACCTTTAAACAAAATCAAAAACTTATGGACAAAATACAAAAATCTAAAACTTGGGGACAAAATACAACAACCATTTGCAATGCAATAAGTCTCACATTACTGAAAGTTTGAGCTATTGGTGTTGCAAATGAAGTTTCTTTGATATTTATTTTTTGCCAACAAATATCCCAGCAGTAGCATAAGTAATAAAAGAAAATTCTTGAAGAAAGGAAAGGGTGAAGTACTATAGGCGGTTACCAGGTGTCCATGTGGAGGACCCCTTATTAGCCATAGAAGGTGCTGCACGCACCCTCAATGCAATTATAAAGAGAAAGATTTAAGTTAAGCATATGTTTCCATTTGATTTTATTGGAAATTAGATTTTTGCTAGCTTGCGTTTAAAAAATGCACTATTAAAATAAACAAAAATGGTGCATTTTTAAAATGCAAGCTAACAAAAATCTTGCTGACAAAAACAAATGGAAACATATGCAGAGCTGCAATGGTACGTTTCCTCTAGTGGGTGCCTCGCAGACCAAAACATTCTCAGATTGTTGAACCTGGACGTCTCCTACTCATCCCTCCAAGTCTATTCAATCAATGAACATGAATTGCTTTGTACTATTTTTTAATCATCAATCTATTGTTTTTCCATCTCCAGATTCACAAAGTGCAACGAGTGAAGTTGGTATCAAAATATCTTTGTATTTTATATATGAATGAGTAGGAGACCTCCAGGTTTATAAATCTGAGAATTTAGGGTCCTAGAGGCACCCACTAGAAAAAACGCATACTTGATTCCAGCCTCTTAAGCCCAAAACAGAATCACTCCCCCTATTCTTAAACTTATATGAGCTGCAATTGTACATCATTTACATCAATGGATGCTCTAGCCAAAGACTTCACAAAAGGGCAAGTAAAAATATCCAATATCCTGATTTACTGATTTTAATTTTTACCTTTCGTGCTCCTCTCAGAAGTGAGCTTTCACACTTTCACAACTGAACAAGAATTCAAAAAGAGCGTGTACACACTGTGCAATACTCTTCTAAAGACTTCAGGAAGTCAGAAGTATCTTTCCCATTTTTGATTATTCTACATAGAATTTTTGAAGAAAACAGAAGTTATCAGCAATATTAGTTTTAGGAAGGGCAACGCTCGTTCCAGAATGGCAAGGCACTTCTTATATACAAACACTAGGCAAATCTGATGCATGCAAATGTTTCTAACAAAAATTTAAGAATAGCAAACAAAAAATATGCATAGTGAAATACCATTCTGCTTCACCTGTCACAACTCCATTTAAGCTGACCAAGCTGAGTGGGATGTTCAATGCAAATCACTTATTTTACAATCTTATGTTCTTTGTTTTGAGAAGTTCCATTCATTTTGTTATGTAATATTCTTTATATAACAAGGTGCGATAAAACGATATGGTGTATCAGCAGCAATGCAATTTCAAGCTAATCCAGACATAACCACACACATTTACATTAAAAACTAAGCATGGCCAAATGTACTTAAGAGACATCATTCAAATTAGATAGTGTAAGAAAGGGGTTCTTACCTTTGTACCGGTTATACAAGTGTTCTAATTTCTTCCTGTCTACTGAGTTTTTCATGGATTCTTTGTAGTAAAAGTCTGGGTTCTGGAAGTAGTTGTCTGTTGCCAATTCTAGTTTCCACTCATTTTGCATTAAGCAGTAAATAGAAGTCCTTTCGCCAGCCTGGGTAAATGCCATAAACTGGCGGACCTTATCCTTCTGTGACGATTTAAGCTTATGCTTTGGGATGCAAAAGAAGCAGGAAAGCCAATGAAGCTAATCCAGAAGATGAGTTCCGCATTCTATCACTAATGCCTAGATTTTACAGGGAATTAGCTTTTCGGTGCCATAACACAGCTCACTTCAGCATTACAGGAAGACAAAGGCTTGTTCTTCTGCAGTTAAAAAGGCCACTTTTTCCGCAAAACTGAAATGACAGCAACCTATATGTACAATTATCTTACACTTTACCAAGCAGCAAACAAATAGGATAAAAAGATGAAGCAAAATACATTTAGGCACCTAGAAATGTAATCGCAAAAACAGAACACTTAGTACAGGTTACAGGGACAAGCTCCTAAGATTCATTTAAAAGCACAAGTAAGCTATTGCAGATCCCAAATATGGAACACACACTACTCAACAATGTACAAATATAAAACGTGTTTACAAGCACTAATGCATTTTTGTTGATTACGAAAAAAAAGTCTTACTGCCGAGCAGATCACGCTTTTTTTTATTGTAACTGAGTAAAGTATCATTAATAGGGGTTTAAGAATATCGTCAACGTAACAAGCATTTTGGATTTTTCATTCAATGCAGTGGAAATTATACTAAAATAAACCATAAAAGGCCGATAGCGACTGACTGAAAAAAAAACAAATTTGGCACGAAAGACATGAATACTGCAAGCAAACAGTGGATTAAACTTGGCAAAACAGGTGTACAATTCAAAACTTAAATATTTGAAAACCGTTTAAAAAATATATTGCGTTTGACCATATTTTCTTATAGTGACTAGATGAATGCACGAAAAAGCTGAGCTGCCTATTACACAAAATAAGTAGTATATTAACTTCATAGAACATTAATGAAACTATCATTTGAGAGAATTCTTCTTTTAAATTAGATTAATACATGCCTTGAACTTAAAGGGCATGTGTAAATCTGAAATGGACTGTAACTTGAATGTGATGATTCCATTGGAGACGTTGATAATCCAGAGAACAAAACAGAGATGTAAATGCTGGAGGAACCACATCACAACCACTGTGAATAATTTAGGGCAGTAATTTCTAGAATTGTTTAGCTCCTCTCACCTGCGCTTTCCATTCTCTCTGTATGTAGCATCTAGTTGCTACAGGACTATCAATGATTTTAGATCCATCATCAGACATTTGACGCCCACTTCGCTAGAAAGGTCCCTTATACACGTACAAAACCAACTTGAAATCTGCCTCACTCTCAGCCAATTTTGGATGTCCATCTACTTGAAAATGAAAACCACTAAGACCAAATTCATTCTTATCACCATCAGTGCCAATGGAGTCTGGATCCAAGGCTAAATCTACAAGATTATCTGTAGGGATTCAATGCCCACCTCACTGCAATTCAAAATGCCTTAGCCTCTCACTAATAGCGATAACATAACTCCTTCATGTCTTAGGGCCTCAAGTAGATAGAACTAGCCTGTCATCTTCTGTGAAAATCTAACAATACCCAACTAAGTCAACTTCGAACCACCATAAAAACGTTCACCACATCGAACCAGACCAATGTCAATGCCTGCCCACCATCATCATTATCCTCGGTACCCACCTGTCTCCAATGAAGAGACTGTCTTGAAAACCATTGGCTTACTCAAAGGTCTAATACTAGATCACTCTGGCAGAATGTCACTGGTTACACTTACAGACCTGTACCCTCTTTGGTACAATGTCTAAAGGTAGTTATTAAAAAAAATATTCCAACCTACCAGCTGTAAATACTCCTCACCTGAAGACACTAATGAAACATATGCAATTATGATATTGCCAGACAGGAAATTATGACGTGCAATAAGGAAACAAGCTTTCTTGTGGTTATAAACCAAGCCTGTACCATAGACTTGGCTTGGTCCTCTACGTCTTCATATCCGAAGGAAGCTGAAAAAGCATCTGTTTAATGAGAAGCTCACTCTCCGTTTGTAACGATCATTCCGTTCCTCTTGGTTTGGGACTCATCTGCAAAAGAACCACCTCCCACCTGCCCATGATTCTGAAACTTCCCCTTACCTGCAGATAGTAATGAGAGATATAGTAGTTTCGGTTGCACATATTTATGCTCACTAGGGACCAACTACAACCAAGTAAGTTCATCTGTGCCCCAAAAAATGCTAAACATTACAAACTGGTAGCCCACATCAGTTTTGCACACTTCTGCTGGGCAATCCACATCTTAGCAGAGTTTTCATTCTATAGACTTTTGCTAGTGATTTGCACCTTCTGACAACAAAACTATTTGTTCAGGACAGCTACTGGAAATTCAAAACACAAGCTAAGACATGCGGCATGACACTTGTGGTCAAAAGTCAAACGTCAAAAACACACTTCCTGATTCTCAAGTAAAGAGCCAAACAGTGCACTTGGGGACTATGTAAAGGTTGTCTCTGGAGAACACGTTGGTGTCTTCAGATTAGTTTCTGGATAAAGTAAAAATATTGGCAAACGTTCTGCTAGAATAACTTTCCATATACTAATGTTACTAACTTTTCTGAAAGCAACCTTTGTCAGTCTACATTTAAAAAAGCCAGAAAGCCCTTTTCTTTATTTTGATCTAGGTCAGTGAATTCAAAAACTACAGCAGAAAACAATCTACTGAGGGAGGGAGGGGCATTCTGGGAGGTCCAGGAGCAGAGTATATGCTACATAGAATTATTTTAAAAATTAACTGGCCTTAATTGAGAATACAGCCAATACTGAACATATAGAATTATAGATTGGAAACATCGAATTACAGGGATGTTTTTCATAGAGGAGTTCTGATTGACATCCAGAAGACAACAAGAGTGAAGCTCGTGTCTATGAGGACACTCAGAATCCCAAGGGTGAAAAACATTCTCTTAATTCAATTTTTACCCATTCATAATTTGTGGTCCCCAAAATCACTGCCCCTGCTTTCAGCTGCTACGCAGGGGGAGAGGAGTAATGGAGTGCCATATATAACATGGCCTCTGTTACGTATCCCTGTCCAAAAGGTAAAAGAAAACACTTACCAGTGATCCTTGGGCCAACCCCACCCCCCTTCCCCCGCCTTCCGTCTCCCTCCAGCAGCTGTGCTTTCTGCTTTTATTTAAAGTACACAACCATAGCTGCGCCGACAGGCTCTCAGAGCCCTGAATTCCTGCCCTGGTATGCCTCAATGATGTAGCCACAGTGGGTAATGTGTTTTGTTATCAACTGTTGCTACGTCATAGCAGTAAGTTATGACATATGGAAACTGAAACAAAATGTAGAGGCTCTCCAGGAGAGCCATACATAACAAACAACATACAAATGAAAAGTATTATATACGAGTGACTAGCGTGTCTAAGTCAGCAAAACGAACTTCTAATATTTGTGGGCAAGGGCCAGAGGTCTGCCAGCAATTGGATTGTCCATAATTTAATTATTATTAACCCTGTCAATGTGTAGCACCAATATTATTCTGCATTATTCCCAAATTGCTATCATGGAAAGTATTGGATGGAGTTCTGTTGCACCTAGCCAAGTATATAATAATAATCATAAAGTAAACGTATAAAATAAGGACTTACTAATCACCCAACTTAAGTCACTTCTAGTCAGTAATGCTCTAAATAAATTAAGTAGACATAAATAGAAAACTTTCTCTTCTACCACAGTGGGGAAAAATAATCATGTGGCAAGTCCGCAGGGAATCTGTGCAAGTGTGTGGCGCAGATGTGGTATGTATGAAAAAGGCCATGTTCTAACTAAACAATGTCGGACATTCGGACAGTCAGGATAAGGATTTACAGTTATGCCGCAAAGGTAGTGGTCATCAATTCCACTGCCTGTTAACACAGCTCATATACATTCTTCCTAGGAAGGACGATTACAAATTAAGGCCTCCGAGACAATGACTTTGGTTGCACAAGTTCGATAAAATAGTTGGATAATGATCTGGGGTTTGAGGAGCTGGGATTAAGAGACACTCCATAGTTTTCAAACCATTTTAAATACTCCAGTTGCTCATATCGGATTTTCTAAACTATCTTTCCATATTTGATTCGGTCTATTTCCATTTAGCAGTATCATACTATGAGCATACAATAGTTTACAGGCAGGGGAAATGATTAGCACAGAATCACTAAAAAAATATTCAAAATAAAGCTTCGAGGCACTTCTCTCATGTCAGACCACAAGAATTTTTTTTCCCTCATATAGTGACATTAGTTATGCAATTCGACCCCAGCCCAGCTCACCAAAAAAAAGATTTCTCAAAAGTTTTGCATCCGCAAGTGACAATTGATCTGTATGCCTTTATTCTTAACATGCACAGAGGATGAAAGGAGGACAGCGGGAAACACTATGACCTGTTGTTATCTCAAATGAAGAACAACTGCACCGTCTCTTTAGCTAATTTAGTACCTAAAGCTCCAGTAGGCAAAGTGGGAAAAAAAAACCTCACAGAGGACAGTGAGCAGAGAAAAAGCAGAGTCACAGGAAAAGCCAATAGATCTCACCTATGCGAGAGCTATTGGGTTTGGCAATGTGTTTCAGCCATGTTGTACATCAGTGTGGCTGCTGTTCAGCACGGCTAAAATTTAGTGACGTGGGGTAGACTGCAGGGGTGTGGTGTAGACTGGAGTGAAGTAGACTCGAGTGGGGTAGATTGGAGTGGGGTAAGTGCAGTGGATGGGAGGGGAGTAAAGTGGCATGGCGTACTGTAGTGTAGAGTGGTGTGTCGTACCGTGGCGTATCAGAGTGAAGGGGAGTAGTGTGGAGGCGTGTAGAGTGGAGAGACATGTCGTAGATTGGAGTGGTGTGGCGTGTTGTGAAGTGGCATGTCGTCGAGTGGATTGTCATAAAATGGAGAGGAGTGGAGTAGAGTGTTCTAGAGTGGATTTGTGTACAGTGGAGTGGCGTAGTGTGGAGTATGCATGGAGTGGTAGCACACTGCCATTGCAGAGAACACATTTTCAATTGAAATGACGATTACATTTGCACAGGGATACAGTTTTATTGCACACATAAGATAATGTGTGGAAATATTTATTTTTATTAATTTTTTACAGAGTTTTATATAGCGCAAACTTGGCTGGAATAGGGTATCAGAGTGCTTTACATAGCACCAGTAGTGTTACATGAGGACACATTCATTTTTGTTAGGAAGGGGAGATTAAGTGATTTGCCCAGAATCACAGGATGTTCAGCGCCATTGCCGAGACTCAAACCCAGGTCCGCACATTCGAGGTCGACCGCCCTAGTAGTTAGGCCAACTCCTCTTCCCAATATTACCTAGTGTATTGATGTGTTTGATCGTATTCAAATATTTGCTTCCACTACACTTCAGAATTACAGAAAATTTAGCTTTTTGTGCATTTTGTCAATTCTCATATATACTGAAATGTCAACACAGTTCATGTTGTGTGCTAGAAAAAAAGCCTTTCCTTTCACAGTAAAATTGTCGCAAATTCTCTCCTTTTGAAGTCCAAAAAAGAAAAGTAAACACCAAGCTGTTTCGGTAAACAGAGTGACATTTCACTGCTGTCTTTGAACACAAAGCAAATGTGACAAGATAAAAACAAGATTTAAAGGCCTGCTTATTGAAAGCGAGCACTCTGAGGAATACAGTAAACAGGCAGTACTCCGCGCATGGGGCAAACCCAAGCTGGACAGCCTAAATGAAATAAAGCCAGCAAATAGAAAGAAAGCAACTGAGTTACAAACCACAAAGTCAATGGTAAGCAATGGGTGGAATGCATTCCCAGGGAAGCTTTCAGAATGCCCACAAGAAGTCGAAGGCAAATCTAACAGCTGCACTGTCGAGTAGGCTTCAACCAAAAAAAAGGACTTGCAATGCAATCAGTTCTGCAGGCCTGTCCTGGTTAATGTTCCCATCAGCCTGAATCAATACAGTAATGCATAGCTGATATATACTCAGACTCCAATCAGAAGAATGCTTCTGGTGAATGCATTGAATACTGCTTGTCCCTAAAGGCAGTTTTAAAACCTAGAGGCACCAGCTCCTTTGTGATGTCATAGCACAAGGTAATGCAATAAATACTCCATCTTGGCATTATTATTTATTCATTCAATTATTTCAGAGTTTTTTGTTGCATTCTGCATGCAGCCTGGAAATTCAGGCTGGGCAGTCCCTTGTTGAGAGAACCAAGACTAATTTTCGTATTGTTGGATCCTCCTACAAGCTCAAACATATGGCTGCAAATGGCCCAAAGCAATTACCAGTGGCAGAGATTAACTCAAGGACTCACTCCATCTTTTTCTGAGCGACACACTTCAATTTTGCTACTTTCGAGCACTATGAGTTAAGTGGTAAATTCACAGAACATTGCAAAATGGGTAGGATACAATTTTTTAGAAAAAAGCTTTAAAGGAATACCATTACTATTCATTTAAACTCTTTAATGGAAATTTTCAAAATGAATGGCATTTACCTTTTCATAGAAACCATTCATAGAATGTCTTTTTTGGTTGAAATTAGCTTTGGAGTGTTTATTTTTTTAGTGTAAATGCAATGGTTGCAGGTTTTACTTTCAGAAACAGTTTTGTCAGAGAAATCTATTTTGGTGCTTAACTTCAGGGGACATTATTTCATATTTATATCTTTCACATTGTTAAACAATTAGTTCAGATGCTTTTAATTCATTGCCTCATTATCACCCATAAAAACCATCCATTGCTGGTCCCATCAATCCCTGCAATCGACAAAACCCTTCACCAATCCTTAACTATTCCATGAATACTAAAAGTTCTTTCTACGCCCAAAAAAATATACCATCCCTGAACCCTAAAATCACTCACTACCCCTAACTCCATCCATTCCTGAACCCTAAAAACCTCTTTCTACGCCTAAATTCAACCCATCTCATACCCCTTAAAATACCTCAGACCCAAACACCACCTATCCCTGAACTCTAAAAAACTCCTCACCGCCCTTAAACATCACCCATCCATGACCCATAAGATGGTGTGGCCTTACTTCTCGTAAACAAGGACTAGAAGTACAAAGTGCATGTTTACGCACCGCTTGCAGGTTTTCAAAATCCATAAATAAAAGGCATTGTCATGAAAAATGCCAATAGCTCTAACTCTTGCAAATGCAAGACCTATTGCATTGCAAATGC
Source organism: Lissotriton vulgaris (assembly GCF_964263255.1). Classification (NCBI taxonomy): domain Eukaryota; kingdom Metazoa; phylum Chordata; class Amphibia; order Caudata; family Salamandridae; genus Lissotriton; species Lissotriton vulgaris. The sequence continues at coordinate 814,976,232 of NC_141696.1, read as the reverse complement.
TTGTTCTACCATCTGCAGATAGAACCATTTCTTCTGGAACTGCTCTATTCACGAAGGCACTATCCCAGCAGGAGTGTGGGCCTGAGACAAAGGATGTCGAAAGGCAAACAGTTAAGTGCCATTTATTGTTAAGCACTGCGATGGGTCTAAGCAGGTACGGGGTAAAGTAAGGAGCATAGAAGCGATGGCCACACCGCTATACTTACTACACAGTCCCAGCAGTTGCAGGATGAATACTGTGGTGGGCCTGTGTGAGCAGCTGCTCTATTGCTGCACTGAGAGCTCAATGAAACTCGGTCCGGACTGGCCTCACTGACACTCGAGTAAGCTGCTGGTGCGCTTCGGGGTCCATTCAGCCGCGGTGAGCTTGCAAGGCAATCGGTCTTGCACTTGCTTGAGTTAGAGTAGGTAATGGTTGAATGGAGACCGGTCATTAGTAGTTCTGTCGGCGGTGGACAGGAGAGCAGTGGGCTGCGGTCACGGCATCGCAGTGACATCAAAGGAGTGCAACAGGTGTTGCGTGTTTTCAATGGAAATGTTTTTACTCATGCGGCAGATCGGACGGCACAGTGGGCGCCTCCGCTGAACAAGCATTTACAATGCAATGGTTTCGCCTTTGAAAAAGTTAGAGCTATTGGCATTGTAAATGACAAAATGTGTAATTTATGTGTTGGTTTTGAAAACAGATAAATAAATGGCATTGCCATTTACATTGCCATTAGCTTAATCTCTCACAAATGTGATACCTATTGTACCCTACGGACGAGCTCAGCAGACAGCAATTACTACCACACACACACTTACCCAGAGCCACCCACACACACACCCAGAGCCACACACACCCACCCAGAGCCGCACACACCCACCCAGAGCCGCACACACCCACCCAGAGCCGCACACACCCACCCAGAGCCGCACACACCCACCCAGAGCCGCACACACCCACCCAGAGCCGCACACACCCACCCAGAGCCACACACACCCACCCAGAGCAGCACACACCCACCCAGAGCAGCACACACCCACCCAGAGCAGCACACACAGCCAGGGGGCAGGGAAGCAAGCACAGCCAGGGGGCAGGGAAGCAAGCACAGCCAGGGGGCAGGGAAGCAAGCACAGCCAGGGGGCTAGGAAGCAAGCACAGCCAGGGGGCAGGGAAGCAAGCACAGCCAGGGGGCAGGGAAGCAAGCACAGCCAGGGGGCAGGGAAGCAAGCACAGCCAGGGGGCAGGAAAGCAAGCACAGCCAGGGGGCAGGAAAGCAAGCACAGCCAGGGGGCAGGAAAGCAAGCACAGCCAGGGGGCAGGGAAGCAAGCACAGCCAGGGGGCAGGGAAGCTAGCACAGCCAGGGGGCAGGGAAGCTAGCACAGCCAGGGGGCAGGGAAGCAAGCACAGCCATGTTTCCAGTGCTTGGCTATTCTGAACAAACCATTGGTATCCGGCCTGCCACTCAAACGAAAACAACTCCCAGAATACCTTAAATTGCTAAATGAAACCTCAGAAGTAGAAACATTATGTCCTGACTACACGAGAGAGGCTGCAATTGTAACTGCGAGGGACAAATACCACTGAACTGGGAAGAAGACGGCGTACAACTATAGTGGAGAAATAACAACCTTGTACACTACTGCATACCACTGTGCATTGGATCCAGGAACACAACAGGCCCAGGTTTGGACGCTACTTTAGAAATGCCAATGCACAGAAAGAACAACATTACCTAATGTACTTGTGTAATGTAGTTGGTGCTCATGTCAGATGATACACCACCATCTCTTGAAACTGCAGTACCTTAGACTGCAGTCTCCCAAATGCCAGGTTTGGGCTCTGTGTGAATTGCATGTGTATTTTACACCTATGCATCGCCACACATTTCCAGTGTTTTCTAATTACTCGGCAGCTGTATCATTTTAGTTTGAATCTTTGTGCAAAGGAACATAGAAGTCAGGAGCTGTTTTGGTTGTTTAGTTAAAATTTACCAAACTATCTATAAAACGGTGAACGGTATAGTGGGAAGGATGAAAGCCTAAAACATAGTCACACAGTGACGCAATAACTCTTTGTTAATTCATAGGCATTTCTGACCTATGTCTGCATAAATTATCCATGATGTAGATAAAAGTGTGTGGAATTTGCGGGTATAACCGGCCTGCATTTTTACTCCGGGAAAAACGTTGGTGTATAACTCATTGCCCCGACAACACCTGCGTGTGGTAGTAAGCAGTTTTAGGCTGCGCCTTATTTATCTCTGCAAAGCAAGTCACATCATGGGATACTAGGATGTTCATTTAAAGGCATGTGAAGGCAGTTGCATCACAACGGTACTTAATGTGAAAGCCCCATAAGGACGTGACAAACAAGACATGCATGCTCGCCTAAATGGGCGGACAGAAAGCAGATATGCACCTGCAAGAATTTCATATTCAGCACGCCACAAAAAGTAGGCTGTCAGAAAGGATCTACTTTTAATCAAAGAGTGATTAGCATGCATCTTACTTTGGTAAATACAAGCACAAAAATCTTATGTCAAGAGAGCAGTTGCAGCCATAACCTGGTCTGTGTGCCACCGACAGGCACAGGCCACTCTGGCACGACTGGTGCCACAACAGATGGCTCATGCACACACTGTTAATGGCACCGTGCCCGGCTCAACTTTAAGGGGTGGCCGGGGGATACAGGGGTCCAGGGTCACTGGGGCTTTGTGGCACTATGTGCACCCTAGGCCAGTAATATTAAATTCCTAGGACACCTTCTAAACACACGCTGGTACCCCCGACAACCCCCCCCTTCATAAACTCACCCGACACCTAGCCACCCTGCCTTACCCACATGCCTCGCACAAAATGGGACTCACATGTGTAACTACTTGCCACTCAGGAAGGAGCCCCTCCAAGGCCCACCACCTCTTACCCTCCCCCCTCAAGAAGCACATGGTACAACCCGGGGCTGGTCACTTACCATCGCGCGGGACGGCGACCCATGGCGGCTGCTGCTGGTCACCTGCGGAGTACGATTAGCAGAGAGCGTGAGGGGTCTGGGCGGTGCACACATGAGGCAGGGGAAGAAACCCCGACGAGGCCGGGCCTGCTCAGCTCAGCCGCCACCATTTCACTCACCTCGCAGAGCGGAAAGAGAGAGGTCCCGCGCAGGCGCACTGCATACAAGTCTGGGTCTGTCCCACTGGCATTCACTTCCGGCGTGGCGGACATGTTTGAAACATTGCAGTTAGAAACAAGTGAAGAGACGTGGGCGTGAATCAAACGGCCATCTTTCCACGGGCAACTTCTCCTATAATCAATGTAAAGCGTGACTCTGCACCTTAAAAACAGACTGCGGGAGTCTTTTACAACAGACACAGGAGCGGCGTCCGTCTTGGAACAGGAACCTTCCGTTTAAAGCAGGTCTGCCTGCAAATACTTTCCATGGACTATTACGTCTTTAACATTTACCATGTAAGGACATGGCTGTCTCACTTAGAAAGACGATCGGGAGTCACGAGGGGAGGGAGTGGGGGGGCGAACAGAGACACGGACAGCCAGAGGGGGGGACGGACAGCGGGATACAACTATGCGGGACCAGGACGATCGAACCAATGATGAAAAACAGCCATGAAAGAAAAAAAAAAAAAGTACACGCCCACAGTGGACACGTCTTCATGACGTTGCGGAGAGGGAAAGAATCGGCGGAACGCCCACCAATCGCCTCGGGAAACGACAGACAGTTCTCTCTTCCAATGGCTAGCCTCCATTTATGGAGCTAGCCAATGGAAGAGAGAGGCGGAACGAAGCCACACTGTTCTAACATTAGATTTCGCCTGCGTCGAAAAGCTGCGCAGTGCGCACCTTTCGACGAGAGGCGAAACCTAAAAAGCACTGCCATGAGTCGGAAGAAGCAGCGACCTCAGAGGGGTGGTGGGGGCAGACATGCCCTGTTGCAGGAGGGGTGAGTTGATGTGGGGACTAGCACGTGGAGATTAAAAAGGTTAAGTGACAGACCAAAGCTAAAAAAAAAAAAAAATGAAGCCTACGAAGGTTTCAGGGCAGGTGCATGAGCAGAGGCAAGGAAACTACTTAAAGAGTGCTGTTGAAGTTTGGGAAATGAAGTGTAGTATCACAAGTTACAGGGGAAGTCCACATGGGAGGAGACAAAAGGAGGGACTAAAAGCCTATCAACCAATCAAAAGAGGATATTTACAGAGGGCAAGAAGAGAAGCCAATTGAAAACATGGGTGGTGCTTAATGCCCATAGTCTAGGGAAAAAATTCCTTGCAGAGCAGCGCATGCACTGCCCAGGCTCGGCCTAAAAATGGCACATGCATGATACACAATGTAGAGACACATTAACCCTCTGTGCTACTTTGTGTCAAAGGCATGACTAGGCAAAACACTGAATTTCTGCAGCAAGTGTATTAATCACTAGAGGTATCTTACCATTATTATTATGCCCTAAGATTTACTGGGCACACAAAGCTCTCTGCAACGGGTGTCTTAACATCATAAGGTTTTTTTTAATGACTTTTGCACAGTGATAATCCAGCAAATTGCTAACGTTCCACAGCTCTTCCTGTGTTTATTTCAATGTATTGCCTATTTGTACTTTGGACAAAATAGAAATTACATCTTGTAGCACCCCCAGAGATACCAACATGTCTTGGCCATCAGGTGATAGGAATTCACCACTCCTGCAGAATATAAATCCACTTTACTACAGTCCACTGTATGCTATCCCACTGCACTGTATGCCGCTGCACTGTATGCCGCTGCACTGTATGCCACCCCGATATATGACATTCTATTGCACCCGTGTTCACTCTACGCCACTCCACTGTATGAGACTCCACTTTACGCCACTGCGCTATATGCCATTGCAGTATACGCCTCTCCACTATAGCTCATTCCACTTTACTCCAATCCACTATAACACAATATACTGTACCAGTCTTGTCACCTTACTCGCAACACTACATTAACTAGAACTCATCATTTATTCATGCACTAGCCATACCCTCAGATATTAAATACGTTATAGAAAGTAGAATCATTGAATTAAACACTTCGGACATCTGAAATGACGTTATTTGCCAGAACACAGAGCCTGGTACATTAATGTAGCGTGGTGAGTGAGGTGACAAGACTGAATGGAGGTGCACAAGTGATATTAATTTAAAGTTGGTGCATATGTATAAATATGAGTTGCAAGTGTGACTTATAGCAATGTGAAAGTGGTGCGTAAATGATAAATTAACTAGATAAGTATTTGTTTTGAATTTGTTACGGTTGTGTAGTTTAAGGTGTGTGATGCAAATAAGTGTGTAAGTGGTTCAGAAAACAAATTTAGGAGATAACGATAACTTTCGAATTTTTTAATGTTTGTGTGGTTTAAGTTGGGTTTCTTTACCAAAAATAAAATGTTCCTAACTATAACTTATGTTTAATCTTTGTTTTTTGTGTTAATATATACATACATATACACACATATATGCGCACACACATATATTTGTTTGATTGTAGCTGGACTCCTACTCATGAGGCCGGTCACCTCTTGGATGCGTTTTTTCCCAACGTAAAGGACCTACTCAGAGATCCTCCCATATTGCTACACTGGTCAGACCATTTAGCAGTACCACTAGGTATTAGGATCCTGGCTATTTATTCAATAGGTCTGACCAAACCAACAACTAAGGAGCCGATTACAATGACGGTGAGACCGCCACAGAAAGCCTGTCGGGGCAGATGCACTGCCAATTTGCATGTTTCCACCCGCCATATTAGAATGGCGGGCTGAATGATGGAGGCCAGAAAGCCAGACCGCCACCCATCCGACGGGCTCCTCGAGCCCACCGGTGTGGTGGAGGGCCTCACATTCCCTACAATGGTGGCAGTCCCTACCAGGCACCGCCGTAGGGATTACGATGTCCCTTTCTTCCTGCTTGTTTATGCACTTGTATGCAGCAAGCAGGTGAGCATCACATGCCTTGGCCAAGCTGCGTGGGTGGGGCCTATGATGGCTATAACCAGTGTCATGAATCAAAGAGTGATGACGGATGATGGATGACCTGTCATGTTGATCACACATGAATGTAACCAAAACATCTTCCTTCTGTCCATGTGCATTATGCTGCACATTTCCTTAACTAACATGTCCACACCAACAGGATATGATTTAACAAGTCCTACCAGAGTTAACCAGAGTCAACAAGCAACATCCCAAGTTGCCACCTCAGAAAGGGAACACTGTATGAGAAAAAAATGCTAGACCACTACATAATAGACAGCAGGCAAAGTAACCCATTCATGGGATTCAACAACTCCCAGTATCCCCCATTAGCAATGCATATTCTGATTTGCACAGACAGGCAGGTTGCATCACCCAGCTCCCTCGCACCCTTGTAGACATCTACGGGAAGAACCCATAAAGAAACAGAAAAAAATACGGATTGCACCAACAAGAACATAAATAACAAATTAATAAATTGTGACAAACACGAGTTTTATGAATACGGCTCTAGAGAAGAAACGTCAAAGTATGAACAGAAGAACGTGGACAGGAACGTAAAGGTACTGGCTAAGGTTAGAATATAAGACTACCCAAAAAAGAAGTTAAAAGAGGACGTCATGTCACCAGAATACCACTTTGCTTTTAAAATTCAGTCTCTAGTTATAGTCATAGTTTCGACTAACCAAAGTGTTTAGCTCCCACAACTCAGTGAGTTAATTTATAATAGTAAAGGAGTAGAAATGTTGTTTACCTGTGACATGGAGCCATCTGGTAATTGTAGGTATGGAATAACTCTTAACTGGGACAAACCGCCACGACACAATCAAAAGCGCGGAGAAGCTTTGGAAACTGTATATGCTGCGCTATGATAAAAAAAAGATATCACCACAATTCTGATCTATCCACATTCAGTCAGTTTAACTCCCCTGACTGGGCCAATGTCCAGAGATATGGATCGCGATGCATGACAACTGAACAATGCATAATTAAACTCAGCTTTAAGAATATTAACTAGTACAACAGGGCATATGTTTAATTTGAAATAAACAGCTCGCAAATTGGAGGGAATAATCCAACCGTTTCTCTACTCAGAGGGGAAGTCCTATATTAAAATAAGGTAAGTTAAATTCTCGCCTACCTCTTCCCACTATCTCCATTCCCTCGTGGCTACTCAAACGAAGGTGACGATCTCCCAGTGCCCATTTCGTCTCTGCTTCCCCAATAGCGAGATCTGATGAGAGTGAAAGCGAGTAGTCGGTACGGCTTAGGTCTGTGGGGGTCGGTCACTTCACGAGAAATGGAGATACTGTCCTCACAAAGCACGGAGCTAAATATCTCTGCTAACAAGACACACCCAAGACAACATTAATGCAAGACAAAAATACGTCAACCACACCTAAGTATGTCTTCTTAGTCACCGAGGGGGTGACATTAGACATGCACAAGCCCCCACCCAAGCTCTTGTGACAAACAGCTGACCGTAAAACTCTGCCCTGTTGATTTCTACATCAGGTGGGTGGGATTAGAAACTTCCAGCGGTCGATCGTAAATTCATTGAGTGTGTACATATACTGGGGAAGGGAATTGTTCACCCTGTCCTCTCTCTTTTTAAGGATCTACTTTCTCTTGAAGACATGGGTAGGAATCTGCAATGAGTGCAGTGGAGAGAAGGCTGTAGCAGCACAACCTGCCAAATTCCTAAAAAGGAAAAGGTACGAGGTTCAGCTCTGAAAATACCAACCTCCCTCGCCACCCTCCTCCCACAGTGACCTTCCCAGCCAGGAGGATTACAGGGGTCCCAGCCCATGACTCTGCTGTAACACAGACCCTATGACAGCCACCCTCCCCCATGGCCATGCGCCCAGAGGCGAGGCGGCAACAGTCAAAACCTTAGCACGGTTGCCTACATCCAGTGACAGCACCCGAAGATAGATAGATTTATTCACCTACCATTCTATCGCCCGCGATTCCCCAACTTGGCTGCGCTTGCGCTACCACTGCGCACGCGCAAGAAAACACCGGCCTCCAGGAAGAGAGTCTACACTCTCTGTAGAGGCGCTGCTGTCGCTGTCCGGCTCCAGCGTACATGGGTTACCACGCCTCCCAAACGCAAGGTGACGGGAGAAGCAAGGCATCGTTGAACTTGTCGTCTGTATCGTAATCAGTACTCTGAAATTTAGCAGCCATTTTGAAATTGCTAACATTCTTAGGTAATTGTGTGTTCCCCGCGATAGCGGAAATGGTGAGTTTTGTGTTTGCGATTAATAAAAATGTCCCATTTTTTTCTTAGATGTATAGTAAATTACTTTAGAGGAATGGTATGGCAAATGACAAACAATAAAAGTCTTGTACATTGCGAGCACGAGAGTTACAGAATTTGTTGGAAATCTAACCTACTCATAGATTTTACTTCATAAACGGGATTATAACTCTCTCGAGTTTCAATATTCATTAAGTAAACTGCGGGCTTCATCCTTTTCTTTGACAACACAGTTTACCTTTTCCACTGCCACCTCTTCAAGTTCTACTCTCCTTAATGACTTCTTTGTAAATGTTTCTCAACTAGCAAAGCTGTGCCTGACCAAAACATGGCCGCCGTTACTAATTTGGCCCCGCCCAAGTATAATCCAACCTCTCATTCCTATTGGCTTGAGCAGGCCGTACGTCAGGTCAGAACCAATGAGACGTTATCAAGGTGGTCGCTATGTTACCTGTAGGGCAGCTCATCGGTATGCGTCCCGCCCATTCCTATGACAGGAGTTGAAATGTGGCACCAACTTGTGAAAGGGCTTTGAAGAACAGTTTGGGAACTACAAACCCCCGAAATGCTGCGCGGGCTTGAATGGGAAACGAAAGCGGAAGCGTTTCCGTTTATGACAGATACACAATAGTGCTGGCACATCCATACAACTGATGGAAGGTATCCTAGTCCGCACGGGGAAGAGGGTGACGGCGAACCGGGCAGCAGCTACAAGCAACCAAGCTCCAGACCAGTCCAGGTGAAAGATGTGTGAGGTTGTGAGCGTGAGCACCCATGGGGACCTCGAAAACATTTCTGAGTAAAGGGGTACGGCCAAGATAACCCCCCCCCCCTCATATGCCTTTCTCCCCGCCTCACAATTCTTACGAGTGATGAGGTTCATGCAGTTCCAGTACTAAGAAGGTGGTGTGAGTGCAACTCTAAACTGTTCTATCAATTTTAAGGCTGTTTCGGACTGTCTATTTTGGAAATGATTGGGATACATTGTGTTGATCCTAATTAATATTTCACGAAGCCCGTATACGAAAAACTAAAAGTGGAAATCAAGCTAACACACCCCGCTGATACCATGTAAATATCACAGGTCAGCTGTATCGTCCCAAACAAATTGTACATTTTTTTGCAACAATTTTCTAAGAGGTTGTACAATCATAGCATAATCTTGTATGAATTTGGAATAGTATTCCCACATTCCTAGAAAAGATTTGAAGGTATCCTTATCCTTGGGAGGAGTAACATGTTTTAAGGCTTGTACAAAGAAAAACGTCCGGTGTATACGAGTGTCAGATATATGATGACCTAAATAATCTAACTCAGTCTTGAGAAAGTTATATTTCTCAGGCAATGCCTACATCTCTGAAAATCTCCCAACATTTTTGTAAAATGTTATGTTCATCTACTGTTTTTGAAAATATCAAAACTTCTGAAACACGCTCGCTGCAGATGCAAGACCAAATTGCAACCTTAGGAATTTGTAGGCTCTGATTCAGCGGGCCTAAAGGAATTCTGTCTCCTAAACACAACCCTACACCATGATACTCACCATTAATCATAAACTCTTCACAAGGCCCATAAATGACTGAGACTGGGACCGGGCCCAGGGCCACAACCCCTGCCCGACCGACGCCAGATACCGACAGGACGTACACAAGCCATGACTTATTGGCACTTCAGCCAGCGCCCAACACTCGCTGTACAAAAATAGAACCTTCAGAATTACATAGCCAGTCTGCTACCTACTGCCCCCATTGTAACTACACAATACCTTTACGATTACCTGCCGTAAATACTATATCTGCAAGGAATGGAAAAATAGCTGTCATAACAATTGCCCTTATCAATGCGCGCTCACTCGTTAAGCATAGCCATTACTGGAATGGGGTAACCCAATAAGGTTCAAGGACCTGGGTGAAACGTTATATAGAAAAACAATGGTCCCAAACAAATAATTTCTTTCAAAGAACAAAATCTGTACTGAGTAAATTGTTTAAATGAGCTTCTTCAATCAATAACGCTCTATTGAATCAATCAATTTTAGCAAAAGAACGATTTTCAACACATTAATTTTTGTCGATAAAACCTGACACAAACCAAAGTATTATTCGAAACAGTTCGGAGTTTAATGTTTCACTCCATTAAAACTCAATAATTGAATATATACACATTTTTCATTTATATACAATTCGGACTAACGGTAAAAAGAAGAGCAGTCAGCTTCTAAAAGAAGTGCAGAAAAAAGGGAAAAGAAATAGTGATTGTGATAAGAAGGGCGCAAGCCTCAAAAGAAAATTGGTGACAAGTGAAATAGAAATTCGGATTTAATTTATGCTGTACTCAGAATCCAGCTAGTTATTTTCTGAATAGGCCACAGATAGTTGTTATTATCTCCACTCATTTATACAGTCACAAGTGACATGTATAATGGTTTCCAGCGTGGTCCTATTTGTATAGCTTAAAGAAAGGCGTCGACGTTTCGACCCGTCTTTTGGTGCGTGGGCAAGTTGGAGCCTCGACCTGCGGGTCTTCCTCAGGACGGATGTTGCACATGCGTTTTTACCGTAGACTTCACACAACAGTATCCTAAGTTAAAATTCATAAAAAGATTGGTGGTCAGGATTTTTGGTAGTGTATATGGATTTTAACTTTCCATAGCGGATATGTTTCTTACCCAATGATTATTTATGGGCTGCCTCCATCATCCTATTTCGAATATGGACGAAAGATGTAATTCGATCGTAGAGACCCACCTGTAATTAATAAGGCATGGGTGGTCTATTACTAAATGTTGCATGTGAATCAACTTATGGTAACATATTTACCTAGTTTATCTAATGCTGCCTAACGTAAAACTAGGAGTGCTTACCCTGAACTGGGTGGTACGGCGTCTGTGTTGGTTGTCCAGACCTTGATATTTAAAATTCAAGCAGAACGTCCCTGGACACTGCATAGGAGACAGCAAAATAAGGGGTGTATTGAATTTCTAAATTCCCCACTGCAACAACCGTGTGGACACTATACGTCAGTGAATTAGTGCATACCTTCCGTGTCAGGCGTTGTGCATATCAAGTGTCAGCCAGTTGGAATTTTGCAATTGTTCCGAAACAGTTCCTGATTGAATAAGTTACCAGGCGCTGAAAAAGATCATACGCAGTAGTTCAGTATAGTGAAAGGGACGTTTAAATCGTGTGCTATAAGGGATAGCGAGTCGTAAAATAAGCCTACCTCTCTGACTCGCGTCTGTTGCCGCAGAAAATGCCGAACTGCCGTGTCAAGTTCAGGCGCGACGTGATGGCGTCACACACACGTGTTGTTTTGAAGCCTTTCAATGGAAAGGGACAAAAGACTGCCCAAAGGTGATATTCAGTCCTACATGGATGATTAAATTAATTTAACAGATTCATGTGGAGTAAACGGTCAGCCATTATTCAAGATAGACACTTGTTTGTTGATTTCTTCATACTCATTGAGTCCCCGCTTGATTGTGTCGAAGAAATGTATAAAACGACACTCCCGAATACTTAGAATTTGGCTGAAGTCTCCCCCCCTAGGGTTCGGAGACACCTTTTCTAGGATACACCAGGTCAAGCTATCTGGGGCATGGTCAAATCTCATAAAGTGTTCAACTAACGGTGCTCCTTGGGTTTTGCATTTTATCCGGCTGATGTGTTGTAATATCCGACATTTGGCTTTTTGGATCGTTTGCCCGATATATACAAAACCACATGGGCACGTGATGGCATAAATAACGCCAGAGGAGTTGCAGTTGCTATGATCCCGCATCACATGTGTGTGGTTGTTATATTTGAACTCTTTGATTTCTTGAGTAAGCGGACATACCTTGCAGTTACCGCATTTTACGTGTCCTCTTATTGGTGGAATTCCCCACAGTACTGTTTGGCTAGGTTGACTTGCTGTAGGGAGGAGAGCCCTTACCACATAGTCCCTTATATTTTTAGCCTTTTTAAAGGCATGCAGGGGCGGGGGAGCATTCCCTATTTCATCTGCAATCATGTGCCAGTGCTGGTTTATTATCTTTTTAATTTTGTTGCTCTTGGTTGAGTACGTGGTTACGCAAACCAGTTTTTCATCAGTGGCCTTTTTCTTTGATGTACCTAAAAGGTGCTCTCTGTGATTATGCCACGCTCGTTTTCGTGCCTGCTTCAGGAGCCTAATGGGATACCCTCTGTCATGGAGTCTTTCTAGCAGGCATGAAGATTCATTGAAAAAATCTTCTTTCTTTGAACAATTCCTCCGCAACCTCAGGAATTGACCAAATGGAAGGTTATCTCTGAGGTTGCGGGGGTGGTGGCTCGTATAGCGGAGTAGGGTGTTTCTCTCACTGCTTTTTCGATAAAGACCAGTGTATAGTATTCCTGATTCAGCATTGATCGTTATGTCCAAAAAACTTATTTTCTGTTTATCGAATTCTACAGTGAATTTTATGTCATCAGATACTGTGTTCAACCACTGGTGGAAAGAAGTTAATTGCTCTGAGGTGCCATTCCAGATAATCAAGACGTCGTCTATATATCGACGCCATAACCCTATGTGATGGTAATATGGGTTATTTACATTGAGTATATGTCTATGTTCGAAGGCATCCATGAAAATTATTGCTAGATTGGGGGCAAAACTAGCCCCCATCGCTACTCCCTTCGTCTGGACATAAAATTTCCCCAGAAACGAAAAATAGTTCTTTGTCATGGCCAAAGTAAGAAGTTCTATAATGAACTCCGTTGGTACGAAAGTGGGTGCAGGACGTGAGTTAAGCACTGTTTCAATTACAGTCAGAGCTAGATCTTGCGGAATGTTTGTATATAATGATTGGATGTCCATTGTGGCCAGCAGATTTTCATTGGGATCATGGGCACGGCCATCCAATAATTGTATTGTTTGTAGTGTGTCCTTTAAGTATGTCGCAGTATTTTCAGCCAAAGGTTTTAAAAAGGTGTCGATATATTTACACAGGGGCTCGAGCAGAGAACCACAACCAGAAATTATTGGTCTGCCCGGCGGGTTCTGCATTCTTTTATGGACTTTTGGGAGGGTATATATGGTAGGCATTCTGGGGTTGCGATTATTCAAATATTCAAATTCATGTTTGTTTAGAAAACCTAGCTCTAGCCCTCTTGTTGTTATTGAGGTGATTTTCTTAGAGAGTTCTTTAGTTGGATCACTCCTCAATTTTTCATAGTTACCCTCCACATTCAATTGGTCCAATATCTCTTTTGTGTAGTCATCATAGTTCTGGACTACGATCGCCCCACCCTTGTCTGCGGGCTTTATAACAATTTTTGTATTTTCTTTTAGAGTAGTAAGGGCCTGTCGTTCTGCCTTTGTGACATTATATTTCACATAATGTCGTTCAGATAATGTTTAAAGTCCATAAAAGAATGCAGAACCCGCCGGGCAGACCAATAATTTCTGGTTGTGGTTCTCTGCTCGAGCCCCTGTGTAAATATATCGACACCTTTTTAAAACCTTTGGCTGAAAATACTGCGACATACTTAAAGGACACACTACAAACAATACAATTATTGGATGGCCGTGCCCATGATCCCAATGAAAATCTGCTGGCCACAATGGACATCCAATCATTATATACAAACATTCCGCAAGATCTAGCTCTGACTGTAATTGAAACAGTGCTTAACTCACGTCCTGCACCCACTTTCGTACCAACGGAGTTCATTATAGAACTTCTTACTTTGGCCATGACAAAGAACTATTTTTCGTTTCTGGGGAAATTTTATGTCCAGACGAAGGGAGTAGCGATGGGGGCTAGTTTTGCCCCCAATCTAGCAATAATTTTCATGGATGCCTTCGAACATAGACATATACTCAATGTAAATAACCCATATTACCATCACATAGGGTTATGGCGTCGATATATAGACGACGTCTTGATTATCTGGAATGGCACCTCAGAGCAATTAACTTCTTTCCACCAGTGGTTGAACACAGTATCTGATGACATAAAATTCACTGTAGAATTCGATAAACAGAAAATAAGTTTTTTGGACATAACGATCAATGCTGAATCAGGAATACTATACACTGGTCTTTATCGAAAAAGCAGTGAGAGAAACACCCTACTCCGCTATACGAGCCACCACCCCCGCAACCTCAGAGATAACCTTCCATTTGGTCAATTCCTGAGGTTGCGGAGGAATTGTTCAAAGAAAGAAGATTTTTTCAATGAATCTTCATGCCTGCTAGAAAGACTCCATGACAGAGGGTATCCCATTAGGCTCCTGAAGCAGGCACGAAAACGAGCGTGGCATAATCACAGAGAGCACCTTTTAGGTACATCAAAGAAAAAGGCCACTGATGAAAAACTGGTTTGCGTAACCACGTACTCAACCAAGAGCAACAAAATTAAAAAGATAATAAACCAGCACTGGCACATGATTGCAGATGAAATAGGGAATGCTCCCCCGCCCCTGCATGCCTTTAAAAAGGCTAAAAATATAAGGGACTATGTGGTAAGGGCTCTCCTCCCTACAGCAAGTCAACCTAGCCAAACAGTACTGTGGGGAATTCCACCAATAAGAGGACACGTAAAATGCGGTAACTGCAAGGTATGTCCGCTTACTCAAGAAATCAAAGAGTTCAAATATAACAACCACACACATGTGATGCGGGATCATAGCAACTGCAACTCCTCTGGCGTTATTTATGCCATCACGTGCCCATGTGGTTTTGTATATATCGGGCAAACGATCCAAAAAGCCAAATGTCGGATATTATAACACATCAGCCGGATAAAATGCAAAACCCAAGGAGCACCGTTAGTTGAACACTTTATGAGATTTGACCATGCCCCAGATAGCTTGACCTGGTGTATCCTAGAAAAGGTGTCTCCGAACCCTAGGGGGGGAGACTTCAGCCAAATTCTAAGTATTCGGGAGTGTCGTTTTATACATTTCTTCGACACAATCAAGCGGGGACTCAATGAGTATGAAGAAATCAACAAACAAGTGTCTATCTTGAATAATGGCTGACCGTTTACTCCACATGAATCTGTTAAATTAATTTAATTAATTTAATCATCCATGTAGGACTGAATATCACCTTTGGGCAGTCTTTTGTCCCTTTCCATTGAAAGGCTTCAAAACAACACGTGTGTGTGACGCCATCACGTCGCGCCTGAACTTGACACGGCAGTTCGGCATTTTCTGCGGCAACAGACGCGAGTCAGAGAGGTAGGCTTATTTTACGACTCGCTATCCCTTATAGCACACGATTTAAACGTCCCTTTCACTATACTGAACTACTGCGTATGATCTTTTTCAGCGCCTGGTAACTTATTCAATCAGGAACTGTTTCGGAACAATTGCAAAATTCCAACTGGCTGACACTTGATATGCACAACGCCTGACACGGAAGGTATGCACTAATTCACTGACGTATAGTGTCCACACGGTTGTTGCAGTGGGGAATTTAGAAATTCAATACACCCCTTATTTTGCTGTCTCCTATGCAGTGTCCAGGGACGTTCTGCTTGAATTTTAAATATCAAGGTCTGGACAACCAACACAGACGCCGTACCACCCAGTTCAGGGTAAGCACTCCTAGTTTTACGTTAGGCAGCATTAGATAAACTAGGTAAATATGTTACCATAAGTTGATTCACATGCAACATTTAGTAATAGACCACCCATGCCTTATTAATTACAGGTGGGTCTCTACGATCGAATTACATCTTTCGTCCATATTCGAAATAGGATGATGGAGGCAGCCCATAAATAATCATTGGGTAAGAAACATATCCGCTATGGAAAGTTAAAATCCATATACACTACCAAAAATCCTGACCACCAATCTTTTTATGAATTTTAACTTAGGATACTGTTGTGTGAAGTCTACGGTAAAAACGCATGTGCAACATCCGTCCTGAGGAAGACCCGCAGGTCGAGGCTCCAACTTGCCCACGCACCAAAAGACGGGTCGAAACGTCGACGCCTTTCTTTAAGCTATACAAATAGGACCACGCTGGAAACCATTATACATGTCACTTGTGACTGTATAAATGAGTGGAGATAATAACAACTATCTGTGGCCTATTCGGAAAATAACTAGCTGGATTCTGAGTACAGCATAAATTAAATCCGAATTTCTATTTCACTTGTCACCAATTTTCTTTTGAGGCTTGCGCCCTTCTTATCACAATCACTATTTCTTTTCCCTTTTTTCTGCACTTCTTTTAGAAGCTGACTGCTCTTCTTTTTACCGTTAGTCCGAATTGTATATAAATGAAAAATGTGTATATATTCAATTATTGAGTTTTAATGGAGTGAAACATTAAACTCCGAACTGTTTCGAATAATACTTTGGTTTGTGTCAGGTTTTTCGACAAAAATTAATGTGTTGAAAATCGTTCTTTTGCTAAAATTGATTGATTCAATAGAGCGTTATTGATTGAAGAAGCTCATTTAAACAATTTACTCAGTACAGATTTTATTCACTCGTTAAGCATAGGCAAGAGATCTCAGACCTCATTACTGACTTTAAATTGGATGTTCTGTTTGTCACTGAGACATGGACCGATGAATCATCAGAGCCAGACTTAGCTATAGCAGTACTGGATGGATACAAAGCATACCGCCAGGACAGATTTAGACAACAAGGGGGTGGGCTGGCCATAATAGCCAGAGACTCATATCCTGTCAGAACGATTCCTATCCCATCCACATCCTGTGAAGCCATGCAGTTTGCCATCAAGTTATCACCTTTGTTTAACTTCAAAGGAATATTGATATATCGTCCCCCTGGAACAAAAACAGCCTTTCTTAACAGCATTAACACAATGATGGAATCAGTTGCCACTGAAAGTGCATTTACGGTCCTAGGTGACCTGAATTTTCACTTGGACCAACCCCATCTAACTGACACGGTCACCCTAACTTCCGACCTGGAAATACTAGGGTTAAAACAACGGGTCACTTCCCCCACTCACTTAGCCGGCCACATTTTGGATCCCATATTCTCCAATTTAGAAGGCCTACAAATAACTAATATATTACCCCTGCCATGGACTGACCATCATGCTATTTTTGCTACTATCACCATTAATACTCCTTGCGATAACAAACCCACTCCCATCCCTCAAAAGCCTTTTAAAGATTGGAAAAACATCAATCTGGACGACCTAAGGTCAAAACTGGATCATACTTGCCCAGTACTGTCTGCTGACCCCAATTCAGCATTACTTCAATTTCACTCCTGGCTGGGTTTGGCCACGAATCAATCAGCCCCGACCAAAGAATTATCTAAAAATAGATCTAAACCCACTGCCCCCTGGTATAACGAAGAACTAAGGGCACAAAAGCAAATCAACCGGAATAAGGAGAGACAATGGAGGAAAACCTACGATATAGCAAGCAAAGCAACCTATAAGGAATCTCTGGCACTCTACAAAGCCATGATCACAAAGGCGAAAAAAGACTACTACACTGACCAAATCCAAAAATTCCAGTAGACGATTGTATCAAATCACAAAATCACTGTCAGGCAAGTCCCCGGATCTCAATCCCCCCGTCACAATCTTTATGTGACTCCTTAGCCTCTTTTTTCTTTACCAAAGTTGACGATATCTATCAGGCATTCTCGGCAAAATCACTCCCTAGGACAGTTAATTCCTTCACTCTACCTCCAGCCAACACGTTCCCCAGCTTTCAACCAGTCACAATGGACCAAATCAAAATCATTGTGTCCACTATTAAATCAGGATCGGCCCTGGACCCTTGTCCACTCTCAGTGCTTCTGCCGGTAATGGACCCCATCATCCCATTACTCACCCAAGTCTGCAACTCCACTCTACTTGCAGGCACTTATCCAGACCCCTTAAAAAACACCCTACTTAAACCCCTGTTAAAAAAACCTTCCCTGGATAAAAATGAGCTAAAAAACTACAGGCCCATTGCGAGTCTCCCGTTTGTGGCTAAGGTGATCGAAAAAGCCATGAACATTCAGATCTCTGAATTCATTGAAAAACACCATCTCCTGGATGACACACAATTTGGATTCCGGAAATACTATCAATCAAAGACAGAGACAGCCTTGATTAAGGCCGCCGATGATATCAGGGTAATCCAGGATCAGGGGGGAACAGCCATCCTGGTAATGTTGGATTTATCAGCGGCCTTCGACACGGTCGACCATACAATCTTGGTCGATCGTGTCGAGGGATTCGGAATCTGCCACTCTGCTAAAGATCTAATTGCCTCCTTCCTAGCCAAAAGAACGCAGGCTGTCATCTTAGGCCCATTTCAATCGGCACAACTTTTATCTCCCTGCGGAGTTCCTCAAGGCTCATCCCTTAGTCCGACACTTTTCAACATTTATGTGTCGGACCTTGCTAAAACCATCAAAGCACACGGGATGAGCCTAACCTCCTATGCCGATGATACCCAGTTGGTACTGGCAATCAAAGGTGACGGAGATCAAGTGGCTGAAAAATTTAAGAAGGGACTTGTCGACATAGGAGAATGGATGGCCACTAATTGCCTCAAATTAAACTCAGATAAAACTGAGGTGGTCATATTTGGACCTCTTCTCCCAGCCTGGCCATCAAGTTGGTGGCCAGATGCCTTGGGTACCCCTCCCACCCCAACCGCCAAAGTTAGGAACCTCGGAATCGTTTTCGATGAAGGTTTACACTTCATGGATCATGCCAATAAAACAGTTCCCACAGCACATCTAAAACTAAAGATGATCAGAAAAATTCGACCTTTTCTCCCGGAGTCTGCCATCAAAACATTGGTCACCTCCCTAGTATTTTCTGCTCTGGATTACTGCAACGGCCTCTTTCTCAATGCTCAATCCAGAGTAATAACCAAACTACAAACTATCCAGAACGCAGCAGCACGCCTGCTTTCAGGCAAAACAAAATATGAATCAATATCAAGAAGCATAAAGGATTACCACTGGCTCACCATTCGAAACAGAATCCATTTCAAGTCCCTTTGTATCGTGTTCAAAGCGCTCAATAACCAAGGACCTCACTTTCTGAAAGAGCAGCTGCAACCGTACAAACCTAGCAGAATGTTACGTTCAGCTACCCTCGGCCAACTGGTCATTCCTCGTACAAAGACGGTATCCTGGGGTGATCGACGCTTCTTGGTGGTAGCCCCGAAGCTCTAGAATACTCTACCCCTAAACATCAGGCAGAGCCCCTCCCTCCTTCACTTCCGTAAGCTCCTAAAAACTTGGCTGTTCGATCAATGATTCCTCCGTCCCCACGTTTCTCACCACAAGTAACTGGTTTTATTAGCGCCAAGACGCCCTAGGGTATATGCTGCGCTTTATAAATATCAAAAATAAATAAATAAATGTGACCTAATTAATCGGATCTATTCACAAAACTATTTACATTTATATACAACTGCAGTTTATCATCTTCATGTTTATAAACAAAAACATTTAATTAAGTCACCTAGGCAATGGATTAACTAATGGTAACTAGACTCTAAATAAACAAGACCAGCTTGTCATTTTAAAATCTATTTTATTAACTTTATTTTCAAATAAAGAGCATTTTTATTAAAGAAATCTTTAATTCAGCATTTAAAAGCAATTCATTTTATTAAGTAAAGGCACATTAGTCTGTCAGTTCAAAACGAATCAGCATGAAAAGTATTTAAGCAGAAAGTATTCTCATTCTCTAAACCCTATTTTCCTGTCTAAACTTATTAGAACCTAAAAGGAAAAACATTAGTTCTGGTTTCTCTTACGTGAGTCAAAAGTCTGTCAGCATCTCACGCCCTTCAGGATTCAGGAACGAGCCAGCAAAGCTCCTCCCAAGGGGCCAAGTTTTATACCTTTTCTCTATCTAAAACTAGCTAAAATAATACTTTTTTTAAAGACATCCAGCGATTTGATTGGCTGACAGCCGTCAGTCCACATGAAGTCATTGCCTCTTCATTCCGAAATCGTGCCTTTCTATAATGTCTTTGTCTATTGTCTAGAAGTGACATTAGCTTCCGAGGTCCTTTGCAACAATTTATTGAATAACAGTTTGTTGCTTCCTCAGCTTGGCTTTTCTGCCGTATCCTGCCCTTGGAAAATTATACAACACAGAGCACATCCTGCACAGTTCCAAATGTTTTGTTTACTGATGATTATGAACGTGACAAACTCTTTTTTTCATTCTTTCGCTGTGCTCGGTTCATCATGACAGGATACCAAACACCCATTTTAAAGCTAGGCCTCAAGCCTCTTTACCGAAGAACTAGTATGCAAAGAAACACAAAACATTAATTAATTCGAGTAATGAAAGTCATTCTGTTACCCACCCCCTTTACTAATGTTAACCCATTAGTTTATGTTAACTAGCTTCAAGCACGAATAAGCAGCAAATATAAAGACTTTATTCCCACGAGCCTCAGGATTCTCCACGAGCCTCTGCCACACAAAGACACAACATAGACGAAAGCACATTTAAAAATAAGCACATGCTATTATTTAAACAGCCGCAATTAATATTGACAAAACGAAAAGACAAAGTTAGTTTATTATTTAAACGTACTCACAAATGCAACAAAGAGCACATAATGTTAATTCCCATATGTTCATGTGAAAGCATAATAAACTAGGTTGAATTAATACAAATCATGCCTAAACTCATTAATATTATTAATTCATTATGGAAGTATAACTTAGCGAGTCAAAGCACATTTTATTTCACAAACTCGCTTCATCAGCTCCAAAAGGAGTAACAAAGGTCCTGAGGTCTTGCAAATCTGCAGCGAGGAGAATCTGATGATAAGCGGAGCGAAGATCTAATGAACAGAAAAACTTAGCTCCACTGATATTGGAGAGTAAATCATTAATTTCGGGCAAAGGTTGGCAGTCAATCACCAGGTTTTTATTGAGTGTGCGTAAGTCTGCACTCATTTTCATGTCCCTGTTCTCACAAACTACAACAATGGGGTGACCCACTCTGAAGAATGAGTCTGTATAATCACCTGTACTTCAACTAGTTTCTCAAGTAATATCAACATATTTTACTGACAAACGCACAGACCTAACCTTGTGTAAAATGGAAATAGCGTTTAAAAAATCTTTATCTTATGTTTAAAGTTGTGAATCATGCCGAATTTATTGGCGAAAGCTACTGGAAAAGTGCACATCATTTATGATAACATGCTACATTCAGAGATTTCTGTTGAAGCTATTTGCATACCGTACTCCCTTACTGGATTGCATAAACCAAACACATGCATCAACCTCAACTTTGCATAATCTTGCCAACCTAGAATAAGTGTACCTCTTTTAGCAATATATATTTTAGTGTAAGTTTCTCTACCTACGCACCTCACATTTTCCACAAAAAAACAACCACCTCGATATCCTGCTCACCATAAGCGTTAGAAAACGCATCAGGTTTGTGTAATGGTTTACGTTTAGCCAAGTGTTGAGCATATAATATATCTGAAATAATTGTGATTGGTGCCCCTGAATCTGCCATCCTGTCAAGCCAGGGCTTGAAACATCAACAAGCATTTGCAATGCAATAGGTCTCGCATTTGCAAGAGTTTGAGCTATTGGCATTGAAGCAGAGACTCTAATGACAAAGTAGGTGTTTACGCACTGCTTGCAGGTTTTCAAAACACATAAATAAAAAGCATTGTCATTTACAATGCCAATAGCTCAAACTCTTGCAAATGCGAGACCTATTGCATTGTAAATGCTTGTTATTTATGTGTTTTCCTTCCCAACCCTAACAACAATGCCAATAGTCCAGTAATAGGCAATTCAGTTGTTATGTGAACCCCTCTGGATGGCCTGAATTGTTAATATACATAAACAACATTATAGCTTATGTAATCAAACTGTTAAGGTTTTATACATTGAACATTCTGCACTCAAGTATTTCAATGTGCTCTTATATGTCATAATGAAGAAAACAGAGACAAAGTGAGATCAATCAATTGTCTTGGATCACAGAATTTGTTTGAGAGAAGCTGGGATTGATTCCAGGTTTTCAGGTTTTGCATTGTGCAATTGTATTTTGTTCTAGTTGATTAATCAAGTTACTATCTTTGTACACTTGACTCGGCCAGGGTACTGATAGCAAGCAGAGAAGGCTTACCCCTAGGTGAGGTAAAGTGATAGTGACTCAGATGCAGGTTAACACAGTACTGCTAAATGTATGATTCTTATGGTGGAATGAAACCCTTAAAATACCTCCATGGCTCACTGCCCACATACAATACATACTTCACTTCTTCTACACCCACTTTACACCTCCATGCCCTACCCTATCAATGTGGCCCTCGAACACACCATAAACCATACTTTTTGGCCCCCTGGTGAAACGTTTGCAAGTACCTATGCTCTAGGTGCCGACTTTACCGTGGGGAACCAGGTTGTAGTCTTGGCGTGGACTGCTTTAAAAACAACATGTGAATGTTAAAAAATAAATGTAAACTTACTCACGGGGCACTCCCAGACGGCATAGGGCAGCAGGCGGAGGGTGGGCCAGAGGGGAGAAGGCAGTGTGAGCACATGAAATGAGAACAAGCTCTTGGCATTGCTGTGGGGAGGAGAAATGCGAGATACGGCCTGGCGACCGGGAAGTGTGAAGCAGTGGGCAGGGGGAGAAGAAATGGGAGACACGGCCTGGCGGCCGTGAAGTGTGAAGCAGTGGGCGGGGGAGCCCTTTGAAGTGAAACTCTCCGAGGGAAAAGCGCGTGCTTGTGTTCATGTGAACTGTCGGAAATCCTCCCGATGGTTTGAGAACTTATTTTGCACACTAAAATTCGATCCTATCCATTCCTTGCAGAATGGGATAGGCTCGACCTAAAAAACAGGTCAGACAAAAATAGGAGGAAGAAAGGGAAATTATGAGGCTAACCCTGCAGAAAAGGCCAGGTCCAGCATATATGATAAAAGTGTAATAAACAAAATTAATGTAATAATATCTCTCCTATGAAGTAAATAAACTGCGACATTCAGCCAGGCATTGAGAATAGAATTCCATTGACACATTTGGTTCATTGAGTGCCACATGTCGGAACACTTCACGTGTGCATCCAGATGTTAATTTAGAAGTAATTAATATAATAATTGGAAAAAATATAAAAATCATAATGAAGAGAGAGTGCTACCAGTGAATGTAGTCTTTTGAAGAAGCGAGTAGACCATGTGTTAGATAGATATGAGAGATTGCTGTTGGCTCATCATTGTGAATTGTTAATAACATGGGCTTGAAGATAAAGGATTAATTTAAGAAAAAAACGAAGAAAAGGCTCAAATGAAATCAGAAGATTTCATGAAAAATTATTTACTTTTATGTGCCTTGTTAAAAAACATAGTAAATGTGATCTGTTTTGAATTTGAACATGGCTTTGTGATGGATTTTAGCATGTTATTTACATGCACCTTTTATTCCTTTTTGAACATGTTTTTAATATGTATTGGTCTTTCTTGTCAGATTCTTCAGGTGCAATTGTTCAGTAAAAACAAATCTTTGTTTGGACTTCTATATTGGTAGGTGACTTGATTTGTTAGTCAGTGTGCTTCTAATCTGCTATCTTATTTGTGTTTGCATCTGTATCGTTTAGTGGGTTAAACCTTCATTGGATGAACTCGCTATTCCAGGGTGCAGGTGTGAGAAAGCTTGTCCATGATCAATTTTCTATCCATTTTAACTACTTTGTGTTAATATGAAACAGAACTGTAATGTTAGCTGTTTTATTAATCCCATGATATTTGTCAGCTTGACCAGTGTTTTTCGCTTTATCACAACACATTTTCTCTGTATTTTTGTAAACTAAAGATGCACATTATTTTACTTCTGTGTAGAAGTAACCAACACCATGGACTTTACCTGTGAATAGCCTAATACTTCTCTTTGCATCTAATTGTTTGATTTTTGAAGTTTCCGGTGCCTTCCTTATTTTTGGAGTGTACATGTTAAGTAATGTTGTAACACGAGATTCACCGGTTTCCCGTGCAGCTTGCATGAACATAGGTATTGGGTTTTAAAATAAGTGATTGTTGGCCTATGAATGATGCAGCATTTGTGATAGTGCACCTACTTCGGCTGGAACTGATGCTAGTCACTGCTGTTGGAATTGAGGCACCCGAATTTATTCAAGTTCCTTCCAAAAATAACTTTCCTGATGCTATTTTTCAGTATTTCAAATAGGTTTTTACGTCTAGCTGGAGAAAGCAATGCGAAGCATTACGTCCAGCGATTGTTGTCCGCTTTCGGGAATCTGAGACCGGGGATGTGCACGCGGCGATTTCACTTCGTGGGAGTTCACGCCCAGCCCGGCGCCGTGCACATCTCCTGAGTCAGATTCTCAGCAAGACAGCCTCTAGCCGCTCTCAATCACGCGCACACATAGCCACACTCACGCATGCGCGCACACACACACACACACATACACCCACGCAGGCACAATGCATCAGGACGCACGCACACAAACCCACATATACACATGCACAGCTAACAGACACACAGTCACACATATACATACATACATATACACTTACAGCTATACACGTGCTCACACACACAGCTACACCCCCCCCATACCTCACCGGGCTTTTGTCGCTGCGCATCTCAGCATCATCTGGCACACGCGTGGCTTCTCTGCCAGCACGATGCGGGGCTCTCCCCTTAGTCATGGGAGCCCGCAGTGCTTTCCTATGTTCTTCACAGGAGGGGACCCGGGACTTCAGCTTCCGGACCTGGGAGAGCGGGGGCTGCCCGCGCATGCGGGGCATTTGTAACCGGGGTTCTTCAGAACGAAAGTTAGAAATACTGCGCATGCGCAGGCAGCCCCCGCCCTCCCAGGTCTCCTCACAGCCCGGATACAGAGCTTGTTGCTTTTGCCTTCAGTATGTGAAATTCTTCATTTCGATGTGGACAAAATAAAAGTGGACTCGAGAAAAGGGATTTTTAAAAACGATGCCATTTGCATAATTTGTAAAGCGGTGAGACAACGAGGATGATAAGTCAGTGGTAAGGCTATGGCAATATACTAATGTCGCAAGTTCGGAGACGTATGATTTGCTTTCATAATAACAAACCTCGATTTATTTAGCACTTCCTTTAAATCTTTCCATGTAAGTTAAGATAAGTCGTTAGCAAACACCCTCAAACTCCCAAATGTCCAACATAGTGCCCCAGTAGAGTTAGTGCACTAGCCACCAGTCTGTACATGCACTACCACAAACATTCCGGCCCACAACCTGGCATTTACTTTCTTTTCTGGGGGCACTGCCGGTTCGGAGGCTGATGCATGGGACTTCCTAATTGCAGAAATGAGTCCGACCTTCCAACAGTCCAATTAAAAGCTGGATACAGCCAACAAGGTTCGTATTTTTTTTTTTTAGATATCACATGGGGTGGGGTGTTCTCTTTAGTGGTGCTAGAGTGTTTTTTTCCCATCCATAAATTTGTGCAAACCCAGGAGCACATGACGTCTAGACTGCACCTATTGTTGGAACATTTCTATAGTACAGTCGGATGCTTGGGGTCTTACAAAACAACTGTTCTGCTTCGCCACCCCTTCTTATCAGAAAGTACCTAGTGAAAAGGGGTGACAGCCTGGATGGAGACCCAGGTGGTGTTGGTGTATACAAAGTGGACATGCCAGAGTAGGCCTTCATGCCAGCATGTGGAGGGGGAAGCCTCTAGGACCATTACTTGATTGTTAATGGGAGTCACCAGTTAGGAAGCCAGAGTATTTCGATACTTCAAGTCTTGACGCTCAATCGGACAAAGAGCCATGCCTAGATGTCAATGCTGTTAGACCGTGTTTGGTGGGTCTTGGATGGAATCCTTGGAGGTTAAGAGCTGTGTAGCTACTAAAGAAACTCATTCTCTGCCACTCTTGTGCTCCTTTGCATGTTTGTAACTCTGCCTCTTAAGGTAACCCTCCATTCTCCTGTTAGGTGATTACCTCTATGGCCCTCAATCTATCGCCCCCACTCTATCTATTGCATCACCATAGCATCACTCAGCACCCTCACAGCATCACTCAGGGTCACAGCATCACTCCGGGGCACCACAACATCACTATGCACTACCACAGCATCACTCGTCGCCACCACAGCATCAATCTGTGCAACCATTCAACAAAAACTAGTTCAAATATGTTCTCTCAACGTTTCAAGCTTTATTACAAATGTCACAAAAAAATGTTAATATTTCACTTCTGTTCTTGGATTTTCCTCACAATACAATACAATGAACATAATCTTCACAAAAGTTATTTACAAAAGCTATTGCCATTATAAATTACAATAACTTTTTTAAGTATTCATTATTTAAAAAATAAAAGCCATTTTTATTTGTATATCAATACATCTAAGTCACGTAAATACAACACATATTGCATTACAAACGCTATAGGTGTCACATTTGCAAAAGTTAAAACTATTGGCATTGTAAATGAAAAAGCTATTAATTTCGCAATTTTCAAAACCAACACATAAATAAAAATGCTGTCATTTACAATACCAATAGCTCAAACTTTCCTAATGCGAGACCTATTGCATTGCAAATGCTTGTTTCAACAGTGTCTTGTACTAGATTTGCAGTTTTCTGGGGCAGCAAATAGACTCCCAAATATCACTCTTTTCTTGACATCTGTGAACACTCCAAGTAACTGTCTTCTCTATTTTCTGGTCACCTCACCAGCATATGGAAAGATCTTTCATGCCTTATTACATACAAATAAAGTTATATTAGGTCACACTAACTGCTGACTCCAGCTCTTCAGCATTCTCATGTGGCATATGCCTGCAGCCTTCTGAGATTATTCATAGGTCTATACTTATTCGGTTAATCATCAAAACCATAACTAGCTCTGAACGGTTTATGGTTTCTTGTCATTATTGCCGCACCTTACCATTAATACATTTCTGGGATGCCTGCTATTACACACATGTAATTATGACCCTCCCTACCTGCCTACAAAGGTTCTTGTTGTTTTTTTAGTTATGGCCTAGAAATCAGGGCAAGAACAGCCTAAGGAGCAGACAAACATGACTTAAATTCTCAAAAGATTGTGGAATGGTCAGATATACGAAAAAACGGTGATTGCCATCCATAAAAGACACAAGGTATACACATGCTCTGAAAGCAAGTGAATGTTAATCTTTACAAAATGGACACACACTGCAATTAGCAAGCCAAATTAGTATTTGGCCATAGAAAAACACCCCAAGCCCAACAAAGATGAAAAAGCACTCCTTAGGTGCAGCAAAGCATAACATCTATTAATGCAAAAATAGGCTTACTGACTAGAAGATTTGACCAATTTAGGAATAGTTTGAATAAAGAGGCAGCTTGAGTCGATGTGTCAGAGAGACACATTTTGGACAAAAAAGACAAACTAGCTACACATGCAGCAAGATTTCAGACACTGCAAAACATATGACCCTTCTCTGCAATAAATAAGAATCGCTACAGGCCCGATGGAATGCTTTCTAGAATCTACTATTGCTTCAGCGTTTGGTAAAGATTGCTTTCATCACTCTTTGTGGTGTAACAGGCAAACGAGGATTGGCACAAAAACCACCCAAAGTCCCAGCTGCATCCTATAATTGTCCTACTCCTGAATTTCAAGGTAGAGACTCGGCACTCAAAATGGCCAGAGAAAAGCAGACACTAATACAGCAGGCAGATCATACAGCACTGTATTCGAACTTGAAGACGGCTGTACAAAAAGCATGCCATGAATTTGCAACAGTTAAAAAAAAAAAAGACTACAAATGGACATCCATTATGCTATGCAGTACCGGACATGGCTGAGGTTGAAGTGGCAGGGTAAGCAATATTTCTTCACAAACCTTCAAAAACCTGCTGAATTTGTCAATAAGCTTAAATCGAAACTGATAGCTGGAACTTCTCCTGGGTCTTTGTCATGCCCTAATAGAACCATACTGTCTTTGCTAGATGATTAGATAGGTATCCTATACATCTAATATGGCTCCCTTCTTTCTTTCTTCCTTATTCAATGAAACTCAAGCACAGAGTCAAGTATTGGGGGTGTGGCGAGATGGTGCTCCAGTGAATATGTTACAGATGGCTTCCACATTGATAGTTTATAGTTTATCATACTTGCATCTGGTAGTGATCTACTGGTGAACCCAAGGGTTAACTACCAATTATGTTATTCAGTATGTTATTGTTAAGTTGGGTTCTGGGGGGAGGGATTGATGTATCCTGGTTTGATAGGGGATACATGTGGGATGGGCTTAGAGAAGGGGTTGACACTATATTTTGCAGTTGTCTAAAAATGTTTACAGGACGGTGTTTATAAGAGTGACACAGAGATGCACAATTACAGATACAAAGACATGGATTTGCACACAGATAAAATAAATGATCATCATTGCTGTCACATGGAAGATAAGAGGATTAAATAATCATTGCAAAGTGAGGCAAGTTCTGGTTTTGCTTCAGGAGATCCACCTCACCAGATGAGCTGAACATCAGTTAGCAAATAAATAGGCGATGAGTCGCTGGCTTGCCTCGTACTCCTTATATTCCAAAGGGGCCACAATATTGATCAAAATAGGAGTATGATTCTTATTGATTGAGGTGATAGCTGACCCTGAGAGATGCTACTTGATAGTACAGGGGAAGTTGCAGGACAGAGCTCCTACACTAGTTTACATGTATGTGTCAATGTGGACTCGCCCATCTTTCTAAAAGCCCTTTCAGCTAGGCTGATAATCTCAGTGAGCGGCCTAAAAGCGATTTTAACCTCACACTGATTTGTGGGTCCATTGCTCACTGCCATTGGAACCAATCTGCACCTCACTGAATCAAGGCTAAACTGGTCTTGGGTTGCTTGCGTCCCTGTTGAGAAAGGACCTGGCTTGGCAATTTGGTCTGGGCTGTTCCTATTGGGGCAAGATAAATACTGATTTGCATATTGACAGGTCTAATCTGAGGTGGTATGGTGGGCAAAAGAAAGATAGGTTGGAATGCTACCCCGTAAGATTGCCAGTGCTTAGACTTGTTGGAAGCATCATACCATCACCTTTTGTATAATTGATGTAACTGGCTGTTAAGACATTACAAGACTGGCTCACACACCCTCGAATCAGACAAACCTCTGGATTGTTTAATTTCAAGAAGACCGTGATGTTTCCTGAGGCATAACCATAGCGGATGCTTAAAGAAAAAATACTTGCAGCTAACAAGGCGTTTTTCAGATCAATGCTGCACCGGGTATTGTGTTATGGGAAGCCTTTAAGGCATATATTAGAGGTATTTTCATAACAAAGCATACAGGAATACTCAAGTTATTTAGGCGTACCCTCTCTAAGCTTGAAATAGCGCTTAAGTAACAGGAGGCACTGCAGTTTGCAAGGGCTTATGCTAATGTGCAAGCAAAGAGAATTAAACTAAAATGCTAGTATACAGAAGCAGCAGGCAGAGAGAGCAATTATTTTGGGAAATATGGTGCGGCTCAGGGGGGCGCTAGGTGGCGCCAAACCAAGATGGCCGCACAGCAGTGAGGCTCTCGCCAGATCGAGCCTTTGAACTATCCATTTGACCATCCTTCCTGGGTGTAACTAAACGGACACCACTCCAGTAAATCCGCGACACTCCACGGATCACAGCGGTGCTGAACTTGCCAAAATCGCCCAGCTGTAGGTGGAGATATCCGCCAACCTTCCTTGGAGCGGGCGGAGGCGCTGGTCCGTGACCTGTCACTTTGCGGAGCCAGACGGCTGGGAAACACCGAGGCTTTGCGGCCTCATCGGAGCTGTGTGCCACTTATCAACAGAAGCCTCCGTCATCGCCGATCTACCTGTGCCTGGAATCTGCAGAGTGAGAACATTAAGGAGTTAGAGGTGAGCCCGGCTTAAAGGAGGAGGGAATATAAAGAGCGCGAACTACTGGTCCGCGGGAGGGGACTGCCGGCGGGCTCATCGGACCCTGCAGCCGCGACACATAACGATCGGCGCTTCACTGCATGCATAATACGCTGCTGGGGCACTACCTGCGTTTCCCGGGACACAGAGATCGCCAAGCGCTGGACAACACTCTGCACAGAAGCGGCTGACGGTCGAGCCCGCTTGCTCGCCGTCGGCGGCCTCCCTGCGGCCTACTACCTGCCGGAAATAACCTGCGGCCGGTCCAGTGGCTTGGAGGCCTAGAACCATTACTTACGGAGCCAACAACACAGTAAGTGCCGGAGCGTTCAGCGGCGCTGGCTCTGCACCGCCGCGGCCGGCGACAGAGCCCGCCTGTTCTCCTCACCGCCTACCAACGACTGCCTGTGAGCTGGCGCCGCTCTGGCTCGCTGGCATCACCGGTCCCTGAGCAACCTGGCCGAGGGACACGGATCGCGGCTCACGGCGGACCTGCCTGCGTTGTGGAATGCCCGCTTAGCACTACGTGAAGACCCTTCCTCCCCCCAACCTCAGGCCCTGGCGCGCCTCCTCCTCAAAAGGACAATCAAAGCTCTGGCGTTGCACTAGCGGAGAGCGGATCCCGGAGATCTATACAGACCTACACAGGAGCCAGTCCAACTCGCATGTGAACTTGTAGGAGAGACATGCCAGTTTCATTCTAAAATATACCGGTGGTTCGGGCAGGCTGCAGAATAACACCCCCCCCCTCTCCGGCGTGGACTCCTACCGGTTGTGACACTGCTTCCCCGTGCGCTCACTTACCGGGGTCTGGAACGGATAGGACATCACCGCGCCTGGCCGTGAGTTCATAGTGGACAGGGGTGCCGTTCTGTCCCGCAGCCATTTCCTGCCCAGACTGAGGCCAATTGGTATGAACAATTAGACCCTCTGTCCCCCACCTGTGTATCGGGGGCGAGGATATAAAGTGCACCGGAGAGGACACTTCAGACCTTCGCTGCGCCCCTGGCGCCATTCACAGACGAAACCTTCGCCTCATCTCGCGGGGAGAGCACTGCCAGTAGCCCCACTCTGCCCATCTACTCCCAAGCAGCTGGACAAGACACCATCGCATTGCGCCCTGGCTACTGCTGCTACATCGGCCTCGCGAACGCCAAGACGCGACATGGGCCGGAATGATGCCAAACAATCTAAAATACCGTTTGAAACCAAGAAAAACCCCAGGGGGGCACAGGAACCGGAGGGCAGCCCCTCCGCCCAAGGACCCCCGGACGAGGACTGGAAAGCCTTGCTGAAAAACATGCAACAGAGCTTAACAAGCATAGATTCCAAGATTGACACGATAAATACCCGCATGGACAGTGTGGTCACGAAGTTGGAACAACACGACACCAGAATCAAGGACGCGGAGGTTAGGATCTCTGACTTGGAAGATTGCGCCACCTCTAACAGCAGACAAGTGACCCAAATGGACAAGCTCCTAAAAATAATTGCAGAAAAGAATGAAGATTTAGAAGCAAGGTCCCGGCGCAACAACATTCGCATTTTGGGCCTTGCGGAGTCCAGCAACACGGGGAAAATGGAGGTATTCATCGAAAATTTGGTCATCGAACTCTTTGGCAAAGAATCGTTTTCCTCGCACCTGATAGTGGAGCGCGCCCACAGATCCTTAGCCGCGCGCCCACCACCTGGCGCCCACCCGCGCCCCATCCTCGCGAGATTCCTGAACTACAGGGACCGAGACGCGGTGCTAAGACGAGCAAGAGAGATCGGTACTGTGGGATACTGCAATGCTACGCTCTCCTTCTTCCCTGACTTCACTCCGGCGGTCCAGGAAGCCAGGAGGAAATTCTCTGGGGTGAAAAAGAAGCTTCAAGATCTAGAGATGACGTACGCCATGCTATACCCGGCGAAATTAAAGATTTCCTACCAAGGCAAGCAATACTTCTTCCAAAATCCGCAACAGGTGGAGGATTTTCTCAAACAACGCAACAAGGACAGGACTAGTGACAGTGCTGGAAGACGTCGCTCCAGGTCCCCCTCGCCCATGAACCAGCAAGAATAAACTGCGGTCACAACGTCCGCTACACCTGAGATGAGTATAGATGAGCAAGACTGTGTATATTTAACAAGGACCCCCTGAGGGTGTGAATCATATGATTCCTAGGTCAGGGAAAATAATGTATATGTGAAGTAACAACCTAGGCAATCAACAGTTTTAAGTATCTTATTGATAAAGGATAATAAACAAATAACTACAACTGGCTAAAAGACATCATATTTTATTCATTAATTAAAACAGAGAACATTTCATTCATATGACACAAAATAAAAAATCACGCAGTATTGTATTACAGGTGACAACAGTATAAAAATCGTAAACAATGGACAATAAATTCTTAGTCTAGAGATGATGAGTGGCGAATTTATATGACTCTACGCGCGTTTCGGCGGCCAGCGCCTTCTTCCTGGAGTAGCCACGTAATATCTACAAATATAAAAACGTATATCAAACTCACATATTTATATCAAAAACAAATACAACCTGACATCTGACAGTTTGTCTTTTAGCAGTCGTTTTTAAGAAAATATAACATTAAACATACATGATTTTATTAAGCATTCAAATTTACATTTTCCTCTAACATTGTCATTTCCTTGTTCTTGTTCTGAACAGTACAGAGAGTGAATGATTCAAGATGTGATAGATGGGGAAGTTAGCATAGGTATCTATCACTACAATTGGGACCAATGAGAATTTTTTGGGTTCATGCGTTCGATTTAAATATTTGGTGTAGTGATTATACAAAAGGAATTCAGTATTGGTTAAAAAAGCGAAAAATCTATATATTTCAATTCATATGTAATAGAGATTAGCACTACTCTTTTTGATTTCCTAAAGATTAATACATCTTGGAGTATAATATTAATTATCTCGTTGACAAGTACTTACTCCTAAAGATACTTCCCCTTTAAAGAAACGACCAAGTTCAGTTGTCTGTTTCTTTTTGTATAATTTCTTTGGCGTCAGGAGTCGCCCAAGCTATCAAAGAGAGGGGGGGAGAAAGGTGCTATTAAATGTTAATTTTCGAGTAATCCAGCTATCCTTGATGTTTGAGAGATTTCATTACCGGTATTTTTACCTAGATAATGTGGAGAAAGGATATTGAACTTCCGCCACCGGAGCCCTTAATATGGTTTCGAGTTCTGTGGAGTTCCCAGCTTAGCTTTTCGCACGGTATCCTGGGAAGCTAGTTTTCATAAGATATGTCTAAAAAAGGAAGATAAAAAGATATTCCTGGGTTTGGGTGCCGGATTGTTTATGAGCTTTAACGTCTGGGATTCCATTAGTTATAATTTGCTTCGCTCTTACCTATTCATAGTATTACTGTTCACATTATCTTTCTGATGTATTCTTCAGTATTTAAAAGGTGATCAGTCAGCAAGGTTTTATTTTTGATAACTTCCTCCTTGCCTATAAAAGAAGTGTCAATATGGCGATTAATTATCTATCTTTTATCTTATGAATTCTAAATATCTACATATGATATTAGGCCGTCTTACCTATAGAGGTGGGTTCTTCTGCTCCTGATGTTTCAATGAACTAAATTGAAGGTACTGGATGAAGATGATGAAAATTAAAAGATCTCCCTGTCTATAAAAAATAGAAAAAATAGGGTAGAAGAGTATATTATCTATTGATGGGTTGATTTAGAGAGGGGCTTATCTCGGGTGCCTTGTTCTGTTCTGAAGCTTACCTGAGGATAGTCAGCAGGGCTCCATACGTCCGGTGGCGGGTTAATTCGATACGGCAACTACGAGCGCGGGAAAGTACTGGACCTACGCTAGTTTGGAGTTCTGGTATATATATCCGACTTAATTAGTTCGGATTGCTATCACCTGAGTGAAGGTTTATTGAGGGAGGAGTGGCAATATCTTCGCGGAGTTGGCGTAGTGCTAACGGAGTTTTCTATCCACCTCTCTGATTGGTGGAATATATCAGCAAAGTTTTCTATGTGTTCTAACGATTGGTTCACCAACAATCACTGTTTCTTAAAGTATAGTTGGATCGTATCTTTTAATTGATGTTGCACTTCTCAAAGCATTTGTAGAGTGCTAAAAAGGCCTTTATTGTTTGACCGATTTGTGTATCCTTTAACAATTTCCGTTCGCCGATTTTCTTTTTGAAAAATTATAATCTCTATATTTTGGAAATAACAAGATATTATTTTTCCATAGTGTACTATTATGGTACATTAATATTTGGGGCATGTTATTGTGTTGTGTAAGGGAACAATGATCTCATCATTTGATCGACAGTGAAAATGCCGAATTATGACTCGACCTCACTGAATGGCTAATTTCGGTGTGCTGTTTTGTGTGGGATCTCGCGATTGGATAGAGCCCATGTATTGGGATCTCACGATTGGATAGAGCCCATGTATTAAGCTTTATGTAAATAGTAATACAGACCTGATGCTTATAATATATAAGGGTAGTATATTTTCTTCCAATGATGTTATATATCATATAGGTGGAACTATAAATCAGGTTCTAGAGTTAGAAATATTTATTTATTACAACATTCTAAGAGCCCCAATGATTGGGGACTCACCATTTATCAGGAAAGGAGGATGTGAGGTTACCGATATGTATTTTCAATAGTCTTTAATTTTGATCTCTTTGGACAGAGTTGAAAAGACCTTTACATTTTTATATAGGAGATACGGGGATTTATTAATTTATCATTAAGTTCTGTTGACAGGTATTATTTCAGCTGATGCCGATGAACCAACAATTTACAGGAAAACTTTCTAGGGAGGATATGACGACCTGAAATCAGTATTGTTATTATGAGTGTGGTGTTTTGTCTATTCTGGGAGTGTGGTTGCATATGGGGATTATGGCTAAGGGAAGAATTATTTAGTGGACATTTATAAGATTCTCAATTCAGACGTCTGAAGATATTTAGCAGTGGGTGTATATATATAGGCGTATGTATAGTATTCATTTTTCAGCAAATAGCGTGCTCCCACGGTATTTCGTTGTTTAAACCTTGACGGAAGGTGTTGAAAACAAAAATCCAGAAAACCTCTCTTTTCTTTCTGATAGTAGTGCCTCCTTTGGAGTCTGCAGTGTGGATTTTCTCTAAGATCCTCCATTTAAAGTCATCGGCACTATGTCCCTTTTCTATAAAATGTTTTACCATGGGACATACAGTTTTCTTCGTTCTTATAGCTGAGCGATGCTCATTGAGGCGTGTCTGTATATTACGTGACGTTTCGCCTATATATCCTTGCTGGCAAGGACAGAGTATAAAATAAATCACATTACTTGATTTACAATTATACATTTCCCTGGCTCTGGTTTTATGCCCATTGTGTTCAAATTCCTCTCCTCGTAAAATACTTTGGCATGAGTTGCAGGAGGAACAAGGAAATGTTCCTTTCAATGGAGTATTTGTTAAAATGGATCTCTGGTTCAAGGCTTCCTCATTTGTATTTTTGAAGCGGGAATGCACAATAAATTCTTTGGTAGTACTACCACGAATCCCAGCCAACATAATGACGACTCCAAAAAACTAGTAGAATTAAAGAAAAAACTAAAAAGAATTGAAGCGCATGGAGAATTCATGCTGGCATACTTACGGCTAGGCATTATCCCCATGGGTCTCAGAGTGAGAAACATCCCAGGTCTCTTTGTCCACTACAAAGCATTTCTAGATAAGTGGAGCAGAATTGCCAGTAGATGTTCAAGAGACCTGATGATGCTCATTGTGGAGACCGCTAAAGAACTAGCGGCAGAAGTAAGATCAGAAGTAGAAGATTTAGAAAATAAAATTAAAAGAATAGGTGATATAGATGAAGCGATGAAGAAAATTGCAGAGTGTAATAAGGAATTAGAATCATTTACTAATTACCTAGAAAAAAGAAAAAACGATAAGTTATTGAAAGACAAAAGGTTTGCAATCATCGAAAATACCTATCCATACCTGAGAGTAGACTTCTACCAGCAGAATCACTACACAACTGAGACTAGAGATCAACAGCCGCAAAAACAACGCGTAAACACCTTTTCTGAAACCTCAGATTCAGAAAATGAAATTAATGAAGGCTATTACGAACCAGATTTAATCTATAACCAAACCCCCAATAGAGGAACCCGTAGACAACCTTTTTTAGGGAATCGCGGGGGTGGACGAGGACGCCCGAGGGTTCACTTCCAAGGCCAACCGAGAGGGCATTACCAACCCCAACACCACCATCAACAAGAAGAACCACAATTCATTCGCGAGACCAGGAGTCGACAATATTGGAAGCAGGGCATGTGATCCCAATTTTCAATTTATCCAAATTTGAATTAGATAAAAGCAGCACCAATTTGTTGTCTAAAGGACTATCCTATGTCCCCCACTCCACAGCTAACTTGTTTGAACTATATTGTGATGTAATCTCATTTTTCCGTAAAATTCGTTTGAAAAAATTCTTTGGATCAAATACCACCTTAGAGGAAGAAAATCATCTTGTAAAACCCCTATGTCTTCCATCAACCTTTTGCCCCAACCTGGAACAATTAGGACCCGAGGTGGCAACCTTTGAATTAGTTGTCCTTAAAAAACTAGATCAAGCGTTAAGATTCATCCCTAAACCGATCTACAACTTAAATAAAGAAGAACATCAAGCCCTAATATCCTTTTCAAACAATAAAGACCTCATCTTCAAGAGTTGTGACAAAGGAGGGGGTATAGTAATTGTCGATACCTCAGAATATGAAAGTAATATGCTTAAAATGCTAGATGACCCAACTTTTTACGTCCCCTTAAGATCTTACTCCATAATGCCTTTGTCCAAGAAAATTGGGTCCTTAACCAAATCTGCCTTAAAGGACGGACTTATTGATACAAAAGAATTTGACTTCCTAAATCACCACCAATGGAAGACTGCCTGCATCTATGGTCTTCCCAAGATCCACAAAAATGCAAATAATCCCCCTTACCGACCCATAGTATCGACAATTGGAACACCAACTGAACCACTCTCTAAATATGTGGACAATTATTTGCGTCCATTTATTCCCAAAATAACCTCCTACATACGAGACACAGGCAACATGATACAAAAAATTGAAGGAATTCCTTTTAATTCTAATAATGAATTGTTAGTCACAATGGACGTTGAATCATTGTATAGCAATATCCCATTGACTGACGCAATGAAAACCACTAGATGGTTCATTGACCTACATCAAATTCCTTGCCCAAAAGAATTCTTGCTTGCCTGTCTAGAAATTGTATTAACGGAAAATGTTTTTGAATTTGGCACCCATATATACCGCCAAATCAAAGGTGTTAGTATGGGGGCTTCTGTGGCCCCTTCAATAGCCAATATATTCATGGCAGCCTTCGAAAAAGAATTTATCTATAATGAGATTGCCCCATTTTTTGAGTCCATCTCCCATTGGTCCAGATACATTGACAACATCTTTTTTGTCTGGACCGATGGGAGGGAGACTTTGACAGAATTCCTTCAATGGATAAACGGTGCAAACCCTAATCTACGGTTCACCTCTCATGTTAGCAATGAGATGGTGGAATTTTTAGACATAGAAATCACGAATGATGCAGGAACCCTAAAAGTAGATCTCCACACAAAACCCACTGCAAGGAATACATTACTGCACTATCGAAGTTTCCACCCCAGAACTCAAAAAAATAGTATTCCTTTTTCCCAGTTTCTAAGAGTCAGACGAAACTGTACAAATCTGAATGACTTTGACAAACAGGCTGCAATAATGAGAACCAAATTCATTGCCCGAGGCTACCCCCACCGTTTAGTAAGAGATTCCTATAAACGAGCACGCTACTATGATCGGGATTGTCTACTAAGAACAAAATCCCCCAAATCTAACGATCAGTTAGTATGCATAACAAAACACTCTACCCTAAATGAGAAAGTAAAACAAGTAATAAATTCAAACTGGCACATCCTAAACAGCAATTGCCAGGTTGACCAAAAATTAATGAAACCTCTCTATGCCCACAAAAGAAACAAAAACATTAAAGAATTTATTGTGCATTCCCGCTTCAAAAATACAAATGAGGAAGCCTTGAACCAGAGATCCATTTTAACAAATACTCCATTGAAAGGAACATTTCCTTGTTCCTCCTGCAACTCATGCCAAAGTATTTTACGAGGAGAGGAATTTGAACACAATGGGCATAAAACCAGAGCCAGGGAAATGTATAATTGTAAATCAAGTAATGTGATTTATTTTATACTCTGTCCTTGCCAGCAAGGATATATAGGCGAAACGTCACGTAATATACAGACACGCCTCAATGAGCATCGCTCAGCTATAAGAACGAAGAAAACTGTATGTCCCATGGTAAAACATTTTATAGAAAAGGGACATAGTGCCGATGACTTTAAATGGAGGATCTTAGAGAAAATCCACACTGCAGACTCCAAAGGAGGCACTACTATCAGAAAGAAAAGAGAGGTTTTCTGGATTTTTGTTTTCAACACCTTCCGTCAAGGTTTAAACAACGAAATACCGTGGGAGCACGCTATTTGCTGAAAAATGAATACTATACATACGCCTATATATATACACCCACTGCTAAATATCTTCAGACGTCTGAATTGAGAATCTTATAAATGTCCACTAAATAATTCTTCCCTTAGCCATGATCCCCATATGCAACCACACTCCCAGAATAGACAAAACACCACACTCATAATAACAATACTGATTTCAGGTCGTCATATCCTCCCTAGAAAGTTTTCCTGTAAATTGTTGGTTCATCGGCATCAGCTGAAATAATACCTGTCAACAGAACTTAATGATAAATTAATAAATCCCCGTATCTCCTATATAAAAATGTAAAGGTCTTTTCAACTCTGTCCAAAGAGATCAAAATTAAAGACTATTGAAAATACATATCGGTAACCTCACATCCTCCTTTCCTGATAAATGGTGAGTCCCCAATCATTGGGGCTCTTAGAATGTTGTAATAAATAAATATTTCTAACTCTAGAACCTGATTTATAGTTCCACCTATATGATATATAACATCATTGGAAGAAAATATACTACCCTTATATATTATAAGCATCAGGTCTGTATTACTATTTACATAAAGCTTAATACATGGGCTCTATCCAATCGTGAGATCCCAATACATGGGCTCTATCCAATCGCGAGATCCCACACAAAACAGCACACCGAAATTAGCCATTCAGTGAGGTCGAGTCATAATTCGGCATTTTCACTGTCGATCAAATGATGAGATCATTGTTCCCTTACACAACACAATAACATGCCCCCAATATTAATGTACCATAATAGTACACTATGGAAAAATAATATCTTGTTATTTCCAAAATATAGAGATTATAATTTTTCAAAAAGAAAATCGGCGAACGGAAATTGTTAAAGGATACACAAATCGGTCAAACAATAAAGGCCTTTTTAGCACTCTACAAATGCTTTGAGAAGTGCAACATCAATTAAAAGATACGATCCAACTATACTTTAAGAAACAGTGATTGTTGGTGAACCAATCGTTAGAACACATAGAAAACTTTGCTGATATATTCCACCAATCAGAGAGGTGGATAGAAAACTCCGTTAGCACTACGCCAACTCCGCGAAGATATTGCCACTCCTCCCTCAATAAACCTTCACTCAGGTGATAGCAATCCGAACTAATTAAGTCGGATATATATACCAGAACTCCAAACTAGCGTAGGTCCAGTACTTTACCGCGCTCGTAGTTGCCGTATCGAATTAACCCGCCACCGGACGTATGGAGCCCTGCTGACTATCCTCAGGTAAGCTTCAGAACAGAACAAGGCACCCGAGATAAGCCCCTCTCTAAATCAACCCATCAATAGATAATATACTCTTCTACCCTATTTTTTCTATTTTTTATAGACAGGGAGATCTTTTAATTTTCATCATCTTCATCCAGTACCTTCAAATTAGTTCATTGAAACATCAGGAGCAGAAGAACCCACCTCTATAGGTAAGACGGCCTAATATCATATGTAGATATTTAGAATTCATAAGATAAAAGATAGATAATTAATCGCCATATTGACACTTCTTTTATAGGCAAGGAGGAAGTTATCAAAAATAAAACCTTGCTGACTGATCACCTTTTAAATACTGAAGAATACATCAGAAAGATAATGTGAACAGTAATACTATGAATAGGTAAGAGCGAAGCAAATTATAACTAATGGAATCCCAGACGTTAAAGCTCATAAACAATCCAGCACCCAAACCCAGGAATATCTTTTTATCTTCCTTTTTTAGACATATCTTATGAAAACTAGCTTCCCAGGATACCGTGCGAAAAGCTAAGCTGGGAACTCCACAGAACTCGAAACCATATTAAGGGCTCCGGTGGCGGAAGTTCAATATCCTTTCTCCATATTATCTAGGTAAAAATACCGGTAATGAAATCTCTCAAACATCAAGGATAGCTGGATTACTCGAAAATTAACATTTAATAGCACCTTTCTCCCCCCCTCTCTTTGATAGCTTGGGCGACTCCTGACGCCAAAGAAATTATACAAAAAGAAACAGACAACTGAACTTGGTCGTTTCTTT
Organism: Lissotriton vulgaris; assembly: GCF_964263255.1. NCBI lineage: Eukaryota > Metazoa > Chordata > Amphibia > Caudata > Salamandridae > Lissotriton > Lissotriton vulgaris. The sequence continues at coordinate 814,935,504 of NC_141696.1, read as the reverse complement.
AAAGGGGAAGTATCTTTAGGAGTAAGTACTTGTCAACGAGATAATTAATATTATACTCCAAGATGTATTAATCTTTAGGAAATCAAAAAGAGTAGTGCTAATCTCTATTACATATGAATTGAAATATATAGATTTTTCGCTTTTTTAACCAATACTGAATTCCTTTTGTATAATCACTACACCAAATATTTAAATCGAACGCATGAACCCAAAAAATTCTCATTGGTCCCAATTGTAGTGATAGATACCTATGCTAACTTCCTCATCTATCACATCTTGAATCATTCACTCTCTGTACTGTTCAGAACAAGAACAAGGAAATGACAATGTTAGAGGAAAATGTAAATTTGAATGCTTAATAAAATCATGTATGTTTAATGTTATATTTTCTTAAAAACGACTGCTAAAAGACAAACTGTCAGATGTCAGGTTGTATTTGTTTTTGATATAAATATGTGAGTTTGATATACGTTTTTATATTTGTAGATATTACGTGGCTACTCCAGGAAGAAGGCGCTGGCCGCCGAAACGCGCGTAGAGTCATATAAATTCGCCACTCATCTTATCTAGACTAAGAATTTATTGTCCATTGTTTACGATTTTTATACTGTTGTCACCTGTAATACAATACTGCGTGATTTTTAATTTTGTGTCATATGAATGAAATGTTCTCTGTTTTAATTAATGAATAAAATATGATGTCTTTTAGCCAGTTGTAGTTATTTGTTTATTATCCTTTATCAATAAGATACTTAAAACTGTTGATTGCCTAGGTTGTTACTTCACATATATAGATGAGCAAGACTCCATTAACCTGGTGAAGTACACTTTAACACTATTGCATAACCCGGACTAGATACATTTCTGGGCTCGATCACCCACCTCCGTCCCACGCAGAGAGACCAGGTACTTACCTGGCTCCTAGTGGGTGTAAGTAGGGAGGTGGATGGCAGGTCGGGCGCCCCTAGAACTGACACCCGATGGGCGAACCCCAATACCCCCCTTCTGCTCGCAGATTGGGGGAATTTATAGCAGTACTTTTGTTTCTAAGTTGGGGAGGGGGAGGGATAGCTGGGGATGGGTGGGTTCCAAATGCCCGGCGGGTTGGGGTTGCCGGAGTGGGAGGGGATGGGGGGCGACATGTTGCCTGCACAAGAGAACTATTTGTCATTCATTTATATTGTTGGGCATGTCAAGTAGGAAGTTGGGGATCACGTTACACATTTGTTGCCAAATGCCACAAACACATGGATGTTGTAGACCTTTGTTATACATGTTTACTGATAGATAAATGGGGGATGTAAATGGACCACAGTTGGCCTCGCAGTTTCAGGTGGCCTCCTGGAACATTCGTGGGTTAAATAACCCGAGGAAGAAGAGACAGGTTTTGGGGTATCTGGATAGACATGGGATATCCATCGCCATGTTGCAGGAGACACACTTAACTCCAGGCGGCTCCCCCTCATTCGCTTCAAAATGGGCAGCGTACAAGGCGTTCTCATCCTACTCTAGCTACGCTAGAGGAGTGACGATTCTTATCAAAAGGGGGACGAACTTCACTCCGGCTGGAACGGAGATAGACTCTGAGGGGCGTTATTGTATGATCTGGGGGAAATTACAAACACATACAATACTGTTTGCATGTTACTATGGCCCTAACACTGATGACCCGACTGCCCTTTTCACAATGTGGGGGAAAATTCAGGCCTTGGGGGTAGCTCATGTGATACTAGGAGGAGACTTTAACACGGCTATAATACCTAGGATGGACAGATCGTGTCCGCAAGCATCGCACTACACGAACACCCAACGATCACTTTTGGGAATGTTGAATGAACACCACTTGGTCGATGCGTGGAGACACTTACACCCCACTACAAGGCAGGGTACCCATCACTCAGCATTCCACTCCACATGGGCCCGCCTAGACTATGTCTTCTTGTCAGCAGGACTGTCCCCATGGTTAACTAAGGCACATCACCTGGCGCGTACGTTCTCTGACCACTCACCGGTCCTAATTTCCCTGCAGATTCCCCTCATTATGGCCCCGTACCTGAACTGGCGCCTGAACCCCGCACATCTTACAGATACAGCCTTTACAGCCGAATTAGAACAAGAAATCACAGAATTTTTCGAAAGGAATGTTCATTCAGTCTCTAGCCTTACTACTGTTTGGGAGGCCTTCAAGGTGACGATTAGAGGTAGCTGCATAGCCAAAGGAGGGGGGGTCCTAAAAGCACTACGAGCAGACATAGGCCAGATAGAAACCGAGCTCAGACAATTAGAACGGGAGATAGCTCGGGGTGACGGAGACCGAGCTGCTCAGGCTCAGCTTAGGGAAAAACTGAATGACTACTCTGACTTGGCAGATAAAGAAAGCAAATTTCTGGGGAAATCCTTCAATGCTCGAGTATATGGGGAGGGAGACAGACCAGGCAAAGCGCTTGCGGCTGCAGTCAGAGCCCCTAGGTACCAAAATTACGTCCCTACCTTACTAGACGAAAACGACGTGCCACAACGTGATCTCAAAGAGCAACTCCGAGTGCTAACTAAACACTACACCTCGCTTTACACCTCACATAGAACAGACGCAATCAACTTGCAGGAATACCTGGAAGACACTGCAATTGCCTGGCTGGGTCCGTCCCAGCAACAATTCCTTCATCATGAGCTTGAACTTGATGAGATCAAGGACGCAATCATGTCCATGAAGTCCGGGAAGGCGCCGGGATTGGATGGCCTACCGATTGACTTTTATAAAACCTACATTCACATGCTAGCCCCCATACTGAAGCAGGTCTTTTACGCCGCGTTAGAGGAAGGCTCGCTCCCGCCTACAATGCGAGAAGCACTGATAACGTCATTGCTGAAGGCGGGTAAACCACCAGAACAATGCGACTCATACCGGCCTCTCTCATTATTAAATACAGACAGTAAGATTTTAGCAAAAGTTCTCTCTGCGCGTCTCAACCTCCTCATGGAGCGGCTAGTTCTCCCAGACCAGGCAGGGTTTGTCCCGAACCGCGCCACGTCCCATAACCTGCGCACTCTCCAGGCGGTGCTGCAGGATATTAACCCTAACTGTGTAGCAGCTGCTGTGTTCCTAGACGCCACAAAAGCGGTTGACTCCCTGGAATGGGATTACCTTCTCGCGCTGCTTGAAAGGATGGGGGTCCCCTTTAACTTCTCAGACTGGATTCGGCTTCTATACTATAAACCACAGGCTGCGGTATTACTCAACGGTGCCCGCTCTGCTCCATTTGAGATTCGAAGAGGCACCAGGCAGGGCTGCCCATTATCCCCGATACTTTTTGCGATAGCCATCGAACCCCTAGCCGCCAAACTCCGACAACACCACAATCATCGCTCCCTCATTTACCCGGAACGGCAACTTCTAATCGCGTTATATGCGGATGACATGACCCTCTATGTGGACAAACCACAAGAAAACCTCAATCCCCTGCTACGGGAAATAACTAAGTTCGGGGCTATAGCGGGGATACAGATAAACTGGGCGAAATCGGCCATGTTCCCCTTGACGGATAGGACAGAGGAATTTCCTCTAGACTACCCCCTGGTGTGGGAATCTGAGGAGATAAAATATTTAGGGATCAGAGTTACCAGAAACCGGGAGACCCTTATCGGAGCCAATTATGGAACAGCGCTAGACAAATTGACGGATAACGTAACCAAATGGATACACCTCCCTCTGTCTATGGCAGGCCGCATTTCTCTTGTAAAAATGGTGGTCCTCCCCAAACTGTTGTATCTGTTCACCAACATACCCTACAGCCCCGGATCATGTTTCTTTCGCGCCCTCGACTCTCAACTGTCGCGTCTTATCTGGGGAGGCAAACATCCTAGACTCAGTTTGAAGACGCTCATGCTACCCTATCACCAAGGGGGGTTTGAAGTCCCAGACTTCCGAAAATACTATGATTGCGCCCAGGGGCACTTCGCTTCATATGGGTTCCACCCCCCTCCATTCATGGCTCACCTGGCGGTTGAAGACGGGTACATGAGACCGGTACAACCTTCAGAATATCTATACATGACAACCCAGATGAGAGACAGGGACCCCACCTCGGTAGACTGTACTATCAGGGCTTGGAAGCGTATTGCAGAGCATATGGAAGTGCAATTCCTTTACTCACCTTTGATGGTGCTGGCAAACGATCCCAGAGTGAGCGTTGCACGTGAAGAAATAGGACGTAAGTTCCTCGCCAAACTCGCCATTTACTACTGGGGAGGGTTATACCTCCAAGGTATTTTCCGCACGGCAGCGCAGCTCTTTGGAGACGGCACCCCCACAATGATGGACACTTTCCTTTATGTCCGTCTCCGGCAGAATATGAAATCCATAACACCCAACTTCCCGGATGAGCCGGAAGTCATGGCCCGTCTGCATTCCCTACTCCAGGCGGAAAACCCGAAGCATGTGGTCTCTATGTTGTACAAACACGTTCAATTAGCTCCATCTCCGCCCCTCCTCAGAGCTAGGCGAGATTGGGACGCTGACCTGGATGATCCTATGACGGACGAGCAATGGGAGATGAGCTGCTCTCACATGCATGCCGTGACGGGCAACGCTCGCCTTAGATTGCTACACTACAAATTCTTGCACCGGCTCTACTTCACCTCTGCTAAACTGCACCGACTTGGTCTCAGGGACGATGACCGGTGTCTCAGATGTGGCAGACCAGGCGCGGACTTCATACACCTAGCATGGACATGCCGAACAGTTGCCTCGTACTGGTTAGAAGTGTTTGAGGCCATATCGGTAATGGTCGGAATACCCACGGACCCTTGCCCTAAAATAGCCTTACTCGGACACCCTAACCCGGCAATAAAAACAAACCGAAATTTTTTTGCACTAAGCCTCCTGCTGGCTAAGCGACAAGTGGCATGTAGATGGGGTAGGGGGCGGGCGCCGAAATTTAAGGACTGGCTTAGTACTATGTCTACGTGGCAGGAACAACTCCATACCTACGCTGACCTTTTACCTCTTAAGTCATGCCCCAAAGACCTATGGGGCCCCCTCACAACATATCTGCTTCAGTCACAGGATAGCGACGAATCCGAAGAGGAAGGTAGTGGAGGGTTGAATAGCGATAACCGCACCACCGCCCCTCCCCCAGAACCCACCCCCCCTGCACAACGTAGCAGCATGACTCCCACGCACACCCGCTAAATCTTTTCTCTTTTTTCTTTATTTCCCCCGTCTGGACGCAGCGCACCCCAGGACCCACATGAATAGGCACATGTCACGCTGCCCGCCACACCCATGAACACAAGACACCAGTGACAAGGGAAGAGCGCGATGCGAGGCTGCTGGGCCTCCCTCCCCCCCTTTTTTGTTTCATTTCATTACAGCTCGTCTCAAGCCAGGAAACACTCACTACAACATACCCATGGCATGGCACAATATTGGATTCTTTTATTGGTACGCAAAAGTTATACCTTCCCTAACAATGAGTGATGTTTATAGGGTGCTTAACTGCGATACCGGGAAAGCCCGGAACTTCATACTGTTACAGAACAACATACTGACACTCCACACTACAAGATCCATCACGCCACATACTTTGTATGGTGGCCGCATTAAGGGAAGGAAAAGCGAATGTTATGTTTTGATGTTGATTGAAAAAATAAAAAATAACCTCAAGGCTTTGTTGCTTATATACTGCATTGAGACCATGTTGATATGATACAGCTCCTCTTACGGCCCACGTCCAGATAATTCGCGGCCGGCCCGGATGGGTTGTAGGCGGCACGCTGTGTTAACTGTACACCCCCGATGAAAATACATATATTTCTTCGTGAGACATACCATAGCTGCCGGCCCCTGGATGTGGGTTGTAGGCATTAAGCAGTGTAATATGTGTTATGGACCAATAAAGGTTTACCAAAAAAAAAATATATATGGTGCGGCTCATTGCATATTTCCAATGAGGGAGACAGACTTGCAGGATCCTGGACAGAATAATACAAGACTCTAAACATTGATGGAGGTAGCGGAGCTAAGCAATGGGCAAGGTGGAAAAGTATTTGACTACCCTGTTATTCTTTAACACTTCACTCATTTCTATGCAGACCTGTACAAGACATATGTAGCATGCTCAGAGGAAGAGATTGGTGGTTTTAGGGAAAGGTGGCTCTGGCATGATTTAAAAGCCCCATAGAGAATATTTGGCACAACCAATAAAGGAAGGAGACATGAAGCTGGTTATCCGCAAACTCCCAGGAGACGAAGCAGATGAGAGTGACAGATTCACAGCTGAGTTTTACAAGGGAGATGCTAACATATTGACACAGCATCTACAGCAAGTGTATGAAGAGGTTAGAAAAAGGGGGTTACTTACACTCACTGTGCAGGAGGCTCTATAATTAACACGTCTTAAGCCAGGCAGAGATCCAGCGCAATACGCCTCATATCGCTCCCTTCCTTGATTAATTTGGATAACAAGATTTTAGCAAAAATACTTTTGGTACAATTTAATCCTACTAATGTCAAAACTGTTACTGCCCGACCAGGTTGGCTTTGCGTGGGGCTGGATAACAGCAAACAACTCATATACACTGTTTGCTATGCTGCACCAATTAAACCCTAAACTGCAAGCTCTGGTTGTGTTTCTGGACACAGTCGAGGCATTGAGTGGAGGTATATGTTTAGAGTGCTGAAAAGGATGGAGATAGCAGGTGAGATTCTATCCTGGATTAAACTACTATATACGCAAACTATGGGCAGAATTGCCATCAACAGCACATTGTTTCAATCGTTAGACGTAAGGTGAGGTACCAGACAAGGTTGCCTCCTTGTCCCTGCTTTTATTGGCACTCCGGTTGGAGCCACTGTCATGCGTGCTCAGGCCGCACCATTCACAGAGAGGGTTACATTTCATGACATGTAGAATACTTGTATCAAACTATGTGTATAAAGTCCCTTCGATGTTAATTGGGTGTTCTACTGCTTTTTGGTGGGATTTCAGGTCTTAATAATAATTAGGATAAAACATTGCTGTTCCGTGTTTCAGCGAGGCACATAAGTATGCACTAGAATAGCCACTAGTGCATAGTAAATTATCTAGTTTTAAAAATACACAGTGACAATCCGTAGAGTAAACTATTGGGTTGCTATAACAAATGTAGTAGGTCAGATGGACTGATGGAGGGAGTTCCCCCTAATACTGGTTGCCAAAGTTGCATTTATAAAAATGGTAGTACTTACAGAATTCTTATACCTCTTTCATGATATCCCTATCTATTCCACTTATGATTTTATTTTTAACAATGCTATTATTTGCACTATGTAGATTGGTATGGTATTTAGCGGATGGCATTACATAAACCACAGGAAGGGCTAGAAATCCATCCCAGATTTTGAATAATACTATTTGAGCACAGAGGCACAGTTTGCTCGCTATTGGTTTCAGCCCGCCTCATTTGCACCACATATCATGGTGGAGACTGATAAAGCCTACTCGCCACATTTAAAAACAGTACTAGCCAGTACTGCACATATCTGCGCTGGGGATATCAGCCCAATGGAGTGCACTGCTATGGCATAGGAAATACTGAAAAACACGCAGGGTTAGAAATCGTCTATACACCATATATGTCACTAGGAATTAACATCCAAAGACTTGGCTAGATCGGAATCACAGGCAACGACCTCAAATGGATAGAATCCTTCCTCAAAGGGCACACCCAAAAAGTGTGCCTCCCCATTCACCCCAGCCCCCCAAACACATTATCTGCGGAGCACCACAAGGCTCCTCCCTGAGCCCAACCCTCTTCAACATATAAATGACACCACTCGCACACATCGTCAGATCACACCACATCAACATCGTTTCCTACTCTGACGACACCCTGTTCATCCTCTGACTATTGGCGAACCCCACGGAGACAAAAGTTAACTTCCACAAATGCATGCAAAACATCGCAACATGGATGGGAGACAGCTGCCTCAAGTTAAACACCGTCAAGACCGAAGTTCTGATCTTTGGCAAAGCCAACACCCTCTGGAACAACTCTTGGTGGCCCTCTGAGCTTGGACCCCTCTCCCACCCAAAGACCAGGCAAGCTCTATAAGTACTGATTGATGGATGAACCCACCACTGGAACCCAAATCCTGTCCGCAATTAGTAAAGCTACAAAGACTGCAGGTGGGAGACCTGTTCAGTGGCCATCAATTTGTCTTTCTAGATGAGTTTACAAACCCAAACAACAGTTCCTCGTTAGAAACTTTCCTCTGAAATAGATTAAAACTTGAGTTTTGGAAGCTCCACACTATGTTCCCTCACATACCCCTGAGACTGTCTGTGCTGGAGTATATATGCACACCAAAAGACACCTCACACAGCATGTCTAAACTTTACCCACTATCTCAAGCTTGAGAATTACATTGCCCTTTAAAGGTCATTGGGCAATGTGATATCTCAATACCATGCTGTTGTTTAAAGACTATTGACATAAAGGGTACAGCCTTAGAGCTACTCAGATCATTTCTAAAGGATAGGGAAAATATGGTGATACTAGACCATTTCAGCTCCAACACCTTCTCCCTACCATGTGGGGGTTCCGCAGGGGTCCTCGCTCTGTCCCACCATTTTTAACTTGTATGTAGTCGAACCTACCCCGCTGATTCGATCCTTCGGTCTATCACTTACCTCCTTCTTCCTTTTTTTTAATTAATTTTTTGTTAAATCTGTTTTTATTAGTATTTTAGAGTTGCACTTTACATTACAAGTATCACTTATAAAAGCTCAGTGGCAGAGGCACGTCATTCTCAAATGCATCAACACATCGTCATATTATGTTACAAGTATCCAAGCTTTATAAAGAGTAAGACATGAGATGCTCGCCCAGGGTTGCCGGAACTGTAGTACGCCTGCCCCGATGCAGACTCCGGGGCTCACCATGAGAACCGGTATGCTGACCACTCTATGGTCCGTGTGGTTCAGGGCTGACCCTCCATCTTGAGCTTGCAAACAGATGGTGTATATATGGAACAATAAACCATTAACTGCTGCAGCAAAAACCTCATGTCCACTCCGACTCTCATTCTGTCGTCCCCCCCCCTTCCTCCTCTCCGGCCCCAACCCTCCGCCCCCTCCTCACCGGCGCGTGCGCTCCTCATCTGTGGCTGCACTAGCGCGATTGTCTTTTTGTCCTATGGAATCAGGGGTTAAACGTATCAGACTATCCCGGCAGGAGAATGGCCTGTGGTATGCACCCACCCCCATGCGCGCCACCCATCCCCCCGCACCACCTGTGCCTCCCTCCCTGTCCGTCCGCTGTAGTGCATCAAGCATTTGCTCCCAGCGTGCCGCTATGGGCTCCTTCCGGAGCCCCATCGTTTCCTCCCTGCGTATGGCGGTCCACTCTGCCCTGGCCCACGCCTGGAATGAGGAAGTCCATGCCCGTGCACATGACGGGTCATGCGCCTTCCACCTCCTTGTGAGGAGGCGCTTTGCCACCACTAGCCCCAGGTCCAGAAAACGGGTTGTCACCTTATCTTTGGGGGTCTCCTGAAGTGGTGTAGGATGTACTCGGGCCAGTCAAAGGGTATGGTTCGGTCTGTGCAACTCCTCAGCAGCTCGCTATTGTTCGCCAGTAGGTGCCCAGCCCAGGACAATTCCACAGCATGTGCAGGAATCATCACGGCAGAAGTATTTGTTAATCAACTCGGGCGTGAAGTAGGCCTATGGACAATAAAAAGCAGAATCTGGAGAAATCGCATGTTTCTGGGGATGCGTACCAGACTTTTAAGGACCTTTTCCCACTCCTTATCTGTGAGTGGTGCCCCAGGTCTAGCTCCCATTTGCCTCTAAGGGGGTCCAAACTAGTCGCCACGTGTTCCCGTAATGATGCCGCGAACCAGCGGACCAAGTGTCTGCCCCTCCCCATAACGTGTAGATACTGCATGGTTAAATGCTGCCCAGGCTCCGTGGCTACGTCTCCCCATCTGGCAGTCAGCTTCGCTATCAGTGAGCAGTGCATTAAGAACCCCCTCGGGGGGGAAGCCCCTCCTCTGTTACCAGCGTCTCGTATGCCGTGAGCTCCCCGTCCCTGTATAGATCACAGAGTGTGTGGATGTCGGCCTCCCGCCACTCCGAGATCATGGAGGATGTGAGCACCCCTTTACCACTAGGCGAGCCCCCCAATGGTATGGCAGGAGCATAAGGAACCGTGCTGCGGGTAAGGTATAAGGCTCTCCGGTAGCACTTGTATGCCACCGCCAGGAGGAGCGGGGTTGGACGCTCGGTCGCTGCTATGGGGTGAAAAAGTTTAGTTAAATGCTCTAGGGAAAATGGCGGCATTACCGTGGCTGTATCATCTCTACCTCTATCCGCCAACCAGCGAGCAACCCATTGTAGCTGTACGGCTAGGTAGTAGTGTTCAAAGCAGGGAGCAGCCAGACCCCCCCCCACCCCCGATCCGTTGGCAGGATTAGCTTCATCAGCGCCAGCCTATGCCTAGAAGTGCCCCAGATAAAGTGCCTCAGTATCTTATTGAGCATAGCAAAGAAGGAACCCGGGATAAATAGCGGTGAGTTGACAAAGTAGTACAGGAGACTGGGGAGCATGACCATTTTAGCAAGTGCCACTCTGCCCGTAGTTGTCAGCGGGAGCGTGTTCCAAAAGCGTATCTGAGACCTAAGCGCTGCAACCGCCCTCCCAAGATTCCCATCGAACAAGTCCGCTAGGTGACGATATATCTGTATCCCCAGATACCTGAAGGTGTCTTCTTTCCATTGGATTCGTGTACCCCCGAGGTGGTATTCCGGGTCTCCAGTCCCTGCACTGAAAGCATAAAGGCAAGATTTGCCCGCATTCACTCGGAGGCCCGAGATGCCAGCAAATGTGTGCAGCAGCTGAGCCAGCTGCTCTGGTATGTGTCCCACATCCCTCACAAACACCAGCTGGTGTCAGCATAGAGCGATACCTGATGGACTGCGTCCCCCATCGGGATACCATCACCAAGAGTCTTTCGAATAGCTACAGCCAAGGGCTCAATCACTAGCGCGAATAGTAGCGGGACAGAGGGCACCCCTGCCGGGTGCCTAGGCCCACTGCCCCCGAAATGTAATGGCCCAATCGCACTCGGACAACGGGGCTCCTGTATAATAAGTCAACCATATGGAGGAATCCCATGTCCAACCCGTAGCGCAGCAACACCGCGATAAGTAGCCCCATTCTAGGCAGTCTAATGCCTTCTCCAGGTCTAGTATTGGGCACCCTGCCCTAGGCCATTCCAGCGTGGCCTCATCTGCCACCCTGAAGTACCTCCTGAGGTTCAATGACGTACATCTCGCTGGGAGAAACCCGTTCTGGTCAGTGTGTATTAAGTGGTGGACCACCGGCGCCAGCCGTTCTGCTAGCAGCTTGGCAAAGACTTTATAGTCCACGTTGAGCATCGCCAGAGGTCTATATGAGCCCAAGGCCGTAGGGTCTCTGTCCGGTTTAGGCAGGGAAACCAGAAACGCATCCAGCATAGAGGGGGGCAGTGATCCTTCCTCCACCGCTGTAGTGTATAACTTGTGGAGTAATGGTGTCAGGGTGTCCCGATACGCTTTATAATAATTGGCGGGCAGGCTCTGCCCAAGAGTCTTCCCGGATGCCATGGACTGGATTGCCTCCCCGACTTCCTCCAATGAGAGGGGCGCATTGAGTGTCTCCTTCTGCGCCTCGGAGGCCGTGAGCAGTTGGACAGAGTCCAAGGACCCCTCAAAGATGTGCCTAGGGCCAACGCCTTGTGCTCTATACAGCTGCGCATAGTGGTCTGTCAGGGTACCGTGGATTTCACGCTGTGCATACACCATCCCTCCCTCTGCTGTACGGAGAGCCCCTATTGGGGCACCACGCCCCTCTTGCTTTATCAACTAGGCCAGCAGTCAGCCTGCTCTGTCTGCCTTGACATGCGTTCTAGCTGTGTGTGCTGCATAGTTGTGGCACCTCAACCTCTCCAAAAGTTCTGCGTGCCAGGTGCGAAGGTCCCCCAGTCTGCCTGAGTGCTCGCCCCTCCCCGTTCATATTGTAGGAGCTCCTCAGCCTCCTGACGCGCCAAGGAGGTGGAGAGCATTCTGTGTATGTTCCATGTGTCCCCCATACAGTGCCCCTGGATGGCCACTTTGTGTGCATCCCATTCTACCATGGCATTGCTCACTGTTCCTTCATTGACATCGAAGTACGCGAGGATGGCCATGCCCAGGGACGACCAAAACTCTAAATCCTCCAGCGCAGTAGGCTGTAGCCTCCATGTGGGGATAGGCGGGCGGTCCGCCTCCCAACTGATCTGAAACCACAGGGGGTTCTGATCGGAGTGTGTTCTCCCCAAGTACGCTGATTGTGCAATAAGTGGGAGGAGGGACTGGGAACCCACTATCCATCCAACCGGACATGCAAGTCATGGACTGTTGAGTAGTATGAATAAATTCTGTCTACTGGATGCTGCACGCGCCACAGGTACTGTATAGGCCAATGTGAAAGCCAGTTCCGGAACGCCTGCGCATTGGATGCTACCTCTGCAGCTCGGAGAGGGGGGGGGGGACAACCCCAGATGTACATCTAGCACCATGTTGTAATCCCAGCCAAGGGAGCCCAACATAAGGGTGGAGGACCTGGGTCAGCTGCGCTAGGAAGGATGGTTGGTCTACGTTCGTGGCATATAGTGATCCTAATAGTACCTCCTGACCATTCAGCTTCCCCCGCACTAGAGAATATCTGCCCTCTCAGTCCACCTTTGTTTCTTCATGTATAAAGGGAATGCCCGCCCTTACCCATATCGGGGTTCCGCGCGCAAGCGCCGATAAGACCTACCATAGATTTTTTTTTTTTTTTTTTTTTTTTTTTTTTGTGTAAGACCTTTATTAACATAATGCATGGTACACTGCATGAGCCTACAACCCTGAGGCCGGCTCGCCACGTGACTATGTTCGTCCAATATAGCATACGTGATACATAATAAACAGTGCAAATACAGTAGGCAGATCCGCCTCAGTTGCCCTACGCAGCACTCTTAGCAGTCAGGCTGTATGAGTCTTACATTTTGTAATTTTATAAACAGAACTAAAACAGTCCCCAACTCTCAGACCTTACATCGCCCTCATATACAACCTATACAGTGGGTGGAGCAGTGTCCCGGTATTTCCAGTACCGCCCTCAGTCATCTCCCATGCCACCATCAGTCATCCACACATCAGTCAGTCTAGTGTATCAGCTAGTCCTCCTCATTTTCCTGCAAGGAATTTAGGTACTCTGATAAGAAGCCCCATATGTCCTTCGGCTGTGATTTTACAGGCAAGTCTTCCTCGTAAGTTTGTAGTTTGTCCCGGCAGACGGACATGTCATGCAGCCACACTTTTGCAGTTGGTACTCTACGGCTATGCCAGCATTGCGCCACCTGTCTTTTGGCCAACAGTAGTGCGATTGCACAGAATTTGCGTTTTAGTGCTCTGAATTGAGGTAGAATACCCAACAGGCAGATCTGTGGCGTGCACCGCACCTCATCCTCCAATATGACCGATAGAGTGGCTGTAACCTCCACCCAGTATTCCGCTACTTTCGCACACTGCCACGCCAGATGTACAAAGTCCGCACCCGCACCACCACAACGCTTACATCTGTCGTCCTCTTGTAGCCCATATTTACGCATTTTCACCGGTGTGTAGTAGACTTGGTGTAGGAACTTAAAATGTATAATTCTCAGATTCCCATTGGGTGTCAATATTTGTGTAAGTGCGCATGTGCTGTACCATTCCTCATCTGTCAGGGGAGTATCAAACTTCGCATCCCATCTCTCCTTAGCCTTAAGTGTGTGGCCTGCTATTTCCGTTTGTGCAGCATTATACAATCTGGACACCAAGTGAGATAGATCCCTTGTGGTGATCAGCATTTGTAAGGGCGCTAGCGTTTCCGGTTCCGCTGGGAACGATGGATAGTGTTCTCTTAATGCCCTTTTCAGCCTGTAATATGTGAATTTGAACATAGGAGATTGGTTCCTGATATAGTGCAAGTTGTCCATGTCTATGAATGTGCCCCCCTGATACACGTCACCCAGCCTGTCGATTCCAGCTCGTGTCAACAGTGACATCCCCACTTGTTCGTTAGTGACGGACAAGGCCTGATGGTGCTGCAATGGCATCTCCGGTGCATACAACGGGGTTTTGTGAGCCAGTTGGCCTAGTTTGTTCCATGCTTTGATCGTGGTGTCTACAGTGTTGATGTCCCTTTTGTGAAGTGGAGGTCTGGTGTGCGACAATATCGCCGACAGGGGAACGGGATGGGCATCCCCCTCCTCAATGGCCACGTGAGTGATATAGGGGACCTCATGGTACCAATACGCTGCGTACTGTGCCTGGGCACAAAGGTAATACAGCAGAAAGTCTGGGACCCCGAATCCACCCTTCGATACCGGGAGCGTCAGTGTTTGCAGGTCAATACGAGCCTGTTTACCCGCCCATATCAAGGATAGCACTAGTGACTTTATGCGTTGAAAGACCTCTCTCGTAGGTGTGATGGGTATATTGTTAAAGAGATACAATAGTTTGGGCAAAATGTTCATTTTAACTATCGCTATACGATCAGCTATCGATAATGGTAAGTGTATCCAGCGACGGACCTTATCGTCCAGCCTGGAGAGTACCACCCCGTAGTTTGCTCGCATGACTTCGTCCGGATCCCTGTGGAACATGACCCCTAGGTATCGAATCGGGTCCTGCTGCCATTCTAGTGGATAATCCATTGCAAAGGGGGTAGTGGCGTCAGTGAGAGGTATGAGTGAGGACTTGGACCAATTTATTGCTAACCCCGAGTGACCCCCAAACCTGATGTACTCTCTGAGCAACGGATTCAGATGTGTCTCTGGTTCGCGAACATATAATAACATATCGTCTGCGTAGAGCGATATGTGCAGTGGTCGAGACACAAATTGCAATGCTGATTCCTTGTAATTCTGACGAACTATGCACGCTAGTGGTTCTAACGCCAGCGCGAAGAGCAGGGGTGACAGGGGGCAACCCTGCCTTGTGCCTCGCCCAATGTTAAATGGAGCTGAAACATAACCATTGATGCGAACTCTTGCACATGGTTTAGTATACAACAAGGAGACCCACTGGACAAACCGTTTAGGGAACCCCATCCTATTGAGGACCGTCAGCATGTAACGCCATTCGATCGAGTCGAACGCTTTCGCAGCGTCGAGCATGACAGCTACTGCCTTAACCGAGGGTTCCAAATAGTGCGCCAGCGCAAACAGGGTTCTGGTATTATGCGAGGTGGATCTAGTGGGGACGAACCCCGCCTGATCCGGGAGCACCAGTCGAGTCATCAGTGGGGATAGCCTAATGGCCAGCAACTTTGCGAGTATTTTCGAATCTACGTTGATTAAGGAGAGGGGTCTATAGGAGTCGCAATTTTCCGGATCTTTGGATGGTTTAAGGAGTGCTATGATCATTGCCTCCCGCAGAGTGGGGGGGAGCAATGATCCCTCAAAGGAATTACCATACATGTCCACCAGATATGGGGCGATGATATCAACAAATTTTTTATAAAATTCGGACGTGTACCCGTCAGGGCCTGGGGCCTTTCCATTTGGGAGCGAGGCGATCACCTCAGTGACCTCCTCGACTGTGATCGGTCGAGCCAGATATTCCCTGTGGGCATCCGACAGCCAGCCAATCGCCACTTCATGTAAGTAGTCATATGTTTCCTCAGTAGTAGCTGTCGGCTGGGATTGGTATAGTGTGCTATAGGAGTCCACAAAACATTTAACTATATCTGCTGGATGTGTCTGCAAACTCCCCTCCCCTGACCGAACTCGGAGGATCGCCGAGTGTCCTCGTCCCTCACATATTTTCTGTGCCAATACTCTCCCCGGTCTGCCCCCTTCCCCAAAAGCCCTGGCCTCGTGTTTGCGATCTAGGTATTTTATTTCTGCCGTTACAAAATCGGCATGTTCTGTGTGTAATGCACGCAGCTTGGGCAACAACAATACGTCCTGCGTTTGTTCATAGTGCAATTCTAAGTCCCTCATCTGGCTTTCGCAGCGGCGAATTTGGCACCGTATGTCTTTGAGTACACCTACAGTAGTGCTGATGCAGACTCCCCTTATCGTGGCCTTAAAGGCTTCCCAGAGTAGACATGCGTCCTCAGTGGTGTGAGAATTATTAGCAAAGTAGTCTTTGATCGCCTTGGTCAGGGTGTCTACATATAATGGGTCTGTGAGGGCCTGGGAGTTGAAACGCCATTGGAATGGAGGGGGTGTGTAATGAGGTATGTCCAACTGTAATTGAACCGGGTTGTGATCCGATAGCGTGCGTGGCAGCACCTGTAACTTACGCGCCCACAGAGCAACATCCTTGGAACCTAACCAGTAGTCCAGTCTGGACCAACTATTGTGGGATGCAGTGATGTGTGTAGCCCCTGGGTCGTCAGTGTGTTGTAGTCTCCAAATGTCCACTAACGCTAGATCCTCTATCATGTGACCCACCATTAGTCTCGACTGCTTGTGTTGTTCCACTGATTGTGAGGAGCGATCCAGTCCATCACGAAGTGTCACGTTCCAGTCTCCCCCGCATAAAATGTGCGTGCAAGCATGTTTCTGCAGGTGTCCCCAGATGTCACGATAGAATTCCGGCGCGTCAATATTAGGGCCGTACACGTTTAGAAGTGTTATGTGTTGGCCTCTCAATGTACCCGTCACTAGCACATATCTGCCAGCTGGGTCCTGTGTCAAATGTTTCTCCTCAAAATTAACCCCTTTCCTGATCAGTATAAGCACCCCCCGGGAATAAGATGAGTATGAGGCTCTGTATGAAGTACCCGCCCACCTTGACCCCAGTGTAGCATGAGTGTGCGGTGCCAGGTGTGTTTCCTGCAGGAATGCTATATCAATATTCCATCTAGTAAGACTGGCAAATACCTGCCTAACTTTCTGTGGGCGAGAAAACCCACGAATATTCCAAGTGAGCACGTTTAGACAGTTAGCGCTGTCAGTCCTAGAACCTGGTGTACACAAATGATTCTATACCAGACGCACCCGCACATCCATGTATCCTGCCCGGATCCTGATCCCACCCACTACCATGGTCGCAATGTGCAATAACAATCCCCCTCAAGGAATATCTGAATAGTGAGTATCTTCGCAATGCAATCGGCCTTAGAAAACAGTCAAACTTCCCCCCTCCCCAAAACCCACCCACTCCAGCATCCCCAACCTGCCGAAGCCTTACCCCGTCTGAGCACAACTCCCTCAAACACTTAACCAACAACTCGGTGCTCATGGCAAAACTTGTGTTGGGTATTACCCACATGGAGGTCCGCCAGTAGCGCAACTCTTCACCCGATGTGCGGGTGTAGGCGATACGTGACAGAATCAGACATAGTCGCAATATATGTGTCCATCAATCCACAATCCCTCCTCCCCCCCCACCATCCCCCCGCTGGGCGCCATTAATGGAGTAGCTTTAAGGAAAATGCAGTTGCGTCTCACAGCGAACAGATGTGTTCGGAAGTGTCCGGGCCCCATATATCCAGCGCACAGCCCTCCCCGCCCACCGCAAATAATTGGTTACACATTCCACGGAGCCCAGCAGTGCGTGGGGGCAATGACACCACTGTCAGTCTGCACAACGCAATGCAATACGAATCAAAGTGTACAATGGACTGCCACTCCCTCTGCTTTCTCTGCCCCGTTCTGAGGGTCCGTGAACATTTTTAAAATAAA
Source organism: Lissotriton vulgaris (assembly GCF_964263255.1). Lineage (NCBI taxonomy): Eukaryota > Metazoa > Chordata > Amphibia > Caudata > Salamandridae > Lissotriton > Lissotriton vulgaris. The sequence goes on along the minus strand of NC_141696.1, from coordinate 814,917,774 downwards.
GGGTCTTGCCCCATCGCTCGCAGCTGCGGCCCCAAGTACAGTGTGATACAATTGTGTGACCAATACTTCAGCGGAGTAGGCACAGCAGCAAGGACAATTTATGAATATCCGTGGCAGCACAGGACAATAGTGTGGGATCTCCCCTGCCATTCCAGCGTGTCCCCGCCTGCCCACCGCACATTGTCAAATTGAAACTCCAACATCTCAACTTTGGTAGCCTCGTGTCCGCGTACCCTGTGCAATGCAGCTGAGGAGGGCCACCAAGCAGTCTTACATAGTCATCTGTGCGGCAACCCTTACCAGTGCGCCAACGTGGATATCTGCAGTGACATCAGTCCGATGCTTCATTCTGGTCATCCCGGGATTCCGACCTCGTCTCTCGACGTACTCGCTTGACAAATTCGAGGGCCGCTTTAGGCGTCGCCAGCACGATCGTCTGCTCCCTCCACACCACACGAAGTCGGGCAGGATATAGCATAGAATACCCAATGTTCAGTTCTCGTAGCTTAGCCTTCACTGTGGCGTACTCCTTACGTGCTTGCTGCACAGCGACCGTGTGATCAGGGTAAAACTCCAGAGAGTTGCCTTGATGGGTGATTTTGCCCTTTTCTCTCGCCAGCCTGAGGATCGCGTCTCTGTCCCTGTAATTTAGGATCCGCGCCACTATCGGCCTGGGTGTCGCGCCGGGCGGTGGCTTGGGGCCTAGTGATCTATGGGCCCTCTCGACAATAAAGATCTGCGATAGGGCTTCCGCCCCAAAGACATCCTTGCAGAGACCCTCGATGTAGTGTTCCATGCGCCCCGTGTTGGTCGATTCTGGCAGGCCCGTGATTCGCACGTTGTTGCGCCTCGAGCGCGCTTCCAAATCCTCCTCCTTCGCTTTTATCACCTCCAGAATGCGTTCAATTCCCGCGCATTTAGTGGTGGACGTATGCGCTTCATCTTCGACGGCAGATATTCTTGTCTCCGCTTCGTCCAACCTTTCGCCATGTTTATCTTGCCGGGCAGCCATTCCATCCATCCTGCATGTCAGATTGTCCAGTTTGCCATTGATGTCCTGCAGATTTGATTGGATGGCCAGCAGGATCTTCTCAATGTTAGTATTCGGCAGTGGTTCAGCGGATCCGCCGGCCTCCGCCATGTCGTCCGCAGGTTTAGTCACCCTCTTGTTGTCGAAGGAAAGCTTCGGTTGCTGTTTATCTGGCTTCCCCATAGTGGTGGCCGGTGAGCGCACTTTCCTCAATGCGGGTCCAGACGCCCTCGTTACTCTGGACGCAGTCGCCGTGTTTCCTCCTTGGTGGTAGCCAGCAGCTGCACGCGGTGGTAGTTCTCCTACCAAATGGCCTCCAGCAGCTGCTTTTCGCCAGCGCTCTTGGGGGGGATGCGATTTGGGCACTCCAGCAGCAATATGAAGGAGGGGGGAGATATGCACCCGTGACTTAAGTGCTGCACTGTGCGATCAACCTGGCAATGGATTGCCCCTTCGCTCGTGCGTTATCTCGCTCCCTGCACCTGCCAGCACCACGGACGCAAATTCACTGTTAGCTGGATTGGCCGACAGCCGGAGGCCCGCACCGCGCCGTCCTCAGCTTCCCATGAACATAACGGTGTATCTCGCTCTTAACCCCGCCGGACCGTTAGTAGTAAGCCCAGTACACCGCGCCAGATATCGCCGACGCTATTTCCCAGGGTCCGCTGTATCGGCAGTGGGCGCCGCCATATTGTCAGGCAGCCGTCTTAAGGTTGGACTCATTCCGCCCGTGTATCGCGGTGCTGGTGCGATGGAATTGAACCCGCTGGGCCTGGCAATCTGCGCACACCTTCGGGCAATAGTTTCTGGGCTAATCGGACAGTACGCTGCTGTACCTGTGTTGTTCGGTCGGCTCTCGCAGTCGTCCGCCGGCCATCTTGTCAGGCAGCACGGTGTATGCCGCGAGTACCTCAGTATTTTATTCGCGCTCTGGGGGTATCAAGCGCTTCCACGCCTGTCCGCTTCTGCCCCACATCTTCCCACATCAGATACAGGTCGCGCAGTGTGGAATGGTGGGGTGTACGTGGCAATGGATCACATCGCGTGATATCGCCTGGCGGAGCTGCAGTTCAGGCAGCCATTCCGCTGTGCGCCCCCTAGCGCCTCCCCAGACCTACCATAGATTTGCCCCCTCCAACGCCTGCGGAGTTTGTCAAGTTCTGTCTGGGTCATGTGGGTCTCCTGCAGGAGGGCAATCCACACCGCATGCCGTTGCAGGTAGGAGAAGACAGAGTAGCGCTTCGACGGTGTGTGCATTCCACGTATGTTCCAAGTCACGATATTAGTGTGCGTCATGTGCCTGGGTAGGTCATCGCAGCGCGGGGCAAAGGGGATCTATCACTTACCTCTTACGCAGATGACACACAAATTGTGCTATCTGCTGTAAATGAGGCTAAACACACCAGCTCTCAGCTCCATAATTGCATGAAAGAAATCAGCATCTTGATCGACGAGAACTGCCTAAAGTTAAATTTGGATAAGACAGATGTTATTCTCTTCAGAAATAATCCTCACTTTTGGACTCCTGATAGCTGGCCATTAGAAATGGGTCTGCTCTCCATGCCGAATCCCAAAGTCCAGAGTTTGGGAGTGATTCTTGATGATAAAAGTATCTCAGCAAACATGTTAATGCCACGTAGCTGCCTCTTACAATATGTTAAGAACCATCAAAAAGATTCTTCCTTACATTCTTATTAACTCTAGGAAAACAGTCATATTCTCAGTCATATTCTCCCTCATCCTATCTAAAATTGACTATTGCAATGGTTTATACATCAATCTACAAAAACAATACATTAACAAATTGCAGGTCTTCCAAAACTCCGCCACCAAAGTACTACTTGATCTCCCTAAACATCACTCCGTATCCCTTGCTATCAAGGAACTGCACTGGCTCACCATCGGGAATCAGATCAAATTCAAAACCATCTGACTCATTTTTAAGGCCTTGCATGATATGGGTCCCGAATTCCTAAGACAAGTTATCTCTTGGTATGCCTCTAGCAGGAACCTCAGATCTTTGTGAACCTATAAAGTGATGACCCTTAGATTCAAGAAAACTAAATGGGGTGCTAGCAGTTTCCATTCTGGAGCCTCTAGACACTTGAATCAGCTTCCTATCCACATAAGATCTACATCTTCGCAAAATATTTTCAGAAAACGTCTTAAAACAAGGCTTTTCAATTGTTAATTTTCTTGTCCTACGTGGTCTCCTATTTAATATGTGTAGCTATCAGCTCAAAGACACCCTCGGGTATACACTGCTATCTATACATATTTTTAACATAACCTAACCTAACCTAACATATCGATCTTGACTTTTGCCTGACATGCACAAATGAGACACTTGTTAGCAGATCTGGCAGATATCAGCAGATGTCAGACACAGAGTTATACAATCATCCATGGATGCTATTTTACACCAGCAGAATTGCTAGATAGAGGACTTAGATTTGATGCAAGATGTGGTCACTACCAAGCGGATTTTATACATCTTGCATGGTGCTGCCCCAAGATATTGAAGTTCTGTGAGGGGGTGTTTCAAGAATTGTCTGAAATGATTCTGATAAGACTAATGCCTTCTCCGTTGCATGCCCTATGAGGGTACACACAAAAGATTTAACCAAGTTAAGGAAATTTGCAGGGTTGTCGTTGTTGATGGGCAAAAGGCTGGTAGCAGGACGCTAGCAAAGCGGAGCAACTCCTAAGAACAAAAGCTTGGTAACCGATAAGTAACGTATATTCTACACTACACAAGTTAGTCAACACAGTATTAAAAAAAATCAGACCCAACGGAGCGCCAGGACTCAACGGATTGCTGGGCTCCATATTCAGGCAAGACACAGACTTTTGGTTCCGAAAATATGTCCGTGTTATACGCGGAATGTCGATTAGCAGGGAACGTACCGGATTCTTGGCGCGGGTCGCTCCTACATCCCATCTATAAGAAAGGATCAAAATCAAACCCACAAAATTACCAGATGATTGCACTCCTTGATATTGACGGAAAGGCCTACGCCAGTACCCTACTAATGGAACTCTCAAATTGGGTCAGTAAGGAAGGCCTCCTGCCATTCTATCAAACAGGGTTCAGACCAGGAGCTTCAACAGTGGATAACATCATAGCACTCTCATACCTAACATACAAGGCAGTGGCACGAAAATCTCTCCCTATTTTTGCCTGTTTTATTGACTATACTGCGGCCTTTGATGGTGTCGACCGTTCCATTCTTTGGCTGAAACTGGCTACCTGGAATATCGACCCACAATTACTAAAATCAATTATTTCCCTATATTCAAACACCTGGGTCAGAATTAAATTGTCAACTACGTCTGCCTCAGAGAAAATTGACACCAATCGCGGCTTGAAGAAAGGATGCGTATTAGCCCGTATGCTATTCAATTTATACACCGCAGACATGGGTAAAGCCTTGATGGGAGCATCACTTGCAACTCCCCGTCTTGGGCCCACCAAGATCCAATTACTGCAGTACGCTGATGATCTGGTATTACTAGACCACACCAAAATTGGGCTTCAAAAAGCCTTAACGGCCTTGGGCACTTACAACGCAAAAAACAAACTGATCGTGAACGCAGCCAAACCAAAAATAATAATATTTGGTCCTTTTCCGAAAAAAAAAAAAAACTATAAAATGGAAGATAGGACAACTGATGTTGAACTGCACACGACAATACAACTACTTGGGAGTTTGGCTTTGCGAGACAGGGCGGCCAGGAATACATCTTGAGAAAATACGGGCAAAAGGGAAAAGTATCTCGTACGCCCTGGGGAAGCTGTATGCAACTTTACATAGCCCCACAACAACAGCAATTCAAAGAGTATTAAGGGCAAAGCTAATACCATCTCTAAATTACGCTCAGCAGGCCTTCCCAGGTAAACTATCAAGCACCCTGGAAAAAATCCACTGCTCGACCTATAAAAAACTTTTCCACCTACCCTCTAGCACCAGAAACACTCTGGTGCGGCTCAAATTCGGCTTAACACAACAAAAGCTTGAGGAATTGGCCACAATTAGTAAATACTTTTACCTCACAACCGCGGCCCCAGAAAATAGGCTGAAATCTAGCATAAAGAGCATTTTCCTGGAAGAAAAGAATCCGTGGTCAAATTTTCTCTCCTCTGCAAAAGAAACTTTGAACCTTGCTGTGGATAACTGGGACCCCGAGTTACTCAATTATGCCGCCATTAAAAGCGCAACGAAACGACAAGTCCGGCTCTGCTCACGCATCACTGACCTGAAAGCATTGGAATCAAGAGGCTTCCATGAATCGCTAATACTCCCGCAGCTGGCACAGACCTCGAAACTGCACCTTACCCAAGCAGTGGGCAAGGTGGCAGTTAGTAGGATTTTAGCGCTTCGACTACACCCTCTGCCCCTTAAAGAGCTCCCTCTGCCCCTTAAAGAGCTTTACTCCAGGAGTAGTCTTGAGATAACGCATTCTGAATGCCGCTTATGTAAGTACAAACAAGAGAGCTTTGCTCACATCCTGTTTTGCTGCCCGGGGCTGTCTGCCGAGCGTAATCGATATTTAAAGCCAATTCTACTCAGACAAGGAATTAGAACGACAAAGGAGGCGGTCAGCTATCTATTCACAATGGAAATAGTGAAAGACATGGCTGTGTTCAGCAAATTCATACAACAGACACGCCAGAAGCTGATGGCCCAGCCAAATTAGACCAACGGCCGCTAACTGCTATGAGACATTCCAGCTTACGAAGAAACTGTCTAAGGAACTTAGCTCTTTTAATCATGTTTTTATTCATTTTTAACGTTTTCTCTTTTTACTCTTTATTACTCCATTCTTCGATATGAAAACAATGCTGACTAAAAGTTTGATGTCTTCTTTAATGGTTTTGAGTAACCAAATAAAGCTTTTTATTCATTCATTCATACACTACTCCCCAGTCAGTCGAGACCTAGAAACTTTGGGCCATACATTGTGACTACCTGATTTGCAAAGGGGGCTTGCCAAATGACAATTCTGGGCTGCACAATGAGAGTACATGCCAGGTAAACCCTCTCAAAGCTACCCGAATCTGCAGCAACTCACTCAGCAGACACTGTCAGCTATGGAAAGTACAGTACTAGTTGGTACAACACTTAATTTCCCTGTCTAGAAAGATGTGAAGAAATAGGAATAATGGAGGAACAAGAGGAATTAAATAACATGAAGTGACATTCTAATAATGATATATGATTTATGTATTCAATATAAAGTTATGTATGATGCACTTGTATATCGACAAGGATTATAACACTAATTGTGGTGCCTACTACTGTGAGATCATGCATGTATATTGTTGGTGCTTGAAGCAAATAAAAATGTGTATATATATTTTAGAAAAGTAGATTCATTCATTTAGCATTCGACAATGCCATTAAAGAACCAAGAGGCAAGTCAGAGTTCATGTACCTCCGTTATGTGGCCTTGGGTGTTCCTATAGATGGAGCAACGTTATAGTCCATTAAACCATGTAGAAGAGAGGATTTAATACATCACATCCCCAGCTAATTTATTTCAAGGTACTCTTTTGAATGTGATGGTGAAGGAAAGGGGAGGTACAATGAAAACTAATTGCGTAGGATAAGACAGCTTGGTAAAGCAAGGAAGCCTGGATTGATCACAGGTTCCTGGTATCATGTCGTGTAATTCCGCCACAAGATAAGTATCTATTTCTTTTTTTTACTTCCAAAGTTAATGCTTCCTGTTAAATTCTTTGATGAGCTAAATCGGTATACTCTTAAAAAGGTACATATTATATGTCAATTTAGTTTGATTCAAGAAGCCTTTCTGGATAAATAGACAAAGTTAAGTTACAGGAATTATATTATTGGTGATATTTTATTGTTATTGCATTTATATAGCGCTGTCTATCCCTGGCGAGGTGTTGAAGCACTTTACAGAGAATAGCGTGCAACACCAGAACCTAAGGTTAGAGATGAATCCAGTGGTGATTAGTTAGTTTTTATGTCTCGCGTAGCGATGCAGCGCATGGGCTGCTCGCCTTGGCGAGACCTATAGTCATCGGTTTTGCTAGTGAAGGGAGACAGGAGATGGCACGCGCCCGGACAGACGATGCGCACGCACATCCCCTGTCCGCGCTCGCGGCGTTTCAGCAGAACGCTCTTTCACTCTCATTTATATTACTCAATGCTGTAGGAGTGCGCTGTGAGGCAATTGCTAATAAAGCATTTTATTGCTACCAACGACTTATTCTGTTGACCTCAGTGTGATGAAAGCGAGACTCCTCCCTAGCCCAGAAAATGTGGCTTATAAACTGGACAAAGAATCCTGCAGCATATGATTTAACCCACATGGCTACCTTAACTACTTAAAGGGGTTATGGCGTAGTACCCTGCACGTATTTGTTGGATGCGCAAAGGCTGTTTTTGTTTTGATGATGTATTTTGTTGTGTGCTCCTGAGGTTTCACTCTCTGCCTCTTGGAGTGTGTACATGAAATGTTCGATTAAGCAGCCTCTACACTTTGAGGATGACCCTCTAGGCACAAGTTATCGCCAACCTGCGATTAAATCATTAGTCGTTCTTTTATAATCACATAAGTACTCTGTGGTTTTGAATCAACTTGAAGTTCATTTTATTCAAACATAAATCAGATAACTTTTCTTTATCCGCAGAAAATTTTGTTTCCGTATCCAATGTTTACATATACAGTTCATGTGGCATACCCAATGCATTTCGTGCATCCATGTGCACTTCTTCAGGGGAATATCTAAATCAAAAATTAAATAACTCTTGAGGATACTGCTCATATCATTATTCATTATTCATGACACAATTAGAAATCAACATAATCACAACTTGATCTGTATTTTATCATCAGTGTTCAATTTCTAAGCCTTTGCTGCTCAATAATCAGATGACGTTAAATGATTGTATTGCCTGTAAATCTAACGCTAACCATAGGGCACATTATCAGGGTTTTACGATTAGTAGTGACAGTAATGAGCGAAACTTTAAATGGTGCAAAGGAATTCAAACTACACTGTTAGTTTATAACATGGTCATTGTTTTTCGGTTGTGTGATGGCGAGTATAGCGCGCTGTGACAGTGAGTCTGATGAAATAATAATTATGTAAATGTTCGCGGTAAACGAAAATGGAAATAAAGCCCCGATGCTCCTTACCTGCTGTTTAATGTGTATTAGCTCATGCGTCGTTAAGACGTGGCATTCCTATCGGGATTGTGAATCCACTGGTATATGTGTGAATGTTGTTGATTGGAGTTAGAAATAGGACTAGTTCCTTCCGGTTCTCTAAACCAGCGCCATCTTAAAGTGGTGTCGCAAAGACAGAGTCACAGCGCCGATCGTGGGAACTACAATCAGTTTGTTTTCTCGTGGTTCTGCTACAGAAAGCGCCTTTGTTCACAGATAATGGCTGGCAGTGCGCAGCTGAAGGACAAGCCTCGGTTGGGAAACCCTGTCCAGGCGGGCTCACCACCACGCCCTGGTGGGCCAGTGGACAGAGAATACAGGGAGTCTGCTGTGTGGAAAACAAAGCTGTTTGCAGAAACCAAGAAACTCAACGTTCAGAGCCAAAGTAATCACAGAGGACTCCCATCTTGCTCTTTGCGAAATCGAGAGCTTTGCTGCAGTGTAGAAAGGAGGGAGGCCAACAACCGTAAAGCCGTCTTGACGCATTGATCCGTCAAAAACTACTCTCACCAGCACCCTTTGTCAATTAACAATCCTGGTCTCACCGGCACCCCGCCTCTGACCAGCGCCGCTTCCCCACATGCCTTGGTCTTGCTCCGGAACGCCCTGCTGTCTGCCACTGCCTTTTGGACTGATGGCCTGTCCTAGCACTCTCATTGTGTGTCTACGAAGTATTTATAACAAAGTTTGACCCCCTTCCCCTCTTACGCCCCTTTCTTCCCTGTCCCCCGTTCGCCACTTAACATAACATCTGTTCAGCATTTATATCGTTTTCGCAGGAGTAAAGAGAAGGCTTTGGCGAGACGGAGGTGTATTAACATATGGAGAGTGTCTTATTACAGAAGGTCACAAAACTCCTTTAACTAACAGCAATCTCCCAGCGTGGGCTAGAAAACTACAACAAGCTCTGCCAAGCAAGCTTGAGCTGGACCCAAAATCTAACAGCGGCAATTTTCTCAGCCTATCTCATTCCATACACGGCGAACTTGGTAATGGAATATTCCCTCTCTACAACCCCTGGCAGTGTATACCCGCCTTAATAACTGTTTCCAGACCTGGCATTCGCAATACAATAGGTCTCACATTTACACATTTTTAAGCTATTGGCATTGTAAATGACAATGCCTTTTATTTATGTTTTAAAAACGAAAACAAAAATTGAAGGCATTGTCATTTGCAATGTCAATAGCTCAAACTCTCATACATTCAAGACCTATTGCATTGCAAATGCTTGTTGTTATTGGGATTAGTTTTGTGATCTCAAAGAAACCATTACATGTATTTCCTTTATGGTAGCTACCTAAAAATAAATTAGTTAGACATCCCCATAAGAAATGTTAATGCCTATGGCTTCTGAGGAAGGGATTTAGCACCTCCCATTGACTCCACTTATCATTCTCGCTTACTTGGGAGGAAGGGTGCTGAAGATTTCCCTGCAAGGTTAATTGTGGAAAGAGACCTCCTGCTATTTAAATTCAGGAATGAACTTGAGCTGTTACCTGTCACCAGAACAAGGATTAGGTGTTTGTCTGGGCTGCAGAACTGACATCTTTGTCAAGTAGACCTCAATTGAATGGCAAAATAATAATGAAGTAATCCAAACCTTGCTGGCACAAAAAAATAATGAAACTTATATTGCACTCAAAGAAGAAGATTCATAGCAAATTGTAGTGCTTTTAAATTAAATTGGAGCGAACCACATTGCTCTATCTAATACATGTTGAGTTCACTAGGAAAGAAACCAAAACACTTGATAAAAACTGCAAATGTAAAAATGTTTGCTATTGGAAAGGTCTCTCGCCCCCAGTGCATAGGTTGTAACAAGCAGGGAACTATGCATACCTTGTTGTTCTACATCAACCACCCCAAGACGAGAGCCCCCTGAAACTGACTTTTCATGAGCAGTTTTACTTAATATTAATATCCCAAGATAAAGGATTTGCACCCAGCAGTACTACTCTTACTTGATGAGAGCTCGTCATGATGTCAATGATCGTTTCCTAGAGGAACCAAACCTGTAGCGGGTGGAAGAAGGCATCCAGCTTACTTGCGCTAAGCTCTCTCTCCTACTTATGCTGTAATTGTCCTCCGCAGGTAAAAGCAAACTATAAATCAGTCACTACGGGAGCCAGCCACAAATCCAAATCTCACTTGATGAGGAGCAGATGTCAGCCGGCTTCACTTCTGATAATAAATTGCTAACCTTTTCAATTAAGAAAAATATCACATCAGAGCTTAGGCTAATCTGCCTCAACATCCATTCCAATATGATAAGCCGCTTGGCCCCGCCAATTTTACTGCTCTGCCGGGTTCACGTTAAAGAAGTAACAAAGATTGCTACATGATAGGAGTCCATAGACTTCACCCCCTAGACCACGATTGAAGTTTTCCAGTGCGTACTTTTATTAATCGACTAGCTTCTCCTGACTTAAAAAAAGGCTAACTTAAGTAGTTGCTCAACACCATCTGTAAGGGTTATTACATGTTTAGCAAACCAAAATGTTTGGGAGTTCATTCATTGTGCTTTGGGGCCTGTACGGTGCGTGGTGCTTTGGGGCCTGTACGGTGCATGCTTTTTTCATTATAATTATCCCTTGGGAGCGGGGGCAGCAGTCAGAAGCACTGTATGGCTTTTCACTACCTCCCCATTAGCATAAAGTTTATGAGGGTGCAGAATGGGCAGCGCCTCTGGCGCAGGAGGTAATAGGGATGACGGGGATAGGACAATGAATACTGCGGATGGCTCAGCTCACTTTGGGTATGAGGGCCCAAGAGGACCTCGAGCTGAGCCAAAGCAGGGCAGCTCGACTAAGCCTGGCTCTAGCCTTCAGTGGCTCTGCCTCCTTTACTTCCACCCACTACAGCATCCAAAATGAGACAGTGGGAGCCTGTGGCTTCCTTGCCCCTTTACTGACTACATGTTTCCAAACACATTTGCACATCCACATAAAAAGATGTGCACCTTTGTTCCTGGGCTGGCTAACCCGTACTTTACTTTGCTAATGCTTTTTTACTTTGTATTCTTTCTATTTTTATTTTTTAAGTAATCCTTGTCAGTTTATAGGTCATCAAATTATAATAATTCAAAACCGGTAGTAACTTTTCATTGTACAAATAAGAATCACATTTCCCTTTTGATGTACATTAAAATTCAAGTGTTTCTATATTTGTTTTAAATACATTTTTCTATGAGGAAGCACTAGTTCTATTTAAAATGATAGACAATGGATTTATTTTTAAACATAATTTTTTTATTGCAAGTTTATGGCTGCTAAATTTAGGGGGCAATATGATCTTTATCCTTCTTTTATTTATGGAACACATGCTAGTAATAAAATAACCATCATCAGCTTGCCAAATCCAGACCTATTGGTTTTGCCATGATTGTTTCTTTTAAGATGTTTCCCTTGTGCTTTAACCTAGCTTTCAAAGCCATATTACTACTGTGAACATCGCCTTACAAAGTTTTATACGCATCACTTGCCAGACTCTCACTTTGCTGTGGCGTAGACTTTTGTTTTTCCCTATTATAAATTATTTTGTTTTAAACCTACTGTTAATATCTATCACTTTCAGGGTGTTGCATATTTATCAGTTGTTTAGCAAAGGTGAACTCCAGGCATAATTTAAAATTGTAATAGAAAAAAAATTAATCCCATGCCATGTGTCCTCATTAAGGTTCATTCTTTTAGCCAAACTAAAAATAATAGGCAGTAAGACTACTTCTATTGATGGCACTGTTTTCTGCCACACCTCTACCCGACCTGAAAAGATTATGTGTTTTAGGTGACCTTGTATAGGTATGCCCTTCAGTTAATCTCTACATAGGGCCCCTTCAGGAAGTCAGGTAGTCTCATGGCGAATGAATACATGCACAGAATCCTTTCAAGCTTATTTTAACGTTCTCTGGAGATAACGAAGAAGTAATGAGCCCAAGGAGAGCTTGTGTTCTATGCAGTTTATTATTCACTACCAAAACTATAAAGAGAGTAAGCCAAGATGCTCCCATGATGGACACCTTTTGAGTAAGCTTTGTGCCTTCAATATAGTTCCCTTCCCACTCCCTTCTCAATTGCGCTCTTCTCACTTGAGACTTAGTAAAGACATATATAGCACATGGCAGCCAGTAGAACTGTGACTGGCAAGAAGAGGTCAGTAGAAACAAAGACAGTGCAGAGAGCAATATTTCATCCTGGGCTATAATGTCGGATGCAGATCATCCACTAGGGACAGGGATGGCATGGGAGTTTGGGAGGCACTGTGAAGATACCCTGGCTTCTGTAAAGAGCTCTTTCACTTGGTGACGCTACAGTATCAGGTCATTCTTAGAAGAGACTTGAGTTGAATTTTTAGGGGTCACTCATTGAATTCATTGGGCAAAGTACGGCAGTCGCAAAGTAGAAGCTCGTAAGATGTTGCGTCTCACCCCAGACGCCCCAATTTGTTGTGGTCTACGAGGGAATTATCAGTCCTCCACCATCTGCGAGCCATTGGTGAAAGCCTCAAGCAGGTTGAGCTCTTCCGATGGTGCTCGGCTGGAGAGAGGGCTACATCCGTGTGGCTCCGGTCTCCAGGTCTCTGGCTCCGGTCTCAGCCACGGACCTGAGTTGAGAAGGGCCGCCAGGTAGGGGAGGAGGAGATGGACTTGACTACCTGCTGTGAATTCTTAAAGAGTGTTAAACCTTGTGAACTGAGGATTGGGAATTTCACTGAACCCGCTTCATTGACCAGCTTCTTTGCTTTTGGTTTCTGCATTACAGAGGGCTTGGCATGAGGTGGTGTGTGTTCAACAGTGTCTGAAAGGGCCACATGCAGCCAATAAGAGGGACACTTTAGTCCTTCGGCTCGGGTTGGTCATGAATTCTCCCTCAGCTCCACTCATATGCCCAAGGAAAATCCCCACAAATACTTTTGCTGCAAAGTGCTGGAAAATTGATTAGACTCTCCCCTGACACTCTCGACAGACAAACTACTGTTAAATTCCAGTAAGAGTAAGTCCTCATAACCTATCAGGAAAACTTTTATATTACACAAATTAAGTAAGGACTGTAAGCATGGCCTTTTGAAACGGTACAATCCTTACCAGCTACTCATTGTTCAAACTTTAATATGGCCGCCTGAAGGAAGCTAACACTTGTAGTGGCTGCTTTGAGGAGCATCCAGTTTAATTTAATTGGTCAAATAACTGCACAGCTTCTGCCTCAATTGGTTGGCAATCTTTCCTGATTCTGTGCCAAAGTGTAGTATGTAAGAGGGTATGAGGCAATACGTGTTTCATTTTCTGAATAATGACTCTCCTAATAGAATACTTTTGGACATTTTTGGCAGCCACTATTTACCAAAAATATATGGTGGGAACAAGTAGGGTACATAACAACGCAATACCAGCGGCACATAAGAGAGCTACAGAGCCTAATAAACAAGCACTGCAAAATTCCTAACAGCACCACTAAACCAACAGGAGAGCGTACTCAACAGTACGCCTTCATTTGCTCATCAGAAGGTTAAGTCTCCTTAATGTCCTTCTTCTTCAAAAAGCTGGAGGGCTCTTCTTTTGCTGCTAATCCACTCACTAAATCAAAACAAGCTGCTCTTTCGAGTTTGTCTCAGCAGGCATCCATATTAGAACACGAGGAAAAAAGGCTATATAATCGGGTTCGGGTTTTAATGTCTTTATTTCGATGATAAAATCATAAAAGACTATATAATCACTAAAAGATTTATAACCTTTAAATGGGCCTCCTCGGCCAAGTTGGCGGCGAAGTAGGACGCACGATTCAGAGCTCCTACCTGCCGCCTGCCGAAAATAGCATTACCGATCCTTTACGGGGTGTAAATTCCACCTAAGGTCCCGTTGGAGGGTCTCCCATACAGGGACCTTCCTGCTCAGCCTTTGAAGCCCCGCGAAAGACGCAGAGAGCGGCGAGCCCGGCGGGACCACGTGTGGGCATAGCGGCGTTCGTCTTGGGCTCGGCGGAAGACGGCCACAACAAGGCGGTGGATTGGAGTTTCCGACCATCGGGGCCAGCATCTTATTGAGCTGTCGTCCCTCTGGCGATCCGGGAGGTGCACATGTGGCAGGCGCAGCTGCACAGCCGGGCCCTGGGAGCTGGGGGCACCGGGCCTGAGGAAGTGCGGCGGGCCCCGCCCGAGAGACCAGTGTGTCTGGGAAGGCGTTCAAGGACCACAGGGCTGATCCAGGCTGCACCTGAGTACCCCCGCCACGCACCGGTGCTCCCGCCGACCAACTGAGGAGAGTTCCAGTGAAGATCAACGCGTGGCCCTCTGGGCCTTGGGATCCCCGACCTCTGGTATCGTCCCGCCCGAGGTGGGGGCGGGGCCCTGGGTGAGGTGGGCCTCAGGACCAGGGCGAGTCGGAGGACCGGGGCGCCCTGAGTGAGACAGCCGGGGCCCACAGAGGTGCAGTAGAGACCGCTGGAGCCTCGCAAGCAGGGGCAGAGCACCACTGGACCGGCTGCTTTCAGCTCCCGCCGGGCTGCCGCCCGAGGCCTGCGCGATATTGGTGGTCGAGGAGTGGTGGAGAGCAGCAATAAGATCCCCCGAGAGACGGAGGCCACGGGGGCCGCACATCCGCCCAGAAGCTCTGGATTGGAGCGGTGAGTGAGGACGCGCCGAGGGAGGCAGCACGTTGGGCCCACGACGTTACTGCCTAGAGCTATGCCCCCGGAACGCTCCCTTGGTTGCTTGCGGGGGAACCGTGCTCGGGGTGCCACTGGAGCTGACCCACGACTACCCGATAGGGCAAGACATGGGCAAAGACAGCACCACTGACGAGGTCCCGCCGACCCGAGGCTCCCTCACCCCGACCCTCACAACAGCTGGAGAGGCCCAGGCGGAGGCCTCAATACTTTCCTGCCGATCGACGTGGGGACTAACCTGGTGGAGGGAAGCTGACCCCTGGGGTGACGCAGACACCAACCGCCTGCCACACACACCATTGAGCCTGTCTGGCCCTCCGCGTTGGGGTACTCAATTGGTGGTCGGGGGGGGGGGGGGGCGGGAAGCCCTATAGCCTGCACTGGAATGATTCTTCCAGCCAGCCGAAACTTGAGACCCACTTAGTGAGGAGTTCTGTGTGGGTCCGGGACTGTTGGAGGGGTCCTACCTGCCCGGTCTGCCCTGGTTTCTTCTACCTCCTTTGACCTACCTCGCCCACTGGGGCATCTGAGCTCTCATTCCACTGTCTTTGCCTGGTCACTTCCTCTGTGGACGGCGGCGCAGCACCCTCTGGTTGACGGGTAGAGTCCCTGGATGTAGCGTTTTCCACCCCCATTCCAAAGCAGTGCTCCCGCAACGGCAGCAGGGGCCTGGAGGGAGCCAGAGAGACAATCGCGATTTGCAGGCGCTCAACAAGTTGGCCCTCCACCGAATAATCGGCAGACCACGTTAGGGCTCCCTTGACTTCCACCTCTCCAAACCCCGGGTCAGGGGGTGTCAGAGGGGCATGTCCACTTCCCGAACAAGGAAGGGGAAACCTCTCAAAGATATCATTGGCCGCTTGCTGTTCAACCCTAACATGGCGACTGCCTACCCTGGAAAGGAAACACCTAAACCTTCTGTGTCGGCTGGGGACGAGCCAATAACTAAGGTCTTCTTGGAGTCACGGTTTCTCACCCTCTGAGAGGACATACAATCAGTCAAAACAGAATTTGCGGCAGAGGTCAAAGAGCTGCGGAGGGATGTGGACGCAGTGGGAGAGCGAGTAGCCACCCTGGAGGAAAAGAGTGATACGGTGGCGGCAGAGCTGATGACGCTCCAGCAAGAGGTCATTAGGATGCAAGATCAGCATGTGGACATTCAATCGCATCTAGAGGACTTGGAAAATAGGTCCCGCAGACATAACATTAGAATCCGGGGGGTGAAAACAACGGAGGATACCAAAGATCTGTTTGCTTTTTCAAATAGTCTCTTCTGACATATATTATGTGACTCCCATATTGTCCTCTACAGAGCACACAGAGTGGGGCCACCCCGGGCTCCCAATGCCCCCCCGGCGGACATTTTGGTGTGCGTGCAAGACTTTAGGGTGAAAGAAACCATTCTGGCAAAGGCGAGATCTCAGCACCCTATCTCCTTCCAAAGCCACACACAGGTGCTGTACCAGGACTTAGCTTTGATCACCCTGCAACGACATCAACAGTTCCACCCTGTGACGAAACATCTGAGACAGCAGGGGATCCCGTACTCATGGGGACACCCCTTTCGCTTAATCTTCACATACAATGGTAGGCTTTAGCAACTTCGCTCAGTAATAGATACGTGCCGGCTGCTGGGCCTCACCCTGCCGAGCAAGGATGAAGATGATCGCGGTGATGATACTGGTCCTGAGGTATCCCCATCCGGATGGCAGCGACAAGGCAGGCGAAGACGCTCTCGGAAACCGCACAAACCTGAAATAGCCAAGAACCAACAGGCAGCTCTCACAGCTGTATAGGAGGCCCTCGCAGGAGAGGGCCCCAGCACTAAATGACACTTGGGGACTCTGGATGCCATTTTGGTCCTGTTGCTTATTCACTCTTTGGGCCTAGGCAGGCGGCGGGTGTAGTGGCACTCTCCCCCCTTGGTCACGACACGGAACCCCCTCACTTTTCTGACCGGTCATCTCGGGATGACTGACACTGTTCAATGATTACAACTACTCGACCTGTCCCCTTATGGATGTTGTTTTGGGGCTTACGTTTAGGGGCTTTTTTTTTTTTTTAGTTGGATCCCCTCGTCCACCTTTTCGCACCATGCTATGTGGATCAGCTGTCAGATATTATAGGTTGTTCTATGCTTCAGCTTGTTTTTCCTATTAACCATGATGCCACCACACCTACTAGAATTCCCACTCTAAACGTACGCGGCTTGAATAACCCTATCAAACGCAGGGTGGTCCTCCACTACTTGGAGCAATCCAAAGCTGACATTTGCCTCCTACAGGCGACACACCTTATCCCTAAAGATCTCCACAGGCTGAAATCACGTGACTTCCCCACACAGCTGTTTTCTTCCAACATTACGAAATCAGCAGGGATCTTCATCCTAGTCTCCCGCTCCTTCCAAGGTAAAGTGCTCCATAAAGAGGCGGAGATCAGGGGTCGCTTACTCACGTATTAGTTCCAAGTCGCCAGAGTTTCCTTCATAGTGGGATCCATCTATGCTCCCAATGAAGGCCAGGACACCTTCTTTCATAGGGCACTTACTGAGGAAACTGCGAACTCGGAGAGACACCTACTACTTGGGGGGCGGGGGGGGGACCTGAATATGGTATTGGACAACACTCACGACCACTCATGTCCGCGAACGAGCCAGTTTGGCGCTCTTTCTCCAGCTGGGTTGGAGCGTCTCCAAGAGTTGGGTATAGTTGACCTATGGCGACACTTCCACCCCCATAGCCGAGCCTACACTTTCTATTCTGGAGCACACAAAACGTACGCTAAACTAAGCCATCTCCTAAGCTCCACCTCACTCCAGGAACTGGCTATTGACTCTTAGATTCTGACGGCGTCCCTTTCAGACCAATCTCCTGCCATTGCCTCCTTCCAATTCCTACCTGCACGACAACTGCTGAGACACTGGCCACTTCGAGATGCACTGCTGCACCACACCTCGACCGTCGATCAAATTAAGTCTGCTATTACGGTTTACCTTGCGCATAATAGCACTTCAGATACCTAATTGGCGACACAATGACGGCCCTTAAGGCAGTGCTGCGAGGGGAATTTATAGCCATATCCACATTTGAAAATGCAGAGCGCAGCCGCAAGCGACCTGAGCTGACTCAGCGGGTGGCTGAACTTGAGCAGATGCACCAGAGTACTGGGGCAGACAGGGCCTGGCGCCAACTTTGCACAGAGCTGAAACAGCTTGCAGCACTTGACCAGGACCGGGCCGAGTATGCAGCTCTCCGTCTCCAACACTCCTACTACACAGGGGGCGATAGGTGTGGTCACCTTTTGGCTCATGAGCTATGCAAAACCAGGCATCAGCAGGGAGTGCAGACTATCAACACTGCCGGGGTGGGGGGGGTCTTACCACACACAATGTGACGATTGCGGAAACTTTCTGGGACTTTTATGCAAAGGTATATGCCAGCTAATCCTTAGAACCACTACACTGCAGTCACTTTTTAGGTCTCGTGACCTATCAATGCGCATGCGAATTGATAGAGAAGCGAGACTATAGGGCTTTAAACAAACTTTAACTAACTGGGCGATTTGGTGCTGTGCCTGTGGCTTTTAGGTCAATGCGCAAGCGCATTGACCTAAAATGCGCGTGCACATCACCAAATCGCCGTCTGTTCCCTCAGCCGCACTCCTCCCACTCCTTTGAAGTGAAGCTTAGCTTCACTTCAAAGGCCCCTATTGCTTTCACACCCTCTCCCTGCTCCGCCCCCTCCCCTGCCCGCCGTGTCGCATTTCTCCTCCCCCCCCCTTCTCTGCCTTCCCTCCGTCGCTCGGCCCCCTCCCCTGCCTGCCATGTCGCATTTCTCCTCCCCCCCCCCCTTCTCTGCCTTCCCTCCGTCTTGTTTCAGGACAGCAGTTGGATATTTCACAACCTTTCGCTTGAAATTGTCAGGACCGGGGAGAGATTAAATCTACATTGTACAGTAATCTGCCGGGCAACCATCGCCATCCGTAAAACGTATGCCCTGTCCGCATGGTTAATGCTAGCAGCACAGACCCGGCAATCACTGCCAGAAAACAGCGACAAGCAATTTCACGCGAGTACCGGCGAGGTAGAACTGTAACCTTTTCATCCGTGTTTTTTTGACAGATTTCTCAGAAACGACTTCATCGCTCCCCGAGATCACGGCGCTTTTTTTTAAATCAAGCTTGCACACATATTGATCGGCTCCATATCTTGTGCACCACAACAGCCCATTCAAGGGGTGACATGTGTCTGACACCGAGTGAAACCGAAGGCGCTCCCGGCTAATGAGTGCCTTCACTGGAGCCGGCTGGCGAAGATACCATACTTCAATGCTTGGTTAAGTAGAAACCGGCACACCCACTGAACAACAGCACACACATGTTATTTTTATTCTTTATTTGGTTCTGTGGTTTACCTGATATTAAGACGGTTTAAAAGTATTGTTTCCAAGTGGAATATTGCTATAATAAATGTGTGCAGTAAACACGCGTTTAACTCCCGGACTACAAAGGCTGCAGAAAGCCGCAAAAACGGCAATAGATGTAGTCAAAATTACTTATAGGATTTTAAGGGCTGAACGCTGCCAAATTCATAATCTCCTTTAAAAACGCAGTTTGCTTCTGAGCGAACAGCCGCGACGCCTCTGCCTTGATCGTGCGCTGTTCAGATATTTGTTTCCAGTTCTCTTCCCAGTGTGTTGCAGTGGGGTCTGCTCGCTGGTCCTTGCAGTGCCAGCAAATCAATGGCCTGTAATGCTCGATTGAGCCTTTTGAAGCGGGGATCCCCTGGTGTAAACTTTAACACAGGCTCATTTAAATATTAATGTTACACAAGTGACTTGTTAGGCGAAGTTAATGCCAGCGTAATAAATCCCATAGCTGGCGCTATATTTCCCTCCTGCCAAACGAAACGGTCCCTTGGATTCAGTTTTCAGAGGCTGTTTAAGCCCAAATGCTAGGCCCCAGAGCTGCATAGTGTCAATAATGTCTAGATGGAATGCATGCTCGTTTTTTTGTGTGACTAAATAGACAATATTAGCCAATGATAGAGTTCGCAGTGTACAAATGTTCACTGGGAAAAAAAAGCATAAAACGTGCTGAATAAACAGTGCATGTCTTTTATATTTGAGGCACATGGCATTTTGAAAGAATTAGATGGACATAGGTTGTATCACATTGTAATTGCAGACACAAATTTAAATGTTATTGAAATAAGATCATCTTTTCTCTGTCACAAACCCTTATGGAACCCACAGGACCACCACACCCACCACCACTCCATCCACCACCACATCCACCACAACCACCACCACTGCATCCACCATCACCACATCCACCGCATCCACCACCACCACATCCACCACCACATCCACCATCAACACCACATCCACCATCACATCCACCATCACATCCACCACCAACACCACCACCACCACATCCACCATCACCTCCACATCCACCATGACATCCACCATGACATCCACCACCACCGCATCCACCACCACCGCATCCACCACCACCACACCCACCACCACTACATCCACCACCACCACTACATCCACCACCACATCCACCACCACCACCGCATCCACCATCACCACATCCACCGAATCCACCACCACTACATCCACCACCACATCCACTACAACCACCACCCCATCCACCACCACATCCACCGCATCCACCACCACATCCACCACCACATCCACATCCACCACAACATCCACCACCACATCCACCATCACATCCACATCCACCATGACATCCACCACCACCACATCCACCACCACCACATCCACCACCGCCACATCCACCACATCCACCACCGCCACATCCACCGCCACCACCACATCCACCACCACTTCACCACCGCATCCACCACCACCACCACATCCACCACCACATCCACCTCTTCCACTGCATCCACCACCACCACATCCACCACCACCACCACATCCACCACCACCACCACATCCACCACCGCATCCACCACCACCACATCCACCACCACATCCACCACCTCATCCACCACCACCACATCCACCACACCCACCACCATCACTTCCACCACCACATCCACCACCACATCCACCACCACTTTCACCACATCCACCACATCACCACCACATCCACCATCACCACCACATCCACCATCACATCCACCACCACCACATTCACCATCACATCCACCACCACCACATCCACCATCACCTCCACCATCACCTCCACATCCACCATGACATCCACCGCCACATCCACCGCCTCATCCACCACCACATCCACCACCACTACATCCACAACCACATCAACTACAACCACCACCCCATCCACCACTACCGCATCCACCACCGCATCCACCACCGCATCCACCACCGCATCCACCACCACATCCACCACCACATCCACCACCACCACATCCACCATCACCTCCACATCCACCATGAAATTCACCGCCACATCCACCACCACATCCACCACCACCACATCCACCACCGCCACATCCACCACCACCACCACTACATCCACCACCACTACATCCACCACCACTACATCCACCACCACTACATCCACCACCACTACATCCACCACCACCGCATCCACCACCACCACATCCACCACCACATCCACCACCACATCCACCACCACATCCACCACCACATCCACCACCACATCCACCACATCCACCACCTCATCCACCACCACATCCACCACCACCACCTCCACCACACCCACCACCATCACTTCCACCACCACCACATCCACCACCACATCCACCACCTCCACTACCTCCACCACCACCAACACCACCAACACATCCACCACCACATCCACCCCCACATCCACCACCATCACCACCACATCCACCATCACCATCACCACCATATCCACCACCACCATATCCCCCAGATCCACCACTACCACATCTATATGTGTGTGGCTCTGTGTGTGTGTAGGTGCAAATGCAATGTTCTTGGATTTTCGTCACAATAACATACACTGAACATAATCTTCACAAAAGTTATTTACAAACGTTTAAGCTATTGCCATTATAAATTACAATAACTTTTATTTAAGTATTAATTATTTACAAAATTATAAGCCATTGTTATTTGTAATATCAATACATCGAAGTCACGTAAATACAACACACATTGCATTACAATTTCTATAGGTGTCACATTTGCAAAAGTTAAAACTATTGACATTGTAACTGACAAAGCTATTAATTTTGCTACTTTCAAAACCAACACATAAACAAAAAAGTGTCATTTACAATACCAATAGCTCAAACTTTCCTAATGCGAGACCTATTGCATTTCCAATGCTTGTTAGAGAAGGCGACAATGCCAGCTCTCAGCGAGGCGCCGGCCGAATACCTAGACAGAGACATTGGCACTGAGGAGGTTATAGCAGTGATATCCCGTCTTAAGCTGGGCAAATCACCTGGGCCGGACGGCTACACGGCCTTTTATAAAAATGTTTGATCCCAAATAGTTCCCATATTGCGCGACCTCTTCAATACCTTTGCACAAGATGGGGCCATCTACAAGGAGCCACTAGCTCTGCGGATTCGTAACCACCCCCTTATAACAGGCATCAAATTTGGAGGCGACATTCACACCATCAGCCTATAGGGGGATGATGTCCTGCTCTCTCTTTCAAGCCCGATCCCCGCGATGCGGGCTCTTTTCACTGAACTGTATTGCTTTGCGCAGGCATCCGGCTTTAAAGTCAACATCGAGAAATCCATCGCCCTAGACATCTCTCTCTCTCCCACCACATTAGCTCATTTGCAAGAGGAACACCCTCTCCAATGGTCGACCTCTTCAATTCCTTATCTAGGAATTCACCTTGGCCCCACCATACCGGCTACCTCTGCCATTTAACTATGCCAACCTCCGCACACACATCCGCAAGGAGCTGGGGCAATCGAAGCACCACACACTATCATGGTTGGGGAGAATTGCAGCCACAAAATTGACTATCCTCCCTCAGATCCTGTATCTCTTCCAGACCCCCCCCCCCCGGGCTGCATCCAACAAGCCCAAGCTGACCTGGCGAACTTCATTTGGCAGGGTCGCAAACCTCAGTTTAAGCATGTGGTTGCAATCCTCCTGACCGAAAAAGGGAGAGTCGGGATCCCGGACCTACAACTCTACTTTCATGCTTCACAACTTCGTTACCTCGTAGATTGGCATTGCCTCAAGTCGGAGAAACACTGGCTCTTCCAAGACCAGGCGGTGGTTGCTATGCCCCTATAGGGCATCCCCTTTCTTCGTAAATTGGATAGGCCACCCACCCTATATGCGTCATATATCACAGGCACGCTTATGGAGGTTTGGGATCGAGCTAATTTGGCACACGGTCTGAATTCCTTCCCTTCCCCCCTAACCCCCTCTATAACAACCCAGAATTTCACCCCGGTACTGAAGCAAAGGCCTTTGCGAAATGGCGCCCCACTGAGTGCCGGTCCGTTGGCCATCTTTTTGATTTAGAAGGGGTTATTCCATTTCCTCAACTGAAGACGCACTATGGCATACCTGAGTCGGAATGCCTTCCCTACCTCCAACTTAGGCACTTGGCGTTCACCCGTCTATCAAACCAGGTGCCCAACGCCTACTCACCACCTACGAAAAATGGCTCGTCACCCGCCCCTCAGACAAAAAGCTTATTTCTGACCTCTACAAGCAGTTATTATCGACTTCTACACTTACATACAACGCCGGCCGCATACGCTGGGAGTGGGAGTTGGGTCGCACCCTCAGCCATAAAGAGTGGGAGGGCATTTATCACTGGGCACGACACTCAGCGTACCATATGGGGCTCACAGGGACACTGACTAAGGAAGAAACTTACTGGTACTACACACCTGAACACCTCCACTGCTTCGATACACGAAAGAGTGCCCTGTGGTGGAGAGGCTGTGGGGAAATAGGCACCCTCACACATTTGTTATGGAGTTATGATTACGTCCAAGCATATTGGGCTCACATTTTAGATGAGGTAGACAGGCACTTTGACACACAGATCCCACGATTCCCCGCTTATGTCCTCTTGGGGCTACCTAATCCTATTACATATCCCCTAAGGTCTAGGAGGGATCGAGTGATAGCAATCGGACTGGGGGCAGCCACCCAAAATATTCTCGTACACTGGCGCTCCATCCAGCCATCAGCGCACACTGGATGGCTACAGCGGCTCTGGCAAGTACTAGGTATGGAAAAGCTTACCCTCACTGGCAGAGGGGACGAATTCTCAGAATTGTGGCGCCCTTTCTTGGCATTGCTCACAGCTGAATTCCGTGAACTGACTTGTCCCCGCTATCTCAGACTGCTCCGTCTCGCTGACACACAAATCCTGCAAGCATGCTCGGTGCGCAAGCCCAAGCACACACGCTGATCGCACGAGCACACAACTTTCCTTCCCTTTTTCCTTATTACCAAGTTGTGGACGAGGGAGGGGAGGGAGGGGGTGCGGGGGGGGGTTACTGTTTGTTCCCTTTCCCTATCCCTACATATTGTCGTTCCCCGTAGACCCACTCCTTGCATTTTACTTTTGTAATGCTGCTTTCTGCGACACTCTGTGTCTCCAGTGCACCATTCTCAGGAGCTGGGGGTCTTTTGTCTCTCAATGTTCAAAATTAATAAAAGATTTAAACCATAAATGGGCCTCCTCTTGTAGTGTTTCCTGAATCCTCGAAGA
Source organism: Lissotriton vulgaris (assembly GCF_964263255.1). Taxonomy (NCBI): domain Eukaryota; kingdom Metazoa; phylum Chordata; class Amphibia; order Caudata; family Salamandridae; genus Lissotriton; species Lissotriton vulgaris. Next base: position 814,893,186 of record NC_141696.1, on the reverse strand, counting down.
AGTTGACCCTTTGATGTCCCCCTCACCTGATGCTCTCTAAGAAAATTCATTGGGAGTTTGTTTCCCCAGGCCAGGGTTCTCAAAAGATCCATGGGATGCAGCCTTAAGCAGGCCAACCCCTTTGATTCATCCGTTACCCTTATAACAGCCTTGGTTTCCTCTGCTGCTTAAATCGGAGAAACAGCTTTGCTCTGAATGATTGAACGTTTGTAAACAGCATTGTTTCTAACGAGGCAATAAAGCTTGTGACTTGAAAGATCAATCCAAGCTTACTAATCAATCTGAAGCATCCTGTTTAAAATGATGGACGCTTCATCAAGGTCATCTTGGTCCACTTTAAACACAAAAGTAACCCTTTTAGATTTCCATGCACACCAAATGGATATCCAAGTGGATCTACTCAACACCCTAGCAGTATTCATTTCAGGATTGACACAAAACTAGAAACTTTGAACAAGTTAGTACTGAGGGCTAGGAGCGAGGTAGAGATTCAAACAAGTTATTTTGCTTGTTCGCCGATCATAGAGAAACTAACTTCTCTTTCTGCTGTGTTGAAATCTCTGACCTCTGAAATTAAATCCATGACATCATGTTCAACAACATCAAACTGTTCAGAGAAAAAGAGGGTGCAAGAAATCCAAACGCCCTGGTCAGCACATTTCCATAGAAGTAATGTAGACAATAATCATACTGAGAACATTGTTACTCTGCCTGCTTAACAATGCCTTCTGCAAGTATGGTAAATAACTCTATCCCAAGGTAATCAAATTACTCACCAGGTTGAGATTCACTCTGCAATGAATTTAGAGGACATTCATGATTTAAAATCTTGTTCAAGCTCAGAGTTCAGATCAACGGTAGCAATAATAGTAGTCCTAAACTTAATGGCAATAAACCATCAACAAAACGCAAATGAAAAAGACTGGGGAAATCAAGAAATGAGAATAAGAAAGTTAGCGTAGTAAATTCGTTACCTATCCAGGGGCCACCAAAGGTGTCCTTTAGCAAACGAACCCATCTTGGATATATGGGCAAATACAGAGATTTCAGAGTTGATTTATTCAAAAAGATTACATTTTAAGAAATGGGGAATTAGGCTTGAGAAATACATAGATATAGCCTAATCCACCATTCTGGCCACGTCCAAAACGAACCAAGAACTTGAAAGCCACTGTAAGAGCACCACCGTCCACACACCTCAGTATTGCAGAACACTATTGGCAAAAAAAATCCACTCTTGGCAATAACTTGTCTGCAAATTTAATAATCACTTATTTGTGACATCCTGAACTACACCGCCCAAAAAAAGTAGCTAGAAATGGAACAACGCTGGACCTGAGCTAGCTCCCCACAACATTAATAGCTGCAATAAAGAAATGAAATTCGGCTCAACCATTGCATTTCTGTAAATTTCTCCACCATTGAGTCAATAAATATCTGTTCATGTAATGTGCGTGGCTTATCTAATTTGCTCCTTGAAAAAGATAGAAAAAGATAGTTTGCGGATCCTCAATGGGCATCATTCGTGGACATCAAGTGCCAATATTGGACGGACCACTTTCTGATCAGGTTCTCCCTTTGGTCGGAGGACCCTACTTCGCGTAAGGCTGGACTACCTCTAGCTAAGCTAGAGAGACCTTGGTCCCGTATCCTAAATACTGTTCCATTGCCGAATACCTTAGATGAGGACTTCAAACTTGGTAATACAGTCGAAGACAGTTACACTCTCTTCTGTCAGTCCATAGCTAGCTCGCTGGATAAGTTAGCGCCCCTTCGGAAGTCGCGAGGGAGAGTGAACCGAGCTAGATTCTGAGAAAATTGCATTTAGGTCCGCTATGCATAAATATAAAGCCCAAATTAAGATAGCGAAAGCGACCTTTCTTGAATTCACTCTGAATCAGGCCCCAAACAAGGCTCAGGCTCTCTTTAAAATTGTTAAGGACCTGGCCCACCCGACGTGTGTGGCTAGCGCTGTTCCCTCGTCGCAAGTTTTCTGTGACTCTCTGGCGGATGCCTTTGAGGAAAAAATCCGTAAAATCCTAGCAGGTCTGCAGGACCCACAGAATTCCATCACTGAGGAGGGAGCTCCGGAGGAGACGGCCAGTCGACACCTGCAGAGGGCTACTAATCTCTGTCAGGAAGCTCCGGTCACGCCCTCCAGTCGACCCCGACCCGAAGAGCAGCCCCCCAGCTTGGGAGCTCCGGCGGCGGAAGCCAGTCGACCCCAGCTGAGTAGCCCTCCTTTTCTTCTTTTGGATCAGGCCCTCAGTCTGGGAGCTCCGGCAACTGCGGCCAGTCGACCCCAGCTGAACTGTTCTTCCTTCGCAGTCCCTGATTCGGCTCCCTGCTTGGGAGCTCCGGCAACTGTAGCCAGTCGACCTCAGCAGGGCAGCCTCCACCTTTTTCCTGTGGAACCAGCTCTCAGCCTGGGAGCTCCGGCGAGCGAGGCCAGTCGACCCCAGCTGAGTGGCCCCTCTGTCCCCACTTCGGATCTGGCTTTCTGCTTGGGAGCTCCGGAGACCGCAGCCAGTCGACCCCGGCAGAGGAGTCCCTTTCCTCCTTCCTTGGAGCCGGCCCTCAGTTTGGGAGCTCCGGCGAGCGAGGCCAGTCGACCCCAGCTGAGTAGCTTCCCCCTTCCATCTCTGAAGGAGTTCGGCGACTTAGCCCTGACGATTTCTTCCGGTTCGCCTTTGGATCCTCTCCCTCCAAGACTATGGAAGGTGTTTCAACAGGACCTCTTCCAGCCCCTGCACGCCATTTGCTGTCAGTCATTCGAGACAGCTACTGTTCCAAGCAGCTGGAAGAAGGCAGTGGTATCTCCGCTCTTGAAAAAACCTACGCTCGACCCTGCCTGCCTTTCTAACTACCGGCCAATTTCCCTGCTCCCTTTTCCGGTTAAAATAATGGAAAAGCTGGTCACCCGTGCTCTGTCCAGTTTCCTAGAAGGGAACAGCTGGTTGGATGAGACGCAATTCGGCTTTCGCCCAGCGCATGGGACGGAATCCGCGTTGGTGACCGTGTTAGACAACCTATGGGCGCGAGTCGACAGTGGCCGGGCAGCATTTTTGGTGCTGCTCGACATGTCGGCCGCGTTCGACACGGTCAGCCATCCCACCCTGATTTCTAGGCTGGAGGAATGCGGGGTCAGTGACAAGGCCAGGGATTGGTTAATCTCCTACTTGGACTGCCGTCAGCAACGGGTTTCGTTACCCCCCTTCAGTTCAGAGGAGCGGAGAGTGGGACAAGGAGTACCTCAGGGCTCGGCCATCAGCCCTATACTCTTTAATGTCTACCTCCGCCCCCTAGTCCAGCTCATTAAAACCTTCGGTATCTCCGCATTTAATTATGCGGATGATACTCAGCTGGTCTTTTCGCTGGAGGGTCCGGATGCAGTCACACTGGAGACCTTTCACCTGTGCATGCAGGCGACAGCGGAATGGCTCCGGTTGAACTCGCTACAGTTCAACGGAACAAAGACGGAGGTCCTACACTGCTCCACTGATCGAGTCCCTCGTGACCTCCCAGTGGACTTCTGGCCTCCGTCCTTTTCAGAGACGGTGTCCGCGGCACAATCAGCGCGCAATTTAGGCGTCACTTTTGGGCCTAACCTGCAGTTGGATCTACATGTGAATAAGATCTCTTCAACATGTATGATGCTGATTCGTATGCTGCGTAAGGTCCTTCCTCTCCTCCCTGCGCAAGCTAGACCAGAAGTAGTGCGTTGTACCATCCTAAGTCGACTTGACTATTGTAACGCACTACTTCTGGAGGCCCCGGTAACACTCTTGGGCAAGTTGCAAAGGGTGCAAAATATCGCTGCTAAACTCGCCCTTTCTCGCCCTTACCACAGTTCTTCTACGGCAGCACTGCGAGAACTTCATTGGCTGCCAGTTCATCTACGGGTGCGCTATAAAGCAGCTTGTATTGTGTTTAGAGCTATTCATGACCTGGGCCCCATTCCTTTGCGGCGAATGTTTGCCTGGTACTGTCCATCTAGAGCTTTACGCTCTTCGTCATCCAGGCTTCTGGTAGTTCCACGATTCCAGAGAGTGAGGATGGGAGGCCGCTCTTTTAGAGTAGCGGCAGCCAAACTCTGGAACTCTCTACCTATATCCTTGAGAAGCCTTGGAGATCTTTTATCTTTTAGAAAGGCTCTAAAAACTCATCTTTTTCCCAGGATAGGCTGAGCTACTGTTTCATTGAGTACGGGTCAAAGCGCCAGGATGCCCTTGGTGGTGACAGGTTGCGCTATATAAGTATGCCACAATACAATACAATACAATACAAAATACCTGAGCCAATTCCAAATCATAATTGTACAAGAATCCTGGTGCACCTCCTGATGCCATTGATCGGATTTATTGAGTACCAAATCTGTACGACAAAAGAAAAAGCTAAAGGCAGGCCAATGGGCAGAGCATCAATATATGTTTCTTTGTATTTATAATTGAAGGCTGCAGTGACGGATGCAGTGACGGATGCAGTGACGGATGCCGGTGAGAAGTAGACACTGGCAGTCAAACTTGAGAACTGTCTATGCTCTCAGCAACAACCCTTAATCATTTTAGTTGTTTATATCTCCCCTGCAATAAAGCACAGATAGTGGCTATATTAGACTCCATGATAATGGAGCTGAAACAAGAACAGGCCAATGTTCACTTCCTCTTAACAGGATGTTTCAGTCCCCCCTTCTCCTTTTTTTCATCATGAGGATGAACAAATTCCATTACAGGATCAATTGTGGAATTCCATCTTGGTAGACTAAAAAACTTAAGCAATGTGGTAAACTTGGAGAACCGATTTCAAGCCTGCTAAATGTAGCTGGCCTTAAAATTCTTAAGGCAGATTTCCTAAAGGTCATTCAGCACTTTTGTTTGTACAAATTCAATCACTATTATTGATTACACAGTAGCAAGTCTACTTTTGTTTGAGCATATTATCGTTTACAATATGGACCAGAGATTAGAAAGTTATCCCTTTCCGCAAGCTGGCGCCTTTTTAGCAAGACCAATTCATATCAAAAATCAAATTCACTATTGGGGCAAGTAGATTTGAAAAATCAAAAAAGGCAGAGGTTATCTGCATCTGTAGCAAAGAAAACACAAGGAGATTATGGACGGAGCACTGAAACTTTTCAGACACTCGCCCCCAGTCACAGATCTGGGTTGAATCCATCATCGTTCTTTAGCTCACTTCGCCACCCCAGTTCAGACATAGCTATATGCAAGTCAGTCTTGTCCCTGTGCCTCATGGGAACAGTCCAGCCCGAACTGCCAATCCATGTCTTTCTTGCTTTTCATATTCTCATGAACTCTGTTTCAACTTCAGAATTTTTTGTTTGTTTCAGAAATCCAGCCTTTTATATTTGGGGCCAGACAACTCTCCATGTCAGGACAGTTTTCTTCATGTCTAGCTCGATCAATTAGTTTAGTTTAATTGAACGCAGTCCTAGATTGCAGCATAACCCCCCCAATATAGACAGGTTCTTGGACTATTTGATCCAGTGGAGAAGTGTGGCTCACTGGTTAGAAGCGGCAGACTCTGAAGCAGAGATCAGGCCCGGACCAGGGTTCGTTTCCCGACGCGGCAGGGTCTTGGGCTCAATGTCCGCGGGCTCGATAATTCTCGCCTCGGTGCCTATTCTAATCATGGGTCCCACGCTGCAACTCTGGGCAATAGCTTGCTTAATCTCCACAACGGCCCCTACAACGCTGGGATGCCTGGCTTCACCTTGGGGGTGCCCAGGGGGGGTGTCTCACAGGGAGAGCCAGGAAGGGTTCCACAGCGTTATACAGCGCCGGGACACCCCGTTGCTGGGGCAGCTGTGCGCTTTACAAGTATGCTACATTTACATTTACATATTCTGCTCGTTAAATCAGATAGTGTTGTAGTGATTGCTCCCCTATAATTTGTCAGTTCTGAAGAGTCCAATATCACGTGGAAAAAATGTGATCATCTAGCTTGCATGTGATTTTGCACAGTTAAGTATAGCGTATGTAGCTGTCTAAGAGTTAAGTAGATCTGGTGAAAATACACTGTATGGGTCCTATTCACAGAAGCATTTATGTGTACTGAAAGTAGTACTACTGAAGTACTCGGTCACTTAATTTTGCATATCTTTCTCAGTCGGCCCCAAAGTGTCCCACTCCCTATTAGTCAAAGTGCAAAGAGGTCACAGTTCTTTCTATAAGTACTATTTGTATATGAATATTCCCAATTTGTCCCATTTTATATTTTGGGATTAATTAACAAAGACTTTTAAGAGTACTTAAAACGTCACTATATAACTCTTACATATTCTAGAATGCCTTTGTGAACAGGCACCATCGTATATGAAATGTGAATTACTAGCCACCTTGTCCAAAAAGCTTCTCTCCTTCACCTAATCTGAGTGTCCACTTCAAATCTCCACTAATGGGATCTTATGATATAGAATACTATAGAGACAATGCTAGTTAGAGGTGTATACAATTGTGTGATTGCCTTTCGTCCCAGACCAAGCGTTAGTATTCTGTGTAGGCCCTTATCAGTAGGTTATTTGTCCATTTCACTTTCCTATTTAATTTTAAAAGTATGAGTTAAGTGGTTGCATTTTAGGAATTGGCCTGCCACAATAAAGAATTCTGCCTGACTTAAGCAAATGACATGAATTTCCTTTCTTGGTTTAGTTGACCACCCTTATTAGAAACCGTTAATCCTGATGGGTTCCTGTGCAATTAATTTCGATCCTGGATAACACCATGGTGGAAGCTCTGGAGTATAAGCCAATGTTAGTTTTGTCTTCTTTAAATAGCGCCGCAGCATAATATGACCTTCCCTACCAGATGTTGCAGGGATTTCCTCTAACCGGCACGGGTCCCTGGAGCACTTCTCAACTAATAAAAATAAAATTGCCTAGGCTTTCAAGTTTTTAGTTTATTTTATTTATGTTTTGGAACTCCTTACAGAGGTCCACATAAAATCATCCAACATTGATATTTGAAGCATTATCAACAATTTACAAAAAACAAATCGAATATATATCCAAGAAACTTTTAAAAAAGTTAAAAATTATACAACAAAACCTCTTATTTGGCGGATTACAGATAGCATCGAGAAGAGCAGAAGCGGAAAAAATATTTAGTCTTAGACAGATAGGTCTCAACCATTTGAGGCGATGTTGTTTTAAAGCCGAACAAACGAATAACACATGTTTAACATCTTGTTTGTTTTTGTTGCAAAAATTACACATCACTGATGAGCCATACCATTTTGATAACAAATTATTTAACTGGAGTAAGTCTTGCCTCAGGAGGAACAGAAATCGACGCACCCCATGGGGGAGATTCCAGGAAACATAAGGTTGAGAAATCCTAATTTGGTAATGATTAATGGCTGGTAGCGGGCCCCTTTTTGCAGTAAGGGCCTCTTTATCTAAATCAAAACTTAGGTTCCATGCGGCCAATTTTAGAGTCAGTTTTAACTGATAAGTAGATAAAGAAAAGAGTGTCAATTCATCCAATTTCAAAAGTTTAACTGCTAATCTAAAATTCTTGACAATAGTGGAATGCTCTTTTAGGGGACCAAGAAGTTCTTTTTGGATCAGGTATCTTAAGGTACCAGGTTCACCATTCGCCAAGCTGGAGACCCACCACCGTACTACCCCAGCAAGACCCTGGACCCAAGCGCTTCGTATACCAAATTCCAACCTAAAGGCTGCTATATTACACGCAGTATTAACCATACACAATTTCCGTGAAGGGGTGGGATTAATATAGCAGGGGGTGGGGCGGGAAGAGGCTCCCCCTGCGGCGAGTGGCAGGCTGCTCTGAATGCTGGGCCTCGCAGTCCCGGCCCCGTCCACACTCTCCCGTAGGTCCCGGTGATGCTTTCAAAATCCAAAAGTGAATGCCCCAATTCAAGGCGATGCAGAGTCCTCCCTTACACAGGTATGGCAAGTCCAGGAAATAAATTACAGGGCAGCAGAGATCACCACAATGTTCACGGCTTGCGAGCGGCCTAGGCACATATCCTTCTCCCATTTATGATGTCACTATCTATCTTGCCATGCAATAAAGCTAGGCAACCGGGAAATAATTTTCATTTTCTGGCACCAACAGACACCCTTCCATGACACCATGTTTAATTTTCACTTGAGAAACCCTTTTCCTCTCCATCTTCAGTCTAATTAGTAAAATAGCAAATCTGCTTCCTTTAAAAAAAATGTAGTTGGCAACTATAATGCTATATCTTCAAAGTAATATAGGAGTCAGGGTTGCACAGCCATCTTAGTCCAGGCCACTCTACCCATTCTCAATATTACAAACCTATTCCAAAACTGCTCTAAACCATGCAGGGCAATCAGATCCTTTTTATGGTGGCAGGCAGTTACATTATCTATTGACCAGTATACTCTGACATCCAGATATTTATACTTGTGAGAAACCCATTATAGCCCAGTGGGAGTAAGGAGTGGTGCACCTGAGTGGATACCATCTCTCAATATCAAGCATTACATGGAAATGTTTGCCTAGGTTGGGTAAGGTGCTTCTATCGTGTATAAACCAGACTGGTCTGGATGGACCGGACTTGGGACAATATTTCATAAGCAGTATTTAATATTGATGAAGGGTGGTATGAAGATTCATCAAGAGCCATTCTATTTGGTTTTGGAAGGGGTCTCTTTGTTGAAGTCCAACTGAGTACCTCTCTTTCACGAGGTGGCACAATATTTAAAAAAAAAAACGTGCAGTGAGAATCCCTGCATACAAGGTATAGCATTCAACTGGTAGACCATTTGTGCTTAACATTCCATTTTGTCATGACACAGCTATGACGGATAACATCAATGTGCCTAATTACTAAAGCATTTCCTAATCAGTCTATTACTTATTTACAAGAGCTGTTAACATATTTTCCTAAAAACAAGCAGAGGAGGCACTACCATATCTTGGTCTTTTGTTATCCCTATTAAATGGTTTACCTCCTTTGTTCTTGATATCTTTCTGGTAACTGGACACCACCTCGTCTAGGATATCATAATTTTTCTTGTTTTCGGTTTCAGCTCCATCGTTTTATAATGTCCAGCTTGGCAACACAACTGTCTGCATGAGATCTTGGTATCAACTCCCTAAAATAAACGGAGTGAGCATTTGCTCTACCCAGGAGAGTTTTACTTTCTCTGCCCTAGTGAGTTTTACTTGCTCTGCCCTGGTGAGTTTTACTTGCTCCCCTCCTGCTGTTGACTAAACGACGTATCATTCTGCCTTTCAGGAAGTGTTTGAATTATAAAACATGTGGGAGCTATATTGCATCTAAAAAGTGCATTCTATCATAATGCATTTTGTTAGATTGAACTTTTTAAACTACTATATACATTCTACACAGAAAGTATTCCTTTCTACTACTTTTCCCAACACCTGCGAAACCACGAGGTTAGCCATTAATGTTATAAACCGCACTTGTGCCTGCAACACAAATAAACTGCATTTGTCATTGATTGTTTTACTTCTCTCTCTTTGGAACTGCTCGATTTTTTTTTATTTGCTAGTGAAATACACATTTTAAATAGATTTCTCAATGTTGTTCTCCCAATGGCAACTGAAGGGGTATGCAATTCTACCTTTAAATACTTTAGTAATGTGGTTGCATCCAACCACCTGAATTATTTTTCTATCAGTAATTTTTTTTTAGTTTGAAAGAAAGGTCTACTAGACAATTTGACTATTTATCCCTTTTAGTGACATTTTCTATGTTTGATTTGTTAGGTCCCTTAATTTGTTTACTAGCCAATTCCCCTTTTCTTCAACATTGTAATTTAATACGAGAAACTGGTCTAATGTAGCTATACATTGAACACATCAGTTGCCCCACTGTTGCTCAAATATTACCAAAAAACCTTGTAGATTCAGGACATCTTTATGTCCGCAACTTTGCTAACATAGGAACAGGCACTATTCATCTTAGTTTTTTTCGTCCCTACTGAATTTGAATGAGTCCTACTTTGAATGTTTGTGTAGAGGTTGCTTTCATGCTACAACATTTTATTACACCATGGTTTGGCTCCACAAGTTGTGAAATTGTGGTCCTAACCGTAACTTGTGAATTTCGGTGTTCTTTCAGTTTTAATTTGTAACCATAACCTCCTTTCTGTGTTTTTAAAGCTAATATGAGGGTTTTTAAACCTATTAAAGATATAAGGGCTTGAGGCAATAAACTACCACTCCTGCCATAACAGTAGGGACAGTTAAATGCTTAGTGTGGTGCACAGAACCAGAAGTTCAACCCCTTTCACTCCTAAAGGGAAACGCTCCCAAATTGAAATCAATCTCCACTGGCTTAGCACCCTAAATTATTCAGGTCATGTCACTTATGTTGAGTAGAAGTTCAGCAGAATGTTCTCAAATAGTCAACACATACAATGCATGTTTTTTACAGTACACAAAATCCTTTAGACATAGTAAGTTGAGAATTCTTTATTCATTTTCTTCTTGTGGTAATCCATTTAAAACCGTAGCCAACTCGTTTCTTCCTGATGGACTTCTGCAAGGCTCTGATTAGATTCCTTCTACAATAGACAAACTTTGCTGCTACATCTGTCATTTGCCCGTGTTTTATTTGCAAGGCCAGTTAATGGCATCCTTTCATTTAAGAAGTGAGACTTGATGATTACTGTATAAAATCAGTATTTCAGAAGTTGCGTTAATAATATCTCGATATCCAGTATTCAAAATAAAGGTTCTGATATAGTTGATGTTGTCCTATTATTGATGAACAAAGTTCCGGTGTTACTGCTCTCTTAGCATCCCGCAGTGTGGTTTAAAGCTAACCATAGCTACAATTTAACTTTGTTTTTTTCAGTAATTTATTTCTATCATTTGCCACTTTCCACATTTTTTCAATCTGACAGGGGTGGCAACCCACTGCAAGGTTCGTGTCCATGGAATGAAAATCTGCGGCAAGCTTATTGGTCTTCTGTTGGACATCCCTTGTGCTCTGTGGGCCTGGTTTCGGTTTAGCGGAACCTACGAAAGGACTAGCCTAGAGCCATGAACCTTATGCTGGTTTCACAGACCCTAGCCATAATCCAAGCGGCTGCGCTGGGGGCCACAAACCCAGTTACAGGTTCCGCTAACCCTGCTGCAAAATGAAATCACTGTGAGGAGTCCATTTGCCCCCTCTTGCTCTCGCATCCCCCATAACCAAGAACATGGGCCTGCAGGTGGTCGGGTGTACTGACTGGGCTGCGCCCCTTTATGTCCCTTTACTTTTTCATTGTCCTGGATTCTGGAACTGCTTGCCCATGTCCTGTAATGGCAGCCACATGTTCCCTAAAATTGCATCCAGTGAATTGGAGAGCCTTGGTTCCACATCTCTGACTTTGGGTTTATGGATCTGAACGTGGCGATTAGAGAAACAGCTCCCTTCATCCAATCAGATTTGAGTATTTTTTTAAATTTCGTTCCACAAACCTGGTTAGCAGAACTCTGCGAATTAACATTCCAGATATCTGCATAATGTAATACAGTCATGCCAACATTTATTTTAAATGCTAATTATCTAAAGTTTACTGAACAGATTTACACCAAACTAAGACACTTCCTTGAGTAAAGTTCTACCTCCATGTCTAGTTTGATTTAATTCCACGGAACCTTTATATCGTATTGGTGGGTATAAATTCCTTTGGGAAGTGGCACTTTTTTGACCCCATCGTTCTTGTGTGGGCCGCACTTGACAAGTCTGCACTAATCTTGCCATGCCGAGCCCAAAGTGGATCTATTTTGATTTTTAAAATTGAGTGCAGATTTGTCGAACGGTGCCAAAGTTAAGAAAACAAAACTTCATTTTTAATGAAAACTTTGCCCTAACCATAACCATACAGGGGGTATCACCTTCTATGTAAGATAGATAGGCATTTATATAAAATTATTATTTCTCGTTCTCAGATGTATATGCAAGATGTGCTGAAATGACCATCCATTTATATCTCAAGTTTTCAATCTTTCAGTTCTCTGCCTTGGAAATTGTTGCACCGATGGTTTCAATGCCAAAAGTTGTCAACTGTTAAACTCCTTATTAGCGACAAATGTACATGTTATTTTTCTTAGGCTTGTGCTAATAATAGAATATTAAAGGACGCTGAGGCTTTTATTTCTACAGTAGCGAATTCGGAAGATTTAGGAAGTAGTTCTCTTTTGTATGGTGGGTGAAGTTAATGTGATTTTCCATAGGAGGCTTCTCGGAGCATCTCGTGAGCTATGGGTTGCTCTCAAGCTACCTTTAAATATCTCTCCTGTATGCCGCAAAGTACACGAGAAGCTTTTGCGTATGCGAATTACTATAGGCCAAAACTGAAAAGTGCGTGTTTGAGACAAAAATTTGTGTTTTTTCAGAACACAAATGATGATGTTTTGGAGGAAATAGCGCAATTTCTAACATTGTTGTAAAGCTGAAATTGGAATGGTGAATCATGTGGCACTGGGTAGACTTGTTACTAATAGTATTACATTAGTTCCATAAGCATTGCAGCCATGGCTGTTATGTATTACTTATGTAAAGGTATTCCAAATTGACAAAGCCTTTTTTACGTTACTTGTAGCAACCCTGCTTGGTGCATTGAGGCAATCACTTCTGGTAATCTTGTATAGCGTGACCACAAATATAATTGTCCCTGATGTGGTCACTATTACAGCACAAATAATATTAGTAGCTCGGGATAATTTTTATAGAACATAAGTATCCCTTGTTACATAAAAGGTTGGAGACCTCTGTTCTATGTGTAGTAAAGTCTGTGAGACTTCCCAGAAATTAAAAGGCAGCAGGCACCTCTGTGACTGGTTATTACATGGCTCTATTGTTTTACACTGACATAGGCTATTAAAAAGAGAAGTATTTCAAGGTGAATAAATAGTTAATAAAGGAGGAGAAATGGAACCTGTTGATTAGCAATCCAAGTTTTACGTGGCACCTACAAAAATGAGGTGTGTTCAGCTATTGTATAACAGGACACCCTGGTTTCTATAAATAGCCTAATGGCCTGTCTGTTAATAGTGAAGATATGCTTGTCATTAAGTAGGCTGCCACATCACTGCAACAGTTAAGTGTCATGGATTGTTTTATATCTTGCTACTGATAAATGTAATGCCATTTCTGTAGTCCTTATGCTGCAATGCCAATTCTCTTTCTAAATTGTTTTTATGATAGATTTTTTTAAAATACTGATGTCAGAGGAATTGTACTTTTATTGGGATTATTGTGTCTAATGTATAGTTTAATAACTCTTTTTTTAATTTGAGTTCTAACGCTTTTTATGTGAAAAAGTTACTTTTAATCCGATTCCAATTAGGGTACAAGTTAAAAAATACTGGCAAACTCTGGACATCTAAGTGGCCCATATTATGTTACTCCTTTCATCTCAGGATATGTGCCCCCATTTATTTTCTCAATTCTGTACCTTAATTTCAATTTTTGCTGGCTACAGATTACTTGGGCCTTCTAGAGTCCCCTGGGAATCGTGAACATTCAATTATGTGTGCTCTGCAGTGATATTTCTGAACGCAAATCAATGTTAACATGACCTGGTACATGCAGCACACAAGGATCTGGTGATGTTCCCTGCTAGCTATCAGGATGTGCCCCTCCTTTTCTCTGTAACTGTCTGATGAACTCGAAGGTGTGCTGTGCTCTTGACTAATTGTTTATTAGCCATGTGGAATGTAATGTCGTGTGTTGTATCAATTACTTAAAAAATTTACGTTTTTAGGAAAAATGTAAAATGACGTAGGATAAACATTTCTGGCAGTGTCAAGGCTTTGATGCATTAGATCAGTGTTTCTTGACCCATTGATTTCTGTGGACTCCCACTTCATCATTAATGGATTCGGGACCCCCCAATGAATCACTGTTGCTATACGGCGACCCCCACAGAGCCTTTATTGAAATCTGGGGACCATGGCCTAAGCAAAACTATGAGTCATACTTAAAGACAATACACACAAATATGGAAACAAAGATACATCAAACATATAAACAGTTTCTTAACCTGTGGTCCGGGGACCCCTGGAGGTCCACGACGTGTACTTAGGTGGCCGTGACTGCTTAAAAAAAATTAACGCTAAGAGATTAACAAAGTATAAATCAGTAAGGATTCAAAATTAAAAATTTGGATTGTTCTGTAAATGTGAAGGAATTTTAAATCCGTGGTTAAAAATTAAGTTGATATCTTCAGATTGACTACTAAAATGAATGCAAGTACATGAAATGGAAAACCGTATTGATGATTGGTACTCCCAATTGAATTTAGAAAAGCTCCAGCCTTCCCTTTGAAATTACATTTTTTTAAATATTTGCTTGTGAATTAGATACAATATTTCCTAATTTGTGTGTTTGATGAATGCGTGTGCCTATATTTTGGTGTATTGTTTTGCTGTTCAAAAAATGGAAATTGCTTAGGCTGAGATCCCCGGCTTCCAGTATTGACTCAGTGGATTCCGGTTATATGATGTTACAACGCATTCCGTTGCAACGCATGCCTTTTCCACGCATGCGTTACAACGGAATGCCATTGCCACGCATATGGTTTACCACGAAAATGCCTTTACCACGCATAGTTTAACAACGTTTTTCGTTGTTTAACTATGCATGATTTTGGCATTTTCATGTTAAACCGACTGCATGATTGATTATGTAGTTGAAATATATATATATATATATATATATATATATATATATATATATTCTCCAATGTTGCTTACTCCAGCAGGGTTAGTAAAGAAAACGAGGCAGACCCAACTCGGTGCAGTTTTGGTTTATTTTCTTTTTAACACCAGTCCTCATGACGCGTTTCGGCAGATCCCTGCCTTGATCACATGACAACACGTCAGTGAAGCACATTTCCTTTTAAAGTGCAAGTGCCTATTAGTAAATATCGAAGAGTTATTCACACATTTTCGGAGTTTGTTTTTTTCTCTCCCTTTCTGCCAGCTCCTTTCAAAATTATTTCCTTGTTTTGTTTGCAGAAATTACACGTAAAATACATTGTGCAATCTTAAAAAGACACTACCAAAAATACATGGGATAGGAAATGTTAGATAGTTATTTACAACAATGGATACATTTCATAGCTTAAAATAGACCAATATTTCAGTAGCAGTTAGAAATAATACATGTAAAATACATTTTTCTATTTTTGCAATGCTTTGTATAAATACATAAATTCAAAATTCGACTTTTAAGTTCGTAGATGTTTTATATATTTGTATATGCTCATATTGGCCTATTTTACATTTTCACTTATAGATTGCACCTACTGTATTGTGATTATATTTACATGTGTTGAGTACTCTTCTAAACCTTGTTACGTTGTGCTTCTCCCCAGGAACAACCCATGAATCACCCTATTGGTGTATTAAAACTTCAAGTGCTTATGAGTGCTAAAATAATAAAGTGCGAATGTGGCTAGGTCGTATTTCATTATCGCCATTGTGCGGTTTCATATTTTTTCTTTTTTTCTTTTTATATTAAGTTAAGTATCTGTCGGCAGTTTTCACTCCAATAGGAATACAGGGCAAACGGACAAGGATTTCACTAATTTAGAATTCTAAAACATGATTCCCACAATTAGTTTAAAAAAACATTTGTTAAGAAATGCTTAAAAAAACTAATTTCATGTCTGAACAGTAAAAATTCCGGTTCATTTAAAATTGTAAAACTTTGTATTAGATCATATAAATAAGACAAAAATTCAACAATTAATATTCCCAACATGTTAAAATTATATTAAACAATTTCATAGATTTTCATAGTTTGCAGATCCACCTTATATAACAAGTTTTGTATGTCTCACATTCATTTATTTGTTCTTGTGTACGGACAGTTTCTTGTGTACGTAGTATATTTCTTCATTAGATCATATTCTGCCCGCTAATCCAGAGATGTGTATAGGTCTTCCCCCATATTCAACCCATTGGGTTGCTTGCTATCTAATAGCAGTATATAATGGGTCTCAAGGCGACGCAGTGCCCCTTCCCTGTCCCCTCCCCTTCTTTGAATGGGGACACTATCTATCAGATAGTACTTTAGATCTTTGGTTTTTCCACCATATATATATATATTACCTACTGGCGGTCGCCAGTAGGTATATATAGTTAGGATTTTTTCTCTATGGGATTTTTGAAAATTCTATGTCTAATAACTTTGGCGTTTGTGGACGGAATTGGCTGAAATTTTCAGGAAAATGGCACATTTTGTTTCTGAGCAGCTCCTGAAAATTCGGGGGGGGGGGGGGGGGGGTTCGTCAAGGGGGGCCGAGAAAAAAGGGGGGTCCCAAAACGCGTTTTTCCCATGTTAATTTCCATAGGGCGGTTGGCCTCACTTTTAGCTCGAACGGCTGAATGGATTTGCATGAAACTTGGCAAAATTGTAGGGACTGTTAGCCCGATGTGCCTTTGCTAGGTCTCAATATATGTGCTCCAGTGGATTTTGATAAATTAACGTTCAAAAAAACATATATATCTGTGACAGCGTCCCGGGTAGCGCTCCGGTTCGCGTACTTTTCGCGTAACGAAACTTTGCGAAGCGAAGCTGATTGGCTCTTCGGTGTCTGTCAACATTCTAAACAGTCCGGAGCAGCCGCCATCTTGTCTCTCGGTAGGATCGAGAGACAAAAGGAGGCCAAAACGAAGGGGGAAATGACCATAAGGGGGCATAGTAGATCCTCCCTGACCCCCTAGGTTTGATGTGGAGGCTTTAAAAGGGCCCCGCGGGGCAAAAAAAAAAATCGTTTTTTTGCGTTATCAATAGTGTTGTCCGTACCCTTCCCCGCCCGCCATGTGCACAAAGACCACATACATCCCCCATAACGTCAAGGCTAAGTAACTAGAACGTCATAAGGAGTTGCAAGTCGCTCCCATACTGGTGCCATTTTGGTCGAGGTCAGGCAGGTTCAGAGTATAGTTCAATGTCTCCAATAAGTAGCGGCAGGACCAGAATCCCTTTCGGCAGTTTTGGCTTCGTCATTACGAGCACTAGAAAACAAGACATTCTGGGCAGTATCACCCTTGACGCAACCCTTTATTGTACAAGATGGTGTCTTTCAAAAGCCAGGGGTATAGGAGTATGTAACAAGCGAGCCATTTAATTGAAAAAACTAAACGTGACAAACAGTTGTAGGATCAGTGAAGGTTGATTTTTTTAATTGAAAGTATAACAGGATCAGTTACAATAAAATCGTCTATACGCACACCATGGGCGAGTATCATGGGTAACATTACTTCGAAGCTTTATTAATACAATAATTAATAATGAAAAATCGACATCAATAGGGTTGTCCGTATTCCCAGTCAGTACCCTTCCCCGCCTACCATGTGCACAAAGACCGCATACCATCCCCCATCACGTCAAGGCTAAGTAACTAGAACATCATAAGGAGTTGCAAGTCGCTCCCATACAGGCGCCGTTTTGGTCGAGGCCAGGCAGGTCCAGAGTATAGTTCAATGTCTCCAGTAAGTAGCGGCAGGACCAGAATCCTTTTCGGCAGTTCTGGCTTCGTCATTACGAGCACTAGAAAACAAGACATTCTGGGCAATACCACCCTTGACGCAGCCTTTTATGCTACAAGATGGTGTCTTCCATTCAGAAAATATTGTTGGCAGCATTTTGAAAGGAAAGATAAACGGCCGTTCTCATAGTGAGTCTCACATTGTTACATTTATGAAGAATGTTGAAGAGTAGTATGTTGAAAATCTGAAGCCATCGTTCTACAAACTCTCAACCAGCCTTGGATGGAAAAATCCTGAAGAATGTACAAACTGAAAACCAGTTTTTGTTTGCATAGCATCAGCAGCAACACTTGAGTCAGCTTTGTGTGAAGCCGCCATCTTGATCCAATCAATACCGTCCCCTTGCACACATTCAGGGACCAGGCCGCAGGACGTGTCTTCAGGTCAAACAGATTGTGGGACAAGGTCCAGAATGGAAGAGTCACCAAAAGGCAAAAAGTTCCGCCGGACCCCGGGAGCCGGCCGCCTATGTCGGGGGCGATCTTAGGCCACACCAGGGCAACAAGACTTGGGGAGGGGGCAGGAGCCAAGCGCCCCCTCCCAGTCCGCGCCACCACACCGCCTCTCGGGTGCCTCAGTCAAGCGGTTCAGAGAGGCACCGCATCACATTGCTTTCCAATGCAGTCAGGTCCTTAAACAGCCCCCACTTACACTCACCCATGAAAATCTTACTATTGATGCTTGACTGAGACCAAGGAGGTCAGAGTGCATGTCTGTGTAAGGTGATGTACCTCTGGGGAGACAAGGTCCAGAATGGAAGAGTTGCTGTATCGCAAGAGTGGGTGAAATTTAGCTGGATGGCGGGTGAGACGCTGTAATAGCAAGAGCAGGCACAACTCAGCTGGCCGAGAGAGACTTGGGGAGGGGGCAGGAGCCAAGTGCCCCCTCCCAGTCCGCGCCACCACACCGCCCCTGGGGGGCCTCCGTCAAGCGGTTCAGAGAGGCACCGCAGGCAGCCGTTCTTCAGATCAGTGGCTCTCACCGGCAAGGATCCCCTCCTTTAGCAGCGATCGTTGGCGCTGTGGTTGCGGCCGGAGGCTCCGCCTAGTCAACGCCCCGGCCTCTCCATGTCGTAGGCCGCAAGAGTAATCGCAACTCAGCTGGCCGAGAGAGACTTGGGGAGGAGGCAGGAGTCAAGCGCCCCCTCCCAGTCCGCGCCACCACAGCGCCCCTCGGGGGCCTCCGTCAAGCGGCTCAGGGAAGCATCGCAGGCAGCGGTTCTTCAGATCAGTGGCTGTTAGCAGCGATCGTTGGCGCTGTGGTTGCGGCCGGAGGCCCCGCCTAGTCAACGCCCGGCCTCTCCATCTCGTAGGCCGCAGAGTAGTCTGGGAGAAATCCAGAGTACGGCGGCATGCATTTGGAACGATGTTGCAGCAGGCTGCCATGTAAATAGTTATTTAATAAAACGTTTTACCCTGTTACTTTGCTGGTGTGTTGTATATATTTATAATATTTGCATAGAGTTTGTCGTTGTTTTGGGCGGGGTGGGCGGCGGAGCCGAGCTGTCTTGCAGCCATCATGGCGTCGAGCTCCGTTCCTCTCACTAGTTTCATATTTCTCATGAGGGGTTGTTCCTAATGTTTCTATTTTAGCGAGGTCAAAAAGAGATCCCATTAGTGGCCTACTGATTTTGCTTGATTCCTTTTGTTGTTTCTAACGATTTTTCACTATCTGCAAAGACTAAACAGAGTATTGCGACTCTGTGCTTGTTTGTAAATAGAGAATGAACCAAAGAGAACCAATTCTAAAACAGTAAATGCCTGGATAACAATAAATCAAATGGAGAGGGAAGCAGGCACGACGGATTACAACGGGGGCAAAGGCCTGCGTTACCTACCCTTCACTATCTGCAAAGAGAGAATACTCCTAAAAGAAAAGAGGGGGGGAGGGAGGGGGGGGGGGCAGCGTTCAAAGCACATCAGCGTGCATAGACACGAAAATGTTTTTACCTACCATGTACTTGACATTTCAAAGCTTTTGATATTTGCTATTAAAAAAACATTGAAATTCACTGAAAAAACCATAGGTTATAGACCATATATAGTTAGGAATTAGCATTTACAAAACCTTGAAAATTCACTGAAAAAACCATGGGTTATAGACCATATATAGTTAGGAATTAGCATTTACAAAACCTTATTTTACTCACACAAAACCATTGACATTCCATATATAGTTAGTTGCACTAACTATATATTGGTACCCGCAATCCACTACTGATGATGTCACATATTACATCATTCATGACATGGTCAGTGACATCACTGATGACATCACTGATGACAACTCAAATGACATCACTGATGACATTATCCAATGACTGTATGTTTCTGTAAAGTTAAAATATGTCTTACATATTGAAGAATGAGTGAATATATAAGTGTCTGGATGAAGCATTTAGTAGGTGCATGACTGACTGTATGAGTGAGTGATTAAATGTGTCTCACTGAGTGCATGGGTCAGTGACTAAACTGTCTTAATTTGTGCATCATTATGTCTGTTGTTCTGTAAACTGCTGAATGTGTTAATCAGTAGCTATATGAGTAACTATATGGGATATTCATTGGTTGCTCAAGTATTTGTATGGGAATCTAAGTATGTGTGTGAGTGGCTGGGAGGTGTATGACTGTGCATAGATGTGTGAGCAGTTGATTCACTAGATGTATGGGTTCAAAAGTGCATGTGGAAACAGCTGCATGGGCGGTTGACTGTGTGCATGAGTGTATTGGTGAGTGAATGGATATCTCAGTGCAACATGTCAAAGTAAGTACATATGTAAAACACAGTACATGTGAGAGTTGACATATATAACCGTGCATAAGAGCCAGTGAATGTGTGAGTGGCTGTATGGATCATTGTGAACTTGTATCAGGGATCGTATAGGAGATTAAATATGTGTTAGAATATGTTTGAATTAGTAAGGTGTGTATAACTGTATAGTTGAGGAAATGGAGGTGTGATTGATTCTTTGTATGACTGACTAGATGTATGAGTAACTCCATGGATGAGTGACAATCTGTGAGTGTCTTTTTACACTGATTGTATCTAAGGATATATTAGAGTCTGAAGAAGTTCATTGTATTATCACTTGAATGATATTATCAGTGATGTCATCAGTGATGTCACTGACCATGTCATGAATGATGTAATATGTGACATCATCAGCAGTGGATTGCGGGTGCGCGATATATAGTTAGTGCAACTAACTATAAATGGAATTTCAATGGTTTTGTGTGAGTAAAATAAGGTTTTGTAAATGCTAATTCCTAACTATATATGGTCTATAACCCATGGTTTTTTCAGTGAATATATATATATATATATATATATATAAAAGCTCCCTCGTTCAAAGAACGCACCACACTCACGGGGGTTACCAGGTCAGTGCTTTATTCACAGCAGCATGCACGATAGCATGCAGGCACAGGAGAAAGTCTCTGATGTATTCAGGGGCCAAAGTTCGTCTCGTATGTGGTCCGACGCGTTTCGAAGGTCTTGCCTTCTTCTTCAGGGAAAAGACGTGCAATACTTTGAATAAAGCAAACAAGTCCATTTTATATGACACGCCTCATGGCAGGCTGGGCTTATGCCCCAGTGTCTCGTGGTAGTTGTGGTCCAGCAATCAATTTGCATGTTGTGTCCTCCGTTAATGCCCTAATCCGCTGTCTTCAAACACTCACAGGGCACCCCCTCGCCAACCACGCGGCATCCTGTTGATCGGAGTAAGGAGCGGACCATTCACGCAATCCCAACAGCCTGGATGGCTGCTGTTACACGGCTCCGTGTCAGGGTGTCTCAATGGCGGTGCTGGGCGTATGCAGTGCTGCTGCTAGGCTCCTAGGTCCACCAAAGCGCCTTCTGCACTCTTCAGGGCGTGTGCGGTGAAAAACGGCGGTGGGTCAGTTTTTAAATATGAAAGCTCCCTCGTTCAAAGAACGCACCACACTCACGGGGGTTACCAGGTCAGTGCTTTATTCACAGCAGCATGCACGATAGCTTGCAGGCACAGGAGAAAGTCTCTGATGCATTCAGGGGCCAAAGTATGTATGTATGTGTATATATATATATATATATATATATATATATATATATATATGTGTGTATGTATATATATGTATATATATGTATATGTATATATATAAATATATATTATATATATAATTTGTTTTTTTAATTAAGCCTAACCTAATAAATTATTATAATTAAAAAATATACTTACATTTTCTTTCGACGGTATTCTCCTTCTTCTAACTCTTTAAGTGGTCCTTTCTCTATTTTTGATGCAGTACGTAATCACGTCTGTTAGGGAGGCTCTTTCCATGAAGGACAGAGGCACAGAAGAGCGTGTTTTAGGTAAGTTTTCTTTCTTTTTTTAATTTTTTTTAAACCCTCTCCTTTGTTTTTTTTTTGGGGGGGTATGCCCCCCTTTTTAGGTCTCGCGACCTATCAATGCGCGCAAGCGCATTGAGCGGAGCGAGAATTCATGTCTTGAAAATCCTTGTCAAACCAAGGGCTTCATTCCTGCGGTTTTCTTTAAGTTCATGTGAATCACGTGACCAAACAAGCACGCGCATTCACGGCCGCACAGCACATCAAAGGGCTTCACCCACCGTGTGCTCTGCGGCTTCTCCTCCCCTAATTATTCATGGCTGGCCACAGGCCGGCCGTACTTTCAGTTTCCCGGCCTCTCCTCCCCTAATTATTCATGGCCGGCCGCAGGCCGGCTGTACTTTCAGTTTCCCCGTGTTGTTCTCTCCCTTGTTGACTTGGCAAACAATAGTCAAATCGTTTGATTTGAAATACTTTTAGAACACTATTTCTTGTTAATTAATTAAGAACAACCTATTTCTTTCCGGCGCAGCTGAACTGCTAATGATTTCCTGGTAACAGCGCCACAACGATGCTGATAGCAGCGAGTAAATGTGCATCTCCCAGCGTGCGCTTGATCCCGTCTAGAGTCTGCAGGCGGGCTTGTGCCTTCTGTCATGACTTCCTGCTGCTATCCACCCGAAGAGGAAAGAGAGAGAGTGAGAGCTTCTATGCAAAAGGAGCGAGTTATTGGGAAGCCTGTCGTAGATGCTTCTATGCTTCTATAGGTCATTTGCAAAGAGAGAAGATACGTGGGTCACAGGGTAGCAGATCGTGTGCAAGATGACCTGGTCATCAGGACCTGTGCAGCAGGAGGTCACATGCGATCATGTGTAGACTTAGCATGTCACTTCAGTCAGAGAAGTGAGAAATTTTGTGAAAAAGATACAGGGCCACGTGCAAGCTGAGGTCATTGCCTGTGCAACAGGCCATAAGCAGACGCCTGTCTCCATGGACATGTGCAGAAGACAGGCTGAAATAGATCTTACCAGAACCTCCAAGTGCAGTGAGAGAACAGGCGCTAGACAAGGTACATGTGGTCACTGGGATTCTGCTCAACAAGAAGCAAAGTGCCAGAAGAGCAGGCCTCTAGGAACTGTGCACAAAGAGACCATTTCCAAAGGGAGAATTTCACCATGACCAAGTGTAAACAGAGCAAGTCACCGTGGCCTTATATAGCAGGAAACTGTAAAATATATCACCAAGACCCTGCCCAACACGAAAAAGAGCAACAAGCCTCAGTCATATGCAGCAAACTATCAGGTGCCAGAGAAGCATGTCATCGTGGTTGCATTAGGAAACAAGCACTGGCGTTGCCAATAGGTCTCGCAGTAGGAAAGTTGGAGCTATTGGTTTTGTAAATGACAAAGCCCTTTATGTTTTTAAAATGAAAACAAAAAAAAAGACATTGTTATTTGCAATTGTAATAGCTCCAACTTTCCTACTGCGAGACCTATTGGCAACGCCAGTGCTTGTTTTTTTTCGACCTTTAACTCACATTACTTTACTACGTATTTCGTAGTAAAGGAATGCGTGGTAAAGGTTATAGTGGTAACCACGCATGCGTTGTAAAGCATGCGTGGTTAGTGCATTCGTGGAAACGGCTTCGTTGTAGTGGCTGTTTCCAGTGGATGCCCCTTGATTCCAATAAAGACACCGTAGGCGTCACTGGATTTCAGTAAATGTTTAAATGGGGTCCAAAGAAATCAAAAGGTTAAGAAACACTGCCCTAATGTCTAGACAGTAGAATATAATGTGTTACCCTGGTTTTACAGTATGTTTGTTTATATTTTTGTACCATGCTTTATTCCACATGGGGGTCTCTTCAACGTTTGCAGCATAACTGCATGATTCTGACTGGCAGTGATATCACCTGTCTAATAGCTCTCTCAGGGAATGGCACATTCTGTAGAGAGCGTCGGGGTGTCCTGCTCCCACTAGCTTGGACATATCTTATGTCATTACAATATTTCTCATTAAAAGACATAACCTGAGCCATTCTCTATCGAAATCAGAATAAAGCTGGTGCCCTGTATTTCATCCTGGCTTCGATTCATAACTGTGCTGTGACATTTTAAGGGTTAGTAGACCTTTTAATCCATCCTGCAATATTATTAATGCAGGGTAGTGTAGAGATCTGGGGCCTGATGTTTCAAGCAATTGTTTTTTCTTTTATAGTCACAAAGGTCACATTTCAGCATTTGCGATTGCAAAATGGCTTTTTTAATTGAACCAAACCAATATTGCGATTCTGTAACCTATTACTGAATCGCAATTTGGGTTTTATAATAAATACAGATTAGGCATTTGGAAGGGTCATGTGAAAGTCATCCCTTCCTAATACATACTCTTTAGCTTATCTAGTAATATTTTGCAACCAAACTCCGGTCACAGAACGTACATTTTTACCACCGGATTAAAAGTGGTGTTAAGTATTCGCATACGTGAAGGAGGGTCCCAAGGGGTACCTTCCCCTTTGTGAATATTAACAGATTTTTATTTTACATGCATGTAGTGGTCCTTGCAGCCACTGCCTGCTCGTAAAAAGAAAAAAACAACAACAAAAACAATTGTGTAGAAAAGTATTCATTTTCTGTTTTTTTAAATGCAGCTTGTTTTCGTTTTAGGAAAACAGGCAGCATTAAAAAAAATGATTTATTTAAAAACAGTCACAGACATGGTGATCTGTTGACTCCAGGAGACCACAGTGACTGTGACTTTAACCAATCGTAGAGGGTCTCAGTTTGCGACCTACCTCATGTGTACCAATGAGGCAGGTCGGATTGCGACCCACTGCGAATCAATATTTTGTGAACCAGTCTATTAATTCATAGCTTGGTTCAGAAAATACCAATGCATTCAGAAGTGGATGTGCAAATTGCACCCACTCCTACTAAATACATTTTAGAAGGTTCCTATTATGAATTCTCCTAGAGTACAAAAGCAATTAGAAATAATATTGAAGCCACCTTGTATTATGAGCTGTTTGCTGAAGTCATACGTTACTTGTCACAATTATGGCCATCTTGCATTTCGTTTAATCATAATGTTAAAAATAATCAATGATGCCTAATTCATGAACAATGCTTATTGACATTGAAAATATAAATGCTGCCAACACTGACCACTAACAAGCAACTGCACCAGAAATCCCTTCCTGATAAGGAAGCAAAAAATAAAAACGGGTAACGCAGTAAGATGAAAGTGTTGGTTCATAGGGCCCTGGCAGTTGCGCAGTGATGCACCTTAACCTGTAATCCAATCAGGTAGGTTATATTAAGACGGAACTCCTAAATTATAGAAATCCCTACCTAACATGATGTTAGATCCAGTAGTACCTCCTTCGGGGAAAACAGTTCCACCGTTTTACCAATTTGAAAGTAGAAAGAATGCACCATTCATATTCCTTGAAATGTATTATATCATTAAAATAATGCATGCAGCGTGTCCATCCATATAATGTAATTTATATTGTGTGAGTGGATGCGCCTATGGTGGCCTGGTTAAGAGAGCATTGGAAGATACCAATGTAAGCTGAGAACTGAACCAAGAGTTACATTTGCTCCACATACTCTGCGACTGCCCGTTCATCCAGATATACTGGGCAGGAGTAGTGCAAATATTGGCCCAGGTACACAATATGGTGTTCCCCTTAGATGCAAAATGGCTCCTACTGAATATAGGGGGTGAGACGTGCCCTAGATATCAGAGGCTGTGGCTTGTGGGGGGCACACTGCTGGATAAAATAAACATAGCACATGCATGGGGAACAGCTACACCCCCCCTCCCCAGGATCACGGATTGCGAAACCAACATGGATTGGTGCCAGTAGGCAGAAAAGGTGGTGTATCAGAGCAGGAGTTGCCTGCAGAAATGGGAGGAAATATGGGGCAATTAACGTGCCTATCAAGGCTACTCAGACTGCAGGGGTGTATGCGGGAGGGGGCGAGGTGCCCAGGCACGGTTGTGTTCCACACATTCCACATACTATCTGAAAATCTCCTACCCTGAAGAATTCGTCTCACTCAACTCCACCCTTTTGGATAGTCAAAACTGGCTAACTGGCAACCACCTCATGCTCAACACCTCCAAAACTGAATTCCTACTCATTGCTCTGCCTAATTACACCCCAAAGATCGACTACTGGCTGAAACATCTTACAGCCTTCAACTACATTCCCTGCATTATCTACTCTGCGAAATCCCTCGGAATCACACTGGATAAGCACCGGAGCATGCAGAATCATATTAGCAATTTAAGCAAGAGGGCTATTCACCAGATGAACACACTAAGGAGTCTAAAAACTTCCCTTCCACAAGAGGGCTTCAAGATGGCGGTACAAGCTCTGGTGCTGCCTAGGCTAGACTATGATAGTTCCATGCTCTGTGGACTTCCCAAATATAACTAGGCCCCTCTAAAAACATCCATTAATACAACAGCTATACTGCTCACTGGTTCAAAAAGAAACAAGCACATCTCCCCAGCCCTCAAATCCCAAAACTGCCTGCCATACGAGGCCAGAATACAGCTAAAGATAGCCTGCATGTCTCTCAAGCCTAACATCTCAAGACTCCCACGTATCTTGCTAAAAAAACAGAACTGTCTGGAGGTTGCAGACCGTCAAGACATGCAAGCTCATGGCTCTTAAAAGCACAGAGCTTTCCCAAAATGAGAACGAGTCACAGAGCCTTCCCAGGCGCTGCCCAAAGATCTGGAACTCTCTTCCTCCGGACATCCGACGAATTTCGTCCACGACTACCTTCAAAAAGGAAGTAAAAAAAAGTCCTAATGGCTAAGTTCTTGCCTTAATCAGCTCTGGCCCACTGTTCATTGATTTTTACCACCTGATTGACAATAAAATTGCTGGACTCCTTTGAATCCCAGTACTCGCCGGCCATGCTCATTTATGTAGCGAAGATTATACAATTTTCTTCTCCATGGCATGTATCCCACATACCGTAACTATGTTACACGACTATTTTGTTGTATTATGTATACTCTTGTAATTCCCGCCCAAATTGTAAAGTGCTCTGATACCCACCTGGGTCAAGTTTGCGCTATATAAAACTTTCAAAATAAATAAATAAAACCTGATTCGTAACTTAAATGTTAACGCTTCTAACTGTCAGAAAATAGATGCAAACTGTTCTGTTGTCTAAAAGACAGTGGACCTGCATCTTTGCCACATTTATTCGTATTAAGCCATGTGGAAGTTGATACAGGTGCCAAAGAAACGTACTTTCATTCTTTTTAAAGATTTAAAATGGAACAAATTATTTATGTTTAGATAATCAAGCAATAACCACTGCAACAGAAACACTGCATGTATTGATTCTTCGTTCCAACCCTGTGACATTATTTGCTAAGGGCATTGTTTTAGCTTGTATTTCTAGCCTTTACCCCGCCCCTACTGTTACCGTTCACCGCACTGCTTGGTAAACATAAAACTAGGATGTCCTGCTTCCCTCATTTAGTTATTTCTGACAGTCTTTTTGGCATTCATTTGGTTTGTTATAATAACTCTGAGCCTTAATGTGAAGATGTTTCCATCAGTGCAAGTAAAGGTGCCAATTGTCACCTCGTGTTTTCTGCTATTGAAGGGGACCATTGTTAAAATGTGGTCTTAAAATACCACTTCATTACGTCGGGTTTCAGGGTGCCTTTTAAAAAAACATTTTTTTTTTAGTTTTATATGGCGCGAACTAGACCCTAAGAAATCGTGTATCAGATTTCTGTTGGAAATCAATATTTCCGCGCTTTTTCCTTAGATTGTTTTATCCGTTCTGGTTCGGGGTAGTTGGTGCTTCCAACACCTTGACAGTGAAACTGTCACAGGCTTCCTCATACCATGTGCCTTTTCCTAAAACGGTAACCATTTTCACTATTTAATTGTTATAGTTGACATTTCTATTAGTCAGATTTGAAGTGCTCATAAGGTCGAACTTGAAGGCAGTCATGAAGTAAGTGGCGTTATAATTTCTCGGCTGTGAGCTTTTTAAAATTAAACTCCTACCTCTTTTTGACTCCCCTGCAGTTCACATGTAGGAGCCAGTTTTTTTCACATCTCTGATCATAGGCCTCGCCAGAACAAATGGCTTCCTAACTGTCCAGCCTCCTGATCGCAGCCCTGCACAGATACGTCTCCCTTTCGTCTTGGCAAAGCTCTAAAGATGAACGTTTGGCGCTATTCAAAACACATTGCCAGTAGTGGCCATCTTGCCTGTCACTGTCCTTATGTTTTTGCACCTATTGGCCAAAATGAAACTGCAGCACTGGCCTTCCATGAAGCACATCATGGTGTAAACTGATAAGAGTCATTCTCCCTAGGAAGGGTAAGACGGGGCTTGCTCGGAGCTTAAAAGAGGCAGAGGAGCTTGACTTTTGGAGGAGGCATTAGACTAGAAACCTAGACAGTGCCATGATGTGTCATCTTGCCAATCTAAGAAAAGAAACATTGAGGCATTAAGTGGGCAGCAAATCAGCTCTTGTGAGCCAGGAATAGGTTCATAGTTCTCTAAAGTAGAGGAAAAGAATGTTTAGGGATTCTGATATAGTTTTTTTAGAGAAACTTGCCAATTACTATTCAGGTGACATTCTACAATCTGCTGACTTGAGTCATGAGGCATAGTGCTGCTTGGGACTAAGAAATCATTAGGAGACTACTTGCTTGGAAGATTATTTGGGTGCTTGGACAAGGGCTAAAAAAATGTTACACCTGCTTCCTCTTGACTCTCTGGATCTGAAACGTTGCTCTCCGGATCAGGAAAGTTGACCCTCTTGCTGACAAACACATGAAGGATGCTCCAGCTCTGTTCCTGAAGGAACTTGCCTGGTCTTGAACTTCTTTTGGTGTGATGACAAAGTGTGGAATAGCAGAGGCAAAATGAGCTGCATCCGCCTAGTGGAAAACCAACATTACCAGTGGTTACTGGACTTTTGGCCGTAGCTGGGAAGGACTTGGGGTAACGTTTTATCCTCACTTGAGCATTTAGGATAGCGTCCAACAAGTATTTTCTGGAAGTTTTGGAAACTTTAACAGATAAGACTCTGCATACCTTACGATCGGAGTATATACTCAAACAGTACCTTTAAAACGAGTAAATGTTCAGCTGCAAGTGAATAAAACAGATTTTTTGGGGGGGGGGGGCAGGAGTTGTTTCTTTGCCAAAAACTCGGTCTACCACCCAGTGGCAGTCTTGGAAAGTTATTACCATCTCCCGTAAATGAGTACTTCCTATGGTTTTCTTTGTTGCAAAAGAGTCCACGCCATTGATATACTGGGAATACTCTCCCTGATCCTTACACTGCTTTTCTACCACACAGTGCTACTACGTTACATATTGACTACACCGAACCAATAGTACGGATGGTATATACTGTTGGCTTTTGAGAATATTTACAGACTGTATACTGTTACCACGTTATTTAAGAACTACACAGGACCTATAGAATTGATGGAATAGACTCCTCCAGCTATCAAGAATACCACAGCCCTGAAGAAGTCGAGGTATGAATTACCAAACGACAAAACACGTGTTGGCTGTATCAAGTTATAAATGCTGAATGAATGTACGCTGATTACATGCATTGAACATTGGCTGTAAATGAATTGGATTTCGTGTGGCCCGAACTGATGTCTCTGGATTAAAAGTGGGCAATGTTAACACTTGTGTTTACAACATTATTGGCATTTGACAAATCAATGAGTGCTCGGATTGGATTTTTGCTGTTTATTTGTTGCAAAAGAACCCCAATTCATTTTTTTAATGTCTCATTGTCCCTACCACAGATTTACTCAGTTTTTGTGTCATTCCATTTCTAAACATTTTTTGGAATTTATATATTGTTTATTTGTTTACTGTAATGTTTTAGTGTGATATTGCTACTTTTCAGACACTTTTCTTTATAGAAGGGCTTGCTACTTGTACCTTGCTACTAAGGGTACAATCAGAACTCACAGAAACCTGCTTTAACTTGTATGCCCGCGCACTTGTTTTGATCGTGTGGGAGCTAACCACAAGTCATATCAAGTCTGAGGCATCTCTACAGCATAATCTAACAATTCAATGTCCTACAGGTTGTCAAAATCATTCAGCTCATAGTTATTGCTGCTTTCAATACATTGCCGTTATTTACCTGTCATCCATGCGCTGCTATCAACTATCTGCCTGCTCCCATGTACCTGCAGCCACTCTTCACAGCAGTAATCTGTATACCCTTCCAAGACTAGACTCTTCACAATCTTGTGCACACTTTGGTCACCCTGGATCATGTACTAGGATACATGAAGGTTAACAAATGTGTAATGTTACACAGTATAGTGCAAGGATGTCTAAGACATTATTATACACGCACGTCCTTCATCCCATAGGATCCTGCGGTACTAGATGGGCTGGGTACTTGCCAAAATTTCTTACAATCCTCGACCATCCAATGGGTTTTCTTTAGATTAATTTATTGTATGTGGACAGGCTAAAAATCTGCCATGGATTAGGCCTTTCTGAACCTATGTTGGGCAGCTGAGGTCCAGTGCAGGTTGACCTCTTGACTACTGTAGCAAAGTTAGTTGTTAAGCTAAACTTATTTCAAATTAATTTAGCATTCTAATAATTTTGAATCCATGTATGTGATGCCTCTGGAATGTGTTATTTATTTTTTTTATTTTGAAAGTTTTATATAGCGCGAAATTGACCCAGGTGGTATTGATTCTCTTTAAGTTATTAGACCAGTAGTTTTTTTTTTAGGACTGGCGCATCAGCAACACACGTGCATCTTTGTATGAATCTGCCTACACTTGTATCCAGGTAGCTCCATTCTCTGCATGTGGTTACAGCATATGCATGGTGCCTGTACCACTGCTGTGTCAGAGCTCATCATCTAGATAGAACAAGTGTGTCCTCCTGTTCCCACTTTTTAGGTCTCGGCTAGCGTAGGCTGCGCACATGCGCAGTCTCGCTGGCGAGATTTAATGACTCTGAGTAGTGAGGATTAACCCCTCCCCTCTTCTCCATTGGCTGGACTCCTGAACGGCGTCCAGCCATTGGAGAAGAGGTCTCAGTGTTGTCATTCTCTCGCTGTAAGCCCTGTTCTTTTCGGACTGGGGGGCGTGTTTTTTTCAGTTTGTTCTACCCTCTTCTCCATTGGCTTGAATGGTAAACAACAAGTCAAAAACACGCCAGTTGTTTACATTCCAGCCAATGGAGAAGAGGGCAGAAAGAAAAACACGCCCCCCCAGTGTGAAAAGGACGGGGCTTAGTTCCTTCGTGTTTACCTCATCCTCGTCGCCTCCTCTCCCCCACCCCTCTTCTCACCTCTCTCCTCTCCTTTCTCATGGGCTCTCCCCCTCCCGTCCTGGCCGCTGCGCTCACTGGCTGCCGCTGCTGATAGGCTCTGTGTGTGCCCGCCTCTTGCCTGCTCCTCCTCCCCCCCTTCCCCGGCCAAGACAGAGCGTCAGCCCAGCCACCGCCGCCAGCCCAGCCTGAGACGCCTGCACGCCGCCCAGGCTCTGAAGCACACTCCCACTATGGCGTTTCTTCTCGAGCGGGAGAGCAGCGGGCCGCCTCCATTGCTGGTCGCGTGGTGACCGGGGTGTGGGTTTTTAATTAATTATGGCAGATGGATGAGTTCGGTTGGCCGCAGGTTTCATGCTCTTTCCCGTAGGCTGTTCCGTTGCCAGGTCGGTCAGTCCTTCATTTGAGGATGGGGCCGCCGTGAATTATGTGAAGTTAAATAGAGGCATCAGTGCTTAAGGCAACGAGAATTTACAATGATGTATTTGGATGACTTCATTGGCACTGCGAGCCTTCTTAATTTATACGAGGACTGCTTAAGTTCACATGCCTTTTCATGCATCATATAACGTTATTTCGCACACAGTTCTTGTTAAATTGTGGTATTGCGGGTGAAGCTCCAACGTACAAGCT
Source organism: Lissotriton vulgaris (assembly GCF_964263255.1). Taxonomy (NCBI): domain Eukaryota; kingdom Metazoa; phylum Chordata; class Amphibia; order Caudata; family Salamandridae; genus Lissotriton; species Lissotriton vulgaris. The sequence goes on along the minus strand of NC_141696.1, from coordinate 814,861,358 downwards.
GTTCCTCCGCTCACCTCCTGCCCCATTTACAACATACATTACGGTAATGCACGAGGGAAACATTTTGGAACAGCGCTCAGCCTCCCCTCCCTAGGCGATGCAACATGCGTGATTCTTTGCTACTGAGGAGAGTGTGCAACACTGCACAATTCATGAAAGATTTGAGCCCTCATCAATCCTGGTCTTATATATTATCCGCATCCTTGCTCTTTCAAAATGCCTCACAACTTCAGCTCTCCATCTTTCCATAAATCACTAGCACGGTGCTCATGTAAAGCGCCTCAATACCTTCGGGTCGAGTTCGCGCTACATAAATCTGCAATACAAAACATACAAAACAAAACGCAAGGTTGATTTACCTGTAACGTTTTTAATCATATCCTGTTTTTACATGTCCTTTCGTGTATTAGTATGACAAAATGTATACTCTACTATTGGGACCGAGGCTTTCATGGTAAAGAATCGTTAAACAGTTTAAAGCTGTTGTGGCACTTTTGGCTGGATTTTTTTTTATTGTATTTCCACATTCTGTCATTTTATACAGAATCATAAATGCCCATGACTTTGGTACAGAAATTCTAGAAACGCCAAGGCAAAACGGCGCATTGCAGCAGTAAGAGCCAGTCCCTGTTCTCCACTTTTGTTTAAGTTGAGGGGTATCCGAATACAATTCCGGGCAAGTCGTAAAAACATTCCAGTTCGTGGATTTTTTTGAAGGCGTTGACTTCCGGTGAACGCAGCTTTCTTCCGTGTTCTGTTTACACCATGGCACACTTTCAGTTTCTGCATTCAAACTTCCGGGGACTCGTGGGAGCGGATAGTTTCTAATTTCTTGGAAATGGAAGAACTCCAGCGAAGCCTCCTGCAGCGGAAAAGGCTGCCTCTGGTCACTTAGCTGCAGGTGGCCGATCTTTGGGACCTGCTGTTGCAGAAAGGGCTGTTCACTCAGGACATGATCGAAGACATTCGGTTACGGGTGGGCATAGCTTCTACGTTTTTGCTTTGCTTGTGTGTGACATTTTCATATTCTCAGTGTGTTTAGTATGGGTGAAGTTTCAGTACATTATGTGTAATCCCTAGAGTGACACATTTGAACAAATAGCGCTATTATGTGGTTCTACTGATGGGCACTCCAATGGCCATATTAATACACACAACTAACCAGACAATACAAAAATCACAAACTCTTCAGGGAAGTAAGTGCCCTGACTTACGTTCCGATCCCAAAGGGTCCACCCCCACCTCTCCAGGCACGCACCCACACCGCCCTCGGACACCTCAGTGGTGTTCGTGCCTGAGCTGCCTCTGCTCTGAAGCCTGGTAATACACGGTAGCCAGCCAGCTTCGGCTATGGGCCCAGGGAGTCTGGGGGGCGGGGGTGTCGCAGGCTCCGCTTTGGTCTGGGGTGGGCGAACGCTGGTCATGTCTGGACCACTGAGGGGCATGTTGTTCGTGCCTGCGCCGCTGCGCCTCTGCGCCTCAGAGGCAGATCAAAGACTCATCTGGTGGTGGGCGGGAGTAACGCTGGAGGAGCCTTTTGAAGTTAGATGGAGAGTGAAACTTTCCCTAAGGCACAGCTCCGCCACATTCAATACTGTGTGTGGCTCTGTGTGTGGCTCTGTGTGTGTGTTTGTGGCTCTGTGTGTGTGGCTCTGTGTGTGTGGCTCTGTGTGTGTGTGGCTCTGTGTGTGTGTGTGTGGCTCTGTGTGTGCGTGTGGCTCTGTGTGTGCGTGTGGCTCTGTGTGTGCGTGTGGCTCTGTGTGTGCGTGTGGCTCTGTGTTTGTGTGTGGCTCTGTGTGTGTGTATGGCTGTGTGTGTGTGTTTGTGTGTGGCTCTGTGTGTGTGTGTTTGCGGCTTCGTGTGTGTGTGTGTGGCTCTGTGTGTGTGTGGCTCTGTGTGTGTGTGGCTCTGTGTGTGCGTGTGGCTCTGTGTGTGTATGTTTGTGTGTGGGTGGCTCTGTTTATGTGTGTTTGTGTGTGTGTGGCTGTGTGGCTCTGTGTGTGTGTGGCTCTGTGTATGTGTGGCTCTGTGTATGTGTGTGTGGCTCTGGTGTGGTTGTGTGTGTGTGTGGCTCTGTGTAAATGTGTGTGGCTCTGTGTATGTATGTGCGTGTGACTCTGTGTGTGTCTGGCTCTGTGTATGTGTGTGTGGCTCTGTGTGTGGCTGTGTGTGTGTGTGGCTCTGTGTGTGTGTGTGTGTGGCTCTGTGTGTGTGTGTGGCTCTGTGTGTGTGTGTGGCTCTGTGTGTGTGTGTGGCTCTGTGTGTGTGTGTGGCTCTGTGTGAGTGTGTGGCTCTGTGTGTGTGGCTATGTGTGTGGCTCTGTGTGTGTTTGTGTGTGTGGCTCTGTGTGTGTGTGTGGCTCTGTGTGTGTGTGTGGCTCTGTGTGTGTGTGTGTGTGTGTGGCTCTGTGTGTGTGGCTCTGTGTGTGTGTGTGCGTGTGTGTGTATGTGTGGCTCTGGGTGTGTGTGTGGCTCTGTGTGTGTGTGTGGCTCTGTGTGTGTGGGGCTCTGTGTGTGTGGCTCTGTGTGGGTGTGTGTGTGGGGGGGGCTCTGTGTGTGTGGCTCTGTGTGGGTGTGTGTGGGGGGGGCTCTGTGTGTGTGGGGTGGCTCTGTGTGTGTGTGGGGATCTGTGTATGGATTCAAATGCAATAGGTCTCGCATTTGCGAGAGATTAAAGTATTGGCATTGTAAATGACAATGCCATTTATTTATATGTTTTAAAAACAAAAACATAAACAAAAATAATGTCATGAGCTATGCCAATAGCTCTAACTTTAACAAAGACGGGACCATTGTATTGTAAATGCTTGTTTTTTCATGTGCCCTCACCGACCACTCCCATTTCCTTTCTTATGCGAGGTTTGTATGATATTTGCCAATGTTTTGTCGTAATCGCCTGGTATTTTGTACGTTTTTTCTGAAGATATCGGATCAGTCTCTCAGACGTCATTACTTCGAAGTCAAAGCACAAAGTGAATCCGCTTTCTTGGTGCAGCCTGTGTAGTTTATTCTATAGATGAAAGAATAAACGCTGCAATGTAAATGTTTTTATGTGTTAGTAAAGTCAATAGGTACAGGCTATAAAAGGCCCAGCTACTGGCTTTGCTAATATTTTTTAGCATCCATTCGATTGACCAGCACTCTTGTGGGGTTTCTTTAAATAAACGAAAAATAAAATTAATATTGGACCTTCTAAATGAGAACGATTTTGGATCTATGAAACCTAGAAAAAAAATAGCCCACAATTGAAGTGGTATTGTTTATTACCTGTTTTCAACCATTCTTTATTGGGGCGAGGCTCCTCACCTCTTTTAATCACAAGAATGGGAAAGTTTCATCCTAATGTGCGGTCTTTGTGATATATTAAAGTGTCCCTCAACTGAAAGTGTTTTCACAACAGCAAACCAGTTGTGGCTGGCAAAGATCTGGGGAGGCAGGGCGGGGCTGAGGGGGTACAGAAAATAAATATAAACGTACTCCTCGCCGCATCTCTCCACCTTTGTCTCCCTGGCACAGAAACAGAGCAACCAGGAAGCACACAGTTTTCCCTAAGCAAATCACAACGCTGCAATGCAGAATTGTGATTGGTCCTACATTTTTTTTTAAAAATGTTATTGAAGTTATTTGCATCATCTTAAATCGAATACAGAAAATATAAATGTAAATGTCACAAAAGTACTATTGACATTATCATTCTTTCCAATATAAAACATAATGTACAGAAAGTTACTCGAAATACAATCCCCAGATTTTTTCAAACTTTTTTTATCCCTCCGACCCGTTTTGCATACATTTGTTCACTTTTCCTGACCCTTTTCATTTTATCAAACCACTCCTGAAACACCGGAACCTGTGTTGAACGCCAGTTCTGCAATAACAATGATCTGGCAACTGACATTACAATGTAAACTTGTTTTGCCAAATGATCTGAAAGTTTACAATCAGGATCGAACCCAAACAGCAATAATTTTACGTTGCAAGAAACCGGAATCACATAGTGTGTTTTAAGAAAGACAAAAATTTCGTCCCAGAATGACTTAATTTTCGGACAGTAAGCCTTTATATGAGACCAATTGGCTGGATCGCATTGAAAACAACTAAAACAATTAGAAGACGTATTGTCATACGTTTTGGCGATAACTGTAGGAGTTCGGTATAAAAGCCATTTGCTGAAGAACAACATTGTATGCCAATTGGCACCACTTAATAATGCAAAGTTAAAATTATTGATAGTCAACGCTAAATTTTCCTGTGCATGCCATTTTCGTATAGCTTTAGAGCTCAGCTCTCCCTCCCTGCTTTGTGCTAAACAATGTTTCCATTCCCCGGGTTTCTTTATTGAGACATTCACAAAGAGATCTTCTGCCAGCGGGGAACGGATGCTAATATGACTGGGGTCTAATTGGGCCAGAATTTTATAGATCACATTATAGGACCCGATTAACAAAAAGTTGCCAGGAATTAAACGTATCATTGCATCAGCAGCTAACCAGGACCCATTCCTCATGAAATCTGATAGCGTTTTAAACCCAGCGCGACCCCAGTTTGCAGTAATAATAGGGTCAATTTTGATCCCTAAAAAAGCAAAAGCACCAATTAAGGGCGTTGTTAAATTAATGCAGCGGAGGGAGTATCTCTTAAGCATGGCATCCCGTCGTTTGAAAAACCAAATCAGGGTCTTATATCGAACAAATGTAGGTGATTTGGGCACAAGAAGGGGGGATGGAATCTGAATCTCTAAACAAATGAACTCAAAGAAAACATTTATAAATAGGCCCACACCTGGGATTGCATTTTTAAATCTGTCTAAATACTGCGCAAAGTATGCATTATAATAATCTTTTAGATTTGGTAATGAAAGGCCTCCATGTTCAGTCTCTTCGTATAAAGTCCCTATGGCAATTCTATGCGTTTTTTTAGCCCAGATAAATGCGGAAAACATAGATTCTACTCTAGAAAAAAAAAGCTCCAGGTAAAAAAACAGGGATAGTGGAGAGTAAAAATTTTAAAAGTGAGAGTATTGACATTTTAATCAAGGCAACCCGGCCAAGAATAGATAGCGGTAATGGGTCCCACCGAGCAAACATTGAGCGGACCTTCCGAAGCAAAGGAACAAAATTAAGTGTGTATAAATCCTGAATTATGGGAGAAAATAAAATCCCTAAATATCTTTTAGATTTTGGATTAATACAACCGTACAGATCCGGATGTAATACTGGGTCTGCCCACGCAAACAAAAATTTCTGTCTTTTTTTTATTCATTCGATAGCCCCCTAGAGCCTCAAATTCTTCGAAAATCTGAAGAGCTTGTGTCTGTGATTGAAGATCCGGTTTAATTAGTAACATAATGTCATCCGCATATAACTTTATCTTGGCCATGGAGATGACCGGGGGAACACTCTGTACGCAATTACGAATAGCTACTGCAAGTGGTTCAATAAAATAGGCCAAAAGAATAAGAGACAAAAGACAACCTTGCCTAGTTCCCCGCTGAACTAAAATTGAACCTGCTGAAAGTTTATTAATGATTATGTTGGCTGTAGCACCTGTATACAGATTCTGTATTAGATTAATAATTTGTTGTGGAATCCCAAAATATTTCAAAATAATAAAAAGTGTGTCCCAAACCACAAAATCAAAAGCTTTTTCTGCATCTAATAGTAGAACCAAAGCCGGTAACCCCCATGACTCAAAATAATCTAATGCCTCAATCAAAAAATGTGTATTTGTAAATAATTGCCTTCCTCTAATAAACCCATTTTGATCGGGATGGATCAAATCAGCCGTAATATTGTTAAAGCGAAGTGACAGTAATTTGGTGGCAATTTTATAATCCAAATTTAGTTGCGTGATCGGTCTGTATAATTAGGGTCCCTAGGTTCTTTCCCTTTTTAAAAAAAACTAACGACCGTGCCCTCTTCATGAAAGGATGCGGGAACTTGCCCACCATAGAGCATAGAGTTTAGGAGTAACAAGAACAAATCGGAGAAAGAACTAAAAAAGACCCTAAAAAACTCGGCAGGAAAACCATCCAGGCCGCAGGCCTTACCCAATGGGAGATCTTTAACAACCGATTCCAATTCCTCCCTAGAGAATGGGCTTCGCATAATTAGTTGATCACCTGATAATAGACCCGGGAGTGCATATCTCCCCAGAAAATCAAACAAATTTTGATGGTCAATAGAATTCTGTGTACTATAAATTTTATAATAATGGGAGAACATTATTGAACTTATTTCTGCCTGATCTGATGTCTCTATATAGGTTACTGGACTTTTCAGAGAGTGTATCAAATTCGCAGCAACTTGTTCTTTGGCCTGCCAGGCTAAAAATTTACCCGTAAAGTTACTTTCTTCATAGACTTTTTGGGTTTGTCTACGAAAAACCTCTTCACTTTGAGCGAAAAAATAGGCACTAAGTTCCCGCTTGGCTTCACTAAGCTGATTCTGAATGTTACAAGTTGAATTGCAGTATTGTTGTGCTGTTAAAACCTGAATTCTTTGTAACAGGGAGCTCCTTATATTTTTTACAGCGAGCCAGTCTGCTGCATCTTTGCTTATGACTATACCCCGAATAAAGGCCTTCAGGGAGTCCCAGATAATGTGTACGGGAGCTGTGCCTGTATTTCGGGCAATAAAATCCGTAATCTCTGATTTAAGTGTAGCAACCCAGTTTATCTCTTGTAAATGTGTTTTATTAAAGATCCATCGTTTAGGAATGTTAGTATTGTCTCCCACATCAAATTCAATAACCACCATCGCATGGTCTGAAAAACCATTATGACAAATTTTCTGAGAAGAGAAATTAAGTTGCCTAGAGGCCAAAAAAAAAATCAATACGGGAGGATGGTTTGAACCTGCCCGACCAACAAGTAAAATCAGTTTTCTGTGGATTTTTCAAGCGCCATGGATCACATAGGTCCAGAATTGACATATTGTTTAGCATAGTCCTAAAAGAATTAGGTTTAGACTGTCTCTTGGAGGATGTGGTGGAATCTAAATTAAGGTTCATAAGTATATTAAAATCGCCACCTATAATAATATCCCCTCCCACCAATAACAAAGACTGAAACATAGCGTCATAAATCTGAGAATTATCTTCTATAGGGGCGTAAAAACTGACAAAGGTAATAGGCCTTTGTTGTTTTTTAATACTACACGAGGCCCAGCACCAACGACCTAGACCATCCTCCTCCGTCTGAATAATTTCAGCCTCAATATTTTTGTTCAAGAAAAGAGCGACTCCCCGTTGTGAAGTGATGGCGCATGATAAACCACGAAACGAAGCCCATGCTTTAAACATCGAAAAATCAACCTTTTTAGCAGCGGAGAGATGGGTCTCCTGCAACATTACAATAGTGGGATTCTCAGTCCTGATCCATGACTCTATGGCGCACATTATTTTCTTATTATTGAGACCATTTATAAAATCGCCACCTATAATAATATCCCCTCCCACCAATAACAAAGACTGAAACAGCGTCATAAATCTGAGAATTATCTTCTATAGGGGCGTAAAAACTGACAAAGGTAATAGGCCTTTGTTGTTTTTTAATACTACACGAGGCCCAGCACCAACGACCTAGACCATCCTCCTCCGTCTGAATAATTTCAGCCTCAATATTTTTGTTCAAGAAAAGAGCGACTCCCCGTTGTGAAGTGATGGCGCATGAAAAACCACGAAACGAAGCCCATGCTTTAAACATCGAAAAATCAACCTTTTTAGCAGCGGAGAGATGGGTCTCCTGCAACATTACAATAGTGGGATTCTCAGTCCTGATCCATGACTATGGCGCACATTATTTTCTTATTATTGAGACCATTTACATTAAAAGAAATTAATGTCATCCCCGCTTTAGTAGACATAACACATATTACAGTTTATATGCACTAAACATTGCGACAGCATAAATAGTACAATCCCAGCTTTTTCATATGCAACAATAATCTTAAGAAGGAACTCTTCCACTAAAAAGAAAGCTGGTGCAAAAAAACGTCACTATTTTCATCTTTTTTTATCCCAACCACCTGTGCTCGCCCCCCAAACTTCACCCGTGGCCATCCTCCTGTTGCCCTCACCCACGCCAGCCACTGAGTCTTAACCCCTACCATAGAGGTGTCTTGGTATAACACCCCATAAACTCCCAAACACCCCTCCCATGGTCCTACATCTTAGCAAATGAACCCTCCTAAGACATCGTGGAGAACAAAGTTATGTCGGCAAGAAAACTGCATTTATTCAGTGTTCTTTTTTCCTTTCCAAGCTTGTCACTTCATTTGCTAAGTATATTATTTTAACTTGCATTACTGATGTAGTTTCTTGAGTGAATGCATAATAGGTCACATGAGTAATAAGGCCATATGCAGCTATCGGTGAGTTCGGATTACATAATAAACTAGTGGTTTGTTTGCAAATGCCACCAGATTCCCTTTGTACCTTAAAATGTATATTGAAAAAATCAATACAACTGAATTAATATGACGGAGTGACTCATTAAACCCCATCTATCTAAAACTTGTTTCTGTTCGGTTGTTGCACATGCTTAAAAACAGTCAAATAGATTGATACAAAAGAGCCACGGTGTTAGAGGCTCATAAAGGTGTACAATAATGATTATAAGTACATATTTATTTCATGTATGATCTTTAGTCTTTGACCATTATTTTTCATACTATCCGTAGCCCAGGTCCACAACCATATATTGGGCCACAACCCATTTTTGTTAATGGCTACCAGAATCACAGCATGATAAATCAGGACAACAGTACTCATGTTACCCACTATTTCTTTTAATTTACATGTTTATTTTGGGGCGAATACTGTGTTGTTTTTTTCAACAGAAATGTTAAATGCAAACAGTAAGTGAAATAAAAGACTATAGTGTTTGGCTGTCTAAAATAAAGATAAGAAAAATACCCAATTGTGCAGCTAAGAATGTACAATAAAAAATACAATTTGTTTTGTTAAAAACATTTTTTAAAATCTTCTGTCAGTAGAAGGGAGAGTGTGTTCAAGCTATTATCTGCAAGTTGCAGCCAACAATGGCCTTTCCTTGAAATGAGAATTTTCAGTTATTGTATACTTTTCATGAACAGAATGTAAATTAAACTGTGGACAATGATAAAGATGTACAAAGGAGATGAAAACCCTGTCTCACAGGCATCCTTGAAATATTTTCAATTTCTCACCAAAGTACACAAATGTATATTTCCAACACAGTGTTTCGCATTCCGCCTTCCTCTGGAACTAAAAGATTGCTTAGTAAGACCCGCTGAATCCTTCTGTAAATTGCTTTATGTCAGTTAAGCAATGGAGTGGTGGACACACAAATAAACTATTTAAGATGAATGCCTAGCTCAAATGGTTTGTAGAAAGATAGGTCTTCTTTTTAAATTGAATTTAATAAAAATTGTAGATTCTACATTAGCATGGCGTAGCAACTAAACACCCCAAATTGCATACCTAAAAAGCCTGCAGTTGATCATAGAGCATCAAGGGCCTTTATTCTTTATTCTTATGCCCTGGGGCAATTCCATGCAGGTGCTGCAAGCAGGATTATGCCAAACCTAATACAGTGGATCATTATTTGTGTTGCTGTTCTCATCATTCACCGCAGTGCGACTGAATTATATGATCAGTTCTAAAAGCCCAGGCATTGGCGGACTATGTGCTTTGTAAATATTGTTTCTCAATTTGGTCACCTTACCTTATTACTTTATTTTTTTTTCAGAAGTTGAGCTGCACTCTGAAGATGCAAGCAGTGTGTGGTGGAGGCATTGTTACTGTGTCTGAATGTACATGTCTGGTTGCCCTGTGGACAAAAACACACAATGAGGGCACCCTGCGATGTTTGCATTCTGTGGCTCATGACCTGCCTGCTACCATTCCAGGCAGTGAGAGGTGCAGAACATAACAGCGTAGCGAAGCATGCAATAAAACTGCACCAGGGCAAAGGTGCAGCAGTCACACAGCGCAAACAATGGCTCTTTGGCAACTGCAGGAAACTCTCTACACTTCTTCACCATAAGAACGTGGTCCTCAATAAGTTAAAGAGTGCCATCAAAGCGGTGGAGAAGGACTCCAGTCTCTCGGATGAAGAGAAGCTTTTCCAGGTGCACACGTTCGAGATCTTCCAAAAAGAGCTAAATGAAAGCGAAAACTCTGTATTTCAAGCAGTCCATGGGCTCCAAAGGGCCTTGCAAGGCAACTACAAAGATGTTGTGAACATGAAGGAAAGCAGCAGACAGAGGCTGGAGGCTTTACGAGAAGCTGCAATAAAGGTGAGAGCTGAACGGCATGGTCCCTGGACTCTATAAAAGGTTCTCTATTTTCTGTAGAGCAAATAAGAGAAAAGTTGGTTCTGTATTTGTATTTAATGCTGTTATCTAGAAGGTAAAGTAGTGCTGTACTTCTTGTTTCAGTTTCTATATTAGATCCATTTAGGCATAAGTAGACTGCTTTCATCACTACCCTGAAAGCTAAGTGTTTAGGCCCTTTCTGCTAAAATCTAAGGGTAGGCTAAATTGTAATTATGGGTGTGTGAAATTACACCTGAGATACTTACCACACTCACATGGGTGGTGCAAAATGTGCCATTCCAATGTGACTGGTGACTTTACATTTTGTATTTAAAATAAATAAGCAAAACATTCCAGTTCCGGGTGTGACTCAGTGTTCAGTACTCCAAGCTGCCCTGAAAGTCCCAGTGAGGACTCAGTTTAAACTTCAAGCCCAGTCAGGGCTACAGAAGGTTTGTTCAGTTGTCCCCCTCTGACTTGATTTGCACAGATTACAAGAATTTTTGGTGAACTTCTCTGTATTACTAGGCAACGGTGTGGGTGATTTGCTGTATATCTGGCGCCTCTGATTCCTATGGCCTAATGGCCCTAGGCCAGAGCTCCAGTGGGACCCACTTGGTTAGGGCTCCCCTGCATTACTGGTCTGAAAAGACCTGACTGGGCTATGTGTCAGAGCTCTGGTGGGCCCGGGTGAGGACTCCTGGGACCTGGGGGTCTGTGAGCCCATTAGTGCCCAGGATTGGCTTCTAGAGGATTAGGGTTAAGCTCTGATCAGACCTCCGGTCACTGTTCTGGCCAGACCGTGGTCAGGGCCTAAGAGTTACAAAGCCTATAAGAATGGGGCTCCACGATTTCAGAACGAACAGTGTTTTGCAATAGGGGTTGTCCCAAAAAATGGAGTAAGATTTGGGGGGCATGGAATAAATATAGAGGAGACATTTGTGACCCACCCTCAGATGATGATAGTTCCAGCTCTGATTCCGATTGATGCATTGGAAATAACGAACTTTCTGACAGCCTATGCCAAGGGCTGCTGGATTCAGATATACTTGTACTTGTGATATTGCCATAATAGTTTCTGCTGAAAGACTACTGTGCTTAATTTGCTATGTATCTTTACTGAACATTGTGTCGCACTGTTTTGAAAATGCAAATATTTTTTTTTAAAAAGAATGGGGCTCCACAGGGTCGGTGATCAATAGGCCCAGGGAGAAAGCCCCTGGGCTTGAGGACCCTTCTCTGACTTGCCTTGTCAAAAAGTACCCAGGAGCGTGTCCTGCGTGCCTGGGAAGGTCTCCTCTGCTTGGCCTGGTTAAGACCCTCTGACCATACCCCGGGTCAGAGCTCTAACTGGCCTGAGGGTGGAAGCCCTTTATCCTTGGGCACCATTGTCCAACACCCTGTGCAGCAAAGTGCCCAGGACAGGATCCCCCTGGCACCGAAAGTGCTCGCCTGCTTAGCCAGATTAAGAAGCTGTGAATGGGCCCAAGTGCAATAGCTGCCTGGAGTGGAATAGAAGGCCCTGTCCCTGGGCTCCATTCTCCAGCCCATCGCGTCACTTACACCCAAGGGTTGGGTCCTGCAGTCTCAGGTAGCTCTTGCCTGCTTGGCCAAGTTAAGAAAGTCTGATTGGATCGTGATTCAGAGCTCTGGTTAGCCCAGGGGTGGAAGCACCTGACCTTCCTTTTACAGCCTGTGCCTGCGATCGGGCCCCTCAGCCACCAGAAGGGCTTTCCTGCTTAGCTGGGTTAAGAGACTCTGACCTGGACCCGGGTCGGAGCTCCGGTTGGCCCAGGACTCTATTTTCCAGCTGTGTGTCAAAGTGCTGAGGAGGAAGTCCCACATGCCGGTGGGCGGCTCCTCTACTTAGTCACAGTGAAAACTTGTCTGGGCTCCAGGTCAGAGCTCCTTGAAGCCGCCCACAGCTTAGTGCCAGAGGCCCTGCTCGGGCTCTGGCAATCTGGCCCAAGGAGTCCCTCAGAATCCTTTTCGTATGACCTGGGTGACCAGATGGCTGACTTTCAAGACCAGAAATCTGGTAGCACACTACAAAGGAAAGCATAAGACAGAGTCAACCGGATGGCTGGCCTTTCCCAGGTAGTTCAGTGAGGCCTCGATTGTCTTTGGAGATCCAGCCAGGGGTGCCGGAGGTTGAATGTGGTCGCTCAGATGGCCTCCTCGGTCACTTAATGTGCTTGATTCCAAGATAGGCTGGTGGCTTTCCTCTGGATTCCAGATTGGTAGGGACAAGGTACTAGGGACCCTTTTGCCATCTGATTGCTCTCCCCGGGGGCTTCGAGGGCCTGAGCCGGCCTGTCTTAGGACCCTAGTGACCCAGTTCTGTGTCTGCATTGCACACCTGTCCTGAGGTTTTTCACTCCAAGCCTGCCTTCCCTGAAAGCAGGAAGGGATGCAAATTGACATTCTTGTTCAGGTCAGCCTGCTTCAGGATAGTCTATACTCTGACTGATTGGGTACACTTAGGCCGTTTAGGGATGGAACCCTTGACCAGCCTTAGCTGTTGCTTAAAGCAAAGAACTTCCAACCCGTCAGGCATTGTCTGACTCTAGGTTCTGCCTTTTATGGAGAACCTCCTCGAGCTCCCTCTCTACCCAGCAGAGCAAACAGCCTGCCAGCTAACGCCCCCTTAGTGGTCTGACTAGAGTAGATGGGGTTAGGTGGTGATAGTTTTGGATGCCGTCTGGCGGCCCGCACCTGGTCTATTTCTGCAGCAGTTCAGAATGACCGTATCATGGGGTGTCCATGCCGTCACCCCTGCATCTCGCTTAGTCTGCACCTCCGGCCACCCTTCCTTTCTGTTGTTACGAAGCAGGCTTTGTACTTGGTGCCTGTGTGACTGCCCTATCCACCCAGCCCCCTGCAGGCAAGCAGGGACTCCTACAGCAGGCTGCCAAGGGGTGCCACATGGTAGTGCTGGACAGGCACATGGCTCCTCCTGCCTCCAGCAGGCGTGGGTACCTTGTTGAATCTGCCAGCAGCATATGTTTGTGTCACAGATTAAGATTTACACCTGAAAGTACACATGGCCTTACAGTGAAACTGTGATTGCTCGTTTTTTTTGTTGAAAATTTTTATTGAGTTTAAATCGTCCTGAATCACAAAAACAGCACAGTTATAGCCGAATCGCTGTTCAGTGCAATCATTCAGAACCAGAATACAATGTAGACAATAACAGTTTTCACATATGTAAAATAATCTCAATTGAATGGTAAACGTTAAAAGAAATGATACAATCCTGTCCAGAAAAGAATATGTTCACAGCTGAGATTTACGCTAATACTCATTGTACTGTGTTTGGGTTCGGATAGAAGATTCTCAATAAGCAAACTGTAACAATAAACTCTTCAAGTTAACCTCCCACCCTCCCAGGTCACATATGTATAAATTCTCCATCTCTGCCATGTATCACTTGGCTTACTACATCTCATAACAGGTGTACTACACTGTTCTCAAGCTGAGATTGCCCTCCCGTTGTACCTCTACTTCCATTCCATCTTTCTCAGCTTGCGTTCCCTCTGACATTTGCCTGGTGGGGGCCTCCCCCATGGGGACTTCTGAAATCAAGACATACCAAGCTCCTGCATCCTCTTCTAACTTCTCATCTCTCCTGACTCGCTTCATTCGAATTAGTTCTGCTGTCGCCCATTCCCTTAAGTCTTTGGCCCAAATTTCCACCTTGGGAGGTTGCAAACCCATCCAGTCATTCGCTATCCTCCTCTTGGTCAGCACTAGCCCCTGTTGGAGGAATCTACGTGTAAGCCTTTTCCCTTTAGGGCTGGGGAGAAGGCCCAAAAGTAGCTCCCAGATGGCTTGGGGCAGCATCCACCCCGTTACTTGCCTCAAGCGCTCCAGTTTCGACCCCCACAAGAGTTCCAGCTCCGGGCATTCCCATAGCATATGTAAGAATGGGGCCTCATTATACCTGCACTTGGGGCAATGGGCAAAATGATCTGGGTATATTTTATGAAGTACTCCTGGGGTCAGATAGGTCTGATGGACAATATTAAATTGGGTGAGTTTAAATCTGGTATTTGAGCTGATCTGTTTAACCCCTTTGTGCACTCTTTTCCATTCGGAGTCTGTCAGGGGTTCCTCTAATGGTGCATCCCATTTGGCTTGGACCAGTATCAGGCGTGCATCAAGATTTCCCATAGTGCATATAGATATGAGATACCAGCCTGCGACCTCCTGCCAAGGTCACAAGGGCTTGAAGGGTAGCGGTTATGGGAGGCTCCTCCGCCAACATCGGCCACAGCTCCCTTGCCACCACCAAAATCTTTGCATATTGAAGGTACTGACCTCTGCCCAGCTCATACGTTAATTCCGCCTCTTCCCTGGTAAGAAACCGCGGCCCCAAATACAGATCTCCCATTATACAGCAGCCTCCCTCCACCAATCTAGTAATGGACAAAGTTTGGCTCATTTGCTTGAACGGTACTACTGCCCACAGCGGGGCCTCGGGGCATAGAGTGCTCTTCGCTCCGCAACCTTAATTGCAGATTCCCGGGTGGAGGCCACATGCCTAACAACATATGGGAGCCGTTCGGGCACCCCTGAACCTAACATAATGAGATCCAGGAGAGGATTCCCCTGGTGAGTACCCATCAATTGCGGCTTCTCCCTGTTGTCATTCTCGTCATGCCACTGCACAGTTTGCTGAAGCTGGGTTGCCATATATTTGAAGTCCAACCTAGGGACCTCCAGTCCTCCCTGCTCCCACATTCTCTGTAATGTATTCAATTTCAACCTTTTCCTTTTGGTCCCCCATAATAGCTCAACCAACAGACGGGCCAACTGGTGAAAGTACGCTCGTGTTATGCGGTAGAGAGAGTTCTGCATAACATATAAGCACCGCGGAAGGACCACCATTTTTACTAGGGCAACACATCCCATCAGAGATAATGGCAGATCTTGCAAGAACCACTGATTTGCGGATACCCCCCACACATCTTCCCATGTTTTGTTCCAAATAAGCCACCTGCGTGTGTATCAGCCGGACCCAAGATACCGCACAGAGTTTTTGATCCAGCTCATCCCCACAATGGGAAATTCATCCTTTTCTATATCCCTCAGGTTTCCCATATGAAAGAACTTAGACTTCCAAGGATTAAGGCAGAGGCCTGATATCGCACCGAAAGCAGTTAACTCCTGATGGAGATCTGGGAGCGCCTCCCTGGAAAAGCGAAGGTACACCAGTGTATCATCAGCACACATTGACACCATGTGTACCATTGTACCTAACTGAATACCCCACTGCACCATCCTGCTTCTAAGTGTAATCGCCAAAGGTTCCATCGCAAGCGAGAAAAGGAGCGGCGACTGGAGCTCTAAACTATCAGATACTTGATAGCGAAGGCGGACATGAGCCGTTGGTGTAATATAAAGCAGTTTCAACCAACTCAAATATTTTTCCCCCAATACAAGTTTAGCAAGTGCCGCCTATAAGTAATCCTATTCAACAGAGTCGAAGGCGTGTCAAATATCTAGAAGACACCGGGCGCAGTCCGTTTCCTGTAAGTTCGGCGCATGCCGACATGCGCGAGCCGTCGGAAATTATGTGTGGTGTTCCAACCAGGGACAAACCCGGCCTGGTCAGGGTGGACCAGTCGGTTCATGTGTGGCAGGATTCGTGCCGCCAGCACTCCACTCAATATTTTCTCATCAATATTCAAAAGAGATAAGGGCCTATAGGAGCCCGGGTACAAGGGATCACAGTCTGACTTAAGAACCATGCATACTAGTGCTTCCATCATGGTATTATACCCGAGCGAGAGCCTCATTAAAAACTTCAAGGAGATGATCCACCAGCTGAGGTGCAAACGTTTTATAAAACTCAGTTGGGAGGCCGTCGCTTCCAGTCTTCAGTATCTGTCTCCTCAAGGGTAGGCAGCGTTATTGCATTAAGATAGTCCTGTAGTGCCTGTTATCGAATAGGGGCAGCTGTCCTGCACCTTTGTTGCAAGTGAGGCGCTAATTCTTTGAGAATCGCAGCTTGTGTATGCACCACTTCCCCTTTATAGTTACGAAGTTGTAGCACAGGTACCTGTTCTGTCTCCGTACGAATCAATCGGACCAAGAGCGCTCCTGACCTGTTCCCCTCCATATATAATCTTTGCCTGTAAGTGGTCTATTTATTCTTCTCCAGTCTCTACCAAGCCTCAATTAACTCCCCTTTAATCTGCGTCCACTCTGCCATATTGGTTGGAGTCCTATTTAGAGTGCTCTCTAAAATCTTTAATCGTGCTTCCAAGGTATCAATGTCCGCTTTGAGTTGGTGTTGAACCCCATATGTAGTCCTCATGCAGACCCCCCTAATAACGACTTCTATAGCCTCCCATTCAGTGGATCTGGTGGTCTTGGATCCTTAGTTTTCATCAAAATAATGTCGGAGGGCCTCCGCCACCTTTTGTACATATGGGGCCTCTGTTCGGAATCGCCAAAGCGGAATGGACGGTCGGCCCGGTCTGCTAGACACAGTCCGCAATAATGGCGCATGGTCAGACAAATGATGTGGTAGATAGGAAATGGTGTCTCTTGTCACAGAAAGGCCCGCCGAGAGGCAACAATGGTCATTTCGGGAAAAGGTGTTGGCTACGGGGGTAAAGCAAGAGAAGGCTCTTTTAGTTGGGTTGCGCGCTCTCCATTCATCTCTCAACTGCATACCCTGAAGTATACCAGTGAGGGAGTTCACCATACGGGGTTTAGTGTGCTCTTTAGGGGGCTCCCTATCTAATTTCCCATCAAATACACAATTGAAATCTCCAAAAAGGAGGATCTCAGCACCCATGTAGGGCATCGCCGCTTTCAAGACAGCTGGGTAAAAGTCGGGGCAATCCAAATTGGTTGCCTAGACGTTAATAATGCAGAGTTCTCTCCCTTCCTACCTTCCGAACAGAAAAGCATATCGCCCATCAGTGTCCAGAACATGTTGAATGTGTTGGAAAGGGACCCCTGTTGCCACCCACACCAGTGCCCCCCATGCAAAACCAGAATACTATGTGGCATAAATCTGTCCCCTCCACCTTTTACGTAGGCACGCAATTGTGTTCTCCCATATGTGTGTTGATGTAGTCCACGACTACTATTTTATATCTTTTCAGGAAGGCATGTATTTTACGACGTTTGTCTAGGGCTGCCAACCCTCGGACGTTCCAGCTAAGAAACCGTAACGTTTGTACCGTCATGATGATGTAGTGTTATGTGTCCGACTTATGTCCCTCCCCCATCAGTGTCTCTCTCTGATGTACTCCAAAATCTGTGACCTCAAAAATTCCCCACCATCCAAACCAACTTTTAGGAACTAAACATTCTCCCCTCCTCCCCCTCCCATGGCCAGTAGTTTAGATCTGTATATGCATCTAGTGATCCCTATAAGAAACGACACACACTGCCTTAAACTTCCCCTCCCACAAGCACCTCAATATCTGCACGCCAGATCTAGGGTCCTGACTTGATCAAGTCGTTTCTGAAATGTCATTGGCTGTGCAAGAGAGCTGGTGGCGTCGGACGCGAGATTGCTCTCAAGCTTCCCCTGCGGACCTGGTCTCTAGTGGGGGTGTAGCTAGTCCGGCGGCTGCCCTTGTTCTCAAAACATTTATATATTGGCATGGCACTCAACCTATACTTTTAGATTAAATTAAGGAGAAACAGAAAAACTCACAGTTGGGAAGTCAAGGAAGCACTCCCGCATTACGGTTTAGAAGGCTCCTAGGAGCCCCCATAGTGGGATTCAATGGGCCAACTTATCTGTACAGGTAAGCATTTAGTGGATAGTAAAAGTCATTCATGTCCACTGCCTGGTCCTTCGTCTTCTTGTTCAATGTCTGGTGTTCTTTCCACCGAGTCTGGGACCACCTCCGAATCTGAGGCTTGCAGTGTTCTGTCCCGGAGGACCATGATGCGGCCCAAACTCATTGTTCTGTGTTGTTGCGTATGTTGTGTTGGCTGTCTGCAACCCCTCCCCGAGGACTGCGGTGAGGAAGGTGTCCCGGCTGAGCTAGTGGAAGGCACCAAACGTCTCTCCTTCGGGGCCCTGGCATCCAACCAGTCTCTTGCTTCCTCTGCCGAGAAAAAGAACAGAGCGCGACCCTCCCTCTCCACCCGGAGCTTTGCCAGGAACGTAAGGCTATATTGTAAGTTTAAGTCTCGAAGCCGCCGTTTAATTGCAATGAAGGTCTTCCTCTGTTCCTGAACCTGTTGTGTGTAATCCGGATACACTGTTATGGAATGTCCCTCGAAGAAGAACAGTCTTCCGCTGCAAGAGAGCTGGAGCAAATGGTCACTGTACCTGAAGTTGAATAACTTTGCGATGATAGCTTGAGGGGGTGCTCCTATTCTATTAAAAATTCTATTAAAATTATTTATTACGCGCACTATCACCAGCGGTTTCTTGGCGCTCATTGACATATAGCGTTGATCAAGGGTGAGGGATTAATCATAGGCAGCTTGAAAGAGCAGGGTTTTTAGAAGTGTACGAAAGCAGTATTACGATGGACAGAGACGGAGAGAAGAAGGTAGGGCGTTCCAGGTGGAGGGAGCCAGAACGGAAAAACTCAAACCTCCATGCTTTTTTCTTTTAAATCTTGGGACCTCAAGGAGGTTTAGTGATGCTGAGCGAAGGGCTCTGGGAGGAATGTGACGGGACAAGGCCAAAGAGATGAACCTGGGAGCTGCGTCCGATAGGGCCTTAAAGGTAGTACATGCCAGTTTGAAAGTGCAGCGTTTGGAAACAGGGAGCCAATGCAGGCTGCGGAGGAGGGGAGTGACGTGCTGGTGTTTGGGCTGACGGAAGATCAGCCGAGCAGCCTGATTCTGCACCAGCTGAAGTCGGTGGAGGTGACATGCAGGAATTCCTGCGTACAGAATGTTGGCGTAATCAAGGTTGAGGCGGTGGGGGGGGGAACCTACCAGCGCTCGGTGTGATCCCTCAATACAGAAGAACTTCGATAACTGCTTAGGAGCCATTTCCCAAATTATTCAGTCCTCCAAAAACAGTTCCACTGCGGGGCCCTCCGCTTTTTCAGCGAATCCCACAAATCGTAGGTTCCCCCTTCACGACCGACCTTCATAGTCTTCCGCTCGGTTTAGCGTTTGATCACCTGACCCTTCAGTACCACCATTGTGGCACTAAGGTTCTTAACTTCTTCTTTTAATGCATCAGTATCTTTTTCTGTGACCGTCACTCTGTCCAAAACTTTCCTAATGTCACATCTCAGGAGATTAAGATCTATGGCCACATCTCGTCCCTACTTGACATCAATGTCAGTGCATCCTTGGCAGCTCTCTCCAGTGTTCCCTTGTCCATTGCTTGGTTTTCGTTGATATCTTCGGGACAATGGGATATAGGCTGGGCATAATAAAATATTTTATTGGATTGTGATATTGGTGGCTTGTCTTTCCCCATACTGCCCAGTTAATGATATTGGGGTATGCCCTATGTGCCACTTCCCATTTGGGAAATACCAAAAGTGGCTCCCCCCTGCTTCCGCGATCCTACCAAGAATGCAACTCCCTCGTATGCGTAGGGATCTCTTCTCATCCCTATTTCATTTAAGTTGCCAGTCTCAGTCCGGACTGCGCGTATTTGGATCAGAGTCACCCCACGTTGCCAGACCTCCGACTCTTTGCCTTGAGATCCGATCTGACATCTGTGATTCCTTAGCGAAGACTCCGAGGGGGTAACCCCCCACACATCTTTCCTGCTATTTTAAAAGCAAGTCCGGGGGCTCAGGCCATCTTCCTCCTCTTGGGGTCCTTTTACCCTAGCTGCTGTCTTTCATAACAGATCCACTGACTCCTCAGTTCCCGCAGCTAGGCTACCTCTTGTGCTTCTGCTGCATTGCATCCGTGCTGCTGATCCGCCTCGTCCTGGTCACCCCCCAGCAAACCGGGAAGGGGGTCCCGAGTCAGGGGCTAACCAGACTCACCCGGGGCCTCTGTAGCTGCTCTCCCTTCAATAGCCCACAGTGACTCAACTGTTCCCAGCGCGATCCACTCTCCGCTGGGGATTACAAACAACAGCGCTGTCTCAGTGGGGGACCAACTGGCTTTCCTGCCCTTCAGTGGTTGTGGGTGATTTCGAAGGCCCGAATTCCGGCCCGGGGCCGCTCCGCAGCAGACGTCTGATCAATCCTCAGCTCGGCACACTCCACAGGGTCACCTTCTCTTTTCGTGGGGCCGCAACCTGTCGTCCCTTCCCCAGCAGGTACCAGGAAAGTCTCGGGCCCAGCGTCTCCGCCGATCTCCTCGGCCCGAATCGAGGATGGTGCCGGCCTCTCGCCCGAGTCAGGACCTCGTTTTCTTTATCCGAGGGATTTGTGCCGCAATTTCTCAAGCCTGTGGTGGCTAAGAGTCTCATGGGTCCTCGGAAATCATTTTGTGCAAGTTTTGAAAGCCAGGATTCAGTAGGATGTCATTTTTCGTGAGCCGCCCCACAGAGCTCTCTCAGAGCCTGTCTACGCAGCCATGTTGTCAAGCCATGCCCAACTGTGAATGCTCGATATATCAGTTATGGTTCGTTTGATCACTCCATCCGTTACTTGTATGACTGTGTTAATTCTAGAGCTAATGCATGCTAGCACTGAACTGTTGGGCTGCGTGCATTTATCAGACCAAATCCATTCCTGGCTCGCCCAGCTGCTTTGGTGACACTGGGTAACCTCTGGCATATCGCACACCACTGTGACAGCGACAATCAATTCACATGTCTGTCCAATCCTATTTCAGTCGCACTCTCTGTGCCTGCCATTGTGACCACAGGTAGAATGACATCAGGGTTAGAGACCAGAGAGGGAGCCTAGGAAATGGCTTTCACATTTTGAAGAAGTTTGCAGGTGTGCAAATTACCCACTCCTAGCTTGGAGAGGTAGTGATGAAAAATGACAATACAGGACACTTTCAAGGCCCTTTAATTGGGATGACTACACTTTAAATCCTTTAACAAGGATCTATTGGAGGGCAAGCCTGGTGCCAGCAGCCACGTAAATTCCAGCGCCAATTGCATACATAAGTCAATCCAGTTAAAAAGCTGGTAGTTGGATCTTGGGATTAAGCTGATGGCCAGCTGCGAAGTGAGCCACCGCCTGTACCAGGCCCTGCTATCTGTGCTCCCTTGATGCTCTTGACTGAAAGTCCTGGGGGTACAAAGTATTCTCTTTAAAATAATTGAGCGTGTTTAAAGCAGGCCGGTCGCCTGCTTACTTCAGCTAGGAATAATGGAATAGGACTCTGTTAGAGCCAGTATTCGAAAATCCTTTACTGTAGTTCTAATAGTGTCTTCTGTCCTAACAGAAGACGTTTCCATATGGTATTCCTCATTTGTAGCCAATAGCAGTACTTACGTGGATTCCCTTAATTCCTAAAAGGTTATTAACGGAATACAAGTCAGTGGCATTAAAGGAAGAAGTAACCACTTTCTTTTCTTGAATTCTCTAGAAATACAATATTGTAAGAGGACAACTCCCTCCAACTTACCTTGGAGGATTGTTCCTCTTTGGAGATTCTGAAGGAAGTGCAAACACCTTAAGACCTAATTTTGGGCTTGCATTTTCTATGAGGTAAGTTCCAACTCCGTAGGAGCTGCCTCCACCATCTGATTGTCAGGACATTTAAATAGTTGTTTGAAGCACAATTCTTTGTGCTGTTTCCAATATACATTGGCATTGAATTCGCTGTTTTATTCTACTATTCCAACTAAAGTGTTCATGATTAGTTGTTGTTCTCGATAAAATGTTGTGAAGGAGTATATAAAACAAATACATTGATCAATAGATGTTGTCAGCCTCTGATTTAAGAGTGAATAGTATCAGTGTTGAGTACCTTTTCCCGGCAGCTCTTATCATCTCAACTGATTGATTTTGATGTTATCTTGGACGTTGGCTTGAGGAAGTGATGTACTTACAAACTTACATCCTATTTTTCATCCAAGGCATTTAGCTTTAAAAAGCGTTACTCTCATGTGTTAGTCCAATTTGTTCAATGGAAGCAGAACAAAACTACATCGCCCAGAAAGAATTAGGCTGTCTAATATGAGTCCAGGAAAACAGAAAAAGATTTCGACAACATGTAATGTGATGGCAAAGCCAGGGCTTACTCTCCAGAAGGATGTTTGTTAGTGATGAAGGTAGCATTTCAAATTGTGTTATTGGTGCTTGTGCATCTCGGTCCACAAAACATTCTAGAGTTTGGAGCACTTGATTTCATGGTCCATGCAGGGAGAAATGTATGTACATGGCCTTGCTAATGGCCCTTTCACTGTGGTAGTATCTGTCTGTAGTAAAGTAATGTTCAGATTAGCAGTGACCTTTGGGCTTGTGCAAGATGTGATTGGCTAAAAAAGAGAAAGACCTTACTGTAGATGGCCAGTCTATGTTGTGTTTTTAGTTTTTTTTATCAGAAGTTGCTTCGCGGATCTTGTGGTTTTAAGTGCAGAAGGGCATGAAACTGTCCAGCTGCAAGGGGTAAATGCCAGAATGTGTGTGGGGGGAGCAGGGAACAGAACTTTCTAGACCCTTACTTATAAATGTTTCCTTATCTCAACCATAAAGCTTTTTTATAGCTGTTTCTGACAGGTACTAGTAGTCTTTGACCAAGGAGATGAACAAGGCTGGTATTCCATCATGGTTTTGAAATCCTACTGTTAATGTGACATTTAAAATAGTAAGCCAAGTCAAATCATTCCTTTGTTAAACCTGATTGATTTCTGTTTATTTAATTGATATTTTACAGGAGGAGCAGGAGTATGTAGAGCTCCTTGCAGCAGAGAAACATCAGGTGAATGCTCTCAAGAACATGCAGCATCAGAACAAAAGCCTCTCCATCCTTGATGAGATCCTTGAAGATGTCAGAAAGGCAGCTGATCGGCTGGAGAAGGAAATTGAAGAACATGCCTTTGATGACAACAAATCAGTAAGTGAAGAAATGGAGAACACACCTTCAGCTTTTCTTTTTTCTTGATTAAATATTCTGCCTCCTGTGTTGGGCTGTATAGTGAGCCTGCAAATCTGAGGCCCATGTTATCAAATACATCATACATTACAACACTAAATGGGCAATAGCTGTTTTCATTCTGTTTGTGATTATATAATGTTTTGTGGTTGGACAAAAATGTGTCTTTCAACAATAAGCTGCTAATTATACCATTTGATGTTTGTGATCTGGGCACTTTTCAAGGGTACTCGTCCCATGCTAGCTGGATCCAGGAAGCCATTTAACTTATAAGCCCCTATCCGTTCAGCAAGTCAATGTTTTGAAATCTCTACCTTTGTGCAATTTGTGCAGTCCATGCAAGCTTCAGTAATCACTAGGCATGACGCTATAAATACTACTTCAGCAAATGCCCCACAGGCCTCACTTGCACTTTGAAAGTAGTATGATAGTCTAAAGGTAAACTGATTACTGAACTGAGAAAACTGGACATCACACATTCTCCATGTGATTTACTTTGGATGCATATTTCGGCAAGAATCCAGGCCAAATTGTTTTGACAATCTCAAACAGCTTTGCATCTGAAGAAACCACTTTATTTAACAATGCTCCTCTCAATTGTGGACATCGTAAGAGATCCCAGTGATGAAAATATTAGAATGTTTTTATTTGAATGAGAAGCAGTTACCTGGAAATGGTGATGGGTGAAATCCTCAGAATGAATGCTTAAAAATGGTAATCATGTTATTGTTTTCGTGTGGAACAAGGGAAGCAGTTAACAGCTCAATATCAAGAAGTGAAGTCTGAGATCTGCTCTTCCCCAGCAGCTCCGCTGTGCCGTACTCTGCCTCTGGTCGCACCAAGGCAGAGTGCGAGACCGTGTCATGCCTCGTGCACCTTGCTGGTGCCCGTTGCTGCGTTTTGCCCCTTGTTTGTGCTGATATTGTTTTCATTCTTTTTTTTTTTCTCCTCGCATTGTGCCCTCTTGCTGAGGTGATATATTTTAATTCTGTTTCCACTGCGTTGTGCCCATTCTGTTTGACTCGCTTTGTGCCTGTGCCCATCCGTTTTTCTTGTTGCGCTACCAGCGCCAGGAACCCTGGATCTCCAACCATGCGCCGCTACGACACTACCACCCTCCTCGCACTCAACCCCTGAAGACTCTAAGACTGCCAACAGGCCTCGCCGAACACGACCCACGGCCAGTTCTCCTGCCTCCACTGTCGCCAGACCTTCATCACCACCCCAGCCTCCAACACCCCTGACGCCAGCACCAGCGGCACCCTAAGATGCATCCTCCTCAATGTGCTCTCCATACACAAACACGCCATGGAAATCTGGAATCTACTCGACTCTCTCACCCAACATCGCCCTCTTCACGGAAACCTGGATCAATGCCTTCTCCGACCACGACATCAACAACTCAATCCCGGACGGATACAAGATCACATTGACACCCTCACAGGTGAGTAGCGTGATTGATAGGTTACTTGAACAAAGATAGAGCTGAGGTTCACTTGAGTAAAGAGATAAGATGTGCACCTGTCAGATAGTAAGAGAAGTGCACAAAATGTCTTTGAGACCTGTTATGGTGGGTTTCAGAAGCAACCTGTGCTTTGTGGTAGACTTGGGTGGCGCATAGTGTAGTGCATTCTGCGCTCCAGGAGAAGAAAAATTAGCACTCTTTCCTGTGAACTTCTCATTCAGTGACGCTGTACAGCAACGCAAGTAGTCCCAAATGGCTGTAGAAAGATATGTTCAATGACCCAGTGGCAGCCACCTTGTTAGTTTAAGCAAGTTTGACAGACCCATACAGCATTCAGGTTGTAGGGAAAAGAAAAAGAAGGCATCAAAATACTTGGCCAGTTACACAAAGTACTTGGCCTGTTACACTCTGTGATTGGCACACTCCAACTAACACATTTCGGCTACTGTCAAGAGCGTTGTTTGGCTGTGCATTGCGGGGAAGGTAATTTCTTTTGTAAATTTGTTGTTTCTTTATTACTATGCGGGTACCTCATCTACTTGAAGTTGACAAGTGTGGATATTTTATTCTTGCTTTTTTAATACAGCAAGTGCAATGGTGTTATATTAATTTAAAAAAAATTAAAACAATATAATACATTGGTTCTGCAGCTTCAGCACAGATTGAAATTGTGGGGACAGCTAAGAGTTCTGTGTGTCATGTACTGCTGCTGTTGGTGAATGTAGTAATGCATCATTTGGTTTCTAGACTGCACAATGTAGCTCCACCGCCATTTTTCTTAAACATTCCTGATCCAGTGGTGAAGTACAGAAGGTGGAGATTTATTTTTGTAAACTATGCTAGGGTACGTGCAACTAATCTCTGTGATGAGTGCAAGTATTCTCTTCTCATGCACTGTTTAGGAGGTGAAAAGCAAGCTTGTATTCTCCGGTTAGAGTGACCCTATCTGCCTTGTGTCAGTATAGTCATGGAACACTACCTCTTTGGCTTAAGGGAACTAGGAGAACATAAGATAGTGTAAGACTATATTAGCAGCCTGAGGGGAAAAAACCTCAAACTGCAACCGAGGAGAGAATAAGGGGCCAATTGGCCTTGAAGTGTGATAGCATTAAAGCAAGTGAGGACCTTTGGCTAAAAGATTAATTTCCACTAGAGGAGGTGATAACAATAGCCTAAAGAGTAGAATACACAATAAGGCACTTGAAAGAACTGAGTGGTGCGATAAGCAAACACATGTTTCACTAAGACAAAGTGGATGAAGTAGTTTGAGAAGTTCAACCTTGTGTCTGATGCAAAGAAAAACAAAAGTCATTTAAGTAGTGCATTCTTTGTGTGTGCAAACAAATTCACGAAGCCTGTATGAATGTTTGTCCTACCTTACAAATGTAATTGGTTTGGTGAAAGAAAGAACACTTCAACAAGTGTTGTAGAAACAAGATGAAAAAAGAGCAATGTTGGGAAGGTGATTTCACATGAGGTCGTATTCCAAGTTAGTGGTTCAGAGAAAGATCCCTTCAGTAATAAAGTAAAGATAGACAGCATTGATATTTCAATAAGATTTGTTTCCTGTTCACATTTGGCCATAGTTAGTGAATCCATATTTGAGGAGAATTTTAAGGACAAAATAGAACTAGGTAAAATGGATGTGTGTCCTGGGGGTAACTCACCTAAAAATGTTGGGTTACTTTAACGCCTGTCTTGAGGTTGGAAGGAGCTACTTGATTGCTAAATTGTATGTTTCTAACAAAGAATACAATTTGATAGGGTGGCCTCATCAAAGATTGTTAGGTTTGATAGTCAAAGGTGAAACATTTTGAGAAAAAGTTTGAATTGTTTTCTTTTTTTTGCAATAAATTAGGGAGTTAACAGTATTCAAACTAGAATAAGATTGAAAAAAAAGCAGTGCCTGTTGTTGCGAAGGTAAGACGTGTGCCTGTAAGTGCACAGGACGGGGTTAAAAACCAAAAAAACTAGAACGCCTCACTGACATGGGAGTGATAGAATCTTTTGAGGAAACAAAATGGTTGGCCCCAATAGTTGTTGCTAAAAAGCCAATGGCGAAATTCACTTATAAGTTGAACTTGGAGCTCTCACCAGGGAGGTGGCTGGAGAGAAGTTCCCACTTCCAAACAGAGATGAGATAGTGACAGCCTTAGCCGGAGCAAAGTATTTCATATTGCTTAATCTGACTTTAGCTTATCACCAAGTTTAATTCGGCATCTGCTCCAAGACTTGACAGCTTTCATCATGCCCATGGTAGCACATAGGTTCAAGAGAATGCCTTTTTGGTTTGATATCCACGACTTCAGTTTTCCTGAGATTGATGACATACATTTTGGTGGAATAGCTAAAGTCCTTTGTTATCGAGATCTTTTGATTTTTAGCAACACCAGGGAGGGACATGACGCAATGGTGCGTTTAGTTTTGGATACGTTGATTATAGCAAGCGTTACCGTAAGAAGAGATAAATGCAAGTTTGGTATGTGTGATGTAAACTATTTGGGAAATCATATATCTGGAATAGGTGTCTCACCCAAGAATTAGTGGATGCAATTTCTGAGGTAAAAGAGCTTTACACTAAAGATTAACTTGTGTATTATAGGTATGGTAGGGTACTACAACAGGTTCATAAAGAGATATGCGGATAAATCGGTCTTTCTAAGGAGCTTGCTGAGCAAATAGTTGGATTTATTTTTGGAATGAGGAACGTTAAAGAGAATTTTATGAGCTGAAGGAAGACCTGAAGAATGGACTGAGCTTGCAGGCATTTGTGCCAGGAGATAAAACATTTATTGTAACGAATGCAAGCATTAAGGGTGTAAGTGTAGTTCTAGTGAAAAAAAATGTGGTGTAGAACAGTTGATTGACTGTCCTTCATATTATGCAAGAGAACTGGAACTGAACTACTCTATCATCAAGAGGGGACATCTGGCTGTTCATTGGGCCTTGAGGAAGTTTTGAAATTTAGTGTGAGGTATATTTATGGTATGTTCAGTTCTTAAAGCGTGGTTAGTAGTCTTCATGAGAAAGGGGTTAGATCCCCTCTCTTCAAGAATAAGGAGATTGGTAATTGGTCTTCAGGAATTTGATTTCAGGTGTGAAGAATTTTCAGGCAGTTTGTCCTGTTTAGTGGTGAATGATGAGAACAGTGAAGTTTAGGATGATTTTGTGGAAGAGGACATGAGTGTGAGTGTGTGTGTTCACGATAGCGGAGGATGACTGGAAGTTGGAAATGGAAAAATAATTCTGGACTGGATTAAGAGTTTGGCTGCTGGGATACTCCATCACAAACATGACCAATATCTCGTCCGCCGTATTGCAAGATCCATAGGATGTAATGGATGTGTAATTTGGCGGACGGGATATCAGTCATGTTTGTGACAAAGTAACCCTGTCTGCCAAACTCTTAATCTGGCCCTCAGTTTTCATAAGTGTTAGAGCTGATGTTACCTGGGAAGTTTGAAGAATTAAGCAATGCATCGTCATGGTTAAAGGAAAATTATCAGCTGATTAGGTGGTTTTGTTAAGAAGAACAAGGTTTGTACCTCCGTAAGGTTTACGAGGGAAATTATTGGCGCACATGAAGATAGCTAAGACTGAAGAAAGAAAGTGCTCAAACTTTTGGTGGCCATGGGTAGAATTGGAAGTGAAACATATGGTGAGATGGTGCAAGGAGTGAAACAATAGAAACAAGGTGTGCTAGACAGATACCTCCATGGTGTGTAGAACTCTTCAAAAATGTCCATGGAATTAGGTAACTATTGATATAGTTTGACCATTAAAAGGAGAAGATGATACACCTTACTTAATTGTGTCAATGGATCTCAACTCAAGTTGGCTAAGAAGTTGGGTATGTGCAAGATACCTTGTTTGGAGGTATAATTTGGTTTTCGGAAGAGCTGTTCAAGAGAAAGAGTTTTCCTAACTGTTTTGTTTGACAATAGACTTCAGTTCTGTTCGGTTGAAATAGAAATGTATCTTAAAGTTTGTGGGTTTCAGCATAAGAAGAGTTTAATCTACCTTCCCAAAGCCAATGGAGCAGTACAAAGTAGAAGCAAGACCTTGAAAGAGAGCATAAAATTGGACGGGGTAAACAGTTAGCATTGGAGGATAGCCTTGCTGGGAGCAAGTAAAATCATATTCCTCACCATTTCTCCAATGTGAAATCACCCTTTGAACTCTTAAAGAGGATGGGTTGGGAAAAAGGGGTTTAGTTCAGTGGGCTAGGTGAATGGAGAAAGAAAGAGATGCAGGTGAAGAGACATCAGTATTTTGATAATAGCAACTGTGTGAGGGACATTGATTCTGTGTTGGAGACTGGGTGAAAGTGAAAGCGTCCACCAGGTGTAAGCAATAGTCAAAACTCTCAAAGGCAAAAAAAATTGTAAAAAAGTTCCAAGACACTATAAAGATTGATGATGGAAGGATTTGGAACTAGAGTCCGGGTGGTGTACCACACTCCTGCAAAACATACATTGGTCTGTGTAGAAAAGAATATGTGAACAGCCAAGCAAGTGACATAAACAATGGCTGTGAGGATGTTGTTGGTAAGGGAAGTTGTAGAGTGAGAAAGCATCCTAGTTATTTGAAGTATTTCTTTAGTAGTTGATCTGTATATAACATCTGTACAACCTTGCTTTATTCATTTGCTTATTAGCGTTGTTCTTGTCCTATTTCTGTTTAGAATGTTGTTTTGTTAAGTGATGTCTTTATGAAGAAGGGAGAAGTGTGAAATGCCTTCTCCTTTCTAGATGCCTTGCACTGTTTTAATGCCATTCTAGAATCCTTAAATGGAAATATTAGACTGCTTGTATTTGGGTCAGCGTCTGTTATTTGGAGTTGGCAATGGGTGAGATACTGAGAATATATGGTTTGGGACTTAAAAGCACTAATCGTGTTAGTATCTTTGTGTGGCACACCTCTTTACTCAGGCCTTATAAACAAAACATCTGTTGTATCTGCACATCATGATATGAGGTTTTATTTGAAAAGCAACATCATATATTTAATAACTCTTTTATTAAAGCAGTTGATTCTAAATCCTTAAACAACTTTTTGGGGGGATTACTTTATCAGTCCTGTTTAGAAACCGGTGACATTACATTGTGGTATTGATAGCAGCCATGGCATTACTTAATTGAACGGCACACTTTTAGAGTTCTGTGCTACTCCACAATATTTAATCCCCTATTCTGAGGTATATTAAAAAAAGAAAAGGACAGAAAAGGGAGTTTCTTCCTAAATCACTCTTACAAGTAATGTGGTAATGATATATAATGTGTGTATTCTGCATGTAACTTTACTGCCCCCAAGTTTCTCTGAGGAAAGATTTCGCCAGGTGAAGACTGGCAACGTTTTATCCCTCTAAAAAGCTTTGTAGTCAGCAATTACCTGTATAATTCTGTTTAGTAACACCAGTTTCCTATTATTTCCCCATACCAAAAATAAACCATTTAGAACACTGTGGTAATTTCACATCATCTATTTTCTAATCAAAGTATGTGGTCTTAGTTTAAAATTGCAGCATCATGATTTTCACCATTCGTTGAAAGCCAAACTTGATATTCATTGTTAGTACACCACTCATTATTGCTCACATTATCATCCCTGTTAGTAATCAATGCCACTGCAGGTTATGAACTGAGCTAGTAGTCTGTGCTACTGCAGGCTATGCATTACATTCGCATTCAGTTCCACTGCTGGGCATTACTTGAATGTGAATAGCACCTCTTGTTGCTAATGTGACCTGCCATGTAGTATTTAACAGAAGTAACAGAAGCATTTTTTATATGCATGTTTTAGCACACATCAATTCACTGTCTGATAAGTCCTTTTTGAACCTCTGCCGATTGGAAGCTCACAAGTATTTATTTTCTATCCAGTAGGTATGAGAAATATTTCACTGCAAAATATTTCAGTTATGTTAGTTGCACCACATTACGAGTGCTGATGTGATGACCATATATTGGTAACCTGTAGCGCTGCAATATATGTAATGCTAATTAGTAACACCCTACAAAGAGTGACATGATCCGCTTCCTATTGGCAGTCTTGACCACTGCAAAGTGAATGCTGGTGGCCTAAACAACTATTGATGTTTATGTACCCTCCAAATTCATTTCTAGTCTAGCTGACTAGCAAGATTCATGGAGGAAAAATTGCCTTCCAGTACTCAACAGCAGAATCGCTTTCTGGGCCCAATTGTGCTTCTCTCTTAACTACGGAACTATCCATCACAAACAAAAGGCAAACTATGAGAACCTTTACAAAGTCGGACCCCAACAGAGACCTCACAACAAGAGGACCCACTTGCAACTTTGTCGCTCAAGGACAATCCTCCATTCTTCAGCTCTGACCACGTGACCAGCTCCTCTCCAGTCTTGTGCCTAAACTTGACTAAAGCGAAGCTTTTCAAATCAAGAGACTGCCCAAGAAAGAGCAGCCAAATAGATCTGAGATCCAAGACAATCGGACCATACACGACATGCCTTCAAGAACTTCAATGGCTTCTTGAAGAGTGGTTATATTCACACAAATCTGTATGGTTATCCAAGCTGTTGGACACTACGCCTTATCTATCTGCACAAGTTGTTATCCCGCTACACCACAAATTCTACAGCAAATTGGAGATACACCATTGTGTATCTGGGTGGGAGGAGAATTGACACAAGATAAATCTGAAGGCTATAATCTGACAGACCTAGCTGCCAACAGAGTCCTGCTGAAGGCACAGTTCATTTTATGCAAACACACATGCTTGTGAATTAGCCAATTGTCTATGATTTATTTTGCATATATGTACCAGCGGAAAACTAGTGCATACTAAAGTATGTTTGTGTGCACTAAACAGACCATAATGTGTACAGAGTATAGCTCAATAGTCTAACTTAAATCCCTGTCTTGTGAACAGCCTTTCTGCCCCATACGGCATCCTATATCACCATTGACAAACAAGGCAAAGTATGTTACCTAGAAATATGATTGCTGCCAACCATAAGCAATAAAAAGTGAATGGACAATAGTCCTTCTTTCACGCACCTTGGCACATTTTCCTACTAATGTTCTAATGTAGCCCTGTGATATGCTCATAAATCGATGAAAGTGTAGAGAAGTCATCTTGGTAGATTGCACTGGGAAATATGCTCCACCAGGCCCCAGCCCAGTTCTATTCAAAGTGATAGGAAACAAGTTGAGCAGACTGTGCTTACTGTGTGTGCATTCTTCCGTCATGCTATGTATATAGTTTACATCTGTTTGTGCAGCCTGAAAACAGGGAATTTGGTTTACCTCAGGTGTTTGAGCAATTCGTGAGTAATCACAAAAATGTCCAAGTTTGAAGTCCTCAACTTCAAGTTGAACCCCTGACTCATGTTTATCTCTAAGATTAGTTTCTTCAGGTGTGGCAGATGGTCTGGGGTTGTACAGCAAGATACATTTTGTCATTGGACTTTCACGGCTGAACCGCCTGTCACGGTATGACACACAGACACTAACTTGGTTTGGGTTTTTCATTGTTCCTAATTCTTCGCAAAACACCACTGCAGTTGTGAAGGGTGCATCTTGGAGTGTGGGTATTTTGTTGGTAAGGATTATAAGTCTCACAACCCTGCCATATTGGGGGACAAGGCCATCTTGTGATATTTTACTTATATGGTATTTTTTAACATGCAGCACTATGCAACTTTCCAGGTACACCTAACACAAACCAATACACCCTACCCACAGTCTTTGGAAATGTGTTAATTACTGCCTGTATATCATACTACACTTGGGAATGTTTGTAAAAAGTCTGCCTTTTCAGTTAGTTGTCTATCAACAACCTGCTTGATTTCCCCCCCCCACCCCCCTTTCTGGTAACTATTTGGTGTACAGTAGCCACCCTATATGCCTTTGTCTTATGTTCAGTCAATGCCTTAATTACAGCATTTCTTTTGAAATGCTTTTACAGTCACTAAATGATAAATAGATATGCGCACTCAGAGTGCCATTTTTAAGTCTTCTAAGGGCAGTTGTAATCTGTACACTGTCGTAGTAGGAGAAAATTGTGTATTTCAAAATTCGTGGTGCACCCCAAACTTCTATGACTGCCCGTTATTGTATCTCAAAAAAGTGAAGGGTGCTTTCATTGACTGTGATTTAACCCATTGTTCGTATCTGTGTTGGTACACAAGGCGGCTGTAATTATGCACAAGATGAATCTCTATAACCAATAATAACTAATAACCCTGGACTAAACACGAACCTTTGTTGTCTTGAGCAGACTTCTGCCCGGCGTAGTGTTTTAGAGCACCGTCTGGGGCGGAAAGCACTGCAATATCTTTATTAGCCAGGTGCGCAATTACCACTTGGGCATAGAAATATATATCATATCAGTGTCTTCAGTGCACTTTAAACAACCTCAGCGTTTTGGATATACCCAAGAAAAGGACAAGTCATTACCATACAAACAATACACAGCTCACCTCATTTCCTTTCTTAGGTAAATAAATGTGTAGTAATCCATAGACAGCTGTTAAGAATGAATACAAGTCCCTGTCTACTTTGGGCTACATTTTACACCACGCCATTAAGGAGAGAGAAATGCACTTTATTAATGTAAAGGATAATTATGGAAGTAAGCTAATTCAAAGTGTTAATAACCGACTAATAGTTGTGATTACCTGCATCAACTGCTTTTTACACTGTGAGAATTGCTAGGGCCATAAATAGCTATTAAAGTCCAAGAAAGGGTGCTTGCAGAATGCCAAACATCTTGGTATCCAGGTGCAATCATGCATACTCCTAGACAAAACATATTGGAACAAAGTCTTCAAATTGAAAGAAGTGAAATCCATAGCTTTTCTAATTTCCCTCAGTTAAAAATGTCATAAACTTGCTCCATCTACCTGCAACATTTTTTCTCACATTGTACTCTTTAGACCTTAGGATTCCTACTAACCTCTTCCCTTCTGACCGCTCTAAACCTACCTCTCCATTGCTTAAGGCTTACTGCAATATTTTGAAAACCGTGGTTGAGGCATGACATTTAACCTTCTCTGGACATATCACTTTTGTAGCTTCTTAAGCATCCCAGAGATATGGTCCTGGTAGCCACACTGGCTAAAACCTTAACTATGTACTAGCACATTTTCTACATTCTACCCATGATATGTTCTGGGGCTCCTAAAAACATTGCATTACAAAAGACCTATTGCAAGCCAACTGCACTCGTTGCTCTATCTGTTTCCTAAAAAACATGAAAGCTGATTAGCCTGTATGCTAATATAATAACCACGCAAGTTGTTAGATGGTTCACGTGACCTTCTAAATGTAACATTAAGCATTATCCAAGGGAGCTTACTTCGTGAGAGACTTAAATACAAACTGTACCCATCACATAAAGAGTCCTAAATCGTCCCTGGGTTGACTATTGATGCTCTAGATCCCACCAGCATGAGTTCCTTGTTTCCGGTGTAAATGTATATCACGCACAATATATTATACATGAAAAGTAAGTAATATTTAAAATTGTGCACACTTGATGACTATAACATAATTAGTACATTTGTATTCTGCATTATCCAAAATCTTTTTTACGCAATGCTTTTTAGGTATATTCTTAATATAGCTATTGTGCTGCTTTCATGAAACGAAACCTATTGAGGGGGCGTGGCCAGCCAGGCAACATGGCGGACGCGATTTCTTAGAGCTCCGTCCACACGGCCCTGTAATTATCCTTTAATTTTCCTGATTGCGAGGAAATCTCCCCCGCACTGAGCGGAATTGGTGCGGGAACACCTGTGCAAGCCGCGGACGAGACCTGCAGCAATTTTTGAGGCGGCGGGGCCATCTGAACGGACACTGCCGTGCAGAGGCGCGGAGCGCCGGGTGAAAAAAGCCCCCCACAACCCGCCCGGGCTGCGGTAACCAGGAAACGGCCCGGGCCGGCCGAGAACAGAGGCTGGAGAGAGAAGATTCCGCAGGCTGACTCTAGCAGCCTGGGGAGAAAACTCCGGAGGCAGCAGCGGTGCAACCTGTGAGAGCGGGAAGGCGTCAGGAGGCGGCCGGTGGGGCCGCGAGCGAGTGGTCCCCTACCGCACGCCTGGTGTGGCAAGAGACAAGGCGGTGGTGCCCACGGGGACGAGGCACATCAGAGGAGAGCCACACTGGTCCCGCGCTAAGGTGGGTAGCGAGAAAGGAGGGGGGCCCCCACCAAGCGCACCTCCAGGACCGCATCAGCAGGGCAGAGGAAGGCAGAGACGAGGACCCGGACACCAGTGGGCCCCCTACCATAGACGGTTCCCCCCCCCCCCCCTGCTGCTAGAGAGGAGGGAAGCAGCAGCACCAGCTGCAGAGCGGCCATTTTGGCGGCGGAGCACCCCGGGGCCAGAGTTGCAGCGGGGGGCACAGCAACGATCAGACAAGACCCCTGCGAAGCACTGCTACGCTTCCCACGCCACTTACGGGCACACTGTGATCCTGGTCGGGAGCTCATAGCTTGCCGTGGACAACTGAGATGTTGCGTGGCTGGAGCTGCTTGCTGCCACTGAGGGGGTTGCTGGACAGCGAGGAGCTGCTTGCTCTCCTGCCGGCAGACACGCTGTCCCCGCACTTTGTGGTGGAAAGAGCGCACAGAGTGCCAGCGCAAGCACAGAGACCCGGTGCCCGTCCTCGCCCGTTCCTTTTCAAACTCCTCAATTACCGGGACCAGGACACTGTGCTCCGCGAGACCCGGAAGATGGGTGACCTCAAAGTGGGCAACCGCCACGTAATGTTCTTCCCCGATTACACTGCCACAGTCCAGAGGAGGCGCGGCTCGTACTTGGCGGTAAAGAAACAGGTGCGAGAACTGGAACTGCCGTACTCGCTGTTGTTCCCCTCCCGACTGCGAGTGGTCGCCAAGGGGGGCACCCGCTTACTCGAGGACCCATCGGAAGTCTGGGACTGGCTGGAAGAGACTGGACAATGGACGGGAGCATGGCCAGCGGGCCCGGAGGAGGGTGGCTGGCACGAACAACATTCCAGAAGGCGGCGGAGAAAGAGGGGGACCCTGCGGGTTGCAGGCCCGGGACAAGCAGCGTCCAACTCAGAGAAAATTGGGCAGGAAGCAATTGAAGCGGTTGCGACACTGGGGGTGGAGAATGCTGAGGGAGTTCTGGGCTCCAGGCCACAGAGCGACGCCGACGCAAGTGGGTCGCCCTCGCGTTCCACTGAGATGTCAGACGACACCACCCTGCCGGTGGTGACACCCCAGACAGCTGACTTCATAATGTGACTGGGGATGACCCCGAGATGGACTGATGGACTCTATGTATGCAGCATACTGTCAGTTGTATCCTTTTGTGTCTGCCCGGTGCGCCGTTAAGTACTGTAAGCCAGGTCTAGCGTTTTGTGTGGGTCAGACACTAGGTACTGTTGGCTAGACGCAGACACGCCACTGCGCTCTTGTTTAGCGGGAGACTGGGTACCAGGCGCACACCGGGGGGCCTTTCGCTGAAGACTCGCACCAATTTGGGGCACTACACTGCTTAATTATCCTCAAACCTCTCACAGTGGACCTAAGGGCCTTTGGTCAAGGGGCATTTCGAGGTAACAGCTGGCTGCGTGCTCCACCGCATTCCCCTGAGTTGCAGACACGTTACACTATAAGGTTAATACACCATCTAGTTTGGACGCATGCCCTGTTGGGAACTCGCCTATGAAGTTAACTTGTTAATTCTAGTTCACATGTTTTAGAAGCGGCAATCAGACACTCCCGCCTGAGAGCCCGACCCCTGGCCCAGCATGGCGTCCGTCCTGACCCCCCAAAGCGATCCCACTTCTACACCGACTATTGCGTGCACCAACATCATGACCTGGAACATCCGCGGCATGCATACCCCGTCGCGCCGTTATTCTGTCTTTGCCTACATGCAGCGGCATAGTGTGGGGATAGCGCTCCTCCAGGAGACCCATATGTCCCCAGTGGAATTGGACCGCCTCCGTAGATGCTGGAGAGGTCAGGTTCATGGAACGACTTACTCCGCGCATGCGCAAGGCACCTTGATTTGGGTACGAGCAGGTGTCCCATTTATATGTACTGACACCCAGGTAGATCCAGAGGGAAGGTACACCTTTGCAAAGGGGAGGCTCAATGGGCAAGAGATATTGCTAGGTTCCATTTACGCCCCCAACACGGACCAGCCTGTCTTCCTTGTGTCCTTGAACCATGCCCTCCAGCGGTATATGGGCCTCCCTTGGCTACTAGGCGTAGACTTCAACATGGTCCTAGACACACACTTGGACCGCTTCCTCCTGCCCTTACGCGTAGCAACAGCGGCATCGACGGCGCAAGCTATGTGGAACTGGTTATCGCACTGGGACATACATGACATTTGGCGCGCGCAGCACCCTACAGACAAAACATACTCGTATTACTTGTCAGTGCACGGCCTTCATGTTCGCCTGGACCGAATAGTAGGCTCCCAATCCCTGCTCCCGCTCCTGACTAAGTCGGAGTACCTAGGCAGAACGCACTCAGATCACAACCCCCTTTGGTTCCAACTTAGCTGGGAGGCGGACCGACCTCCGGTACCCACGTGGCGGCTGCAGCCGGCAGCGCTGGAGGACGCCGAGTTTAGGTCCTCGCTGGGTACGGCCATATGGCTTACTTTGAAGAGAACGAGGACTCCGCGAGCCACCCACTGGTGGTGTGGGATGCCCATAAGGCGACCATACGCGGACATTGCATAGGTGCAACATGGAACATCCGCCCACAAGTGTCAACCTCGCTGGCCCGCATAGAGTCTGAACTTCTAAGATATGAGAGGGAAGGGGAGGGGACTGGCAGGCATGCGAGCAAACTCGGGGTCCTCCGTGGCGAACACGCGGTTCTCATCGAACGTCTGAGGTGCCACAACTATGCACCGCATACCGCCAAGGTGCATGCTAAGGCGGATAGAGCAGGTCGCCTGCTGGCCTGGCTGGTGCGGAAGGCAAAGCGTAATATCCCGATTGGCGCCATTCGCGTATGGGGAGGGATCGGTGGTGTACACTCAACGTGAGATCCATCGGGCGATGACACGATACTACCGGGACCTCTACAGAGCTAGAGGCACAGGCTCTGCGCACATGCTGGCTGACTTTTTTGGAGTCGATTGCGCTACCCGCCACCACGGAGAGTCAGAAGGCGGACCTGGGCGCCCCACTTACGTTGGTGATCCAAGCATTGGCGAATGGGAAAACACCGGGTCCTGGCGGCCTGCCAGCTGAATACTATAAGGCGAACAGGGACATCCTAGCGCCTCACCTCCTCCGGGTGTACAGGGCATCGGTAGACGCGGGCCACCTCCCAGCGTCCATGCGGGAGCCGTTTCTAGTGATCCTGCCTAAACCTGACAGAGACCTCATGTCTTTAGGATCCTACCGCCCGCTGGCTATGCTCAATACCGACTACAAGGTGCTAGCAAAATTCTTGCGGAACGTCTGGCGCCTATGGTCCCGCATTTAGTCCACCCAGATTAGAATAGGTTCGTCCCGGCACGGTCCACATCCCTGAACCTCAGGAGGTACTTCAGGGTAGCGGCGGAAGCGACGAGGCCTGGCCCAGGGCAGGGTGCCTGGTGCTGGACTTGGAAAAGGCCTTCGATTGCCTAGAATGGGGCTACTTGTCGCTGATACTTGAAAAGTTCGAGTTGGAAGCAAACTTCTTACATATGGTGGGGCTCCTGTACAGAAATCATGTGGTCCGTGTCAGGCTGGGTCCCTGTATTTCGGAGGCAGTGGC
Source organism: Lissotriton vulgaris (assembly GCF_964263255.1). Taxonomy (NCBI): domain Eukaryota; kingdom Metazoa; phylum Chordata; class Amphibia; order Caudata; family Salamandridae; genus Lissotriton; species Lissotriton vulgaris. The sequence goes on along the minus strand of NC_141696.1, from coordinate 814,822,886 downwards.
GGTGGGCAGAGACACCCGTCAGGTGTGTCCTCTGTCTCCGCTACTCTTCGTGCTGGCCTTGGAGCCGTTGGCTGCGGCCATGAGGCAAACCTTGGCCGACGGGATACCGCTAGGCGATGGAGTCCATCAGGTATCTTTGTATGCTGATGACCTATTAGTCTTCGTCCGCGATGTGAACAGTGTACCGGAGAGACTGGCCCACCTACTGTAACGCTTTGTCGATTTATCGGGGCTCAGAGTAAATGCGGGCAAGTCATGCCTCTACGCGTTCAGCAGTGACGTAGCTTATCCGGAGTATAGCCTCCTTGGCACCCGGGTCCAATGGAAAGCTGACACGTTTAAATATCTGGGGATCCAGATCTACCGCCAGCCGGCTGACTTATTCGATTGAAACCTGGGTAGAGCAGTGACGGCCCTTCAGGCTCAAATTGGCTTCTGGTCCACGCTCCCCCTGACGCCCTCTGGCAGAGTGGCCCTCGCGAAAATGGTGATGCTTCCTCGCCTTCTGTACTACTTCGTGAGCTTGCCCCTATTCGTACCCATGTCCTTCTTCTCCAAACTTAACAAGATCCTACGCGACTTTGTGTGGGGAGCGTCCCGCCACCCGTTGGCGCTCGGAAAGCTATTCCTGCCCACAGATAAAAGCGGATTGGCCGCTCCCTGCTTCGAGCACTACTACCTGGCGGCGTAGCTGCAATGGATCGCCCGATGGTTAGCAGACCGGGGTAGAGAAGACACTGCCACGAACGACCCGCCATACACTCTGGAGCGGATCACTGCACTGTTTCATCCATTAGCGACACCTGTGTGCCCCGCCCCGCTGCTGCTGGCGGTGGCATTCCGATGCTTTCGCAGGGCACTGCAGCTCACGAGAGCGTTGCTTCCGTATGCACCAGCGGTGCCACTGGAGGGCTCGCCGGGAGGCGGGGGGTCCTCACGCGCTGCATGCTAGAACAATGGCGGGAAGCGGATATCCACACGTTGGGCAACTTGTACCAAGACAGAACACTGATACCCTACGAGACCCTGGTCACAGACGTTGGGCTGCCACCTGGGGGGGGGGGGGGGGGGGGGGGGGGGAGTTCCTCCTGCACCGCTCACTCACTGCTCGCATGGCGGCTCGGTGGGGCGACATCGCGGAGGAGCCAACGCAGCATCTGACTATACAATACCTGCATGTCATGGGCAGAGGCAGGCATCTGATCAAGTGGTTTGCTGCATCCCTAAGGGAACACACGGAAATGGACCTGACCCCGCTCCGCGGAAAGTGGGAGCGAGACCTAGGTCGAGCGCTGGCGGACAAAGAATGGGAAAAGATCCTTAAAAGCCTGGTACGCATCCCCAGAAATATGCGCTTCCGCCAAATCCAGATATATATAGTTCACAGGGCCTACCTCACCCCGACTTAATAAATAAGTACTTCCACAGGATGGACGCTTCCTGCCCTAGGTGTGGTGTTGTGAACGCTGACCTCCTTCATCTCTTGTGGCACTGCCCCGGGCTTGGCACTTACTGGAGGATGTTAGTGGGTTCCTTGCACGGTGCACAGGCCGCACCATCCCATTTGACTGGCCCGAATACCTTTTGCACCACTTTAGGCGCTCACCTAAGGACAAGGCATCGTCCCGCTTCCTGGATTTGGGGATGGTAACAGCGACGCTCCTCCTCACCAGAAGGTGGAAGGCGAGCACTGCGTCAAATGTGCGGGCATGGGTTCTGTCCCTACAGTCGCTGGCCCGAGCGGAGTGGACTGCCATCCGGAGGGAGGAAATAGTGGGCCTCCCCAGGGAACCCATGGCAGAACAATGGGAGCGCATGCTCAACGCTTTACAGACAACGCCGCGAGCGCAGGGGGACAGGGGACTAGTCAGACACAGCAAGCTGTGGGTGGGCACGAAGCGGACAACGCATCTGACACACAGACTGGTGCACACCATGAAAATACGCAGATAAAGCAAAGCAGCTGAGACAACTAGGCTTACAGGGGGTTGGGTAGGGGAGGGAGGAGGGGGCGGGGCTCCGGGGTTGGGCATTGGGACGATCAGTAATGCACCTATGTAATGATGCCGCAGTTTATCGTTTCTGTTCTGTTACAGATGATCTTTTGTAGTTGTTGTGTGTATATATATATATATATATATATATATATATATATATATATATATATATATATATATATATATATATATATATATATATATATATATATATATGATTTGTCACTTTCTACAAGGCTAGGGCGCATTGACTTCTTTATACTGTGGACACTCTCCGGCGCCCAAGGCGGCAGTGCATATTACCTGTGTGTAAAGTCATAATGCGTAAAGTCATAATGCATTATGATTATGTCAAGGCGATTGGGTAATTCAGGCCGGGCATGGCTGAAGAACTAAACTGTCTATAATGCAGCCCCTACTGCAATGTTGAATTGTTCTCTTTGTTTAAAAAACAAATGTCAATAAATAGAGTTGACAAAAAAAAATGAAACAAAACCTATTAAAATTATTTTGGTGGAATCTACAAAGTGATCTGCCATTAAAAAGTAGGAGCTCAGTGAATGTTACAAAGATGAACAAATCTTTGGCAAGTATGTTGAATTGTACTTTGATCCTTGCACCATTAGTCAGGAAAAAAACGAGCAATAGTAGTTATTTTGCTTATCGCAATTTAGCAACTGTAGACCTAGAGGAAAGTCTCTAGTCAATCATTTCTTTTTTTTTGTGTGGAATATGTGCAGAAACAGATGTGCGTTGTCAATAGATTTCCTTTAATAGTGCAATTTTGTTTTAAACTGTGCTTGTTTTATGATTTTCTTTGACAGGTCGAAGGTGTTAATGTTGAGGCAGTTCTGAGGGTAGAAGAGGATGTACCGAACATTAAAAGAAATGCCTCAAAGCATGAAGTGGAGGAGGACATGGGGCTCAGCATGCTTATCGACTCTCAAAACAACCAGTATATACTCACAAAGCCCCGTGATTCAACCATGACACATGCTGATCGTCATTTCATAAGGGTAATATACAAATATATATATATATATATATAGACTGCTTAACGAAACAATTGTCAGGTTGTTCACATATGGAATTTAAGAAAGGACGACATGTGCTCCATTGATCTGTGCCAATCTTTTAAATGGCAGGTTTGACAAGATGGTGCACATGGACCAACCATTCACTAGCATATGTTACGCTGCTTTAGAATTAATTACATTTGTATAGTGCTGCAAACTAAGGGGCCAATTAGGATCGCGGACGGATTTGCGTCCGTCCGCGATCCCAGAGTAGGAGGGAACCTCTGCATGGCCTGCGGAGTTCCCTCCTGTGAACTTAGGATGTGACCGCCACCCTGGCGGTCACATCCTCTATTTTTACCATTGCGGCGGATGCGGCTTCAAGCTGCACCCGCCGCAGTGGTAAAAATGCATACATTGCATTTCTATGCAGAAAGCGGCAGGCACCGTGCGGTGCCTGCTGATTTCTGCATACAAATGCAGGCGGGTACCATAGGTACCCCCCATGTGCACCCCCAACCCCCTTTCACCCAGGGGGCCTGCAACGGGCCCCTGCAGTGAAGTTCCACATGCTTTTCAACGGCAGACCCCGACGCGGAAAAGCATTTTTTAAAACCCATCCTAATATGGCTGGCGTTGTCTGAGAGACACCGCCACCATATTAGAGCTTTTCCGCTGCGGTTGTAAGCCAGCCGCGGCGGAAAAGCAGCGGACTGAAACCAGGACCCACCAGCCATCCTAATGTGGCGGTGGGTCTTTGGTGGATCCGCAGCGGATTTTCCGCATCCTCCGGGCCGGCGGTGGCTTCCGCCGGCCCAGAGGATGCGGAAAATCCGCTATCCTAATGAGCATAAGTGTGCATACATGTTTTCTTCAGGTATTACATTGTTTGCATTTCTAGTGACAATAATATTGCATCCACTGCAACATCCTAACCACTATAATTTTGAGGTAGGTTCAGTAAGATTTATAGATGAATACAATACTTAATATGGTTACGAATATGATGTGAAGGCAAAAATGGTGTGTCAGAAATATGACCAGATAACGAGGATCTTTGTCACCAAGAGATTCTCATTGACATCACATAGACTTCGAGAGTTGCCATTTTCTTGTCTTAACCATTTGGCACATGTAACCTGTGTAACATGACTAGGTGTAGCTAGAAGTTGGTTTTTGTGCATTGCTCCCAGACAGTGAGATAAAGGGAAGGTGGGTTTGGGTAGGATGGGTCATCTCTGACTTGATGAGGGATAGGAGCTATCACCTACCACACCACATACCACACTTGCACATCACAAAGGCTCATTTCTGACCCCTCCCAGGTCTGGATCTAGGGCAGTTAGGCAGGAAATTCCAGACACCCCTCTGGGTAGAAACCTCAAGAACGTTCTCCTACTTCAAAGTGGGCACCAGGTATAAATCTTGGACACTTAGACCCAACTGTTCAGCACATCTCTGGACCTGTGGAAGACTTAGACAGACTGCTGTGCTGCTCTACTAGAAGGACTGCTATTCTGCTATCCTGCTACCTGAGTGAAACGACTGGACCTGCATCTTGAACCCAGGACCACCAGAGTGACTCCAAGGGCTAGTTAACTTGCCTCTTGATCAGAGCCTCGGGGACAAAAAAGGTTCCAATCACCTTGACCCCAGCACCTGAACTCCACTTGCTGTGAGTCCTAGCCCCCAAGTGGTGCCATCCCAGGACCCTTGGAACTGGGCCTGAAGGTGCTCTGCCAATCCACCTGTGCTCCTGAGAGCAGAACTGTTGCAGTGCAATGCATTTCCTCACTGGTGCACCGTAACAGCTGCAGTGTGACACATTCCCGATGCTGGATCTTACATCACAGCCTGCAGTCTCCTCTGAACCGCAGCTGCATGATGCATCTCTGACGCAGGCCTTCACATATCAAGCCCTCCGTCAATTGCCTACTCAACAATGACGCAGAACTCCGCACCACAACCCCTATGCTTCTTCAGAACATGCTGTGGGACACCGTATCTTTGATGCAGGACTCTACATCACAAGTCCCTCAACAGCGGCATCCTCGTTGACAACGCAGGACTCTGTTTTTTCCAACCCGCAGCTACTCGGAACTGACCCTGCTCAATGCATCCTCGACATGTGATCTTGCACCGCTCTACAAACCAGGATTTAAGATACTTTGTTCAGCGGAACTAACTGGGTCCCTTTATCCGGTCCACGCTCAAGACTGGTCGGCCCGCACAATTAGCGCTTTGTGCTTGTAAGCACTGTTTTCATTTCAATCTTTTAAATTGCATATCTCCTCTTTTACTAAAAGTATTTTTGTACTTTTGATCTCAAATAATTTATTCTACTTAACTCTATTTTTCAAAATTGGTGTCTGATTTTTCTTACGTTTGCACTCTATTGCTGTTAAGTGCTGCATAAAAACTTTACACCTTGTCTCTAAGTTAAGCCTGACTGTGCCAAGCTACCAGAGGGATAAGCGCAGGTTAATTTGGGGTTTTCTTATGTTTCACCGACAAGAATTGGAGTTGCTGCTTGAGTAGGTTTTCACCTCCCTCAACCAGTAACCCAGTTTCCAACACTTACCCTTAATCTTCGATTCTTCCGTCTTATCAACACCTGTGCGTGCCCTTCCACTAACTGACCCATACTTCTTTCCACTTTCTGCAGTGTATGGCCCTGTTATGGGCCATTCACTGATAGATATGCCATAGGAACAAATGAAGTTTTCATTCAGCTCTCACCATTTCGTGAGTGAGGTGCTGTTCACTAGATAAGGTTAAGGATCAATGGGTGCAGACAGAAATGTAATCAGTATGACGATTCATCTGGGGGCAAAGAAGTGTGGTTACTTTAAGCAGATTGTTCACTCTGCCACATCTGTTATTCATGTGTCACAATCTACATTGTCTTGTATCTAATGTTTGGTCTGGTAAACCGCAACAGGTATTCACCCCATGTCTGAGCAAACACAAATCTCACTCCCCTCCTTAGAATTGGAAGTGTGGTATTATCCTGCTCAGATCATCTTTGCACATCTGTTAACCAAGCAGCAACTTTGGGGAGTTTGGAGCTTCAGTCTCTTTGGCAGAAGCAGAGCAAGGTCTATAAATTTACATTTAGATTTCCCCTTCTTCAGTCTATTCCTTAAAAATAGTTTTGGCAAGTTATGTTTCAGGGGAGAGTTAACCAAGTTAGGATTGAATACGTAATTCATATTTTAGCTCACCATCACAAAGAGCATTGTGGGATGAGCTCATTGTTATTTGTCTCCCTAATATGGCAGGGCTGGATATGACCACATAGAGGCAGAAGACAACCTGATAATGGCATTAGAGCTCCCTGATGCTTGCATTATAAAGTCTTTGCTAGTAATACAATTTTTAGGTCAAGCATTCAAGACCTCTTGTATATACTTTAGTATATACTTATATGTCTATGTACTTTGTGGACTCTGGAGATCAGCCTTAGGACTTGTCTGCTTCCTCTTAGGGACTTTCTTTCTGTTCAACTGCCTCTATTTAACTGTCTTGATAGAAAACGACCAGTAAAGGTCAGTAAAATACCATAATTGTTTTCTGCTTGTTCAACTGCCTCTATTTAACTGTCTTGATAGAAAACGACCAGTAGAGGTCAATAACATACCAGAACTGCTTTTTGCTTGTTCAACTGCTTCTGTTTAACTATCTTGATAGAAAACGATCAGCAGTGGTCAGTAAAATATCAGAATCACTTTAGCATTCTCTAGATTTTAGTCCATAGAAATTGTCTTCTACGAGCACCCTTGGACAATAATAATGTTTTCAAATCCTGTATTTTCAGTGATATGACCACCAAAGGCCCTGATTTTATATTAAAAACAGAGCTGTGGACTATACCATTTCCCACTGAAAGGCAATATTTCTCTCCATGTGTTCCAATACCTGGCGTGCAACGCAGTTTGGTGCTTACTTTCCCTCCATGTTAAAGAACAGTAGCTGTTTCAGCGCCCAGGCTAATGCTCCATAGCTAAATACATATAAGGTCCCAAAGGCGAGACCGATTGCATTGCAAATGCTTGTTTTTCATAATATGAAACTTTCAACTTTTTAAAATAGTTCTTTGCTCCTTCTCAAACGAAATTCTTTAATTACCAAATGTAATTTAGAGGGGGGAAGATTGCTCTTGGGCAGCGTTGCTTTATGTAGGTGCATGCTTTTCAGAAGTTTGCCCATGTTTCATTATAGCTCACTTATCATCTAAAGTTTTCAACACTAGTGCTTTTGGAAAGGTACTGCATGTAAATGTCCACTTCCCGGACTACTCTTTTTCTGTGATTACCACCTATCCTACCTTGTCGGAAAATTATTTTCTATTTTTAGAGTTCAGCACTGATGTAATGTTTGGCAGCACCAAAACATTGCAAATATATTCGCTTTATAATCTGCCTGCTTTAATTCAGTTTTTATGATGTACAGGGGAGGTGCAGACACCAAAGCACTGTGTGCATTGGATGTTGTATTATTGTGTTTTAAAAACTGTTAGGATGAACACAGACTGTTTGTGCTGCTGTGCATTAGCTTCCCTCACACGTATTTCTTAGTTGGGAACGGGGGGACATCACTAGCCACTTGTAGTAAATTTCATGTAGGTGTATTGTGTTGCACTAAAAGCATGTTTGACAAATCACATCTATCGGAAGATAAGAGCATTATCGGGAGATTAGTCACCCTCATTTCACGTTTATATAAGAAAGTGAATTATTAATTGGAGTGGATGGTAGTCCACCACAAGTAATAACATCACTAAGTAAAACTTTATTTGGTTCAATTAGTTAAAATTGTTACAAAAGGTTTCACAAACCATAAAATTTGAGAAAAATGGAATTAGTCGGCCCGGTATTCCTTGAAAGGTTTCGGACAATATCATGTGTGACATAAAACAACCATAATGCATGTTCAGTAAAATACCTTTACTATTGTATAGTGTGATTATTAAAACTTGTCAGTGAAAAATACTAATACACAGTGACCTCTAATAGGCGCCCCTTAAGTTAGTGGTGTAGATTAAGGGGTCACGTCTACAAAAGTGCAACGTACAATGATGTATGACAATGTATAAGACTCAAATGTTTCTTTCAACGAAGAGTGATGAGGCTGCAGGGCACTTAACTGTCACCCCGGAAGATGCCAATATACTAAGGGGTCCCCAACGGGGAAAATTCAACATTTTGCTGTGAAAACCAGTCCAAGTCTGTCAAGCGGCTGCTGGGTGTGAGAAAGTGGCTCTATATATACTGGACCAGAATAAGGTACAGTGTGTATAGAGTCCACAGACCCCAGAGGTATAACAGAGGTTAAAGCCTGGTGTGACCTTACTCTCTAAAGTGGTAGCTTGGTCGAGCAGTAAGGCAGTACTAGAGGACAGTGTAAAGCATTTGTTGTACACACTCAGCCACCTAAGGTTTCACACACTCAAAGACTGAACTCCAGGCCAATTGTTTTTATATCAAAGATATAGTTGTTTTATTTTTAGAACCAACAGGTATCAAAATATACTGTTCTCAATAGGAGAGGTCTCAGATGAGTACTTTGCAGAAGGCAATAAACTTTTTAAACACCATAGCTACAGAGTTGCAGTAGGCAACACAATTCTACACACAATTTAGCATTGAGCTCAATGGGTTTTTCTCCATAAACACAGTTGGTTACTTTGTAGATTACTTTGGTAGTTCCAGGACTGGATCCTAGATTCAGTCCTGGGGTCTAAGCTGAAAACAATTTAGTAAAAACGTTTTAGTTATTGTAGTGATTTTTCAGAAATATAAAGCTATTTTAAAAGTTCACACTTAGAGGGGGGAGGAGCCAAGCTCACGACCGCGATGGCCGCTCTGTAGCTCGGCTCCGCCAGCCTTCCTGCCCAACACACATATCCTGCCAAACATCCTGCCCCGAGACGACACACTCGGGAAGAAATGGAAAGGTGAAGCAACGCTCGTACTCACCGTCTGACCCGGGGGCTCCTGCGAGCTGCGGATCCGAAGCTGTGCTCCTGCTTGATCAGGGGCCTTCGTGGCGTGGAGACCGGGGACTTGCCTGTGTAGGTCAGCCGGAGTGACGGCGTTAGCGGCGGCCCCTGGTGGAAGAGAGGGGTCGGCTGGGAGAGGCCGTTGTGCGGTTATGCCGGTGGAGACTGACCGGGCCCGGTCCAGCGGCCGGGGGGCCCCGTGGTAGGGCGCGGCACGCCGTGGATGGGGGAAGACCGCGCAGGAGGATACCCCCTTTGTTGCCCTGTCCGGCCATCTTGAAGCCCTACGCCCGGAGTCGGCGTGTGGCGCCCACGGGGCGGTGGCGCTGGCAGACCCCCCTTTTGGTGGCTCTCCTTTCTGCACCCAGGTTGCCATTTCTGGGGCTCGAGTGAACTCCAGCGGTGGCCTTGCTTGAGAGCCCACTCCAGAAGTTGAGGCGTGTGGATACGCGGCTGGACCCGCAAGATGGCGGCCGACCCCCTGGGTCAGGGATTTACTCAGGGCGGCGAACTTGTGTCGCCGCAGTGCACGGGGCCTGGTCCTGTGAGCGTGAGCCCACGCTTGGCGATGTCCTTGACGCCCTACAGTCTTTACATGCGGCCATGGCCCCCGTCGCCCCTGTGCAACATAGACGGTCTGCCGCCATTTCTGTTGGGCCGTCCCTCATGAACGCGGCTCGACTTCGAGTGTGCGCTGCTTCGTCCCCCTCAGTTGCTGCGGGGAGTGCGGCCGCCGTGCATCGACAAGACTTTACGCCTGCGGCCCCTCATCTCCAGGTAGCTTTGATTGTGGCGGGCGCGGGTGTGGGCTCCACGCTGGGGCCCGTTCCTGCTCGAATGTTCGGGGAGCGATGTGGATTGCCGATTCGATCTGCTTCGGTGAGGTCCCGTTGTTACCTTGCGGGGGAGACTTTACTTTCCTGTGCGGCGAGACTGCACCCACACTGTTTGCTGCTCCAGTTGTCACTCATGGAAAGTCTGGATTGCCGCGAAAAGTTCTTGCTTTGCTGCTGGTTGCTGGGGTCCTCTGGTTTACACCCTTGTCCCGTTTTGTTCTGATCGAGTGGCTTCTCCACCTTGAAATGTTTGCTGCCTACTACTCTATCACTTATGGTGGCGATGACTAGGAAAGGACAGGGTGAGCCGGACTGAACCCGGAGGACTACTGGTTAACGGATGGAGATGAGGAATGCCCCCAATCACAATAATATGGACGATTCCTTTGAGGGTTTATGATACCTGAGACTATGTCGATCTCGTTTTGATGTTGCATAAATGTGTGGGAAGGCGGGGGGCAGGGGCCGAACGACTCGATTGATGGTCTCCTCCCCCCCCTGGTTCTTTTTCCTTTTTGCCTCTTTTGTTCCTTTCCCTCTCTCTGACTTTTTCTATATTTCGGGTTTCCTATTTAGGGCGACAGGCACGCTGCTGGGGGGGTAGGCCGTAGCCTTCTGCAGGGGTGCAGGGCAGGGTGGGTGGGTTGGGGCCTCTTATCTGTTCCTTTTTTCCTTAGTTCTATGGCTCTTTTGTATCCCTTTATCGGGGTGCCGTGTCTGTGCGTGTCTCCCATGGTATGATTGCAGGTGGGGATGGGGGGCGAGTTGTTCTTCTTTCTACGGTATTGCTTGCACATATATTATGACTTGCACGCCCCACCCAGATAGCGGGATCCTCAGTCACTTTGCGCGCCTTTATCGCTGTGGGGCGCGTGCAGCAGCGCGGCGTTCTTTCTTTTCTACTGTATAATACTTCCCCCCCCCCCCCCCCTTCCCCTTTTTTCTTATTACTTAGGTTAGTATAGAGGATGATTGTAACCACTGTTGCTGTTCTGGTTCCTCCGTTATGTATCAGTACGATAATTAGGTGGTCGGTGGACAAGCGACGGGCCACGGTGGGCCCTGATTTGAAATATGGCGTCTATATCCTGATTGATGTGAACTGTTGCGGATAACCGTCTTTATCGATGCCTTTATGTCTTGATGCTTGATTCGTAGCGCGCTATGGGAACTCAGATGATTAAAAACTGCAACTGATCCTGCTATACTCCCTATTATAAAATTAACCTTCTTTGATCCTGTTTTCAGCGGTCGTGCTCAGCTTTTCTCTGACTGAACTAATTGCTTGCACAATGCTGGGTGCTACCGGGAAACCTCCTTATTGATTTATGTGCTTCTCATAATGTGTCGTGGCCAGCCTGACTGGTTGTAGGCCCGTATCTGTATGCTCCTATCTGCACAATAAAGGTTTTTAAAAAAAAAAGAAAAAAGTTCACACTTGGAAACTTTTCAACAGAAATGTGGCAATGTTCTCCAATGGGAGAACATTCAGGTTGCAGGTAAAGTACGATCTCGTTACTTTTGTAATTCAGTACTGGGCTCCTAGGTCCAGCACTGGGGTCTCAACTTAAAACAAGTAAGTAATTACGTTTCAATATTTGGTATGATTTTTCAAGAATATTTCAAGCTTTAAAAAGTAGACACTTTGAAGAAATTTCACAGAAAAGCACACAATGGATTCCTATGGAGAGAATCAAGTTACTACTAAACCCGACTAGGATTACTTTTGCGGTTCAGTACTGGGCGACAAGATGCAGTACTGGCTTCTCTCCTGATCATAGGTGAGTACTTCAGAATTCGGTTGATTTTATGGGAATATTTTAAGTTTTCAAAAGTAGGCATTTAGAAGATTTTTCGAGTCAAGCCAGTCAATGTTATCCAGTGGCAGGTGAGTGAGTTACCGGTTGCCAGGTGAGTACTTAGCTGGGGAAGTTAAGGTTCTGGGCATAGACTCGGGGGTCCCCCAGGGTCAAGTAGGTACAGTTGGTTCACCCTCAGCGGCTCAGGAGCGGCCTGGTGCAGAGGTAGTTGGGCCCACTGTTATCCAATGAGGGGCAGGGGGCCACTGGTTGGTGGCTGCTGACTAGCAGGCCACACTGTTGTGGTAGCTGGGCTCCTGGTCACTTGCTCAGGGCAAATGGGGAAGTAGGATAGGGCACAGGTTGCGCTGCCAGGGGCACTCGGCGGTTGGGTGCAGGGTGCCTTTGAGCCGTTGGGCGCTCAGTGTTATTCAATGGGAAAGGTAAAAAGGGAACAAAGGCTGCAGACTCTGGGACGGTGATTCTTCAGGTGCGACCACCACTTTGAGAGGTAAGTTGGGATCCTGGAGAAGAGGTAGGTACCCCAAAGGGAGGCACAGGGGGTCGCAGGGTGTCGGGTGCAGTGGTGTCTTTGGGTGTCGGGAAATCTACCCTCTGCTGGTCGCGGTTGGAAGGGTCCCTGGTTCTGAGGCTGCAGGCGTTGTCTGGTTCGTCGAGGAGGGTCTTTGGGCACTGGACTTCGGGTCCCAGTCGCCGGGGGGATGTCCTCGTGGTCTTGGATCACTCGGGCGCGGGCCGGGCTCGGCGGGTGCAGAGTGGGCAGGTCTTGAGCTTCCTGGCTGGCACCAGGGGATGGTTGTTGAAGCAGATCCTCTGCTTATGGGAGTCCCAGTCTTTAAGAGTGTCAAGGCAGGCAGGTCCTCCGGGTGTCCTAAGGTTGCTGTCCGCAGGAGTCTCCAGGATCAAGCAAGAGCAGGTTCCAGGATCGACAGGCCGGTAGGGCTGGGGCCAAGTCAGTGGGTGTCGTCCTGTTGTTAGCAGCTGCTCGGGGTTCTTCTTCTTCTTGATCTTTTTTCTTCTTTTCTTATCGGGATCTGAGGAAGGAAGGTTCAGGGTGCCCCTAAATACAAAATTTAGGGGCATTACAGGTAGGGCAGGGACCAATAGGTCCCTGTCCGGGGGTGGGTACACCCCCTAGCTTGCTCCTCTGCTGTGGGAGGGGGGCAGGAGCCTAGCTGTGATTGGGCAGGGCTCCCTATCTTCAGTATGGCCGGAGCCCAGGGTCGTGCTTCACCTCGCCTCTCCCACCTGAGGGGTGGGGTTGGCACAGGCTGGCACACCCCCCTTTCTGACGTAGGGTTTCCCTCCAGTCTTCCCGCCAGAATGGGGGTTAGAACCAGTGGGGGCCCGTTGCTGAGTACAGCAAATGGTCTGGATAAGCTCACAGAGGCGGTATGCCTTTAAAGATTCCCCCTCCCCATCCTGGGGGAGGAGACCTAGCACCTCGCCCAGGATGTGCATTGTTGCAGGCCCACGAGAGCAGGAGGCTCTACACCCAGGTGTCCAGCAACATATCTGCTGTGTGCCAGCCTCTGCAGCCACTCAGCTCAGATGTGGATTGTAGGTTAGGTTTTCAGGGGGCATCTCTAAGATGCCCTCTGGTGCATTTTACATTAAATCCCACACTGGCATCAGTGCGGGTTTAATGTGCTGAGAAGTTGGTACCAAACTTGTCAGTCTTCAGTGTAGCCATTATGGTCATGTGGAGTTCCTAATGACAACCTCCCAGCACCATATACTCTTAATGGCATCACTGCACTTACAGTGCCCAGGAATGACCCTGGGTACTGTAGGGGCACAGGACTCGGGCACCTGTGCCCACACCTCTGGCATAGGGCACCCAGCTAGAGGGGTGACTGACGAATGCCAGGGCAGTGGGCTCTGTGGGCATGGCACACAGGGATGTGTGTCATGTCGACTCTTTGTTTAGTTCTGCACTTAGACATTCAGCCTGCAAAGGCAGTGTGTGGATGTCCGGGTACAGGGCCCCTGAGGGTGGCACAATGAGTGCTGCAGCCCTCAGGGGGCTTCTCTGGTCACCTTGCCCTGGGTACCTAGGGTACCATTTACTAGGGGCTGACAGGTGGGCAGAGATGCCAATTGGGTTTTAGTTTCAACATAGTTTTAGGGAAGGAACACAGGCCCTGGGTACCTGGTTGGCAGGAGCCCAGGGCACACTCAGTCAAAGCACATCAGCAGTTGAGAAAAAAGTGGGGGCATACCAATGCAATAAAGATGGCACTTTCTCACACTGTGCTTTTGAGTCTTTCGGAAAACCATCAGGATGCGCAGAGTCTTGTATTAGGAGTCATATTTGTAGTGCATGAAACCTAGCTGCAGCCACTTCAGACAGTGTAAGGGGCAGCATATACGAAGTTATTCGTGCTGGGTCAGATTTATTTCGAGGCGCAAGTGTGTCCATGACTTAAAGTGCAAAGTGCTAGTTGTGGAAGCCTAGACCCATTTTCACTTATGACGTTTCTATGTTCGGAGTTCTTCTGAGTTAAGATATGTTAGCTGCACCATCTGTATTTGTGGCTGTATGAGTGGTTAGCAGCCTTTGAGTTATGTCAGTATATTTGCCAAGTCTTGCCAGCTCTGCAGGGATTTCCAAGTAGAAAAGCAGCTTTTTTGCTTCCCTGCACGTACAGGCTCCATATTTGAGTAAAAGTGGCTTTATTAAAGTGCGACGTGCATTTAGAAGGACCAATAACATCACTAACCTATTAGGTTCCAGCATAGGTTACAAATAGAGAAAGACGTAATGAAAAAAATGACAAAATTCTAAAAAAAAAATGTGACCAGACGTGTTTTTTTTTAAAGATCTAAGAAAAAGCACCAAGAAAATGTAAGGCGGCAATAGGAGGTACTGTTAGCATGTTCAGATTAAAAAGGGGGACAGACAAGACAGTTTCTTATTGCCTTCACACATCCCTAGGGATGTCATGCTTCTTAATCAGGTGGGTGCTCCTCGTCGGGCTGCAATACCCTGCGTCTCTCCCAAAGGGTCACTTTGGCTGAGATCTTTTAGTATGGGTGCTGTACAAGGAGTGCGAGGGTGTCCTAAATGGAGTGATAGATGAGGTATGATGATAGTGAGCTAAAACTGACTATGGGATGTCAGATATGTATTTGTGTTGACTCCCCTGTCAGATTAAAAGATCAAAATGATTGGTGCTACTTTTAAGGTTGATAATGTGCCCAAGTAACTAGTGAAATAGAAGTGTGAGTCTCCATGTTTCACGCCTTCATTGGTCTATGCAAGATCCGCGTCACTTCTTCAGCACCAAGAGAGTATGAAATAACTACTCCATTTTCAGAGCATGTTAGGTCCCCCTCAAGGGGTGGTACCTCCTTGTTTTGTAGTAAAAGATCGTCTAACCTAAAAATTATTAATGAGAAAGGAGATAATAGTAAGTGAAATTAGAAGTATTTCATTTCTCCCATACGTGCTTTTATATACCAGAGAAGGGTGGACGCATATGTGTGCCAGGGGTCAATCCCTGATATTGGTACTCCCAACACATGAGGTGTACTTTATTTGCGAACCAATCTTCTAATAAAAAATTTTAAATCCACCAATAGTATGATAAATCTTTTGTGATTTTCTTGCATACGTTGTCAAATTGTTATCATATGGGTGCCCTTTGTGATATATTCAATAGTCTTGTGACAACATGAAGATTTACTCCGACTGCTGCTATGATACCAAGAGCCAGATGTACGACCTGTTTTTTAATGCGCAAATGGGTTTGCGAACCCGTTTGCGCATGCAAAAACATATTGTGCCATGTACATAGCCTATTTAGCGAGTCACAATTTTTTTGCGACTCACTAAGGGCCCGATGTAGGTAACCAAATACCGGTCGGTAACGGCCGAAATTACCGAATTTCGGCCGTTACCCACCGGTATTGGGCTTTCCAGGTGTAGGTGGCATTTTTTAAAGATTCGGTATTTTACCGAATCGGTAATTTAAGGATTCGGTAAAATACCGAATTCTTAACATACCGATTTGGTAAAATACTGAATACAGGATGTAGGAAGCACTCAAGTTAGTGCATTCCTCAGTAAAGGATTTGTTATTTACCACCAACTAGAAGTTTGTGGTAAATAATGAAAACCCTTGAAAAAACATTTTTTTTGCTTTTCCAACAGTGCCATGTTGCAGACATACATGCCCTTAGGGCATGTATGTCTGCAACATGTGCACCCATAGACAATTGAGGGGTGCAACAGGGTGTCAAAGTGACACCATGCCACCCTTCAATGTTTCCCCCAATTACCGAATCGGTATTTACCGATTCGGTAATTGACATTCATTCCTATGGGCCTCCAGGCCCATAGGAATGAATGGCAATTACCGAATCGGTAAATACCAATTCGGTAATTACCGAAACTTACCGATTCGGTAATTTTTTCGGTAAAATTACCGACATCCCATTTGCCTATTCTTAAATACCGAATCGCTATGATTCGGTATTTAAGAATCGGTAATCTGGGATTACCTACATCGGGCCCTAAATATGTTTTGCGACAGGCTATTTTGAAGGGTCTTTCCCTTCCAAATAGCGAGTCTCAAAACAATGTACTAATGTTTTGCAACCGCAAAACACTCACAATTACCACCTACTTTAAGTAGATGGTAATGCATTTGCAAATGTGAAGGGGTCCCCAGGGGACCCCTTCCTCTTTGCAAATGCATGCAAAAGAATTTTTTAAGGTGCCCTTAAAAAATTCAACGCAAACTTCTTTTTTTTTTAATGCATCCTTTAAGGAAAATGGGCTTCATAAAAAAAAACTGCTTTAATAAAAAGCAGTTCCAGAAATGGTGGTCTGCTGAGCCCAGCAGGCCACCATCCCTGGGAGGGTTGGCATTCACAATGGTCTTGCAAATGGCGAGAGGCTCATTAATATTAACAACCCTCGCAATTTGTGACCCGATTGGGAATCGCGAAACAGAAGGGGATGATGGACGGAGCGTTTGAGCAAATCAAACACTCACCCCCAGTCAACAGATCTGGGTTTAATCCATCACCATTCTTTAGCTCACTCAGCCACCCCAATTCAGGCATGGCCATATGCAAATCAGTCTGACCCAGTGCCTCATGGGAACAGTCCAGCCCGAACTGCCAAGCCATGTCTTCCCTGGACTGGAAACAAGCATCCTGGGACCAGTTTCGGATTCATAATCCTCATCAGCCAGGCTATCTTGAATCCAGTGGCCAAGTGAGCAAGGGACTCACGTCTGAGCATACCCTGCCAACTTAGGGCAAACCAAGCGAAACAAAAGGGGATAATGGACGGAGCGTTTGAGCAAATCAAACACTCACCCCCAGTCAACTGATCTGGGTTTAATCCATCACCATTCTTTAGCTCACTCAGCCACCCCAGTTCAGGCATGGCCTTATGCAAATCAGTCTGACCCTGTGCCTCATGGGAACAGTCCAGCCCGAACTGCCAAGCCATGTCTTCCCCGGACCGGAAACAAGCATCCTGGGAATCGCAAAACAGTGTAAACACACTGTTGTACATTTCATTAGTGCCTTGCAATTTTTCGACTCTCAATGTGTCGCAAATTGCAAGGCGCTAAATGAAAAGGTCGTACATCTGGCCCCAAGTGAAATCCTCACATTTGAATAAGCAGTACTGAAAGAAACCAGCGCACTTACCCTGTAGACAAAAAGAGCACTGACCACTATCGGACAACCCACTGATCACTATAAAACCAGCAGATATAGGTGGTGAAACAGGGATTGTGAATTCCATTGATTAGTAGTGTCTCTGTCAGCTGGCAAATACAAGATAATACAAAAAAAATTGGAAACTGATCCCACTAACACATTAATGATATGTATCAAGTCCATGGTCTCCACAATAGAAACACAAAAATGGATTTCCCGGGGGGAGGAGCCAAGATGGCGACCTGATCGGACGTGTAGTTCCTCGGCTCCGGAGACCGTCTCCTTCTTTGTGACTATCCTGCCGGTGATCCTGTTTTTAGAAGACACGACGTGGAAGCCGATGTGCCCAGGCGTCCTGCGGTGTAATCCTGAGGCTTGCGACTCCTTGCAAGTGGGAGCAATGTCCGACTGAAGTTTGCGGCCCGCGGCGGACCAGAGTCCGGGGCCTCGAGTGGACGCTGGGGCAGGCTGCCGGGTGATCAACACCGGGCGTCAGAAGTGGCATTGACCCGGTCGGACCATTTACGATAGACACGGCCGAATTTGGAACGTGTGCTCCTTTGGACTGCAGGTACTGCGTTGGTTGTGCCTGGCGAACTATCCGCAGAGATTGCATGAGTACAGATGTCCACATCGCGACTACGGACGAGTGCTTGAACACTGCCCTGCTAGCGGCGGGAGGCTCCTGATCTTTCTACCCCCTCAATGTCGGGCGGAGCGGCTTGCTTCTGGGGCAATGTTTACGGCCTCTTTTTGGACCTGCTCAACGCCTTTCCTCGAGCTGTACGCCTTTAGTCAATATCAGCGGCCCTGCACTACTCGAGGTTTTTTCAATAAGTAGTATTCTGCTTAATTCAGATACTCTGTCCGTCACCACCCCCTTTTCTGAATCGTTTTGTCCACCACAAGCGTGGAAGGGTATGCTCAGATGTGAGTCCCTTGCTCACTGCACCATCAGGATTCAAGCAAGCCGGGCCGAAGACGGCTGTAATGCCAGAAACCGGTCCCCGGAAGCTGGTTTCCTTTCCAGTAAAAGAATTGGCTTGGTAGTTTGGTCTGCCCTGTTCCCATGATGCACTGGGCCAGGGACAGATTAATTTGCATGTAGCCAGGTTCTGAGCTGGGATGGTGCAGTGAGCTAAAAAACGGTGATGGATCAAGCCCTGATCTGTTGACTGGGTAGTAGTATTCTGCTTAATTCAGATACTCTGTCCATCACCACCCCCTTTTCTGAATCGTTTTGTCCACCACAAGCGTGGAAGGGTATGCTCCGATGTGAGCCCCTTGCTCACTGCACCATCAGGATTCAAGCAAGCCGGGCCAAAGACTGTTGTAATGCCAGAAACCGGTCCCCGGAAGCTTGTTTCCTTTCCAGTAAAAGAATTGGCTTGGTAGTTTGGTCTGCCCTGTTCCCATGATGCACTGGGCCAGGGACAGACTAATTTGCATGTAGCCAGGTTCTGAGCTGGGATGGTGCAGTGAGCTAAAAAATGGTGATGGATAAAGCCCTGATCTGTTGGCTGGGTAGTAGTATTCTGCTTAATTCAGATACTCTGTCCATCACCACCCCCTTTTCTGAATGGTTTTTATAACCAATCAGATGATACAAACTATGACATCACAACATTTCAGCCATCTGCGAGACCATATTATAAAAAAAGACCACTTTTTCTAATACGTCAGATTCCGACAGTGATGGAAGTTCATTTTCTTCTGATCATAGAGGATCTAGATATACCCCGGGATATAATCAAGGGGGGCGTCCTTTTTTAGGGAGGCGCAACCCATACAGGGGCAATTGGAGGCCATGTTATCCAAATCAACATCAGCCCCAATATCAACAGCCAATGCAATATCAACCTCATGTTCAATACTCACATCAATACCAAGTACCTCAAGTAGTCCATCACAATCAGTTCTTAGAGACCAGGAATGCCCGCTACTGGAGGCAATAGATACGATCCCTATCTTTAACCTCATTAAAACTAGTTTTAACCAATCGAGTTTATCTCTACTGTCAAAAGGACTTTCCTTTGTCCCCCATTCTGGGCTAAATAAGTTTGAACTTTTTTCAGATCTGGCATTTTTCCGTAAGGTCAGTCTTAAGTTCTTTTTCTCAGACTATACATCTACTAACCAGGAGGTCAACAAATCTGGCCTAATGCCTAAATCTAGTTTTACGCCTACTCTAGAAGAAGTGACACCAGAGGTCAAGATATTTGAAAAGGTAGTTTACAACAAACTTCTTTCAGCCACTAAATATGTTCCTAGAACTCCATACAATATTACCAGTGAGGAGTACCAAGCCCTAACCAATCTTAAAGACTCCACAGCTATCACTATTAAAAGTTGTGATAAAGGTGGAGTTATAGCCATCATGGACACTGAGAATTACATCACTAAAATCGAGGATATGTTGAATGACACTCGGTTTTACACTGCAATTACCAAAAACACTACTTCTAACATCAAGTCCAAAATATTTAGTCTGACTACACAAGCATTAAATAATGATATCATTTGTCAGAAGGAATACGATTATCTTAATGTACAAAACCCAAAACTGGCCTGCCTTTATGGTATTCCAAAAGTACACAAAAATGCGATAGATCCCCCTTTGAGGCCAATATTGGCTCAGTGACTGAACCTATTTCAAAATATCTGGATGCAATTTTACGTCCTTATATAGAGAATATACCAGGCTATCTTAAAGACACTTGCCAAGTGATTAATCTATTGGAAGGAATGATGTACAATCAACATAGACAATGGCTAATGACTTTAGATGTCGAAAGCCTTTATTCTATTATCCCGGTTGAAGGTGCCCTTGTGGCAGTCAAATGGTTCATAGAGACATATCAGGTTGATTGTAATCCAAAATTCATTATTGACTGTCTCACCATTGTTCTTAAGGAAAACTTTTTGAATTTCGTATCAATTTGTTTAGACAAACAAAAGGTGTTAGCATGGGCGCTTCTTGCGCACCCACCATAGCAAACATTTATGTAGCACACTTTGAACATCAATTTGTGTTCAACGAGGTGGCCCCTTTCTTTGAGACAATGTTGAAATGGTCACGTTCTATAGATGACATTATTTTCATTTGGAATGATAATGAAGATACTTTGTCAGAATATATTCAATGGCTAAACCTGTGTGACCATAACCTCCAGTTTACATCACATTGTAGCAATATCCAAATTGATTTTTTGGATATCATGATTAAACATGAAAATGGTCAGCTATATGTGGTCAGCTATATGTGTATCTATATTGTAAACCAACAGCACAGAATACTATTCTACATCACACGAGTTTCCACCCTTTGAAACCAAAAAATGGGATCCCCTTTGGCCAATTTTTGCGACTGTGTCGTAATTGTACCAAATTAGCGGACTATGATCTACGTGCAAATGAGATGAGAATAAAATTTATAAATCGAGGATATCCTCACCGAGTTGTACGCGATGCATACAAACGTGCACGGTTTTATGATCGCCAGCATCTATTGTCGGGTGACTCTAACACAAAAGATACTAATCTTGTATTTGTCACAAGACATTCTGTCTTAAATGAGCAATTGCGACAAATTATATGCTCTAATTGGCATTTGCTAAATACTAACAAACCACATAACGAAACCATTAAGAAACCTATGTTCGCTTACCGAAAAAATAAGAACATCAAAGATCTAATAGTAAGATCCCGTATGCCCACTTACAAACAACCCATACAGCGAAGCATAGTTGATATGCAACCAATTAATGGAAACTTTAAATGTGGAACATGCAAGATATGCCCTCTATCTTTTGAAACTAGATCTATATGTTATAATGGCATAACTGTGGAAAGTAAGGGTATAACGAACTGTAAATCAAAAAACATCATTTATATCCTGTTCTGTCCATGCCAAAAAGCATATGTAGGAGAAACCTCTCGGACTATGAACGTCCGACTCACAGAACATAGATCCGCAATACGTACTAAGAAAACAACAGCTCCAATGGTATGCCATTTCCTCGAACACCAACATTCAGCTGATGATTTACGTTGGTTTGTACTTGAGAAGATTATACCTACAGCAGGGATCTGCTGTGATAAAATAAGAAAAAAACGTGAGGTATACTATATCTTCATGTTTAATACTGTATCTAAAGGACTGAACTCAGCAATACTGTTTTCATGTGTTTGTGTGACTTTGTAATTATATGTTTTTACCTGGCATTTTAGCAGCGCGGTAGCGCCCTCTCACTTGCACCATAATCGGGCCCCCCACCGCTTACAGAAGCGGAGCGCTGTCACCGGCATAGGTAGTTGTAGGGAAGTCGGGCCGCCATCTTGGGGCTGCTGCCTTGCAGCGCGCCACCTGACTCAGCGCTCTAGCTCTCCGTGTTGGAGAACGAGGAGGCTGCACTTAAGGCGAGCTGGTGGGAGCTGCTCGACCTTCGGTAAGGAGATACTCGCATTTGCTTTGGCGCCTGTCTGTGTTGGCTGCAGGAGGCGCGCAGCGCTTTTTAACATTGCATTTTTCATGTGTTTGTGTGACTTTGTAATTATATGTTTTTACCTGGCATTTTAGCAGCGCGGTAGCGCCCTCTCACTTGCACCATAATCGGGCCCCCCACCGCTTACAGAAGCGGAGCGCTGTCACCGGCATAGGTAGTTGTAGGGAAGTCGGGCCGCCATCTTGGGGCTGCTGCCTTGCAGCGCGCCACCTGACTCAGCGCTCTAGCTCTCCGTGTTGGAGAACGAGGAGGCTGCACTTAAAGCTCGCTCGTCCCGCGCAGCGGTGACGCGCAGCGGAGGCGCCTGACTCGCGCCTGAGTCAAGCCAGAGTCCTGCCCGTCTGCGCCCGTCAGCGTCCCGGTGGCGTTGCGGTCGGCGGGCGGGGCTCTGTAATCTCCATCATGTGCAAAGCTGACGCTCCCAGGGTGCGCTATACGTTCAAGGAGCTGTGCTCTCTTAATCACCGGGAGAGCCGATGCCGCTCTGTCTTCCCTGGACGTCACAGGGGCAAGCTTCGCTGCCCGTGCTGTGGATGGCGCCCCAACCGGGCGTTGTCATCTGCCCCCATCAGTGACATAGTTGGCGCTGAGTATTCCTGCATGCTGCTAAACACCAGATCGGCGTGCAGTCACGCGCAAGACATTTTTGAGCTTCTCGACACCGAGAAACCTCTTTGTCTGATGTTAACTGAGACCTGGTGGGGAGAATCCTCCAACCCTGACGTGGCGATGGCTATCCCACCTGATTATAACATCTTCAGGAAGGACAGAGCCAAGGGAAGGGGCGGAGGGGTCGCACTGGTGGTGAAGAAGGGCACGTTGTGTACCGTCCTGCCGACGGAGGACATCCGTGGCTCGGAGTCGCTTGCTTTTTCTATCACGCTTGCACCGCACCAATCAGTGAAGGGGCTGTTGGTCTATCGACCCCCGGGCCCGCCTGGAACGTTCTTCTCTGACCTTGACTCAGTGCTGCTGGGACTGGCCCTGAGAGCAGAACACTGTATAGTCGCGGGCGATTTCAACGTTCGGATGGATGATCCGTCTGACCCCGCTGCTATGAAGCTTTCTGAGGCCATGATCCCGCTGGGTCTCATCCCTTATCTGCAGGGGCCGACTCACGTCAAGGGACATACTCTTGACCAGGTCTTCTCTTCGTCGCCTTTGGTGGTGAAAGAGACCCTCCCGGTTCTGTGGTCGGATCATTGGCTTGCCAAATTTGTTATCACTGGCACCACTAGACCGGCCTCGTCTGCCCCGCAGCAGCGGGGTTGCGCGTTCAGAGCATTCAACAGAGTGACCCCTGGGATGCTGGCGCAGGCTGCTTTGGATCATCCCTGCCTCCTCTCTGGTGACCTGGAGGTAGATTTGGAGTCCCTGCAAGCATGGCTTTCTCAACGACCTGGCCCCGGTGTTGCCGCCCCGTCTGACATCGAAGCGGGTTTCCGCCCCTTGGTTCTCCTCTGCACTGTGGGCTAAGCGGCAGCAGTGCAAGGTGGCCGAAAGGGCCTGGCGGGCACACTATGATAACATGGACAGGGTGGCCTACAAGGCTGTGGTTAAGGCCTACCACCGGGATATCCGTCTTGAAAAAAAAGCCTATCTGGCGGGGAGAATTGAGGCAGCCTCAAATTCCAGCAGGGAAATTTTTACCATAGTCAGAGAATTTATATCTCCTCGGACCACGTCATCGGAAGAGGTGCCTTCAGACTCTTGGGCGGCAGACATTGCGAGTTTTTTCACCAGCAAGATAAAACTCATACAGGACTCTTTTCCATCTGGGGTACCTGTTTCGCCGGTGATACCTGAGGCCAGTTTGTTCCATCCGGCCGCGCAGGGCGTCACATTTGCTGAGTTTCCATCTTTACCAGCCGCAGCTTCCCTAGCGCTTATGGGCAACTTGAAATCTGGGTCTCCACTTGACCCCTGCCCAGCCAAGCTTCTGGGTAAGCTGGCGGAAGTGATAAATCCACTGGCGAACCCTCTTCTGAATCGCTCGTTGAGGCAGGGGGTGGTCCCGCCTGTCTGGAAGCAGGCAATGGTCATCCCGCTGCTTAAGAAACCGGGTCTCGACCCGAAGGTTCCTGCCAACTATAGGCTGATCTCCTTGTTGCCGGCCCTCGTTAAGATCTTGGAGAAACATGTTCAGTCGGTGCTCTCCAATTTTTTGGAGACCCATGAGATCTTACATGACTCCCAGTCGGGCTTCCGTTCAAATCGCAGCACCGAGACCGCGCTCCTTGAGGTTTCTGAAACTATCAAGGGGGTGTTGGATACCGGGGGCAAAGTCATGCTGGTGTTGTTGGACTTGTCGGCGGCTTTCGACACCGTCCCCCATGATGGCCTTCTCGCTAGACTCTATGAGATTGGCCTTAGGGGGACGGTGCTCAGCTGGTTTTCATCCTTCCTAGCCGGCCGCCGGCAAACGATCTGGACGCCGCCTGACACCGCCGCCATGCCGCCTTTGGGAGTTGGGGTCCCTCAGGGCTCTATATTGAGCCCTACCCTTTTTAACATCTTTATGACCCCCTTGGCGGCGGTGGTGGAGTCGTTTGGCGCCCGGATCGTGTCGTATGCCGACGACACCCAGCTCCTCTTTTCTTGTGAGAGAGGGGCCGACTTTGACGGGGAGAGTATCCGGAATTGCCTTGGGGCGGTGTTCACATGGTTCCAACTGAACAGCCTCAAGTGCAATTCCGATAAATCTGAGGTACTCTTCTTCGGATGCGATACGGAGCCGAGCTGGCAGGCCTGGTGGCCCATCGATATGTTCCCTCCGTCCGGTTCTTCCCCTATGGTTAGAAACTTGGGGGTTAAGATGGACAAGGGGCTGACGATGAAAGCCCAGATCCTTGGAGTGACCGGCACCTGCTTCGGCCTATTGAAGATGTTGCGGAGGTTTCTGCCTTTTCTGTCGGTGGAGCACAGGCAGCTGACTGTACAGGCCCTGATAGGTTCCAGGTTGGATTATGCCAACATTCTTTACCTGGGCCTACCAGAGTACCTGTTGCAGCGTCTTCAAGTTGCGCAGAACGCAGCTGCCAGGGCCATTTTCGGTCTTAACAGACGTGCCAGTGCCTCGGGCCTGTTATCAACCCTGCATTGGCTACCCATCCGCAAACGGATCGCCTTCAAGGCTTTGACTCTGGCATACAAGGCTCTCCATGCGGTGGGAGCAAGGTATCTTCAAAAGAGACTGGCTTTTTATCATCCTGCTCGTTCTCTGAGATCCGAATCCTTGCTCTTGGCGGCTGTTCCTCGTGTTAAGAGAGCGCGCCTGGGAGGCCGCTCCTTCAGCCTGCTGGCTCCACAGATGTGGAATTCGCTCCCGCTCCCTCTTAGGGGGGCTTCAAGTCTGCTTGAGTTCAGGAGAGGTCTTAAGACCTGGTTGTTCTCTCAATAGTCCTGTTAGCAGTCCCCTCGTCTGTCTTATGTGCTTTCTGTTGTTTTTAATGTGTTATGTTATTGTGAATTAGTTCTCCTTACCCAAAGCGCCGGGACACTCTTCTTGAGTAACCGTTGCGCTATACAAAAGTATAAATAACATAACATAACATAACTGTGGGAACAAACCATTATTTAAGGTTTATGCTCTGGATTACTGCTATTTCTCCTTTTTCTCTTTGATGTAAATTTGATTACTTTCTCAGTAATACATTATTTGCTTTATACATGTATTTCCTCTCTAACCTTTAGTACTGCATTGGCCTAATTGTGAGTAGAAATTAGAGTTCATTAATTTCTCTGACTGTTTTGGAGGAAACCACGTGAAAATAACTGTTTCTGCTTTTTATCTTTTTGTAGTCCTTTTTAAACAAACCTGTTGTATTATTTTAAAAAAAATTATGTAATTTTTTATTATTTTCTGTGTATTATCATGTCTGTAGGGTCTTTTTTCCCAAAAATGCATAGGCTATTATCCCGTCCTTATCTGTTTACAAGTTTGTTTATCATTTTGGTAGTCATCATCAGTCCCATTTCTATTTCTGTTCCGTACTTCTAATCCTACCCATTTTTTTATCTATATCCCAACACGATCATTACTTTATTAGTCTTTCATCTGTGTTTATTATTTTACTTTCTGGTAGTCCTTCGTTTTTTTTGGTAACCATTACATCATAAGTCCTTATTCCATTGTGAATATCATATCAGTCTTTTGTCCGTGTTCATCATTGCATTCTCTGTTAGTCCATCGTTTATTTTCCTGCGATTATTTTATTATTAGTCCATTGTTTATATCTATTACTTAGTTTTCGAATTAGTCCTTCGTCCATTTTGGTTGCGCCGCTAGCACTTTACTGCATATATAAATGGCAGTGCATATTGTGCTTGTGTCCTCACTGGTCTTACTGATACCTGTCTGATCCAGACGTCGACCATGACGGTTTGAATTCGAACTTCGAGGGCCTTACCCCGCCTTCTCATCGCGCTGTACAGGTGAGGTCCCCTGACTGCGCATATAACATTATGGCGTCTAACTGGCGTCTAACCAATGCCACATTATTGCATCACTGAGGTGTTTATTTCTAACATTTAAAATGGTTTAATTTGTTCCTGCTCGCTTTCTGATAATGTTAAGAGACATTAACGGTCTTCTTTATATTTACTATGAGATTAGACCTTTTTTATCGTGTGACCATACATATAACATTAGGAGATAGCTATAGCGTCTTTAAATACCATTAGAGCTTAGAAACCCCTTTTTTCATGCAAATACCGACACATCACCAGAGTTACCATTTAATAGTGGTTGCGTGCATTACGTGGATAAGTAATTACATGCCCAGAACATAGCTATTAAAAGTGCATACTTATAGAGTATATACATAAAAAACAATATACTCTTAATCATTCATATTCGGTCCTCTTTTAGATATCCTCGCACGGATGAACTGACACTCTATTCCGGTCCCCGATTGGTGCCCACTTTTTGTTATTCAGGTATCTATACCATCCATGCGAGTCCTTATTCTTCACTCCAATATGTTATCTTTAGTTACAATCAGTGTCCTTTTTTTGTTATAAATCGTAGGTTTTCATTATTAAATCCCCTCATTTTTCGTTGTGCATGTGGTGCCTCTCATCTCCAAGTGATACACATCAGGAATATTGTTAGAAGACCTTCCGTATCCGCGAGGTACATATTTCCTTATTTTTTGTATATTTGAGCATATTGTTTAATAAACAATCTGACAACTACATAGTCTTATGTAGTTTTCATTATAAATTATCTTTATTGTGTCAATAGGAACTGGGTCTTCATTAATATATATCATCGACATCTTTGTGTTTTCAAACACACTGTTTTCTTTAGGGTAAGTGCGGTTTATTAAATCTACAGTACTTTTTTGTCTTAATTGGGTTATGAGTCACATCTATAGTCACTCGGGTCCCTTTCGGCTCTCTTCTAATTTTCTTTTTATTCAGTATATAATACATCACATGACCGTTTGGCTTTCTGGTATATTTTCAGTTTCTCTTTGCTTCTTCTTTATATGTGCACTTAAATCACGAAACTAATTCAGTTAATAATATTGAAGGTTGGTTTAAGTTTGTCTTTATATGTATGAAACTTGTATGTTCATGGGGCTAGTACATATAGCCCGCTATTGCATTTATATCATTTCGCCCGTTTTCTATTGTATGTTTTTGGTTCTATTTTTCTAAATAGATATATTCGTTGCCGACGGTTGGCTGTTTTCAAAGTTATTGTCTATTTGTGTGTCCTTTTTGTAAGTATTACTTCTCCATCATTTTATTACTTTCATTATCTGTTTGATAAAATGGAGTCTGTTCTTGAGCACCATATAAAATTCATGTGTTTCCATCCATTTATGTCAAGTTTTCGTGAACCTTCTTTTAATCATTTAGGTCAATAGGTATTTATAGGTCTTATGTAACGTCCTGCTTTAGTAATGATGATTTTCTATAAAATTCTTGAAGTGAAGCAAATTAGATTTTCCCTTTCCTTCATGATGTGTCGATTAAATAATGCTTGTATATAGTATGTATATGTATAAACTAGTGTAGATATATTCTTATTAAATAAGTGGCTCTGTAAATATTACATGTATAGTTTTGTAAATATGTACCTGTATTTTTTAATTGTTCTTTGAGTGATATCAGATAAATGTACTGTTTATATCAATCTTTGTAATTTTCAAAATGCCCACTGTATATTCTTGGCCAATCATCTAATTTTAATTGTAGTATAATAAGACGGTCACCTGATGAAGGCTTACAAGCCGAAACGCGCGTAGTGCCCGTATCTACCGCTTTGCCTCCATCGTCGTTCATGGGTCTATTCACGTTTTTGTCTCTACTGTTTTCTATGTCTCATATAATGTATATGTCTTATTATGTGGTTTTAATGAAGATTCATGGTGTTGTTTTGTAAATAATGAATTAGATCTTGGAAACACAATAATATGAAATCTAGGCAATAATTGCAAAATAATTTTTTATTAATAAATAAAAATACAATAAATATCTTGGATCTAATTTGATGATTAGTCTTTTACATGTGGGTTATTAAATGGTTCTTTAGCTAATTGACATTTGTGTGCTATAACTTGTCTATAGACCTTTACCTAAGTTTGGTCGAGACCAGTCTGTCATCACACTAGTTGTATGTAGATTTTCAGGGGGGGTGGGGGTACCTCTGAGGTGCATTCTGGGTGCATTGTCTGATAAATTTTCCACTGACATCAGTGTGAGTTTATCAAGACTAGGTGTATGGTACCAAACACTTTGGGGTACAAGGAAGCCATCATGTAGCTGTGAAACACGTAATCATGTGTCCAGCCCATGTGCTCATCATAGTTTCCCTGTGGACTTGTGATATCCAAGGGTGAATTTAGATATCACATCGACTCATGCAGATATGCCCACACATTGGTGTAGTGCACCCTGCCTTTGGGTCTGGTAGGCCTGCTGAAGGGGTGACTTACCTATACCACATGCAGTGTCTTACTGGTATGGAAAACAGAGGTGTGTGGCATGGCACACAGAGATGTGTGCCATGTTGACTCTTCGTTTTTCTCTGCACCAAGACACGCAGGGTAAAATGGCAGTTTGCATGAGCTTGGTTAGGTGTTCCTTAGGGTGGCATAATTCATTCTAAATCCCTTGGGAACCCTCTTTAGTTCCAATTCCCTAGGTACCATGTGAAACACTTACTTGGGACTTGCACAGTTTCCTTAAGGGGTGCCAGTTGTGGAACAATTGTACAGTTAAAGGAAAGAACACTGGTACTGGGGACTTGGTTTCCTATACAAGCTTTATCTGCAAAGAATAAAAAAAAGGTTCCTTTTGAGAGCAATTCCATTGATTCTGCATTTTTCCATGTTCCTCCCATAATCAGCCGTGTTAAAAACTCCCAAAGAGTCCACAATTACCATGGCTCTAACTTAGATTTTTAATTTACATCTTTCGAAAATGATAGTACAAATAATTCTGTTCTTTAATGCTAGCCTGGATAGAATTGAGACATCCAGTGACTTGCTTGAAATTCTGTAGCTAGGTGTTTACTATGTACACTATCAACTTCATGGTAAATTGAAGATCTAAAATGAGTTCAAAATTGACTTAGTCATTGCTAACATTTTTGTACTGTTTTTCACCTCAGGGTTGACTGCTGCCCTCTGAAATGGACACGGTGGCCATATGCCCTTACATAATCTTTTTGTTTTGAAGAACTGTAGCAGAGGTACCATATTAAAATTTGACAAGGTTGAACATTTTGAAAATGTAGTATGAACCTTATATTCAAACTTGAGGAATCCAAGGGTACTGTTTTAATGACTATAGGTGAAGAGACAGTGCTGGTGTTTTCTTTAATTGTCTTGGAAACCAATAAGTGTGACAGTATTTCCACACATATGAAGATAGTGCCACAAATACTGCCACTACATTGCATGTGCTATATAAATAAACAATTAGACCATTGTTAGCTAAAATAATGTTTCTTCTCTTTTAGGATATTGTTACAATTGGAATGCTGTCTCTGCCTTGTGGTTGGCTATGCACAATGATTGGACTACCCACCATGTTTGGATATGTCATCTGTGGGGTATTATTGGGTCCATCTGGGTTAAACAGTATAAAGGTATGACCAGTGTACTTGGAGAAAATGTTCTCTGCTTTGAATTTGTTCAGTGGCTTTTTTGTACTTTTTCTAACTGCTTGTATCTATGTGCACACCTTCATAGCTGCGAGGAACAAGATTAAAATATTCCTATTGCATATAATAAATTACTTGATTAACTTTGTTCTCCTCAGTTTCCTAGAAGTCCTGGGGTAAGGTTATCTTGCTTTATTCACAGGCAGACAGAATATATTCAAAGTTCTGCTAATGCAGACCACTTTCCTACTTTATCGTATATTTAATTTCCCTAGTACGTCTTGAGGTTTAGGACAAGGAGTGTCGAAATTCTCAGCATCTGTGCCAGATAAATTCCCTTGAGTAACACGAAGTTCAATTCAAGCAGTAGAACAAGCGGTGAAAAACTGTTACACAGGGTGTGAACATTTCAATCCCCATTAAATCTTTTCTCACTGATATTCAAGGTATTAAAAATTGTGTGATTTGTAAGAAAACTCTACAACTCTTTAAATTGTCTAAAACAAGCTTGATCTTATAAGTATATTAGTTTGTTTAGAAGACACACCCAACTCAAAAAATACATAGGGATTTATTGAAAGGTTTTTTTTTCAGGAGCAGTTGTGATTTATTCTAGTAAATTCTGCAGTAAGTCAACCATACACAAATAATGTTTGTGCATGTAGTCTACCTAACAGTGTTTTTACCAGAGCGGACAATAAGAGTACATAAGCTTGACATTAAAATTAATTTTCAACCTTTGATTTCTGCTTGATTTACACTCGATTTAACGTTACACCTAAATGCAACAAATAGTTCAAATACAATATATTCAGTATAGATTCAGGTGTAACAGTGAAGACACTGTAAAGGTTATTTGGGGGGAATTACCAATATAAAAGATGTTTTTTCTTTTAAATCGAGACATCTCCATCTTATTGGATCTTAATTACAATACCGTTTACTTAGGGATTATGTAGGCAAGAATAGACGTTGAACAGTTTTAATATGTCTTCCTTTCATTTATCACTTGCTAAGTCTTGTAATACCTTTGGTTTGTACTATTTGCCAGATGCAGTTTTGACTGAGATGACAATGTATAGCTTTTAACAACCTAGTCCAATTACTTTCATACTCCCAAATATCTTTTAGAACAGTAACTTATCAGTCATCTTTAAGATAAAAAGCCTAGCCATCTTATGTTTAACTTCCTAAACATTTATCTTACTATTCACACTTTGTATCTGTTGTATTGAGTTTTTACATAGTATAAAGAATCTGTATGAATATTCTGATACAAATATTATGAGGCTCCGATCACTGACATCCCTTCGCTACTCGCCAAAAAAGTGCAAACACCTCATATGGGGTAGCAAGTACTATATATATGCAAACATCTTTCCCTCTTCTATCCCTCTGCTATCCCTCTCAGTCAGATAACTGACTAACAGATCCACCAGTCAAATTTCTTTCACTATACTAATTCACCACTAATCCATTATGGGTTCCGGAGTAGAATGCTTCTTGCCGAAAAAGCGCTTCAATGCCTCATCAGGGGTAGTAAGCGCTATATAAATGCAAATACAATACAATACCATAACATGTAAAATAATACTCTGTCTAAGACCTGGTACAATTTCTCAGTCCCCAGTATTTATTGTACTGTACAGCCATGCTACATGTTGTCATAAAGATCATCTCGAGCATGGAGCGGATGAGTGAAGGAAGGGTGTCATCCCAGGGTGGGATTTCAATACTGTACTCCCTGCCGCATTGTACTGCATCAAGCAGGCCATTTTTCCTCTATCGTTGTGTGGTGTACCAAGCGCCATACCAATTATCATGAGCAAACACTAACAACACAAGGCCAGTCAATGACTGTTCCCTACTGTCACAGAGGAAGGGTGCATTAATGCTCCTTACTTGCTTGGTCTCATCTTCCAGAGACAGCTTTTGACAACAAGAAGCATTTGTTGGACACATTATCCTTGCCAGACTGCAAGTCTAGTGCTAGAGTACAAAATGTTCTCTCCATTCTTAGTGCATTTGTTATTTGATTCATGGTCCACGTTCGGATCGCTCAAAACCTATGTGTTTGAACTGTACTTCACTAACACACACTCATTACTGTTTGTTGTTGAAATGTGAGTGTTTGAACTGCAGGCGACCATAATGCCCCTAGCAGCAGCACAGAATGTATGAATGCTAGGGAATGAGACTCCGGAAGCAGCTGTGCGCAGCCCGTGGT
Organism: Lissotriton vulgaris; assembly: GCF_964263255.1. Taxonomy (NCBI): domain Eukaryota; kingdom Metazoa; phylum Chordata; class Amphibia; order Caudata; family Salamandridae; genus Lissotriton; species Lissotriton vulgaris. The sequence goes on along the minus strand of NC_141696.1, from coordinate 814,790,683 downwards.
TTTTACATTGGCATTTTTTAGTTGATACCTTATTAAATGTAATTGTTTTGATTTAGCTTTAGTATGTTTCTTTTACTCAAAACCAACTTACTTTGATTTATGCAGTTCTGAAGTAAGTGCAAAGATAAAAAACAACATCATTTTGTTTTTAGAGCCTTGTTCCATGATGGTATCCACCACTGCCTTTCTTTTTTCTATGAGTCCTGCCGGTGTTAAACACTCTAGGTACTAATGTCAGTGGATCTACAGAGTAGTAAATTCGAAGATCCTCCCCCAAGCTTTACATACACTGGATCAATGATTAGCCAAGATGTTTCGGATTCCCTATGCATTAAAGTCTTGGGTGCTCCTTACCCAACAGCTGACATCTTTCCGAGCAGATGCCTAGAGACTGGCTTTTAAAGAAGCTCAAGATGCATGTGTTTGGGGGTCTAACAAGCTTGAAAAACAACAACCCCCTGACCAAAATTTATAAATTCAAGTGGGCCAAAATAACCCAATTTTTGTTAGAATAGGCATTCCAGGTGACGATGCTCTGCAGCGCTACTGGCCAGAGATTGGAGTTACAAGGAGAGTGGAAGAGTAAAAGTGGAGGGACATTTAGGGAAGAAGGTGAGAGGTAGGTGAGGAGAACTAAAACTGGGGTCCCCCTGATAGACTCCTCCCTGGAAACGGTGCCTAGAATTATGTCTGTGAGGATCCCAGAGGCCCCCCACCCCCCAATCATTTTATCAACGGTTAATTCTATTTGCAGAATGTGTATTTATTTATCCCTCTTTTTAATTTTGTGTATAGAGAGATATAAGAACCTTAAGAAGAATGCTTCATATGCTGAATCCTTAGTTACTTGATGAACATAAAACTTGCTCCCCGCCCCTTTATTTCCTTTTTCCAGTAATGTCAGAATGTTCACTGCAAAAACATAGTGACTGCTTGAATCTAACTAGCAATATATGCTCCTTGAAAAGAATCAGTATATTTCTTTTGCCATTTTCGGTTTGCTTTTCCATGTATTTGTTTCCGCAGCTGCGGTTCCCATTGCAGCGAGTTTTCGAAAACTAATTTGCTTTAATAAACTACAGAAAACCGAGTGAAGTAATTATAACTAGCGTTTTATTTTACCAGTCACAAGTTTTTACAACGCCTAAATACTTCTATATATATTTATTATTAATATGACATTTTTCTAACCTTGTAAATAACGTCTGTACTATTTTAATAAAGAAGATAATGTGCCAATCTTTAGAAGCTTAAACAAATTATTAAAGTTAAGGAATAAAAGACTCCCCTTTAATCATTTGGTAAATATTACTTGCAGAAAAATACCATAAATATATTTTTTTAGCAATCTTCCCCTACAGTAAACCCACTTGCTGGCCTGCAAACTTAACCCCAAAAATGACACTTTTTAGTAATTAACACATTTATCTGGAAATTTTGCCCATCCTATATGTAGATGTGAGGTGTATTCTGTTTGATGACAACTCTTGGTTATTTTGTTCAACTGTCACTTTTTAAAATAATGATAAAGCGAAATTTGCGTGTTATTTGTCAGATAATATTAAATTCATCTACATTTAGGGTTTTGTGAGGACTAAGTGATTGATAGATATGTCTTAATATGAAAAAAATGAATCCTAAGTGTGGAATATATGTCCCAATACTGAGTGACAAAATGTCTTTATGTCCTACTGTCCCTGTCAGAATGTAGAGAAGGTAAATTTATAGTTTAGCTTATATTTACGGATCATACCACCACATCTGCATACCTTGACATTAACATATATATATATATATAATATAATTATTATGAAAAGTAAATATATACCTTCCCCTGGTAAGTTCCTCGCGATCTAGAGATAGTCTGTATTTTGGTGCACTATTTTGGCAGAACAATCAATATTGAAAACTCGATTTTATTGTAGCTAAGGGGGTGTACCCTCCCACATCAATGTGTGGGTGTGTGTGTGTGTGTGTGTGTGCGTGTATATATATATATATATATATCTATATATATATATATATATATATATATATATATATATATATATATATATCCCAATTGAACAGGTTTTAGTTTATTTTAAAGAAAAGCTCCCAAACTGATGCTGTGTGAAAAACAATTTGAAGAAAATAGCAACAGTTACTGGATAGGGCAATTAACTGTAATCTGCTTTTTAGTCCATTGTACAGGTGGAGACTCTGGGAGAGTTTGGTGTATTCTTCACCCTTTTCCTTGTTGGTCTGGAGTTTTCCCCTGATCGGCTGAGAAAGGTAATTTCGAGTTGCTTGTTCTGCTTTTAAAAATGAATGATGACCCCTATTAGTTATTGGTTTTGTGATTTCAGGTGTGTGAACCCAAACTTATAGCAAAATATGCATTAGCGAGCAAACTAAACAGTGTGGCTACTGTACGCACTAGGGTGAATGTGGTAATTTAATCAATGATAGAACTATTAGTATGATCAAGTGCTTGAGTTGAATATGTGCTACTTTTATAATATCTCTCACACACACCTGCGGGGCTTCTGCCACGAGTGTGGAGGCCATTTGTGAATCGGTCCCTCAGTGAGGTTCTAGTAGGAGAAACATCAAAGTAAATATTCTGATTCCTCCTTCACCAGCGAGGTCAGTGGTAATATTTAAGACATTCCACCATCTGTCCTTCGAAAGACCTCTTCTCCTTTGGGTACCTGGTCTGTTTGAAGCAGCGATGCAAGTCCGCTTAAACCAGTAATGCAAATATTTATGATGCCTGCATCAGACAAATCTTTTCCTACTAGACTTTTAAAGAAGTATAGGGTTCCTGATCAAGTCCCTCTTTTTCTGCCAGTGGCCCCTCCACCGGACTCTGTAAGGGTGTCGGTAGCCAAGAAACACCAGACCACAAAACCGTCCCCTACCATTGCTCGAGATGAACAGAGCAATCTACTGGCTTCAGGAAGTAAAATGATGTGCTGTACTTCAGAAATGGGAATGAAAAGTCCTAGCTCTGTGGCCTTATTGGGCAGGCACAACAGACCACTTTAGGATTCATTTGAATAGTTTTGTGAAAATTTCCCCCCAAAAAAAGACAGACCAGACTCCCTAGAAGTTCTAAATGGTTGTAGGCTAGCCTTTAATCAGTTCCTTAGTTCTGTGGCTGATTCTTCTGAACTAGCTGCTTGTGGCTACTACCATGGTTTGACTCTGATAAGAAGTGTGTTGCTTAAAACCTGATGCAAAACAATGTATTTTTATTCTTCCCTTCTCAGATATTACACAGTTTGCATCTCATGCAGATGATGAGATAAACCACATGAAGTCAGAGATGGGGTCACTGGTGGCACTTGACCTGGAGAAAATGAAGGAATACAAAAAATGCCTGTACAATTCCTTTGACAGTTATTTTCCTCAGAAGGATGAAACCACTCATTGACCCCAAGCAGCAAAGACAGACTTACCTCAACAGAAACCTTCCAAAGGCAGAGGTGACTGTCGGCGATCATCGGCTGATGGGAAGCCACCAGTAAAATAGTTACTTCTCCAGTGTTAATCTTTCATAGATTAACATACTTTAATCTTCATCATCGTCATGGTGGGAGTCTCATGGTAACTCTAATAATAGCAGTGCTAAGACTTACGTTTTAGAAATCACATTGAAAACAATAGATATTGGTAGTCAATTCACATTGTTTTAATGCAATCAAAGTTCACCAATCAGAGTAGAGACCCTGAAGCACTCACCCCCTGCAGCACCACCACACCCTAGATTTCTTACCGCACTTCGTGTGTAAGGGAGTCTTCCTGACTGCTGTTTCCATGTTTTGTCAACTTTTGACCTTTCCTATACTCTCAAAAGTGAATCTTTGACCTTTAGGCAACTCAGAGGTACAGCCTTTTTGTTTTTTTCCTGGTTACCAGCATGTCGGAAGGATCTAAGAAGAGGTGGTTCTGGCCATGCAAATCTTGTGGGAAACTAAGATTGTTTTCTGAAGATCCTCCCAAGGAATGCCTTTACTGCTTACACCCTAAGCATAAGCCTAAGAAGTGTAAGCATTGCAGGTCTTTTTCGGGGCACAGACCTTGAAAGATCGCAAGGCCAGGCTTCGTCTTTGGCTTCAGTGGAAAAAGACCCATTCTGACTCCAATTCTGATGATGATGAGGTAAGGAGTCATTCCTCCTCTGGGAAGAAGCGTAAAAGTGAGGGCTCAACCTCCCATGAAAAGGACTCCAAGAGAGGGAACTCTCACAGCAAGGATTCTGGGGCTGATAGATCTGTGAGTAGAGCGCCTGCGTAACATTAGTTCTCTCACAAAAAAGCTCATTCTTCCTCCTCATCGTTACCTGCGACTCCTTTCAAGAAGCATCCAGGGAAGAAAATCCATCCGTCAATGGATCCGTCGTCGAAAATCATCCTGTCGTCAGCTGACACGACAAAATCATTGACACAAGAGCCTACTTCCATTCCGGTGACTATAACGGCGCCAGTGACTCCAGTGACTAGAAGACAACTACTTCTTCCTCGTCCACAAAGGTATCATTGACTTCGCCAGAGTTGATGGCGCCACTGTCTACATCAGCTATCTCCTCAAAGTCGATGAGACCCTCCAGTCTCCTGTCGATGAAGGTGTTAAAAGCAAAACGACAATCATAAATATTACCTGCGCCATCTTTTCTGGTTGAAGTTCTTACGTGCACATAAGCTGTAATCATTCTGACCGACCGCAGCCATTTTGTATTCTGTTGGTCACCTTTGTTTCACCCTGCCCTTGCTAGCATCCCTCTGACCAACCTGGTATGTGAGCTGGGGGCTATAAACTCTATTGCCACGACGTACATCAACATCGCTTGCTACCACAAACTTGTTTTTCCTCTCATCTCTGTTTACAGGCAAACCCATGGACACTCTTACACAAACAGGTTCCAAATACCAAACATGGTTTATTGCACTGCACACAGCAAGACTTGTTTTTGCCAACAATGAGACCTGTTTTTATCAACAGAACAGACTCTTAGATCTGGCCGGTCTCACATGTTTTAGACCCTGAAGCAAAGTCCAGCTGCAAGATAAAATTGTCTCTTTGGTCTGGGTGGGATGATGAAACAATGTTGGGCTTGTGTGACAACCTGCCCGGGGCGGGGACTCAAGCTTGTGTAACCATGTTGATGAAACAATGTTGGGCTTGTGTGACAACCTGCCCGGGGTGGGGAATCCAAGCTTGTGTAACCATGTTGATGAAAACAAATGCATTGTGTCAAACCTGTATAAAAGGAAGAGCCAAGGGTGTTGCCGGCAGAACACCTCCCTGAGACATCTTGGTGTCTGCAGTTGACGTGGTCTCCTCTTGAGAGTAATGATCCTTTTTCTTGTCTTCCAGTTTCCAGCGTTTGCCTCATTATTTTGGTAACAAACCCAAGGTGAATTAGAGGTGGGACCCTGCCACCGGGCAGCATTGGGGGTCTTAGAAGACTCGCTGCTTTTCACAAATTGGCGACCCAATGTTAGGGCCCACCAGCGACACGTGGGTCCGGTAGAGAGGTCTTAACGATGGAGTGAACGACTGAATGATTGGAGTGTACCTGCCTGAAAGAGACCCTCATCTGGCTGCCGATCGACTGAACTTCACCAGTTCCGAATGGCCACCCCTCGATCCCGCTAAAATAGAAACGTTCGAATTAGCTCTCCACAAAAAGAAAGCTAGACCAGCCATGTTTGATAATTTTCGTTTATGGTGAAAAGCGGCAGCTCAACGTAAGAAAAGAGACAAGCTAGACAAGGTAAAGAAACGCAAAAATCAGCTTACCAAGCCTGTAAAAAGTTAGAAGAAGAACTAAAAGAAAAGGAAATCGATAAAAAGGAACAGGAATCAAAGATATAAGGTCAATGCCCTGTTAGAACGCCCTCAACTCTTTACCCAGAGTTACCAGCAAAACAGAGGGTAGATGATGATTTATTGCTAGGTCCCCCAATGATCTACATGCCACTCCCTTATGCCCCTACTCATCTTGTATTACAACACCAGGACCCCCAAAGTATAGCTGGAGATGGCATGATCGCCTCAGTCTCCACCGCCTCTGCTCCCACTGAGTCACCCACACCAAATGCCTCATCAAAGGATGCAGTAGTAGAGGTAGGAACAAAAGATATAGGAGCGCTCAGGGTAAAAATGAGCGAGCAGGCATTGATAAAATAGTTAAAACCCTCATAGATAGGAAAGAAACAGAAGAATATGTAACTGACATATGCGACTCCTATGTTGCAACCCACAAACGATACTTTATTGTACGTCTCTGTTACCACACCCTTACTGCATATGAAGAGAAGGACCAAGATGTAAGGCCCGAGAGACTAGTGGCTCTCTATAGGAAGGTAGACATCGGAGATGAAGGCGACAACGATGTTGCAGAACTATTTTCATCCACACTAGAAGTATTGCGTCACCTCATAGAACAAGGACAGATAGATAGGGACAGGACAACTAAGATAGCAGGACCCCCGGTGGAAAAACCATATAGCATGATGCCAATAAAAGAAGCTGCCCCTTACTGGGTACCTCCTAGAGGACAAGGGACTCATGACGATATGAATCATCAAGACGCTAGAGGAAGGCTGGTCTACAATTGGGTGTACCAGTCATGGGACAGACAGGACATTTTGACGTTCCGTAAATCTTTACCGGATTTATGAAAGAACCCCACCGACTTTTACACCGAGCTAGGTACCGCTCTAGGATCGACAATAAGGACACTTTCCGACATAGACTTGCTCTTCGGGTTATGTTTGCTAGCAGATGTGTGGGAACATATTAGGAAAGTAGACCATACCGAACTGCTGGGTCATACCTGGTAACAACTCAACATACTAGATAAACAGCAGAACCCTGGTCAGAAACCCGTTAAAGCAATATTGGACCTCCCTGACAAAATAGTGCAGAAAGTGGAAACGCTGATTCCAGAGAAAAAGATAGACTTGTACATAGTAACCGCGTGCCGCCAGAAACCACAAGAGGATGTCTCAGAATTTTTCTCCAGATTTGAAACTGTGTTCTCCGATTACAGTGGACAAGACATGTCCAACGCAACCGGACACCACTTATTTGTGCGGAACTACGTCAAAGGACTACTGCCAGATGTATCCCAGAAACTACAAGCCAGCGAAAGTAGTTGGGCAGCATCTAAACCGGCGACCATTCTCCAAATGGCCCAGTACTACGAGCATCAGAGAAACGAAAATGACAGGGCTACAGAAAGGAAAAAGAAGGACTTGAAGGAAAGGGTAATGATAGCACAACTCCAGGGGAGCGAATACAGGAAGGGAGCAATATAGGGGAGAAAACCAGCAGGATACCCCTAGAGTATAGCCACCTAGGAACAATCCATCAACGTCATACGTAGGACGCCAAGACCTAGGATAGGATCAATGTGCATTTTGCAAAGAATATGGTCACTGGAAATCCCAATGCCCGGCTTTGTTAGGAGCTGGTAGGGGAAGAGGGGCGAGGGAAATAGCAAGTGGACAGAGAGGAAGAGGACGTGGGAGAGGGTATGCGAGTGAAGCAAGCGAGGAAAGGCCAGGAAGAGTGAACACATTTGACCATCCCAGACAGAATCAGTACCAACAGACAGATTAAGACAAAACGTACCACTTTGCATAGGACAGCCAAGGGCAAGGGAGGGATCCAGTCGAGCTCTATGTTGATCAGCAAGGCACTTATGTTACCGCTGAGGTCCTGGGCACAAAGTTGCCATTTTTGGTAGACACAGGAGCAACACGTAGTGCGCTATCCAAACGACTGATTCCAAGGGCACCCTTGTCAGGCTCACATGTGACCTCAATAGGATTTGACGGTACGCCCTCCACCAACCCTTTGTCCCGACCGATCCCTTTCAATCTTGACAGCAATGGCGTCGAAACGACATTCCTCCTCTCATCTAACACCCCAGACGCCATTATGGGTCTTGACCTTTTGAAACACTTCCATGCGACTATCAGTTGCTTTTCACAAAGGGACCGTCTGTGCTGCCATTGATCTATTGCCAATGACTAGGTAGAGATCTGACTTCAGTTTCTTTTGAGCAATGCCTGACCCTAAAATGGCGACGGCCATCTTGTACTCAATCTACCCCCTCACACTGTCTTCGGTCCTTCTACCCTCCAAAATGGTAGCTCCTGTTAATGTCCACAGAAAGAGGACTGTTCTTTAAAAACAAACAAGGGCCTTAGCTGGACCCCAGCCAGGCTTGTTTTTAGGCAGTAGCAACAGAAAGAGGACTGCACCAGCACTACAAGCTAGGGCCTATTCGCTCAGGTGGGTGCCATCTTGAAGTGGCAGCGACCGGCTGCAACATTCCACAAAAGACCGGTTGTCTCTTGGGAACTCTCACCTACAACCCAGCCAATTTGTTATCTCCTACAAAGTTCACCATCCTAATTACCATGGTCATAATGACTTCGGCTGCTTACTGATCCAGGTCTCCCAGAGTGTGCCCAACTCTAGCCAACATGGTCGGTCCTGGTCTGACTGCCTCTGGGGCTAATTCATACTCCCTGGTTTACCCCCCTAAACTCTCCAAAACCGCTACAAAAGCCTTCAAACACCTCACCCTGAAAAATCACCCAGAGTCACTGATCTCTAACCTGCGTTTCTGTGTGGACAACGGCACAGTCATCAACGACTTTGTTTTCTACTCCAGAAGAATCCCCTCTTGGCGCAATACCTTTTCGCTCCTCCTCAATGTACGCTCATCCAGGAACATTCCCTACGGTACTAAGCTCACAATAGCGCCCTCAGCAACCCTGCAAGCTTACCTCACCATCACCCTCTACAAAAGCGGCATTGTATTGATCCAAGCCTCAACCAAAAACCTTAACAAATTTGCAGATCTTTTTACCATCTTCCGAAACCATGTGCATGACACTGGGAAGGCGACCAACACCCGTCCTGACGATCCTCCAACCCACCTGCTCAGCATGACCAACCTTCCACAAGCCACCTCTCTAAGAGTCTCCAACACAGTTCCTCCTAACCCCCCCAGCTCATCTACCTGCCTTGCTAACACTACCACCCTGAGACCTTGGGTCTCCCCCCTCTATCTCCCTCCACTGTTTCCAACACAGCACACCCAAACTAGCCCCCCCCCAGCGCATTCGACTCGAGACCCTTGATCTCCTCCCTTCATGCTCCCCACTCGGACTCTAAGACCGGTACGCCTCCAACGACTTTTGTTGATGCAGGTCAAGCTAGCCCCGCTAACACACAATCCACCCCTTCTATGACCCCTAGCACAGTCCATGCTTACCCTCTCAGCGGAGCTTGCCACAGCCGATGGCGGACGCGTGATAAAGACACTCCGCACTAACGCCCTAAAGATCCTTAAAATATCCTGCTAGTGAGGGCCAAATCGGATCTCAGAGGTAGCCACATAGTACCTGGAGCCTCCGCTATCAAAATTCAGAAGAGCGGAGACGCTGCGAGCTGCGGTAACCCGCGCGGCGAGGAAGAGAGAGCCTGCGACCTGGGCCGCCAGTCCCCGGCCTAGAGTTGACGCGGCAGCCGCTGTGCGTGCTAGGGCGTGCCGCCAGCCACAGCGACGCCGGCCCAGAGGGGGGCGGAGAGCCACGAAAAAGACCGAAAAGACACCGCAGCCCTCCCTGCGGAGCGGCGGAAGGCCACATCATGATCTGCAAGACCGCTCTCCGGCTGGCGGGGCCCATACCTGGCCCACCCGGGGAACGCTACTTGGGGGCCCGAAGTGCTGACCGCGCAGAGGCCCTGCGGCTACCGCTACCTCGGTAAGGCCTGAAGAGCCCCCGACCAAAACGCCAGACACAAGGAGAGTGATTACCAGCCCCACTGGGGTTTGAACACTGGTGGCAATTAGGCAAACCCTCCTGGTGTGGTTTCCACGGCCTCAACGACCGCGCCGCGGTGACCCTCATAGGTGACACTCGTCCATGAGCGGAGTAAGAGACCACAGTCGGGAATAGCGGGCGCGGATACTGGCCGAGTGGCGAGCCGGAGTTGGAGGCTAGAAGAGCTGTGACGGTAACGTGGACAGCACAAGGAGATTGATAGACCTGTGCCCTTCCCTCCGGAGAAGGAGTAGGCGTGAGAGTCCGGGACAGCGGTGGATGCGAGCTGGGAGAGCGGTAGACACAATCTCGTTGTGATTCATCATCAAGACATAGCGAGAGTGCGTGGCGGAGCCCACCCGGAGTCCAGTGGGCAAAATGGGCAAGGGCGACAAGACCCAAACCAAGTTGCCATTCGAACAGCGTCGCACCAGAGCCCCGGAGGTGCAGACAATGGAGTCGGACCCACCCGCGAAAGGAGCTGAAGCCACGTTTTACGCAGACATCAAAACACTACTAGTGTCGATGGAAAAAGGCCTCCAAGAGAGCATAGCGTTGTTAGGCTCCAAAATAGACGCCTTATCATACCGCATGGACCGCAGGACTGAGAGTCGACAAGCATGCAGAGAGAATTGACATGGCGGAGAGGCGCATAACCAAGGTCGAAGAGGCGCAAACGGACAGGACAAATTCCAAAAGCAACACGACAAAATTCTGCAAGTCACACAAGAAAAGTCAGAAGATTTGGAGGCCCGCTCTCGAAGATCGAACATACGGATCATGGGAGTACCGGAGACCACACAAGCAGGCAAAATGGAGCTCTTCGTCGAGAAACTGCTGACGACGCTGCTGGGAGTGGAGGCGTTCTCGCCGATGTTCATAGTGGAACGAGCACACCGAACACTGGGCCCGCGCCCGAAGCCGGGAGCACCCCCCGAGGCCGATCATAGCAAAACTCCTCAATTACAGAGATAGAGACGCGGCCCTGCGCACGGCCCGTGAGAAGGGAACTCTGCAATACGAGGGCTCCAACATCTCTCTATACCCAGACTTTACCGAGAAGGTGCAAGAAGAACGCAGACACTTTGCCCCGTATAAGAGACAGCTCCGCGACCTAGGCTTGGATTACGCTATGCTCTATCCTGCGAAGCTAAAAATAAATAGACAAGGCCACTCTCACATTTTCACGGATCCTAAAGACCTGCACAAGGCTCTGAAAGTTTGGACAAAAGAACGCAGAGGCAGCCCTAGGAGTCAGAACGGCGAGGAGGACACAGGTGGTCGGCTGGACAAACAGCATTAGAAAGACTGCACCAAACAGGAGGTTAGCTGCTTCTGGGACGACTGAATGCTGAGGGCGCGCTTCGCCGCGGCCTAATGCCCAGACATGGCCATATGGAACATATCGAATACTGGGCTGTTCCTGTCTACACTTCTGAGTGCAAAGATAAAGAATCCGGAGATTCAGAGACATTGGTGAGACTGTTTTGTTTAGCACTCCCCCGCCGAACATTGAGCCTGCATGCCTAGCTGACCGTTGTATGGGGGCGGTAATTTAGGGTGGCTCGGGCCTTGACCCTTGCTCGCTGCACTTCGGCTGGGAGGCGCGCGAGTTTACACGTACGTTTTAACGACCAATATGTGCCTAAATGGCCTGCACTGGCGTCACCCCTTATGGGCGTTAGCAACAGGGGGGTCACCCGGGATGTCACTGCCTGGAGTAACGGCCGACACAACTGGCAACCTTGGCCCCCGCGCTGTGTGCAATGTTGATCCCATTTCTGGATTGTTTGATAATAATGGGTATTACTTGGGAGGGAGACGTTAACATGCTGGGCCAAGTTGGGGTTGATCTGCTGTGGAGATGGGGGGGGGGGGTTATGGGGTACTCTTTAACAGTGTCACCGCATTATGCAGAAGTTCGCATTGTTATGTTGGGGAAATTACACGATCTTACATTGCACAAAAAAACCATGATTTACACAGTCACACATATGCTCGCTAACAATCCACCCTCAAGGCGTAATGGCTAACACCAACTTAGACGAGACACCTACACACACTCGTTGAGGCCGTGGAAACCACACCAGGAGGGTTTGCCTAATTGCCACCAGTGTTCAAACCCCAGTGGGGCTGGTAATAACTCTCCTTGTGTCTGCCGTTTTGGTCGGGGGCTCTTCAGGCTTTCCTCCAGTAGGCCTTACCGAGGTAGCGGTAGACGCAGGGCCTCTGCGCGGTCAGTACTTCGGGCCCCCAAGTAGCGTTCCCCGGGTGGGCCAGGTATGGAGCATTGCCTGCCGCCTCCAGTTGCGAGGTAACGTGACTCTTACGTGCAACTCGGATGGCTTTGTGGTAGGTACTTATTGCCATCTGGTAGCTAGATTTATCCACCTCCAGGTGCGACTTTCTCCAGACTTTCTCAAGTTTCCTGGCGTTTAAGGACCCGCAGCTCTTCAGAAAACCAAACTTCCTATTTCTTTGCAGGACGGTTTTTAATATTTTAAGTGGGGCGATCTGTTCTACTGTTGTATTTATGGCAAGTTCATATTTAAGTAAAGCGGAATCAATATTTTCCGTGGGCTGAAATTTCGGCGCGATATATATCTCCTTGAAGATTTCGTGAGATATTTTATGCCATTGTCTTCGCCGTACCGGAATCTGCAAAGAGCGGCTGAGAGGTACATCAATTTTGGGCATTGAAAACTCCAAAATAAACTGATCTGTCCAATTAGTCTTGGCTTGGCAGTGCCCGGGAGTCTGGGGGTTCTGGGAGTCGATCTTCTCTGAAATAAGTGCACTAACGGAGGTTGAGATCGCTCCGGACCCCCTGATGGCAATATTGGGTTACACTAAAAAACTACCTAGAGCTGTTAGACGATTGGTTGATATGGGCCTTCTAACGGCCCGAAGAGTGCTGGTTTGCTGCTGGAAGAGAGGCCCATTACCAGTATTGAAACGCTGGGAGCGAGACATGCTATATTGCTGCACTCAATCCGATAATTATAGCGAGCTGCAACCCCCCACCATCAGACCCAAAAATGTCTGTAGTATCTATCACACATATTTGACGGGCAAGTGAGAAGATAACGCTCCTAACTCTCCATGGGGAGAGGGATAAAATGTTGTCTGGAGGGGGCGGGACTGACCTAGCACTCACTTGAAAGACATCGTCACGAGTCTATTACGGTGTCCGCTACCAACTATGAGACAAATGAATGCGGTGAAACGCCGCCTGCCCTCTGTAAGGGTTGTTGGCTGAATGGCTGTGTATATTAATGACCATACCAATGTTATAATGCTAAATGACTGATGGTTCTCGGCTATAGTCTGATCGGGGGAGGGGGATTTAAGTTGGGGAGTAAGAATGTAAATAGATGTACGTTCATCTGAAATGCAATAAAAAAAAATTTAAAAATTTAAAAAAAATTCAGAGCATCCACTTCTCCATCCGGGTTCTACCGAACCTCCTTCACCTCGCCAGACTCTCGTTCGTGAGCCTCAAGCCTCAACCGAATCCCACTTCCCCTCCTATCCCAGAGTTTCCCAAACACCCACTACCGACCTCCTTGAGGCATCTTTGCCCTCGTAAGCACCCTAGCCACCTATCGGAGGAGGAAACCCTAGCCCTCGCCCTCTCCTACAACCCTTCCCTCGTCACAACAAATCCCCTAGAACTCACCGAAAAAGAAATCCTTGACTTCTCCAGGACCATAATGCAGCCCCAGTCACTTCCTGTCTATCAGACGTGAGTGCTGAACATCCCCTCTGCACGGTCGCTATCAACCCCTGCAGATCAGTTCCCCTCTGTAACAGAAGGGTGATCAGAAGCAATCTAGCGCCTGTGCACCTGGCTGCCCCGACTCTCGACACTACCTCCCTCTCCTCCCAGACTGGTCTCTTAATTAACTGCCGATCGGCAGTAAATCATGCCGCCGATGTCGCTGTTCTCATCTTGAACAATAACTCAGACTTAGCCATTATAACATAATCATGGCTTAATGAGTCCTCATCCCCATGCCTCGACCTCTTAGTCCCCCCCCAACTATAAAACTGCTAGGCTAGACAGACAGCATAACAAGAAAGGTGGTGGCATTGCCTGCATCTATCGCTCTAACCTCCTTGTCATAGAGCTTCTGGCGGATACTACTGATTCCTGCGAATAACTACACCTCTCAATTTGCAGTAACACCACCCAACTGTGCAACCTGCACATCTTTTACCGACCCCCAGGCACCAACGAGACTTTCACTGACCACCTCATGGACATTCTCACAGCAAAGAGTTCCTCCAACGCGAAAGACATTTTCCTCAGAGATTTCAACCTACACTGGAACGATCCCAAGGATCCTCATGTCAACGCCAATAAAGACCTCATGGCCGATCAAGCCCTGACCCAAGCTTGTTCACTCCCAACCCATTCGAAAGGGGCCACTCTTGACTGGATCATCTCTAAGGAGGCAACCATCAAGCTTATCTCTATAGACCCCTGTGACTGGTCTGACCACCACGCCATTTCATTCCTTCTACCTGGCACCTACAAGATAAAGACACCACAAATGGTGCTTCCCAAACGCTGGGTCAGAGACACCAAGAACCTGGACCGGAAGGAACTTGAGGTCCGCTGCAAATCTGACCCCCCCCCCCCCCCCCCCCCACATATCACATCGGTCAATGACTTCAATGATCACTACTCTGCAACTGCGTCGAACATTCTGGATGACCTAGCCCCTCTTAAACTAAAAAGAACTCAAGTCAAAGAGAGAAACCCATGGTTCACTGGTTCCCTCAACAATGAGAGGAGATCCCTCCGACAAGCTGAAAGAATCTGGAGACAGCACCCCTCGGCCGCTCACCTAAAACTTCTACGCCAGGCCAGAAATACATACAACAAGAACATCCTCAACTCAAAAAAATGGTTCTTCAGAGCGGAACTAGGAAATGCCCAGAACAGACAACGCAAACTCTTTGAGTTGGTCAAACACCAATCGAACAAATTGGCCAAAACATCGAAAGAAAACCCCAAGTCTCTCATCACATCCGAGGAATTCTCGTTTTTCGCAAATAAAATCAAAACCTTAGGTAACGAACTTATTTCTGCCTCACTCTCTCTACCGAACACTGACCTTCCGCCTCCTCTACAGTCCTCTCCTAGGAATCAAGCACACTGGACCTACTTCTCACTCTACGATGATGACTGTCGCCAAAATCCTTTCCACCTTAAACCCGAACAACCATTTCAACGACCCTTCAAACTGTCTTGCGACCGCCGCCAATCCGTTATTCCTAGCTGGACTGCATTAATTAACGCCTCTCTCCGGCAGGGATCAATCCCTGACTCTCTGAAAGCGGGCCAAGCCCTTCCCTTTCTGAAAAAGCCATCGCTGGATCCAGCCTCCCAGGGGGTCAGACTCGTGTCTGTGGTGGCAGCATCCATTTTGTGATGCTGAGGCTTGAGTTAACTTTAACCGGGGTTCACAGTTACATACATGTCGTGTCCCTCTAGAAGGGTGGAATGCTAACCCCGTCGCCAGAATTGGCGAGGGGTTAGTATTCCAATTCGTATGACACCTTACTCGACATGTTTTGATGAAGCGATACCAAAGATAGCATTTAACCGCGAGGATTATAATGCACTTAAGAGTATATGGTATGCGTAATCATGGAACAGCTATTAGGACTTGGTTCCGCAAGCTGCAAACGGGCTCAGCTCATGCCAGAGCACCATCTCACACGATTCCAAGCATTTCTGCCCTCAGGATTGTCAAGGCCTGCCATAGGAGTGACTGATAGGAATCTGTGTGTTCATTTTAGGGTTAGATATAGGTATACTATATCTACAGCTAAGGGTGATTACACCACTTTGCCCCAGCTGTCGTGCAGCCAGTTGTGTCAGATTTAGATGGCCATCCAGGGGTGGCATAATACATGCTTCAGCCCCTGGTAGGCCCTGGGTACACCTATGCCCTGAGTGACAGGGTCTGATAAGGTGGCCCAGTACCAATTGGATAATGCACCTAAGGTACACATGTCAATTTAGTGAGATAACAGGTAGGCTGTGGGTCTGATTGGCAGGCCCACAGCCAGAGAAAGTCGTGAACCAGTGAAACAAAAGCAAAAAATCTGGGTGATCATAGGATTGCAGACCCTACTCTCCTACACTCCCCAGACAATTTCAGACCGAATTTCAACATTCTTCTCTTAGCTAAAGTGCTGGAGAAGTGTGAGCAACTGCAGCTAAGTCACCACATCAACAACTTCCACCTACTCGATGACTGCCAATCTGGTTTCCAACCTGGACACAGCACTGAAACCACCATGCTCCTCATCGTCGATGATGCCCTTGACCAAGACAAAACCTGTCTCCTAATCCTCCTAGATCTATCCTCGGCCTTCGACACGGTCAACCACGGGAAGCTACTCGAACGCCTCAAACTTAGGATGGGACTAGATGGCCATGTCCTTGACTGGTTTAGATCCTTCCTCCAAAACTGATCACGGAGATCTGTAATCAACGCTAACCTGTCTGCTCCCTCCTTGGTCCCGGTTGGAGTCCCTCAAGGATCAACGTTGTCCCCAACCCTTTTCAACCTTTATTTAGAACCCCTTACTGAAGTCCTTCGCAGTACAAATATCTCCTACCATATGTACGCCGACGACACTCAGATCTACATAAAAATCTCATCTCTCAAGGAGATTCTCTCCCTGAATGAGGCCCTGAAGCTGACCTTCCAATGGCTCTCCTCCAACCAACTCAAACTCAATGCAAAGAAAACTGAGTTCCTTCTAATTTCCCCGCCAAACAGCAACTCGGAGATCCAGACATGGATCAAAGACATCACAGCCTTAAATTGTCCCCCGACCATTGTGGACTCGGCCAAATCTCTGGGAATAACCTTATATTACAACCTAAGCATGCAAGACCACATCAACTTAATGGCCAAATCCGCCAGATTCCACCTGAGCTACCTATGGAAACTGAAACCCTTTCTTGACGCTCCCGACCTTAAACTTGCAGTCCAAGCACTAGTCATCTCTAGGCTGGAATATGGCTGCTCCACCCTCTCTGGTTTACCCAAGATCTCCCTAGCACCCTTAAAAGCCTGGCTCAATGCAGCCACCAGGCTACTCACCGGCAATAGGAAATTTGATCACATCACTCCTCATCTGAAAGCGTTGAACTGGCTTTCTCTCGAGGCCAGAATTCACCTCAAGCTGGCATGCGTCACGCACAAGGCCCTACACTCAAACTCCCCTGCGTATCTTACACAGAAACTTGTGATCAGCCAGTGCCCTCCTACTCCAGCCTGCATGCTTTCGGGAAAAAAAACTATAATCGGGCAGTCACTGGGGCTGCACCAAGAATACGGAACTCCTTCCCACCCGCCATCAGAAGAATCCCCTCTCTGGCACGCTTCAAAAAGGAGGCTAAATACTTCCTCATGGGTAAATTCCTCGGCTAACCCTGTCCCACAACCAACTCAGAGACTTTTGCCATCCTCCTTCGACCTTGCCCCACTAAGAAACCGGGGGCCTGTGTCCAACATCTGTAATATTGACTATTCTTGTATACTTCCATTCCTCTTGTATTCAGATCCCCCCTCCCTAATGTACAGTATACTCTTGTGTTATCATGCCTCTTGTATGACTCTGACTCTGTAAAGCGCTCTGATACCCTAACTGGTCAAGTTCGCCCTCTATAAAACACTAAAACAAAATAAAAAATAAAATAAAATAACTAGTCTGTCAACTGCAAATAAAGTGACAATTTACATCTCTGTCAGGACACTTCTGCCAATCTGGAGGGAGCATTTTCTTTTCAGGGCAAACACCCAGCTATTCACAGCTTTGATAACTTTCAGGAGCATTATCCTTATGATGAACCCTTTGAAGAGAATCAGGGTTCGCATGACGACACCATTTCAGTACCTGTGTCCCTAGTAACTTGCTTATGCCTCACGTTGAACGATTATTACAAAAGGCTCCCTGTGGCAAACGCTCCACCTCAGTGTACTCTGGTTCATTCAGAAACACCAAGAGTAGTGTACCTTCCTAAATCTCCTTTGGGCACACAACATCAGAAAGAGAAACCAGTCCTGGCTCCCATTACTATACGGGTTAACTTTATTGACAGTAATGGGGAGGATCAACTAAAAGAGGGTGAGATTCCTCAAGACCCATCAAGTGATTATCAGTAATGGGATGATTATGTAGCTCCTTTATCTGCTTCGGCTGCACCGTCACCTTTTAACTCACCTCCAGGAGACATCGGATGGTTTCATGAGCTCTTGGAATGGGCCTTTAAACGTTTTGACTTGCCTCTCCCCGTCAAACAGAATGAGTTTTTCTAAAATGATTTTTTTTAACACATTTTTTATTTTTATTAAAGATAATCATCAGCTCACGATACAGATACTGTCGAACAGTACAGTGACACACATTGTGTAATATGCAGTCTTACTTTCTTACCAATATATGGTTCTGTAAAGTGATGCACTGTTTAAGAGAAAGAAACAATTCACTTGTCAACATCATACACTAAACATAGTCACATCATCTTGCCATTTTCAATGTGGTATTTGGCCTAATCTCCATACATCCCCTCCGTATCGACATGGGGTGACCCGATCAGTTGGTCGATATTTATACACATTTCTATCAAGTAAGTGTTATGAAAATAAGGATTCCAAACTTAACCATGAATAACATACCCAACCCCCTCCCACCATCGTAGACTCAGCAGAAATATAAACAATTAGTCACTCTAACCCAGCGTACCGATTTAAAAAAAAAAAACAAAAAAAAAAAAAAAAAAAAGTTCCCCAGTGCGTATCTGGATAACATCTTCTTGTATCCCATTAAATTGGTAAATTGTACTATAGCTCAGGTAATTCGTTTTAGCTGACCGTACTGAACACCAAATATTGGAGGTGGGGGAGGAAAACAGAGGAGATCCTCCAAGGTTGCAGGTAACATCTCAATATGTCTGTTGCAATATATTCTTCCAATAGTATATTCCATTCCATAGAAATGGGCGTCTTTCGCAGCCCCCGTTGTTCTTCCCTTTTCAATTCCACACCCTCCGCCCTGCCCCACCTTATCACCTCAACATGCCAATCCTGCAGCGATGGCGGCCGTGCAGTTTTCCATTTTATGGTAATATTGCGTTTCGCTAATATGAGGGCTAGATTGTTAAATTTGGTGGCTGGGCTACCGTTTTTCCCTTTGTGACCCAATCCCTGTAGGCAGTATTCCAGTCGATCGTTATTGCGCACCGGAGCTATCTCCGTTAGTATCCCACAGACTGCTGTCCAATATTGTCTAAGTCATGGGCAGTTCCACAGCATATGCAGTAGATCCGCACCTTGTGCCAACCCCTCGGCCAACTCCAACGACATCACCCCCTCTTCGACTCCCTAGCCTCATTCTTCCACAACAAAATTGCAGACATCCACAACAGCTTCGACAACCGACCAGAAAACCACCCCACCCAACCCCCTGCAGGACCCCCACCCCCCCTGAACATCCTCAATGACTGGAAGCCAATCTCCACTGAGGACACCATCCGTCTGATGAACTCTATCCACTCAGGATCCCCCACAGACCCATGCCCTCACCACATCTTTAACAAAGCAGACTCCATCATAGCACCACACCTCCGAGACGTCATCAACTGCTCCCTCAACTCCGCAACCTTCCCGGAAAGCTGGAAACATGCCGAACTCAGCGCCCTCCTGAAGAAACCCACAGCTGACCCCACCGAACTCAAAAACTACCGCCCTATCTCACTCCTTCCATTCCCGGCAAAAGTCATCGAGAAAGCGGTCAACAACCAGCTCGCCGCCTTCCTCGAAACCAACAAATCCCTCGACTCCTCACAATCCGGCTTCCGAGCCAAGCACAGCACGGAAACCGCCCTCATCGCAGCAACAGACGACATTCGAACTCTACTGGATAATGGAGACACAGTCGCCCTCATCCTCCTCGACCTCTCCGCAGCCTTCGACACAGTCTGTCACAGCACCCTTTTACAACGCCTCAGAAACGTCGGTATCCATGGAAAAGCACTGGAATGGATCACCTCGTTCCTCACTGGAAGAACCCAGAGAGTCCGCCTCCCACCATTCAAGTCAGAGGCCACTGAAGTAATCTGCGGCGTACCCCAAGGGTCCTCACTCAGCCCCACCCTGTTCAACGTATACATGAGCCCCCTCGCGGCCATCGCACGCCAACACAACCTCAACATCATCTCCTACGCCGACGACACTCAACTGATCCTATCACTCACCAAAGACCCGAACACGGCCAAAACCAACCTGCATGAAGGAATGAAAGAAGTAGCCGAATGGATGAAGCACAGCCGTCTAAAACTGAACTCCGACAAAACAGAAGTCCTCATCCTAGGCACCTCCCCCTCCGCCTGGGATGACTCTTGGTGGCCAGAGGCCCTTGGAAAAGCACCTATCCCGACGGACCACGCACGCAACCTGGGCGTCATCCTGGACTCCTCACTCTCGATGAACAGACAAGTCAACGCCGTTTCTTCATCTTGCTTCAACATTCTTCGCATGCTCAAGAAAACATTTCGCTGGATCCCCACCGAAACTAGAAAAACAGTCACTCACACTCTGGTCACGAGCCGACTGGACTACGGAAACACCCTCTACGCCGGTACCACCGCAAAAATCCAGAAAAAACTCCAACGCATCCAGAACGCTTCAGCCAGGCTCATGTTAGACATACCGCGTAAAGAACACATCTCTGGCCACCTGAAAAACCTCCACTGGCTCCCCGTCAATAAGAGGATTACTTTCCGGCCCCCATCCCACGCACACAAAGCACTCTACGAAATCGGACCCGAATGCCTCAACTCACGACTGTCCTTCTACACCCCCTCCCGCCAGCTACGATCCTCCAACCAAGCCCTTGCCACTGTACCTCGCATCAACAAAACCACCATGGGAGGTAGATCCTTCTCCTACCTGGCAGCTAAAACCTGGAACTCACTTCCCACTCATCTTCGCCTTACTCAGAACCACCTAGCATTCAGAAAGCAACTTAAAACGTGGATATTTGACATATAATTCCCCTCCCTTTTTCGAAGCGCCTTGAGACCCTCTGGGTATGTAGCGCGCTATACAAATTTACTGACTTGACTTGACTTGACTTGACTTGACTGACAACGGGGGCATGTGTCTAAAGCAACTTGGAACATAGCACTCCATTTTTGTGGGGTCAGGTAAGCTCTATGCAATAGCATGAGTTGTATAAACTTACATTTAGGGTTCCTGGATACCTTTCGTGGGTTTTCTAGCATGACACTCCATTCCTTGTCACTGAGTGCTCGGCCTATGTCAATTTCCCATTTGTTACGCAGTGCCTGAAGTGGAAGCGCTGCTATTGTGCGGATTCCTGTATACAGCCATTTCGTCAAGTGGCACCCATTCCCCATCAGATGTTGCATTGTGAGTAATGTGTGCGTTGGTGGTTCTATTCCTCCCGGAGCCCATGCGGCTCGTATTTATCTAGAGATATTGGCGTGCAAAAGAAATAGCGTGTTTGTGTTCGTGAGCAAAGACATCATGAGGCATTATGGTACATTCTGTGAAGAAGGCTCCCACTGTGCTTATTCCTGCATCCTCCCACAACAGTATTCTCCTATATGTGACTCTGCCAAGGTGTGTGGGGATCCCTAATAGGGGGATAGTAGGGGCATATGGAGTCGCTGACTTAGTATACCTCATAGCATTCCTCCAGTACAGTAACGCAACCTTCAACAAAGAGGGCACCGTCGAGAGAATTTTACTTTTGGGCAACAGTAGTGTATGTATTTCACCTTTCTGCCAGTCTAGTCTGGACATACGGATCTCATGCAGGTTCGAGTTTTTCTAAAATTATTTTAAGGTTTCTGCTCAGAAATCCATCCATTCAATCTTTATAGACGATTTCATATGGGAGGAAAGCTTGAAGCTCATGAATACCTTGGCTTCAGTGGCAGCTGTAGTCACCCTGCTGTACAAGAAGTGTAAAGTTGCAGACAACTCCCCTACATGTTTAATTGATCATCCACGCCCTGACTCCGTCATCATGAAAGCAGACCAAAGGTGGTTCAAGAACTCTTCTGTTCCTTGGACCGACCCTCTGGATAAGGAGGGTAGGTAGTTAGACAATATTGGCAAACGTTTCTCCGCAATGACAGCGACTTCCGTCAGGGCTTCCAATGCACTGGCCATATTAGGGAGATAGGATCATCAAATGTAATCTGACATTTCTGACCTCCTGGAATATTTACCAGAGGATAAAAAGAAAGAGGCAAAGGAGATTTTTGGGAGGGTGTGCAAGCTTCCTCCAAAATTATAGATGCTGTAATGGATCTCTCATCAACAGCTTTTCGTCAGATGGATGGTGCAGTGGTCTTACGTCGCCAAGGTTGTCTGTAGGCCACATCATTTCGCCCAGAGGTTCAACCAAAGAATCTGCACATGCCATTTGATAGCGAAAATCTCTTTAGCAAACGTGGATGATGCCCTTCAATCCATAAAAGCAGACACGTATACCACGTGATATCTTGGCACATTGCTACAATGGCACTTACAGCTCTTTCGCAGAGGCAGGGAAGAGGACAGTTTATGTCCAGAGCACCTTACCAATCAGATTACAGCCATACTCTTAACAAGGGTATTGTTCCTAATATTCAGCCCAGCAGCAATATAGGGCTACTTCAGCCTCTTCTTATGCATGACAGCCGGCACATAGATGCCTGTAGGTGCCAGTGGCATTTTGTGTGCACTAGTCACCTCAATTCCTCATCGATGACCTCTAGAAAATCCCATTTCAAAATGTAACAATCAATGGAAGAGCATCTTTTTCAATGGATGGGTGTTGGTCACCTTCTTGAATTTGCTCAAACGCCTCACAATCTTCCGCCTCGCAGAACATCCCACCGCCATCTGTCTCTACTGAAGCAGAAAATTTATTTGCTTCTCTCCAAAGATGCAATAGAGTAGTTTTCAATAATTCACCGGAGCAAAGGTTTCTATTCCAACTTCTTCCTCATAAAGGAGAAGTCGGTAAATGGAAACAAGTGATAGATTTGAGGCTCTTAAATTCATAAAGAAAGAACCTTTCAGAATGCTATCATTACAGGAAACAAGTGATAGATTTGAGGCTCTTAAACAAATACATAAAGAAACAACCTTTCAGAATGCTCTCTGTACAGGAAATTCTCCATCTCGTGAATACAGGGGATTACACGACATCTCTGGATCTCCTAAATGCATACATCCATATCCCCATATATGTGAGGCATCCGAGGTTTCTGAGGTTCATGGGGGCAGGGTGCTTTTACCAATTCAAAATACTTTCTTTTCAGCTGCCAGAGTCTTCACTAAAGGCATTCCCTCAGTGGCGGCTTTGTTGAGAAGAAATGGTCACCATTGGTTCCCTTAACTGGATGACTGGCTTATAAAGAGTCCCACATTCCCATCTGCAAAAAAGTCTACTTGGGGCTGTCTGCGGCTGTTGAGAACCTTAGGTCTCAAACTAAACAGGGAAAAGGCGTCCCTAACGCCATCCAAATCAGCAGTTTTTCTGGGGGCAATTCTGAATATGAACGTCTCCAAGGCATTTCCAACTGTGGAAAGGATTCATCGCCTAAACACAATAACACCTTCCTTCTCGGGAAAAGAGTTCACTTCTGTTCCGTGAGTTCAAGTCCGTGTTGGTAAGGAAGTCATCTTGCATCCTGTTAATACCAAATTACCGTCTTCACATGAGACCTTTACAAGAGTAACTAGATGCACAATGGGCACAATACCCCGAACCTTCAAAGATACAATATAAATTAACCCGTTATCGATTCCTTGGTGGGAGGTTATGGCAAATATATCTCAGGGCTTATCATTCATTCATGTGCAGCCCCATATTGTAATGAAAACCGATGTTTCTCTGGAAGGCTGGAGAGTTCATTTTGAGGACCTAGAAATTCATGGAAAATGGCCCTCTCAAGAGACAGTTGCACGTCAATATTCTGGAATTGAAGGTGGTATTCCGCGACCTCCTTTTTTTTTTTTTCTTCTCAGACTACGCAATTCCTTCGTATTAGTAAGAAAAGGCAAAACCACAACTATGTTTTAACTAACCAAGCAAGGAGGAAAGAGATAAAGGTCTTGTCTGCTCAGGCCCAGCTAATTTGGGAATGGTTGATTGCACTTGACTTTTCTCTAAGAGTAGAATATTCCTGAAGTGGGAATGAATGAGTTGATTCCCTACGCAGGATGACAAAACAGTGTCATTAATGGGAACTGAATCAGTGTCAGTTACTGCAAGTTTTCCTTCAATGGGGTGCACCAAATCTGGATCTCTTTGCCACATTTCAGAACAAGAAAAACACAGGATGTATGCAGGCAGGTTTCCACAGAGAAGGTATTGGGGAAATGCATTCCAGCTAGCTTAGACAGGAATATTCGCTTACGCACCCCCGCCTTCCCCTAATTCCAAAGGTAGTTTGAAAAATGAAGCAGGAACCTTACTTAATCATTCTGATAGCTCCAGCATGGCCAAGGCAGTACTGGTACACAGAGCTTATTTTCCTATCATATCGTTCACATATTCAATACAAGCCTACGGAAAATCTTCTCTTCATGAACGAAGGTCTAGTGGTTCACCCACTGATGTGTTCGCTCAGCTTGTCTCCTCATGACAATGAGCGTGGGGTCACTAAACTTGCCAGATGATTGTAAGTCAACTCTTCAGCATTCTCGTGCGGACAATGTTTATGGTGTGTGGCTAATAATCTACATCCGCTTTCATCCTCTTAAGAGCAGATACTTCCTAATTTGCTCCATCTAGTGAAATCAGGTCTAATGCATTCTTCCATAAAGGTCCATCTGGCAGCAGCTGTTTCTAAATTTTGGAGGCAAAGGGTTTTCAAGTTTCAAGTTTATTTTATTTTGTTTGATTAATTAAAATCTTACAAAAAGTAGCTAAAATATCAACAAATTTTTAAATTATAAAACAATCCATCATTCCAACTAATATTCAAAGACTTGATTTATATATCATACACGTTAGGTTATAAAGCAATCAATCATTTAGGATTATGTCCAAAGACTTGATTATATAATGTACATATTAACACAATCCATTAGTCATTGAAGCAAAAGTCTCCAACTTTTTTTATACAATTCACAAATGCTGATTTCATTGATAAATCTTCAGAGTTTAAATGTGCAATCAGGGCTTGCCTACATGTCCTTACACCACGTTTATTAAGCAGTCTCTTAAGTGCAGTTTTTCTTTCACTTTCCAAATCCAGGCAAAGGCACAGTAAATGTATAATATTTTCTTGTCCTGATTTACAAAGCCTGCATAGATTGTCTTCTTCTGATCTTGTCCATGGTAGTAAGTGACATAATCCTGGCAAACAACCAAATCTAGCGTTGATAAAGATCTGTTTATTTTTCTTGGACCATGTTGTTTCCAGGTATATTTGCACCTTTTTTCCCTTAAATCCATTTACGATTGGCCATGCATGGTTTCTTTTTCAAAACATATCTTCATCCTTTATCAAGGAAAGGTGGTTGGTAAGTTTATTTATTGTTTTTTTAAGCTATCCTGTGCGATAGTGGTGTTCCAAATCGATATTATACCAAATTATTTTATAGCTGTATTTAGGTAGGAGCAGACGTGTACATTTCTGTTATTTTTTACTTATTGCCACAGTAAACAAGACATTTGGTTATCCTGATCGTTTTTTATTCTATTCCATACTTTCAGTATATGCCTTTCCCTTGCATATAGTTGATTGTTTAGCGCAAACTCCAACCTCACCTGAACTTGTGAGGCATTCTTTTGGAGGGAGAATAAGATTCTGTAAGTTTTAGCAACAGCAGTGTTAATGATCTCTGCATCTTTCCCATTGATTGCCTCAATACCATATGTTAAAGTAGGGAGTAGTTTTGAAACTATTCTTTTTAAAAAAGGGTGATAAGACCGGTCTCTTATGGCTTTCTGAATAGTTCTAAATGCCGCAACAAGGGAGTTTGCTTTCCTTGTAATATCCAGTTTTTCCAATTCTTTGTCATCCATAAACCATTTATGTTTAAATTTATGTCTCACATTTTTTGTAATAACCATTACTTTGGTCTTAGCTTCGTTTATTACCATACCGTTTGCCTTTGAATGCTTAAAAATGCCATCAATTAATCGTTGCATTCCAACTTTGGTATGAGTTAGGAGTATAACGTCATCTGCATACAACAAGTTGGATATCTATTTGTATGCTAACCTTGGAGGATGTGCATACATTTCATTTTACGTAGTAGAGAGATCAGCTAAAAATAAATTAAAAAGTAAGGGGGCCAAAACGCACCCTTGTTTAGGACCACTAGATGTAGGAATTTTCATTGGTTAGTATGCTTCCCTCACCAATCCTCACCCTGACCCAGGTTTCGGAGTGCAGAAGCCTAATCATTTTTAACAAAGTATCCGGAATTCCTTGTTTGTTAAGTTTAACCCACAAAAGCTCTCTGTCAACACAATCAAAAGCAGATTTAAAATCTATAAAACACAGGTATAAGGGTTGTTTTCCTAAAATTACCTTATCAATTAATACCGATGATGTTAATATATTTGTGGATGTTCCTATGCCATTAATAAAGCCCGTTTGGTTTGGGGTCAATACCTGGTTCTCCTTTGCCCAATCCGTTAACATCACCAGTAGAACCCCAGCAAACAATTTTGCATCCGTGTCTTCCAAGGTAATTAGCCGATAGTTTTCTGGTATTTGCCAATTTCCTTTCTTAAAGATAGGTGTTATTAGTGATCCTTTCCACGATTTCGGGATTACTCCACTCTGAACCACTTAGTTGAAGACATCGGTTAGGTAGGCAGACCAAAAATCTGTTACTTCCTTGTATGGTGCAAACGGGATACCATTGGGAGCGGGGGACTCATCTTTCTGTTTCTTTATCAATTTGGCCACTTGAGATTTGGTTATATAAATTTCACAATCGCCTTCCAGGTCAACTTTTATCTTATTTTACTGATTGGTACATTGATTATATGCTGAGGTTTCTGGGTTTAGTTGTTTTTTCAGATAAGATAGATTCAACAGCAGATTTATTTGGTCTAGCTAGACCGTTAATCAATCTCCAGAACTCCCGTGAATTTGTTAAAGTACTTGCGTGAAAGATTTTTTGTCCACAGCTCTTGTCTGACTTTATTTTTTTATTCCAAATTAATGTCCTCAGATTGTAGTTAGCATTTTTTAATATTACCCGTATTTCCTCTTTAAACGGAAAATTAGTTAACTGTTTCCTAAGTCTATTTCGCGTACATCTAATTATTCTTACAGTATACGGGAGATAGATGTTAGATTCACTTGTTTCACTCTGAGCCATTTTTTTCCTTTGTGCTCAAGATGTTTTTTCATTATTACTCACTATTTTCTGTGTACATTTTTCCCATTGGTCCGTTACTGTTCTCATCAATGTTTCTTTAAAACATTCTTTAACTAGACTTTTCGCCTTTGCCATAATCTCATCCTCAGTATTAGGTTTCCATATAGGTTTCCTGTAATTGATGGTGCAGGTCTGGCCTTGCAGTGTCAAATACTTTTGAGATTTGGACAGGATAACTTTATCTCACTAACTTGTTGGCTATGGTTGCTTTCCGTAACTTTATTAAAGCGATAGGATGTCACTTTGTTGAAAGTACACAATGATGTCAGTGTGTAATCAATGCATGAATTACCATTACATGAGTGAAATGAACAAGCAGGTGGACAATCCGTTTAGAATCTACCGTTTAATATTTGGAGTCCCAGCGCTTCCATTTCCATTACAAAATTGTATCTGTTCTATTTTGTTTCTTAGTCGTTCTATGTTCCATTGTTGGTTCCAGGATTTCCCATTGTTGATTTTGGGACCGAACGAAGTCATCCCGCACAAAGGGCATTAACAAGTTTATATTGAAGTCACCAGTTAAGATATAGTCAGCCAAGGGCTCGTCGAAGATTTGCTCCAAAAGTAAATTATTAATGGCAGCACACATCTCTTCCTCGGAGGTCTGTTTTGGAGGTATATATATGTTGACTAAAATTAGAGTTTTGTATGACCTACTTTTGCAAGATTTATATCGTAGTTTTACCGCTAGAAGATTTGGATTATTCATCTGTATTTGCTTGTGGTTTGCTTTTAGATCAATCAGTACGAATATTGCTAGGCCACCACAAGGACTGCCACATTTCTGGTATATGATTGCAGGTTCGAAATATCCCTTGTAATGTTTTAATATAAATGGGTCAGTTGCCCATGTTTCCTGCAATAGTACTATTTGACTATGATTTGATAATCCTTGTATTTTGGGCATCAATTGGTTTTTTACAAATCTCATTTATGTTCCATGAGCAAATCTTTATAGTAGAAGTGACCATACCCTGTTTTTGTAATACTGCTTGTGATGAAGTTTGTCAATGCTCTTTATTACCATTTCTGTTTTCTCTCTTTAATATATTGGACCAGTTTTTATCTTCAAGGTTTGTTTTGCCAAGAGGATTTTTTAATATGGAAAAAACAGAGTCGATTTTTTTCTGGCTGTGATTTTTTTGACGGACTTCCGTTATTTAAGAGAGGTGTTGGATAGACCTTTGGAAGCGGTTGGCTGATTAGTATCCCCCATTTATGAAAGATTCCGTGCTCTTTCAGGATTGAGTCCAGTATAGACCCGGTGGCCACTGTTACTAACGTTAGTGCAAGTCTTCCTTCGGGATTAGGCTGAAAACCTACACATTCGATATGTTCTGATGTTATCCTTTCAAGCGTTGTTATAGTTTTCATTAGCCGAAGGATATTTCCTCTCTTTAAGATATTGTGTGTTCCTCTTGATTCATAAAGTGGTTTAAAGATAATTTGGACAGGCTTATTTTTTGGGAGCCTTGTTTCACTTTTTTTGTCCTCAGTTCTTCCATATTCCTCATAGGTAATCTGCCTGTTCTGACCACTTCTTTCAATTACTAGATTATCTCAGGTTTTTATGTACGTCGTTTCATCTATCATTTCTTTTACTTTCCAAGAATTAATCATTGTTCTGTCAGCCCCCGGTTTGTTCCTAGACGGATTATCATCTTTTTGGTTAGAATTCCTAACAAGTCTAGGTGAAGTTTTTTCGTCTCGCTCTGTTAACTTGCGGATTGATGGACCTATATAATTTTGCGAATCATTTTGATTATGCACTGTTGTTCTAAATTCCGGTATATTCTGGGGCATCATTTCTTTGGTCATACTTTTGGTTTGTTCACTTTGGATATCGCAAGAAGTGAGGTCTTTTATTACACAAGCGTTTCCATTGATTTTGCGTTTTACTTTTTCTTCATGTACCCTATTTAATTCGGTTTCAGGAATACCAGGTTTACGGTTGGAGCTTTCAGCTAATATACTTGTATTTAATCTGGCCAAATTTTGTTTGCAGCAAGAATTCATTGGTTTAGAAAAAATATATTTTTCTGTTCCTTCACTATTTTTTATAGCTTTTGTAGATTTCAACCCATTAACGTTACCATCTATTGATTTTTTTCTTAGTTTTCCTCCTACTTCGATTGTGTTGGGCAATGTGTCTAATTTGGTATCTATTATTGTTCCTCTTTCTTTTTTAGATGTATCCAAGTTAATATCAATTTGCGCGTACTTTCCTTTTTTGCCTTATTTTTTGCTTTACATAGCTTTTTTCTCTGTCTTTTTGTTATTTCAAAGGCTACTGAGTCGTCAACATTTGTTCCTTCTTTATTCAGCTCTTGTGAGTCTGACTGTATTTTGTTACCTTTTGTGTTGTTTGTGTCTTGGTTTGTATTCGGTTGTATTGCCGTGCTTGATATATTAACGTCCTTGATGTCAATTTTTTCCAGTTGCTCCGGTTTTTCTACTAGCGTAGATTCCCTTATATTAGGAAGATGCCCGTCCTCCTTACAATAATCCTGTTTTCTTATGCAAACAATTTCTTTGACATCCTCCAAGATTGTATTCACAACCTCCGTAATAGTTACCAATTTGTTAATTATGGGAGCACATGTGCACTCGATATAACTTGGCGCTGCTTCCCTTTGTGCTTTTTTTATAAGATTATTCAACTCAGCCAATTTATTCTCAATCCCGGCAACTGCATTGGCCATAACTCCCAGTAAGTCTATTTAAATGTCCATTTTATTTGACTGTGCTGATAGTGATTCAAGGGTTAATGCTGATGTTTGATAGAATATATGCCATATTGTTCATACATCCTGATGATCTCGTTCTTTTTTTTTTTATCCAAATTTGTTTCCTTAAAACTTGATGAGATACTGCTATCTTCACGACCACTTTCTTTGTCTATAATGCTGATAAATATTTTGGCGTTAGGACACTGGTTTTGTTAATGGCAAATTCATTTGCAGATACTGGTTGTTCATTGCTTCCTAGAGTTTTATTTATACTAACTGATATCTTTAATTGATTTATAGCGGCCTGTTCGGTTTCCATAGCTTTGTGCTGTGATATTTTCTCATCCAGCTTTTATTTGCATAGTTGGGCCATATTCTGAGTTAATCGTTCCAGTAAGGCCTTTTTGTTGATTTCCTCAAATATGGTCAATTTTTTTCTCCTCATTGGCCTTTCGGTATACTGCTTTAGTAGCCAGTGGATGTTCTTTGACTACATCGTCCTTTTTTTTCCTAATGTCAACTTTGACTTCTAGTGGGAGCGGAACTCCTCCATTGTATATATTCTTGGTGGTATCAAGTTGATTACATTCCTTTGTTATTACTACCATCCTATTTTTATCCAACACTCTACATTTCGTTTATTGTGAGAATATTTGATGCAAAGGATTTACTAGCTGTAATAAATCCATTTCCTCTGTGTGTTCTTTACTATGTCCTTCAAGATCTTTCACTTGCTGATCTTGCTGATCTTTAATCTGATCCGAAGCCCAATCTACATCAACTTCATCAAGTAAAACGAAGTTCTCTTTCGATTCATTTGTTGGCTTGATTGGGGTCTGTAGAGATTTTATACTGGTTCTAATTGACATGAGTGCAGTTGTTGGATCATTCATAAAATAGAATTTCCGAGGGATTTTTCTAGATCTTTCAAACATCCTACCTATTGGTGAGATTAGCGTCTGATTCACCCCCTTAGTTTGAGCTTTAGCTCTAGCCTTTTTTAGCACTTTAGGTGCTTGATTTTTTTGGGCACGTTTTTTTAAAGTACCCAGAGTTCTTTCTTTACCTGAGTGCATTTCTAGTGGCTGCCTTGCTTGATCTGCTAATATGCGCAGATTTTCTTATGTGCCACGATATGCGCGATGATATAGAGAAAGCAGTCCGAAGTCAAGTTTGTAGAGTATGTAAAGATTCACAGGGTAGATTCCAAAAAGGATGTTTGTACAGCTCTGAGGCAGGGTGCTCTGGGTGTCCTATGGCTCGAGAAGCAGCCACAGGGTGAGCGTTTACCGTTCTCTGTGGCCACCAGCTGCTCCTCAACCGTTGTGCATACGCTTGAACTGGCCTTTACACGTTACTGGCTGCCAAATTGCACACTACCTTGCACTACCTTGCTTCAGATCATAGGTGCCCTTATAAGTCTTATGACACTTGCCAGGTTACTCCCATTGCTCTCCTCTGCACTTCAGGACCTTGTAAAATCGAAGTCTGGAATTCAGGACTCAAGGTTTGTGGCTCGGGGCACCGACACCGCCTCTGTCTCAGCCCCACTCCTTCCACACCAGAGGGAGAGCCACAGACAAGACAAGAACAGCCCCACTCCTTCCACAGCATAGGGGGGTGGGGCACAGACAAGACCAGAACTGCCCCAAAACAGCACCAGAAGGAAAAAGCAGGGGCAGGGGGCAGGGTCGTTGGGTTCGAGCTCACCATGCCGAAACACAGACCACCGCTGCACTCAAGGAGCGCCACCGCCTCCAACTCCTGCCAGGTCCCAGTACTGATAATGAATTTCCAAACGTAAGTATGAGTATGCCTTCTTAGAAGATGTGGGGGTTGTTATTTAATTGTTATTGAGTAAGGCTGCTTGATGACTGTTTAGATTTGCTGAGCGGCATTCACAACACTCGTGGCACTTACGGCACCCGTGGCAACCTCCGCGGCAACTTCCGCGGCACTTCCCCGGTACTTGCGATACTTGCGCTACCCATGGCACTCGCACACCTGCGGCTCTATGGCTCTATGGCTCACAGTATTCCTGCGGTTCAAGCTCACTGCGCACACAGCTGTACCCGCGGCACTCGTGGTGCTTAGTCCCGCCGCAGGGCCGCCTGAGCCGCCGCTTCTCTCCTCCTCTCCTTCTCGTGGCTCACTGTTTCCCGTTTGCTGCTCTCTAGTGTTCCCAGGGTCACGAAGCGCCAATGACTCCCCACCCGCTAGGAGATCTTGTTGTTGAGGCAAGGAGTCCAAGCGCTTGGTAGACTGGGGTGATATTAATGGTGCTAGGCGGCAGGGCAACAGGGCGGCAGGTGAAGAGGACTGGAAAGCTGGGTGTGTGGAGCTGTGTGGGATGTAGGAAATCTCCGAGTCCGGTTGCCTATTGCAGGTTGCAGGAGTTGAGAAGCCGTAGAGCTGCAGCCTCTCCCCTCCCCAGCGTTCAGCGTTTGACTCCGCCGCAGCCGCACCAACCCGCAAGTGCAGCCACCGCTCCCCGGCGGCAAAGGCAGAAAGCAAAAATCCAGCTGGTCTGCGGGCAGGGAACAGCAAGAAACTGGCGGGAGCTGCAAGCCGGTGAGACGAGAGGCAATGCAAG
This sequence comes from Lissotriton vulgaris, assembly GCF_964263255.1. Classification (NCBI taxonomy): domain Eukaryota; kingdom Metazoa; phylum Chordata; class Amphibia; order Caudata; family Salamandridae; genus Lissotriton; species Lissotriton vulgaris. The sequence continues at coordinate 814,758,063 of NC_141696.1, read as the reverse complement.
ATTTGTCGTCTTCCTCGGTCACGGTGTCAGCTCGAAAACGTAGTGTGGCGTTCTCAGTGCACGGAGAACGAGTAGTCGGTGAAGGCAAAGGGGGGAACGCTTATGGTCCAACAGACTAATTAAAGAGTTCATGAAAAGTTTTTTTTAGAGTTTATTCTCCTGTAAATACTACCCCTGTGGCATGGCAACTCAACACATTGTCTCAGCTCATGAGAAGTCCTTTTGAACCCATACATAAAGCAAATATAAAATATGTTTCATGAAAGTGGCTATTGTATCACTTCTGCTAGGAGAATAAGCGAGATTCAATCCTCAACAGTTAATGAACCCTACTTCCAATTCCAGGATAGGGTAACAGTCATATTAACAACTACTCCTAAATTAATTCTGAAAGTACCAAATTCATTTCAACTGAACGAACCTATTGTGTTGACAGCATTCTTCAGAAATCCTGCTTTGTCCACAGCGTAGAGATGCTGTATAGAATTCAACATAGACCGAACAAAGACCTTTAGGGAATCTGATAAACTTTTGATTTAATTTGCTCCACCGAGAAAGGGTCACTCTTTAAAGCGGACCTCTGTTGCCCGTTGGGTCTCTGCAGCCATTACCTTTTACCTTGAAAGAGCAGGAAAGCCATTGACTTCAAAGGTTAAAGCACATTCTACAAGAAAGGTAACAGCATCTTCAGCCCTGTTTGCCAGAGTTTCGTTACTAGATAGTTTCACGAAGCATTATTGTCTGGATTCTTTGAGAAAGATGGATGTCACTGTTGGGCAGGAAGTTTTACATTGCCTATTTCATTGAGGTACAGAAACATTATATAAGCTAGATGTATATAGTTGCATTTCCATAAATATATACTTATGTTATGCAGTGTTTTTTCATACCTTTGTTTGAATTCATTAAAGTGAGTTCGATTTTGATGCTATTTTGATACTTTCATGTTAGGTTTTCATGGTGGGGTCGTTTGTCTTACCTACCGCCATATTTACTTTGATACTGCTTACTAGTCTGAATCAAGCATGTGCATCTATGAAAGATACAATACTAGATAAAAAGCAAGTTACTTACCTATCGACTGTGGGTCTCCAGTATCGATATCTTTCATAGATTTACATGCGATCCTCCCTGTTAAGGCTCACTAACTCTTTATACCTTTTATTGTCCGTAATGTGCACTGTGCTCAGAATCTGAGCTACGGTGGCTTTGCAGGGAATGAGTGCTTCATGGTTTCTACTCTGATTGGTTGAAATTTGGTTGCATTAAAACAATGTGAATTGGATACCAATGTCTATTGTTTTCAATGTGATTCCTAATGCTTAAGCCTTAGCACTGCTTTTATTACTGTTACTGTGGGACTCCCACCATGCTGATAGGGAAGGTTCAAGACAGTTGTCAGTACTGTGCACTAGTTTTCAAATATCTAAGAACAAGCTCCTAGTCGCTAATTCCCAAAAGACCACTCTTTCAGTCAAAGTATAAGGTAGAAAAATAAGAGATCTTTTTATTTTGAAATTTTATGTGAGTTTTGAAAGTTTTTTGATTTCAGATAAAGGATTTTTTACATATACATATATATATTTTTACATCAGCAAACAATCAATGTTATTAGAACATGGAGGAGAGAAATTTTTAAAGGACAAGGGAAGTATATGTGGGAGTGGTTTGTGTAAACATTAAAGACACAACTAGACACAAGACACATGTACACAAGACAAGGGATGGACATCAGTCTTTCTCTGGGGGGCGGTGGTAGTTGGTGGTATGAATTGATCAAAAAATTCAGGGAACTAAATTGATGTAATCAAAAATGAAACTATAACCTAGTCCTATTTACAGTCATAGGAGTAGTACATACAGTCAATGAGCTCCAAACGTCAAAACGGTAACTAAGACCAAACAGTGTTTCAAAACATTTTTCTTTTACTATTGTTAAGTCAACCACTTGGTCTAAGGCCATAGATTTGGCACCACACACAACTACCGACTTGGTCGACGCGTTTCGAATCCTTTATAAGTCTAAAGGATTCTCTTCAGGACCACACACAATTAATCTGGAAAACACAATGAGTGAAAAGATTCTGTCAGTCAAAACATAAAATAGAGACTCTCAACTTTCATTCAGCCGCCACATACTCTCAGTAAGCTTACCTGTCGCAGAGTTTAGATGGAGTTTAGTTGTGGTAAACTATATAAAAGGTAAATAATGGGTAGAATCAGGGTGGGGTCGCTATACAGTTGTACTACATCAGTTGAGATGCGGGTTTAAAATACTCACTAGTAGGAGCAAATGACATGTTCAACTCTGGGAGGAAGTTCTTTAGCAATTCAGTGGTAAGGTACAATGCGCTCCAGCACTCAAGCGGTTCAAGCAGTTTTGCCTCGAGATTAGTTCTGGGGGATAAAAAGAGGAGGGACTATCAGGTATAGAAGTCAAAACGGACTGTTGATCTCTACAAAGGAGTATGTCATGGTCATTAAAAAGGGGCACAAGCGAGCATTTTTAACGTTATCTTTTCACTCATTGTGTTTTCCAGATTAATTGTGTGTGGTCCTGAAGAGAATCCTTTAGACGTATAAAGGATTCGAAACGCGTCGACCAAGGCGGTAGTTGTGTGTGGTGCCAAATCTATGGCCTTAGACCAAGTGGTTGACTTAACAATAGTAAAAGAAAAATGTTTTGAAACACTGTTTGGTCTTAGTTACCATTTTGACGTTTGGAGCTCATTGACTGTATGTACTACTCCTATGACTGTAAATAGGACTAGGTTATAGTTTCATTTTTGATTACATCAATTTAGTTCCCTGAATTTTTTGATCAATTCATACCACCAACTACCACCGCCCCCCAGAGAAAGACTGACGTCCATCCCTTGTCTTGTGTACACGTGTCTTGTGTCTAGTTGTGTCTTTAATGTTTACACAAACCACTCCCACATATACTTCCCTTGTCCTTTAAACATTTCTCTCCTCCATGTTCTAATAACATTGATTGTTTGCTGATGTAAAAATATATATATGTATATGTAAAAAATCCTTTATCTGAAATCAAAAAACTTTCAAAACTCACATAAAATTTCAAAATAAAAAGATCTCTTATTTTTCTACCTTAAATTTTTACTGAAAGAGTGGTCTTTTGGGAATTAGCGACTAGGAGCTTGTTCTTAGATATTTGAAAACTAGTGCACAGTACTGGCAACTGTCTTGTTCATTACTAAGTGGCGCAGCCTTACTGTGCTTATCGCCAGACCCGTTTAGCTTCGTGGATAGGGAAGGTTCAAGCATGTGAATCTATGAAAGAAATTTGTACTGGGAACCACACTGTACCGGTAAGTAGCTTGTTTTTTCCACTTCCTCCCTGTTCTTTAGTCAACCGAGGTGAAGGAGCATAATGAAATAGCTACTAGAGTTGCACAAAATAACAGGGAACAGTTGGATGCTGAATATTGTACAAAATGGATACTCTGCAAAATGGTGGAAAAGCAGGCAGAGTAGGAGGTCCCTCATCACTAAAAATAAGGATATATTCCTATTACTTTTTGGTTAAAAAGAATGGACTGAAGCAAGAGTTCAGACCCAACCTTTATTTCAGAACAAAGAGCAGAGGTATAATGAAATAAAAATGCTGGGCTTGTATCAGATTTTCCCACAGCTGCACCAAGAGGACTGGATGTGTGCCGTTGACCACCAGGACACTAATTTCTACATCGTGATTGTGAGGAAACGTCAGGGGTTCCAAGTGGGCGACGATCACTTCCAATTCAAAGTCCTTACTTTGGCTTAAAATCTGCTGCATGGATGTTCTCCAAATATTTGGTGGTGGTAGAAGCATATCTCAAAAAACACGTTTGTCTTACCCCTACTTAGATGATTGGTTCTGCACCTCTGTCAAATGGCTCTTGCCACCCCACCCTTTGCTGTCGTTGCTTACATGTCAACCATGTGATCACATTCTGTTTAAAGATATAGAGCTCATCAGATATCAACAATCATACAGTTTGTAAATAATCATTTACAACAACATGTGCAACGGGAGAACATAATAGATATGCCAGCAAAGTGAAATCAACAGCTGTTCCAGGTCAGCCAACTCACCGTCAAGGCACAGCAGCGGAAACTGGGATCTCAAGAGTTTGTCCTTCTCTGGCGATTATGTCTCTATTTGGCTAATGCATCACAATCTGCTATGAGCTCTGAACCCAGCGGCACATTAGATATCCTCTCTAGTATTATTGAAGAAGTCTTGCATTTTGCTGGTTCCTCAAACCAGACTGCACATAAGGCCTCTTCAGCAATGTCTAGAGGACCAGTGACATCAACTAACTGTGAGCTGGAAAGACATGCTCACTCTATGCCTGGTAGTACTGGCCACAAAACATATTGAAGGGCGTATCATTTCATCAAGAAATCCCAACACACATTAGTCACAGACTCCTCTCTTTTGCACTCATGGATGATCTTTAAGTTCAAGTAACACGGTTCAAGAAAGAGAGTTGTCACTACATATTTTATTGAGAGTAGTCCACCTGGATCTAAACAGGTTCCTCCCATCTTACAAGACCAAATCCTTACTTATGCAGACAGACTATACAACAACAATGCACTATTTGAATAAGCAAGCAGGGACTGATTCCAGACTGTTTTTTCTGGAAGCACAGGCGGTTTGGAAATGTCTCGTAGTGAGTTCACAGCCCTTTATGCGGAAGCAGAAGTCACTCAGGAGAACATTTCAAATGAATCACAAGTGGTTTCTTCATAATGAACTTATACACCGTGAAGTTCTGCACTATGAATTTCTGCAAGATATCTTTCACAATTTAGGTTTCCCTCAGTTAGACCTGCTTACAGATTATGGAAAGAAGAAATGCCCATACTTCTCCTCTAGGTACTGTTAACCCGTGCCAAAGGGAAATGCCCTTTTGCTATAGTGATCAGAGATGTTTTCATATTCCTTTTCACCTGTCACCATGATTCTATCAGTTCTAATAAAAATGTCTTACTTCAAAAACCAAGATGATTTTCATAGCTCTTAGTGGCCACGTGAATGGTGCTTTACAGACCTACACTCATTGGAGTGAACACATAGGAGGCTGCCCTGCAGATCCAGATCTCCTTCACAAGATCAGATGACAGATTTTACATCCCAACTTTCATCATTGAACTTAGCAGCCTGGCTCCTGAACTCATGCAATAATAGCTTTTACATTTGTAACAAGAATGTATGGATATTTAGAAAGAGGCCAAGCAGTCTGAGCATTGTACACTTTTAATTGGAAGACAGTCAGCGTTTGGTGTGTTCAGAACTGCCCCAACTGTTCCAAATGTCTAGAAAAGGCAGTATCCCATTACCTTCTACACTAAGCAATATCTGGGCTGCACTTCCCCACAGTTTTGATATTCTTGTAGCTATTCCTGCTTATTCTACTTCTTATCTCTCATCTGGAACTCTCTTCATCACTGAAATCAGGATCAAACCTACCTTTCCGTCCTTCAGTTTACTTCTAAATACTCCTCTCTTCAGAATCCATTTGCCTCAGTGACCAAACTGCAATTGGTCACTTGTGTACATTTGACACCAAACTGCAGCCCATTCTGATCACTCGCCTAACCCTATCCACTGCAACCTGCTCCTTGCCTCCCTCAACTCCCATCCTACTGTTAACTACTCATTCCCCCTCTTCCATTATTGTTCTTCACTTGATCGACGTCCGACCTTTGTGTCACGGTTACTAAGTAAGCCTTCCTATGCCTCTTGGTGCTCAGGCGCTTTATTAAACTGAAATAAATTAATACATTGATTGTCTCCTTCACAAGCCTTTTTCTTTAGAATGCCTGTGGTGAAAATGTTCTTGAAGGTTATTCGCAAGGTATTTTCTCCTGTTAGATCCCCTTCCTTCCTTAGGAAGTTAACATTGTTCTTTCTATGTTCATGGTTTCCCCTGTGAACGATCCGTAAGACGGCAGTTCAACATCTCACTTGGAAAGCTGCTTTCTTATACCAATAACAACATTTCGGATGGTTAGTGAGATTCAGGCCCCGTACAGCCATGAACCCTATACTATGCTGCATAAGAACAACGCAGTATTGAGACCTCATCCAAGTTTCCATCCCAAAGTTGTATCCGATCCATGCTACACCATTTTCTCCAAAGTTCAAAATAAGAATCTTCAACTTTACTTCAGGATAGTAGTAGCGTAAGCATCAGTACTGTTAAGGATTGAAATAACACCCCTCCTTGCACAACAACCCAATGCAACTAACATGGATCAACTCACCCTACAGATATAGGAGTGCAGTAGAACAGTTGAATAACAATGAAACTGGTCTTGAACTGTATTTGTTAATTCGTCTGAAGGACTTGAGCTCTGAATCCTTGCCTCACTTTACTGGCCATTATATATTATTATTTTTTTTGTATGTGTACATTATCGTGTACCCAATAAAATAATTTAAACGATGATGAATGTTGTGATGGTCATTGTTTTTTATTCCATGTTCATGATATTTTAATTTAAACATTATTATTTTTGATGTTATGTTAATTGTCGTCCCCCTACACATTTTACTTTGAACTTGGTTCCATGCTGCTTATATTGAACTTTAGTGTTGATAGTGAAACATTAGTTGTTCACTTTGAAATTCTGACTTTAATAATTTACTCCAAAGGAACCCTCTGTTTTCTACTGTTCTAACTACCCAGATTCCTAGGACTACCACACCATTCATTTTTTTTGTATAAGAGTTTCATGTGCATCAACTATTTAATTGTCAACTTTATTTCCAAATCCATGCCTTCCAGTGGAAATATCCCTTCATACTGTGAATGTAATGATAGTATTCAAATTCTAGCTAGACAAAACTAAAGATATTAGACAATCCGAACATTTGTGCCTGAATGATTGACCCATCATAATGGGTTTAGCGACTATGGAAGAATCTGCTTCTAGATGGATAGTGTTTTTGTGTGTTCATACCCATGATCTTTTTCTTACTGGTAAAAGTTAACTGTCCTGACTGTAATAAGCAAGGCATGATGACATACTGGAGGAGAGGGACTCCTTAGAGGAGAGGTGACAATGTTCCAGTTTCTTTCTGAAGCCTTTCTCCCTACATTGCCGTGCTATCCTTTTTTTTCCTTAAAAAAAGAATTCTGAAGGATATTCCTAGTCACTGTTCTTATGTTAGTGATATTTTAAAATGTATTTGTTTTCTTTTTTAAATGAAATTTAGACAATTTGACTTTATGAGGCTGCAAAGATATCAACTTGTTTTTTTATTAGCTTTTTTATTGAAAAACATTGCACAAAGTGCTCTGGGATCTGAAGCATAGGTAGGACAGCTCAATGCTTATGATTTTAATGAGGATTCCCCTGGAGGAGAACTAGGATTACAAATAAGTAAGTTTTCCTTATCAATCAATGTCTATTGTTGACTAGGAAGGCTCAAAAGGTCAATGATCATAGAGGTGTGGATGGTAAGACAATTTAAAGTAGGAGATCTCTGCGATTAAAGTGGCTCTGCATTTTGAAGGATAAATTTGATATGTAATTCATTGTCATCCAGGGACCTGTAGGGAACTGAGTGGGTCACACTGATCATTCTTTAGTCTGTCCCATTAGGATATCAAACCAACCCTGTTACGAATTATTGCCATCTCCTGCCCCTCAAAACCCCCCTGTTTCAAAATTTAGAGTACCGTTAGAAAGGGGGAGAACCCAAAGTACAGTCTTCCCATCCATTTAATGGCTTTCGGCAGCAGATAAGGAATCCCCACACTCCAGAATCTACAGTTGGGAATAAAGGAGAGGGTCTCCTACATAAAACCATCACCAGTGCAGAGTACATCTGGGTTTGAGGGGGCCTGCAACTTCATTGTTTTTAATGATAATGCAATTTATTCGTAGAGGGTTTCTTTCTAAACAAACAGTCCCCTCAAACATCAGTAAGACATAAGTTCAGCCATTAGCTAGAATTAGTTCAGAAGGACCAATTACAATTGCATTGGAGGCAGAATGTTCTACTAGTATGTGTAGTTTATAGCCAGCTAGTGGTAAGATTGATGATCTCAAATTCAGAACCATCATACCACCTTCCTCTTTCATCCCCCACCCTACACATTCAGAGGCACAGTTTGGATCTACTTTCTGCCTTCATACGTAATGTAAAGAAAAAATGCTAAAACTGCCCAAAAATGAGTCCAAATGCTCTTGTTGCACCAAACATCATAAAATGCGGGGGAAGAATACCAAAAACCCAAAATAGATATATGCCCAATTTAGTCCGGTTACATTAAACCTCTTACCTAATCTGTCCCTGTAGGTCATCTGTCACATACGAGTGAATTATTAGGATTGATGGTTCTAGACTGGTATCTTCTGACATTTAGAAAGGTGTCTATCAAGGATGGCTGATATTCTAATAGCTTTAGCACCCTATGTTGTTGTCAGTTGTAAAGTAGCAGGCCTTGACTCCAATATTAGCAATGCATGATTTTACCTCTTGTTGTATTCAATTCAATTTTATTTAAATATGATTTTGGAACTCCTTGGAGATCCACATATTACAAGGTAACAAATTAGACATATTAAAATGAGACCACATGTAATCAACTTATTCTACAGTAATATACAAATTATCATGCCGTTCAACTAGTACAATTCTAAAAAACATTTGAAAAAATTAAAAATTCTATTACAGAAAATTTCATTTGGGGGACAAAAGATCGCATCTATCAGAGATCTTGCTGATAAAATACCAAACTGAATACATACGGGCTTTACCCACAACCGACGATGGGCCATTAGTGCTGGACAAACTAATAAGACATGTATAGAGTCTTGGACTGATTTATTACAGAAGTTACATATGTTGGATATACTGTGCCATTTGGCTAGCAGCTTATTCAATGGAAGGAGATCTTGCCTAAGAAGCAGCCAAAAGCGGCGCAAGCCGTGGGGTATATTCCAAGAGACATAAGGTTGTATTTGTCTAAGCATACAAGATTCAACAGCTTGAGTAGTCCCCTTTTTTTGTATAATCAGGTTGCGATCCCTTTCATAGCTCAACTTCCATGTAGCTTGTTTTAATGTGAGCTTTAATTGTTGTAAAGAGAGGTCTAGAAGGGTGGCTTCCTCTAGGTCCAAGAGTGTAATGGCCTTCCTATAGTTCTTCACAAGAATTGAATACTCTTTTAGGGGGCCCATCAGCTCTTTTTTGATTAGGGATCTTAATGTGGCTGGGTTACCTTTGATCAAACATATTATCCAGCGGATGACTCCTGCCAGACCCTGTGCCCAGCTGCTTCTTAGCCCGAATTCCAAGCGGAGGGCAGCTGAACTGCAACTATTATTAACAGATGTTAAGCTTCTCAAGAGGGAACCCTCAACAGTGTCCAAAAAGCCCCATTCGACTAAGTCGATAAGTTCAATGCCGTAAAGCAAAGTTGGGGGGACTTTTGCCCGGAATACCTCCAGCAGATATCCAAAATGCCTTTTACCAGTCGATTTTTATAGTGCTCTTAACCCGTTTCCCTGCGACTTTGCCTTGTGGGAGCTGTTTTCAATATGGGATTTATTGCTCAGGTTACTATTAACAACCTTGCCCAAAAATACGTAAGATGACACTCTTTCTAATTTTTGAGCTCCCAGCTAACATTTTCTAACTTCAGTTTTTTTCTCCCCTCCATACACATTACCTTACTTTTAGAAATATTTATTTTCAAAAAATGGTCTTCGGAGAATGCGTATAATGATTGCAGACGACTATTGAGGCCTTTTGGGGTAAGGTCTAAAATCAATATATCGTCCGCATACATTAGACAAGAAATATATGTATCTCCCAAGCGAGGGGCAATGCCTTCACATGCGGATATAGTAAGAGGAAGATCACTAACATAAAGGGAAAACAAGAGGGGGGCTAAAAGACAGCCCTGCTTGAGGTCGTTTGCCGATGGAATTAGCTGGGATAAGCCTCTTTCTCCCCCCAACAGCACTCTGCACCACGTGTTATCGTGTAAGTCTTGTACCAAACCTAAGAGTCCATGGGGCATTCCCAGAGCATGTAGCTTTCTCCACAGTAATTGTCGGTCGACCTTATCAAAGGCCGTGGAGAAATCTATGAATGCCACATAGACTCTCCCCTTTCTGGCTCCAATGTATTTGTCGGTTATTACCTGAAGGGCTGTCAAGTTGTCCATGGTACCGTGATTTTTCCTGAAGCCTGTCTGCTCTAGTGGAAGAATATTTGAATGATCCACCCAGACATTTATTCGTTTGAGCAGACATCTTGTAAAGACTTTGCCGATTGCATCCAGTAATGCAATCTGGCGATAGTTCTGAGGGGCTAGGCGATCACCTTTTTTAAACAACGGTACCAGGATACTTCCCTTCCAAGAGGGTAAAACCTTGCCTCTTAATAAACAAATATTAAAGACTGGACAGAGTAGCATGCTCCATTTAGCCCTATTCTGTTTTAGTACGTTGATAGGCAATTCATCCGGGCCCATGGCCCCGGAATGCCGCATTTCTCCGATAGCTAAATCTATGTCCTTTTCTGTAAATGGTTCTAAAGGCGCACTCATATCTTTTGGCCACATTTGAGGATCCACCGTGTTATTACTTGCATAGAGGTTAGAAACAAAATCCCTCCATATTTGTTCCTCAATAGCGATAGGTGAGGGGCTAGTTCTCAGTCCGCACCCCTCACCTATGAGGGACCAAAATTGCCTCATTTCCCCGTGGATAGCAGCTTCTCTTATTTTTACCCAGATGGTATCCTCTTTTTCTTTGCGTAATCTGGTTAGTAGCCTTCTCCTTTTCCTTTTTAACTTAGTTATTTTTTGTGCTATATCAACCGATCTATTTAGGTATTGAGCCCTTACTAATTTATTTATTTCTGTATTTAGCAGTCTCAAAGGGCTAGGGGATATTCTAATAAATTTTTTCTTGTTAAGTTTTTTTGTCCCTGCTACCACTGACTTCATAAAAAGGCAAAAATTTTCAATTTCAAGGCCATACCAGGAAGGGAGCTCAGATATTGCTGTATCCAGCATTGCTTCCAAATTTCGATGCGCCCTCGCATTCCAGTAACACCTTCCTGATTTAGAGTTGAAATTTACTTGGTCATTGTTCAGCGACCACTGATCACATCTTGGAGGCTTTAAATTCATCGAGATGGAAAGGATTTTGTGATCGCTTAGCGGTGTGTCAATAATATTGAGGTCCTTCAACAGCTCGAATGAATGGGTCCCCATTATTACATAATCTAAAATCGATTCCCCTCGGTAGGATTTATGCGTGAAGTTTGCCGGGGAATCCGAGGGGAGTCTCCCATTTGCTATAATCCCGTCCATTTCTGCCAACTCCTTTAGTAATATTTTACCACGTTTATTTGTTTTTATGTTTTCAGGAAACACTGCCCGGGGAATACGGAGAGTTTCTTCTCTAGGTTTATCACAGAATAAGTTTATACTTAAATTTGAAATCTTGCAATTCAAGTCCCCGACTAAGATTATATCCGTCATCGGATCTTTCTCCCTAATACTCTGAATATGCAAGAAAACCCTTTTAAGTATTGCATTAAAACCAACTTCTGGTGGAATATAGGCATTAATCAGGACCAGACAGTTATCAGTTTTAAGGTTACCTGGCCCAAATATGGTTACAACTTGGAACAGTTTACTAGGGTCCATATAGTGCCCATAATTCCAGTTTATTCTGTTTGATAAAAGGCAGGCTATCCCCCCACTGGCATGTCCTTTTTTGTTCAAAGTGGCACTGCCTTCCAAAACATAATAGTCTTTCCCTATTTGAATTTTATCAGGGCACCATGTCTCCTGGAGGCATATTATACTTGCCTCCAGGGATAAAAGGAAAGCCGTTTTCTCCGGACTGTTTCTTAGGCCCGCTGCATTCCAAGATATTACAGATAATTTTTGCTAAAGATGGGGATTATTTGGATGTTTATTTAAGGATTTTTCTGCCAAAACTCTAGGGAGCCAATTCCATTGGACACTTTCGTCTCCAGTATCTGGTTGGTATGATAGCAGGGTAGGGGCAGGGTAGGACACCATCCGGGAATCCTTAGACTTACATATTTTTAACTCTGTAAGTTCACCTGCCTTGTTTATACTCCCTGTTGCTGCTTGCAACAGGGAGAATGGGGGCTTCTGGGAGATTTTGGATTTGAGGACATTGATTTGTCTAGTGTGCCCCAACACCGGAATTACGTCTATCCCTCTGCTCTGCAGATCTTCTGAGCGTTGCAGAATTAGATTGGCTACTAACTTAGAGTAGAACCTTACCCTGGTTATCATCCCCGCTTCGGATTTTAATATTTATACCCTATCCAGATCGGCTGATTGTATTAATTTCAAGTTGGCCGATTCTTGAAAATATTTGAGTAAGAGGGATCTATTCAAAATGCATTCGGTATCAAATAGGTTAGAAAATTCTACCCATACGGTGTCTATGCATTTCTCTTTAGAATCTGCTAGCGTAGTACTTCTCGCAACTGCTCCCGAAAAGGATGCTGCTAGAGGGTTAAGTATTGGGACTACTTTGCTGGGGGAGTTATGATCCTGACCTGGGAATAATGGATTTTTAGTCCCAATTATATCCCTATTAGTGGAAACTTGTTGAAAGAGAATATTTGTATCAACTGTTGATGGGAGGGGAGGAGGGGAAGTATATAATATTGCTGACGTGGCCGGAGGCGGGGGAGCAATATTTTCCTTAATGATCTTAATTTCAGAGTTATTTTCCTTTTCAGCTACCACCTGAGTTTGATGTACCTCATTATTTATAGGTGAATTAAGGTGTTTTCTAAAGAGGATTTTCCTCCGTCTATTTTTTTCTATCCGTCTCAAAAGTTTCCTTTTATTTTTACTGTTCTTTTTTATTTCCTCTGACTTCCCTTTGTTACCATTGTTACCATTATCTTCCGGAGCAGCGTCCGCCTCTCTGTCTCCTTCTCCCAGTTGCTTCTTAAAAATTGGGAAAAGGTCGTTCCCAAATTTTGGAGGGAGTTCTTCACGGGATTTAATTTCTGAGTCATTAACTGAAAGGTGAATTAGGGTAGGGGATGACTGAAGAACACTTATTTTCCCATCCTCATATACTTCATTTGAAGCGTTGTTGACTACAGATAACTGATCTTTTATTTCTGCCCCATTTAATACTAGGGAAGGGGAGGACTGCACATTTTGGGCTACGTCCTTCTCTTTTTGAGTGTCCAATAAGACTTTTAGAATTTTGGTCACTGTATCTAAAACACAGTCAGAGCCCCCCACAAATTTTTCCAATAGTTGTAAGATGGACGACAATAAGTGTTCTAGTACATGGAGGGAATCAGAAATGGGTTTGTCTGTCCCCTGACATTGTAGTGCGTTTATCCCAGTCAGATTTAGGTTGGGACTAATGGAAAAATTTGAGTGTGAGGACTTGGAAGGGGTACTACTATACAGCTGCATGCCAGCGTGGGTTGATGTTATCGGGGTTTTTAGGTCCATCTCAGTTTTGACCAAATCATTCTCTATGTATCTTTGACATAAGTCTTTGTCTAACACCATAGGGGATAGACCATTATTGAAAGAGACTTTTGTTGGGGATATATTTAATGTATGATGGACATCTCCTTGTGGGATTTCCCCTGTATGCAAGTTATCATCTTCAACGACTTTCTTAGCTTTTATAATTACTTCTGGCACTAATTCGATATTATTTTTCATTGTGGAAAGTAGGGGAGGAGAGAAATCACTTACTTTTGTTACAACTGTACTATTATCCACAATTTCCTTTCTATTTTCAGGCAACTCTCTTGCAGTGTTGGGTAATATATCTAAATGAACAGCTCCAGAATCCTTAATGTCCACTGATTTGTTCTCCGCCATTTCAGCTTTATTCTTACCCCTTTCCCAAAGATTGAAAAGCTGACAAGTGCTTTTCAGATTGGTAGCCTGACCAAGCTTATTTCGGAGGGGGTTCGATCTGGTTTTTGAGCTTGATCTTCCTACCAGTATTCTCCCAGACCTCAATTTTTTTGTCATCATCCCAATCAAACAATGGCAGCGGAAGAACAAAGAAACAAAATTGTAAAAGCGGTTACTAATTTATGAGCCTAGGCTGTAGAACTTGATAATTTTTCTCTAATGTTTGTGTTTGATGAATTAAATCTAAAGCTAACAAATGCGATCTACAAATCCTAAATGGTTGACAAGGCTGAAACGTCTTTCTGTGCCCCAGTAAGTTCACAGACCAAGGGAAGCCTCCAGTCGCCTCCAAAGCCGAGAGTTCACGCAGCAGGATACAACAGGTATCCAACGAGGAAACGGTCTCCTGGTTCTTTTAGCAAAATGCAGGGGGGCGTGGCCACCAGGGAGAGCGTCACCAGGTGATTCCGGTGAGTGGAGCAGCAGGGACTCTTGGGAGACCGAGTCCTGCTCTCAACACGCTCGCAGCCCTGTGGTGGTAATGCCCTCTGCAAGTGTAGCCGGTCAGCAGCACAGTAGCGCGAAGCGGGACCCGCGGAGCGGGTCCGGCAAGCTGTAGCGTCTTTCTGTGCCCCAGCAAGTTCACAGACCAAGGGAAGCCTTCCGTCGCCTCCAAAGCCAAGAGTTCACGCAGCACACAACAGGTATCCAATGAGGAAACGGTCTCCTGGTTCTTTTAGCAAAATGCAGGGGGGCGTGGCCACCAGGGAGAGCGTCACCAGGTGATTCCGGAGAGTGGAGCAGCAGGGACTCTTGGGAGAACGAGTCCTGCTCTCAACACGCTCGCAGCCCTGTGGTGGTAGTGCCCTCTGCAAGTGTGGCCGGTCAGCAGCAAGTAGCGCGAAGCGGGACACGCGGAGCGGGTCCGGCAAGCTGTAGCGTCTTTCTGTGCCCCAGCAAGTTCACAGACCAAGGGAAGCCTCCAGTCGCCTCCAAAGCCGAGAGTTCACGCAGCACACAACAAGTATCCTGACTGCTGACAAGCAGCAGGCTTGTCAGCAGGCTTTGAGCGGAGCACTCAGGAGAGACCTGCTGGCAAAGTCGGACCTAGTCGGACCTGCCTAGGTCAAACCCCCCGGGCTCTTACTTGGCGGCCGCCTCTATCGGCAGCCGCGCTCACGTCACGTCTTTACAGCCTCACCTCACCTCCTTGAAGTGGCTGATCCTGGCAGTGGTGACAGTGCAGGAAAGAGCAGCGGTGAAGAACAGTGTATCTGCACTGAAATCGAGCCAATGCTGGTACTCGCTCTGAAGGTCGCTGCCTGCACGCTCTTGACACACAGCGTGATCCGTGGGCTATGCGGCTGCTATCAGCGGGGTTGTGGGATCTGTAGTCTGTAGTCCCCAGCGGTAGCCTAGCAGGGGCTCACCATCTTGGTGCACTTTTATCTTGGGAGAGGTGTGGTGTCAACCCCCAATGGCGATGGTCGAGCTGAGTTGGGGGGAGTTCTTCTCGCTCCTCACTTGGTGCCTACAAGACGGCAAACCAGCGGCATACCAGCGGGGCTGAAAAACGGCTTCTCGGTCGGTCAGGCAGATAGGCAGTGAGTAGGGACCGGCGGCATGTCCATAGCCGGTAGCCCGTTTTTTCCGCTGCGCCTGCCGACGATTTTTGTTTCGTTGGTTTCGTTCTCCTCAGTGGCAGAAAAGTAATGGCGATGGTGACCGCGTCCGTAGCGGTCCGTAGCGTTCTGGCGTTCAGGCGATTCTATCGATTGCAGCTCTCTAGCGCCACCTCTTGTTGTAATTAAATGTTATATCTATAGATTGGGCAATTTGTGTAGCATATAAACAAGAATATCTACCTTTTTCTGCCTCTGCAATAAAAGTATATTTATGCCGTTTTTCAGAAAGCCTTTTGACCTGGACCACAAACTCTTTATTTTTAAAGGCAATTTCTGTAGCATCCACAAACAAATGGCTTCAGCTAATTGTATTAACTGACCAAATTGGTTAAAAATATAAGCTGTATCATCCTTATAGGATAACCATGAGTTGGCATATGGAATCTAGGTGTGCTACTTGAGAGGAATGAATAATAATAATGCCCAACATATGACTGATCAAATTGTGGGTAATTTTAACTCGCCTCTAAAGATACCTGTCCCTTTGCTTAGAGGCATCATTCTTAGTGATGATATCTGGGTACTATCGCTTCATCAATTCCTGATAGCACTGAATGTTAGAAGGGCTATCAACAACTAATATGTTAGCCTTTAGCACATGGTCTGTATGCCACTAGTGTGATTCAGCTGTAAATTATATTTTTTGAAGGAGACTGACTGTGCATTATAGAGATGAATGACATGGCAAGATGTTTAAGATATGATCTAAAAGTGAAGCGGAAAATTGAACCTGATTAAGAACCACTGTCATCCATTAAAAAAAAAGAAAATACTAATAATAATTCACATTGGCATCCAGTGATACTAAACCATTGGGCCTTTTTGCACTAGCTTTGCCTGAGTTCACGTCAATACTAACTGGTGTGAATAATCGTATTAATGTCAAATGATCCTCCTTGCAACCTAGAGGTTAGGTATCCAGAATTGAAGAGCATTACTTATGTAGAGAAACATAAGTACAGTCTCACGGTTCTTATGTTTCAGGAATGATGTGAATTCTGGCTGTGAAACTAAGCAGACCTGCCGACCTCTGTATAGCCAAAGAAATGTGACGCTGGTTCGATCAGTTGTGTAGAGTGGCTAAAATAAATCTTCTGAATGGCCATCTTCTAGCAGGGAATGAGTGAACATAGAACACTCAGTTACTGCAAGATGACACTGTCATGGTTTAAACAATGTTTAAAATACATTTTTCACATGATCAGACTGGGGTGATATGTGACTGCTTTCAGGAAAAATGATGGTCTTGTTGTGGGAGTTATCTTATTGACCATGAACTTGATAACACTTCAGAGTACCTTGGTAGTTGAAGTGCTTGGGTACCGTACACAGGGGTGTTTATATTGGAACACTCCCACAATACGTTATCCCCTATTTAAATCTCTGCTTGGCGTATTCTGATCCAGTAGGTCTCACTGACTGGAGGGTGACTGTAAGCCAAGTTGTGGTGTGTGTGCTATGTACTAACGTGGCTCTGCGGTAGCCGGGGCCTTTTTCATGTCAGTTAAGTGTGTTCTAGCACCCACCAGGAATCTTCATAAAGTGTGAGATAGCAGACGAATGTCCCACTTGTCTCCTTAAAAAAAGCAGCATCAGACTTCTCTTCTGTTCGGACCGGGAATAGGGTGCTCAGTAGAGGTTGAGGTCTCTGTTGGTCCCTGCAGTCTATGGCACCACTGCGTTTCCTTCTTTACTCACCTTTGTTTATGGACTGACATTGACAGCCGTCACTTCAGGAATCGGACAAAACCAGGCGGGAGCACACTGCCTTGACATCCCAACATCCAGTTCACTCTGATGCTTACTGGTAAATGTAGTGCATGGTAACACTTACTTCCTTCAAACAATCTTTCGTTTTCATCATGGTTGGCGCTGCCAGTGCTGAGTATCTCTAGACATAAGCTCATGTTTCAGGATAGTTGTCCATCAGTAGAGAGTAACACATACAGTCAGAGTTGCTGGAAATGCTGCCGACTGTCTTTTCAGGTCACCGTACTACTCCTTGAGCTCAGGTACATCACTCTGAGCTGGACCAGCTCAATAAGGCTCCCTTAGATGTGGAGTTCTGGTTGATGCACCTGCGCTCAGTGATTGGTACAGAGACATGAGAAGACTTTGAGCAGCGTTTCCAGCACCTCTTAAATAACTTGTTACTCTCTACTGAAGGACAACAAGCCTGAAACAGATGTCTCGAGATACATAGCACTTGCTGCATCAACAGGGTTGACATCTAAACACTTCTAGTGAAGTTGGTGTAACCATGCACCTCAATTAATCATAATGCTAGTGGGCAAACTGAGTTCTTGGATGTGAGGCGGCGTGCTCCCATCCTCCTTTGTTTGCTGCGGATTCCTTAAGCTGATGAGCTGGCAAGCTCTGGTTGATGCATCTGCGCTCAGTGAGTGGTTCAGAGACCTGAGCCGACTGTGAGCAGCATTTCTAGCACCTCTGACACAACGTATTATTCTCTACTGAAGAGGGAAAACAATCCTGAAACATTTGTCTAGAGATACACAGCACTTGCTGCGCCAACAGTGAGCGAACTGAGTGCTGGATGTGAGGCAGTGTGGTCCCTTGGCAAGAATCAGGCCTGCTTCTCCGCAGCACCGCAGACCTTGGTCTCCAGCGTTTCATCAATCTATGCTGTGATTCAACAGGCACTTTGCCTGGAACTAGTTCGGGCAGGGCTCATTATCACCTGAGAGAGGCATTTATATCAGATGAGGTATATCCAATGCAAGTTTAATATTAACTGGGCATATACATGCAGTTTACAGTGAAGGGTTTGTACTGCTGCTCACATGCATTAACATGTATTGCAATGAATACAAACTGCTAATTTAGAACTCTTCGTTTGTTATTCAAATGCATTTGTGAACTCATGCCAGCCTTTGTGTTGCCCTGCATTCCATTAAGGCCTGCCTAAGAGAGGTCATTTTATTTTATGATTGCCTAGGATGGGTGGAGGGTGTGGTGCTCTTGATCAATACTGTAGCCCCCTATGATGGAGGTTTTCTTAATATTATTTTTTGCGGAGGAGGTGTTCTAAAAGTTGCTCTGTAAAGTATATTTGCCCACGAGGAGGGGAGGACTGAACTGAGTGCCATTAAAATGTTTAATAAAAGCTCCCGGCATTTACAGCGCAAAGAAAGGGCAGAAATACCGTATGAACCGCTGCATAAACAATATGTTAATTGTTTTATTTTTACTGAAGGTTGCTGTTGTGTTTTCTGGTGTTTGCAATTTCAGTTTCCGTTTTATGGTGCTGATTGGCTGCCTGCTCTTGCTTGGGAGGCTTGAAGAGCTGCAGAGCTGCTTGCAGGGCATGGACGTCTCTTAGGGGGGTTCATAGCCGGGACCCCTGCATGTTCCTTGCTACCCCTGGCACTGCCCTTAAGACCGTAGGCCTCCTCCATCACAACGGCAGTGCAATGGACAGAGTCAAAACGGGGCTCTGATGAGTATTATTTCTGCTGATACACTCAATTTGGGAAATAATGTTTCATTAGACTGTGCATCGCACTTCAGAATGCATTTATTTTGGGAAATATAAACATTATTAAGTGCATGTGATGTACATTGTAATGAATTAAAATGTCATCCTGCTTGTGGCATAACAAGCACTTGTGTTTAAGGGATCTGCCTCTCTCCTGCTATAATGCAGTGAGGGCCCCTGAGCGGGAACCAGATTTCTTACCGATGTCCTTTGCAAAAAAACAAGTATTGAATGGGTAATTAGATCTTGTTTTAACTTCTGATCTTATACTTTTACCATTGCTTGTGTTCTTTAGCAATTGTTCTTGTAAAACACATTGGCTACCAGGCCTCCCTCCTGCAAAGTCTCTAGGATATCTTGGCGATCTTCCTTGGGGAGCTTGTCTGTAAAACGAGTCATGGAGTCCCAAAGAGATCTGTCGTACCTTCCAAGTAAGGCAGAGGCACTCGCCACCTTCATAAAGGAAGAAGAGGTGTTGCATATCTTCCTTCCAAAAGAGTCCATAAGCTTGCTATCTTTTTCAGGTGGTACTGAGGAAGACGTAGAGCCTGCATGGGACTTCATGGCAGCTACCACAATGATAGAATCCGCAGGAGGATCCGATCGAAGGAACAAGGGATCCTCTGCCGGGGCCTTATACTTTTTGGCTATTCGGGATGGAACAGATCCCACCACTGCTGGTGTGAGGAATGTAGCCATAGCTGGTTCTAGGAGGCCAGGGACCAGGGGAAGTAGAGGCCTGGGCGCTGTATAGATTTCGATCTTGGTCTTGGCCTGACTGGAGATTTTGATCTTGGTCTTGGCCTGACTGGGGATTTAGATCTGGCAGGAGTCTTTGACCGCACTGGAGAACGTGATCTGACTCGCGATCTCGGTCTGGGTGACCTCCTGGGGCTCCGAGGAGATCTTGGAGTCTTCGCCTTAGAAGGTGAGTATGTACGGGAGTAGTCCGAGCCCGGACTACTCTGTCCAGATACAGCCCCTTGAGGATGAGAAATCAAGCTGCCCCCTGATTTGGGCGTAGATTCTGGAGAAACCTGCACAATGTTCAAGCCAGGAGATGAAGATTTTCCTCCTGAAGACTTTGAACCCGGTGACTCCACCTCTGCAGTCACTCTATCCCTCGACGGAGAGATCCTCGACGTCGAAGAAGTCTGGGTGACTAACGGCGTTGAGCGGTGTCTTGAATCACGCCGTGAAGAGACCGACTGAGAGCCTCGACGTCGATCCGGAGACCTCGACGTCGATCTTCTTCGACGTCGAACCGGAGACCTCGACGTCGATCTTCCTCGACGTCGATCAGGCTGAGGTACTTCATGACGTCGAGTCAATGGCGTTGCTCGGCGTCGTCTCGACGATGATCTTCCTCGACGGCGACCTTTCCTGACGTCGCCTCGGCGTCGACCTTCTTGACATCGAAGGATGGGATCTGACAGTCCCTTTCGACGGCGGCCCGCTTGCCAGCGGCGACCTAGATGCCGTCCTAGCTCTCGACGCCGATCCCTCCCGGGATGGCGGAGAGTGTCTCGACGTCGACGGAAGCCTCGACGTCGACGGAGACTTAGAAGTAGTAGCAACCATGGACTTCGAGCCCGAAGCATGGTGCCTCGACGCCGACTTACTGGACTGCGGCGGAGATCTTCGACGTCGTGAAGATGATCTGGGCCTTTTCGACGGCGTCCTCGACGTCGACGGAGATTTTCGACCTTCATTCCTCTTTCTGGAGACAGGAGAGGTGGAATGACGCCGTTTCTGGGCATGCTTGCTTGAAGGAGACGATCTAGGGACTGGGGAAGCACCCACCTGGTGACTCTTGTCCATCTCCTGCATGGCATGAAGTCGAATCCTCTCCCTGTTGCGAAGAGTCCGACTTTTAAATTTTTTACAATGATGGCACTGATCAGGAATGTGTGAAGAGGAATAGGTCGGAGAATAATCTCGGTAAGAAGACCTAGTTGATGACGACCTTGTGGAAGACCTTGTGCGTCGCCTTCTATGGGACCTGTCACGATTCCTGTTGTGACTGTCCCTAGATCTAGACCGATGTCTTGATGGAGACCTTGGTCTTGGCCTGACTGGAGATTAGGTCATCAATTGGAGAGACTCGGTAAGGTGGCGTAGCTCAAGCTCCAGGATCCTCACAGAAGGAGCCGGAAAAAAGAACTGACCCAACTGTCACCTGTGGTGCACCATGGGAGCAGGGGGTTGCCTTCAGGTCTTAAAGGCACGGTACCCCTACTCTAATGCCTTAAAGGCAAGGTGTCAGTTTTCTCTGTTTGCTTTATACTCTACTGCAGCCTACTGGCAAATGCCTGCAATTACAGGTTTTCCTATGGCAATAAAGCATTGTTGTATACAAAATGTTTTCTGCTCTTTCTTCCTTAGGGTTTGGAAGGGTACTACTGTATGTATACTAATTTATGTAATTTTGCGGCATTTTTTGCCAGTTAGAAAATGTTTTTTAGGCTGCAATTATAGGTTTCACATATTTATACATATATATTTATATGTATTTTCTATATGCTCCGGGATCCCGCACATGGGCGGGGATTATTCATAGATTATGACTATTGATGAGTATCCCCTGGATGAGAACTAGGATTACAGGTAAGTAACTAATCCATCTTTTGGACCACATTGCTAAAAGGAATTTTGAAAGTGCGAAAACTATATGTGGTGATGTATCTGTCTTAAGAACTCTCAGTGCTACAGAGCATTTATCAAAACCCAAGTTCTTGCATAGGGGTACAAGCCAGTACTTTCTAGCTTTCCTATAGGCAGGGCAAAAGAAGAGCATATGCATTTCATCCTCCATGGACGCACCACACCCAGGGCAAGATTTGCTCATGGAAGACTACCACTTGCCTACAAATACCCCTAACGGTAGTGATCCGTGCCTCCATTGAATGTATAGCTTTTTTGCTCCTTCTGGGTAGATAACATTCAAAAACTCCTCAAAGGCAAAAGAATGCTTGAGTGTTAGAAAGGTTATTGTCAGGGAGCCCGCTTTAGAATCCTGCAACCATTTATTCTGTTTATAGTCCATAAAAGATTTTGCAAGCATTTTGCCGGAGACCCCCCTGCATGCCTGTTCTGGATCGTACCAGAGGTCCAGTAGTCCCATTTTTCCTACTTCGTTTTTCACGAATACAAGCCAGGGGATTTTAGCTGCGCTAGCATGGCTCAGCACATCCTTCAATTCGTGCCTATAATTGGACAATTCTGGTGTTATCCATAGCCTGCGCCAAAACTTCAAGGGTTTCAGGGCTAGCTCATCCTGGATAAAACTCAGTCCTAAGTCCAATCTCAATGGAGAGGAGTGCTTAGGGGGAGTGCAAGTAACTGCCTCATAAACTTGTTCTCCACTTTGCCGATATCAGAGTTGCAGCAGTGCCCCCAGAGTTCCCCACCTTGGAGTGCAGATGCCCTTGCCTTAACTTTTTAGATCTCCAAAGCGGGCTCACTGGTTTAAAAGTGGATGTATTTGCCATTTTAAGGATGCCACCAGCTAACTGGGAGAGTTTAAGTTGGGCTTTCACCTGTTGGGGACCCCAAGAAAGATTTTCATTGATCGTCACCCCCAGGTATTCATGTTATTTTGTCCTGCTGCGGCAGCTTGCGTAAGGGGGCGGTGCAGGGCTGCAGAGCAGGGGGGGAGTGGTTGAACAATCCTGTGTGCAATGACTGTGTGCAATGACTGTCTGATAGGCCCTCTCGAGCTGCCCAAAGCAGTCATGTGCACTTCCCTGTTCTCAATGCATTACAGCCTGCATGGAGAACATGCCCACACCTCCAGCCCCTGACTGAGCACACGTGTCACAGCGCTCAGACCAGTTACAACGCTGCATTGCAGCATTGTGTTTGGATGCGGGGAGCGTGGGAGCCCTGGTGCTTCCAATTTCTAACAAGAAGCCAGGAAGAGGACGGGACGAGAGGTAAGTTGAAATTTTTTTTGTTTATCCGATTTCCAACCCCCAACCGCCCGCCCCGCCCATTTGCTCCTCACCCACCCCACTGTGCTTCTAGGCAGGAGCTGGGAATGCATTCTGGTCAAAGGATTCGTTGATGTCAGTTCCATTGTCCCAGGCTTATTGGTGAATCAACGTGTTGAGTCACTTTCTACTATACTGCTGAGTGCCTGCTATTGGGTGTTTCTGCATGCAGCTGTCCATGGATGTACTTGGCCAAAGCTGGTTTGAACATTCTCTCTTTACTGCTTTCCAGTGGGATATGCAGTTTGACTCAGCTTTTTCATATGCGTCTGATCTTTTCATAGCCAGTTTTGCCACTGATTACACTCTCTTAGCGCTTATTAGTATTCCTTTACTCCACTTTGTTACTCCTTGTGGCTGGTGTAACGATCTAGTCTGTTGTGTATTCACCTTGATTTGCCCAATTGCTTTTCTTGTTAGCTGCGTCATGTGAAAATATGTTGAAGCATTGTGTTGCTCATTTCTATGTTTCACTGCTCATTTTGATGCTGTCATTCATTATAGAATATTACCTATGCTCTAGGTGGCATAGAAATATTAGCCAGTTTAAATTTTGGCACTAATAGTGCGGTCGGGTGTCATTCGTGGACTTCCAACCTGTATACCTCCTACCTTTCCCACAACTACAGCTATCTTGTTCTGCGTAATCCCTGCTGCTTGATTTTTGCACTACGAACACAAATGCATGTGAAGATGCAACAACGTGTCAACCTCCGACCAATGTAATTTTCTTCCCATTCTGCCCAATAATGCATTTTAGGCGCACAATATTTAAAAAAAGTTTTATAGGGCGTGCCTCAAACCACTCAGCAACCTAAAAGATGTTCAGACACTGGAAGTGGCCAACATAGGGTTCATGCCAGACATGCAGTAGAAAACCACACCAGGAGATGCCTGCCTTGCTACTCCAATTGTTCCAGGCAAATTACTTTCTTAACAGTTAAATTATAAAGTCAGCGCCCAAAATTGTGACAGCTTGCAAAGCTTACCTAAAGATTTAGAAACCACTACTCGGTGAGTGCTCCAAACACCCAGGGTTGGAGAAGAGAAAAAAAGCAAAAGAAGAGAACGACTCTAAAGAATGTTGAGCAGAATTAACAGACAATCAACAATTCATCTCATTCCTCTGGTCATCTTTTGTTCCTACTTGAAGACTTGTCCTTAAAAACTCCACTCTCTAAAATATTAATAATAATAATAAGCTTCTTTCAAAACTAAGATCACTAAGTCCTTTTAGCCAGGTCTGACCACTTTACTACAAACACAATGGCGAATTTGAGATTGAAATTGTGGGTACAGACTCTGTCTTCATCTATGTATAGTGCATTCCCCATGATATGTAATCTGAGAAACTGTAAATCTATTCCTCACTATTACATGCAGCTCTGGGCTCTCCAAATGACTTTCTTCCACTTTAGATTTCCACACTCTAATCCTGTGAAAGATCAGCTTGTACGTAGTATTATTGCTACACAATTTGTGCGTCTTCAGCCCCATGAGACATCTTGGATAACCTAAAGGGATTATACATTCATTATATTAATTCTCTTCGATTTTGGTGGCTGCACTTAATACTGGAAGCTTAATCCTTTTTAGGTCTCATCTGACCGCGCACATGCGCTGGTGCTGCAAGGGGTATTGCATACAATAAAATGCTTGGAGCCCGCCCGTTACTTACCATTTGGTGGCTTCATTGTCACTCTTTTTGACTGCCCACAATTTGACTAGCATATGCCGCCGGTCACTTCTTTTTATCTCTCCGGAGCATGGACCAAGTACTAATTGATTTTGTTTGATTCCTGTCCTTGTGCTGTGATATAGTTGACTTTTTTAATCATTTTTCTTTCCACATTTCCACTTCCATGTTACACCTTTTGGGTTGCTTTTTACTTCTGTTCCTTCTATGAAGACATGTATTTTAAGAGTTCATTACAACCACATGCATAAAGCAAAATATTCCATACATGTTTGTGTTGAAACCTTAATTTGTTTTGGAATTTGGCACTTACTTTTATAGCACCAAACAAATGGTGGGTAATATTAAAGCATTTGTGTTAATGCACGTGCTTGTAGGCTGTGCCTCTTCTCTGCGCACACAAAGTATGTGTCTGTTTATAGCGCATCAATTTTCTGCAGCGTGACAACTTCTTCAGTTTTCCTTAAAACCTAAGCCTAACTCTTCATTCTGATATGGGTTCCCTCTTGTAACATGTATATCCTAGAACCTGTTTAGGTGCTTTTAAGAATATCTGTAATGTAATGTAATGTAAATTGATACTTGTATAGGGCACTACTCACCCGCAAGGGTCTCAAGGCGCTTGTACGAATACCGCTGTGGAACCCATCCTGGCTTTCCCTGTGAGGCGTCCACTCCTGGGCACCCCCAAGGTAGAGGCCAGGCATCCTTAGCGTTGTGGGGGCCGTTGTGGAGATTATGCAAGCTATTGCCCAGAGTTTCAGAGTGGGACTCCATGATTGAAATAGGCACCGAGACAAGAATTATCACGTCTGTGGAATTTTGAGCCCAAGACCCGCCGAGGCGGGGAATCGAACCCTGGTCCCGGGCTAGACCTCTGCATCAGGGTCTGCCGCTCTAATCCTTGAGCCACACTTCTCCACCCAAGACCCAAGACCACCCAAATCTTTCCCCACATTTTACGCCATCTTCATGCTTCATATAGAGCTTTTTCTGTCCCCATGCAGCATTTCGTTTACAGACTAAAGTCATCAATATTCGGGGTTAATCATTTGCCCTAATTCTTACAGTATCATTTCTAGCCAACATCTCACCTCGGGCACATAGTATTTTTGTGTGAGTGGGCAGGATGTAGTCTCCATACGCTTCAAAGACAACCAGCCACGGACTGAGGCTCAGTTTCACCCCTTAGGATAACCATCAGTTCCACCTTCTTAGCCTAATCATGGCTTATTAAATATATCAAAAATTATGTTCTTAAACCTTTACTAAGAGCTCTGATAAGTTCGCTAGAGGATGGCTTCTGCTCATGTAAAAGAAAAAAGGGCAAAAACAAATCCCGTATAGGTTTTAATTCTGATTTTCCGTGCCGATTTGGGGCCAGATATCTTCATGCCACTGCTGTGAAGATAATATGTGATGATACATGCTCAACAGACAGATGCATCTGTTTTACAATGGCTTAAATGGGTCTGTAGGTGGCACTATTTTTCCTCACTGAGATCAAGAAGCACACATTGTCTCACGCAGTTAAAGAGATTTAATGTTCTCATCTCCAATGACTACCAGGAATTGTATAAGGGTTCAGTGCTTTAAGTGGGATGGACAATGTGGAGGTCCTCTAAATGGGTCATGCCTAAAGAAGGGTGCGTAGAAATGATTTACAACAGTTATTGGGTAGTAGTTGGATGCCCCCATTTGTTTTCTGTTGGTTCACCAAAACATGTCATGAAGTTACATGCACCCAATACTTAGTGCAACTTCCTGGCTTTGCCGATCCCTGTTACCATGGATTTCTATTCAATATCAAATAAATGAGTAAAGACAATGATGTTGCGAATCATTAGAATTAAAAATGTTTCAGTTCTGAACATGAGATTTTGAAAAGGGGAAATTGTGAATTAAACATTGCTAGGCTTTCTTTAACTGGAGTGTCCTAAAGCTCTGTCACTCCTGATTTCCACTACACTGCACTTTCCTCTACAATCTCTCACTGTACTAGTCATGGGCGTCCTTTTTAGGTCTCGCACCTAGCGTTGCAGTGCGCAGCACTGCTCTTGCAGCGCAAGCTTTCACGTAGGGGCTTCCGAAAGCTGACCACATGCTCGTGCGTGTGCTTTTGTTTTCGTCTGCTGCAAATGGCTTTTGCGTGCGTCTTTTTAAAAAAGACAGCACACAATTGGTGGAAGGCGGTTGCATGTCCCAGCTTCCGTGAGAAATGTAACCGCCCATGCCTATTGGTGTCTGTTACGTGCAGCAGCAGCATCTGGTTTTAATTAGAAACATGTGTTTATAATTACAAGAGTTTGCTTTGCTGCCGTGCTCCCTCGCCCCCGCTTCTCTGTGGTGCGCGCGCACCACTGGTTTCGATTCCTGCCCCCGCTCCTCTGTGGTGCGCGCGCACCACTGGTTATGATTCCGTGCTTCTTTTCTCAGTTATGCAGGCGCAGAGTAAGTTGCAATAAATCATGATTGTTAGTAGAATGTAGCTGACATGGTCATGACTGCACACCCAGTAATATTTCAGATGGGAGTAGTTGTCAGTACTGCAAAGGTGTATGAATCACCTGTAGACCGTCGGAAACTATGATACAGTAATGTGTAGGTGTACGGACCGAATACTTGCTTGTGGCTGATAAAGGAATCCTGCCGGCCTAAAATGGTGCATCTGACACATTTGCCACAATGGCGGTTGAGAGCCCAATTCAAAAAGCTACTTGCACATGCAAATGAAGAGTGCACAGGGATTTTTGTAATCCATATAAGAGTACTTTTGTAATTCACAGGTGTTTTTAAAGTCGTGAAAAGATTTACAAACACAAATATTAATATTTTCGCCAGAGTAAATGTGCTTCCAGTCAGTCAAAGCCTTGAATGTATGCATATCCACAGACCAGTGGCGTAACAACAGTCACTGTATCCCTCACGTTGCGGGAGGTGGGGTGCTCCCGAGTTCCATGGAGGCACCCTCAGGCACTGTGCACTGGTGGTGGCTGAGCTCATGACTGCGTCAGGAGCGTGGGCGCCCTGCTCCTTGTGCATTGCAAGGGGGCCGCAGTCGGGCTATTTACGACCATCACTCTCCACTGAATTCCCCCTCCCCCACAAAGCCTGTGGAAACACATCGGAATCACCAACAGTCAGAGTAGAGCTTTCTCGCAGTTACGCCTCTCATCGTCCGTCCTCTCTGTCACTTAGGGGAGGAGATGTGGCCTCGAGGCTTTGAAACTGGGGAACCAGAGTCAACATTCTGTGATTCTGGGCAAAACACTTAATCTATTTGTGCGCCAAACTATCAAAAAGAGTTCATGTTGTGTAATATAATCTGGTGTTCATTTAAAGCGCCATGATCCCTGTGGGTCGAGTTCGCACTATATAAAGAAAACAAACACACCTTCATTGCACTCAAGCACTTCTCCAGGGAAACAAATGAGCCTTCAAAGAACAGGCCTCAAAATGTGATTTGCAGATTGCTTAAATGTCTTTCTCTGACATTAAGTGGGACAATACAAACTGGAATCCCACATACATAAAAATAAACTATGTTCTCTAAATCATCCTTGAGGAATATCATGTCTCAGAGATATGTGCTTCCCAGTTTGATATGAATGCCAGATTTAGGAAATATTTTTCATGCACCTGTCTCTGTCAGAACTTGGGAAATATGATTCTTTGTGCTTGCTGTATTTATTGCTGATATTGTAGGAACAAGGTACTTACGGATATCATTCTTCCGTAGTGTAGAAACATCCGGGTCATATTACAACCAATACCATGGTCGAACATATAGCCAGAATATGCTGGTAGGGGATGGTGCTGCCAATATGTAAGCTGACCCAAGATTGGATCATTTGGTTGCCTTGGCAACTCTTAACGCGCCTCAAATATTTCAGAATCGTTGATTGGCTGTAGGTGCTTTTTGTCTGGCTCGTCCTCTTCACGTCGTGAGGAGCTGGCTTGGAGGTTCACATGATATAAGGTATTCACAGACCTGACGGTGATATTTTATCTCAGGCTGGTTAGAGTTCCACGACATGCAGTTGCAAATCGGAAGGATGGGAAGAGGGAAGAAGAGAGGACCGGGTGATGTGATTTAGCTATGGTTGTTGTCAGTGCTTGAAATGGAAAATAAAAGTGAAGGTACTCGGTACTAGAGTACCTTCATGTTTCTGAGAAGTTCCGGTACTCTCCAAATAAAAGTATAACATCTCTTGTGAGAAGTGCTAGTACTGTTCTGCTCAAGATTTTTTTTAAAGTGCTGTTACTCAGTACTTGGTAGTACCGGCCCATTTAAAGCACTGGTTGTTGCACTATGTTACGGCATGTTCACGACTAACAGTTGGGCAGGCTCTGTTTGGCTGCTGCCCAGGTACTTGGAGCTCACAACGGGGGTGACAGCCATACGGTCTCATCCGGCCCCACGGGATGGCGGTTCTCAAATGCATTTGTGGCATAAATCGTAGCTGCCAAGGCTTCGGATTGCTTATGTGTGGCATTTTCACAATTTCAGTGTAATTATCAGTGACATTAAACTACTATGAGTGTCACTTTCTCGCGAGCAAAATCAAGCAATAAGTATCAGAAATGACACCCATTTAAGCAACGAGAAACTGTAAGATTTTAAAACTGCTGCAAAGCAGCTGAAATGGAAAGGCTCTAACCTAGTGTCCAGTTTACGTAGGCCCATGATCATGAAGCACTAAAAGTAAATTAATAAAGGGTTGGAGAAGGTACTAGTGACTCTTACTGATCTGTAAGGATCAGCACATGACTGGACAGCTGCTGTTAGACATGGATCTGCTGCTGTTTTTGAGCGTGGCCGCTCAACAGTTTTAGCAGCACTGAGGGGTTGGGCACGGACAAGGTCGGTGCTCCTTGTTTGCTATGGCAGTGGCAGGCGCTCAAAGAACAAGCATTTGCAATGTAATAGGTCTTGCATTTGCGAGAATTTGAGCTACTGGCATTGTAAATGACAAACCTTTTATATATGTGCTGGTTTTGAAAACTTTTAAATAAAAGGAATTGTCGTTTACAAATTTCGCAAATGCGAGACCTATTGCATTGCAAATGCTTGTTATTATCTGACTTGACAGCACAGCTGTCGCCAGACAATTATGTGACCATCAGTTGAGAGGGGCCTTGGCTAGGCCCACATTTTGGGAGCCAGGAGTACATGTTTTAATTGGGAAGAAGTTGCGTGCTGCCACAAAAAAAGTACTTCACCTCCACACAGCTTAGATCATCTTGTTTTATTTATCCAGCTGCCTGAGTGTGAACTTTCTTGGGCAAACGCATGAAAGTGTGTTCGAAAGCTAGAAGGTTTAAGTTGTTTTTCTCTGGTTCAAGCACAGATGTGACGAGGGCAGTCATTGACTTATATGGATGTTTAAGTCTGGCCTAACAGTGCCACTGTTGCCAGCCAATTTAACGTTCAACAATATTATTCTACAGTCCTTTGCTTCCATACTAATGCATATTGATTCCCATGCTATGTATTGGTAATTCTTCACATTACCATACAACATTCCTTTAAAACTAGACCTATTGGCATTGCCAATGCTTGTTCTCTCTCTGTATCTCTTTGAAGTCTCCCCCAGCTGCATGTTCCACATTAAATCTTCTTCATTGCTCTTTTTTTTATTCTTTCTTTCTCAATGTACTTTCATTTGTCTCTTCTACTTAATCATGTTTGCTCTCTCATTGGAATCACCGCACCTGGAAATTCTGCATGTTCTTTATTCCTGGTAGTCATTATTTGGACAGCTCTGTACCTCCTTCACATACTTTACCATAGAATCATATTACAATTAGCACATATGTGACCAACTCTCTGTGTGTTCTGCCAAGGGGCTCAGGTCTTAATGCTTATGCAGTTAGAACACCTTTGTGACCCAGGGACAGGCACTTTGAGAAACCCTTACTGCCTCCAGCCTCAACATTAGAGCTTTAGTAATCAGGCCCAGTCATGAGCCCACCCAGACACCTAGAGGTGACACTGTTCATGATGCATGAAAAACACAACTACAAATCAGGGAATAAGAAATAATATTTGGGAATAGAAAGACATGTAGCATACGACTTGAAGTAACACATGTGAAACCTATATAGGGGCTGAAATGCTGGTTTGCCTCACATTGCGTGCATTGACTAGAGGTAAGTTTCTCGTTTCATTGTCAATTTGTTGTTCCTCCCGGTTTTGAGCCTTCATTGTGCCCCCTGCAGCTGTAGTGGCCTGCTGCTGGTGCTAACATCCTCCCAAGATCCTTTAAGGAAGCTGGCAATAGTGCGAAGAATCAGAGGCAAGAGGCCTTTCCTATGTGTTCCTGAACTATCCTATCCCAGGTTTCCTGCTCTTTGGTCTGCTGCCTATGGATCCCCGCATGCCAGATTTAATGGCGATCCATGTATATATTATAGCCGGGGGTCGGGCCCAACAGGCCACGACAATCTGGTGCCTATTATTGCCTTCACGTCTGCTATGAAACTTTCAGCAGTCAGGATCCCTGGAATCATTTCCAAAGTGAGTCTACAGTGCGTTCTCCACAATATTGAAAGACATGAAGATGTCTCGTAGGCGCAAAGCAAGTAGACTTCAACCACATGCCACCTATCTTTCATAGCAGGAAAGATACGAAGGGAGTGCAATATGTTGTCTGTTAATACGTTCTCTTCTCCCCCCCCTTTTTTTTTGTAGCTTGCGCGTCCATCCAGTATGATGAGCACCACTACTTATTTGTATATTGCATTGTTATTTTATAACACTCACATTTATCCACCGTCTTAACCGCATCGCTGCTGCGGCAATTTTTGCGCTGTGCGGCTATTTTCTAATTACCGCGTTAGATGACGAGCTCAGCTCGTCATCAGCACACGCCACCCGTGGGTGATGACGAGCTGAGCTCGTCATCAGCATCGAAGGGGTTAATAAGTGCTAAGAATAAAAATAAAAAACAGGCAAGTGTCAGATGTTCGAAGTAACCCTGAAATTATTGTACAAGACAGGTCTTAAGGAGTTAATGTTTACATTTTATTTTATTATGAAGCAAAAAAACCAGGAGAGTGAAGCACCAGTGGATTCTACAATGCGTATTCTCCCTACCTCTCTGTTCGAGAGGTCACATAAGTCAAAATTCATGATGGGCTCCTCTTTCAATTTTAAGTAAATCAGTATAGTAATGTCTCTGAAACATCAATCAGATAGTGGATTATCCATTGTCTATGTCTGTATATGGTGAAAGGGGAAGGCAGGAGAGTTAAGTGGCACACCCTCAGCTACACATTATTGTTTAAAGACCAAAACTCCCCAGATTATTATTCTCACAGCCATTCCACCACACCGTGCAGGACAACAGTTCTCAAAGTTCATACCTATACAGTATTTCTCCAGGAATTTGATGTGCCTCTGCCAATGCGTCAGTGAACACATTAGTTTTGGAGTTATATCCCACTCTTCATTTGGCTTGTGCCAGCTCATGTCTTTAAACTGAAATTGCAAAAAAGCATTTGCTGTCTCTTCATTTGCGAGCCCCAACTGAGATCTGTATGCCATAATATGTAGTATCTTCATCTCCTTGTAAAACAGCATGATTATTTCTCACCATAGCTTTGAGGACATTAACCTTTCTGGCAGAACCCCCCAAACCCACTAATAAATTGGCCCAAACATTGGGTCCTCTGTGGGGCACTTTTGAGGGTTTTGAATCTGAAAATATTTAAGAGATCAGAAATTGCAGAAACACCCTCTCTGGATTATCCTCTTGCTGATAGGTCAGAAAACCGAGGACATGCACCATTGGTGCCAGGCTGAGTTCTGCTAACCTCTCCTTCTTTGTTTTGACCTGCATCACTAAGGTAACAACATGGTTCAAAAAAATTACCAAAGTGTTCTTGTGATCTGCCCAGTTCAGCCACTGTGTTACTAAGTTCTCAGCCATGTCCAATTTGCAGTTTTGCTTTCAAAATAGTTAATTTCGGTTTTTTGAGCAGGCAATTGTAGCTCTTTGATGGACATCATGGTCATAGATTATCTTTTAGATAATCTAGGTTGGACCTCACTATTTCCTCCATATCTTTCTCCATGTTGCGAGAAGACCAAGTGATATTTAGAATTGTGCCTTTTATTGTCTGTGTCCAACATTGTTCTATTTCCACCAGCCCCTCCCATAGGCAGCAGTCCACAAAGATAAACCAAGAAAGCCTTGTATCACTTCAAGTCTGTATCCTCTTGATTAATGTGGGTGTGTGGGGGTGGAACTCTTCCAGGACACAGTCTTACACTGTGCTGCTCTCCAGCCAAGTTACACATTGGCACTCTTTTGCACCACTCCTCTCCATGAATTCTAGGTGCATCCTCCTCCCGGGGGCGCATCGTCAATTCTCCTAAAAATGTTTCTACTCTCTCCGTTCATGTTCAGAATATCATCTGTTTCTAGCATCGTAAATGCCAGTGCCCAACTCTCAGTCATGGTGTCTCAATGGGTGCCATTTTAATCTCCTTGTGCGGTAAGAGGGAGTCCACCATTTGTCAAGACTCAGATCTTCGAACCTGTAGGCTGGGCTCCAATTGAGTCCTCAGTAAGAGAGCCACTTCCCCTTTCAGGGTATTGTCATCTGTCTAACCTGCACTCCTGTATCACTGCTCCAGATGGGCAGGAAAAAGGACCCTGTTCATCATATGTTTGCCAAAAGACAGATGTGTTACCTCTTGCTGAAGTACAGGTGCAGGAAAATCCAGAGGTCACGGCTTGTACCTCCAGTTTGGATCTTCCAAAAAAGGTTGAAATTAGAAAGGACTCTTTCCTGTGGAGTTACAGTTCTTTACTATACAGTAGAAAGCAAGGGCCGCAGCTACTAAGCATTTTAACGGTTGCAAATGCTCCAATTTGGTGTTTGGAACTGTTACAGATTCAGAGTGCCTTCTAAAAACCAAATTGGCATCTTATGTATCAAAGTTTTACAATGGTAAATGTTCAATGTTTTATTACTGGATTTCCAACACCTCAAAGGAGGTGCTAACTCGTTTGCAAAAGGCAAGGGATCTTCGTGGGATGTCATCCCTTTGTTAATTAAAAAAAAAAAATTCAAGAGTAGGCATTGATCAGGGGACCACTGGCAGCTCATCAACAAACATGAGGAGAAAAAAAGCCTCAGAGCTTAATATTCTTTCCTCCACCACTTAAGACCCGATGTCTTCTTTATACCGGTCTGTCTTCTTTATACCGGTCTGTCTTCTTCATGACCATTGTGGCTAGGGTGTTGGTACTACTAGACATACTTAGTTCCACTCACTCAGGTGAGTGGTGAAACCTAGTCCATGAGTGGACTGGCCTAAAGTCTCAAATGGGGGCTGTAGATAATGTGGTTGTTGGAACCCCATCCCCCCGTACAATGGAAAGGCTGTTCCACATCCTCTTGCCATTACAAGTGTTATTCCAACCACCCAGCTTTCAAACCATGTGAAGAGCTTAAGCTACAGGTAGTTTCAGTTTCACACCAACAAAGTAATCGCTAGAAAATGTGTACCTGCATCTTCCGAGGATAACCAACTAGTGTTAAACTACTCAGCATCACACATCAAACCCTCCCAGTCTCTTTACCTCAATAAAGCCATCCTGCCATGTTGACATAGTCTGTGCTGGCTTTGCAATGATCATTCCATTGACTGACTGTACAGGAGGTACAGGAGGTACAAATATCAGTGCGAAATTGCACTGGTACTATTGCAATCTAAGTAATCAAGAAATTAGGGTGCGAAACTTAGGCACATTCATGGAGAATGTTTTTTCAATTTTTTTTGTAGTCAGTATAAAGACAGTAACCTAAAAAGGGGTACGTGAGGGAGGATTATCATGGCCATGTAGATCCATGAAGGGTGATTTATCTAATCAAACACACTTCAGCCTATCCAATGTAATGGAATAAGTCATGCCGTTAACTGATGTTCATGATAGTTGTATTTATACGAATATGAAGTATAAATGTAATAAAAACCAGATGTTAAACAGAAATTAGACTCCGTATTGGACTTGATGAAGCAACACAGGTGTTGCAAAGCACGTGTAGACCCCTTTCTGTTTATGCCTAAAATGAAATTGAGATACTTCAACCAATAAGGATCCTCTTTATCTTTTTTTTGTAAAATATAATAATTCGTTTTCTGTCTTCAAAATAGTACAATAACAATAAATTTCCACACAACCAGACCCTGAAGTCCCCACCTCACACCCCCATTTGTCCATCCGCATCCATCCCATTATCATTTTGAGGCGTAGGTTCCCCAACCGACCTCTCTTTGTTCTCTTAATGAAGACTTAAGATACTTAAGTCAGCTACTATTCCCATATCCAGAGAATTACTGAATATTAGTCTCTACAATCTATTAAAGGATCGATTTACTACTTCCCTGCAGACCTCAGACCAAGTCGGTCTTTGTTGATTATAGTTTGTGAGTGCAAAAGAGAAGGCACCTTGGTGGAGGCATGGGCTACTTCAGATTTTTCCCCTCGCCCATTTCTCTATTTACAGAGGCAGTGTCTTGAAGATGAGTGAAGAGCGGATTGTGAGGGCCTCCTTGCCTTATCTTTTCCCCCTCAAACCCACATTGTCAACAATAGAGCACAAAGGTGTGCCATTATTACTAGGCCCAGAGACTGTGCTCTGATACATACCCAAAAGACCAAGATCAATCGGAAGCTTGACAGCTCCTGTATAGAGAAAGAAAGCTAACAAAAAGTAAAACCCTGTGGCTTGTATAAGCAGTGAAGTCAGAATGCTGACTGTGGAGAAGAACATGTGGGGAATTATGCTTTAAGGAAAAATAGTACTGGCCCCGGGATGTTGAATACCTAACCCGCTATGTGTCGCACTTCTGGTAAATCAACAATTCAAACTAGGAAATGAAAACAGTTTATACAATTTATTGTGGTACCTCCCTATAGGGTTACACTCTAAGTTAAAAACATTAGTTAAAAACAATTATCATCATTTTAAAAAAAACATAACATAAACATTAAAAAATGACAGTCAAAAAACAAGAGTCGACGCGGCGTTTCGGTGACTTTACAATCGTTGCACCTTCTTCAGGACATTTGATAATATTTGACTGGTACACTCAAATTGAAGACTTTTAAAATTGCAGTCTTTAGTCGATTGGGGTCTTAAACGATTATACTTCGTCTGGTGGTAACCAAACCTTTCTTTATACTATTATCTGTGCTTGTAAATCGGCACGGAGGAGCCACCTTAGTTTACTTTATGGCCCTTTTCAATTGATATTGTTAGATCCCTTCTTCACATTGGAATAACAATTGGAGTGCTCGTTATTTGCTTGCTAAGAGGTCGATTTGTCCCATTTAGGAGGTTTGATTCGCTTCCTCTAGTTCGTCAGCCTGTTTCGATAAATTTGGCCTCCCTGCTCCTCCGTGTCTGTATCGTCATGACAGCCCCTGTATAGAGAAAGAAAGCTGCCAGAAGTATTAGGAACTGATTGGAAGGCTACACCTCAACAAAGTTAATGGTCAAAGGCAAAGAACATCTCACAACCCACTTTGAACTTCACCACCTTCTAGACAACACTCGATCATGATTCAGAAAATGCTACGCAAACAAATGTTGGACGGAATGCTTAATAAATCATACATTTACCCCCAGTCAAGAGATATGGGTTAAATCCATTGTTCTTTTGATCACCATGCCACCCCAGTTTATACCCAGCCATATGCAAATCAGTCTCAACCCTGTGCCTCATTGGAACAGTCCAGAGTGAACTGCCAAGCCCGGTCCGAAAACAAGCATCCTGGGACCAGTTTCTGGGTATTACCCTTCATCAGCCAGGCTAGCTTGAATCCAGTGGCACAGTGAGCTTGCTTCCAGACCAGGGAGGACCTGGTCTTGCCGTTCGGGCTGGACTGTTCCCATTGGGGCGCAGGGTCAAGACTGATTTGCATATGGCTGGGTCCAAACTGGAATGGCATGCTGAGCAAAAAAAATTGATTTAGGTCCAGATCTCTGTACTGGGGTGAATGTCTGACATTGTTCTGCATTCTGTCCATCAATTGTTCCTTTTGCATGATTCAGAAAGAACCACAGCACCGAAACAGCACTCATTGCAGCCACCAATGACATTCGAATCATCCAGGACCAAGGAGAAATAGTGGTCCTCATCCTGCTCGACCTCTCTGTGGTATTTAACACGGTCTCCCACAGTACCCTCATCAAAAGACTACACGAGATTGTCATACCAAGATCCGTTATCATGTGGATCTGTTCTCATTCACAAAGGGTCAGGCTGCCACCCTTCACATCAGAGACCAAGAAATTGATAGGCGGAATCCTACAGGAACCGTCCTTCAGCCCCTGCCTTAGAAACTTACACATGACACCGCTCGCCAACATCATCTGATTACAAGACATCACTGTCATCTTCTACACCAATGACGCCTAACTCATCCTCTCTCTGACTGACAAAACAACCATAGCCAAAACCAATTCACCAACTGCATTACCATGGTAGCAGACTGAACGAGAACCAACTGCCCGCAGCTCAACTCCGACAAGGGGGAAGTATTGGTCTTCGGCAACAAGAACTCCCCTGGTAGCCATCAGAGCCACATCTAACACCTAAACCCTAAGACCACGCAAGAAATCTAGGGATCATCCTAGACGACAAGCTCAACATGACGACTCAAGTCAGCACATGGTACACCTCCTGCTTCCACATCCTACTCATGCTGCGAAAAATCTTCCAATAGCAGCCTCAGAACACCAGGCGGACCGCCAGCAAGCACTTGCCACCAGCAGGCTGAACTGTGGCAACACTCTATGGCGGAATCTCCAAACAAATCCTATGCAGACTCCAGACCATCCATAACACCACTACAAGACTCCTACTCGACATCCCACGCCGCACCCACATCACAATGCAACTGAGGAAGCTTCATTGGCTCCCCATTCACAATCAAAGCCAATTGAAACTTCTGATGCATACATACAAACCCCTACACAACAGAGGACCAGAAAACCTGAACAGCGCATACACTTTCACCAACCCACCAGACACCTACACTCTGCCTCACTCGTGCACATTCCCTGAATCCATAAAAGCAAAACTTGAGGTCTCCTTCATCACACCCAAAACTTGAAACAACCTCCCTCAATATATCAAAGCTTCCTCCTCACTTGTTGAGTTTCATAGGAAGCTGAAGACCTAGCTCCTTCATATAAGCACCTTGGGGACCACAAACCTACGCACCTGCCCAGGATGTGACTCCCACTTTCACCCCTGTTGCCCCTCTGGAAATTACAATGTTATCAGGGAATCAGGCGGCCCGCCACCCGAAGACAGAAATAATTCTTCAGGCAGTACAAAGTCCAGGGAAGCCCTCGAGCATAAGATTGGAGAAGTCAGCTCAGAAGTAACACTGATGAGACAAGGCCTCAGAAAGGTGTCCGAGAGAGTATCCAGTTCAGAAGAGCGAATTTTTTAACTTGAGGACACTGTCAAAGAGCTCAAAAATACAGTATTGTTCTTTGTGACAACATACTCATTTTCACTGGGACTAAGCATTCGCCAAGGATGTCCTCTCTCACTGCTCCTTTTTGCAGTATGGATAGAACCATTAGCATGCTGATACAAATCGCTTGCAAAGATCAAAGGTTTTCAAACAGGCATGTGCCCAAAAGAGTGCAAGATCTCGCTCTATAGTGATGATATCCTGCTAATTTACGTCTACCCCCAGACAACTATCCGAAACATAGGGGGTATACAATTAACTGGGAAAAGTTTATACTATACAAAACCAGTGGTCTGTTCCTAGCTGGAGAACTCCCCCCAGGAATGAAAGACTCTGAAGTAGGTTTTAGATGCCTCAGGATACCTGTAGCACTGAAAGCAAACTTGTTTTTCACAAGAAATATAGAGCAGATACTGGGCCATTTCCAGGCAGTTCCTGGGCTGTTCGTGATCCCTTCAGCTCAGTGTTATGAAGATGGTGACAATCTGCCGCAGCTATAATACCTAATATAGGATATGCACTACCCGATACCAGAGGCGATCTTTACCTGGATACACTAGGAACTGCAGACTTGTGCTATGGGGTGGAGGCATCCTCATTTCTCCCTTGAAACACACTCCTAAAATCGACCTCTGGATGAACCAACTCACCGCCTTCAACCGCCGCACCCCAGCTATCTCCCCCCCCCCCCCCCCTTTTTCTGGATTATTGACTCAGCGAAATCTCTAGGAATCACCCTGGACAAGCATCTGAATGTGAAGACTCAGATTAGCAATGTGTGCCAGGGATCTAACCACCTTCTGAGAACACTCAGGAATCTCAAACCTTTCCTACCTCCAGCAGATTTCAAGCAAGTGGTCCAAGCGCTTGTTTTGCCGAGGTTTGACTATGGCAGTGCTACGCTATGTGGCCTCGCCAAATACACTTTGGCCCCTTTAAAGGCTTCATTGAACGCGGCGGCCAGATTGATTACGGGCACCAAGCGAAATTCCCACATCTCCCCGGTCTTAATATCTCTAAACTGACTGCCCTACGAAGGTAGAATTCAACTAAAGATTGCCTGCCTATCGCACAAAGCCCTCCACTTCAAAACCCCCAACTACCTTGCGCAAAAGCTAGAACTATCCGGAGGGGGTAGACTGTCGAGGAGCCCTAATTCCCTCTCTTGAAACCTCAGATCTTCTGCAAACAGAGAACATGCCAACGAGCCTTCTCTGGCTCTGCACCGAAAATTTGGAACTCCCTCCCACCGGAAATTTGCAGAATCTCTTCCAAGGTTGCTTTCAAACTGGAAGCAAAAAGATTCCTCATGAATAAGTTCTTACCTTAACAAGAGGGGCGACTGTCAGCTCTAATCGCATCGGACATACTACAGTATTGGTTGTTAATCTTGTATATTATTATTGTATTTGCTGCCCTTATGTCATTATGTTTCATCGCCTAGCCCATTCTTCGCTTACCCCAGGTTTGTAAACGGTCTGTTATGTGAGCACTATTTGATTCAATGCCTATGTAGATTCCCCATTTGACTCGTACTGAACTGTTACCTTCCTTTCCCTCAAATTGTAAAGTGCTCTGATATCCTTCGGGATCAAGTTTGCGCTATATAAAACTTTCTAAATCAAATAAATCCTGAGTATAGCAATGAAAATACCCACTAGATCCACACACTATGGTGGAATGGGTCTCCCAGGTATTAGAGTCTGTTATTAGGCCACACGCAGTTTACCTATCACTGATTGAATTTTGTCACCCAGAGATGACCCTTCAGTTACAATGGAAGGATTGATGACAACAGCCTCACACATGCACTGTATGTATGGTGACAAGGGAAGAAAGAGCTAATGTCAACCGCCCAGACTTTATTACGGGCCTGGAATAGAGCTACTCTGTGTTTAGGGTGGAAGAGTAAGATTACTGTGAAAACACCACTATTGGAAGGCAATATGCTGTAGGAAATCCATAAGCAAGCGTTTAAGGCATGGGACATCGTTGGTATCTCCAGGGTGATGTTATCAGCTTGAGGGGGGCCATGTGAAATTATTCTCTAGCCTGCAGAATGAATACAGCCTGAGCAAGACAGATGTATAAGTACACCCAGCATAGACGCATCTTCCAGGCCGAGAGCTAGACTTTTCCGAGATCCCTGAGGTCACCACACTGGAATGCTGAGTGCTACTAGATGAGTAAGGAAAAGGGACCATTCCTTCCACCTACAGGACCCTGCATAATATGCTGGATGGGCTACTGAAATTGAGGACTAAATAGAAAGACGTATTAGAAGTAATGGAAGATGGAGACCTCGAAGTAGCACTGATGCATCCTGGGGAAGTTGTGATAAAAGTAAGACTGTGCCTGATCCAGATGTAAATTCACCTTCCTTCTCACAATATGGGCTGCAGGAGGATTCGGGAATACAGGCATATTACAAGAACCGGGGCAAATCCTAAAATGTGAAGTTCCTTCCCTTCCCCATTTGTATTGCCGGGGATCCTGAATGACGTAGATTTACCAAGAAGCAAACTCACATTCCACATACTAGAACTGACTTTAGCAAAGCATCACCTTGCAAGGGAAAGGGTTTCCCTGTTGGTGTCTTTGAAATGGGAAAGACAAACTGGCAGGCACTTGTATATGGGTCGGACAGAGTGACGAATGAAGCCAGGGGCTGTCTATGTAAATAATACAATCTGGAGATGGTGAAGGGACTGCTTTGGACTATGTGAAAATGGCCAAGATCCTGGGCAGTCACGGAAACAGGATTAGAACTGTGAGGCAGGCCAGATTATGATAAGTTCTTTGTTATTTCTGTTTCTACTGCCAAATTGCTATGTCCAATAACAAATATGCACCATCTGCATTTCCTGTGTGGTTCCTCTCTTAAGATAGGTAAATGATTTAGTTACTGGCTTTTATGATTTATTACAGTAAAGAAAACTTAATAAAAATATATTTAAAAAATAGAGCAGTAACCATTATGTGATTCCCACGTCAGAGAGCATTTGAATATTTACCAACACCCTCAACTCTTACTTTGACAGTAAGTTAAGGCAATTGCTTGTTTAAAATGTGAACTATCATTACAAAAGTATTTTATCTTTGATGTTGGCATTCTGAAAAGCTGCATACATTCCCTCCAATCTCATCTCTTCTGGTAGGGGTATTACATTTCTGTCTGTTCTTAAAGGTATGCAAATTAAGGTCTTTTTAGGAGGGATTTGAAAAATGAATGTCTGTCCACTGATCCAGCGTGACCTTCCCCACTTAGTGCCCATACCAGACAAAGTTTAAAGTTTTGCACATTCCTTAGCCACCAGTGAGGGTAGGATAGTGAGGATGTCTAAAATGTGGTTCTGTGGAGAATAAGCATGCTGGATCTTTGCTGTTAAATTTCATTTCTGTATGTTACTTATTGTATTGAGGCAAAAAAGCTTCTTGTGTTTGATAATAGACAACAAATAATGTAGAAACATTCAAAACTAAGACTGTGCAAAACTTGTACTAGAAGGAGGAATGGGTAATAAAAGAAACAAATATCATTTGAATTTTTTAACCCTCAGGTCTGGAGAATATCTGTGCAAGGACCTTGCTTCATGACACTGCTAATGATTGCTTTCGGCTTGCTCTGGGGACATTTCTTGCAAATAAGACCAAAGCAAAGTGTCTTCATTTCTGCCTGTTTGTCATTATCCAGTACACCTCTTGTATCCAGATTCCTTGGCAGCAGCTCGCGGGGTGATAAGGATGGTATGTACCATTTTCTTGTGAACATCATCATTTAAATACTATACATGGTAGAGCCACTGATTATAAGTCAAAGATGTGCATTTTACAAATGGTTACATTTGTCAGGATATTGTCTTAGTTAATGTGTGAGCAAAACATCTGGTCCTGTACAGTCCACATTTTCCATGGTCTTGAGAATGCCAAGCTGGTAATTATAATTGGTTTGACAATTTTGTCAATTTGGACATTCAGATTGTGTATTTATTTTTTGCCCTACAATGTCCTTGTGCCTAGTGCTAGTTATTTGGTTTGACTTGGACAACTGTAGGACAGTTAAAATAAGTATTGATTGACACCAGTTAGTCTAATTATAGATTTCCCATAGTGGATGGCTATTAGCCTATATGTGTTGACTCAAGTAGCTTCTTAATTAAATTATTTGATTAAGAAGAACAAGTTTTCATAATTGCTATCAGTAGCCCCTCAGTCTTCTTTTTTAAGGGCAGCAGCTCATATGTGCCTCTTAATGATCTGGAAACCCTAGATGTATCTTCATTGCCTCTTACATATTATTTGATGTACCCCTATTACATTGGGGAATCTACTTTGGAGTCATTACCTCGCAGCCAATGTTGGTTACTGATGATAAACACTCTTCTACTTGTCAGTAATTTATAAACTGCTTCTACCAGAACGCAGTAGAAGAACTGGTTGCAACTTGCTGGCAGTGTCACTTTTCACCCCTAATCAAATGATTCATATTGGCATCCCAACTAAAATGGCTGTAGAATGGCTGAGTGCTATACACTTAAGCTTTGGTATGTTTTAAAACAAGAACACTACTGTCCTATTAGGAAACTTGCTTTGGCTATCCCATAGACATTGCAGGGGTTTTGGGGACCTTTAAACATTTTTAACCAAATATTTTCAAGACACTGAATGACATCTACCCCGTGAACAATTGATGGCAACATTACCTTCTCTTCCAGGGGATCCTCATCAATAGTCATAAGCATTAGAATATTCCCGCCCATGCGCGGGACCCCGGAAACACTATATTATATGTGCCCCACATATATATACTTTATATATATATATATATATATATATATATATATAAACATATATATATAAACATATATATATAAAAACATGCAATAGCAGACAAATAACATCAGAGCTGAAATATGCTGTGAAGAATTTCCACCATACATGAATAATATGCATTAGAAACATGAGAAACAACAC
This sequence comes from Lissotriton vulgaris, assembly GCF_964263255.1. Lineage (NCBI taxonomy): Eukaryota > Metazoa > Chordata > Amphibia > Caudata > Salamandridae > Lissotriton > Lissotriton vulgaris. The sequence goes on along the minus strand of NC_141696.1, from coordinate 814,714,778 downwards.
CAAAGATTGTTTAGAAACTGTTTTAATGCTCAGATAGCAGTAGAAATTCTTATAACTCACTGAAAGCATAGAAAGCTCCCAGGCTGCATTGCAAACACACAGTCTAAAAAGACTGAAAAGCTAACCTGTAGCTGCATAGCAATAAACTGACACCGTGCCTTTAAGGCACCCATGACACCCAGTATCCCATCATGCCTCAGAGGTGACAGTTAGGTCAGTTGTTCTTTCCGGCTCCTTCAGGAAGGGTCCTGGTTACACAGCTCCACTAATTTCTGTTTTCTGACAGAAAATTACTTCACTTTTAACAACTTTTTTACTTACTTTGACATTTAACATCTAGTCAAGTAAGAAACTGTCTTTTTCAGTCTGTTTAGTGAACATTTTCAACTGACAATGCCTTCACTTTTTGACAAATGTCCTTCTTGTGGCAACAAGAAGGCAAAATCAGACAACCACGACGTCTGTATCCTGTGTCTGCCTGAGGAACATGATCCAGGCACCTGTCTTCATTATGAGCACCTGTCAGGAAGAACTCTCAAAGACAGGGAGAGAATTCGCACTTATGGCCTGGCTCACAGGTCATCCAGAGGAAGGTCTCCGGTGAAGAAGGGCTCCAAGAAGGCTAAAACATCTTCAAAAGAGAAGTCTTCACACCCTTCAGTTTCAGCGTCGGGCTCGGCGCTGAGAAAAGAACCACCGGTGGGTCATTTATCTGCAAAACTACCGTCGACGGCGGGCTCGCCGTCGAAGAGAAGACCAGGTACGTCGATGACGTCGAAGAATCCAGTTCCGTCGTCGAAAACTCCTCCGCCGTCGTCAACCAGGCGGCGAACGGCGTCGAGGGAGGTCACTCCTCCGCCGTCATCAACCGGGCGACGTTCGGCGTCGAGGAATGTGACTCTGCCACCGTCAACCAGGCGACGGTCGGTGTTGAGATCCATGACCCCTCCGCCGTCGTCAACTCGGCGTCGAGGGAGGTCGTTCCTCCGCCGTCGTCATCCAGGCGACGACCGGCGTCGAGAAGTGTGACCCCTCCGCCGTCGTCTAAGAAACGACGTTCGGCGTCGAGGACCAAGACCCCTCCGCCGTCGACAACAAAACATCGTTCGGTGTCGAGGAGGCATTCTCCGTCGTCGACGCGTGGCGTCGAGGGTGACCAATACCCCTCCGCCGTCGTCGCACAGACATTCGACGTTGGGAGAGAGGACTCCGTCGACGGCTGGTCATCGCCGTCCGGCATCGAGAGAGGCTCCGTCGACGGCTGGTCATCGCCGTTCGGCGTCGAGAGAGGCTCCGCCGACGGCGGCTCATCGCCGTTCGGCGTCGAGAGATCGTAGATCCTCGCATCGATCGCCGTCGAAGCATTCGACGTCAAGATTGATGGCTCCGCCGACTCCCCAGAGGCATTCGGCGTCGAGAGAAAGACATCCAACACCGAAACGCTCGACGTCGAGGCATTCAGAAAGAGCTCAATCGTCGCCGAGGAACTCTGTAATCATGGTGACGGAGTCAGCTTCTCGCCATTCCACGTCACAATCTTCTGGCTCTTCGACAACATCCTCAAGATCCAGAAGTCCTGTCCACAGATCGCCTGTACGGCAGCCAGATCCTTCGGCTGCGGAGGTCAGACTGTCACCTAGATGGTACAAGTCTTTGGATCATTGGCGAGAGTCAGGGGCTGCCAGACGTATGCAAGAGTATGTCAGTCCTCAGCACAGATCTCCTCTCCAGAGGCTGGTGGAGGAAGTGGACAGACTCCGTCCCCCCAGCCGCCAAGCAAGCAGATCGCCTGTGAGACGGCCAACCAGATCCCACTCTCCCAGAAGGGATGATACGGTTACATCTCGTTCTCCCAGAAGAGAAGATCCGGTCATATCTTGTTCACCCAGAAGAAAAGATCCCGTCAGATCTCGCTCTCCTAGAAGGGAAGAACACCCAAGGAGATCACGGGAGAGGAGGCAGGGTGCGCACCGTAGACGTCGAAGAACTCAGTCTACTTCATCTACCTCTTCTACCAGGTCTTCCAAGAGGGATTACTCTCCTACGATAACGGATAGTCCTGTTTCTAGATCCTCTCCAGTGGATGACATAGGCACTTACCTAGATGTCCTACACAGAGGAGCTCAGAAACTGAACATTGAGATGTCTGTCCCCCAGGTGGCTACCACAGTAATTTTTGAAACTTTCCACAAAAAATCTGTCTCTCGCCCGCTGCTGCCTTTGGTCCCGGGGATAATAGATCCGGTCAAGGACGTGTTCCTTACTCCAGCAACCATCAGAGCGGTGCCGGCCCGCATACAGAAGAAGTACAAACCAGCTTCATCTGACCCAGTTTTTGTACAATCTGACCCTCTAGCGGACTCTGTGATAGTGGCAGCTGCAAGGAAGACGCATGCAGTTTCTGCTTCCTCTTTAGCACCACCAGATAAGGACAGCAAGTCACAAGAATCGTGGGGTCGCAAGGTGTGCAATTCAGCTGCCTCCACACTGAAAGTGAAGTGTGGCTCACTGGTTAGAGGAGGCAGACCTGGAATCAGAGGTCAGCCCGGGACCAGGGTTCAATTCCCGGCAGGGTCTTGAGTCCTAAAAATGTCCATGGACTCGACAATTCTCGCTCCGGTGCCTACTCGATTCACGGGCTCACACTCTGCGACTCTGGGCAATAGCTTGCTTAATCTCCACAACGGCCCCTCGCGGCGGGATGCCTGGCTTTCAGCTTGCGGATACCCTACCGGGGTTATCTCACAGGGGAATACCAGGACGGGTTCCCTAAGCAAGCGCTTAGAAACCGCTCTGTGATTTGCGCTATATAAATTCCTGTACATTTACATTTACATTTACATGAAAGTCTCGAGTGCGGCCGCACTGTTGAGCAGATACGAGAGAGCCTTATGGGACTCAATGGGAAGGTTTAAGTCAAAGCTTCCAAAAGAAGACCAGAAGGACTTCGAAGAAACTATGACAGAAGGATGTCTGGTGGCGAACCAGTTGATAAGCACTGCAGCGGACGGTGCAGTTCTCGCGGCTCACTCCTACTCACATGGGTTTTGTGCCAGGAGGTCAGCTTGGTTGCGTCTCACAGGTTTGAAGCCGGATGCTCAACACCGCATCCTAAATCTTCCTTTTTCAGGGTCCTCTCTCTTCGGAGAACATGCTGACGAACAGATGACTCGTATGAAGACAGAGCTGGATACAGTAAAGGCGGTGGGTCTGGAAAAGAAAAAAAGAGTTTAAACGCCGTTTCAAGACCAGCAAGAGAAGAGGGACTCAACAGAGGGTTCAAACCCCTCAGTGGTCCCAAAATGAGAACCAGGGGAAATCCCAGTTTCGAGGAAAATCCAACAGAGGTAGAGGAGGTCACCAGCAGTCCTCTACCACAACGAGAGGAGGAAAGGCCTGAGCAGTGGCTTCCTCTGGCGCTGTTGCCTACTCCAGTGGGAGGAAGTGCTTCACAACACCTGGCAGAGTGGGTCAGCATCACAAAAGATCGATGGGTGCTGAATATACTGCGCAATGGATACATGCTACGTTTTCGTGCGCTTCAAAGGAGTATTCCTCCAAAGAGATCTTGCCCTCACCAGCTAAGCTTGCTCAGGAGAGAGGTGAAAATCCTGCTACAAAAAAGAGCTATAGAGGAAGTTCCCCCCTCTCAAAGGGAAAAGGGAGTTTACTCCAGATACTTTCTTGTCCCTAAAAGAGATCAGGAGGACAAATTCAGGCCCATACTCTATCTTAGTCTCCTAAACAAAGTCATCGTAAAAGAAAAGTTCTGCATGTTAGCTCGTCACCAAATATGCCCACATCTTCAAACCGGAGATTGGATGTGTTCGGTGGATCTGCAAGAGGCATACTTTCACATTCCAATTGCACTGCGGCATCGCAAGTACTTGATGTTTGTCGTAGGAAACAAACACTACCAGTACAAGGTGCTACCTTTCGGACACAAGTCCGCACCACGAGTCTTCACCAAATGCATGGCAGGGGTGGCGGCTTTTCTTCACAAGAAGGGACTCTTCATCTATCCGTACCTGGACGACTGGCTCCTGAAGGGTCCATCTCCGGTACGGGTAGCACACGATCTGCAACTTTGCCTGCACCAGTTGCACAGGCTCGGTCTCCATGTAAACCTGGAGAAGTCAGTCCAGCGGCCGACACAGTCCATCCACTACCTAGGATCCGTTCTGGACACAAAATTGGGAAAAGCGTTTCCTTCGAAGGAGAGACTTTTTTCCATGAGACAGAAATGTGGGATTCTTCTAGAGTCTCGGTTTCCAACAGCCCGACAAGTAGCATCCCTGCTGGGTTCCATGGCGCCCTGCATTTTTCTCATCCCAAACGCCAGGCTGAGAATGCGGCCTCTGCAACAGGCTCTCGAAGACCAGTGGGACCAAGCGACAGGGCGTTGGGAAGATCGTATCACTCTTTCTCAAGCAACGAAGGATGCCATCAAATGGTGGACTCGGATGAGGAATGTGCTGGTGGGAGTACCTTTTCACCAACCTCTTCCTTCCCAGTCTATATTGACGGATGCCTCTCTGCAAGGCTGGGTAGCGCACATGGGTCAGATTCAGGGTCATTGGTCTGCGCAGGAGCAGACATACCACATCAACTTGCTGGAGTTCAGAGCGGTGTTTCTAGCTCTCAAAGCTTTCTTTCCAGCAATCGAGTCCAACTTAGTCCTAGTTCAGACGGACAATACGACCACCATGTTCTATCTGAACAAACAAGGAGGCACGCGATCTCGCCCACTCTCCCGAGAGGCTCAAAGCATCTGGCACTATCTTCTCTCTCGAGGCCTCACAGTAGTGGTGGTGCACCTTCCAGGCGAATTGAACGTCAAAGCAGACGCACTCAGCAGGCACTTCGAAGATCAGCCAGACTGGGTACTAAACGACGTAGTAGTAGAAGAGCTTTTTCGTTGCTGGGGTCGTCCGGACATAGACTTGTTTGCAGACGACGAAAACGCCAAATGCCACGCCTTTGCGTCCAGGTTCCACCGGCCAGGGACGCAGGGGAATGCTCTCCTGATGGATTGGTCGGGAACATTCGCTTACGCGTTTCCTCCCCTGGCTCTGATTCCGAAGGTAGTGTCCAAGCTCCTCAGGTCGGACATGGAGATGATCTTGATAGCTCCGGATTGGCCACGGCAGTGGTGGTACCCGGACCTTCTGCATCTGTCTGTGTGTCCACACAGACGAATTCCTTGCAGGCCGGACCTGTTGAGCAAGATGAACGGGAGGATTCTTCATCCCAACTTCCCATCACTGAACCTAACAGCATGGCACCTGAGGTCCTGCAATATGGACATCTGAACTTACCTCCTGAATGCATGCACATTTTAAAGGAGGCTAAGAGGCCTTCCACGAGAGCGTCCTATGCGTTCAAGTGGAAAAGGTTTTTTATATAGTGTAGAGATTATCACCTGGATCCTACTAAAGGGCAGGAGGAGGTAATTCTGCCATACCTCCTTTCCTTGGCAACTTCTGGATTGAAATATGCTTCCATTAGAGTGCATCTGTCAGCTATAGTAGCGTACAGGAAATCGCCTACTCAGATTTCTTTCTTTCAGGTTCCGGTGGTTAAGGACTTCCTCCAGGGGTTGAAAAAAGTCTATCCCCCTGTGCGAAAACCTTCTCCTCCTTGGGAATTGAACCTGGGTCTATCCAGGTTAATATCACCTCCTTTCGAACCTATCCACAAGGCCTCTTTGCAACATCTATCTTGGAAAGCAGCCTTTTTAGTAGCAATCACATCAGCGCGCAGAGTAAGCGAGATACAAGCGCTCTGTGCGAAGGAACTATATACTGTTTTCCATCACAATAGGGTGGTCCTGAGGGCTCACCCATCCTTCTTGCCCAAGGTAGTTTCTGATCTTCATATAAATCAGTCCATCTCCCTCCATTCTTTTTTTCCAAATCCAGCGACCCCAGCAGAGTGGTCATTGCACTCCTTGGATTTAAAGAGAGTGCTCAAGTTCTATTTGGAAAAAACCAAGGGAATCAGGAAGTCGGATCAGCTGTTCGTGAGCTATGGTTCAATGAGAACGGGCTTTCCAGCGGCCAAGAGATCCATCTCTAGATGGATTGTCTCCTGCATTAAATTGGCCTACCAGCTTGCAGGCAAGCCTTTATTGGTGTCACCCAAAGCGCATTTTACCAGAGGGAAGGCGGTCACAGTGGCTTTCTTGCACGACACACCAATGTCAGAAATATGCAAGGCTGCAACTTGGAAATCAGTTCATACCTTTACGAGGCATTACTGTCTAGAATCTGATTCCAGGGCCGATACTCAAGTAGGTTAAGCATCTTTGAGGAATCTATTTCGGTAGCCTGCGGCCTGTACGAGCTTAGTTGTTACTAGGCTTAGTATGGTAATTACTGTATTATTACTCCTTTGCCCGCAGGGAGATGAGGTGACGCTCGCTATTCTATTCTAATGCTTATGACTATTGATGAGGATCCCCTGGAAGAGAAGGATTAGTTACTTACCTGTAATCCTAGTTCTCTTCCAGGGGTATCCTCATCAAAGTCATAAGCAACCCTCCCGCCTCCCCGGGCAAAGGACATTCTTTAATAAGGAGATATTGTTAACCTATTTGTTGTTGGATTTTTTTTCAGTCTCCGAAAAAAACAACTTACCTAACTGTCACCCCAGAGGCATGATGGGATACTGGGGGTCATGGGTGCCTTAAATGCACAGTGTCAGTTTATTGCTATGCAGCTACAGGTTAGCTTTTCAGTATTTTTAGACTGTGTGTAGCAATGCAGCCTGGGAGCTTTCTATGCTTTCAGTGAGTTATAAGAATTTCTACTGCTATCTGAGCATTAAAACAGTTTCTAAACAATCTTTGGTGTTGTTTCTCATGTTTCTAATGCATATTATTCATGTATGGTGGAAATTCTTCACAGCATATTTCAGCTCTGATGTTATTTGGCGGCTATTGCATGTTTTTATATATATATGTTTATATATATATATATATATATATATATATATATATATATGAGTATATATATTTGGGGCACATACAATATAGTGTTTCCGGGGTCCCGCGCATGGGCGGGAATATTCTAATGCTTATGACTTTGATGAGGATACCCCTGGAAGAGAACTAGGATTACAGGTAAATTACTAATCCATCCTGCATAACAGCAATGGTTGACAATCCAAACTTTCCTCTGGGGTCTAAAAGTGAAGTATTCTGTCAGCGGAACTGAGGAATACTCCTCCATGTTGTAGTCACTTGTATGAAAGGTTAAACCCCAACAGCTTTAAACCTTAGCAAGAGATTGTATACAGTACAGTAAATGGTAAATTACAGCTTACACAATTGTCCTACTGCCTTAGGAGACACAAGTTAAGAAGAGAGGTGTAAGAAAATTAACAAGAATTTTACATTTTACATTTAGCGGTGTTCTATTTAGTGCTGTTGTTTGATAGCGTGGTGCAGTTCAAAAGGGTTTACATCTCAGGAAAACATTTTTGGAACAAAAGTCACCCTAACAGAAAGAGTTGGTGTTCTTCACAGTGATCTACCACTGCTTATTTAGTCTTTTTTTTGTGGTGATTACACTGATTTACTTAATGACCGTCCAGTGAGGACACCGCTGCTAGAACCTTGTGAACATGCTGGCCACTATGGCATCAGCTTTGGGAATGGGCATCTTGAGCTAATATTGACTTTCCTTTAAAAACATGAACCATTAAATTTCCTCATCTAAGATGGACGCTGTGTCATCCCATAGACTCCCTGACCATTGTAGTTGCAAGTGACTTTCACTAATGACAGACAGTTATTGTTGACTAATCATTCATTCATTCATTGGATCTTTATTTCGGCCAGTCAAAGCCATAAAAGATATTCACAACAATAGAAATACAAATTACAAAGTACAAAAGCTGTAGGTTATTCTTAGAATATTCTAGCAAGAAAGTGTAACACAGTTAAAAAATATAAAACCAAGTGAGTATAGCAATTGCAGTACACACATAAAAATCAATTATACCACATATATATACAATTTAATCGCTTTTCAATAATAACCTGCACTAATGTCACATTGCTTCCAAGTGCTTTGATACAGCATAGACAGTCAAAGTAGATAGATCAGTTTTAAAAATCCTATAGGCTTGCATGCACTGGTTTAGCCCCAGGTTTTTACAGAGCGGTATGAGCCAGTGCCCTATGAGTTTCTTATACACTGGGCAAAAAAACAATAGGTGCAAGTCATTCTCAAGTTCTGATGTGCAACCAGGACAATATTTTGGGGAGTGCAGGCACCATATGCTAGTTAGAGCTCTGATTGGGAGGGTGCCGTACCTCCATTGTAGATACAACTTCCTGGTTGAAATAGGAAAAATGTCATTTAAAATATATTCAAAAGAGTAAAAATCTTTCACTTTAAGGAAAGACTCAGTTAAGGTGCCTGTTTGTGAATAGCGCATGGAGGTTGAAAGTTTGTTATCATAGTATACATTTGCCAAATGCTTTCATGACACTGCTTTACAAGCAGACTCTGGATCAGACCACATTGACGGTAAGCCTAGGGTCCCACATGTTTGTTTTATATACTTTAACCATGGGATTCTCCCCACCTTGGGTAGGCTTAGGATTTCTAGTAATTCCTGCCTGTAGTTTAGGAGCTCGGGTGTGGTCCAAAGCCTTCGCCAAAATGTTATTGGCTTTAGACCCAACTCCTCATCTATAGCCCTAATACCCAGATCTAGTCTCACGGGTAGCAGAGGTGTACTAGAGGGCAGAGTCAGCAGCTGTCTCAGAAATGTGTTTTCTGCAGAGAGGATCTCTGGTCTGCACGAATGGCCCCAGAGTTCGCCGCCATACGTTACTGCCCCCCTTGCCTGCAGTTTATATATCTCTAGGGGTGGGCCGATGGGTTTAATGGTTGATTTGTTTGCAAGCTTAAGGATTCCCCCTGCCAACTGGGCCAGTTTAATTTGGGCTTTCACTTGATGAGGACCCCAGGTCATCGACTCGTTTATAGTTACCCCCAGATATTCGAAGGTGCGAACCCTCTCCAATCTGCTGGTACCAACAAAGGGATTTGGGCGTGTGGTGGTTGGAGGGTTAAAAATCATGTACTTGGTCTTAAGGGCATTAATCTTTAGGCTCCGATCTGTGCAAAATGCCTCTAAACCCTCTAGCACGTGTTGAATCCCCATTGGGGATCTGGACAGCAGCAGGGTGTCATCCGCGAACATGATCGCGGGCACCCTGCTGCCTGCAAGTTTGGGTGCGTCATTATCCAGAACCCCATTCAGGTGGGCGATTACCCCGTTGACAAAGAGGCAGAACAGGGTCGGCGCTAGGAGACAACCCTGTCTTACCCCTCTGCCAACGGGGAATCTTGATGACAACAATCCATTCTTTCCACACCTGACCCATGAATAGTTCTCCTCGTGGAGCCTCATTATTATGTTTAGGAGAGGGGATGGTATGCCCATCTCCAGAAGTACAGACCAAAGTTTCCCCCATGGGACAAGATCGAACGCCGCACGGAGGTCAACAAAGACTGTATACAGGGTCCCGCCCTCCACCCAGATGGTTTTCCAATGTATCATGGTAAGGCGAAAAATTTGGTCCAGCGTTGAAGTATTTTATCTAAACCCAGCCTGTTAGGGACTCAGGACTGAGTTTTCGTCGATCCAATCCTGGAGGCGATCTAGGATCAACCTCGCAAAAAATTTGTAGGGCACGTCGATAAGGCTGTCTTAGGGCACGTCGACAACCCTGTCTTACCCCTCTGCCAACGGGGAATCTTGATGACAACAATACATTCTTTCCACACCTGACCCATGAATAGTTCTCCTCATGATGGGCCTGTAGTTGACTGGGAGCAAGGGAGAGCCCTTCTTGAAGATAGGGACAATCTCTGCTCCCAGCCAAGTACAGGGTATCTCCATGCCTCCAAGGACTGCATTGAAGATTACTGTTAGATATGGTGCCCATATCTTTGGTTCATGCTTGAAAAGGTCCCCCGGGAGTTTATCTAACCCCGGGGCTTTTCCAGCTGACAGTTTCGAAATTGCAACATTAATCTCTCCATTGGTAAAATCCGCCCACTCCGAATACATATCAGTGTGCGGCAGGCTCCGCCCTGGGTCATCTGCAGGTTCACCTGTATCCGCTGCATAAAGCGCACGGAAGTGGTATTCCCATACGTTGGCAGCTATGTTAGCTTCAACTGCCGCTACCGTCTCACCCGACCCTGTGTTAACAGTGGCCCAAAATTTTTGGGGATTTCTGGTTTCCAGGGCCAGTGATAAGTTCGTCCATTTATCCTGATCCCATTCAACTTTAGCCTAATATATTAGTCGCTTATAGTTGGATCTCAGGGCTAGGATTTCAGATTTATTGGCATTATTTTTCAAGGATACGACCAGCTCTGCCCTAGCCTTTCTGCAAGCAGCATTGTACCAGGAGGGACTTTTACCTAAGGCCCGCCCGATCTTTACCTGGGGATTCAATACCTCCGCCAGACTACCAGTCAGATCCCGATGTGAGTTCCCTAGTTGTTTGTAGAGGTCAGTGGAATAAAGTTGCATATTTATAGCGCTGACCTCCTCTAGTGCTGGGACAACCCGAGCGTATAGCTTTGCCAGAGCCTCTGGGCGTGCTTCTAGTTTTTCCCACCTGACTCTACGTCTGTTATTGGTTAGGGTCAGCCCTGAGGCAAGGCCTCCATTCCCAGTATGAGGTTCTTTATTAATGCAGGGGAGAGTCGATTCCAGACTAAGTGCATTATGGTCACTCTCAGATCTTTGAATGACCTTAAAATCAACAACCTTAGGCCATAAGTGGATTTCCACCAGTATGTAGTCTAGCCGTGACTCATGACTAAGTTGGTTGTATGTGCATTGTGCAGAAATGTCTGCTTGCACACGGCCAATATAGGCCCTAATTGAGTGGGTAAGGGTTAGAGCCATGATTTGGACAGCTAGGGGTGACCATGCCCTGACGGGAGGGGCCGCAGTCGGTGGAATTGCCCAATAATTATCCTCTTCCGTATACCCACCATCTGTAAGACCAGGTAGCGGTTCGAATTGACAATTTAGATCACCCCCTATTACAATCGAGATACCTGATGGAATGGTATCTAAGAATAAAGATAGTTCCTTGATTGTTCTTGACTCGGAGGTTATGTTTACAGGTCTGGAGTACACATTGACTAGTGCTAACTTGAAGTCATTGGGCCACTCCAGAATCACACATTGCACATCTTCGGACCTTGTGTTCATGGATTTAGCCATGCAGCCCAGATGAGCGTCCACCCATATTGTTAGACCCCCTGAAGGATGTCCCCTGCCTGCCCATCGGGCTGGAATACTAAAAGACGCAAAACCAATGCGCGTTTGGGCCTCTCTGGCCCAGGTTTCCTGGAAGAGGGATATGTCGCTATTATCAATGAACGATCCCCAATCTGGGCACGTCGTTTTATTGGGCAGGCCGGCCAAATTCCAGGACAGTATCGACAGGGTGCCGTTTTTTAATGTGCTTTCCCCCGTATGTAGGTCGGTGCCTATGTGAACGTTCAAGCTAACTGGGGTAGGTGGAGCAGTTTCTGGTTCGTCTGATGTGATAGACTGATTGATATTTGATAAAGATGCCCCGGTCTGTGGCCTTGACTGACTATCCACTAATTGGCTACTTCCCTGTATCATAGGTGGTTGTTTTCCTGGGGGACTTCCTGCGATCATAACCTGGGTAGTATTTGATTCTGGGGTTGGCCCCTCGACGCCTACCGCCCCCTCATTCAGCTGCCATCAGTCAACCGCATCCAGACAACTGAACTGGTTGTTGCTCAAGTATAGGGTAGGCGATTGAGTGTTATAGGATGTGCCCCTGTTCGCCCTCCTCACCCCCCCCCCTTGCCTCCACCCTCGTCCAACCATCCTCATCCTTATGTTGGCACGAGATGGGGCAGGCGGATAGAAGAATGATAGTGGAACAGGCTTGATGGATGTCTCAAGATCCTGGTATGGCCAAGCACATATGTGGGAGACTGTCTTCGGGTCCCTGAAGTTTATCAGGACACAGTCTCCGCCAAGATTTTTTAGAGTGCTGCCCACCCAGGGAACTCTTCTAACCATCAAGATCTCACTGCGGAATCGACCGGGTAATGGTCTGTTTTTGTTAAGCCAATCGGCTGCCTTGTTCTTAAGTGATTGAAAAGATTCCTATCCTGTAGCGTCTAGCTCGGGGACTTCTGTTAGGACTACCACATAGGGCACAGCTTTCCAAACTGTGTGGCGCGACACATTACTGTGTCGCGCCCCATGCGTAGGTGTGTCGCGCTATCAGATTTATGAGGGCAGATTTATGAGGAGAATGAGCGATATTTGCACTGCAGACAGCCTCCCACATTCCTAGTCACCAACAGACACCTCTCTGCCCCCTCCCCGCTGCATTCGTAAAGCGATTCATTTGACAGATAAGGGAAGCATTGCTCACCTCCCGAGAAGAGATTGCACAGACCTAATCGCAACTCAAGCCCATTGGCTGTGCTGGTGAGCCGGAGTGGAATGTGTGTCTGCCAGCCAAGGCGCCGCTTCAGCAGCCCTGATCTGAGCCCCAGCTGAGCCATTCAGCCGGGCTCATTGGAATAATTGCCGGGTGCTCACACCACGCTGTGCTTGACAGAGCAGGGTCCGGCCAGGCCCTGTGGTGTCATCACAGTCACACTATCCTTCGCATTTGTGCCAACAAGTGTCAGATGACAGAGGTTTTCCGAGGGAGTAGTCAAAAAAAGGGCATGATACGAGTCACAACGTATAATCTGATGAGGCAGTGAAAGTTGTATTGATAGTGTAAATGTTATGGATGGATGAGTGAACAAGGGTGTATGGATGGGTGGATGAATGAATAGATGGATGGATGAGTGAAAGCATGGATGGCTGGGTGAAAGGGGGTGGATGATTGAATAAAAGGGCGGATGGTGGGTGGATAAGTGTAACATTGGATGGATGGATGAAAGGGAGGGAGGGTGGATGAAAGGGTGGATGATGGATGAGTGAAAGTGTGGATGGAATGAAAGGGTGGATGGAATAAAGGAGTGAAAGGGTTGATGGATAGATGAGCAAAAGAGTGGATAAAGAGATGGATGAGTGAAAGGATGAATGGATAGGTTTGGAGATGGATGGATGGTTTGGATATGAAGGATAGACAGACGGAATGGTGAAAACTGAATGATGGATGAAAGACTGAGCAGACGACACAATGTAAAGGTTAAATGGCGGCCATCAGCAGGTAAATGGTAGGATGAAAGAATGAATGGGTAGATCTATGGAAGAGACAAGCTATCTTCTGGGTAGGGTCATGATGATTTCCTTAATTTACATTGTGCCATAAGAGCTGTGGGTCGAAGTGGGGGTATTTTCAGTGGTTGAGTGTGTGGATGGATGAGTGAGCAAGGGTGGATGTATAGATGGATGGATGAGTGAAAGCATGGATTGCTGGGTGAAAGAGGGTGGATGATTGGATAAAAGGGCGGATGATGGGTGGATACATGAAAGAATGGATGGATGAATAAAAGGGAGGGAGGGAGGATGAATGAAAGGGATGGAGGATGAATGAGTGAAAGGAGGGATTGAGTGAAAGGGTGATGTAATGAAAGGGTGAATGGAATAAAGGAGTGAAAGGGTTGATGAACAGATGAGCGAAAGGATTGATGAATGAGCAAAAGGGTGGATAAAGAGATGGATGAGTGAAAGGATGAATGAATAGGTTTTGAGTTGGATGGATAGGTCTGTATATGAAAGGTGGACAGACGGAATGGTGAAAAACGGAATGATGGATGAAAGACAGAATAGATGACAGAATGTAAAGATTAAATGGTGGACATCAGCAGGTAAATGGTAGGATGAGAGGATGAATGGATAGATCTGTGGAAGAGACAAGAGATTTCTTCTAAGGAGGGTCATGATGATTTGCTTCATTTGCTTGGTGCCATAAGAGTTTTGGCGCGACGTGGGGGTATTTTCAGTTTCTTCCTACTCATGTGCTGAAAAATAAATGGTTTTGTGCTAAACAACAGCAATCTATCTTGATTGAATGCCATTGAAACAAGCATTGACAAACTCAGTAGGCTCGACCTTGGCAAGCGCCTTGGGTGGTTCGGGCTCGCTCGCTCGCGTTACAGTGTCCCGAAATTTTATTTTTCAGAATGGCGTGTCACCAACATGAAAAGTTTGGAAAGCTGTGACATAGGGGCTCGCCTCAAGGGGTAAATCTAATACCAGTTTCTTGTTCTGTGTACGGCCCTCGTGTGCATCTATCTTTGCGTTAGGAATGGCTTTGCTAGCTGTTGTTAAGTTGTTAGCGGGTGGTTGAGGCAATGGGTTTTTGGTGTGGCCTACACTGCCCTGTGTGGTTGGAAGGAGGTGGGCTGGGAATATTGGTAACAGGTTTCTCCCCTTGGTCAGCCACTGGCTTTAACCCCCTCTGGATAGCCTTATTAGTTTTCCTACAGTTTGGTTTCCCTACAATGGCATTTTCTATATTAATCAACCTCACTTCTAGGCTTGCAAGTCTGGCTGCTAATGGTTTTAGCGCAGATTTTAAGACTTCGGCCAAGTTAATCAGCCGTAGGTCATTCCCCATTGAAGCTCCGATGCTTGCACTTGGGACCACTGGGTTCATCAATAGTGAGTCGTTCCCCAGTGGTTCTCCAGTACTGGCACTCGGGGCTACTAGGTTAGGTGTGGGTACACTAACTGCCACGGAAGGGGATGTCTATGACAGCTATGGGATCCTCCACCGGTATCATCTGTCCTATTGTGTCTGATGCAGTGGCGCGTTTAGCATGTTTAGACTTTCTTCCGCATGCAGTTTGGGCCCCCCTTTTTCTTTTTGGGACAGCCCCCTCCCGGTTCCCCCTTAGCTGTTGAGTGGTGGGTCTTTCACTACTATCCTCTAGTGGAGTATCAATCGTGGTGGGTAGGACATTCGACTCGGGTATTGGTGGAAGAACAGAGTCACCCGATAAGGGTGCGTAGTCCCCAGGGCCCACCCTCTCCATGTTTATAGGACCACCACCATTTTCAAACAATTCGATAACATTCATTACACGATCCCTCTCTGGGGTATTTGCATTCGCTATATTGCCCAGTGATGATCTTTTGGCAGTAGCAATTTCCTGTGACAGCCGCCGCTCAATGATAGTTATTTCATGAGTTAGGCGAGAGCTGGCTCTAGTTAGGAAATTGTCCAGTGTACCTGATACTCAACGACCCGGTGTCGTTCGTTTAGTCCTTGTCTCCCGTTCCAACATTTCCCACGCCGTCAGTAAAATTGGCTGTGTTCGTTTTACGAGGGCTCCTGGTTGCGAGGCGCTGTGGAAATGTAGACGAAGAAGAAGAACCAAGGGGTTTGGCCCGGGCCGGTCTTGCCCGGTCTAGAACGGGCCAGCCCTTGGCCCGGGCTTCGCCCGGCGCGCTTATAGCGTCCCGCGAGCGCGGAAATGGGCGTGCTTAAATGGGAGGAGGTGGGGGCGGGAAGAGGACCAGCTGCGGCAGATCACAAGCCGCTTAGCACGCTGGTCCTCGCAAGCGCCAAGGTGTCCAAATTCCAGCCCAAAAATCGGCAAGATGTCAGGTAAATGCAGAGCAGTCCCAGGCTTCTGCACTCTCTCCTTAAACCACAGCTTTTCACTCCGAGCGGCACCCGTGGAGCGGGAGACCGCAAGTCACTTTCTACTGCGGGGAGGTGGGGCGGGAAGAGGACCAGCTGCGGCAGATCACAAGCCGCTTAGCACGCTGGTCCTCGCAGACCCGCAAGCACCAAAGTGTCCAAATTCCAGCCCAAAAATCGGCAAGATGTCAGGTAAATGCGGAGCTGTCCCAGGCTTCTGCACTCTCTCCTTACACCACAGCTTTTCACTCCGAGCGGCACTAATCACCAATGCACAATGTATAACTGCCCTATACTCCAAGTTGGCTGGTACAAAATGTAATAGCCACTTCAAACAAGCAGTGGCTGTAGGGGGGGTGACCACACACTTCACTGAATGAAGGGGCTACACTGTTAGTTGCTTGTAGATGCTATTTGAAAGCAAAGGTGTTTACTGTAGGCCTGGGCAGCAAATTCCGTTCCGCTCGCGGAATTTGGGTAATTTTGCGTTCCGCAGAGAACGCGAAATTGCCCAAAAATCTGCTTTCCGCGACTTCGCAAAATTCTTTGCTTGTTCGCGTTCTGAATGCGTGTTCGCGAGATATTTCCCCCCTAGCACTCAAACAGCAATTGCGAACAGTAAAAAAGCATTGCGAACAAGCAATTCTGCGTGTTCGCAGAATTTCTGCGTGTTCGCTGAGATTTTTTACCGTTTCGCTGAGATTAGCCAAATTCTGCCCACCTCTAGTTTACTGTTATTTATTGTTGAGCCATTATGTGGGGGTTTTTTTGTAAGGCCGTAATAAAAATGTAATTGAAATATTGAAATGTCAAGTGCTGGACTGAGACCCAGTTTTTTTTCCACCACCTTGTTTTTGGTTGTCCCAATACCAAGTATAGGCATTTTATGTGTTTTGTATGGTTAAATTAATAAAGTCCTTTGAAATAAGATGAGAAGCTTGGTATAGAGTCTGAGGGCGTAGGGGCTCTCCTCCCCAAGCCATTTTTAGGTCGAGCTCTCGACCTATTGTGGCCAAGTTGCTCCTCAAGGGGCGTAGAGCGGTGCACGCGCGGCGATTCAGGAACGTGAATGCGCACGTACAGGCATACACACATCTCTTGCTCCACTTTCACACTCACGAAGCACACACACACACACACGCACGGACGGACACACACACACACACAGTGCAGACACACACGTGCCAAGCCCCACTTGCCAAGCCCCACTTACCTCATCAGTGGCTTCAGCCGCCACTCCTGACGCCACCGGTCCTCTGGCCATCCACTCCATGGGCGCAGGCTTCTCCCAAAGACGGAAGTCCCGCCCCACGACAGCCGTGAGCGTGCACATCCCGAAACCGGAAGTTCGGGAGTGTGCACGCTCACAGCTTACTGTACGAGAAGCCACTGGGTTATTTTTGGCATATTTAATTTTAAAGGATAGCCTAGATTAGCATGGGCAATCATTCGTGTAGTAAGTGGCTAAGTGGCGCCTTGCGGTGCAAACAGCTCCAGCTACAACTTCAGCGTGCTCAAGTAATTGTTTTGTTAAAAGTGGATGCAAGGTAAGTTCCAGACACTTGCCTATCCGTGTCAAGCGGTTTAAATCGGTAAGAACAGCGCAAAGACCCCATGGATCCCACACACAGGCAGATCTTCTGAAGTAGTAATAGCTGTGAGCGTGCACATCCCGAAACCGGAAGTTCGGGAGTGTGCACGCTCACGGCTTGTTGTTGTTCTGTTTTAGCGCACATATTCCCTTTCATGGCAGCCTTAAAACATTCCTGATTAATTAAAACTTACTGCGTGCTCTCCCTGAGAAGGAAATTCTTTTAAAAACTTTCTTCGGCTGTGGTTGACAAGAAGGTGACGTTCATTTTTTTTTTTTAAGCAAATAGCCCTGCGTTTCTTTAATCTGCCGGTATTGGTTGACATTGTGATCTTTGGTGAAGTCCTGGCAGCTAGCATTTTCATATGTCTGTAGCACAGTGTGAAAAAGAAGAATGTTGACAAATATTGTCAAAATAATGATTCAATACACATTTAATTTTGCTACTGTCTGTGAACATGCATTGAAATATATTTCTGTTGTAAACTCGACTCGCAACTGGGAGTGTGTGTTAAATGAAGGAGCACACCGTACACTTTGGGACTGAACTGTTTTCTTGTCTTGATGGGGCTACAGCAGTTGCCTGCAGTGAGCAACAATTAAGTCAATGCTTTGTTAGCTGAGAATTGGAGTTAAAACTCAGCCTTACCGTTCGACACAGAGATTTTAGGATGCATTCTGGTCAAATGTGTCCGTTTCATGTTTCAACGCTGCCTCTACAGGCTAGCATCACCTATTCCTTACACTGATTATTTAACTAGAAAGACAATGAGGTCATCGTTGACAGTAACAAATCCCTTTAGTATCTTTTAATGTACCTGCTTTTGTTTAATAAAATCTCATTCCACTGGTGTGCCGTCTCATTAGTGCATAGCACACTACAGATTCCCCGTATTCCCATTTAAACAGAGACCTGCTTCCACAAAGAGGACGAGGAAGGTAATGTTAAAATGACATGGGGTGGTTGCGAATCCAAGTACTTTAACTGTCGTCATGCCAGATGATGTGGCTATAAATATAACAATATTCTCTGCGCAGCGCTATGTTTTTAGGTCTCGTCTATTATATTCCGCAAGGAATAAATAGACGAGAGTATTGTGGGCAAACCAAGCTCTGAAACCATCACAGACTTTGGACAGTTCGTGTGGAGCACTCGTGCGGAAAGCGCGTCCACATCAAAGCCATCAGCCTCCCTCCCACAGGCATCTGTTGGTTCCCCAGCGTTGGCGCAGTGCGTGCTCGGCCTCACTTCTCCTCCCCCCTAATTACATCCCTTACATCCCTAATTTCACTTTCACGGACGCGAGGCCTTGAGCTTCACTTCAAAGGCATCCTCCCTTTGTGGTCTGTCCGACCACTTTACTGTGTCCTTCGTTGTCTCTCTTTCTCTCTGACTCTACTGATATCCCTCACCCAATCTGTGCCCCCTCATTTCAGCGTCTCCTTCGCCCTCCCCCCACTCACCCTCTCTTCCCACCCTCACCCTATCTCTAATTTTACTTTTAACTTCTCTCTGACCCCTCGTCTCCTCTTCCCGTGCCCCTCGTGCATGTCTGCCTCGCCGCCCCTCTCCAGGCGCTCATGTCTCCCTCGACTCCTTCTTTCTACCATCCTCCCTCTTTCCCGTCATCTTTTCTCACATGCATCTCTCCTATCACCCCCTCCCCCTCATCTTCCCAGATGTGTCCCCCCCTCCTATGTCTCTTTCTGTTGTCCTCTGTCTCACTCAGCCCTTCTCTCATCCTTCCTGTTTTGCGCGCCCTCCATTTCGTTATGCCCCTCTTTCCCTTATGCCACCTCTCATCTCTGTTATGCCTGCACGTGAGAATACTGAAAGCATCAACACGCGCCCTCGGCCTCTTTCCAGCTCGGATTCATGCACAGCGGGGATGGGTGCAATGCCAGCGTCTCCGGTACTGGCAAACGCTGCAGGCAGCATTCCAGTCCATCGTTTTTCGCCCACTATGTCACTCGACAGACACCAGCACGTGCACAGCAGCTTTGGAGCTGCCCCGTCCAGCCCCAGCGGGCAGGCCAGGGCTTCTCTGGATGGGAGACAAGCCACTGCTGACCGTTCCAGCCCATGTCTGCCCGGCCAGGGGGTGGAGCCCTAGTTCTGTGGCAAGAGGGCAGGTGCCTAATTGGTTTCCGGTGCTGAGAGATAAGCAAAATGGCAGTTTATGAATACAGTATGCATTGAAAATTACTAATACCTGCCTCCCCAGACTATATTTTAGCTATGGGGATTTGGAATAAAGAGCACTTGCTACCCAACATATGCACTCATGTCAAATAGAACCTCTGGTAAAAAGTACACCATCATGAAGTTACCTATTGTATTTTTTGGTCGGGAGGGGGAACATGCCTTTATGCATTGGGGTGTAGAGGAATGACTTGGCAAACTGGATGACTAGCTTATTGCAAGAGACTGAGTGGTTCAAGGTTTACATCACTCTACCGCCCTCACTCTACCACCCTCACGCTACCGCCCTCACTCTACCACTCTACAGCCCTCACTCTACCACCCGCACTCTACCACTCTACCGCCTTCACTCTACCGCCCTCACGCACTCATTCTACCACTCTACCGCCCTCACTCTACCACTCTACCGCCCTCACTCTACTGCCCTCACTCTACTGCCCTCACTCTACCGCCCTCACTCTACCGCCCTCACTCTACCGCCCTCACTCTACCGCCCTCACTCTACCACTCTACTGCCCTCACTCTACCACTCTACCGCCCTCTCTACCACTCTACCGCCCTCACTCTACCGCCCTCACTCTACCACTCTACCGCACTCTCTACCACACTCACTCTAACACTCTACCGCCCTCATTCCCTCACTCTACAACTCTACCGTCCTCATGCCCTCACTCTACCGCCCTCACTCTACAACTCTACCGTCCTCACGCCCTCACTCTACCTCCCTGACTCTACCACTCTACCACCCTCACTCTACCACTGTACCGCCCTCACGCCCTCACTCTTATCCATCGCCCTCACTCTTATCCATCGCCCTCACTCTTATCCATCGCCCTCACTCTTATCCATCGCCCTCACTCTTATCCATCGCCCTCACTCTTATCCATCGCCCTCACTCTTATCCATCGCCCTCACTCTTATCCATCGCCCTCACTCTTATCCATCGCCCTCACTCTTATCCATCGCCCTCACTCTTATCCATCGCCCTCACTCTTATCCATCGCCCTCACTCTTATCCATCGCCCTCACTCTATCTATCGCCCTTACTCTAGCTCTCTTCCACCCCACCTCCTTCTTTATATCCATGTTCTCTTCACCTGTGTTGATCTGCTGCTCTCTTCCACCCCGCCTCCTTCTTTAACGCTGTTCTTTTCTCCTGTGCTGATCTCCTGTTCCCTTCCACCACCTGCTTCTCTAATTCCCTGTTCTCTTCTCCCATGCTGATCTGCTGTTCGCATCCTCCCGCCTCCTTCTCCAACTCCCTGTTCTCTTCTCCTGTGCTGATATGCTGCTCTATTCCACACCGCATCCTTCTTTAACTCTGTTCTTTTCTCCTGTGCTGATCTGCTGCTCTCTTCCACCCGCCTCCTTCTTTAACTCCCTGTTCTCTTCTCCTGTGCTGATCTGCTGCTCTCTTCCACCGCACCTCCTTCTTTACATCCCTGTTCTCTTCTCTTCTCCTGTGCTGATCTGCTGCTCTCTTCCACCCCACCTCCTTCTTTACATCCCTGTTCTCTTCTCTTCTCCTGTGCTGATCTGCTACTCTCTTCCACCCGCCTCCTACTTTAACTCCCTGTTCTGTTCCCCCGTGCTGATCTGCTGCTCTCTTCCACCCGCCTCCTTCTTTAACTCTGTTCTTTTCTCCTGTGCTGATCTGCTGCTCTCTTCCACCCGCCTCCTTCTTTACCTCCCTGTTCTCTTCTCCTGTGCTGATCTGCTGCTCTCTTCCACCCCACCTCCTTCTTTAACTCCCTGTTCTCTTCTCCGGTGCTGACCTGCTGTTCTCTTTCACCCCACCTCCTTCTCTAACTCCCTGTTCTCTTCTCCTGCACTGATTTGCTGTTCTTTTCCACCGCATCCTTCTATAACTACCGGTTCTCTTCTGTGCTGATCTGCTGCTCTCATCCACCCACCTCCTTCTTTAACTCCCTGTTCTCTTCTCCTGTGCTTATCTGCTGCTCTCTTTCACCCCACCTCCTTCTTTACATCCCTGTTCTCTTCTCTTCTCCTGTGCTGATCTGCTGCTCTCTTCCACCACACCTCCTTCTTTACATCCCTGTTCTCTTCTCTTCTCCTGTGCTGATCTGTTACTCTCTTCCACCCGCCTCCTACTTTAACTCCCTGTTCTGTTCCCCCGTGCAGATCTGCTGCTCTCTTCCACCCGCCTCCTTCTTTAACTCTGTTCTTTTCTCCTGTGCTGATCTGCTGCTCTCTTCCACCCGCCTCCTTCTTTACCTCCCTGTTCTCTTCTCCTGTGCTGATCTGCTGCTCTCTTCCACCTCACCTCCTTCTTTAACTCCCTGTTCTCTTCTCCGGTGCTGACCTGCTGTTCTCTTTCACCCCACCTCCTTCTCTAACTCCCTGTTCTCTTCTCCTGCACTGATTTGCTGTTCTTTTCCACCGCATCCTTCTATAACTACCGGTTCTCTTCTGTGCTGATCTGCTGCTCTCATCCACCCACCTCCTTCTTTAACTCCCTGTTCTCTTCTCCTGTGCTTATCTGCTGCTCTCTTCCACCCCACCTCCTTCTTTACATCCCTGTTCTCTTCTCTTCTCCTGTGCTGATCTGCTGCTCTCTTCCACCCCACCTCCTTCTTTACATCCCTGTTCTCTTCTCTTCTCCTGTGCTGATCTGTTACTCTCTTCCACCCGCCTCCTACTTTAACTCCCTGTTCTGTTCCCCCGTGCTGATCTGCTGCTCTCTTCCTCCCGCCTCCTTCTTTAACTCTGTTCTTTCTCCTGTGCTGATCTGCTGCTCTCTTCCACCCGCCTCCTTCTTTACCTCCCTGTTCTCTTCTCCTGTGCTGATCTGCTTCTCTCTTCCACCCCACCTCCTTCTTTAACTCCCTGTTCTCTTCTCCGGTGCTGACCTGCTGTTCTCTTTCACCCCACCTCCTTATCTAACTCCCTGTTCTCTTCTCATGCACTGATTTGCTGTTCTTTTCCACCGCCTCCTTCTATAACTACCGGTTCTCTTCTGTGCTGATCTGCTGTTCTCTTCCAACCCACCTCCTTCTCTACCTCCCTGTTCTCTTCTCCTGTGCTGTTCTGCGGTTCTCTTTCACCCCACCTCCTTATCTAACTCCCTGTTCTATTCTCTTCTCCTGTGCTGAACTGCTGCTCTCTTCCTCCCCACCTCCTTCTTTAACTCCCTGTTCTCTTCTGCTTTGCTGATCTGTTCCTCTCTTCTACCCATCTCCTTCTCTAAATCCCTGTTCTCTTCTCTCAAGCTGATATGCTGCTCTCTTCCACCGTGCCTCCTTCTCTAACCCCCTGTTCTCTTTTCCTGTGCTTATCTGCTACTCTCTTCCACCCCACCTCCTTCTTTAACTCTGTTCTTTTCTCCTGTGCTGATCTGCTGCTCTCTTCCACCCCACCTCCTTCTTTAACTCCCTGTTTTCTTCTCATGTGCTGATCTGCTGCTCCCTTCCACCCGCCTCCTTCTTTAACTCCCTGTTCTCTTTTGCTGTGCTGATCTGCTGCTCTCTTCCACCCACCTCCTTCTTTACATCCCTGTTCTCTTCTCTACTCCTGTGCTGATCTGCTACTCTCTTCCACCCGCCTCCTACTTTAACTCCCTGTTCTGTTCCCCCGTGCTGATCTGCTGCTCTCTTCCACCCGCCTCCTTCTTTAACTCTGTTCTTTTCTCCTGTGCTGATCTGCTGCTCTCTTCCACCCGCCTCCTTTACCTCCCTGTTCTCTTCTCCTGTGCTGATCTGCTGCTCTCTTCCACCCCACCTCCTTCTTTAACTCCCTGTTCTCTTCTCCTGCACTGATTTGCTGTTCTTTTCCACCGCCTCCTTCTATAACTACCGGTTCTCTTCTGTGCTGATCTACTGCTCTCATCCACCCACCTCCTTCTTTAACTCCCTGTTCTCTTCTCCTGTGCTGATCTGCGGTTCTCTTTCACCCAACCTCCTTATCTAACTCCCTGTTCTATTCTCTTCTCCTGTGCTGAACTGCTGCTCTCTTCCTCCCCACCTCCTTCTTTAACTCCCTGTTCTCTTCTGCTTTGCTGATCTGTTCCTCTCTTCTACCCATCTCCTTCTCTAACTCCCTGTTCTCTTCTCTCATGCTGATATGCTGCTCTCTTCCACCGTGCCTCCTTCTCTAACCCCCTGTTCTCTTTTACTGTGCTGATCTGCTACTCTCTTCCACCCCACCTCCTTCTTTAACTCTGTTTAATTCTCCTGTGCTGATCTGCTGCTCTCTTCCACCCCACCTCCTTCTTTAACTCCCTGTTTTCTTCTCCTGTGCTGATCTGCTGCTCTCTTCCACCCGCCTCCTTCTTTAACTCCCTGTTCTCTTTTGCTGTGCTGATCTGCTGCTCTCTTCCACCCACCTCCTTCTCTAATTCCCTGTTCTCTTCTATTCTCCCGTACTGATCTGCTGTTCTCTTCCACCGCCTCCCTCTCTAGCTCCCTGTTCTCTTCTCCTGTGCCGATCTGCTGTTCTCTTCCACCCGCCTCCTTCTTTAACTCCCTGTTCTCTTTTGCTGTGATGATCTGCTGCTCTCTTCCACCCACCTCCTTCTCTAATTCCCTGTTCTCTTCTATTCTCCCATACTGATCTGCTGCTCTCTTACATCGCCTCCCTCTCTAGCTCCCTGTTCTCTTCTCTTCTCCTGTGCCGATGTGCTGTTCTCTTCCACCCGCCTCCTTCTTTAACTCTCTGTTCTCTTCTGCTGTGCTGATCTGCTGCTCTCTTCCACATACATCCTTCTGTAACCGCACACACACATACATACAACTACGCACACACAAACACACATCACCCCACACATCACCCCACACATCACCCCACGCACAACCCCACGCACAACCCCACGCACAACCCCACGCACAACCCCACGCACAACCCCACGCTCAACCACACTCTATCGCCCTCACTCTATCTAGCTAACGCCCTCACTCTATCTAGCTAACGCCCTCACTCTATCTAGCTAACGCCCTCACTCTATCTAGCTAACGCCCTCACGCTATCTAGCTAACGCCCTCACGCTATCTAGCTAACGCCCTCACGCTATCTAGCTAACGCCCTCACGCTATCTAGCTAACGCCCTCACGCTATCTAGCTAACGCCCTCACGCTATCTAGCTAACGCCCTCACGCTATCTAGCTAACGCCCTCACGCTATCTAGCTAACGCCCTCACGCTATCTAGCTAACGCCCTCACGCTATCTAGCTAACGCCCTCACGCTATCTAGCTAACGCCCTCACGCTATCTAGCTAACGCCCTCACGCTATCTAGCTAACGCCCTCACGCTATCTAGCTAACGCCCTCACGCTATCTAGCTATCGCCCTCACGCTATCTATCTATCTATCTTTCGCCCTCACTCTATCTATCTTTCGCCCTCACGCTATCTATCTTTCGCCCTCACGCTATCTATCTATCTTTCGCCCTCACTCTATCTATCTATCTTTCGCCCTCACTCTATCTATCTATCTTTCGCCCTCACTCTATCTATCTATCGCCCTCCCTCTATCTATCTTTCGCCCTCACTCTATCTATCTATCTATCTATCGCCCTCACTCTATCTATCTATCGCCCTCCCTCTAGCTATCTATCGCCCTCCCTCTAGCTATCTATCGCCCTCACTCTATCTATCGTCCTCCCTCTCGCTATCTTTCGCCCTCACTCTATCTATCTTTCGCCCATCTATCGCCCTCACTCTATCTATCTATCGCAGCACCACAGCATCACTCAGGGGTACCACAGCATCACTCAGGGGCACCACAACATCACTATGCGCTACCACAGCATCACTGAACGCCACAGCATCACTCGTCGCCACCACAACATCACTCAGCGCCACCACAGTATCAATCTGTGCAACCATTCAACAATAACTCGTTCAAATATTTTCTCTCAATGTTTCAAGCTTTATTACAAATGTCACAAAAAGATGTTAATATTTCACTTCTGTTCTTGGATTTTCATCACAATAAAATGCACTGAACATAATCTTCACAAAAGTTATTTACAAAAGTTTAAGCTATTGCCATTATAAATTACAATAACTTTTATTTAAGTATTAATTATTTAAAAAAATTAAAAGCCATTGTTATTTGTAATATCAATACATCTAAGTCACGTAAATACAAAACATGTTGCACTACAAATGCTATAGGTGTCACATTTGCAAAAGATAAAAGTATTGGCATTGTAATTGACAAAGCTATTAATTTCGCTATTTTCAAAACCAACACATAAATTAAAAAAAATTAATTTACAAGACCAATAGCTCACACTTTCCTAATGCGAGACCTATTGCATTGCAAATGCTTGTTTGTGCCTGCACTTCCACCACGGTCCTTCCGCAGCCCTTATGATGTGAAAGTAAACCTGGTCTCATTATACTCTTGTCTATCGGCTTTGTTTTTTGTCTCTGAACAGGCGATCTTGATTACAGCAGCGTGTTGATGGGAATGCTGGTTATGCAGGATGTTCAGCTGAGTTTGTTTATTGCAGTCATGCCGACACTCAATCAAGCAGGAGGCAGCTCCTACTCCAGGTAAAGACCACAGCAGGCTCTGCATTTAAAGGTGTAGCATAGATATGTTCTCAAGTGTGTTAGCTGCAAAGAAAAATGACAACGAAAAGATTAGATAAAAGTTACTGAACAACCACGTGTGCCTGTGGCTTCAGGAGTATCTTGAACTGTCTGAGTTTCAGAGCACATAATGGGAAGTAAACATAGTAAACCTAGTGAATATTAAGTGGAATAAAAAGTTTGTTCACATCCTGTTTAATTATTATAATGATGAAAAAGAATAACAGCAACGTATTTTCACTTATTTTGTCTGTAACTCTCCATTTCAGGCTTTGAAAATACACTGAATCTCTCTGTAGTGTTTCATTAACCGCCTTAACTTGGAACTCTCATGGAAAAGATAGTATTTACGCCTCTGCCTGTGTCCTGAAATAGTGTTTAGTGGTCAGTCTCCAGCATTTAGTGCTTTTTGCGATGTCTGATTCGGCTTCTTGCTTAAACGGTGTGCGAAACCACCAAACTATGGAGGTATTACAAAATGTGCAGGTTCGCAGGAAAGGAATATTATGAACCAGTCACAGGGCCTCGAGTACCAATAAGAAAATGTATGTAGTTTTTTTTCCATTTAAATCAAACATGTCTGACTTTATAATTAACGAGGCAGCTTTAAATTGTTGTTGAAAAAAAGAAGCACTTTACATGACGATACCACTCTACGTCCGCAACCAAAGCTGCTGCTTTTTATCTTTCCCTAGAGCACATGTGTTGTATGTTGTGAATCCGGTGCTTCCGGCACCTGACAATAATAGAAGACTCATCCAGTGCTCTAGCTATCAAGTTTTTGTTCCAGGCTCTTCAAAAACTTCAGGCAGGTCTGAAAAAGCAGAGGCTAATGAAAAGGGCTTATTTTTCTTTCTTTAGCCCAACAAATCCTGGAAAAGCGCCCAACAAATCCTGGAAAAGCTTTTGCAGGTTCCCTGCATGTTCACTCCTGAGTTTAATGGCTCTAAACCTTTGCAAGACTTCACTGTGAAACAATCAATTCTTAATTTGCACATGTGGCTGCAGGTAATGAGGTCCAGTACTCTGAAATGTAGGAGCCTACATGCATTTTGCATCATCAGACCCCTGTCTTGGGGATAGAAAGAAATGCAGAAAAGGGAGAAAGTAGGTCGAAGGAAGAGAGAGGTAAGAAACCAGGAACAAAGGTAGAAAGCACGGATGAAGAATAAATTGCATGAGTGAGATAAAGACCCAGGAAGTGTAGGGTGGGGGAAGAAAGAGGAACGAGGATGGAATCAAAAGCAGGGGGCCTTGGCTATGGGCAGCCTGGTATTTGACAGCACTAGAAACAAGCATTTGCAATGCAATAGGTCTCGCAATAATTAAGTTTGAGCTACTGGCATTGCTAAATATTGCAACACCAATTGCAACAAAAGTCTATAAATTGTAGGGCAAAAAAAGTGTATTTATATTTGTAGCAATGGTGGCATGCTGCTCTTTAGATGAATATGTTTAAAAGTAAAGTACGCCATACTGCGATTGCTACAATATTTAATTGTAGATGTGTTAACAATTGTTGTGTGCACTGATGGCTGGTGGTGTGTGTGCCTGTAGAAATTGTGCACTGACGGCCGGTGGTGTGTGTGCCTGGTGGAAGTGTGCACTGACGGCTAGTGGTGTGTGTGTGCCTGGTGAAAGCGTGCACTGACGACTTATGGTGTCTGTGTCTGGTGAAAGTGTGCACCGACGGTGTGGTTGTGTGTGTGGTTGTATGTGTGGTTGTGTGTGTTTGTGTGGTTATGTGTGTTTGTGTGGTTGTGTGTGTGTGTGGTTGTGTGTGTGATGGTGTGGTTGGGTGTGTGTGTGTGTGGGTGTGTGTGTGTGTGTGTGGTTGTGTTGTGTGTGTGTGTGTGTGTGTGTGTGTGTGTGTGTGGTGTTGTGTGGAACACGGTGCTGGTGAGAGGTCTCGCTCATGGTACTGTAAGCACTTGTGAATGGCCTCTAGGTGCCTGCATGAACAGGATGCTGGTGAGAAGTAGTGATTTATTTGCAGTGCAGTCTCAATGCACCGTAGGCACTTGTATGGTAAGCGTATGATGTTGAGAAGTACCGAATGATTAGCACTGCATTTCGAAAGGCCTCTTGGCGCTTGAGTAAAATGCGTGCTACGAGAGTCACCGATTATTTAGCCCTGAAACGGAAGGTCCTCTACGGGCAGGTACGAATTGTGTGTTGGTGATAGGGAGAGAAGTTTAATATTTATATGGAGTTTTATATATTTCAAACAGGCCCCGAAGCACAAAGGTTGAGCGAGAGCTCATGGAACAGCGGGACGTGGATGGCGTAAATTACAGTGGTAGGGGTGAATATATTTAACGTGATGTGGCACAAGTTGGTTTTAACTATAACATTGAGATCTAAACAGCACACTGAGGGCCACTCAGAAGCACATACGAGGTGCGCCAAAACTAAAGAGTTTCTATACCTGCCCACTAGGAAGCAAAGTAACTTCTCTATTAAAGTTATGATTATAAAAAAAAAAATCTTTACATGCACACGGATTGCACATTTGGGTGGTGGCATGTTTTTTATTTCCCTTTTTTACTGTTGTGGCATATGAAATAAATAAAATACAAAAATCTATAAATAGTACTTTGCATAGCCCAAAATTATTGCCTTTGCTAGATTCTGTTTCAAAGCGCTGCACAGTCAAATGAAAGTTTGACTCGTTGCAGCCACAAATGACTAATCCTGATAGGCAGATTTTTACAGGAGGAGAAGACCATTGCTAAAGCAGAAACTGGTCAATAGTTTGGATTTGTGGCAGTTGCAAGTGAGAATTAGAACATCAAAGCGGCCGCTTTTGTGGCGCCTGCTGTCTGTTTGAAGGTGAGAAAAAAAAGCAAAGACCGGAAGTAAAAGCAGAGCGAGGCCAACAAAGGGATGGGCAGGGATCCTTAATGTAGCAGGGAGGGGATGGGGGGCTCTTAGTTCTTAGTGAGTTATGTCAACAGCAGCACTGTGCGTGGGGGAATGCAGCGTGTGCTCTAGTGAAGTGAATAAGTGAATCCAAGCACAGAGTTTGCATGTAAACAGCGCCTGTGATTAGCAACAAAAAAAACAAGAGCAAGGAGATAGATTTTCCATGATGCCAGTCGTTTACTGGTGACAGAAGTGTAAGAATTTAGAACTTTGGAGATACATTTTTATTTCACCTACCACTGTATTTCCTTTTTTTTTTTACTGGTCTTTAGTGAACAATTTTGTCAATGAAACCACCACCCCCTCCCTCCCCTAAACCCCCCCCCTTCCTACCGAATATTGCTATTTCCACGTTATATGAAGCTAATAATCGAGCCCGCCATTGATGAAATGAAGGTGGATATGGATCTAACCATGTTGATGTCAGGTAAATTCTAAGTAGGGCCATTGAAATAAACAGAAGGCCCTGAATAGAAGCGGGTCTAGGATCATTATCTATCCCAAGTATTATTTCAGCTGTCGTGATCACAATTCTAGTTTTAAAGATCTCTGATAGGAACAAAGAAATTTCTCGGCTGATGGTGTTCAGGGTTTAGCATGTGGCTAACATATGTATCAGGTCCACCTTGGGCATTGCGCATCGTGGACATAATGTACCTTTACCTGTACACCATTTAGATATTTTTTCAGGGGTGTAGTATAGTTGGAAAATGGTCTTGTCGAATTGGGCTTGAAGTTTAGTGGACCTTAATAGGGAAGATGACATTTCGAATGTTTTATGAATTATGGTTGCAGAAATTCCTAATTTATTTTCCCAGTTAAGGAAGTGTTTCTCAAGATCGTCAGTAAGGCCTGTCGTTAATGTTTTATAGATTTCACCTATTTTAGTCTTATCTGCTTGGGCCGTTTCAATTGCCAGAATTTTCCGAAATGCCTCTCCCCCCCCCCCCCCTTTTTTAGGTCGAGGCTACGATTTTATGACTTCAACAGTGGGGCTCTAAACCGCCTCTCGCTTCCATTGGCTAGCTTCGTAAATGGAGGCTAGCCATTGGAAGAGATGTGTGTCAATTACTCTTTTCCCCCGGCTTGATGCGATTCGTGGGCGTTTCTGTGTCTTTTTTTAAGCCCCGCCCTTTTTTCGTCATGCCATTCTGGGCGTTTACTTTTTTTTTTTTCTTCTTTTTTTTTCAGGCATGTTTTTGTCATTTGTTTCGTGACTTTTGCCGGGATGTGCTGCGCGATTTTTTGTTGCCGGGATGGATTTACTGATTTGTGAGCAGGTAAACAGCATTTTTCGTTATCTAGTTTGCCCGAGATTGTCCCCGCCGCACGGCGCCCGAACCGGAAGTCAGGCAGGCCGAGGGCGGGACTGCGGGACCACAGGTAGAGGCCGGAGCCCACCCAGCCTCCTCTAGAAGCTGCCGTGTCTGGAGAGATACTGCCGCCGCAAACTCCCTCCCCCCAAGGGCTCCCAAGAGCGTGGGAGAGCCCCGGGGAGTGAGAGGAGAGATAGAAGTCCAGCCGCGAGGCTCCCAGAGTAAAGGGAGAGCCACCCCACAGCCAGTGAAGGGAGCCGCCGCCTCGAGCAGCGCGGGAACGACGAGGGGGCTCAGCAGTGGTTCTAGAGCGGCCCCGGTTATCGGTCGGCACCAAACCCATTGGCCTTGCCAGTGTTTGTTTTTATCTCCCAAAAAAGTAAAGCTGAGTCTTCGTTCTCCGTGATCGTGCATATGGGACCCGCTGAGCTACCCGACCCGCTAATGCTGCCAGGCGATGGGTGTGCACACCTGAGGTACAGTAAAGTGCAGCTCGGACAAACGTCACTTTATTCTTAATGTTGGGTGGGGCAGACATTCATGCAAATATGTCATGGCATGAAAGGTGAAAATGCTGTCTTTCCTCCTTGAACGTTTGCAGAGGGCGGTGCACCATCGCTCGCCGTGTTTCACAATCAGGCACTGGGGTTAGCCTCGAATTGGCTGAAGCTGCCCGGAGCTCTGCACCTCATATTACTAAACTTTATTTAGTCATAATAAGAACCATAAGTGTAAAACTCTGCGCTTTAAAACATGGAATGTTACTAAAACTCAAAGTAGATCTTGTTGCAGTGCGGGGAGGCGTGTCAGGTGAAGCGCCTTGACGCCTCGTAGGGAAATAGTGAATTATAGCGCCTCTGCGAGGTAGAGTGATCTGGGAGGCCCGTCAGAGATGCATGCCTGGTGCAGATTGGGGGATGGGAGGTGAGCGGCATTCACAAGTGTGAGGCACTGCGGTGATCATAAGTGTGGTTTCACTAAAGTGAGCGAGGTTGACTGGCGAGGGTATGTGCCTACTAGAGATCTATTGTGAGAGTAGGCGCTGGGGTCGCAGTGAGGGCGAAGACAGACGGGAGAGTGTGACTAGAATATGCAGGGGTGGGGGGGCACCGGAGGGGGAGGGGGATTCACTAAAACGAGATGGGCAAGACCCGATCAAGGGATTCCTCTCGACATTTTGAAAAGAATGATTCAGCTGTGTACCCGCCGTCCATTTCCCGCAGCCACTCCTCAGAACGGCGACCACCACAGCTAGGCTTGTGTCATTCCGGCTTAGCGTTCTTTGGGGTTCCCGGTCATATTTAATGTGGAAGGTCCCTTCCACGGATTTATAGCAGATGAACTGGAAATCCCAATGGCCTTTCGGCGGTTTCGTTCCGGTTAAAAAATGCTTTGACCAGCTGAACAGTAACTCAGCCAGCCCCGGCATTGAATACGTTTTAGAGCCTGGTCCGAAAACAGTCCTCAGCAGATCTGTTCAGGGTCACAGAACCTTTCACCTAAGGGTCGCCAGATCGAAACTGAACCTGGATGCGAAGAGAACAAAATGAATTGACATTCAAACAGCTAGTTGTCAATTTTAGCAGAGTTGCCAAGTACCAAATGGTCAGGGAGTCTAAACTCCGACAGTTCTTCCGCTGGACATGATGGGCACTGGGCATGGATTTGTCAGGGAAGCTTGCGCTGCTGTAACAGAAGGTCTGACCTGCAGTTCTATACATAGATACATACATAGATAGGCCTCTGTGCTCCCCTGCCCCCGATCCGGTTTTTGTGCCTCTGTGCCCCCCCCACCCTCGTTGGTTGTGCTTGCTGTCCTGACCCCCCCCCCCCCCCACCCTCGTTGGTTGTGCTTGCTGTCCTGACCCCCCCCCCTCGTTGGTTGTGCTTGCTGTCCTGACCCCCCCCCACCCTCGTTGGTTGTGCTTGCTGTCCTGACCCCCACCGTTGACCCCCCCCCGCCCACCCTCGTTGGTTGTGCTTGCTGAACTGACCCCCCCCCCCCTCCCCCCCTCGTTGGTTGTGCTTGTTGTTGATTTGCCAAAGATTTTGCGCATGCAATATTTTCGTCAATGTTTACATTATTTAGTGTGTGTAGTAGTCCTGTGACAGATCATTGGTTCAGGTCATTGATTAGTGGCCACAGGATCCTAAGACTGCTTCTTTGATGTCTGATTTCCAAGAGAGCACTAAACAATGGTACATACTTTTCCTTTGTAAATTATCCATAACTTAGTTTTTAACAACATTGTTTACGTCGTCCGTTGTTGCATTTGAGGTCTCCGTGTTCTGCAGTAACACATACAATTCATAATATATGATTAACAGTTGTAGTATAGTGTTACTGTCACTCGACTCAATGGTTCTTATTTACTGACATTGGAAGGTGTATTGCTGAGTTAAAACTGAGGCAATAATGTGCAGGCGATAAACCTGGCCCTGCCTCTAAGTTGTTGAATTAGGCAGCTGTGTGTGTGTGGGTGGCTGTGTGTGTGTGTGTGGGTGGCTGTGTGTGTGTGTGTGTGTGGCTCTGTGTGTGTGTGTGGGTGGCTCTGTGTGTGTGTGTGGGTGGCTCTGTGTGTGTGTGTGGGTGGCTCTGTGTGTGTGTGTGGGTGGCTCTGTGTGTGTGTGTGTGGGTGGCTCTGTGTGTGTGTGGCTCTGTGTGTGTGTGTGTGTGGGTGGCTCTGTGCGTGTGTGGGTGGCTCTGTGCGTTTGTGGGTGGCTCTGTGTGTGTGTGTGTGTGACTGTGGGTGGCTCTGTGTGTGTGGGTGGCTTTGTGTGGGTGGCTCTGTGTGGGTGCAAATGCAATAGGTCTCGCATTTGCGAGCAATTAAGCTATTGGCATTGTAAATGACAATGCCATTTATTTATGTTTTAAAACAAAAACATAAATAAAAATAATGTCATGAGCAATGCCTATAGATCTAACTTTAACAATGCCGAGACCATTGCATTGTAAATGCTTGTTTAAAATATATTCTCTGACTTGTAGATATTTGTAGAAATCACGAGATTCAAGTCCAAATTTGATTTTAAGGGATTCAAATGATCGGAAGCCCACGGAATCATACAGCAGACCAGCTTGTACTATTCCTGATCTAACCCAGCGCCTCATACAGGAATCTTTGAATATCTCTGGGAGATTACTATTCCCACAAAGAGTAGTGTAGTGGGAGAGTCTCCCAATCCCAAGAAGTTTTCGAACTTGATTCCAAGCTAAATAAATGCCTTTGAGTGATTTGAAGCATACTTTTTTAAATTGACAATCGTATGTTAGCCTCCACAAATGATTACTTGCCTCTCCACCGAGGATAAGTTCCTGTGGTGTTGGAACCGGACTCTCTGAGTTAGTTTCCTGCCTGGGGGTTAAGAGCACTCTACAGAATTTAAGGATAGTGGCCCACCAATATAGTTTGAAGTTTGGTAATGCCAGGCCACCTCTTTCTCTCGGTAAGGTAATAAACCTGTGGGCTCTACGTGGTCTTCCATACCCCCAAATAAAGCTGGCAAAAATGTTATCTATAGTTTTAAAAATCTGTGTGTCAAAGTTTAAACGGATCGTGCGAAAAAAATACAAAAAAGTAGGAAAGAATAACATTTTGATAAGATTGCATCTACCAATAATAGTAAGATGAAGGTTGTGTAGATGAGCTAGACTTTTTTCAGTCTGTTTTAAAAGAGGATTCAGATTTAGGCTCACTAAGTTATCTAGATCCGCTGTAATGTTCACACCAAGATATACTGCCTTGTCTACTACCCTTTCATCTGAGTAATTAATCTTGTTGTTGATTATTATCTGCGTTTTGGTTTGGTTCAGTTTATACCCTGATATTTCCCCAAATCTTTTTGCTTCTTCCTCCATCGCTTTGACTGCCAACAATGGATCGGCTGTAACAATTGCAATATCATCTGCAAAAGCCAAAGTTTTGGTATCGCCGTAACAGTAGAGGAGAGCAAGGGCACCCCTGCCTCGTGCCTCTTGTCACTTTAATGGTTTCCGACAGGTCCCCATTAATCATAACCCTTGCTTCTGGTGTGACATATAGCATCTGTGCAGCTTTGATGAAGTGATCCCCGATCCCGCTCTTTGACATGGCAATCCAGAGATATTGCCAGGAGACCCTATCAAATGCTTTTTCCGCATCTAGTAATACCAGAGCCATAGGGTCTCCTGCTACCTCTGGCATGTCAAGAGTGTGATCACCCTCTGGATATGGTCTTTTGTTGATCTCCCTGGAACGAATCCATGTTGCCTAGGAGATATAATTTTATGGATAATTGGTGATAGTCTACTGGCTAATATTTTGGAATATATTTTCGAGTCGTTATTATTAATGTAATTGGGCTATATGGATTCTCTAGGATCCTTATTTTTTTGGGCGAAAACAATGATTTTTGCCCGGGCACAAGAGTCCGGAGGGCGTCCACCCTGAAAAACATGTATCATTAATTTAGTTAGAATGTCCTTCAATGTTTTACTAAATTTGGCATAAAATTCAACCGCAATTCCATCTAGACCTGCAGCCTTCCCTGAGGCCAAGCTATTTATTGAAAGGAGAATTTCAATCCAATCTGGGGCCTCAGAGAGATTGTCTTGATCTAATTGTGGTAGGCGGGGTCTTGGATCTAAATTTAAGTATTCAAAAATTTTATCCTGGTTGGTCCCTGTCTCTGAATAAAGATCTGAATAGTACCCCTTGAATGCTTCTCTGATTTCTTTCGGGTCGTTTGTTAATCCAAGGATAGGATGTCTAATAGTTTTAATTATATTTTCCGAATTTTGTTGTCTTGCACAGATTGCCAATTGGTGGCCCACCTGTTCACTCATTTCATAGATTTTTTTCCTTACACATTGAAGCTTTATATATCGCTTTTTTAGTGAAAATGTTGGATATGAGATTCTTGGCTATAGAAACCTCTCTTGCTGCCGCCTCAGTATTAATCCCCCCGTTAACAGCCCTAACTAAATCTTCTTCCTTGTTTATTAAATTTTCCTGTAATTTATTTAACTTATCTTTTGCTTCTTTGGATTGAGAATATTTGTGTTTCGCCTCTTATTCCTGCTTTTAGTGAATCCCAGACCATAATCAAAGGAGCACTACCCATATTAAAATTTGGGAAATCTGATATCCATTTTTCCATATAATTGCAGTACTTTCATTTTATTAATCAAAAGAGCCCTTTCGAACGTCCAGGTGCTTTGAACAGGCTGTGTTGCCTCAGTATCTATTCTTAAAGTAAGAGGATTGTGATCTGAAAGTACTCTTGGAAACCGTTCTATGGAGCAGTTGGAGACAAAAGTGTGTGAAGCCAATATATAGTCTATTCTAGTAAATTTTTGATGAGGGTGGTAAAAGAATGTGTAGCCAGGGTTAGATGGATACTTAATCCCCCAACAGTCTACCAATCCATGTGTGTGGCAGAGCTCTTTCACCGCATTCCAGGTTTTAGGTTTCCTGCCTTTATATATAAAGTTTTGTTCGGAGAGCCCGTTTTGTGGAAGATTAAGATTAAGGTCACCACAAACAATCATGGGACCCGGCCAATGTGCCAGTTCATTACATAAGAATAGGAATACTTCCGGCTCGTCAACTATACTGGCATATACTGAGCATATGGTTATAGTTTTCCAAGTAGAATATTGGCATTCCGCAATCGCCCATCTACCCTTTGAATCTGCTATTGATCTTATGTCTCGAATTCGGTTACCTTGTGTCATAATTGCCACCCCACGAGTTTTACTTGCCTGTGTAGTAGCGACTACTAGTTTATATCCCAAAGTTTTCAGAAGGTGTCTTTGGGATCCCTCCACATGAGTCTCTTGGAGACAAATAATCTCGGCCCGGGTCGACTTCAAACCGAGCGCTATTTTTTGTCTTTTTTTGAAAT
This sequence comes from Lissotriton vulgaris, assembly GCF_964263255.1. Classification (NCBI taxonomy): domain Eukaryota; kingdom Metazoa; phylum Chordata; class Amphibia; order Caudata; family Salamandridae; genus Lissotriton; species Lissotriton vulgaris. The sequence continues at coordinate 814,678,654 of NC_141696.1, read as the reverse complement.
CATTAAGCCCGCAGATGTTTAAAGAACACATTTTAAGTTTAGCCATTACAATTTCTTCCCTCTCTTTTCTTCCCCCCTAGTCCTGTATTTTCTTTTTTGTTGTTTTGTTCTTTTTTTGGTTCCCCCCCCCTGATCGCCGAACCAGATATATTTGCCTGTTTTTGATGTTGCTATTTTTTCTTTGTCTGTATGGTCGCACCCTCCCCACTCCCCTTAAAACTCCTCCACTCCCCCCACCTCCCGCCCTTGTGTCCCACCCCCCTCCCTCCACCATCTAGTGAAGCTACCTGGTTCCCAAGGAACCCGGTTGCGGACATCTTGAAGATCAGTAGTTAGCTGGTGTCTCCGCCTCCCGACCCCTGATCCTTAGATCGTATAGAGCGAAAAATGTAGTCTTAGTAATGTTTTCCATTGTGTTTCCTGTGCACCACCTTTAATTGCTCCCAATGTGCCCCCTCCACCTTTTACTTTCTATCAATAGCCTTCATATCGTGACTATCAGCACGTCGGAACAGTATGAGTTTAATGGTTCATTTTTCCCCCCTTTTTTTTTAGAATTTATGTTTGTCTTTGCTGATTTCCGTTATCTCATCCAGATAACTTCGGGCCTGAATTTCGCTGACAAAAGTTCTAGTGGTTCCATTCCAAATTATCTTTAGTCTTGCCGGATTTTGTAGAAATACTGTGGCACCCAGTTGTTCGAATGGAGTGAATAGTTGTCGCAACCTCCATCTCCTTTCCACCGTTGCATGGGCAAGTCCGGTCTGCTAAAAAACATAAACCCTTTAAATGATCTTTTACGAGTTGGACGTGCAAGGTCGAATATTTTTCTCTTAAAAGGAAGTTCCCAAAATAGACCAACATTGCTCTAGGGCAGTGTTTCCCAAACTGTGGTCCGTGGACCCCAGGGGTCCGTGACACATTCCCAGGGGGTCCGCAAACAGCAGTTTTAAAAGTTCCTTGAATAATCTGTTGTTTTTGGGCAACAATTAAAGTGTCAAGATAACTCCAGTGATTAATGTACCTGCTGGGGAGAGATGCGTGTTTTGTTCAGTAGCAGGTTTGACTCATCTAAGGTAGTGCAGATAGTACAGGTAGTGCAGGTAGTTCTATGCCTGCTGCAAAGAACGAGTACCATGCATATAAAAAAAACTGTCGTTTATGTGCATAGCTCAGTGGGTTACTGCTTTTGTCACATAGATTCTTTTGTTATTGTTCAGTCTATCAGTTACAATTATAATCCAGCACCTTCAGCTATGACCTACCATCAAACAGCAGCATGCAAACTGCATGGTACAAGTTAGCATGCTATCTTTTTTCCACAGCATTTCACAATTCTCACATTGCCAAAAAGATTTGTTTGGGTAGAATTAAACTGTTGTAATTAAAGTCAAAACTAACCACTATGTTACATTCTGAATCAAGATTTTGTGCTTTTCCAGATCAAGCACTCTGAAAAATGCTCACCTGTATGGATGACATGTGAATCCTACACCTTGAAATCCCCTTTGCATTATGTAACAAAACATTTTCTATACACTGATTTACACACGTACGATTTACTGTCACTGTATGCGTGTGATGTAAAGTCCTCTGACACCTACACTTGTATGAGAGATGCTATAAAACAAATGACATACATGTGACAGCGGGGCTATTGAGAGAAGAGGGTCACTGTTGGAGGGTGATAGTGAGGATTCATAGAAGAGCCCCAAAAAGATTGTTCTATTGGTGCATAGTGAGGTCATCATTTACTATTCTTTAAAAACAAATACAATTCAATATATAATGACAAATGTGTTGCAGAATGCACCATTTTTCCCCAAATTTTCTTGGTGGGGGCGCCCCTCAAAGTTTGCTTTGCAGTGGCCAGGCTCACTCACTGCAATTAGTACTGGGACTGACCTGACAACATTTGCCAGGGCTGCATTGGGTTTCAAGTCTAGCCCTGGCAGGAGCTTCATTCTGAGAAATAGAACCAAATATTGAAAAGATAGTCGCCGAGATGCAGCACTAACCATTCCATTAAAAGTTTTTGATTTTGCTAATTCTTTCTATATACAATATTAAAATCTTTAGAGATTCGAGTATTTGTTTGGTGTGCACAAGTGTTTCTTTTTTCAAACTACTGTTTTAATGTTTGAAATGTAAATCGTACAAATTGTTTGGGGGTCCTCGGCTTCCAGTAGTGACTCAATAGGAGTCCTCAGGAGTCAAAAGTTTGGGAACCACTGCTCTAGGGTATTTCTCTAGTGACTGTGGGCTCTTTTTAAGCGTAAGTGGAAACCGATGGGCCCGCTGAACCTCTTTATCCCAATCTGTTAATTCAGGGAATGATTCTTTGAACAAGGATGACATATAGCCCCTAGGGTCATTCCCCTCCACTCCCTCAGGGATTCCTAGGAGGCGTAGATTATTCCTCCGTGCCCTGTTTTCCTGATCCTCAACTTTCGTCATCAAGACTCTCACGATTCCCTCATGTTCTTTTCCTTGTTTCTGGAGGTCAGAGACATCCTTTTCCAGATTTCCGGTTCGTATCTCGACAAAAGCCATTCTATCCGAGATTTCTAGACATGTTTGGCCTACTTTATTGATTGCTCCTTGGAGTTTCTTGTTGTCCCTTTTCACATCTTCTTGGAAGTTCCTGATCGAATTAAAGATGTCCTCCAGGGAAGGTTCTATATGCCCTACCTCTTTGCCAGATGTTTTATGCACAGTTTTAATGATATCGCTCCCTGAATCGGGATTGAGACCGGAGATCAAATCTGACAATATAGTGGCTTTTGGGGGTGGATGCCATTTTCGTTGATCCGTCCAATCAGTATTATTCCCTTGGTCTGTAGTATCTTCTTCAAATAGGTTCTTTTGTCATTTTTTTTTCTTCTTTTCCTGTTTTTTTCCTCCACTATTATCCTTTGTAGAGTCTTTTGTATTTTCACCCTTGGCCTGGGGGCTAGTTTGAGCAGCGGAGTGATCAGAGGAATCGTTGTTTGTCTGGTCATATCTCACTTTTTCTGGTTCACTTGAAGTGGACATCCCGGTCTCATATACTTCCGACTCCGACTCTAACTCTGACTCCATTTCTGATTCGAGTCTGCCCGATAGTCCATCTGGAAATTGAGTTACACTACCTGAGATTAGATCAGAGTTTGGATATAAACCTGAGCAACGTGGGTAGTCGGTGTTTATAAAATCCATGCTTATTTGTGGAGCCGTTAGAGACGCGATAGGAGCTGTAGGAGCGGTAGATTCAGTACATTCAGTACATTCCTGAGTTGGAAAGGTACTTGCTTCAGTTGTCAGGTTGGTCAAAGGTTCTCTAATTGCTAAAGTCATTTGCTTCCTCTGGCTCTGGCTACCAGGAATTTTTGAAATGTTACATGAATTGTGATGATTATCAACCATCTCTACTGGTCCCATCTGGTTGTGGTGTTCCTTGATTATTGGGGTAAAGATATTCAAAATCCTTGGTTAAGCATCATTGGACAGACCGCTGGTTTTTGCTGCAGATTTTAAGTTTTTAATGGCCTGTAGCCGCTCTGCTTTTTTTGCCAAAAGCTCTATTTTTTCCGTCCCTTGGTAGCTGTCGAGGCCCCCTTCAATGTCATTGTCTTCGTCTTTTTCTTTGTCTTTGTCGCTGGCCTTGTTCCTGTATTTGCCCTTTTCTTTTTCCTTTTCTCTTTCCATGTCCTCTTTGTCTTTATTTTTGTCTTTGTCTTTGTCTTTATCTTGATCCTTAGGTTTCTCCAAATCTTTATCTAGATCTTTATCTAGATCTTTAACGTTTTCCTTCTCTTTGCTCATAGTTTTTAGCTTTTCATCCTTGTATTTTGTCCCTCTTGCCTCTGGTCGTCTTATAGGATTTGGAATCTCGCTCTACTCGCTCTGTACTCTCCGAGCACTTTGACCACTCTGACCATGTTGTTCTTGCATCGCATTTCCCAGGCTGGCCATATTAGTTTCCTTATCGATAGCAGGTCTCTGTTGCTGTCTTTGTCTCAATCTACCACAGTATTTCCAAACAACTGAAAAATTACCCCATTAGGGTTCTTTGTAGTAATGTAAACCTACCTCGAGGCGCTGCCCCAAGGCCCGTGCTGCTGTTTACCAGCTTGCAAGTCTTTGACTGGTAGGCTTCTGTGATATAATGCTACCGATAGTAAGAGCTTATTGAACAAGTCATGTAGCACTTATGTGAAGACATGCGAAAGAGCAGTGGAGGCAGCAATGTGTGAAAGGTGAGTAGAGAGGGGCAGGGACTGCAAGAAGTACTCCTACACTCACCTAGAAGCTCAGCTCAGCGACCGTGGGTCCTTGACGCAGTGTGAGAATAGCGCGAGGAGGAGGCCGACCGGTATGCCAGGGCTGGTCCCGGTGTTAGTTGTTTCGGCACCAGGGGTCTAGATGAATGTTCATGTTCCATTTTGCAGGTTAGGGTGACGGATGTGAAGGCATGAATCCATGGAAGCTGATTCTGAAGGACAAACAGACGCTGTCAGAAGCAAAGATCAGTGTCGTTCTTAGTTATTCACTGACTTTACCCTCCTGCTAGAAAGGGGTTATAAATTTCAACACACACATATTCAAAATTGTGAACTTCTGTATGTCAGATTGTGTGTAACAATACAACTGTACTTCTTTTTGTTAACATTACTGGAGTTTTCATCAGCGACCATGCTAAGTGCAATCACTAGTACTGGGTAAAGTATGATACAAGTAGAGACCTCCTTATGAAGGTGCTGTTAGAAAACTGGCGCATACTATGCCAACCACTTCCAGCTAATGGGATACATATCCATCACAAAATGGTCGCTTGTCCGTGCACTTTAATCAGTGCAACAGAAATGAAGGGATTCTGTGTCCCAATGTTTTCCGCATAATTGTGAATTTACCGCATTTGTCACATATTCCAACATCTTCTGTATAAGTAAGTGTTGAGTTAAAAAACAAATAAATAGTTTCTAGCTCAACGGGATCAAAAGGTACGTAAAAAAGACAACCCACTGGGCTAGTCAGCGGCAGGCGCTTTTTTAGAAGTTAACTGGTGACATTTCTATTGTTTATTACTGTATTTATGTAGTATGCTTCTACAGAGGTGAATACTTTTGCCGAGAAGGAACTCATATGCACTAAATTGAAAAGGTAGACAAGTAATACTGCCACTGAATGTGCCTGTATTATGCTGTATGAACGGGAATCCTTTTCTAACTACATAATGTAGCCAAACCTGCGCATAATTTGTGCCTCCACTGCTGCTAATTCCAGCTGTCTTGGCCTGTACTCAGCCTCAGACTCTATGATGCCACATAGGTTAAACCTATGGGCCTGAAAGCAGAAACCACTGGGACTGGGTGTTGTGACAGTTTTGTGACTGTTGGATAGCATACTTTAGATTAAAACAGAATTGTTCTGGGTGTTACTTCAATTCCAAGTACATATAAAATGCCTTTTCTATCCATAGCGAGAAAATATGCATTTTCAGACGGTGATGTGTCTGGTGCCTAGTCAAACAGATTAATTGCTTGGTCTCTATGCAGCTAAATGGAGTGAGTTCTGTGTATTTTAAATAGCTACAAGGGAGATATGGGTAATAAAGTCTCATTCCTCAGATTCGAATGACATTAGTAATGAGCAGGTCTTTGGCCAGCCATGGGCAGGAAATTAGCACCTCGCCTTAATTTGAAAAGCTTCAGACCAGGGGTCAGCGCTGAGGTACAGAAGGCCTAAGTCTACAAGTCCAGCAATTAGTGTGCAAAGCGGCGCTGGGAACAGAGCTGTTGTAGGTTTTTGTTCCAAGCACGCCCACGCGCCAAAAACATCGCTCTGTGGAAGATGAAAACCACCCTACGTGCATTCCGGACATGAAAGGCTAAAGCGCAACAGGCCGAAAAAGAACAGCAAACGGAAAATAAAATTAAACAAGCATGGTGCTCAGCCAACCTATGCGAAGGGCCTGCCACTGCATTGGCAGTACGTGCTTTTAGTTAAATTTTTGGCCTCTCGAGCTGGAAACAACTTTTTTGGATTAAGATAAACAGATTATGTAGCAGATAATGAATGGGTTGTGTCGTAAATGCAGTAATCCGCGAAGGAAAAACATGCCTACTACTGTGGTCCTGCACTCCAAGCACAGTGACAAACCGTGATTAATTTGTAACAAGCAGGAAGTGAGATAAGGGAGGGGGTGGCAAATGGTGAGCACTTTCGCGGCCGCTTTGATGTTCTCAGTGGCCACGCGGCTCACTGAGAACATCAAAGTGGCCGCGATAGTGCTCCCAAAGGCTGCAGGGTGACAAATGGTGCGCGCGCCCGGCGCACATGCACTGAACCTGATCCGCCTGCAGCCTTTGGGAGCATTTTTGAAAGTCCCTACTTAACTCTCGCAGAGCAACGCATGCGCGTTGGCTCAGCGAGACCTAAAAATGGAGCCTTTCACTTATTCTTTTGTAATGTGTAATTTTGTAATGGGTTCTCATCAGTGGTATGCACCACTGTAAACTGTATACGATTGTTATCATAAATCACAAAAGTATACATATGAAATGCATAAAATACATGACATAGATATCACTAGCACTGACATATCTCCATTACTAATACAAAATAACTAAAGGAGATAACGGAGCTACAAAACACAGTCTGAAATAATCACATCATTAAGACCAAGTAAAAAGGAAAAAAAGCCACATATGTAAAAAGGGGAACAGATACTAACAATCACCTCCCATTAATAACCCCAGATAAAAAACGAGTCGGATAAAAACAAATAGTAGGTGATATTAAGATTTGCAGAAAGCGATAGGCCGGCCTAACTTGATTAAAATTCATTGGTAGGATGAGTGGGCGGATACATTTAAAAAGCAGATGGTTTAATCTAGGGCATATCATGGCAATATGGAGAGAGTAATTGAGGGAGAGTTCATTACAGTGGCTGGGCAGATGATCTGAAACTTTGCACCAGGACCCCTTAGGTAGCAGAAGTTGATAAAACATGTTAAACCGAAAATATGTCAGAAGCCTTCTTTGATAATTAGACATCTCTAGCCACAAATAGGGCTTCATACCAAGTACAGTTTTAACGATGATAAAATGACGCATAGAGCGTTTATTAAAAGCCACTGCCTCTCATTCCACAGCCGCTCTTTCATAAAATGCCTGATAAAGCCATGTGATATCCCTCCTAACGATACTTTCTGGGTCAATAAACAACTCAAGTCGGCCCAGTGAATTAAAAGTTCGCCTGATGTAAGCTAACCATGGAAGGTTCAGCTTGACATCCAGAGCCGTACAGTCGCGAATGATAAGCCTGTTAAGAGACAAATTCTCTTTCAACCAAACTGACAACCAAAATAACAGGGAGTGCAGGGCAATCAAATCGGCTATATTCCCAGATCCCTGCTCACTTGTACTTTAAGAAGAAATCTCAAAAAAGCATTTTCTGTGACCTAAAGCTGAGGGCAAGACACTTAACCCCAGATTTCACAGCCATAACTTTCCAGCGAGACACACTTATGTTTTTATTTTATTTTTTATTTTTATGTGATTTATATAGCGCAAACTTGACCCGAATTGGGTATCAGAGCGTTTAACATAGCTCCAGTTGCATTACATGAGGACACATTCATTTTTGTTAGGCACGGGGAGATTAAGTAATTTGCCCAGAATCACAGGATGTTCAGCGTCATTGCTGAGACTCAAACCCACTTCCCCAGATTCGAGGTCGACCACCCTAGCCGTTAGGACACCTCCTCTCCCCACTTGGCCTTAAAAACTTGAACCATCGCCTCTACGTTAGTACCACTCATGCGCCTTGCCAAAAGACCAAACCCGTTAATAGCTCGTTTAAACCTCATGGTATTTTTCTTCAGTAGGAGTTGCCAAGAGAATCTGGAATCCAAAAGGATCCCTAAATACTGAAAATGTTCAACCTTATAAATGGGGTGGCCCTTAACCACATAACTTTTGGATCTGGTGTTCGTGGTGCCCACCGCCATAACGTGAGATTTAAGGTAGTAGTAAAATCGAGCCCATCCATGTAGATGTCTAAAAAAAGATCTAACAGTCGCTGCAGGCCCTTTGCTGTTCAAGACATGAGGATGGCGTAATCCGTATATAGAAGAACAGGCAGACTACGACCGCCTACGTCGGGACATCCACACCTGGGTCTAGCAGGGCCGTGTCCAGCCCCTTAATGTAAAGAGTGAAAAGAAAGGGGGCTAGGATACAGCCCTGACGCACCCCTTTTTTCAACTCCAGGGGCATTGTACATTCCTCCTCCTACCCATATCTAACCGAAGCCAAGAGCCCATTGTGTAGTGCATTTAAGAAGGAGAACAGGGCCAGTTTGCCCCCCATTGACCTAAGCGCCGCCCAGAGCTTAGCTCTGTTGACTCTGTCAAAGGCTGAGCTTAGGTCCATGAAGGGCAAACGGACCCCTCTCTCCCGCCCCTTGGTGTTTTTAGCAGTCAACATAAAAAGGTACAGTGTATGACCCACGGTGCCATGCCCTAAACCCATACGGGGCTTCAGAGAGGATGTTCTTATCAGGAGCCCACGTAGACAAGCAATCAAGCCGGACCTTGACCTCCTTGTCCACTAGAGAAATGGTGCGATAACAAGTGAGGTATGCACCACTTGTGAGTAGGGATTGGGAAGCCCACACTTTAACCGGTAGTTTTTGAGTGAACTGTCCTTTTCTTAAAATGTCTGCGGCCTGCCCATAGGGTCGGATGTAGGGCTTCATCATTATTCAAGTATTTTCTCTCCTTTCTCTCCTCTCATGGTGAGGAAGACTATTTAGTGGGTGTATCTCCCCTCCGGGTTAAGAACGAGCAGCAGCAGTTCCTGGAAGGTGCGGGCGGTGATGCAAAGTCCTGGGCCGGGGATGCATCACACAGCGGTCCTGATATGGAGTTTGGTGATTCAATGTGCCGCGCAGTGGCTCCGGTGCAGAGTTTTTGGGAAGCAATGCGTCAATTCTCTTAGCACCACAGTTTGGCTGGGAGAGCACCTTCAGGCCCACTTCCAAGGTCCAAGACTGTTGTAGCACCACGTGAGAGCGCATGACTCACAGCTGCAGAGTCCAGGTGCTGGGTTCAAGATGGGGGAAGACTGCTCTGTCCCTGGGGCTTCTATTCAGGAGGCCAGCCAACTAGCCCTCACAGTCACTCTGGGGGTTCTGGGTTAAGGATGAAGGTCCAGTCCTTCTCACTCAGGCAGCAGGGCAGCACAGTGGCAAAGCACCTCAGCAGTCCCTTTTCTCCACACATCCAGATGTGTACTGAAGTGCAGGGGCCTGATGACCAATATTTATACGTGGTACCCACTTTGATACGTGGTACCCACTTTGAAGTAGGAGACGTTTCTGGATGCTCCCCTCCCCCTCCTCCCAAGGTGTCGGGCATCACCTTTCTCCCTCACCTGGCCACAGCTTGTCTGGGACACAAGAGATTAGTGACATGCCCTTTGAGAGAGTGGTCAGACAGGGCCTTTGTAATGTGCAAGTTTGGTAGGTGACAGCTCATCCCCCTCGTTAACTCAGAGTGGCCCATCCTGCCAACACCTATCTTCACTTTGGCTCATTGTCTTGGAGCAATACACAAAGACCAACTGCCAGCTACGCCTAATTATGTGACCTAGGAAGTTTCTGCAGGCACCAGTAATAGTTGGGACAGGTTTTCAAGTGTGGTATTTTCAGAATTGTGATTTTTAATTGGACTTTACCATTAAAGAAGATTTTAAATTACAGCTCTTTAGACACCAACGCGACTTGTCTACTTGCTCCCAATGGCAATGATCTCTTATTAAATGTAATAACATAACACAATGTTATCCTATAAGAGAGGTCGACTTTGCAGAGTTTTTCACTACCAGGACTTGTAAAGCTGAGAAGTATGTGTCCCAATTTTTAAATACACTGCACCCTCCCCTCTGGGCTGTTCAGGGCCTATACTAGGGGGGACTTATGTGTATTAAAAAGGAAGGTTTGGGCAGTTTAAAACTGCACACACAAGCTTCAAAGACAGGTTTGAGACATGTTTAAAGAGCTACTTAAGTGGATGGCACAACAAGTGCTGCAGACCCACTAGGAGCATTTAATTTACAGCCACTGGTTGCATGTAGTACCACTTGACATAATATACTGTAAGATTACCTACACCCTACCCTTGATATTAAAGAAAACATTACTAGTGACACAGGAGTCGCTTTCAGCGCTACCCATTTCCTCGCCAGCATCTTTTTAAGAGGATGTATAAAATATTTTCTTGGAAACAGTTCTAGTGTTTTTCAAAAACAAATGAAAAAGAAGATGACTACAGATCTGCAGTTGGCAAAAAAGTAATACATCCATAGTACATAAGAAATATTAATGGGCAGTATTCCAGTTGGTCCCTTCGCTGTGTGGAAGTAAACACAAGTATGCAATCTTTCATCAGAGATCAAGTACGCCAGGTGTCGTGTGCAGTGCTGGCCAGTCTTTCCATTGTACACGCTTTATAGTTGGTTCCGCCAGTGTGGTTACCGCCCTTCAAGTCATCTGCCAGTTTCACATCTTTTCTGACTCTGGCCATGAGGGTCTCCTCTGCCATCGACCACTCCTGCATATCTGAGCACCATCTCTTAAAGATAGGGCCCAAGCTCTGTAGCCAGTGCATCCCCACAAAGTTCTAATATATATTTACTTTTAAGGTCTAAAAAGCATTCCTCTATACAGTGTTTAAGGGAGCAATCTATCATGTTTACTGCAGGCAATTTCAGTCCAGAAACCTACCCGTTCTAATTGAGCAGAAAAGTCAGCGGCACAAACCCATATGTTCTGTATGAAGTAGCACCTCCCATGCCACACCTAACACACTCTGCGTGCCGTGTGGGTAAATCTTGTGTATTACAATCATTGTAACGCATGTCCTGTGTAAAAACATGAGCTGCATGTATTGTAATCCTGCATATCTTTTTGCACTGCAGTGTAAGCTAACATCCAGCACATTCAATGTCCGGCAAAAGGCCCTCACAATCCGTTTCCAATCTGGATCTAACCTGTAGATACTTGCGCTACAGATTGCCCGAGTAAGTGTAGATACTGGAGGAAATTCAACAGTGTTATTAGTTTGTTCAGCTCATGCAAGTTATCCAGCCTTCCAGGTCAGCCATCCTTAGTAGCCTCGCTTATGTAGCATACAATAGGAAATAGACGTCTGCCACCCCAAACTTGATCGTGGCCTCTTTGAGTGATTTCCTTTGTGTGACTCACCCATCATAAGGCATCTTTCATCTATTTGGACACCTCACAGTAGAGTCTGCAACTGCTATTAAAAAAAAGTCCAAGTAAGGGCCTCCACAGAGGAGAATACTTTACTCAGTACTCTCCCAAATGCCCACCCCAGATAGAAGATATTAAAACACCAGGTATGGGGTCATAAAATGATATCTAAGTTATTTGGTGCATGACAACTTCTGAAGAGCGACTGTTCGTGGAAAGGGGCATTATATAGTCAGTGAACTCAATTTTGCAACTGAACTACTGAATAGTAGCATGCCTAATCAGGGAGGTCAAGACCACTCTGGAGGATGTAGCCTAACGCCTAGAGCGGTCGCCCTCAAAGCTGGGGAACCGGGATGCAATTTGGATCCTAATTTCTAAGAGCAAAAGTTTACTGCAATTGTTTCATGTTAAAGAGGTGTGATTGGACCACTTTACTAACTTGGAGCAGCGTTGGGATGTTTAGGAGTACATGTGCATATCAATGCAGTTCCTTGGTTCATAGATGGAGAAGGCTTGTTGCCTACTTTTTGTAATGTTTTTTGCACTTCTTTGCCTAGTGGTGTCCTAGCTGTAGGTCTGCCAAAAGCTGCCCGAAATGGTGAATATGTGAACTACTTAGGAAAGAGTGTCCAATGTGATGACTTTGCCGACGAGTCGTTAATCTGGGAAAATAAAAGATTGCTTAACAATATCATTACCTTTGATAAACTTGCTTAATAGAGTGAAGATGTTTTAAATAGAGAAATTAAAGCAGCTGGAAATAGGAAAGAAGGTTAAGTAATAATGCATTTTTATCTTTTCTAGTGTTGGCTTAGAAGTCCTGCGAATAATGGCACTCATAGGACAAATTGTATTCTCTTTGGCTGCTGCTTTGGTTATCTGTCTCGCTATGAAGACCTATCTCATAGGGCCATACTATCGTAAGCTGCACATGGAGAGCAAAGGAAATAAGGAAATCCTTATTTTGGGAATATCGGCTTTCATCTTTCTTATGTTAACGGTAAGATTAGCAGTCTTTGCTCTTCTATGTGCTCTGTTCAATATGGTGATTGGAATAAAACAACAAAACGCATAACGTGTTGAGGGCAATATAAGAATGTTTGAGATATCAGTTTGCTTTTTTGGGAAAACCTGTATAAAAAATATTCTAATGGACTGCTAATTTAATGGTTTTTGAACTTTTGTTAGAAGCATTCCCAGTCTGAAGGTCCTCTAAACAAAACATTTGATTTTAGTAAGTGTCAGAACCCCGTTCAGAGGGCCATGGGACAAGCAGGGGTTACTGGTACCAACTGTGTGTGTTGAGGCCTTTTACTCTTGATATTCCATGGCCCGATCTACTATGGGTCCTGAGTCACTGGGCTTATAGGCCTTGATAAATCTACTCGCCCACTCGCTGTGGTAAGTATCAGGGCGAGCTATATTTATGTCCTACTCAAACCCTCTGGTGAGCTGACAAACAGGTGTTCTGTTCACTCAGGAAAGTGTAGGAGCATTAAAGATGCCTTTACATCTTGTTTTTATCTTGTCACATTTATTCTGTGTTCAGAGATTGAGGCCAAAAGTCAGTTTACCCCAATTACTTTTCTTTCACTGACTGAATTTGGAGGATTTTCTAAAGGGAACTTCCTGACAATGGTGCTGCACAAAAAGTGTGAAATGAAGGGCTGTAGGATGCATGTTTTATTCTAACACGCATTTAAATTGCTAAAACATGAACTGTACAAACATTTCAAAATAAATGTCAATAGTTATGAAAGCCTTTGTTTTGTAATTGTCTGTGAAGAAAACTTTACTTGGTGATGTGCAAATGAGAAATGTTTGCTGAAACCCAATTTCTACAGATTGTTTTTACACTAAATAGTTGTGAAAGTAAAACTGAATTTCAGTTGAAAATGAACGGTCTGTAAATGACAGTACACCACCACCTCATGCTTTAGTAATACATTTTATTAAAAGATGAACCGAGATACATTCCTGCCCCTGTCCTGATGGCAATGCTATTAGTGAACAAAGAGGCAGGTCGTGGGTCATGTGTACCCTATATGAGGGCTAGATTCTTATTATGCATGGGACAAACGTTTAGTCTATTGAATTAAACCCAATTGATTTTTCTGTACAGCAGGAATGCTGAACTCTCACATTGGAAGTTGCTCTCATGTGATAATGAAGAAAAGGTGGCTCTGCAAAACAAAATGTTTGCCTAGGTGACATAATGAGTCCAATTTATGGGTCAAGTACATTATAGTTAAGTCGAGTAAGTTATTCAAGTTACTAAACCTGCAGGTTTAGTATGGTTTAAATTATTTTGTGAGGCTTGGTTAAGCACTCCTTCATCACTTGTCTCTCAGTGGTGGCTCAGGTCGAGCAATCCAAGGCTTCTTGGGAGCGGGGTAGACGGGGGTGAGCACAGACTCACAACTCAAAATATCCACAGCAGCAGTAATAAATGATTGTCCAGTCAAATACTTGCCTTTATGAAAAAAGGAGTGTGAGAAATGGGGTTGTTGTTTGAGGGAGATGTGATTCCTTCTCAAGCAACAGCCAAAATCCTTGTCAGAGTGAACCACAAAAAATCTCAAAATTAACCTGTGCTTTACCCTCTGGTAGCTTGGCACAAAAGCAGTCAGGCTTAACTTTAAAATATATGAGTAAAGTATTTATGCAGTTCTTAACCAGTAATAAAGTGAAAACAAAACACAAGAAAAATCCACAACTAATTTAGAAACATAGAGTAAAATGTATTCCATTATATGACTCCAAAATGAAAAGAATGCAGTCATTAGAACCAGAGTTATGAATATGTAAAGATTTTAATGCAATCTGGTGCCTAAAATATGAAAGCATCAATTGCTGTAATTTAGTCATGCAAGATCCCGATTGAAAGCTATGGTCAACCGCGATGAAGCTCAGTCCAGATACAAGAAGTGGATTGGCCCAGTCTCCGATTACATTCTGACTTGAAAGAAATTTCATAGAAAAATGTCTGAGAAGGTAAAGTTCAGCCTAGCAAGGCAGATGGTAGTGTCCAAGGACAAAAGCAAAAGTAACAAACGATGGACCGAATGCTGAACAATGCAAACAGACTGGGGGTTAATGTTTGCATTGTTCAGCATTCTGTCCATTGTCTGTTCTTTTTGCTTTTGCGCCCTAAGTGGGAAGGGTATGCCCAGACGCAGATCTTGTGCTCACGGTGCCACTGTATTCATGCTAACCTTGCTGATGAGGGGCTGATACCCAGAAATCGGTCCCAGGAAGCTTGTTTCCGGTCCAGGGAGGACCTAGCTTGGCAGTTCGGGTTGGACTGTTTCACTGAGGAGCAGGGTCAAGACAGATTTGGATATGACTAAGTCCAAACTAGGGTAGCATGGTGGGCATAAAAACAAGGATTAAACCATGATCTATTCACTGGGGGAATGTTGGCATTGTTCAGCATTCTGTCCATCTTCATCATCATCATGCGAGGGACTATTCCATCCCAATCGTAAGTCACAAGGAGATCTGAATAATGAATTTTAGGATTTTGTATATTAACAAGTAAATTAGAAAAAACCTCATGGCCAAAGTAGACCCATGATAGGAAATAGGGAGGAAGTCCCGAAGAATCAAAATGTAAATGGTAGCAAAGAATTACAGTGGAATGAATACTTGCTTCAGTGATGTCTGTAGCCTGCAAGTCTACCGTTTGACAGGACTAATTTAGCCTTTGAATACTTACTAAATCAATAAAAAAGTTCCAGTGAGTTGGGTGAAATAATGGTTGTTATTATTCATGTGTGACAGGTCATTTGAGTTTCTGGTGAAAAACATCGGGAATTGTATGTTTTACCACATTTGTCCTGTGGAAATCTTTTAGTGCAAGGTGTTTAAGCAGAGCTTCTCTTGAAAGTTATCATAGGGTTTTTAATTTAGAAATTAAAATTGATACCCAGCCTCTTACATTGTCTTGAGATTTTTACTGCATGCTTGTGTTCCGACCCTCATCCCCCACTTCTTCTAGTTTTTCTCTCACTGTTAGAAATGGGGGTCTCTAGTTGGCAAGGGTTAGCACCTTTGTCCAAGTAGGGACCCTTCCTGGTCAGGTTAAGGGAGCTACACTCCTAAAATAACCCCTGCTTACTCCATTGGTAGCTTTGCACGAGCAATTAGGCTTATCTCAGAAGCAGTGTGTGAAGCACTTGCACATAACCAAAAGTAATACAGTGAAAGCACTACAAAAGAACACCACACCAGTTTAGAAAAATATCCAATATTTGTATATATCCAAAACAAGACCAAAATGATAAAAATCCAACATACCGTACACATATTTACTTTGCAAGATATCCTTAAAATTGCAGAAATACCTCAAAAACCAAGTTTGTCAGAGTGAGTAGCTCCGTCCGGGGCTACCGCAATGCTGAAAGCAACAGAGTCTAGCAGTTCCAGCCGACCACATCGGCGCCGGCCAGTGAAAGCTTGGACAGATTCGTTAACAGTACCTTTCTCATTGCGGCTGGCACGTTGGTGTGAGACAGTCGTGTAAACCGTCATGGTTGCGTTGCAAAATGGAAGCGGTGCATGATGCGGTGCCCTCTCAATATGGTGCAGGCAGATGCTCAGTGACGATCGTCCAGACGGCATAGATGAGACCAAAGGCTTACGGTGCAGGGTGAGGTGGTGCTCGATGCGTTGCTGGCAGGTTACGGTGCAAGCAAAAGAGTCGGTTAGCAGGAGCTGGCTTCGGTCGGCCCGGACTTCTGTGTGGGACGGGGTGGTGCATCGTGAAACTTACGAGCGGTGCTCCCAGCCACAATGCGGTCACGGGTGTCGAAGCCAGCAGCAGCGACGACGTTGGTGAGACCAGGATAGCGAAGTGAAGTGAAGCGAGGGTGTGCACAGTGCCCGCAGGTCACAGTGCAAGCAGCAGCTCGGTGGCGGTGGCGGCGGTGAGACCAGGGTTGCGGTGCGAGATGTGGATGGTGCCTTCTGCGGTGCCGTCGGGACACAGAGCCAGCAATGGAGTCGGTCGCGTTACCCTTCTCTGTGGCAAATGAAACAGCAGTTCCTGAAGCGGTACCCGGAGGTTGGTGTAGTCTTTGCAGTCCCTAAGATTACAGAACAGGAGGCAAGCTCTACTTCAAGTCCTTGGAGATACTCAGCACAAGTAAAGAAAGTTCAGTCCAGTCCTTTCACTGCCCAAGGCAGAAGCAGCAGCTGCAGGCTAACCCAACAAAGCAACAACACAGCAAAGGGGCAGTACTCCTCCTGGCAGCTCTTCCAGCTCTTCTTCTTGGCACGTGCCTTGATTACAGATATTTCTAAAGTTTTGGGCCCCAACATTTATACTCCAAATCCCTTTGTTCTCTCAGGCAGGTAGAGAGTGTCTGTGCTTAGTCTAAACCAGTTCTGTCTTGTCTGGCCCAGCTTCCCAGCAGAAGGTGGAGACCGCAGACCAGGCCCATTCAGGTGCAAGGAAATCTCCTTCCCACTACTCTACATGCAGCTCAGGTCTATTCAGCCCGGCCCTGACTCGTCCCGACTCTCTGGAGCCACTGTCACTCCAAAGCCAGACAGTCAATACACATCTTAGCAGAGGCACACTAGATGGCTAAATAAGAAAATACCTACTTTCTAAAGGTGTTATTTTCAAACACAGAATGTAAAAATCACCCTCAATAAAAGATGCACTTTAGCATTTTGAGTTCAGGCATAATTAACTTTATTTTCCTACCTTGTTCCCAGGGGTAGTTATGTTTATAAGATGTTATAAGCAAACTCCCAATTCTATCCTGTGGGAATAGGTAGCCTTGCAATAGTGAAAAAACGAAAACAGCAGTATCACTATCAGGGCATGCCATACACACATTCAGGCCAAGTCCCTCCTTTCCCATACACTGCACCTTGCCCACAGCAGTACCTTAGACCTACCTTAAGAGTGACCCACATGTAAGAAATGGGAAGGTTAGGGCCTGGCAAGTGGGTGCACTTACTAAGTCGACATGGCAGCACCAGACTGCACACAGGCTCTGCAATGGCAGGCCTGAGTTACCTTTTCAGGGCTACTCGTGTGGGTGGGACAATCAGAGCTGCAGCCCCACTAGTAGAATTTGATTTACAGGCCCTGGCACCCTCAGTGCACTTTACTAGGGGCTTACCAGTAAATTAAATATGCTAATCATGGAAACACCAATCCATAATAACAATTTACAACAGGAGCACTTGCACTTTAACACTGAACAGCAGTGAGAAAGTGCACAGAGACACTAAACCAGCAAAAACAGAGTCAAAACCGGGAGGTCAGAAAGCAAAAAGACAGTGGAAACACACCAAAAGATGCCAAGTCTAACACTCGCTCTAAAAAGACAGTTGCCCTTTCTAATCTTACATGTGGTCAGGATAATGTTTATTTTTAAATAAATTCTGTCTATTATGCATCATATTCTTTTCTCTCTGTATTGAACTGACATTTGAATGTTTTCTCTCCATCTCTCACTAGCACCTTCCACCATCATCTCCAGAAAGAAAACCTGGGCTCATTGTAGATGCCACCAGTGCTTAATTTGTGAAAAGATAAGTGCTAGGGCTCTCGTCAGGAGGCCACTGCAACTTTCACCACACATTGCTCCTGCCGTACCCCAGTGATAGTAACCACAAAATTACTAACCATCACACTCCTACAAGTGTGATAATTCAGACCATTTCAGTCCCCCGTAGCTATTAGAATGGCTTGAGTGGCAAGTAATAGTCATTTTGAATGTATATTGAATTTATAATTAACTTGTTGGGGTCATCTCTAAATTAGCCAGAGAACTCCACCTTGTGGCAGACTGCCACAAGCGCCGGTGTTGACAATTAAGTGCTGGTGCCGAGCATCAGAAACCATCGGCTCAAATTAAGCACTGGATGCCACAGATTAGGCCGCTTGGCAAAATCTTTAGAAAAGCTGCTGTTTGCCTCCATGAAAGTGATTTTAACATGTGTCTTTTTAAATGGAATCTGCAGCCCCTTCCAAGTCTGCCATTTGTAAATTTTCAGACTCGTGGGACCGGTTTCTGCATTAAATGTAGTCATATTATTCCTAGCCCTTTTTCATAACTTCAGGGATCAATTTGCTTTTTGTGCTTCTAGAACTCTGCTAAGTGGGGGTGTGTCAGCATCTAGTCCTGGTTCTTCTGACCTTCCCAGCCCAGATACATGCTCTTGCATTAAGATGATGGTGTGTTTCAGATCCCGCTTTTTAGAATCTACCATGTGTGGATGCTTTTCTGTATTATTATCTCTCTGTTAATCTAGCTTGTAGGTGAATGAGATTTTAGATGATTGCTTTAAATAGGTACCCTTCCTTCTCACTGCACCAGTCTTTTGAAAAAAACAAACGATCTGTAAGCTTTGGTCACTCTTCCATTGTCAGCTTCGGTCTCCAACAATAAGTAGTCAGCAGAACCTAAAGCAGCTTCATGTGCACCCTGCTTTCATTTTTGTTCTGAAAGACTGGTAGGTACTAAAGGAGGTGTGAGGTGCATGTATCATTCTAGTGTGCACCCATCAACAAGGAATTCTGAGCAAGTGTTGCTCATAAGCTCTGGTTGATTAAGTCCTGCCCATTGTACACACCACCCATTGCTTCTACCTGTTGAATGGTTTAATGAGGTACTCAAGACTACCTTCAGGTTTAGCAACGGCCCTGGTGGAGTGCCGAGAAGATGATCAAACTACTATCTAGAGGAAATAGGTCATAACAAGCTTTCCTTTGGTGAATCTGAGATGGATTATTTATAATAGAGCAGCCTGACGGATTGATGGCAGCAGCCCGAATACTCTGCCATCTCCCAGACAGAAACCAGGCACAAGGCCCTGCCCTTTCCTACCCTCACGCGTCCTGGATGGCGGAGCTGTTCGCAGCTGCCAGACACTTGGGTGAGGACCAGGCACAGGGTAGTCTTCTCCACCAGGGATGGTAGTGGAGTAAGTACAAAAGCACCTGCATTTTCTTCAAAGCACTCCATAAAAACACCCAGAATATCTACACAACGCACTAAAAATCCTTGGTGGCCAGAAAGATCTCTGGACCAAGGACAGTTTCCAGCTATAATTGAACACATTTTTACATTTTCTCTGGTGCTGCACCCACCCTTTGGAATTTGCCACAAAAAAAAATCAGGAAAAAAACCATCATGAAAGTTCTGATAGATGCACTAGAAGTCATTCTTCCTACTGTGTATCTATGAGCAGGATTTCCAAGGAGATCTGCTCGCCTTTCTTTTGGTGTCCTACAGGAAAAGCACTGGAGCAATGGTAACAAATGTTCCTTTCTCCCTGGGCCCCTCCAGTGTGTATTTATGCTGAGGAAGTGCGATCCGTCAGTAGGAATCCCCACTACACCACCAGATTTGTGTTAGGTGCATAGAGAGAACGGCCATCTGACAGATGGTTATTCCCTCTACACCATAATTTACTATCCATGGTTTTCTGTCCTGCCAGGAAGTGGGAAAACGGGGCGGATATGCCACAAAATCACCAGAGTTTAGTCAGTGCAACGTGAGATCGCTCCATGGCACATGGTTACTCCCTGGGGCTTGGCTTGACTGGGCATGATGGCGGACGTGATCCATTGAGGGTCCGTGCCCGGGCCCTGACAAGCGCCAACTACCCGTTTCGGCGAGGGACCTGCGGGGACAAGGTCACAGTCGCTAACCGGAACATAGGACCTGAAAGACGTGAGCAGCCAATGGGTGGAGACAAGTGGAGCAGAAGGAAGCCAGGACAGCCGATTGAAGCGCCGAGCAAAGGGGGCCCACCTCACCAGGGACCATCGCGACAAACTACCCAAAGGCCCACCAACTAGCCGTAAAAGTGCGGCAGAGGCAGCTGGGTTCGGCAGGTACCCGGATCGGACCGACCCAAAGTCAAGGCGATAGGACCACCCCTGGTTCACACAGCAATACAAATGGTAAAAAAATTTGGCCAACTTTGCGATTGTCTGGCAGACTTAGACTTAGGAAATCAGGATTATCTCATTTTGTTGCATCTCCTGTTGTAGTCTTAAATTTTCTGTTGATGTTTGTGAAGTACATCATCTCTGACGTGACAGATTTTCCCAATGGTACCAGGGTGAGGGCGGATTTGTATATGGCTGGATCCAAACTGAGGTGTCATGGTGTGCAAAATATTGATGGACTGGGTTGCGGCCCTGAGTAATTACCAGTGGATGAGATTAATCCCAGCATTTCACCCATCACTTTTTTGTGTGCTTCATTGCAGTGCCCTAAGTGTGAAAGGCATACCCAGACATGGGTTCAATTCTCAGTGTGCCACTAGAAACAAGCTAAACCAGATTGAAACACCCCAATCAAGGTGAAACTGGTTGTGAGTTGCTTGCGTTCTAATTCAGGGAGGACCTGGCCTGGCAGTTTGGGCTAGACTGTTCCTTCTTGAGTAAGGTCAAGGCTGATTTGCAAATGGCTGGGCCATACTCAGGTGGCATGCTGTGCAAAACAAGGATGAACTGGGAAGTGGCCTGAGTAACTACTAGTTGCTGAGATTAATTCAAGCATTCCGGCATCACTTTGTTTTTTTGTATTTATTTATTTTATAAGTTTTATATAGCGCTAGCTAGACCCGGTGGATGAGATTAATCCCAGCATTTCACCCATCACTTTTTTGTGTGCTTCATTGCAGTGCCCTAAGTGTGAAAGGCATACCCAGACATGGGTTCAATTCTCAGTGTGCCACTAGAAACAAGCTAAACCAGATTGAAACACCCCAATCAAGGTGAAACTGGTTGTGAGTTGCTTGCGTTCTAATTCAGGGAGGACCTGGCCTGGCAGTTTGGGCTAGACTGTTCCTTCTTGAGTAAGGTCAAGGCTGATTTGCAAATGGCTGGGCCATACTCAGGTGGCATGCTGTGCAAAACAAGAATGAACTGGGAAGTGGCCTGAGTAACTACTAGTTGCTGAGATTAATTCAAGCATTCCGGCATCACTTTGTTTTTTTGTATTTATTTATTTTATAATTTTTATATAGCGCTAGCTAGACCCAGGGGTATCATAGCGCTTTACATACACAGGTGCATAATATAGCATGACAGAGGGATGCATACAGATAAAAGCCAAACATTATAAGTAGTCGTACATTGCATAGCAGGACATAACGGTGCATGAGGATATAAGCAACACATTATAATTTGGCATGCAGTGAAGAATAGAGGGGGGGCTCACAAGGTTGAAAACAGTCCAATCTCCACTTATCCATGATGGACAAATAAGCAGGGAGTCAACTAGGTTATTGGAGACTTGGTTCGTTGACTAGGACGGTAAGGTATACTTCAGTTAGATGGGGGATGGCTGACGTTTACAATACTGGCCAAATCCGAGATTCTCTTGAATAAACTACTGTCTCCTCTGTGTTACCCTGGGCTGTGGCCCACTGCAGTGGACACCCGTCCTCTGAATCTCTGTATTTTCATGAGTTCCTATCTTGGCGTAGATGCTTACAGTGTGACAATATACAAGTATTGCTTTTCTTATCTCGGACAACTTTCCTTTATACTTTCTTTCTTATCCTTTACCTGTCAGGCTCAAAGCCACCAACTTGATCGTTTTTTTCGCGCACAGATTATAGCAATGCCATCGAGACTACATCTGCGTCTAACTTCTAAGAAAGCTCAAATCATCTCCCAGTTGCGACCAGCCCCACTGGCTTCCCATCAAGAAAGGAATAAAATGTAAAATGCTTAACCAGTTTTGAAAGGGCCTTCTTCAGTGCAAGGCCCGTCTTTCTTAACAACGTATTTCTGCAATAATACCCATCTAGGCACAGTTTAAAGGCCTAAAGAGCAATCTGAAGGTGCCAGGCGGACTGGTCTGATAGGTCAGTATTTGAACTGTGATTTTGGGCTGTTTGTTGATTGGTTTTATGTTCTGGTGGGTCGATTTATTTGGGTTTGTTTTCCCCTGTATTACAACAGACATTACTTAACTGTAGCAAGCACAATTATGGCGCTTTAGAACAACTTCTCAATGAATCTTCCTTTTTGCAAAGTCTTCAAAGCCCAGCTCTGAGAAACCTTGTTGGTGCAATCTGCGTTCTATAAATACTTGCTGTCATAACACTGTCTGGATAGGCGTCTGGCCAAACTGACCAGGTTCCCTCAATACCTATTTTAAGTTGCCTTCTGCTGCCCTCAAATGTGAAGAATGAGCGAAAGAGTGAGTCCAACTATGCCCAAAGAAATCCAAATTTCCTCTATTTTCGGGCTCTGAGTCAGGCGACAGCTAGAGAACTCTTTCAACCATGGGTATTTCTGAAACTTAGAGGCCCAGGAGAATCCAGGGTGAGTTAGGTTGGGTCGATCCCACCATGTGTTCTTACCTATAATGGCCTGTGAGCTTTACTTCAAAATTAAACTACCATACATTCCCACTTTTACCCCAAGTGAAACACTGCCTCCCAAGGGTGTATGGACCCAGGGCAAATAATAGAATTGTACCAAAACGCTAAACATGTGAAGAAAGTAATCCAAAACTTTGACTGATAATTTGTGCTGTTTGCGTGATTTTTTTGGCCATAAAGTGGCAAATTGATTCCCGGTTTGAGTAACACCAGGAAAACTTGGACTCGTCACAGCAGCACCTGATAAGAAAGACATTGAAACAACAGCAGATTGCAAAATTCTCTCAGAAGTACAGGTTTCCTAAATGTCATTTAGAGTGAGGCAATATTCTAGATTTTGTTTTAACATGGACGCGACATACATTTTGAAGGTGACAAATCATCTCCCCCTAGTCTTTGTCAGAGAGATGAAGCGGTATTTGATTATCAGTAGTACAGAATGATGTCTGAAGACTAAACTATATTGGATGATAATTGTAGTGTTATGTTAATATAATTTATAATACGCATGAATCACCCCGCAAGATGCATCTCAGCGCAGCAGGGTGCCATACTACACTACTGACTTTTTTCTGCATGATACTGTCTGATGTAGTGATTCATGAATAATACATATGCTGGTGGGGTTAACATAATTGCTTTGCACAGTTCAGCACAATATTGAACCATAAAAGAATGATTTCGCACTAGTGTCTGTTCCTCTTACACCTAGAACCTGTTGGCCGCCCGGAGGGATCGATGGTCAGGGTGACACATATTGCATCTTATTGGCCCTGCCGCGCCCACATCTTTCTAGTGCCAGTGACATGACCCATGGATACAGCAGATGGTCTTTAAGAGGTGGTGAACTATCATGCAACATGGGCACTCCAGACCCGGATTGAGGCCTAGTCTTGAGCTGATCTGAAACCTAAAGTATCCATGTCTTGGCCACACCCCTTATGTGTAGCCCTTGACCATAGTAAAACCTAGCCTGGTACACTTGTTCATTTAGATGATTGGTGAGGAGACAGTCTCCAAGGATCTTACTGCACACAGTTGGCATAGAAAGCATCACAAAATGAACAGGCAGGGTTTTACTGAAAAGATCTGTCCCTCATTACTTGACAATTTTGGAGGATTTTAATATAGTCCATTCACTGCAGGTCCCAATTATCTATACAAGCGGACCATTTCTAAACATCTCACATAGACAATCAGATATGGTATGATGATAAACATTTCTATCCCAACAGATCTCCCCACTTATTCTCCCTATTCTCTCTGCCCTACCCCCGTCCACCCATGCCAGCTCAGGAACACAACTATAAACACAATCTCAGATTGACAACCCAGTCCAGTAACCAGATGAGCACACTATATTATATGAAATATCATAGAGGGACCTGCAGTGCTGTTCAGAGCTCCCAGCATGATAACTTGCACGCCTCTCTCTTACACTTCTTACTCCAGCGCACTGCATCCCATAACACGATAACCACACCTTGATGGTTTACGCATGACGTGGAACACTTTCCACAAAGGATCAAAAAATAAAATCAATGTCCTCAACTACACACTCTACATGGGGTACTGTGCTACTCCTGTAGGCAAGCGCTTCAGATGCCCACATAGGGGGGTAATAAGCACTACATAAATACTGCAATATATTATAGTATTCCATGTTTAATTGTGCTTATTTTGAGTATGGGGTGCTGGACCAGTTTATGTCCCTGAGCCATTTGGACATTTCCCTTTTACTTGATTGCGTAGATTATTGCATCAATAGGTCCTTCTTGCACATAGCTTCTATTATATTTGTCGATTTTGAGCTTATAATCATTTTATGCCAGAGCATAATTTTCCCTTCAAGGTTTTGACATAAATTGTCATCTATGTGCTATGCGCTACAAGCATTGACAAAGCCGATAGGTTTCGCCTAACGTAGAATAATTAGTGCTAGCAATGTTTTTAGACATGTTAAAAACTATTGGGTCTGCTAAAGCTTTTTTGCAACTTTTGAATCGATTGAGCTAGAAGCAGTTTTTTGTTGAAATCTGCAAATTGTATAACAGGATGTGGATGTGCATGTGCAATAAATCCATAATTACTCAATGAAACGCTGCAGTGGAATCGTATAATGCGAGTGACCCTGATTATGGCTACCCGGTATCTAATAAAGTCTTTTGAGCTAGAAAGCAAAGTTGTGCCTGTTTTCCAAAACTTTCAGCTGCCCACAGTCTCTCTTTAGTAAATGTAAATGTGCAATTATTATGTAGCACCCAATATCAGCTTTTAGCACTATCCAAGCACTACCAATTTTGCCAGCTAAAGGAACTTGGTTCTGGGAAAAAAGTGGGTTGTCCAGAATCGCATAATGTATTCAGTGGGGGGAGCCGAAATTAGCATGGTGCTCTTCTGAACCTATGGTAATATTGTATTATTATTTATCATTGTGTATAGTGAAACTTCTCTGGGTTTGAGGCTACTGTGTTTATATGTAGCAAAAGACACACGATTGATGGACGGAATGCAGAACAATTCAAAACATTCACCCCCAGTCAAATAATCTGGGTTAAATGCTCACCATGCCACCCTAGTTTAGACATGGACATATGTAAATCAGTCTTGACCCTGTGCCTCATGGGAACAGTCCAGCCTGAACTGGTCTCAGGATGCTTGTTTCTGGTTCAGGGAAGGCCTGGCTTGGCAGTTCGGGCTGGACTGTTCCTATGAGGCACCGGGTCAAGACTGATTTGCATATAGCTGCGTCTGAGCTGAGGTGGCGAAGTGAGCTAAAGACCAATGATGGATTCAACCCAGATCTGTGACTGGGAGTGAGTGTCTGAAAAGTTTTGGCGCTCCTACCATCATCTCCTTGTGTTTGCTTTGTTTGCTCTAAGTTAGCAGGGATGCCCAAATGTGGGTCCCTTGCTCACTTTGCCACTGGATTCAAGCTAGCCTAGCTGATGAGGGGTGTTACCCTGAAACCGGGCCCAGGATGCTTGTTTCTGGTTCAGGGAAGATCTGGCTTGGCATTTCGGGCTGGACTGTTCCATGAGGCACAGGGTCAAGACTGATTTTCATATAGCTAGGTCTGAACTGAGTTGGCAAAGTGAACTAAAGAACGATGATGGATTCAACCCAGATCTGTGACTGGGGGTGAGTGTCTGAAAAGTTTCTGCGCTCCATCCATCATCTCCTTGTGTTTGCTGTGTTTATATGTAGCGCTCGATTCCTCTACCTTTACCGTTTCTAAGTACTGTGTTTAACATGTGTTTATATTACCCATTGTATAAATACTCATTGTGTCGATCTCTGAAGGAGAAATGGTTACTTGGCCCTTCCAGGATTTGACCATGTGGGCGCAACAGCAGCTGTCATCAGCGCACACTTAAGGGGCATGGTAAGCTTCACCAATAGGAGCATCCACTTTTAAGATCTCACACCCAGGGCACTAGCAAATCCTCTTCTAAGAAAATATCCGTACTTTCTGCTTGCCTCGTGGTGCACTGCTCATCAATAACTACTGAAAAGGTGACACGCTTTATTTGAGTGCCCCCTTTTGTTGCAGCTCAGAGAGCCGGGGTTAATGAAGGGGCAGTGGCTGATGTATGAGGAGACTAGGAGTGGAGGAAGATGGGGAGCATTGGGGGTTGAAGGCAGATTGGAGGGCCGTAGAAGGCTCATGGAGCGCAACTTAATGGTCGAAGCACCAAAGTGGATGCTTTTTTAAGGAATGGGGGAGGTACCTGCCTTTCGTGTTCCCCCAAAACGATCTGTCTGCATGTCACCCATACCATTTAGGGCCAAAAAACACACATTTTCCTCCACACTCTGACGCCACCTACAGCACTATTGAAAATAGCACTTTAATAGGAAAATTAAGGGGCTGGAGGTAAAAGGCAAGCACCAACGAAACAGGAGGGGGTGGGAGGGACAAGGTCAGGCAACCAGGATGGAGGAGGGGGTATGAGAGACTGGGAGGGCTAGAGAGGGCAGGGCCTGCAAACACACGCCCTCTTATGGACTGCTAGTTTAATAATAAAAAAATAGCATGCAGCCTGTGGTAGGACACTGGCTGCAGACCTGGAACTGTACCTGGTCCAAGCTCTAAGGAAGACAGGAAGAACTGAAGAGAAAGTGGAAGCAATAGGGTTGACCAATGATAAGCTAGGAAAAGAGAGTGACAAATAAAGCCTACCATGGTAGGTATTGGGTGTACTTTTTAAGCTTTTTGATTTTGTTCATGTGAGATTTTGCGCATACAGCGCTTGCATTGTCTCAAGCAAAACCTAAAAACGGGTATCGTCGGTCCCATTACTTCGATTTACCACATAAATATTCTGTTGGAAGAAGCTGAGCAATTTGTTTATTCAGAGACATCCCAATGACATTAACAACATCAGTAAATAGGAATCCCCCTAGAGGAGCATCTGGGATTTACTCAGGATGCTACTTCTAAAAGACCATGTCCTAAGAATTTTGTACAGTCCAAGTTGTCTTCTAGCCGGTATTAGATGCATGACTCTGAAACTTGTAATGAATAGTAATATGGTAATTAGATACCAAGTAGTTTTGACTGTCAGCCATTAGAGTGCAGAGCTGTAACACTACATTCCACGAACGAATATATTATTCAGTGGGCCTGCAAACAAAAGCGTATGTGGAGGTTAATGCAACTTAAGTTGAGGATACAGTTGAATCTACTGTACCATGTTCTAAAAGGTTTGAAGTCCTTAGACTGCAGAGTCAGTATCCAGATTGGCTTAGGGCAGTGGTTCTTAACATTTGACTTCTCTGGACCCCCACTTAATTATTACTTGAACCCGGGAAAACCCACTGAACCATTATTGGAATCCAAAGACCCCAATTGAGTCATTACTGGAAACCTCAGACCCAGGCCTATGCATTTTTGATGATTTGAACCGCAAAACAATGCACAAAAAATAAAAAAAGCATTCATCAAATACACAAAGTTTTAAATACTTAATTTATATTTATTTTATTTGTAAACTATATTTAAAAATCAAAATGCTATTTTTTTTAATCTCAATCTGTTTAATGGTCATTTCATCAGTACATAGGAAAACCAACATTTTTATTTTTATTTGAAGGTTGAAGCTTTTCTAAATGAAATTTAGGCCTTTCACCAGCTATGCTATATTCTGTTTGACTTGCACTGCTCCCACGAATCAATCTGAGGATGCTAACCTAGGGGCTGATTAGGGGATGGTAGGCAGACTTTCGAAACGGCTACCGCCTAACAGGCTGTTGGTGGTCCTGACATAGGCATTACAATGAGACCACCACCACAGCGATCGCACTGCCTATATTTTGTATTGGAGTGGGTACTGCTGGCTGCAGCACACTCCTTAAGACAAAATGGGGGCACTCCACATATCCCTGCACTACATGGAGGCACCATGCAGTTTCTGCCACATGGTGTAGGGATGTGTAGGGGTGCACCATAGGTGCCCCCCAGGGCCCCTGTCCGAGGGCCAGGGGAGAAAGCAGGCCCTCCACAAGCCCACAAAGTCCCTCTCTGCCAGCCTTTTCAAGGCGGGGTTAACCGCCATGAAAAGGCAGGCAGAAAGGAACATCATAATCCCTATGGCGGTGCCTAGTAGGCATCGCAACCTTGAAGGGATATGATTCCCCTTCGACACAACGGCAGGCTCAAGGAGCCCGTAGGATGCATGGAGGTCGGTCTTTCCAACCACCAGCAAACCGCCCACCATCCTAATGTGGCCTGGGGTGGGAAACTTGCTTAGGATGGCGGTGGGGCCGCCAACTTTGGGCTGTCGGTGGCGGTCTCACCGCCATCCTAATCGAGCCTACATTTTTTAGCTTCCAATTTCAAATTCCATGACAGTTGTGGAACGTTTTCAAATTTTCGCTTTATAATTTTGCTTTTTTATTTATATACTTTTTATTAATGTGGTAACAGTATTTAATTTTCTAAGCAGTCTCCGACTCCCTGAGTATTCTTGGAGGCTTAGCGTACTCCCATGGGTTCCCGAACCACAAGGGAAGAACCACTGGCTTAAACAATTTAAATAGATTATTGTTCAGTTAAGAAAATTTTTATTATAAAACTCAATACTGCCATCTAATCATAAACCCCACCAGCCATATTGGGAATTCAAAGAATGTTATCTGTGTTTCTGTAGAAGACGAAGTGAGGTAACAGGACATTTTCAATGTAATTCCAAATAATGCTGAATGCTCTAGGTGGCTTTTTGGAGCCAACTACATAACTAGGCCTCTGGGATGTAGAGCTTGCAGCAATTGAAAAATAGCATTCTGACCACCTGAAACTCCCTCCTGAAGTCTTGGGCTAGCTACTTTGAATATATATTTGTGAATTGTGTACAACAGCCTTGTGTAATTAATATTGAGAATACAATTAGAGTACCAACGATCCACTCATTTACTCTCTTGTATTACCTGAAAAGTGTTTTAAATAAATATTGATGATCTCAATAACCCTGGAGCAACGTAGCAAAACATCCATGGTATCTTAAGGCAAGTAACCGGAGTCTTGATGATCTTCTTTCGAAGATGGTACCTAATTTTGAAGTTATCAAATGAGTAAAACCCCACCTAACATAATCTGGAGGGGAAGAGGGGAATTCATATCTTATATGTAGCTCCTGGTGCATGCAGTAATGCATGTGACGTGAGGAAGAAAAGAGTAACCTACTTGAAGCTTTTAAATCAAAACATGCAGAAATCATCCTGTCTCGGCTTGAAATAGGTGCTTGCCCCCACTCCCATCAACCACCGGTCCGGAACATTATTGGCTGCCCCGATCACCACTGTCCCATGATATTGCCATGCAGGATGTTGTCCATACTAGTGTGACAGGAGCCATTCCACCCAGGATTGTGAGCACCACATGCATGGTGCCCAGTTGTAACACTATCACCAGCACAGCCAATCCCTATGGACACCCCAACAGTAACAATTACATGTATAAAGGCTACAGTTGGATTCGAGGATATACAGTCGAGGATACCCTGATTCAAGCACCGAAGGATTCCAGAATTTTCTTCAGGATTTAAGGCTCCTGTGGTCTCTAGGCACACGTACAGCGTGGACAGGTGCTTGGCTTTGCTCACTGTTTATGAGAAGAAGTCTGCAGTTGGACTCTGCTCTTCACCTGTATTCGTGGCTATCAGGCAGAGACAGTCTTATTTCTCAGATGTTGTTTGCTGGTCTTGCAGCTTGTTTTGTTGTGTTAATTCCAAATATTCCCACATATCTTTGGAACTCTGGAAAGAATTTCCCTGCACCCATTTAACGCTTTGACCTCTTTTAGGGCTGTCTTCTAACACCACAGGTTAGTGATCAATTAGGGAGATTAAGATCAGTTTCTCTGGATTGTGAAACTACTGTTGGATTCTTGAACTGCCCCTTGCACCTATGTTCAGTAACTCTGCCTCACATTCTATGTTGTTGTTGGGACTGGAAAATCCCCAGCTTTGTGTATTCTTGTGGGCCCCTTCCCTGAGTGCCCAACTGTAAGTATCTGGTGTCCTGGTCTTCACACTAATCTAGGCCTGTCCCTTGCCAAGTCATGTCCTACCCCAGTCTTGTGATGTTAGAGGGAGTGCTCCAGACATGCCCTTGTTTTACTGACAACGGAAGGCTGTTCTTGTCATGTATTTAGCATGTGCAGTGGTGGCAGCATACTTTTTTGTGAATCCATAGTTGTAACCAGACTTTTGAATTTGTGTCACTGGAGTGGAGGTCTACTGGCCCACTCGTGTTAAGTTTCACTTCTATGGGTAACCCATATCCTAGAGCTGATATCCCAATTGTATGTTGTGTTTTGTTTAAATATGTGGTCTGTGTGGTTTATTCATTGTGTACAAGTGAACCTGGGGTATAGTGGACTGTGTATCAAATTTTGGAAGCCCCTTTCCTGTTCCTGTGTACATGATGGAGATGAGGCAGTTTTCCCAGACAGTAGAAGTGTATTGCTGACATTCCTTAAGCTGGAGGGAGGAGACCTAGACACAGAAGTGGGGACAGAGGCGACGAAGCTCCTTTACATATTCAATTGGTCCTTTTACTGAGAGGAGCTGCTGATTAGTCTTCCTATAGCACTGACATTTGGTAGATGGTGAGGGTGAAAGGTTGGACTCCAGTCTGTTATTCAAGGCAAAAAGAACCCTTTTGGATGAGGCCAGCCCTTTGTCTCTTTCCTGATCACTGTTAAGTGTTGCTGTTATTAGGCAGGTGTTGAAAACTCACACATCTATGTGACTCTGTTTTGGGAACTGAAGTTTGGAGACTACCCTGCTGTGAGGAGAATCAATCTACACCCAGGGTGAGTTTGAAGACTATCCTAGACACACCATGTGAAAGAAGAACCACCCATTACTGGTTCTGAAAGTGCAGACAGTAAATTCATGTTTTCTGCCTACCTTTCATGTATAAAAGTGGAAACCACTGACCTGCTTGTTCCATTTACAAATTCTCTTTGACCAAGGAACAGGAATGCAGGGTACTCTGAGGACTGCTATGCATCCAGAGCTGGTGTCTGTCTGACAGCCAGCTTCCAAGAGGTATGGGGATATCACCTGAAGTGTTGACTTGCTAGAAGAGCCTGTTCCTCTGACCTGAGTGCCTAGAAGCCAGCATGCTTGCTTAGAGAGGGCAGGAGCCCGCCCACCCTGCAGGAGATGTGACTGCACTGGCAGTGCCAGAAGAACCCTGATTCTGGTGGTTAAGGGTCTTCCAGGAGACCGACAACTGTGATCGATCTGCAAGCCCTGTGCGTGTGGGGACCATTCTTTCCGAGATCATGGTTCCAAGCAGGAAGCACAGAAAGTGGTTGTTGCTGCTGTGACCCAGGTTGTGCTGAAGCGGATTTCATTGCTGTGACCAAAGTTGTGCTTTGGCAGATTTTGGTGTCTCAACTTAGGAATTGTGCCCAAGCCACATTGTACCACCACAGCCAAGAACTGTGCCTGAGATGCACTCTGATACTGCATTTGAAGACTGCCTGCTGCTGCCATTGTGTTACTCTGACCCCGAAGCCCTGCGGCACCTCACTGTGAGACCCAGAAGCAGGCTTTTCTCCTTCCATGAGCTTATGTTGATGTCCAGTGCCTGCCCCCATCTGAGAGGGTGTGAGGCATCTGCCCATTTCTGTATTTTCTTGCAGTCCACCCACAAAGTGGCCAAGCCTACAGCTGGCACGTCTTCTCCCAGAAACATGACAGAAAATAGACGTTAGCTGCAGTTCTCCAACAGCTGCCGAAAGAGAACAATGAGACTGAATCCAAGGGGGCTATATTGAACTGAGCACTAACATACTGATCTGGGATATTTTATAATCTACACCAAGCCTTATTAAATGCCTAGTAGACACGGCAAAACTTAGGAGGACCTGTCTAGACTCATGAGAGGGGGATTTCGAGACCTCATAAGCAAATGTCCCCAGTCTCCAGGGCTGAGGGCCCGAACCAACAGCTTTAACAACTGCGTATGGGGAATTGGAACAAGACCAGTCTCACTATGATTACATTGGCTCTGAAAAAATAAAGGTGCTGTGTTATTGGTATATTGAGTGTTTACTAGAATGCCCTTTTTCTAGAGCACTTCTTGAGTATTTTTTCAGTTCATTCAGAATGTTACCATATAGGTGAAATCCATGTAAAACGAACAATAGCATGCAATCGAAATTGATGCAAGAGCAGAAAATAACAGTAATCTTGTGTTCTGTTTAACACCAAAGACTCAATAGTCATAAATAGTTCCTGTTTTCATTTTCTATTTTTAGTAAATTTTGTTGGGGGGGGGTTTCAGCGTTTTCAATACCTCAAAAACAGTGGTTTTCAGTTGTTACACATTTTTGTGCCATTAAAAACAACCGAAATAGTGCTTTTCTGGTGTTTACGGAATGTTTAGCTTTTATTATTGCTTGCGTACTACACTGATTGTGCATGTGTATATAGTGTAAGTACAGGATATATGAGGTCCAAATATATTTTTACAAATCAAACTTACTATAGTACACCATACAATACTTCTTTAGTGACTTTTTGGTCATGCATGCTCACTGTTTTCTTCCCATGTAAACGTTTATCTGTGAAAAGGCCCTGTCAGTATTGGCACATGAGACAGGCAATGCTAAATCAGCCAGTACACAATGTGCTATCTCTGGCCACTGACATAGCTTTCCATGCCGATACTGGTGTACCTAAAGGTAGCAATTCCCTGGGACAGGTTCTGCAACGTATGTGTTGAACTGGGTGCATGTGCCCTCAGTTGTTGAAGCAGTCAAAAATGGAGCAGTATTTTTCAAAGTCTGGAGAAAATTCCCCTTTACGGAAGGGATCTAGAACTTGTGCAGAGTACCTCAGTGAGGCTTAATTGACTTCAAATGCCATGGTTGGTGAATGGATATTTCTATGCATCATTGAAAGCCATTTCTCATGAACTGTAAAATAACATTTCCTGAATTGCTCCTCAACATTTCTTTGCTTACAAAGTGGCAAGAATTCTAACATGGAACATGTTGAGGTGCCAAAGTCACTAAAAGTGTCACTCAGCCTACTCTCAAGGAGATGTGAAACATCTACACCAATTACACTGAACGCTTGGTAGACAAGGGTGTTTTCCGATTCTAACCTTTGATTATGTCCTGTACAGCACTCCTGTTTTCCCGTAAAAATCTAAGAATGCAGTAGAGTGTACTTTTTTAAAAGATCCGCACATTTCATGCCTTGGGCATTATCACTAAGCAAAAATGCTGTAAACGGTCCCCACATGGATAATGTCGAATTCACTGCCTCTAGTCCTGTGAACCACCTGCTAAATAACACAATTTCTGATGACTCTCTTCGAGGCCACACAAAGCACAAAATTGAGAAATGTTCGCATTTTAGTTCCCACACATAACGAAACGGGGCACCATAATGGACTACAAAGTCAATAGAATTCTTTGTTAACTCTGCAGATTGTAAAGATGCTTTCAGCATACCATCTAGCAAGTGGCAAGGATCTTTTACACGGAAGCACTTCAGTTCAGGTATCTATTTTGACAGGTCATCACACAATGTTTTCGTATACGTAGCTGAATTACTGCAAATACAAACAATATCACTCAAATCTTTGTTGAACTTGGTAAGAAGTGTTTGTAGCAGCATTCCAAGTGACACTGCGTTCCTTGTTTTCCAAACGTCTGGTGTCACGTTTTCACCACTATCTCAGATGTTTGGTGATGGCACTCTTTTCACATATACCTGTCACTACACCTTGCATTTAATTTTAAAGCTTGGGGTGTTTGGCAATTCACTTACAATCAATACTGACTTGCTAGAAAAGGGGCTGATGATTTTCAATGCCACCAGCTCTAACTTTAACAAATGTGAGACCTATTGCATTGCAAATGCTTATTTCCCTTGTTTTACTGGTCTGTCCTCCTATTCCTCACTGTGTTTCCTGATGATAAAATGCCATCAGGAATCAATTCCACTTTAATGTTCGGGTTGATATTGATCATTTGTTTAACCTTCTTGTTCTCTATTGTAACACATTCTAAATGTTGTGTTGGTGTTTATTGAGTTAGATAAAAGAAGAGCTTTTTGTTTCTGTTTTAAAATGAGCTTAATACTATCAGCAAATAATTCAGATTCAGTCTGACTTTTGGGCATAATTTGTACTCGAAAGTTGTGTCAAAAATGTATTTAAGTGGATAATAAACCTCTTTTGCTGCATCATTTTGCTATTGATATGCAAGGCTTCTACTCAGACTCTTACAAAACATCGATAGCTCAATACTATAGCCTGGGAAAGCTGGATTTCATGGCTTGGCTCAGTGCTAGCAATTTATGCATCAACAGGCACTGGAAAACAATGATATTTGTGCCAACAGAGCTGTGCAAAATGGTATTTTGCACTATTTGTGCAAATGCTATTTGTGCTCGAGAGCTAGATAGCATTTCCCGGTACTGGTGACATTTGTGTAATCCGACCACAGGCTTTGGAGTAATTTGTAAGAGACAGAATTTCCTTCCTTTATTGAGCCATCACTGTGAATGGGTAACTGTCTGTTGTGTGTGTTACAGACAGAAGAATAAATACACTTGCCTGCAACTACATATCCTTGAGCATTGGGTTGAATTTATATTCCTTCAGACTCCACTGAAAGCATCAGTTTACCTTTGTTTTAACATTGTGAAGGAAAATAATTGAGTTAGGAGCCAGTGGCATGAGCTGAGGAAGCTTATAGTATGAGCATGGAGTGCTGAAGTCAACAGCTAAAAACAATCTTATAACCCAGAATGTTTTTATAGAAGCTAATGAACAATTTGCAGGTTAATAAATGCAGTGGAACTGATAATATTCAGAAAGCTATATTATATTTTATTATTATCATTATTATTATGTTTCTTATATAGTGCCTGAATCGACCCCCGAAGGGGTATCTCCGCGCTTGCCTTGGGAACCCGTCCTGGCTTTTCCCTGTGAGATAGACCCTACAGGGCATCCCCAAGGTGAAAGCCAGGCATCCCGCCGCGGGGGGCCGTTGTGGAGATTAAGCAAGCTTAATGCCCAGAGTTGCAGAGTGTGAACCCATGATTAGGTCAGGCACCGAAGCGAGAATTATCGAGTCCGTGGACATTTGAGCTCAAGACCCTGCCGCGTCGGGAATTGAACCCTGGTCCCGGGTCTGACCTCTGCTTCAGGGTCTGCCTGTTCTAACCAGTGAGCCACACTTCTCCACTGTACTTGGAATTTGAGGCATCAGCCCCATGTGCATATTGAAAGGCTGCATTGACTCTAATCTGGAGTAGCTAGTGAGGGGTGTCATATCGTCATTATTTATCAAGGGTTTGTTTTTCTTTTGGCACTAATTTCAGGTGCACTTTTCATAATTTCCCATCTTCTCTTGGAGCTTGGTTTGTTCCCTCAATACGTATGCTGAAGAGAATACATTCCTTGCACTGAATGGAAAGCTGTGCTTCTCTCTCAAGGGATCTCCATTGATAATCCTAAGTAATGAAGAGGCCTGCCCACGTGTTGGGACCCTGAAGCAGTTCTTTCAGTCACCTCCGCTTCACCTTACTTTGGAAAGGCCAGAAGACATTTGTGACACAAATGTAACATTTTACAATATTAAAACAGGCTGTATTGCCAAGCGTAATGCATTACTTTAAAAACTAGAATGAACAAGCATTGGCATAGCCAATAGGTCTCGCCTTTGGTGGTGGTGGTGGTGGACGGGGTCTTGGTGGTGGACGTGGTGGTGGGGATGATGTGGTGGTGATGGACGTTGTGGTGGTGGACGTGGTGGTAGTGGTGGACATGGTGGTGGTGGACGTGGTGGTGGTGTACATGGTGGTGGTGGACGTGGTGGTGGTGGACGTGGTGGTGGACGTGGTGATGGTGGTGGATGTGTTGGTGGATGTGGTGGTGGACATGGACTTGGTAGTGGACGTGGTGGTGGTAGATGTCGTTGTGGACGTGGTGGTGGTGGTGGACGTGGTAGATGTGGTGGTGGATGTGGTGGATGTGGTGGTGGTGAACGTGGCGGTGGTGGTGGACGTGGCGGTGGAAAAAACACCTTCGCAACCACAAACTAAATGCATATTCAAAGAAAGGAAAAGGTGAGTGAAAGAGTCATTTTTATTTCTTCCTGAAAGGGCCAATGCAATGTAACTTTGTTATACAAGACAGCAGCAAGAAAGACTGGTCTAACATTATTCGGCTTGAATTTTGTTTATTAAAGATGTCACTAAAATATTGTTTCCTCTTTTTCCTTTTTCAGTTTTGTGATCCTTGGTCTAAAGATGCAGGGGTTAGAAGCATTTTCTAAGTCTTATTTCATTATTTTATAAACTGTAGCGAATCAGGAAAATTCAAAATGATATTTGATATTTTGGCTACGTTTGATTCTTTTACTGATAGCTAGAATGGCTGGTTTCATAAGAAGCTTTCCCAAGGGTTGCAGTCTCCTGCAACTGTAGAAGTGCTTCTCTCCCTGGGCGGTGAGGTACAACCGGAGGGAGCAGCACACCAGGGACACACAGTAGGGGCTCTTCATCTTTGGCAATAATTTGCCGCCCAGTGTCACACCTGCTTACCGGGCAACCCGCACCAACCGTTGAGGCTTCTGCTTGTGTGGCTGCTGCTTCAGAAGAAGCCGTGGTTTTATCTGCAGCCTTAACTTTTCCGATCTTGGAGCTGGTCAGGGACACTATTGGCAGTAAGAAGTTTAGTAGACTTTCCATGCTGCTTCTGCCTCCTCTGTCAAAGCATGCAACTCTCAACCAAGGAATTGCTCAGATACATTTACAAGGTAGGAGTTTACTGGATTACAATGACACTGCTGCAGAGGGAAGCATGCAGGGCAAATTGGTACCTGTTGCTGTCTCAAAATTATCGACAAATTTAGATAGTTTAAATCTTTTTTTATTTTTTTCTTCCTAAACTAGTTTTACTTGACTTCATTTTTGGTTTGTAATTATGGTGTTGGTGCATTATGGTTTGTTTATTTTCAAATGCAGATAACAATAACCAGTCTGATTGTTATGAGGCAGGTACAGACAAGTTGACTCCTGAGAGTTTTCAGTGAGTCTTTAGAAGCAAGAATTGTGCCTCCTTTGCAGAAAGGTTGGTTAAACCTTTAATATTTTGCTCGCAAAATAGGATCCAGCTATTGAGTTTCTGAAGCTTTAACACAGATTCTCATTTTGAATCTTGTAGAAGAGTGGCATACTGGCTATGTTATAGGAATTTCTCAATAGATATTTGGCCTTAAGTTTACTTTTAATACATTTGCTTCTCAAACTACCAATCAATAGCTGCTTTCCAATTCAGTTCTTAAGTTAAGCTCTATATATTTCCTTAGCCTGTGTACTTGATGCCTGAATGATTAGAATTAGAATTTTGTGATGCTCTGCTGATTGCTGTAAAGTGATTGTGCCACACTTTACTCTACATGTTTAAACTGTACCTTTAAACTCAAATGGTTTTTCATGTGTGAGAGAGAATAACCATCTCTAGACCCTTTTTCCTGCAGATTTACAGCGAACAGATACAGTAGTGGGGTCAAAGGCCTGCTTCTTCAAATCACTTGCGCTCACATATGTATTTCTGATCTTTTACAGCCTTGAAAAAGCCCCGGCGCAAATCGCCATAGGGGGCGAAACACGTGTCGGCTGTTCATGTTTTTATCTAAATTAATAAAGAGCAAATTTTCTACATAATATGGACTTCTGACTCTGAATACATGAGTAAGGATTCAGCCTAAGGATATTAAGAACCTTTGCTAAACACACTCACTACCCCCTTTAAGACTTTACTGTTTAAAAACTCAAGAGGTCCAGAGTTTTTTTGAGTGTGTTCTCCTTAAATAACAATACATGAAAACTGATATGGACTTGGCATTCCCTGTGGACCACTCTCCTTCCCTAGAAACCAGTACGATTGTATGTTTCTGAGTAGAACAGGCCAGCACTTTGTTTTCCCCAAGAGTGCAATTTTGTCCTGTTCCAGCTCCCAGAAAGATTGGGGTGAGGAATCCGTTTATTTGGCCTAGAACTCAAAGGTTAAAGGACTAAAATTACAATTTTCCACTTAGTACTTTGTATTCTTGGTTTCCCTAAGAGCTAATATTTAGGTAGTTCCGATGCACTATCTTTCAACCGCTAGACGGGTTCCTTAAAAGGGTAATGGTCTTGTCTCAGAAGAAAAACTGCTGGTAGTAAATTACCTCTTTACTGACATTACCACTCTGCTGGGTGATAAGCTAGATACCACAGTTATACCGTTTTACTACTGACACTACCTATACTACACTCAAAGGAGGCACAGCTGGTTCTGGCTTTGACACCATTTTAGACCATGTCAGAATTGATATACATTCGTGGTAAGTACTACAATGTTTGGACAGTCTTTTTTCCTGTTGTCAAAACGCTGGCTGAAATGCATTTAACATTTGTGGTAATGTTGCTAGCAAATAGTTTTTTTTTTGCTCCGGAGTGCCCATCAATATTTTTAATTGACAGCTTTTGCTATCATTATCATGATTTCTGGAAGGAGACTAGCAGGTTTTTAGGTCTCTTTGAGACATGCTGTATTCGGCTACGGACTTGAAGCTCCGCCCATCTTTTCAATTGGCACCTGTTACTGTCCTTTCGAAATGGTTGCTTTTGATTCGTTAATAGGCTTAGTAGTCCCTCCTTAGTACCTCTTTGTTTCCTTTTGCAACCTCCCATAAGGACTGGCCCTTTTACGTCTGTTCTACCTCTATATAGCTTGCATTAGCCCTTCGGGAGATCTCTTATTTTAAATAATTTAAACAGCACTTGCGGGACGCCAGCTTTAGCAATTGGGGCCACTTTTTGTTTGTACTTGCAGCGCACCATGCATGCTGTTAATTTTACAATGGGGCCATATACACCACTCGTGGGATGGGCCCGCAGCTTGCCCAACTCGTTTTTTTTTAACCTTAAATTATGGCACCCAACTATGTTTTTTTTTACATTAAATCATGGCAGCTGCGCGTCTTATGTGCAAGTCCCCCAACTCATTGTTTTTTTTTAGGTCGAAACCTGCATTGCAGGGCATGGCCCTGCTGCAGGCAAAGAGATATTGTGAGCAGGGGATTTCAGTATGGCATGAAGCCACGCCCCTTTTTTCCATTGGCAGGCCTCTTGAAACGGAGGCCTGCCATTGGAAAAAGCTCCTGTTTAGCAGATTTGTCTGCTCTGGATCCCACCTCTCGAGGACTCAATGACCTGCCTTACGGTAGCACGGCAATATTTTCAGAAATATTGCCTTGGCAACCATGAGGCAGGTCAGGGAGTCCTGGAGGGCCAGGAATCAGTATCGTGCAGCTGCAAGTAACAATTATCACAGCATGAGACCCCACTTATCACAGCATGTCAACAGGCGCCCCAGGCTGCTGGAGCACTCAACTATAATTAATGTGCAGTTGAGTGCTCCAGCAGTGTGGGGCGCCTCTCTGCATGCTGTGATAATTACCACTTTGGGGCCTCATGCTGTGATAATTAGGGCGGCATGCTCTATTTGCAGCACTTAACATTTTAAAAGAAGGCGAAGCAGCAACATTCATTGGAGACACTCACCCTCACGCCCTCACCCCCCTCACTCGCCCTCACACACCTCCTCACTCTCACACACCCTTACACTCCCTCACCCTCTCACCCTTACATACCCTCTCACCCTCACACACCCTCTCACCCTCACACTCCATCACCTTCACACACCCTCTCACCCTCACACCCCCTCACCCTCACACCGCCTCACCCTCGCACCCCCTCACCCTCACACCCCCTCACCCTCACACTGCCTCACCCTCACACCCCCTCACATACCCACACACACCCTCACTCACCCTCACACCCCCTCACTCACCCTCACACCCCCTCACTCACCCTCACACCCCCTCACCCTCACTCACCCTCCCACCCCCTCACCCTCACACCCCCTCACTCTCACACACCCTCACCGCCCTCACCCTCACACCCCCTCACCCCCTCTCACCCTCACACACCCTCACTCACTCTCACGCCCTCACCCTCACACCCCCTCACCCTCCCTCACCCTCACACCCCCTCACCCTCACACCCCCTCACCCTCTCACCCTCACACATCATCACCCTCAAAAACCCTCACCCTCACACACCCTCACACACCCTCACCCTCACTCACCCTCACACACACTCACCCGCATAGCATAACAAGACCTAGCATAGCATAACGAAACACAGCATAGCATAGCATAACAAACAAAAGCATAGGATAGCAAAAGCACAGCATAACACAACAAAGCATAGGATAGCAAAACAAAACATAGCAAAACAAAACAGAGCATAGCAAAACACAACAAAGCATAGCATAGCATAACAAAACAAAGCATAACAAAACAAAGCATAACAAAACATAGCATAACAAAACAAAGCATAACATAACAAAGCATAGCAAAACAAAACATATCATAGTAAAACAAAACATAGCATAGCATAACATAACACAACAAAACATAGCAGAACAAAACATAGCATAACATAACATAAAACAAAGCATAGCATAACAAAACATAGCATAACAAAACATAGCAAAACACAGCAAAGCATAGCATAGCATAACCAAACAAACCATAGCATAACATAACAAAGAATAGCAAAACAAAACATAGCATAGTAAAACAAAACATAGCATAGCATAACATAACACAACAAAACAGCAGAACAAAACAGCATAACATAACAAAACATAGCATAACATAACATAAAACAAAGCATAGCATAACAAAACATAGCAAAACACAGCAAAATATAGCACAGCGTTAAACAAAACATAGCATAGCATAACATAACACAACAAAACAGCATAACATAACAAAACATAGCATAACATAACATAAAACAAAGCATAGCATAACAAAACGTAGCATAACAAAACATAGCAAAACACAACAAAATATAGCATAGCATAACTAAACACAAGAAAACATAGCATACATAACAAAACAGCATTGCAAAGCATAGCAAAACATAGCATAAGAAAACACAACAAAACATAGCATAGCATAACCAAACACAACATA
This sequence comes from Lissotriton vulgaris, assembly GCF_964263255.1. Taxonomy (NCBI): domain Eukaryota; kingdom Metazoa; phylum Chordata; class Amphibia; order Caudata; family Salamandridae; genus Lissotriton; species Lissotriton vulgaris. The sequence continues at coordinate 814,637,441 of NC_141696.1, read as the reverse complement.
GCATAGCATAACAAAACAAAGCTTAGCATAACAAAACATAGTATAACAAAGCACAGCATAGCATAACAACGCATAGCATAATAAAACACAACAAAACATAGCATAGCATAACAAAGCATAGGATAGCAAAACTAAACATAGCATAGCATAACATAACAAAACAAAGCATAGGATAGCAAAACAAAACATAGCATAGCATAACAAAACATAGCATAACAAAACATAGCATAACAAAACACAACAACACATAGCAGAACAAAACATAGCATAACATAACAAAGCATAGCATAACAAAACAAAGCATAGCATAACAAAACAACAAAACACAACAAAACATAGCATAGCATAACAACACACAACAAAACATAGCATACATAACAAAACATAGCATTGCGAAGCATAGCAAAACCTAGCATAGCATAACAAAGCATAGCATAGCATAACAAAATACAACATAGCATAGCATACCAAAACACAACATAGCATAGCCTAACAAAACAACGTTTGGCATGGCATAACAAAACATAGCATAACAAAGCATAGCATAACAAAGCATAGCATAACAAAGCATAGCATAACAAAACATAGCATAGCAAAGCATAGCATAATAAAACAAAACATAGCATAGCAAAACAAAGCATAGCATAATAAAACAAAACATAGCATAGCATAACACAAAATAGCATAACAAAGCATAGCATATCAAAACACAACAAAGCATAGCATAGCATAGCATAACAAAACACAACAAAGCATAGCACAGCATAACAAAACAAAGCATAGGATAGGAAAACTAAACGGAGCATAGCATAACAAAACAAAGCATAGGATAGCAAAACAAACATAGCATAGCATAACAAAACATTGCATAACATGACAAAACATAGCATAACAAAACAGCAAAACACAACAAAACAGAGCATAGCTTAACAAAACACAACAAAACATAGCACAGCAAAACATAGCACAGCAAAACAAAACATATAATAGCATAGCAAAACATAGCATATCAAACACAACAAAACATAGCATAGCATAACAAAACATAGCATAGCAAAACAAAGCATAGCATAATAAAACACAACACATAGCATAGCATAACAAAGCATAGCATAGCATAACAAAGCATAGCATAACAAAGCATAGCATAGCAAAACATAGCATAGCATAGCAAAACATAGCATAGCATAACAAAGCATAGCATAACAAAGCATAGCATAACAAAAAATAGCATAGCAAAACAAAGCATAGCATAGCAAAATATAGCATAGCATAACAAAGCATAGCATAGCAAAACACAACAAAACATAGCATAGCATAGCAAAACAAAGCATAGGATAGCAAAACATAGCATAGCATAATAAAACAAAGCATAACAAAACATTGCATAGCATAACAGCTTAACAAAACACAACAAAACATAGCAAAACAAAACAAAACATATCACAGCCTAGCAAAACATAGCATAGCATACCAAACACAACAAAACATAGCATATAGCAAAATATAGCATAGCAAAACAAAGCATAACGCACACAACCACACACACACAACCACGCACCCACAACCACACACACAACCGCACACACAACTATCTATCTATCTATCTATCTATCTATCTATCTATCTATCTATCTATCTATCTATCTATCTATCTATCTATCTATTTATCAATCAATCTATCGCCCTCACTCTATCTATCTATCTATCTATCTATCTACCTCACTCTATCTGTCTATCGATCTATCGCCCTCACTCGATCGATCTATCGCCCTCACTCTATCTGTCTATCTGTCTATCGCCCTCACTCTATCTATCGCCCTCACTCTATCTATCTGTCTATCGCCCTCACTCTATCTATCTATCGCCCTCACTCTATCTATCTATTGCCCTTACTATCTATCTATCGCCCTCACTCTATCTATCTATCTATCTATCTATCTATCTATCTATCTATCTATCTATCTATCTATCTATCGCCCTCGCTCTATCCATCGCCCTCGCTCTATCCATCGCCCTCACTCTATCCATCGCCCTCACTCGATCTATCGCCCTCACTCTATCTATCTATCTATCGCCCTCACTCTATCTATCTATCTGCCTCACTCTATCTATCAATCTATCTATCTTTTGCCCTCACTCTATCGCCCTCACTCTATCTATCTATCGACCTCACTCTATCTTGCTATCGCCCTCACTCTATCGCCCTCACTATCTATCACCCTCACTCTATCTATCTATCTATCTATCTATCTATCTATCTATCTATCTATCTATCTATCTATCTATCTATCGCCCTCACTATCTATCGCCCTCACTATCTATCGCCCTCACTCTATCTATCTATCATTCTATCCATCTATTTATCTAGATACTGATCGCCATCACTCTATCTGTCTAGCTATCTATCGCCCTCACTCTATCTATCGCCCTCCCTCTATCTATCGCCCTCACTCTATCTATCTATCGCCTTCACTCTATCTATCGCCCTCACTCTATCTATCTATCCCACTCACTCTATCTATCGCATCACAAGAGCATTACTCAGCACCACCACAGCATCACTAAGGGGCACAACAACATCACTCAGCGCCACCACAGCATCAATCTGTGCAACCATTCAACACCAACTGGGTCAAATATGTTCTCTCAATGTTTCAAGCTTTATTACAAATGTCACAAAAAGAGGTTAGTATTTCACTTCTGTTCTTGGATTTTCGTCACAATAAAATACACTGAACATATTCTTCACAAAAGTTATTTACAAAAGTTTAAGCTATTGCCATTATAAATTACAATAACTTTTATTTAAGTATTAATTATTTAAAAAATGAAAAGCCATTGTTATTTGTAATATCAATACATCTAAGTCACTAAGTCACGTGAATACAACACATATTGCATTACAAATGCTATAGGTGTCACAAGTTATAACTATTGGCACTGTAAATGACAAAGCTATTATTTTTGCTATTTTCAAAACCAGCACATAAATAAAAAATGTGAAATTTACAATACGAATAGCTCAAACTTTCCTAATGCGAGACCTTATGCATTGCAAATGCTTGTTTAACATAAAATGTGGACGTGGTGGTGGTGGACATGGTGGTGGTGGTGGGCATGGTTGTAATGGACATGGTGGTGGTGGACATGGTGGTGGTGGTGGTTGTGGTGGTGGTGGATGTGGTGCTGGTGGATCTTGTGCTGGTGGGTGTGGTGGGGTGGTGGACGTGGTGTGGTGGTGGTGGACGTGGTGGTGGTGGTGGTGGTGGTAGACGTGGTTGTGGTGGTGGACATGGTGGTGGACGTGGTGGTGGTGGTAGACATGGTGGTGGTGGTGTTAGACATTTGTAAAACACACGTATCACCCAAAGGCTCTAAATAACCCCTGTTTATTGTTATGCAACTCCACTGTAATTCAATGTTGGTCCTGGAGGGCTGGATCCATGCCCGATTTTTTGCATATCCCCGTTTAGATAAATGCATTTATCTTAAAATCTGGCATGGATCTGGCCCTCCAGGAACGTCTTTAGAGAACCCTGCCCAACTCTATTGTACTAATTTTATCGACCTCAGAACGATGAAAGACTGACTGTACCCCGCCAAAATTTGAACTTGGGAACATGAGGTCAAACCCAGGCCCCTTCGGTGGACACATTTGTCCACTAAGCTACCTGGTCCAGCACTCCATGACATGGGAACCTAGGAGTGGCGTGATCCGGGGCCACTTTGCTACTAGGCTAATGGAGACCCAGGAATCATAGACGCCTTTAGAGCTGTTGGACTGGAGGAAAAAAGGATTATAGAAGACCTTCCTATAGACCTTCTGACCGCCGGTACTACCACCAGAGGGTTCAAACTCCTCAATGAATTCCGGGGCATCAATAACAGCTGCCTCAACAGCCACACAGACCTCCATATCACAGATGTTAATCAAGAGGTAGAGGAGGTCAGAAACCATCCGGCCACACCAGCAAACCAACTATCGGAGGCAAATAAGGAGTCAAATCTCCCCCCTCCTCCTTTTTCCACTCTGGGAGGGGAAAGCATAGCATCTTTCCCGCAAGAGTGTCAAAGAAGAACCACTGACAAATGGGTTCTTAATATTGTAAAACATGGACATTGTCTCAGATTCAAGTGTCCACCACCATCTGTTCCACCTAAGAAACCTTCCCTATTCCACCAGGAAAACACCAACAAGATGTTTCTGTCCTCTTGCAGAAACACACAATGGAAAAGGTACTTTCTCACCTGAAAGAAATGGGAATTTATTTACGTTACTTTCTGTTGAAAAAGAAAGGGCCCAAAAACAAGCCCAGAACCATTTTAGACATCGAGAAAGCAAACAAGTGGGTGTATGGTTTACATTATGCAAGCAGCATACGCCATACTGCAGATGTTTACTGTGTTCTCTTGTTGTAAAATCCAAAACACAATAAAAACAGGTTCATTGTAGGAAAAGACCACTACCAATATAAGGTACCTCCTTTTGGCCTAAAGTCTACAGCTCAAACTTTCTCAAAATGTTTGACGGTTGTAGCAGCCTACCCTATAATCATCCTATCGGCAAGCAAATCAACATTATCATCCGTCCGTCATGACTCAATTGATTGGGTCTACTAGTGAATGATGAAAAATCTACCTCAAATCCTATTCAATCTCTGCACTGCCTGGGTGCGGTTCTAGATACGGTACACACAAAAGTATTTTCTTCGGAGGAGGGACAATTATCTATCCTTTAGAAATGTTGCAGTCTGAAGAAAACAACGCATCTAGCAACAAGGTTAGTCTTTTCCCCTCCTGGGTTCAATGGCGTTCTGCATCTTTCTGTTCGCATACACGCCACTACATGTGGCCCCTCCAACAATGTCTGGAAGACCAATGGGATCAGCTCTCAAAAAGATGGGAAGACATAGTGATACTAACCACTCACATGAAACAATCACTCAAATGGTGGTGCCACTCTGAGGAATGGATTTTCACCAAGATGTTCCAACCAAAACCATGGTGACGCATGCCTCCCTAACAGGTTTGGGTGCCTACATGAACCATCTACAACTACAAGGCATACAGTCTCTGAAGGAACATACTTACCACATCAACCTGCTAGAGCTGAACACAGTTCATCTAGCCTTGAAGACTTTTCTCCCATCAATCAAGACCATCTTTCTCCTTGTATACAACAACCATGCATTATCTGAAAATGCACGGAGGAAAGCGATCCAGATCCTTGTCCCTGGAAAGAGAAACAATCTGGAAGTGGCTCCTAGCCAGGAATCTCAAAACTACAGTGGCCCGCCTACTGGGAACCCAGAATGCTCAAGCAGACACTCAAAGCAGAATCATTCACGAAAATCATGAATGGGTACTAAACAAATCTTTTCCGATTGGTGATTTCCCCAAATAGATCTTTTAGTAGACGGGTAAAACAAGATATGCCCAAGCTTCACTCTCGAAGTTCTACCAACCAGGCACACTGGGGAATGCCCTATGGATCGACTGGTCAGGCAGATATCTTTACACCTTTCCTCCAATTCCCCTTCTTCCAAACGTGATCATAAAGCTCTCACACTTGAAGGCCAGAATGATTCTCATTGCTCCAGAATGCCCCTAACAATACCGGTTCAAGGATCACCTTCATCTCTCAGAGGGTCCACACTGGAAGGTGCCATGGATACAGGATCTTCTTCAGAAGTATGGAGTTCTGATTCAATAACTCGCTGAACTTGGCAGCATTGCTCCTGAACTCATACAATACATTAATCTCAACCTTCCTCCGGAATGCCTGGATGTGCTGAGGGAAGCCAAATGACCATCCACTGACTAGAACCTATTCTTTCAAGTGGAAGGGATTCTGCATTTGGTATTCTAAGAACAATTTCAGTCCTCTTACTTTTCAGGAAGAGGCTGTTCTTCCATACCGTCTCTATCTGGCTAAAGCGAAATTGCAATTCACCTCTATGATCTCATAGCAACCACAGCTTACCAAAAATGTCCTACACAAATGTCCTCTTTCAGAATGCCTGTAGTTAAGGAATTCTTGGAAGGCATTAAAAAGATAAACCCTCTCCTCCATGGGAGTGGAATATTGTCCTTTCTCGCCTTATGGGTCTTCTCTTTGAATCCATTCATAATCCATCTCTCAAACACTTATCATGATAGTTTCCTTCTTGATGGCCGTCACTTCCGCTCACAGAATAAGTAAAAAAACAGGCCCAATTTTCACATGAACCATACACAGAATTCAATACCAACAGAGTAGTGATGAGGACCCATCCCAAATTCCTTCCCAAAGTAGTCTTGGATATCCATGGCAATCACACTATTATATTACCAAAAGAAATTCAGAATGCTTCTTATCCCGCTGAGATATATCTCCATACTTTTGATTTTAGGAAGTTTCTGAAGTTCTGTCTTGATAGAATAAAGTCTTTAGGAAAGTCAAAACAACTTTTTGTAAACTATGGTCATTTACTGACTGTATTTGCCACCGCTTAACAATACCTGTCTAGATGAATTGTCTCCTTCATAACAGAACCTTACCTGGTAGACCTAGAACCCATTCCACCAAGGGCGAGACAGCAACTTCTTTTTTACTCAGAAACATCCCACTTGCTTAGATTTGCAAAGATGCAACTTGGAGAATGGTTCACGCTTTTACAAGACAATATTGTTTTCATTCGGATGGTAAAGCTGATGCTCAAGTAGGATAAACCTCTCGGAGGAATATATTTACCTTATTGTACTGTTTTTTTTTTATCTCCTCCCTCGCGAAATCCTTGGAGATGAGCTTGCTAATCTGTTCAGTTCTTATGATCATCCCTCGAGATCCAATAAAGGAGAAGCAATGTTTTTTACCGTTAGTCCTAGTTCTCTCTCCGGGAAATTTCTATTGAAATCATAAGCCATCTTCCCTCCTCCCTGAGGAAAGAGATAAAAGTATAAATAATTCTATGCTGCTAATTTGCTTGTGAAAAAGAAATTAGTAAACTGCCACCTGCAGGGCAGCATGTTGGGACACTGGAGGTCAAGAGGCCCTTAAGGGCGCAGTGTCCTATTTTCATTGTTTGTAATGCTGCAGCCTATGCAGCTACATTGCTGTATATTATCCTGTCTCTTACTTTAAAAAGAAGTAAAATGCGTTTGTTAAGGACGTTTTTAAAAGGTCACTTTTCATCTTACTTAAGTGGCTTTTAAGGGCTTCTCGTGGACATTCTGAAAGTGTCCTGGGGAATGCATTCTTCCCATTCCTTACCGTTGGCTTTGTGGTTTGCAACTCACTTTTCTGGCTTTCTTTTTAATGGCTCTATTTGTTTTAGGCTGTCCAGCATGTCTTTTTCCCTCCTGTGGACCAAAGCTTGTTCACCATCGCTCCTTATATTCTTCCACAAATACTCATTTCTGTAAACCGGCCTTTAAATTTATTCTTATCTTGTAACATTTGCTGTCATTTCAAAGACAGGGGTCAAATGTCGGGCTCTGTCTTCTGAGGGAGTTTGGTGTTTACGTTTTTTTTCTCTGACTGAAAGGTGAGAGGATTTATGTGACACTCATGCCAGGTACTGGGAAAGAAAAGGTATTTTTTGTAGCACACAACAAAATTTAAATGTCTGTAAATGAACCTTGCAAATATTTCAGAATATATCAAAATTGGGAAAGCACAAATGAAGCACATTTGTTTGTAATTTGGAAGTGTGGCGGAAACAAATTTTTTAATATGATCAAAACAAATCAGTGCATTAGGTGATGCCATTTCCACACATTATCGTTTGTGCTTTATATAGTTTTATCAGTAGAACCTGTGTGCAAATGTAATGGCCATCTCAATTAAAAATGTGTTGTCTGTAATGGCAGTACGTTACCACACCATGCATACTTCACACTACGCCACTCTACACCACTCCACTGTACACCACTGTATGCTCCTCCGCTCTAAGCCCCTCTACTCAGCGACATTCCACTCTGCGGCATTCCACTCTACGACATTCCACTCTACGACATTCCACTCTACGACACTGCACTCTACGCCTCTCCACTTTATGCCAATTCACGCCATTGTATGACATGACACTCCATTCCACTACACTCTACAACACTACCCCACTCTTCGCCACTTCACTCTAGGGTCTGTGATCCACTGAATGCAATTCCACTCTTCACCACTCCACCGTACGAAGCTACACCACTCCACTACAATTACTCCACTATACCCCACTCTATGACTCTACGCCGTTCTAATCTACTCCCTTCTGCTCTACCGCACTGCTGTAGGACACTGCTCTACATTACTTTATTCCACTGTGCCTGCCTCTCAACTATGCCCCCTCCACTCTACGACACTCTAATCCATGAAACTCCAGTACATAACACTCGAAGACACTCCACTCTACGTCACTCTGCGCCACTTAACTCCACTCTACTCAACTCTATGCCAATCTCCTCTACACCACTAACTTTTTTCCATGCTGAACAGCAGCCACACTTCTGTACAACATGGCTAAAACACATTGGCAAAGCCAATAGCTCTGGCATAGGCGAAAACTATCTGTTTTGCAAATGCTTGTTCCTTCTAGTTTGTAAAGTAATGCATTAAGATGAGCAATATAGCCTGTTTTAAGACAGCATAGTTTAACATTTGTGTTGCATATGTCTCCTGGCCTTCCCGAAGTCAGGTGAAATGCATATGACTTTGAAAGAACTACTCTAGGGTTCCCGCACATGGGCGCGACTATTTAGTGCTTATGATTTCAATAAAGATTCCACTGAGAGAGATAACTGAGATTACAGGTAGGAAACCATTCCTTTTCTGTCCTCTGTAGGTCTGGCTATAGACAGCTTTAGCTTGTTTGATGGAGCTGATGTTATCAACACAAAATAGAAAACAAAAATTACATTGAAAGACATTACAACCCCCTTTGCTATTGATTAAAATGGGTGAGTACCTCCATCCTTTGCATTACACATGTAGCCTTCACTTTTGAAAGCCTCTCCAGGCATTTTCTGGAAATGTACACATAGCTTCTAGACTCAGGAGCTTTTCTACTCTCACCACTCCGTAGTACATCCTTTTCTTTACGCTTCCATGAGCATTGCATTAGACGTAAATCTGTATGATATAAAGGAAATTGCTAAGTATCAATAATGCATAATATTAAGGTGTATTCGCCTGCTTTTTCTAAAACATAAAGGAGCTACAACTGGAGGTGTGATAATGGCAATAATGGTTCAGCATTTGCAGATTTATTTAGTGTGTGTAATGGAAGCAAAATCATCAAACTAGCAAAAGGGATTATGTAAATGTATGTATTGAAGCCAGACTCTCTCTGTGATCTGCCATCATTTAGTTATTTTTCACATTGTTCCATTCACTTCAATAATAGGAAATCAAGTGGGACTGACTCAGAAGGGACATACTGTAATGACCTGTGTTACTACTGCACATGTACTTCACCTGCTTCTTCTAGGGCATACAAGAGGACAATCGGAGCTGGAATAGTGACTATCAGTATCATATATATATATATATTTTTTTTTTTGTGTCCTCATATATGCCACAAGTAGATGTTAGCTCTAAATAGGCGTTCTTCAGGCCACTGACACAAACCTTCCTTTCCAACCCTTATGTTTGTGGATAGCCAATGAAGATAGCCCAGAGGTAGGGCTGTCACCCGTACAACTCCCTCTCGTGATGGTACATTCTACTTAGGGAGGACAGGACCACATGACCTCTGGCATAATCATTGGACTGTTAGTTTTTTTTTATTTCTCACTCCATGCATTCAAGGCCGACCAAAGATTAACAGACTTCTCGCCCCCACAAAGTGTATCAAATCTACTCACCGCCATGATGTTTTTAAGGCAGTCAGCAAATTTTGGAGGAAGTTCCGACTTCCACTCTTTACAGATCTCTCTTCTAGCGATGACTATTACATAAAAAATAAACTGTGAAATATTGCTGTTAATATCATAATCAGATTGGAGACCAAAGAAAACCAGTCTAGGGGTACATGCGAATGAAGATGAGAGTACCTCTTCCAGGAAACCACACACTTGTCCCCAGTAGTTACCTATTTCAGGACATTCAACAAACATATGTGTGTCATTAGCTTCTCGAGACTTACATCTGGAACAAGAGTATTGAACTGCTGACATCTTGGAAAGTTTCGCTGGAGTCCAATAAGCCCTGTACATTGTAAATAAATGATTTCTTCTTAAATTTGAAGGTTTAATAATTTTTTGAGACATCGTAAAAGAATCTACCCAAAGTTCCACTAAATTATCTGAGATCTGAACCGTGGAGGGGTCCCATAATTTACTAATATCTGTTTCCAAATTATCCTTACTTTCCAGCAAAATTTTATACCCCTTTCCTTCCTGTATTACCACTTATTAAGTCTAACAAGGGGTTCTGATCTTCTATATTCCAATTTTGACTTCCCCACCAGGCCGATAGTTGATAGAACTTAAATCTCGTAAGAGTGCCCCCGGTTAAACTCACTAGGACTTCCCAGTTTAATAATTTCGAAGCATCACAAAGGTCCCCCCATTTTGAGAGACCGGCTCTCCTCAATGGAAGAGCTAATTGATCCATCAAGCAGTCCGGGGTGCCGGGGGAGTCCCAAATTGGGGCTTGTGAGTGATAGTAGTGAATACCTAACAACTTACGGATCTGTAGCCAGTTGTCTAGGGCTGCCTTCAAAAGCTTCAGTCGAACCTTTTTAAAAAAAAATTGGTCTCCAAACTTAAACAGAAAACAATCTGCGCTATGTGGGAGGTCTAGTAGCATAGCCTGAAAGAGTATACCGTGAGAAGTAAAATCCTGCTTTTTGGCTAAGAGTCTAAAGTTTTTGAATTGGAAGGCATAGCAATAAAGAAGTAAGTCTGGGAGTGCCAAACCACCAAGTTTTAATCCTCTCCTCAACTTCTTCCAAGCTATCCTGGGAGATTTTGTCGCCCAAATGAAAGAGCCTATCCTGCCTTGCAAGTTAAGAATATCTTTTTTATTAAATACTAAGGGGATGGAGTTAAAGAGAAACGTTACCTTTGGCAAGATTATCATTTTAATTAAGTTCACCCTGCCATAGATGTTTAAAGGCAGGGTGTTCCACCTAGACAGGAGTTTTTTAACCTCTTTTATTACAATTTCCCAGCTGATCTTAGGAGTATCTTCCAGCTTTTGAGTAAGTTGAATACCCAAATATCTAATCTTGGATTTAACTTCTGGGATAGGCACAGGATTATTCCAGCACATAATATCAGTTTAATCTCTGTTGATACTATACCCAGATACTGTACCAAAGTCCTCAGCTAGTTTAAATAATCTTGGTATTGCTTCTAGCGGGTTCGAAGTATAAAGAAGAAGATCATCTGCGTATAGAGCTGTCTTAAATGTTAAATCTCCTATTTTAAATGGTTTAATTACTGGGTCCTGTCTTAGGGAACAAACAAAAGGCTCAATATATATATATATATCAAACAAAAGTGGAGACAAGGGGAATCCTTGCCTTGTCCCTCTACAGATGTTCAGCCAGTCGGACAAACCACTGTTCACCAAGATCTTAGCTCTCGGGCCCCTATATAAGGTTTCAACTCCTTCAACAAAGATCTCTGGGAAGCTGAATTTCATCATCGTTCTCCATAGAAAAAGCCAGTTCACTTGGTCGAACGCTTTGGCTGCGTCTATTGCAACAATGGCGAGCGGCTTCTTCTCTTTTGCAAAGTCTATGGCTCCAATTACTTGGAAGGTGAGTTCATTTAATTGACGGCCAGGAATGAATCCCCTCTGGTCTGGATGGATGATTGATTTTATAACTTTAGCGAGTCTGGTAGCCAAAATACCGGAATATATTTTTAAATCTGAATTCAGGAGTGAGATGGGGCGATACGACTCAATTCTTTCCGGGTCTTTATTTGGTTTAGCTATTAAAGAAATTGTGGCATCTAGCCAAGAAGACGGTATTTGTTCTCCCTGAATGAATATTTTATTAAATAGTTTCTGTAATGGGTCTAAAATTTCTTCAACACTGTCTTTGTAGACCTCTATCGGGAGTCCGTCGGGTCCAGAAGCCTTATTTCTTGCCATCTTCTTCAATTGGGACCTAATCTCTCCCTCTGATATCTCCTTTACCAGCAAAGCTATATCTATATCACTCAACTGTGGCAGGTCTCTTAAAATCCACAAAGTGTCCAGTTCTCTCATAGGTCGATTGATTTTTTCTATATAAAGTTCTTCATAGAAAGATCTGGCTTCCCTTTTAATCTCTGCGTCTTCCTTAAAAAAATTAACTGTTGTTGACTCTAATTCTTCTGCTGCCTGTGGGTCTAATAATATTGTGCGGTCAACCGTCCATCTTGATTGCATATTGTTTTTCGTTATTTGTATGGTTAGTTGGACCGCCCAATGATCAGTTAGATGTTCTGGTAAATGTTCTATATTTTTGACATTGTCTTGTAGTGCTCCATTTATTAAGAAGTAGTCAATTCTTGATCTATGGCCAAGTTTTTTATTGTGGAAGGTGTAAGGATATTTTTTGTCTCCTTTCTCTCTCCACATATCTAGCAAACCCAGGTCATTTTTATAATTACCTAACCCTTCTCTCATTTTAGGTAGATTTGATTGTTTCCCTGGGGGATGTCTGTCTTGGCTTGGATCTATCAAAATGTTATAGTCACCACCTAGTATTATCGGAGCAGTTGTCGATAGTAGTTCTGTATAGAGTTTTTGTAAGGGAGTTGGGTCGTCTATATTTGGACCGTAATATCCTGCCAAGGTAAAGGAGTTTTCATATATTCTTACTTTAATAAAGGCCCATCTTCCTTTGTTATCAAATGATTTGTGCTCTATTTTGGCTTTAAGTGTTTTTTTAAGAATTATTATTATGCCTTTGATATTGCAATCTTGATTTGTGCAAACATAGGTGTCAACCCATTTAAGATTTTTCATTATTTGGTCCCATTCCGTGCTTAGGAGGTGCGTTTCTTGTAAAATAATTATTTCGCTGTCTACTTCCTTCAGGTATTCAAGAATCCTTCTCCTTTTGCTGGGTGTCCTGAGTCCATTAACATTCCAAGAGAGTACCTTGAATTGTTTAGATTTTGTCGCCATTCCTGTTAGGGGTATCGTGTTTTTTTCCGTGTTCTATGGGTCCCGATAGTTCCTTTTACTGTGAGCGCTGAGGAAATTTTTTCTATTTTTTTCCCTATTTTGCTCCCCACCCGTGCATTCTTTTTTTGCGATATTTGTGTTTTTTTTGTGAGGTTCATTGTTTCCCACCCTGAGGAAGCCTCCCTTCTTCTTTTGGGGCGGTATTCTACGCCCTATTCGAGCTCGTTGCTTCGCCTAGAAATTATGGTATTCATCTTGCTTGAGATTCTGATTCAGCTCGTAGTTGATCTTTTATTTGCTCAATAAAGGTTTCTACCTCTCTGGGGTCTCTAATGTTGTGCATTTTATTTTTCCACATGATCCTTAATGCGGCGGGGAATTTCATCTGGACATTGGCTCCAAGAGATTTTAGTTCTTGCATATATTGTCCTAACTCCCATTGTCTGTCTTGGGTAGTCTTGGACATGTCTGAGCGAATCCTGAAGGACCAGTTGTCCTCTTTCAAAGTACCATGTTTTAAACCTTCACTTAGTAAAACCAAACTGGCACATCAAAACAAATCACCTGGGACACATATAAAGCGGTTATTAGAGGAAAAGCTACTAAGCATGGGTTCCCACAGAGCCAGAACCGCAAAATCAGAAATTGGAGGTATGGAAAATGATATTAAAGAACTTGATCTTAAGATAATGGCGGAGAACACTTCAGATGTAAAAGAATCGTTAGAGAAACAAAGGCAACAACTAAAGGAAAGACTGGTAAGTCTCCTGGAAAACAAAGTAAAGATTAGATGGGAAGCCAGTAAGTTATCTAATCATGAATATGGAGAAGGATGCGGAAAGCTGTTGGCTTGGAAGACAAAAAAAGAGCAAACTAGAAACAAAATAATCTGCATTCAACAAAACAATAGAAACGAAACTGAGGAGTCCATAATAATGCAGGAATTCGCGAAGTTTTTCTCCAATTTATATAAGGAAGACATAAACCCCACAGAGGAACAGATTCAGAAGTATCTAGACCATATACCGCTTCCACAACTAACGGAAATGGAAAAAGAAGAACTAAATGAAGATATCACAGTAGAAGAGGTTAGAACCATCATAAAAGGCCTAAAAAAATGTAAAGCAGCTGGCCCGGATACCTTACCTAACGAGCTCTACCAAATTCTAAGTGACTCTCTGGTGTCACCACTAACAGAACTACTTAATCTAATATACAAAAAAAGAGATAAAATTCCAGATTCTTGGAACGACGCAACAATTAGCATAATCTTAAAACCAGGAAAAAATCCAGCAATATGTGAGTCATACAGACCCATCTCACTACTCAACTGTGATTATAAAATATGTATGCAGGTCATGGCGAAAAGACTAGCCGTGATAATGACAAATCTGATAAATCCTGATCAAAAAGGTTTTGTAAAAGGTAGACAAATACAAGAAATCACACATGAACTCTTTGCTGCAATTGATATAGCCATTGCAGAAAAAGTCCCACTAACCATAATCACCTTCGACGCTGCCAAAGCGTTTGACAGAGTAAACTGGACATTCCTTAACAAAGTCATTAGTAAATATAATCTAGGGGGAAATTTCGGTAACATGGTGGCAGAGATATATACCAAACCAAGGGCTAAGATATTAGTCAATGGGAATCTTACAAGCAATATTGACATACAAAGAGGGACAAGGCAAGGATGCCCACTGTCACCCCTGCTTTTCAATTTATATATTGAAGCCCTTGCAGCCTCTTTAAGAAACCATGCCACAATAACCCCTTTTCAACATCAGGACTGGTCTAAAAAGGTGGCACTATATGCCGACGATCTGATGATTTTTACAAATGACTATAAGAGCTCTGCTGCTGCAATAGAGTCCACAATAGCCAAATTTGGAAGAGTATCAGGATACCTGACAAATCAAGAAAAAACAGAGGCTATGAGCTGGAACACACCCGTCAATAACCCATACACAAAAGAAAAAATAAAATACTTGGGTATCACATTGGTGAAAGACATAGAAAAAATACCTCAGATAAATCTGAATAGAATCGCCATTGAAACCACGAAATTACTCAAAGTATGGGATGGGCTACCTCTTAGTTTCCTGGGGAGATCAAATCTAATAAAAATGTCTATTGTGCCCAAATTTACTTATCTCTTCAATACAATCCCATTGGAATTCAAGAGAGACGCCTTGAAGAAGATTCATGGTGAAATCACAAGTTTTATTTGGTCATCGAAAGAAACAAGAATATCATGGAAAAAATTAAGGAGAGGAAAGCATGAAGGGGGAATAGCAAGTCCTGATCTTATTGAATACTGTAAGGCATTCCAATTTAAAAATATGAGACCACTTCTAAAGAGCTCCCAGTTTTACCCTGACTATCTGCAAAATATGACAGGCAGACGTGATCATTTCCTATATAAATTTGGACACCCAAAATTTTTCAAAAAGATAAAACTGAAGATATTAATCAACGCAGTAAAATTATGGTACCAAGTTAGAAGCACTTTAAACATACCATATTATAGCTCACAGGCCCCCATCTGGGATTCACCAGGCACTCCAGAATGTTTAAAAGACTCTTTGGCCCTACCTTTAAAGGAAAATGGAATTGTAAAATGGGGTCAACTGATGGCAGGAAACATCATAATCCCCTGGAACCAAATAGCTATAAATACAAACGAAACAGTGTCCAAATTTAAGTACTACCAATTGACAAGCTGGGCAAAATCGATCACAGATAAGAAAGAAGGAAATGAAAACATGGAGAAAGAAATGCTGAAATCTTCCCCAATAAAAAAGGAAATATCTAGGTGGTATTGGGCTTTAATCACAGCAGGGGAAGAAGATGTACAGATTCCAGAAGCATTATGGAGGAAAGACATACCTGACGTAGATATATATAACATTTGGACAAAATCATTGGAAAAGTGTTGGTCCCACATAAAACCAGCCGCACTGAAGAGAAATCATCTTTTCACAATGCACAGGGCATATTGGACCCCAAAAAAATTATCTAAATTCAAAGGAACCACCGTCAAATCTTGCCCAAAATGCGGACTGGAAAAGGCAAATGATCTACACATGTTCATAGACTGCCCCATGATAGACACCTTCTGGAAAGAAGTGGGTAAGATGATATCACTGGTTTTGGGAAAACAAGTAAATGTAAGTATAACTCTTATTATCTTTGGGATCAACATAAATAACGAATGGGGTAAGTTAACAAAAAACCAAGAAAGCTTACTGTTTGTACTGATACTTCTGGCTAGACGTCAAATTTGTATTAATTGGATTAAACCAACACCACCACAGCATCGGGATTGGCTAAACTCAGTAATAAAAACTAATAGAAATGACAGACAAGGGAAACCGGGTAAAAGGTTTAAATTTTGGGAAATCTGGGAAAACTTTTATAATATGGCATAGAAATCTTAACGAGTGAATGTGGTCTCGAAAAACAAAGTCCAATGATTAAAGCGGAGACAATAATTCAGACTGGAATAATTCCCGTCGAGTAGCCAGGAAGGCTAGCTCATCCCACAAAAACAGAATTATTGATTATGATAAAGGTCACAGGAGTTCCCAAATCCTAAAAACACCGGAAATGAGAAACACCCCTCTTCAGATAGACCAATAAGGGGCCGCGAAGGTACAGAAGGTTTGGATGGAATGGGCTCCCGAGTAGAACCTTACACATAGAAGTCGCAAAATGAGGACAAGAAAAAAAAAAAAAAATCTCTGCGTCTTCTGTTAAGGAAACACCGGTCCCTCGTTGTATCAGGGATTTAATACTGTTTCTGCTTCTCTCCGTCCTAGCCTTCCATGCTAGCAAAGACCCACATTTCTCTCCATATTCAAAGTTGCGTAACTTACTTACTTCCCATTTATCTTTAAGTAGTTTTTCAGTTCTTGTTCTGAAGTTTATTTGTAGTTCTAATAATTCCTTTTCAAGTCTTGGTATATTGGTTCTATCATCCAAAGTTGCGGAATGAAGTTGCTGTTCTTTTATTTTAATCAAGCTAAGCTCTTGAATATCCTTTTCTTTATTAAGCTTCCTATTTAAAGTCATCTCAGAGCCGTATATTCCTCTTATATAAGACTTAAATGCATCCCATATAATATAATCAGAAGCGGTATTATTATTAAACTTGAAAAATTCTGTTGACTTTTCCTTAATTTTGTTCTTAAACTCTTCATTTAGTAAAATGGTCCTATCCAGTGTCCACCTATATTCTAGGATGTTATTTTGGAAATTAATGTTTGATTCAACCGCTGAGTGGTCTGACAGACCTACTGGAATGTAAGAAATAGAAGAAATATTTGCTAAGAAGGATTGGTCTAGTAAAAAGAAGTCTATTCTTGAAAACTGGTGGTACTTTTTGTTGTAAAAGGAGTATTCTCTTTGGGTGCCATGTTTAACTCTCCACGCGTCGCGCAATGTGTAATCTTTCATGATATTTTTCAAGACTGTAAGGGATTTTTTTGGACAATTATATTTGGCTTTCGAGGTGCGATCTACTTCGGGATCTAATAGTAAATTAAAGTCACCTCCTAATATGATAGGAATTGTATGCTGTAGCATATATTTTTCTAGCTTTTGTAAAAAACAGGCATTGTCTTCATTCGGGCCATAGTAAACCCCGCATAGAAACTTGACAATGCCTATTGAGACTACGGCAGCCAGCCATCTTCCTGACTCGTCTGTAGTCCAATCATGAACTCTAATCCCTTTATTCGCGCTTACTACTATTGCTACCCCTCTCGTGGCACCCGTTTGTTTTGAGCACAAAATATCCTGAACCCATTTGTGCTTAATAAATATTTTCCTACATTCCTCTGCCTCCAGATGGGTTTCCTGTAAAAGGAGTATAGAAGCTCCAGTGTTTTTCAAAAAGTGACAAAAATGTTGTTGTTTCTTAAGGCTCCCCAAACCATTCAAGTTCCAGGAGAGGATTTTATTACATCTAGGCAGAATCATCATGTGGCATAACTACCCTTCCATATATAGGCAATAAAGAGCATAGTGACCTATAGTAGCATTTGAGTTTAGAGGAATAAAGATTTATGGCTAATGAGGACTTTTTTATATGTTTTTTTCCCTCTCCCCTGTGAACCCTCCCCTCCCTCCCCCCGAGGAACCCTACCCTCCTGATTGGAAAAATTACGCCCTAGGAGGCCCTGTACCTCTGACGCCCCGCCTGTACATAGCAGAGTATTGGTCTCTTTTTTTTTCCTCCCCCCTCCCCTTTTCCTCTCTTGAACACCACACCTCTTTTTTTTTCCTTTTTTTTTTTTTCCTTTCCCCATTTCCCACGCCATCACCATCACCATCACCATCACCCCTTCTCCTCCTTTTTTTAAACCATTCTTATCTAGAATTAATTAGGTAGTGATACAGTTATTCTGTCTGCTCTTTCATCCTCGCTAATACTGCATCAGCTTCCTCTGGGAAATGGCACGTAAACATTTTATTATTCCACATTATTTTAAGGAGAGCTGGGAATTTCATTTGTACCTGTGCCCCCATTGAACGCAGTTCTGGCATTCTAGAGCCAAGCTCCCATTGTCTTTGAGCAGTTTTTCCACCTTTATCTGACCTTATTTGATAAGGATTGGCTCGAAAATGTAAGGAAGTTCGTGACAAACATCTAGTGAGGATCAATTCTTTAACACTATAAGTCTGAAAGTACACCAGAATCTTCCTATGTGCTTTACGGTCAGGGTGCAACCTAAACGGATCTCTGTGAACTCGCTGGATCTCAGCCTCCAGATTAATGTCAGGACGATCCTTTAGGATATCCTCTCGAAGTAGTCTACATACAAATCCCTTTATGTCCTCTACTTCAACCCCTTCAGGAATTTTGAGGATCCTCAAATTGTTGCGTCGGCTTTGGGTTTCCAACCTTTCCAGGTCCATTGTTAAGGTACGATTT
The DNA here is from genome assembly GCF_964263255.1 of Lissotriton vulgaris. NCBI lineage: Eukaryota > Metazoa > Chordata > Amphibia > Caudata > Salamandridae > Lissotriton > Lissotriton vulgaris. The sequence continues at coordinate 814,618,395 of NC_141696.1, read as the reverse complement.
TGGGTTTTTAGGGCTTCTATGCCTTTAGAATTTCCTTTAGAGGTCTCTGAAAGGGCCGTCACTTTGCCTTCTAGGACGCTAGTTCTGGCACTAATACCTTCAATTTTGGCCTCCGTAAGGTCGAATCTGTCATATAAACCTCTCTGGTTTTTTTCAGAAATCTCAAATTTTCCCAATAAGTCGTCTCTCAACGTATGCAGTAGGGAGCCCAGTCTATCCTCTTCTGCTCCATACCTTACAGCTGCCTCATCAGGGTGTGAAGTTAAACCATAATTTCCCAAGCCAGCGCTAGGTGGAGGCAAAGGTAGGGAGCTATTTAAGGGAAATTCTACTGTATCCCTAGCTGCAATATCTTCCAAAGGAAGGGGAACAGTTTGTATCGTTCGTTCACCATTCGGTAGGATATCTAACTCAAGGTTTTGACTGGAAAGTTCCTGTGTGATTGCCCCTGACCCTTCTCCAGAATGAATTGAATCCAAAACTGCATACTTATTACTCAAAGGAAAAGTAGATAGAAGTGGGGGGTCTGATGTTATAGATGTTATAGTGGACTTAGTAGTTTCATCTGTTGTAGACTTCTCAATTCCATGTAAACCTATGTCCACTCCCACAGTTCCTGTGTTATTTTCTATATTGCTCTCCTTAGAGTTCAAAGCTTGCTCCATTATTTTGAAGTAACTTTTTAGCGAGGGGGTCCCTCTGGGTACTTGTGTTTGCTTTATCCCTTTGGACTTCCCTCTTTTTGTCCTCCCTTTCCTGTTTTGTTTGTAGGGTGAAATAGGTACCGGCCCACTACTCTCCCACTCAGCTAAATCAGTGGGATTGAGAACCCCCTTCTTCTTAAGCTCTTGCTTAGATCGTAGCTGATAGCGTTTTTTTACTTCTTCTCTTTTTTCTTTAGTAGCAGAAACTTGCTTTAGGGGTAATTCTGCAGAATAAACAATTGAGGCAGCCCTCTCTGACGTTTCCTCTCTCTTAGTGGCTTCTATTGAGGTGATATTGTCATTCTGGGGGTCAATTATGCTTCTATCTGCCTCCATACAATCACCCACTACACTGCTTCTAAAGGCAGCTGAAAAGGATTCCCGACACACTAAGGTGCTTGCTCGATACAAAAAAGCTAATCTCGAGCGCAGCCATACATTGCAGCAGCTTACCCGGAGTCTAGAGATTTCTGTGCCCTTCTCTACTCGTGAGCCGTTACTGCTTTTCCCCTGCTTCTGTAGATCGCTGCTTTCCTTGCATGAAATCTGGTACAGCTGGCCAGTGTCCTGCTCCGCTGCGTACCTTCGCTCTTGCATCCCGCCCAGATCGCCGCGCAGGTCCTAGTGCCTCCGTGTTCGTTAAGACTCGAATCTCGGAAAAGAAAATAGCGGGGAGAAACTCAGCAGTAAACATTCAAAAGTCGGCTAATAAACAACCATCCATCTCACCGTTTGTTTAGCTACGACTATCCGCGGTTGTAATGCATAGAGACTGGCAAAACATTCGTCCCGGGGCGTTTTTGGGTTCAGAGCCTCGCAGCAGCCGTTAGCCTGCCGCCGCCATGTTCCTTGGGAATTCGGTGCTATCCGGGATGTGGTCGTCAAGCACTCTCCGTATCATAATTCGGCATCAACCGATTATTTACCACCTAAAAAGGAGGCAAAAATGATTGAATTATAAAACAATGCATATGTAAATGTATATTTTGAAACCCCACCCTCTCTGTTATCTGCTGTGCTCCAGTCATGTTTCCCATTGTGTCATTCACTTTCAATAAATGTAGTTCAAGGGGCCAGGAGGGGCATTTAATAATGGCTTGTGCTACTGTGGGCCATGCAAGCTTTGCAGGAATCTGAAACACTCCCATTTCCCAACTCCCAACAAAAAACATCCTCCCTGATAAAATTATGCCTGGACTGAAGTGAGGTCAACACCACTCTCTGCATATAAACCAACACTTTTCCTTTAATTGTTGCAGAGCAAGCTCTTTGAAAATTAAAATTCATTCAATACTGACATGCATCGAAAGTAGTCTGTGGGTTATCATAGGATGACAAAGTATATTCTGTGAAGTATCAGTTGATTACAAACTCTCTGGTTTCATTTATAATTGAAATGAGAGATAAAATAGCCGCTGATAAACATTACGCAGAATGAAACTCTTTTTATGGAAAGGAACAGCACGGGTACTTGTCAAAGTATTCCAAACTGATGTACGGGGAGGGTGCACTTTACCACTGACCATACTTGGAAGATTTTTAAAATGATTAACCTTCCAAAATTGCTCTATATGATGCAGAACACACCAGTCACAATACTGGAATCCTTCTCCCTATGAATAGTGAAGGAATTACGTTTGTTGCTATGGTATGAAGGAACCCAAAGGATAGCCTTAAAGGATGTGTAGATCAGTCTATCTGTCTATGCCTATGCCACTACTTGACATGACAGCTTACAATTGGACCTTCCAATGCCTAGTAAAGAATTATTAGCGGTATGTCCCAAGGGATAGCCTTAACTAGCCTGGTTGGAAAATAAAGATTCTGAGGGAGGCCAGTTATGGGCGGGTATCTTCCTGAAGTAACAGCTTAAACTGAAGGGTTTTCAACCGTATCATTGGGTTGTCTAGCAGGGGAGACATATTGACAAAAATGCTATTAAAACAAAAATGAGCCGACACAGACCTAGCTATATAAGCACATTGGCCTTAGGTACACCCTTGTAGCAGAATCCACAAATGGGCTAGAATACCAGAAGCAACTCCACTAGGTACTACTGAAAGAATTGAATGGGTTGGGGATTAAGAATCTATATGTAAAACCCTCGCCAATATTAAATTGGACAGTCTGACGGAATTGAGGGAGACATGGGAAAGGGGACTGGGACCACTACATGGTGCAGATTGGGGTGGTAAACTAATGCATCCAAGAAAATCAATAAAAGCTAGATACAGAGCAGAATATTGCATGGGTCATTCTACAATAGAAGCCGGTTTGCACAGAATGGAACTGACTTGCATAAAATGTGACATGTAAGAGTTCTTCCCTGCATATCATTTTTAGATGTAGACCGATGTAAACATACTGGAGGGAGGTAATAGCCAAAATATTCATTGTTCTTGAGAACAAAATCCCGATGACACTCCAGTTTGTAATAGTAGGAATACTTAATGATGTGGCTCTGCCCAAAGCCAAGCTCTAATTCTCTGTACTGGTGATCATGGTAGCATAAAGAGACATTGCTAGGCAATGGGAAACCAAAAAAACAGACAAAACTGAGATGGCAGGCAGGGGTGGCGGTGCATGAAGGCAAAAAATATGGTATATGAGAGTAGAGGATAAACACACAAATTCAAGAGAAAATGTAGTAGATGACGAATCCATTACAGTCTTGAAGAGAAAAGCCTAACGCACGAGAGAGGGAAAGCGGATGAGGTACCTAGGGTGAATGATCAAATAATGAACATTCCTGAAACCGGTAATGGAAAGTAAGAATGTATTTATGAAATAGAAATCATTATCGTGCCCTGCTGAAGTATTACACATAAGCTGTGTAGAAATGTGATATTGTCATTTTGAGCCGTATATATATATATATATATATATATATATATATATATATATATATATATATATATATATATATATATATATATATATATATATATTCAATGAAAAAACCATAGGTTTTAGCCCATATATAGTTAGGGATTAGCATTTACAAAACCTTATTTTACTCGCATAAAACCATTGAAATTCGCATATATAGTTAGTTGCGCTAACTATATATCGCGCACCCGCAATCCACTGCTGATGATGTCACATATTACATCATTCATGACATGGTCAGTGACATCACTGATGACATCACTGATGACATTATCCAGTGACTGTATGTTTCTGTAAAGTTAAAATATGTATTACATATTGAAGAATGAGTGGATGTATAAGTGTCTGGATGAAGGATTTAGTAGGTGCATGACTGACTGTATAAGTGAGTGATTAAATGTGTCTCACTGAGTGCATGGGTTAGTGACTAAACTGTCTTAATTTGTGCATAATTATGTCTGTTGTTCTGTAAACTGCTGCATGTGTTGATCAGTAGCTATATGAGTAACTGTATGGGTTATTGATTGGTTGCCCAAGTATTTGTATGGGAGACTGAGTGTGTGTGGGGGTGGCTGGGAGGTGTATGACTCTGTGCATAGATGTGTGAGCAGTTGATTCACTAGATGCATGGGTTCAAAAGTGCATGTGGAAACAGCTGTATGGGCGGTTGACTGTGTGCATGAGTGTATTGGTGAGTGAATGGATATCTCAGTGCTACATATCAAAGTAAGTACATATGTAAAACACAGTACATGTGAGAGTTGACATATATAAATAACTGTGCATAAGAGCCAGTGAATGTGTGAGTGGCTGTATGGATCACTGTGAACTTGTATCAGGGATTGTATAAGGGAGTAAATATGTGTTAGTATATGTTTGAATAAGTAAGATGTGTATAACTGTATAGTTGAGGAAATGGAGGTGTGATTGATTCTTTGCATGACTGACTAGGTGTGTGAGTAACTCCATGGATGAGTGACAGTCTGTGAGTGTCTGTTTACACTGAGTGTATCTAAGGTTATATCAGAGTCTGAAGAGGTTCATCGTATAATCACATGAATGATGTCATCAGTGATGTGATCAGTAATGTCAAATGAGATGTCATCAGTGATGTCATCAGTGATGTCATTTAAGATGTCATTTGAGATGTCATTTGAGATGTCATCAGTGATGTCATCAGTGATGTCATCAGTGATGTCATTTGAGATGTCATCAGTGATGTCATCAGTGATGTCACTGACCATGTCATGAATGATGTAATATGTGACATCATCAGCAGTGGATTGCGGGTGCGCGATATATAGTTAGCGCAACTAACTATATATGCGAATTTCAATGGTTTTATGCGAGTAAAATAAGGTTTTGTAAATGCTAATCCCTAACTATATATGGGCTAAAACCTATGGTTTTTTCATTGAATTTCAATGGTTTTTTAATACCAAATATCAAAAGCTGTCAAATGTCAAGTACGTGATAGGTAAAAACATTTTCGTGTTTATGCACGCTGATGTGCTTTAAACGCTGCCCCCCCCCTCTTTTCTCTTAGAAGTACTCTCTCTTTGCAGATAGTGAAGGGTAGTTAACGCAGGCCTTTGCCCCCGTTGTAATCCGTCGTGCCTGCTTGTCTCTCCATTTAATTGATTGTTATCCAAGCATTTACTATTTTAGAATTTATTCTCTTTGGTTCATTCTCTATTTACTAACAAGCACAAAGCCGCAATACTCTGTTTAGTCTTTGCAGATAGTGAAAAATCGTGCAAAAAAAAAAAAATAATCGAGCAAAATCAGTAGGCCACTAATGGGATCTCTTTTTGAACTCGCTAAAATAGAAACATTAGGAACAACCCTTCATGAGAAATACGAAACTAGTGAGATGAACTGAGCTCCACACCATGATGGCTGCAAGACAGCTCGGCTCCGCCACCCACTCCGCCCAAAATAACGATAAACTCTATGCAAATATTATAAATATATACAACACACCAGCAAAGTAACAGGGTAAAACATTTTATTAAATAACTATTTACATAACTATTTTAAACTTTTTGTTGCCTGATCCGGCTAGCTCAATCGATCGAGCATGAAACTCATGCACTCTGATAGCAAGCGTTGCTGCTGATGCCATGCAAACAAAAACTGGTTTTCAGTTTGTACATTCTTCAAGATTTTTCATCCAAGGCTGGTTGAGAGTTTGTAGAACGATGGCTTCAGATTTTCAACATACGGTGTGGTGGCGCGGACTGGGAGGGTGCGCTTGACTTCTGCCCCCTCCCCAAGTCGTGTTGCCCTGGCGTGGCCTAAGATCGCCCCCGACATAGGCGGCCGGCTCCCGGGGTCCGGCGGAACTTTTTGCCTTTTGATGACTCTTCCATTCTGGACCTTATCCCACAATCCGTTTGACCTGAAGACACGCTGTAGTGGGGCGCCCCTTTACCGTTTCAGTTGCCATTCCGCCCGCTTTTGCTACACTGTGCCTCTTCCGCCATTCAGCTGTTTACCGCCTGCTCTTGCGACTACAGCGTCTCGCTCACCATGTAGTTGAGTTGCTCCCGCTCTTGCGATGCAACTATAGGCGGCTGCCACAGGACTCTCAAAATGGCGGCCGCCTCTTCAGATTTGGGCGTGGTCCACTAAAATGGCCATGGGACACCTTGGAACTCGGACGCTTGTCTGCTAGGGCTTGGGCCCCATTCTCGAAAGCGTCCACGGAGCCTTGAAGATTCTACAAAAGTCTTGGGGGCCCCCGACTCCCGCAGGCTTCTGGTGGGGAGCGGCTGCCATGATTGCTCATGGAATGGCCACGACTGAGATACGAGATGGTGGTGCTCTCATGCTAACGCCAGCTTCAGTCTGAAACATCCAGAAACACTGTAGACTACCAATTCGATCAGTTCCGGTAGCGCCCCAACGTGACCCGGTAGGGAAGAACTTGCCCTCCCCTCTTTGACTGATGGTTCTTGTTGCCTGTCCCTTCTGTTGTCATTTAACAGAACTTTTTAGACTGCTGAAAGGGGTTGTGTTCCGACCGCTGGTTGGTGGAGACATTTTGACTATATTCTGGACCTACGTTGTCGCGTAATGCGTTATATGACACGCCGCGTTAGCGCACCCGGAAGTACTCCAGTGCGCGAAGCGCAGCTTCCCGGAAGGGATCCGGGGCGCGGCGCGCAGCGCGTAACGTAAGCATAACAGGTCATGTGACTTGTTAATAAAACTTTTAATTGGTTCATTTTACTTTTGTTATTCTAATGATGAAAGGCTTGGTCATATGACCTAAAAATTACGCTTTTTATTGCTTTCGAACATTATTTTTTCTTAAACATATACATTATAATGTTCCAGGCTAATGTATTTTCCCGGAAAATTTACAACTGTCCTGCAAGTAAAATATATTCCTTTTTCTAGAAAAAGGGCGTTTCTTCGTCCCATGATGGAGCCGTTGAGCAAAAGATGCTCGGCCTGCTGTCTTAGTCGCCGATACGCCTGAATATCAGATTCTTATCGATCACTTTATGTTGCAGGAGTAAAAAACACAACAGCCCTTGACCATTTATCTTTACTGCGTTCCTACGTGTTATACCTTTTATCCATCATGTAATTGGACTGCTTTATTTCACTTGCCTTTTACTGATTCGAAAACAGTGACTAAAATTAAAAACTTTACCAATGTAAATACTACTACCATGTTTTGTTTTAAAAACCTTTATTGTGAAAATGTCAGTATACAAATACGGGCCTATAACCACGTGGGCCGGCCACGGAGCAAACTGGAATCGTATATGATGAGGAGACATTTACACTGTAGAGGAACGCAACGAGCGGGCCATTAGGTTGCAAGAACTAAGGTGTCTAACAGTTGCGGAATCGGTGGACGTACATTTTGTAATTAAAATACGACAGGGCCACTTACAATAAAATTATCTAGATATACATTTGCGGGCAAGTACCATGGGTGACGTTAATTCGAACTTTCAATAGTACAGTAATCAATAACACATCAGAACCTAATATCAATAGGGATGTCGAAATATTCAATCAATTCTCATTCCCGCCAGCCATGTGCTTCAAAACTGCATACGTATCTCGTGATATCAAGGTTGTGCAACCAGTACACAACAAGAAGTTACGAGTTCCATTTATACCGGCGCCATTTTGGGCGAGGCCGGGCAGGTCCAGGATATAGTCAAAATGTCTCCACCAACCAGCGGTCGGACCAGAACCCCTTTCGGCAGTCAAAAAAGGTTCAGTTAAATGACAACAGAATAGATGGGCAACAAGACCAACAGTCAAAAGAGGGGAGGGCAAGATCTAAAGCCATTGTTCTACAAACTCTCAAGCAGACTTGGATGGAAAAATCCTGAAGAATGTACAAACTGAAAACCATTTTTTGTCTGTATAGCATCACCAGCAACGCTTGAGTCAGCTTTGTGTGAAGCCGCCATTTTGATTCAATCAATAGCGTCCCCCTGCACACCTTCAGGGACTTGGTCGTGTCTAAAGGTCAAACGAATTGTGGGACAAGATGCAGAAAGGAAAAGGAAAAAAGTTCCGCCGGACCATGGGACTTTCGGCGCAGCATTGTAGGATGGCCACACCAGTGCGGCAACTTGCTAGACACCACCTCGGTGCCATCCAGATCTCGGCGAGTTGTGCTTCTTTCGGCCTACTGTAGCCGCAAGTGCGGACGCAACTCAGCTGGATAGCGAGTGAAACACCAAGGGGCGCCCCACTGCAGCCGAGGAGCCTCCATCTTGGGGGCGACGCACAGCATCACATTGCTTTCTCAAACAGCCCCCACTGACTGACGCGACCTCACAGGCCAACGGGGCTCCCCACGCCGACTTTCGGCGCAGCATTGTAGGATGGCCACACCAGTGCGGCAACTTGCTGGACACCACCTCGATGCCATCCGGATCTTGGCGCGTTGTGCTGCCTTCGGCCTACTGTAGCAGCAAGTGCGGGCGCAACTCTGCTGGACGGCGAGTGAAAAGATAAGGGGCGCCGCACTGCACATCAGGTGCCTCCACCTGGGGAGGCGAGAGAGGCCAGTTTGCGCCACCTCCCCCCCCCCCCCAGGCACCCCACGCCGACTTTCGGCGCAGCATTGCAGGTTGGCCACACCAGTGCAACTTGCTGGACACCACCTCGGTGCCATCCGGATCTCGGCGCGTTGTGCTGCCTTCGGCCTATTCGCACATCGGTCCGCTACTGACGCCGCCTCACGTGCCAACGGATTTTCTACGCTTTTTATAGCAGCGCGTAACGTAAGCATAACAGGTCATGTGACTTCTTTATAAAACTTTTCATTGGTTCATTTTACTTTTGGTTTCCTAATGATGGAAGGCTTAATCATATGACCTAAAAATAACACTTTTCATTGGATTAAAACATTTTTTTTCCCCAAACGATGAAAGCCCCACCTTGTTTCTAGATGTTTCAGACTGAAGCTGGCGTCAGCCTGAGAGCACCACCATCTCGTGGCTCCGTCGTGGTCATTCCGCGAGCAATCATGGCAGCCGCTCCTCACCGGAAGCCTGCAGGAGTCGGGAGCCCCCAAGACTTTCGTAAAATCTTCAAGGCTCAGGGGACGTCCGAGTTCCAAGGTGTCCCAGGGCCATTTTAGTGGACCAGGCCCAAATCCGAAGAGCCGTCCGCCATTTTAAGAGTCCTGTGGCAGCCGCCTATCGCTGCACCGCAAGAGTGGGCGCAACTCAACTACATGGTGAGCGAGACGCTGTAGCCGCAAGAGCGGGCGATAAACAGCTGAATGGCGGAAGAGGCACAGTGTAGCAAAAGCGGGCGGAATGGCAACTGAAACGGTAAAGGGGCGCCCCAGTACAGCCGACGAGCCTCCACCTGGGGAGACCCGTTCACGCCGCCTCCCCCCCCCCCCACCCCTCTCCCCCCCCCGGGGCGCCCCACGCCGTTTTTCGGAGCAGCATTGTAGGATGCCAAAACCAGTGCGACAACTTACTGGACATCACCTGGGTGCCATCCACATCTCAACGCGTTCTGCTGCCTTGGGACTATTCGCACAACAGACCGCTACTGACGAGGCCTCCCCGCGCACCCCTCGGGACGCCCCACGCCATTTTTCGGAGCTGCATTGTAGGATACCAAAAACCAGTGCGGCACCCAGGTAACATCACCTGGGTGCCGTCCAGAACTCAGCACGTTGTGCTGCCTTGGGACTATTCGCACAAAACACAGCTACTGACCATTGTTGCTTCTTTTTTCAAAATTTTTTTTAAATGTATTTACTGTTTTTGTTGCGTTCTATATATTTAAAAGTTATTAAAGTGTTTTAATCCTACTTTGTTGGAGTGCTATATATTTATAATGTGACACATAATTGTAAAAACTTTGATGTACAAAGAGGCATCCCTGGAATCTTCCGCTTCAGGCTCGGTCCCACACACCCTCACAGTGAGAATCCCCTCCCCAAGCACAATACAGGATGGTTATCAGATAGTAGGAACGCGTGTGGTGTGACGGATCTCATCGGGTGGGGGCCTTGATCTACTGTAACTCCTTTGAAGAGGGGTGATTCTCTACAGCTGGGGCCATAAACTACATCTGCAGGGCTAGGTGTTAGCCTGGGACCGGCCTGAACAATCGGACACAGAGGAAGAGGAGTGTCAGAGGGTGCGGTAGTGAATAGGGTGAAAGGGTAGTGTCGGGCGGGCACAGGGTGTGATTCTCAGGGAAGAGCAGCGCACATGGGAGGAGGTTTCTGGCCCATGCATGAGAGAGAGAGCGGGGGTGACCAGTGCGTGGGGGAGATGCTTGCGAGGTTGGGGAGCCATGCTGAGGATCGGCGGCGTGCAGAGAGTGGGTCTGGTCAAGGCATCTAAAATGGCTGCCGTGCTCAACAAAAGTGTGGCATTGCAAAAAAGACAAGATGGCGCAGACAATGTTTATCAATAAGGATTAATTTATAACAATTATTTAAAATAAAATATTTACTCGCAGTGACAAAATGGCGGTCAACAGTTCCTGATTTCCATCGAATCGAACGTTAACAGACGTCACGCAACAAAAAAAAAAACGCTCACGCACAGCCGCTGGAAGACATGTATCAACATATATGAGCCTCCTCAGCCACCCTCAGAAAACAAAAGGGGTCAGGATACGTCTCCCGTACCCCCTTATACCTAGTAATTTAATGAAATCGAAACACAAAATGGCGAATTCACGTTTCGCTACCAGTTTGCGACCCGGTTCGCGAACCGAGAAGCGCTTCTACCGCGAAAAATCAAATTTGTATTATTTGCCCCACGGGACCCTTTAATAACCCCAACATCATTCCTAGGGGGTCAAGAGGGGTCTACCTAGCCCCCTTTCATTAAATTCCCCCTTCGTTTTTCTCCTCCTCTTGTCTCTCGATCCTACCGACAGACAAGATGGCAG